>NC_140497.1:17636099-18836099 GCF_964271855.1 Acomys minous | reverse complement strand
TCATGGCTCATTGCTCATTGTAGGACAGCCAGGAAGTGATACCTGAACACACTTTAAGCTCACCCATGCTGCAATAACTGTTGATGAGGGACTCGGCCAGGGCCTCTTTGGATTGCATGGTCCATTCAGTATTCCCTTTTCCAGTTTCCCGCTCCTTGAGATATTTTATGTTCTCTAAGTCATGAAATTGAGCTTATTATTTTAGGAGTGTCCCCAGACAGGTTTTTGTAATGGTATCCTACGATTTTTTTACAGTCTCTCCCCAATTTCTAGCTTACAAACAAAGTAACATCAAAACCATAAGATTTTGTTTGAACATAGCCCTTCATCCCTGGCTTTCTTGAACTTTTGCCAAGTGCATGGGCTGTGCCTCCCAAGGTTTTGTCTTACAGAACCTCTATACCCATGAATAGCCAAGATGAGAGCATGCAGAGTTTGAAATAACAGCCAAAGGAATATGTAGTCAAAGTCCCAACTCATCTGTTTACTTATTTATTTTTATTTTATTTTTGAGATTATAATTTAATTATGACATTTTATCCTTCCCCCCCTTCCCTCTAAACCTTCCCATTTATCCACTCACCCACACTCTTCTTCAAATCCTTGGCCTCATTTCCCACTAACTGTTATTGAATGCATATATGTATTTGCATATACATTTATACCAAATGTGTCGTATGACTAATGCTACTTTGCATGTATGTATTCAGGGCTGACCAGCTGGCACTGGACAATCAATTGGTGTGTTCTTCCCTGGGGAAGACCACTTCTGCCTCTGCCAGCTCACTGCAGACACCTATAGTACTTTATGTACACTTGAGGCCTTCTGTGCTTATCCCCGCCCACTTTGTCATATTCATTAATATCATCCTTGGTCAGCTCATGTTTGGGCAGTCAGACTAGAGAGACTTTATGGTGTCACTTCTCATGTTTCTAGGACACACAATCTCACAGCAAACCTCCAATTCCCTAGGTCTTACATCATTCTTTCTCTCTTTTTGCAATGTTCCCTGACCCTTTGTTGCCAAAGTATTTTCGAAAACCTCTGGGTTTTGTTTGTTTGAATCCAGGTTTCATTCCTATCTCAAATTTACTCATTATTCTTCCATGTTCTATCACCATTTGTAATTCTAAGCTTTCGTTGGGTTAACCACTTCTTTGAGGCACATATCACCTGCATTAATGTCATGATTACTCTCAACACAAATGAAGACTGTGGAAGTATATTTCTCTAAAGCTACACAGGAAATGAATGATGTATTTAGGCTATGTTCCCTGATGACAATTATTAATTTTATATCTAAAGGTAAACAGTTATGAAATTAATATAATCAATTAAAGGCTAGACCATCCTGATGGGGGCTGGTTTGAGACATTATCAAAGTGCCTTTCAAAACTATCAGTTTAGGGCAAAGGAAAAAAGGGGGTAGACATTTGTCACAATGACAAGCTGACAGTGAGTTGACGGTCTGTTACCTTAAGCAATCATCTTTCTAGGATGTTGTCAGAAAGTTAGAAAATCACATAAACATTATGAGATGGCGACTGTGTAGTGTTCCTTAAGCTCAAAAACAAAATCAATCAGTGATGCACCTGTGGGCTATCATTTGTTTTCTTGCTTCAAGGACAAAGAGAAAAGTACATCTTTGGGGAAATGTTCTCATTATGAATGATTGACAAAAAATTTCCTGGTGAATTAATAGGTTCAAATGTAAACAAGTTCTTACGTAAGGAAGGAATTGAATGTCAATGAGAACCGCAGTGTCTGACTGTGTTAGCACCATGGCAATGAATCTGAGGGTGTGGGGGTGATACAGGAGGAGCTGAAGGGTGGAGAGTGTGGGGCGCAAAAGGTGTAATTACAGTAGTCATGCATTAGTTCTCAAAAACTAAACTAAACTAAAAAATAGGTATTCCTCATATGGGTTTTATTTTTGTTTGTTTGATTTTTTTTTTTTATGTTTTTTCCATCTATCTGTGTTCTTCTGTTGACTGGACTTAAATAGCAAGTTAAATTCCTTGTAGATAAGAGACTTAGGAAAGAAAAGAGAAAGAAATACTTTCCAAAGGCTATTATCTATGCAAAAACATAGTGCTTTGGGAATATTTTAAATATTTTATTTTTATTAAAAAAAACAAACAATACATTATACTTTATACTATGATGCTGATTTTGCTATTGCAATTTCAAACTCTTCTGGCTTTCATTTATTCATTTCAAGAAAGATATTCTCATATATACAAGTAAAGTATCTTTTTGGAAAGATCAGAAAATGATCTTATCAAGCTAAATTAGTATTATTCAAACTCAATATTGGGGAAAAATGACTTAGGTGGAGAAATGGCTGTGGTTATTTATTTTATTCTGTTCTTCAATCTCATCAAGTTTTTTTATATACATCGATCTCTGAGAGTGTACCAGAGTCTCTTGATTTTTCTTCCCTTTGTTTAGGCTTTACATCTCTTACTGAATTGCACAATGCAGCTGATTAGCTAGCATTTAATGATTTGTAAAGTTCTGACTCTAAAGATTGTAATTGCCAGCGTAGTACCACCATGAGTTTAACAGAAGAAAAATAAAGTCAAAACACTTTACTTTGGCTTTTTCTAGAACACTCTTCCCCTTTTTGGCAAAAGCTTTTCAAATCCTTTGCTTCAAGCTGATCTCGGTAATTAAAAGAATGATTTTTAAAACTCTCCAAGAGGATTTTGCATATTAAAATTCATTAAGATGCAATATTCACAGCATAAAATATTTTATTATAACTATCTATGAAAAGCAAAATGGGAAGGCAATTAGATGATTCCTCTACATGGATTGTACATGTGTGTTGTTTAAATTTTAGTTATACTACTGAGAACTTGATACATTAATAAATAGTTATATAGCTATTATCTCAATTTCTCTTCAAAGATTTGGAGAAAAAGAGGGAAGGATAAAAAAGAAAAATTGCACATATCCATTTAATGTTACTCCAGTGTGATGAACTCAGAGTCTTACCCATGATACCCAAGCATGTTGTCACTGAGCTATACCCATAATTCAAAACCTCAAAACTTATCAATATATCCAGAGAAATGCAGCCATTTCATCCTCATGAAAAATAATGTACCCATGGCTACTACAGCTAATTTATCCATAAACAAAAATTGGATCATTGTAATGACTCAATTAAAAATTTAATTTATCTCAGAAGAAAAGATTAAATCCAATCTTAAAGGCATCATTAAAATCGAATAACAGGAGAACAGTTCCTATAAGTCACTGGACATTATGAAAATCCAGCAACTTACCCAGGACTATGCTGTTGTCATGGAGACACAACCAAAGTGTGCTGCTTAGTAAGAGAACAGAAGTCTTTCTGCTTAACCAACCTGCCAAAATGACGATACGCCATGTCTATAGCCACCTCCAGAGAAGAGACAGGCAAGTGAGTTCTCACTGTTCACAAGTCTCCATATTAAAGTGGTTATGAGGTAAAGGAGAAATCAGAAAAGGTTATTTGTTTCCCCACACTATTTGATTTGTAACACACTATAAAATATATAGTGAGTTTACTATACACATCACTCAAAATCACAGCTTTTACTTCAAAGGAAATAAGAAACAGTTGATTCTGGAGGCAAATATTGCCTGAGAACCTGGATATCAAATATCATATCCAACATAGTAATAATTATATGAGGTTTTTATAGTAATAGAATGAAAATCACATATCAAGACACTTTTTAAAAATGCATTGATAGAAACATCAGGTATCTGAAATGCATCAAAGCAGAGAAATTGCTATAGACTTCAGATTTAGTCTGGTGACATTTTTACACTTTGGGTGGTGGTGGCAGAAGTCTGTTTGTATATTCCAAAGGGATTTCATTATACAGTTACACAGATATTAGGTCGAATACAGGGGTAGGCAATGAATAGCTAATAAAGAAGCTAATGGTAGCTCAAAAAAGATTCAACATTTGAGGTGACTACGATCACAGAAAGCCTAATTGGTCAACCAGATTTGTAGAGTCCAGTAAATATATTTCCCCCTGTCTTCCAAGGGAACTTCACAGATAATTTTCTAGCCAAGCATCACATTTTGTGTATGGGTGTCAAATGTTGCCTTATGGTGTTTGAAGGTGGCTCATTTTTAGATTTTGATGAACTTAGACAACAGGAAAGCAAGTCCTCAGGGGAGCTTCTTAGTTGGCAAAGCCACTAGAGAAGAAATTCCTGTAATTCTTAGAATTTATCAGTCATCATGATCATAGTCTGAGGATTTTTATTGTTTTGCTTTGTTTCCCTATCTGACATAACATTTATATGTGACACAAAAATACTATAGGATAACTATACGTAAATTTAAAATTACTAAGAACACAGGATGGACTAAAGAAGGGCAGTTAGCAGCTGAGGGAAATCACATTGTAACCAAGGCAAAACCATATTCTTTAACTATAACAGGGTCACTATATGTTCACCCCTGTGCTGAGTTACTTATCTTCGATGAAATATTTTATTTGGTGTTTGAAGAATTTTAAATAATTTATTCTATTTTCTTTTGTCTAATTTAATTTTATAGTTATAACTTCATATGTTAGCTACTTTTAATTTTAGGAAAGACATATTTAATAACTAGAATTTTATTCATGACAAGTGCTTTTATTTGTCCTGTTGATTTAGTATTATATCAAACTTAAGTATGTGGCAGTAAATGGAAAGTCACTTTTCAGAAAAAAATTATATAACATATTAATTACATCACTTCAAATCCCTTTTAACAACATCTTCTTTTTTTGTGCCAAATATTAGTAACAAAGATAGAGACAAGATGACAAATTAGTTGGCAAAACATTATTTCATATTTTGTTCACATTGCCAAATCATTTTTTAATAAACAGAAAAGAAAGTGGGACTCAAGTTGGAATCCATTTGTAGCATTATTAATTTACCTTTTATTATTAAAATGTGAATATTACTTAATTTTAAATCAATGTACTATGTTCATTTATCAGTGATTCTTAAGGAACAAATCATAAATATAGTTGCCACTGGAGATTTATATATTTTGCATAATTTACATAAAAAAACCAAACCGAAGTCTTTGGATGTCTTTAACAATAGACAATGGAGTCAAAGCTACCTTAAGGTAGCTAAGAGCCTTAGTATGTGACAGCATGCCTCATCCTTTAATTTATTGCTTCATTAAAAGATGCTTTAATATAAAAGATTTGTTTCAATCAGTTAATATTCTTCTGTATTATCCTAGTAGGAAAAAGTTTGTATTTGTGCCAAGAGTTTGATTTGAATGTAGAGGTACTCACAAAATCGGATTCTTTTTTATATTTACTTTTTAATTAAAATTTTATTTTATGAACTATAATTTGATCATGTTTCCCCTTCCCCAACTTGTCTAAAATTGTCCCCAGATCCCTACTCACTCAACTTTATGTTCTTCCTCTTTTTCTTTCAAAAACCAAAACTATCCACAAAACCAAAAAATTACTGAAAAACCAGTAAAACTTCACAAACACAAAAATCAAAACAAATAAGTAAAAAAAAAAATCAATAAGACAACAAAATACTCACATAAAAAGAAAATAAAAGTCCACGAAAATGTCATTGGGTTCATTTAGTGTTGGCTATCTATTCCTGGGCATGGGGACAGTCCTAGAGTGTGGTTGATATACCTGATGATACCTCATTGAAGAAAATTGATTTCCCCTTTGAAAAAAGGGTATCACACTTGCAGATAGCTTCTTGGTTGGGTGTGTGCACTGTGTCTCTCAGTGCTAGGGCCCCTGCTGGCTTGAACCTGTGTGAGCCTTAGGCACACTGTCATTGTCTCTGTGAGGTCATATGAACGTCAGTCCTGTTGTATTTAAAATACACTGTTTAATTGGATTCACCCATCATCTTTGGCTCTTACAATATTTTGCCTCCTCTTTCATATAAATCCCTGAGCTCTTAGGAGAGGGGGGCTGATGAGGACATCCCATTTAAGACTGAGTGCTCCAAAGCCTTCCACTTTCTACACATTGCCCAGTTGTGGGCCTTTATGCTAACTCACATCTACTATAAGAAGAAATTCTGTGATATGAGTTTAGTGAGGAACTGATCTATGAGTAGAACAGTATGTCATTGGGGCTCAATTTATTTTTTTAACTTTAATAATAGTAATAATAATGATGATGAGATGATGATGATGATGAAAAGTTTGCTCCTGGGTCTGTAACCTATCTATTTTCAGGTTCTTTGTCACTTTAGCAGTGTCAGATATGGGTTCAAGTTAATGAAGTGAGTCTTAAAATCCAATCAAAGAGTAGTTGATAAGTCTTATAACATTTGTGTCACTGCTGCCCCAGTATACCTTACAGGCAGGTGTTTATTGTAGATCACAGGATCTGTAGCTCTGTTGGAGTTTATCTATGCCTGACTGTGAAGCTTCCAGTTAGAGAAGAATCAGCTCAACTTCTCCATGAAAGTACAGTCCAGGAGTTCGGCCTTATCATCAGGTTGTTAAGAGCAACCAATAGCCTTGCCAATGGCCTGTGATGTTGAGGTATTCTATGGGAGCCTTTTGGTCAGTTTCTCAGCAAGATGTAACTCATTACTGGTAGTGAAAGTTTAACATTAAATATCTAATTGGGGTATTGTCTCCTCTATAATTCAGTCACTCCGTTTATAATTCTTCCATATATGTATGGATTTTATAAAGCTTCAATAGTAGCAGCTTTTCATATGTCTATTCAAATGGCCTTTAGTTGTCCTCTCCCCATATTTCCTCCTTTACTATTCTTTCCTAATGCTTTTCTATTTAATCATCCTAGTTTCTCATTTATGTCTCCATAACGCTATATTCTGTTTCCCCTTCCTTGAAGGATCTTCTCACTGCTGGTCACTCACTAACTAACCTGGTCCCTAATCACAGTGGTTATTCATACTGTACCCACACAAAGGAATTCTTTTTGGAAAATTTAAAACAAGACTTTGTCAGTTTCAGAGCTAATTAAAAATTAAAATTGTTATTTGATCATTTTATGTGTATGATTGCTTGATTGCATGTATGTTTCTACCACACACAGGCTAGAATTAGATGTCAGATTCTCTGGAAATAGGGTTATAGATAGTTATGAGTTTCTTTGTGGGCTCTGGCAATCAAACCTGCTCTGTGGAAGAGCAGTTCAGCTCTTAACTGCTGAGCCATTTGTCCAACACCAAAAACCAGTCTTTTAAAATCCAAATTATACTGAATAATTATAATTTTTTAAAGCTGGTGAACAACCTGAATCTTCTTAAACATAAAGACTTGGTTCAACTAAGATAAGAAGCCTGTAAAAACAAATTGTTATAAGGTAAACACAATTAATGAAAAGATGTACTATTGTCCTCATTAGTTGCTTTACTAAATCCCAAGTTAGTATCATCTTTATCACTTATAAATATAAAAATGAAAATCCTAAACTTTATAGACAAATTTTAAAAAGCCCCCCAAAAAACAAGCCCATACAATGTAATAATTACGAGAAATATTCTCATGTGGATTTTGAGTTTAGTGAGTTCAGGCACTCAGTTATTGAGGTAGCTGAAAATGAGTGTTTCCCAAATCTACTGAAGTCTGTGCACATGTATTCTCAGAAGTTGACTCATGTTTGAAGTAAGAAATACAACCTAAGTGTATATCTTCTGAAGTTTTGCTGCGCAGGAGGTAGTTAGAAGTATTTGTTTGAGTTCTTTCCCTCTAGGCTAAAGGAAATCATGATGAGATTTTATTTCCCCAATTGGTAAAATCACCAATTTTCTTCTTTCTTTTTAGTTCTTTGTTTCCCTAGAGCTCACTGTGGAAATACTGTGTAACCAACTTCGAATTCTTAAGTTATGTTTAAAAATCGATAATAACAGTAGAGACAGCTTATGTGATCTTTCATCTAGCTTATTGATCAAGTAGTTAATCTTAGAATGTCCCATCCTTATTTATAAGGAGATAGTGGAGCTTCCCAAAGAGGTAGATATTAGATTTAGAATTAATGGAATATATTTGCCTAAAGAAGCCAAAGGCATGAATTAATCAGTGTCATTTTTGAATTTAAGCAGTGGTCTGGAGCATTGAAGATCAAACCACACAATGAAGGTGTTATCCCCTAAGGCAAATTTTGTAAACATTTAAATGTTTGCCCAGCAAAAAAGAAGTTGCACAATGATTACATGGTTTAGTATAAATTGGACAAATAGGAATTATTAATTTTAACAGAATTCTTTTAACATGCTGATTGTCTAAATAGAGGCTATCCACCACGTGAAAACTTTAATATAATGAAAGAACATACAAATTCAGTAATTGAATAACATCTAATCTCCAGGTTTTAAATGGCTTATTCAGTAAAATCCATGTTCTCTAAACTACCATTTTTGGCAAATGTTAGTAAAAGCATATCAATAGTCTAAGAAAACTGCAGGAAACACAGAGAAACCAACATCTGTTCTACACCAGAGCATTACATTTTGACACTAAAAGTTTTATCTACCTTTAATTATAGGCAAATTAGCTATATTAATACCATCCTTCGTTACTTTTCCCTTTATAACCTTTTTTTTATTCTTTTTTTATTAATTTATTTTTGTTACATATCAATGGTTATCTCATCTCTTGTATCCTCCCATTCTCCCCTCCCTCCCATTTTCCCCTTACTCCCCTCCCCTCTGATTGTGCCTGAGGAGGACTTCCTCTCCCTTTATGTAACCTTTTATGATTTGCTTTAAACCTCTGGTTTTCACTTTGTCTCTTTTGGAATGAATTTTTTTTTTTTGACCTTGGATTAAAACTAATTTACAATCTAAACTCTTTCTCTTCTAAAAGCCTTTTCTTTTTATTTAACTTTATTTACTAAAACACACATTTTAAAAAACCACTTGTAAATTTCATATCTCTTAATATTATTTACCAGTTTTTTCCTACCTTATTTTTCCTTTAACATATTTAGGAAACTGGATCTGAAGCAGTGAAAACATGCATATTAAATCTTAAATATCTAAATATTTACCATTATGAATATTCACAAAAACATTGAGATATATCTGTATTTTCTTACAACATTAAAGTAAATTATTCATTAAAAGCCTGTCTTTTTACAATACGTGCTTTGAAACTGTCTGAAAGATCATGCCATGTTGGTGACAATGAACTCAAAAGCAGATTGAAGCCTGAAGTTTCTATCTCTGCACATTTGTCATTTTATTTTTACAGTGGAGCTGATCACCATTTGAAGAGCATCTGCCTACATGATCTCATGTTGGTACATAGTCAACGGCACAGAGATGAAGCTATTGTTTTAAATACATTGCAGAAAGCATTCATATGGCGTGAGGAGACACATAAGGGTTACCTACAGCTATTCAGATGTACTTGGAAGCATTTAAGCAGGCTAAGACAGTGTTGAAATGATACCTTTGTCCATTAAAAAAAAAAAAAAAAGAATCTAATCTTATCTAGGCTTAGGCAAGAAAAGGACCTTGAAAAACTTGTTTCTCAAATCCTCAGGAGAAGAAATAGCAGTTAAAACTCCTCTTAAAAATATATATGCTTGCATGCATACATGCATGTTTTAAGTTAGACATGTCAATAATAATATTTTATTACACAATAAACTTTACAGAATAAAATGAAGTAGACACTGATTTCGCTACTTCTTTATGTTTAGTGTGTTTATGGGAAATTTTCAAAACGACACACAAAAGTCAATTACATTTAAAAAGTTAGCATGAAAGAACATAACCAAATCTCCTTAAATTAGAAAATAGTTTAAGTGTATGCCTCTGTACCTCTGAGACAGAATGATGTAAACTACAAAAAGAACGAGATGCCTTCCAGCAAAAATTCAGAAAATTACGTTTTTCAGATTAATGGGGTGATCTGAAAGTCCTTCCTCCCTCCATCCCTCCCTCCCTTCCCTGCTCCCTTTCTGCCTTCCTCCCTCCTCTTTCCCTCTCTCCCTCCCTCCCTCCTTTCCCTGCCCGCTTCCTTCCTTCCCTCCTCCCTTCCTCTCTCTCTCCTGGAGAATTCTAAGAGTCCTCATGTAACCACAATCCAAATTCATAGCCCAGTTCTTGGGTAGTGAGTATAGGTGGTATGGGCCTTCTTCCTGCAGGTTTTTTCCTAAAATAGTCCTAAGAGTTTACTCCCTTAATGCAGAATTTTGTTCTTGTGGGAGAAAAAAAAAAGAAGTACCAAAAAATTTTAATGGTATATGAGAATAGGGAATTGAGATCTGAGAACAGTTAACTTCTTAGAAGCTATCTTTAGTTCCATAACGTCTAAACTTCTTAAAGTGAAATTTCCAGTCACTTTAATCTCCCTCTCCCTCCCTCTCTCTCTCTCTCTCTCTCTCTCTCTCTCTCTCTCTCTCTCTCTCAAGCAGTTTTTACATTTTATAAATTTCTGACTTAGGTATTTCTTTTCTTAGATGTTTTTAAATTCTAATTAAAGTAGACTGACTATATTCATGGTTGTTTATTTTATTGAAGAGTTAGAGTTAACCATATACTTGTACACCCTCACAAACACAGAGACATCCAAAGAGAGAGATGGGAGAGAGAGGGACAGACAGAGATACACACACACACACACACACACACACACACACACAGAGAGAGAGAGAGAGAGAGAGAGAGAGAGAGAGAGAGAGAGAGACAGGCAGAGAGACAGAGAGAGAGACAGGCAGAGAGACAGAGAGACAGAGACAGACAGACAGACAGACAGACAGACAGACAGACAGACAGACAGAGAGAATTCACAAACACAAATAACCATCACAACAGCAACAAGCTGTGCAAGTTCATCCAACACTTATATCAAGCATAAAGCAGCTGGAATAACAAGTAGAGGTTTCCTCCAAACATTTCTTCCTTGAGTCTTTCTTTCCTGAAAACTGTAAGCTTCTTGGTTAGAGCTAGGCACTTGAGTTTTCAGATTCTAAGTGGCTTTTAGGAGCAGCTCCTTTGGCTTTTACTGGGATCTTGGCTCCTCTCACCTTATATCTGCCTTGTCTTCCATGTTTACAGGAATGTGAGGAGGCACAAGATCGTGCTTGACCATCCATTGCGTGTGTCAGTAAAGCTCCCCCTGACCTTGCTGGGTTTCTCTTTGCTGAACTTAGATGTGGTAGAGTGCTCCTTGAGACACTTCTACCCTATCAGGCTTCCTCATCTTCAATGCCTTAATCATCATCAGGTGCTCAAGGAATTTGTAACCTAAGGCAGAAAAGTTCGGATAAACAGGTGCAGTCATAAGGACATGTAAAATCACATATCGGCAAAACGATAGGAGAAACAGACCAAGTGCTCATGAGTTAAAAGAACAAAAGTGGATTTCCTGAAATTAAATGCTGTGTGAAAAAAAAAAAACCACAAAACCAAAAACCCAAATCCAGTGCCGTCGTCATAAATTGTGCACTAAGTACAGAGATCATTATGCAATGACGGACAGTTCCAAATCTGCAGCCACATTCAAGGTCCAATTGAAATCGCTGGGTGACAAAACAAAACGACAAGACTTACGAGTTGTATCGGGACCTGTAGGACGAGGGGAGGATGATGGGGTGGACAGGACACAGAGTCAGTAGAGATGAGAGTAAAGAGAACGTACATGTATAAACACTGCTAGGAAAAGAAAGAACAAGAGCAATAAAAGTACTGCAAAAACGTGAAACTGACAAATACAAATTAAAGGCTGTCTTCACCACCAGCTAAGTGTAAGCTGATGGAGGTCTGAGCCACACAAAGAGATCACAAACATCCATGAGAGGAAGCAACCAGACGCCTGGGCACACAGGGCCCACGATGCCTTCTTGTGCTCACAATTCTGGTTTTCCTACTACCTCCGTCATCTCCAAACAGAGGATCTGCTTTAGCTACACCAGTCACATTTTCACATCTCTTTTACTTAATCTGGTACAGACCACATCCCATATCTCTAAACATATACATACATATGTGTAGATAGACAGACAGATGTTATAGATACAGGTCTACATATAGATATAGATAGTATATAACTCCTGGACCTATGGAATACACTCTTATTTGAAATATACTCTTTGGAGTAGCCACTTAGAACTAATTTCAACAAATTCAATATAAATCACTCTCACCCACTGGGGCATAAAGTTGGTTCTGCCCTTTGCATGATACTAGATACTCCAGCTCAGGGTAGGGCTGCATTTCTTTACCTTTGATCTACTAAATGCCATTAGGATGTTGTTGTTGTTGTTGTTGTTGTTGTTGTTGTTGTTGTTGTTGTTGTTAACCTATCCCATGGGATACAACTCAAATGGTTTATATACTAGCGTTTAGCAAAATTACAAGACGACATTCTTTGCAAACAAAAACATGCCTGAAATTTCAGTATCACTGAATCTTTTACAGGATGCTGCCCTGTGAAATTTAAGGTCCAGAGGAAGTCTTCAGTTCTTAGAGATGGAGCTACGTATGTGCAGGTGATGTGGGGTAGATATAGGCTTGAACTGACCATTTGTAGGCCCTTGTGTAGGTTAGCCCAAGTCTTCTCAGTTTACATGTAGTGCTGCTTTGGGAAATAGAGTGATATTTAAGAGGACAGATTTTAAAATGCTCCATTTCTCTTAAATTATTAACTACTTGCCTTAAGGCATGTGACAAAAAAATCTCATCTTGAAAAAAAATGTCATTGCTAAGAAATTTCCACATGAAAATTTCCCTCATTAGTGCTTGCATGTTGTATGTGTATCTGTCTATTGTATAAAAAAGAAAATATATTGCTGAGTTGATTATTGTGTTACCTAGGAAAAACAGCAAATTAAACATGGTAAGAAGCAGTTATTATATTTATTTGTGTTGCTCTTCATGTTATTATTGCATGCTGGAGTGGAACTCAGATATTTGCTCATGTCAGGCAGGTGTTATATCACCTAGCTCATCTCTGCCCAGCTTTTTATTTTTGATAAATATGTATGAGTTTTATAGGGAGTGTGAAGAGGAATTGGAAGCTGGAACATACCCAGCTGGCAGAGTTGAGGAGGCACTGACAGTCCTAAAGTACACTGAGCACTGTGGAACACTCATAGTGAGAAGGCATAGCTCACATTGTCTCTGCAGTGAGAGTGCAGGGAGGGGGAGGTGCAGCACTGGGGGAAGCTCCCATGTGGGGCAGAGGGACTGGAAGCTGGTGTACATGGTACACTTCAGCTAGAATCTTTTCATGATTCCTGAGTTGAAACTACAGCCTGACTATTCTACTTGCTGGATCTACCCAAAGTATTCTTCCTCTTTTGAAGCATGGCAGACCTACTTACCATGTTTTCAGAGTTAGATTTCAACCATAGAAATTCATTTCGAGTGCCACCAACACCAAGAAGTTTAGAAAACAAGAACTGCATAGCCTAAGTATCTAATAGGCAAGGAATTGTTTTTGGAAACAGGAATAAGACCAGAGGGGAAAGTAAGGAAAGGCTTACATGTGCTTTTTTTTTTCTCTCTCTTTGCTTTTCATGATATTTAATGAGTATACTTATCATATTAATAGGAAGAAAAAGTTAAGCAATCTCAAATAATCAAATTAATCTTAGATTTACAAGAGAAGTAACGTGATACAGTAAAATCATCCATTTTCCTCCATTATCTTGCACAAGATCCTAAGGTCAACAAAAAGAAAGTTTCCTATCACTTTTGGCAGGAGAAGTAAAAGGGCAGAAACTTTTGAAATCTTTCAGAATGCTCTCTGTTTTTTAGTAAGGCTGACGATTAGGAGAAGCTAGTTAACCAAGGCTGACCACCTGGGAATTGCCAGAGCTTAACTGACTGGTGAGCATTGAAAACACTCGACTCCAGGCAACCCTCGCCATCCACATATGAAAGACTAGACATTAAATTCTAGATCACTTTAGTGAGCCATGTGAGAGGAGGGAAACGCCCAAGGCTACCACTGACAATCTTGACCTACCTAAGTGAGAAGACAAAGTAGATGAGAAACACTTGTGGGCTCTGCTCTCCAGAAACAATGTGCCTAAAAATGAAAACTTTTGTTCTGTATCATATGACACTAGACAATGCTAATCCAAATAGCCAAAGGATAGCATTATATGACTATCGGAATGTACAAAGCCCTTAACAGCAAGAACAACAAATGCCGATAAGGTTTTAGAATAAGAAAATGGTCATTCATTGGTGGTGCTAATGTAAAATGTCATAGCTACCTTGTAAGACAATTTGATCAAGTCTTATAGCACTAAATGTATACTTAACATACAATATAACATTTTTGTTTCCATTGTCTACCTAAAGTAAAAGCATATGCATATAAAAATATATGCAACAATATTAATTCCATATGTAACAACAATTGTTAAAATTTGGGAGCAATTAATGATCACTCACTAGATAAATAGATGAAATAGACTGTTATGTCCAGGCAGGGGAAATGACTCCATGCTAATCAGGAACAAGCCATCACACTTCAGAGAAGAGGAAACTTGTCATTCAGTAATGTAAGCCATTGTGATATGATTATGTACTGCAGTAGGAACCCAACTAGCAACACTGACAGTAACAGATCAGTGATTTCTTGGTGTTTGGGAGAGAAACAAAGGGCTGGACAGAAAAATATAGAAATATTATATCTCTTTATGATAATGGTGTATGTCATTATTTTTTTTCCAAAGCTAGAAAATGTACAACACAGAGACTGAATTCACATGTAAATCAGGAACAGAGGAGAATGCTGTGTTAACACAGGGTCACCAGTTGTATCATGTTGGTACATCGGTCGGGATATTTATTGTTGTACAGAGGCAGAAGGTATGCAGATATTTTTAAATACTTTTCCTTCAATTTTACTGTATACAAATCTTCACTGAAATTATATTGTTTAAAAATAAAAACAATAGAAAGAACTCCAGAACCGATTTTTATAATAAAACTTCTAATTATTAATGTGGACTGTAAAAGCAATGAAGGTAAAAGAAAATTCAAAGGAGTTGTATAGATTGGGAAGTATAAATAAATTATCATACTCTTTTCACCAACTACTCCTAAAATTCCTGAGCTGACCTATTTTTCACTTTAAATCTTATTTTGCGTTGTATCCTCCAAGGTACTGACATTATTTCCTTCTCTGTATTTGACTTCCAAGTAACCCAGACAATCTTATTAACCACCATCTGGAATTCTTCTCTGCCTTGGCATAACCTCCATACTGCAACTCAGGGGACAATGTCTGAATGTGCCGTATTAGAGCTCAGTGTGATCTTTGGCACGCTTCCATTACGCTGCTGACTTCACTGCCTTTGCTCCACTAAGGCTCTGTGGACAGAGCACATTCCTCAGCAGCACCCCCCCACTGCTAACCAGTATCCACACACCAGAGTCTTGCTCATTTCTCATGCCGACACATGGATTCAAATGAAACGCATAGAATCACTCTTGAGAATTAGCCCAGAAGTCAAGCGAGATGTGCAGGATTCCACCGGGAAGGGTGATGGAGAAGACTCAAAGTCTATAGCATTATAAAAGGCAACAAGCGAAACTAGCAAAACCGTGAGAAACAATCTGTTCCCAATTTCTGAAAACTAACTAAATATAACCAAAATTTTCCCTGTTGTAGTTGATGTGGAACTGCTATGTATTCAAGTGTTAATTGCCTGTCCCCTGAGATCTTTACTGGTCTATCGGCAAATGTTCTCTCACACCACGTGATGCTGATAGAGCTACGGTTCATGGATTGGAGGGCAGAAGTGGGAGGAAGGAGAAAAGAACAGGTCGCCATGGGTTAGCATGAACAAGAAGCACATGGCTAAGAGGAGCTTGCTCTGAGGATTGGCATGATGGAGAGAAAAAGCATAAATGGAACATGTGCAAGGATTTACGGGATGTGTGGCTGAGAGATGACAAGGTGGCTGAGGGAGTTAAGATCTGCCCAGCCCCAGTGTTTTAAGGCATATTAAAAATCTAGCAAGTGTCTGAGTCTTTTATTTCTATAATAGTAGGTTAAATAATCACCGTTGCATTTAACAATCGCTATGAATCAACACTAAATATTAATTAAAATCTTCAGCAACTTCCATAATCAAAGACAAGCTCATCACAAAGATGGTGAACTTTGGAAAGAGAAATTTGAAGCATTTTTAAGTTGTGATGACCTCATCTCTTAAACTTATATATCTAGAAAGCAAATTATCAGAAAATTTAAAAAAAATTTAAAGTACTCTGAGTTAATAAATACATGGAGTTTCTTGACAGTTGACCTAATTTGCAATAACTGCTGAAGACAATTATTCAGGATGGAATGAAAAACTACAAAATAGCAATATTAAGCTACATAGATGAATAAAAAGTAATAGTAAAATAATAAAAGTCAATAATTATAATGGCTAAGAATAAGGAAAAGATAAAGTTATATATATATATATACATATACATGAGAAACCATACATTTATCCACTAAACAAATTCAGTAACTCAGAAAAAGAGAAGTTATATTGAGTATTGTTTCAGCATCTAAAGGAAGTCTGTAAAATTCACAAATGTATGAAATTTAACACAATCATTTTTAAAAAATCAATAAACTAAAGAACACAACATTTAGAATAATTTGAGATGAATGAAAATTTAAAATAGAACATGTTAAAAACTTCTTCATATAAATCAGTGCTTAGAAGGACACTCACAAATATGTTAACATAGAAGAATATTCACACATCAATTGCTCAACTTCCACTCAGAGATCAGAAGACAGTGATCTAAGACAAAAACAAAGGATTGGAGAAAATAATAAAGATGAAAGGAGAAAACTGTACTTGAACAGACAGGGTCACGTGTCCAGCAAGCTAATCAGGATGGCAGTATAAAGGTCAGCATCTCTTGGCTCAGCATCTGACTATGCATGGAGGTCAAATACATGTGTGGTAAGTAGCCAGTAGAGAGCCTCTACAGGGGATTCTTGACACAGAAATTCAAGGTGCGGTGATTCCAGAGCCTTCAAGAAGCTTAAATATGAGCTACAATCAGTCTTAGAAAACAAGAGGTGCAATAGTTGATGGGATTAAGGTAAAAATTAGAAGAAAATTGAAGCTTGAGAACATTCACTAAAAGTGGCCATGTTTTGATGACAGAGCTGCTTACCCCTTTCCTCATTTATCCCAAGAAAATTTGGGTAACCCTGGTGATTATATATATCACCAGGTGTGTGTGTGTGTGTGTGTGTGTGTGTGTGTGTGTGTGTGTGTGTGTGATGTGCTGATATATATATATATATATATATATATATATACATATATATTGTATGTGTATGTGCTATATAAATATGTATGTGTATACATATATTATGTATTCAAAGAAAAAATTTACTGATAATAAATTGTAAATTAATCTACTTGAAAATAATTCTTTGGTACACATATTATTTTATTATTTAATAAATACGAAAGCAATTTGTATACTAATTAGATGGATGTATTTGATTTTACATTGAGAATGTCTTAACTGAATATTTGAATCTCCAGGTCAGAGAACGTCACCAATGCTTTTTCAGAGTTGATCAGTATTATGATTTTTAAGTTATCAATACTGAAAACTCCAGTTCACATAAATATGTAGGTTTAAATGGAAGAAGTATGCTCAGGGTCATTTCAGAAATTACTGGAAATTCTGTCTTAACTCCAAGAAAAAATTTATTTAACAATGTTTTTAATGTAACCGAAGTCACCAATTCAAACAAATGGGGCCCAGTCACTCAGTGGCCAGCCAGTCTAGCCAATTACTGAGCTCTGTGAGAAATAATTTGTCCATAAATAAGATGGAGAGTGACAAAAAAAAATCCCTGACATTATCCACTGGTTCGAACAAGCACGCACATACATGAATATGTAAACATACATAAGTTCGCACATACATACGTACGTACATACATACATACATACATACATACATACACACACACATACATACTACCCTAAACATACCCCAGCTTGGTACATCTAACAAACAGCCTAACTTGGCCTTGCCTATCTGAACTGTTCTCAGAAGGCTTACACTACTTAGCCATCACTCGGATGAAATCATCCAATACAAAGTCTACCTGATAAGAAAGGGCTGAATATCCCATGCAATTTGCTGCACAGAGTAGTGAGAGTCAAGTAATAACACATCGGTCATTTAGGTATGGCTTTGCATCACTGTAAAGTTGAAAGATGGCAAGCTGAAGCATGGTTCATCAGGGACTGCCTTAGTCATGTTAATACAAAAACCTGAGTAAGTGTACAGTGGCTTTCCAGGTGAATTGTTTGTAGTTTTACATGTACCCTGTTCTAAGCTGAAACCTCTGAAACTTAGCCATACTCATGCAGACTGCACAGCTATGCCCGATAAACAAATGCTATATCTAATGCAGACATCTAACAAAAGTGTCATTATTTTTTTAGAAGAGCCCCCAAGGCCATGCACCAGGGGCTTGGGTTAGTACATAGAACCGACCATGTTGTGCAGAATCAGCCTGAGCTCTTGACATAATGCACACTTCCAGGAACATCTGTCTTCAGGATTGCCTCTTGCTTACTCCTGTGGTTTAGAATCAACACCTACTTTTGCGCCTAAGACCTTGGGCCATGTAGCCTCAATGTGATGAGAAACGGTTGATGCTCACAGGAGGGAAAATTGGATAACGCCTGTTTTTCTCTGAGGGCTGGAACCTGAGCAGCTGATGGTCTATATCAGAGAGGTGCCACAGGCATGTATAAACGATACCCTGTTATGATCCTTCGACAGCAAAGCTTCTTGAGTTTCCCTGGCTAGCACCATGTGCCTTTGTTGGCTTACAGATGTAGCACATCCATTAGGATACGACGGTAGTAAGCTGGTATGCGCCATGTTTCTTCAGTACACTGCCATCCATTCCCTGCCTTGACTGGTTTTCAATCATGCTGCTTCCCCTTTAATTAAAGTACAGTGGTAAGTATTAAAGATTCCAAGCCTTATCAGTCACAAGCCTGACATTGGTCTGTGCAGTTCCTGACACAGACAGAAGTTCCTTATCTGATAATTTACAATCGGTGGCAAAGCCCAGAGATAGCGTCATACTCAGTGGTGAGAGATTAACACTTTCTTCCCCTGTGTTTGGCAGTGAGATAGATGTCCATTCTTGCCCTAGGCTTTGGAGTACATCCAATGTGCCACCCAACTTTACTCCATCTGCATCTTCACCTCAGAAGGTCATTCTTAGGTACACAGTAAGATGACTAAAACACTCAGAAAGATCTGACAGTCTGCAATGCATTGTGATTTTGCCCAATATCCTTCTCACATTTAGAATAACTGACGAGTTCATGCCTCTGGGAACTCTGGGAACCACTTTCCTTCCTAACCACGGGGAATTAGCCCTACAGTATTCTCTTCTCTGGAAAGTGAACATTCACAAGGCTAGAATGAGCATGGGCCCCAGAGACAGCAAAAGAGGCTTATGTCTTATGTCCCTAGTCCAGGAAAATAGGAATTTGGCAAGCACAGACTAGAAAAGATGACAGCTTTGGAAATGGTGTGTAGGAGTGCTGAGCGCCAATGGGGAATACACAGGAGCATATTGCCTGTGTACTCTTTCTAGAGCCGCTGCTGCCAGCACCAGCAGACAAAGACTATTTATTGAAGAGCATTGTTTCAGCTTCCCTGCAGCTGTGAGGGGGTGCAGCGAGGCTTTGGATTCTATGAAACACAGCAGCTTGGGGAGAATGGGCTGCAGGCTGGAATATATGCTCCTTTCAGAATATGGGAAGACAAACCACGAAAGACTCTTACAGAGTATAACCTCTGGTTAAAATGCGTCTGACTTCTGCATTCAGTAATTGAATGTAGACACATATTTCCACCTGCTGGTACTTGGATGGTTGCTGGGTGTCTGGAGTAAAAAAAGGTAGAGGCAAAGTTGGGAGAGGTAAAACTTTGTCATCAGAGAAACATTGTACCCTGGTAATATTTTACAATACTGCCATGTGTTTCGTTAGAATTCGTTTTAGACTCCATAGTGGTCAGTGACAGTTGGCAGATGATTGTGACTGGGGTTACCACTAATACATCTTGCCCAAAGGAAGGCAGAGTGTGTTAGAAGCTCTTCCACTGAAAGTAGAAATTCAAGGAAATCCAATTAAGTAGGCAATGTATGAGCTCTGCAAGGCACGGGGGTGGGGGTGGGGGGAGGTGGGTGGGTGGGGGAGTGGCATTTGAGAATTTTGTTTATAAGGACCTGAATTCTAATATTTAAATGAAGCCAGCTTATTGATCTCATAATGCTTAGCAGCATCTCGAGGCCAGACAAATGGACTGCTCAAGTAAGTCTCCTGTGAATATATGCGAAGAAATTAGGATAAGTCAAATTCCTGTCCACTGTGAACACTGATGTGGCTGTACCAGCCGCGGTGCTGTGTAAACTAAGGGAGTAGAAATGTTACGCTACTGTATCTGTACCCAGGTGTTCTCTTGGACAAAAGAACCCAATAATAAATAATGTGGAATCTCTAAGTAAACACTCAGAAGCACGTTTCAAAGATGAACTTCTTCTAATGTGAAGATATTTATTTTAATTAACCATCACGCCAGTGGTACTTTCTCTTGCATCCTCTGCCTGCTAGGTATGCCAACCCAAATACGAGTAAGGCAGAATCCCTCCAGACATAATTTATTCTGGAATGAACATTGTAATCACAACGTGCTTACCATAGCAAACTGTGTCCATCAGAACAGCAAGCACAGGAGGACCACAGGTGCTGTGGGGGAGTTGTGATTCCGTGGTCTTTTGTGATCCTTCTTGTTATGGGGAAAGGGGCACGAGATCCCTCCTTTTATGATGGTCTTGCTCATCTGTCTAAATCTGGAAACTAGTGTCAGGTCTCCATTTCCTTGCTGACAAATTTTCCAGAAAAATAATTTTTTTTTCCCACAGAAGATGATCCCTGAAACCTAGAAGTTGTTCTTTTTTATTTTCTTTTATTAGTTTATTCATATTATATCTCCATTGTTATCCCATCCCTTGTATCCTCCCATTCTTTCCTCCCTCCTGCTTCCGCCTTACTCCCCTCCCCTATGTCTGTGACTGAGGGGGACCTCCTCCCCCTGTATATGCTCATAGGGTATCAAGTCTCTTCTTGGTAGCCTGCTATCCTTCCTCTGAGTGCCACCAGGCCTCCCCATCAAGGGGAAGTGGTCAGAAATGGGGCACCAGAGTTTGTATGAAAGTCAGACCTCACTCTCCACTCAACAGTGGAGAATGTCCTGTCCATTGGCTAGGTCTGGGTAGGGGTTCGAAGTTTACTGCCTATATTTTCCTTGGATGGTGCCATAGTTTGAGCAGGACCCCAGGACCAATACTAGAAATTGTTCTTAATCCCTTGTGTGAATGCAGCAGGGGGCACTGATAGATAATCCAATAGTATTGCTATTTTTGGTGTCATGGTTGAGCCTGCTGAGGCTCCTCAGGGAGAGATGATCAGGCAAGGGATGTGCAAGTGAAAGGTCAGTCTCTGGGTAGCTTAGGCCAATGGTCTTTTCAGCTTTAAGTCTGTTTTGCCTCTATTTTTTATCAGGTAGCACAACCAGACCAGAAGTACCGTGAAAGACACGCATCACTCTTAAATCTTGCTACAGTTTTCTTTTTTTTCCTTTTTTTAAATAAGAATTTTACCACACACCATGCATTAGAGGCCTGAGACATGAGGCAGGAATCTGCCTTATCCACCTGGCAGATTCTGTCAGCCACAGGCAGCAAAATGTCTCCATCTGTAGCTCTCCTTGGTCTCCTCAAAATTTAGGCAGAGTGGTTTGTGCTTTTTGAAGCATCTCTTCAAATCAGAAGGGACAAGGATTAAGTGACTGGGCACGCTTTCTTTCTGTCTGCTCTCTGCACTTGTGTAGCTGTACTTAATTTTTTTCCGGCCATAAGAATGCTGGGAAAGAGACAATGTTTCCTCAGACTCAAGAAAAACCAGTTTATAAATTGCTGTCCCAGACTTGGTAATTTCTTACTCTCCTGACCAGAGTCTGGTAATGACCCAACAGAGAAGCTCTGGGAGAGAAGAAGCAGGAAGCTTCTATGATTTCCTCATAGAGTACCCCCTTAGATGGGGCTCTATAAGCTTCTTTGACAGTGTTACCTGAGTCTTGTTAAAATGTGCCTGTGAGTTCTACAGCTCCCTGGTGACAACAGGACTCTGCCTCTCCAGCTCCTCTCAGGCATGGCTAAAACTTCGGGTTCGCAGAGGCCTGGATTAGCAAGTGAGCCGCTCCTTTGTTTAGCTACATGTGACTGAAATCATTTGCATTCTTGACACATTGGGCTTGTTTATTTATACACATGTTTATCTATTTTAAATTGGTATGAAAAGATATAAAGTGAAAATTACATATTTTATATAGAGAGACACAATGCAAATATTTTATCTTTATTAAATATTGTTTGATCATTAGTCCATAAGGTTTTATTTTTCTGAGACAAAATAATCCCCTCAGGAACAGTCATAGGGAGGGGAATAAGGGGAAAATGGGAGGGAGGGAAGAATGGGAGGATACAAGGGATGGGATAACCATTGAGATGTAACAAGAATAAATTAATAAAAAAAAATCTCACTATGTAGCCCAGGCTGGTCGTGACTTCATTTTCTTCTTACTAGTTTTCTCGGTGTTGTGATTTTTGGTGTGTGCTACTAGGCTGAACATCTGCATGTAATCTTTACCACAGCTAACATCATGACTAACAACAAATGGGAATTGCTTAAAAGAAATTGCTAGGTTTTTTCCCTTTTTAAATTATCTCTGGAAATTTGCATTAATGTAATTTTATTTTAGCAACAAAATAGCTCCAGAAAGAAGGGAGCAATGGGTACAGACAGACTTGGACTTATCCTGGTCACAGAGACAATGACACTACACTACACATAGGTTATCCTGTGATAAGAGCCTCTTGAGCCATCTTAGTCTCAGTGTCATTGTGATTGCCACTTAATTATTGCTACACCAGAATGACTAGATAAGACAGAGAGGTGATTTCAAATCAGCTTAGAAACAGATAAAATAAAACATAGGAACGGTCTCTTGGGAAAACAAACAAGAGTTGCTGGGTTGAGTGACTGAATTTTTTCTTTCCATTCTCTCTCTCTCTCTCTCTCTCTCTCTCTCTCCCTCTCTTTCTCTGGGATGCCCCTTCCACTTCCCTGGTCTCCCATGCTCACATAATAAACTCAATATCATATTTGTTGCCTGGCATCTTGTTTTTTAACCATTATACTTTCTATTCCAAGAAAAGAAAACAGCATTTTGCAAATCATGCTTTTAAATAGATAGTTGAGTCCTAAACCATGATCCTGGTTAAAACCTCAAGGAAATATTCTTATGGAATATGTGGTAATATGCCACAGAATCCCAGTGAGCAGAGTGGGTATTTTTACTTTTTATCCTAAGTCCCAATGAATCAACAGTGAGAATGAAGCAAAAATAGCCTCCCTCCCTCCTTTGATACTATACATGAATACATACACACACATACAACACACATACACATACACACATACACACACACACACACACACACACACACACACACACACACACAGAGGCAGGAGGGAGAGGGAGAGATTAGCTGATAGTAAGATTTTAGCTTAAGCCAAAACTTACAGCAAGGCATAGCTTTCAGAAATGGTCTTTGGCCGACAGCGTTCATTCAATTGTCCTCAAGCTCAAAAGAGAGCCAGATACAGTACAGAAATGAGAAGCTATTCCCTCCATAAGTATGTTACTTGCTTTGGAGTTTGTGTAGAGTTCCAATAGTTACTGATAGAACAGGTGGTTATTGCAGGTACCAAGGACTAGGTCTAAACCAGAACAGGGATTGTGCTTCTCTGTTTGTCTATAGAAATCAGTTGCACCTGTTATCATATTTAAATTGTACACCATGCAACACATGTGGTAAGAGGAAGATTATTATTGTGAGAGCAGCAAGATGGGGAGGGAGAGAAGATACAGTCTAAGTGAGCCATGAGAGACAGAGAATCAGAAGGACAGACAGAGGGACAAGCAGAGAGAGACAGACAGAGTGGGAGCAAGCAAGAAAAAAGAGGCACCCTTAGAGAAAGCGCAAGAGAGAAGTGCAGGAGTGAGAGAGATTAAGAGAGAGAGAGAGAGGGGTAGCTGGTTGGTCCTTTTATAGTCTGGCACATACCTGGTGGCAGCGGGTAGGTGATGAAATCATGGGTTGCTAAGCAGCCTAGAGAGGCAGGCTAGTGAAGCTACCCACATGCCAACAGTACCTAAACACAACTGTCCAGTGCAGAGCTTCTTAGAAACCACGTGAGTTGAGTCAGTACATTACTGGCAGAGAAATCGGTTCTGATAAACAGAGAATTGCAACTTCTAAGAAGGGCCTGGGGTGTCCTGGGTTTGCAAGGCTAGAATCAGGCTTTTAAGACACAGATTGGGTATCTCCAAATAGCAGCAGTATCAGCCCACCATTCCTTCCAAGGGCTTCAGTGAACTCAGGGACTTGTATCTTGTGAGGGAGTGGGCGCAAGTGTGAGTTCCCCAAACTACATCTTAGGTCGACAGCATTGAGAGGGAACCTCTGCAAGGGGAGCATTCAGAATCTACCTCGGCTGCTCAAGTGAGGGGAGAACAACTAGGAATTAGCACCCCAACATCTGTTAGCAGGTACTAGGTGGCCCAAACAATCCTCTTAAAGGGGTCGGTGCAGTTATGAAACTGAAAATGCAAGTGCTAGCTTATATATATATGGTAAGCAGGTGCACACTGAGCTCTGGGGCAGCATCAGACTCCCCTCCCTAAGGCAGAGCTTTTCCAACCTTTAGGAGGTGGCTTCCCTAGGATGTAGGCAGACGTTTTGCATGGTTGCAGGACATAAATCTTCTGGGTGACACATCCTAGAAGTGAATGCTGAATAAGTGCTACATCCGAGCCCGGACTGACACTCTGAGAGTTAAAGAGCACAAAAAGGGAAGGGAAAACGCTAAATAGATTCAGCAGAGGAGAGAGTGAAGTTAAGAACCTTAATGGCTTGAGAGGTCAGATACTAAGAGTAGTAGGGGAACAGGAAGTAGGAATACAGATCTCTGTCCTGCTCCTCATCCAGTTCAAATGGAACGATTTAACCCCAAATATTAAGATGGCCTCAGGAAGTCGCAAACATAGGGTGGCCTAGATTAAAGGCCTGGCGTGTGTCATTATGGACTCAGAACTAAAAGAACATGCTGAGAATTTACTGTGCAGTTCTGAAGAGTGAAAATAATTCAGGAAGCCAGGCGTGGTGGCGCATGCCTTTAATCCTAGCACTCGGGAGGCAGAGGCGGGCAGATCACTGTGAGTTCGAGGCCAGCCTGGTCTACAAAGTGAGTCCAGGACAGCCAAGGCTACACAGAGAAACCCTGTCTCGAAAAACCAAAAAATAAATAAATAAAAATAAATAAATAAATAAAAAATAAATAAATAAAATAAAAAAAAAGAAAATAATTCAGGAACTATATCATCATGTAAAGAACAAAGAAACCACCGGGCTCTAGGGAAATGAGGAAATGAAAAGAAAGAATGCTAACATCTCTAATCAAGACATGTTGTCCCAAAGCTTTAGCAAGGAGAACAAAATAAAGTCCCTAATTTCTGAGCATGGAAGTCTTATCCTATATGGAAGACAATTGTTATTAAGCGTATCAAGATTGTTACCCCAAATTGTGTCTCACTTGCTGCACCTGAATTTAGGATCAAGGACAGGGAAAACACGGCTGACTGATGATGAGTCCTCTGGTCACATGGACAGAAGTTTCTACGTAGAAGCAGCCTGCTTCAGGTCTTGTTTCTAAGTAGACTTGACAATTAAGGGCCAACTTTGTGTAACAAATATGACATATTCCTTATAGGAGTCAAGATGAGGCCTGAACAAATATTTTGCCTGCAGGAATTGAGATAGGTTTCAAAATATGATTTTCCTTCTTTCCTTTTTCTTTTTTCTTTTTTTGGGTTTTTAAGACAGAATCTCTCTGTGTTAGCTTTGGCTGTCCTGGACTTGTTTTGTAGACTCGGCCAGCCTCGAACTCACAGCAATGGGGCTGCCTCTGCCTTTCTCCTGAGTTCTGGGATTAAAGGTGTCCACCACCACACCCAGCTCAAATTATGATTTTCTATATGAGCTTTTCCACCCACAATTCTTTATTCAGTACTGAGAATGGGACAGAGCTATACTCTGCCACCCTTAGTGACATTTTGTTTTGAAGTGTGTGTGTGTGTGAGGGGGGGGGGTGTCTCACCATGCTACTCAGGCAAGCCTTGAGCTTATAATCTTCTACCTTAACCTTGAGCCTAGCTGCTGTTACAGGCTTGCAGACTTGGTGCTATGCTTCTGATTTGGCCTCCCTTTCATCAACACTGGGAGTTTGGTCCTCAGTCAGAGTAGAGAAAACACCTTAGTAAGCATGCGTGCCTCAATTTCTACTACCTTTACCACTTCTAATGCATCCTGTTTACCATCAGCAGAATGTGCGGTGAGAAGAAAGCCTGAGTCTTATTTTCAGCTTAAGCAGGCCAAATATTTTACCTCTTACTGTCAGTTCTTTGAGAGAATAACCCTACTGAATATTAGGCAAGTCTAGATTCTGAAAAGTATTTTGGTACGCACCCAGAAATGCCCAGAGAGGAGCAAGGGCTTACAAAGCTCTGAAAACAGTCGAAATCTCTGTATTATTTGGAGATGAATGAGTTTGAAGTTCCAAATGGAGATAAAGACCGGTGGGAGCCTAAATGCCTTTTATTTTAGTTTAAAGTCTTTCACAATGGGAACGTAGATGAACTTGTGAAACTATAAAACCAAACTGAAGCCACTTGTGTCAGTCTGGTTTCACTCTTGCACAGGGGTTCAGGCTGTACAGTCTTACACCAAAAAGTAATTGTTTCTGGGAATTATGAAAATTAATTTACGTCATAATTTTTGTGGATCTGAACAAATAGCTCTCCTACTACAATAAATAAATAAATAAACCATCAAACATATCCTCCAATGTATATCTCACATCCCAAAAATTTTGTTTAGAAATATTGGCTGTAGGAGCCAAATACTGTGGTTCATATCAGCAATGCTAGCACTTTCAAGACAGGCACGGGAAGTGAAACGAGTGTGAGGCCAGTTTGGAATACACAGAGGTTCCACACTAGCTTGTCTACCCGTGGTTGCATTGTGAGATCTTGTCTTAAAAAGTATTTTAGGATTCTACTCAATCATCAAGCCCACCAGTATTAGTGTCCTGGGAAATGTCCCACCCAAAGGCATGCCGCTAACTTGGAGTGTATATGTTAAAACACTTGCCCTCATGTTCCAACATCCCTCATCTGTTTCACAGGCACCATTGAAGCTATGATTGCTCATCTTGATTGCCAACTTCATTAGCTGAGAAACACCTAAACAATGATTAAATCACACCCTGTCGAGAGGGTTTCCAGGTATGGATAACTAAGGCCTGAATGTGAGTGTAACAATAGCATAGGTCAAGGCTCACATGGAATAAAAAGGTGAGGAGGAGAAATTCAGGCATCCTCTGTCCCTCCTCCCCCTCCTCTCCCTCCCTTTTCTCTCTCTGTTTTGTAGCCTCTGTGATGTGAGCTTCTCTGATGTTCTCTCTCCCAAAATGAAAGGGAACCTAAGGAACAATGAGTTCAATAAATCATTTATCCATTTGTGCTATAAATTCTGTCATAGAAATGAGAGCTAATGCTATAGCACTGATGACTTACCAGTTGCAACCACTTTGATAGCAGTGGGCCAAATAAGTGAGGATTGGCTTCAATAGGTTGCTCAATGTTATTAGAGGAATGCAGAGTGGACTCTCTTCTGACTCATTTGCTGCTGGCTGACATAATTATCATTTCTGTTTCCCCTTCACATGGGGTCCCTTTTCCCTCTCAGAATTGTGGAAGCAATGATGAAGCAAAATGTCCATTGGCCATGGAAGGGCACTTTACATTCTGTCCAATAATAGAAATGAGGATAAATCTTGAGTCAACTTCCCAACCCTTCAAAGTAGTCATGTTCATTGGGGCTCTATTTCACAATAGCTAGGAATTGGAAACAACCTGAATGTCCTTCAGCCAATGAATTGATAATGAAAATGTGTCCATGTACACTACGGAATACTATTTGGCTGTAAAGCCAAATGAAATCATGAATTTTTCAGGTAAATGGATGGAACTAGAAAAAATATCATACTGAGAGAGATAACATTGAATGTTAACTCTCATTGGAAGCTCCTAGCTCCACATTGTCAGATGTGAGTACATACCTCAGAGTAACTACATCAACCAGAAAAGTTAAAAAGGGGCCATTGCCAGAGAAGGTGGGTGAGAGACCAGTGTTTAAGTAAGTGATATGATAAGGAAAATGGGAAAAGGAGGGTTCTAAATAGAGAAGTGGAGCAAGGTAAATACAGAAGAAGGAGGAAAGAACATAAGATAATGACAAGGATGTCTGGAAAGTCATAAGGAAACTATCATATACATGTCTTCCTGTATAAAATACACATATAGTTTAAATAAAATATCCTCATCTGGGCTGAAAATGCCCCCTCCAGGAGCCAAGTAACCCCTAACAAAAACCTCAACACCAGATATGAGAAGTCCTCTTTTGAGTTATTGGACAGGGCTTTGAAACAGACTTCCAAAATACACAGCTTATTGCTATTAGTTTGAATGCTCCCCAGAAAAGGAAGGTTACACCCTATTGCTGAAAACATCATTCACAGCATCCAGAGGCCCCTGATATGGAACTGACCAGAATTCTTCCTCCCTGAGAACTAGCTTTCATGGTACCTGAAAGTGCCAGGCAAGCCTCCAAAGGAGGAAAGCGGCCAACAGTCCTATTCATCTGTGGCACCTATAACCACGTCAGTGCCCAGCATGGCATGATCACCTTAAGGGTGCATTAATAGCATTCATACTTTGGCAGTAACCAAAAGGTCTCTAGTTGGACATAAGACCTCCTCAAGAAGAGAGAAACCTAGCCAACTACCCAGGGCTTTTAAAGTTATGGATCATGAAGACAAATCTACAACCACCACTTTAGTACACCTAACATGCATAATCCCCAACTATACTCTGGATAGTTGCCCTTAACTCATAGAAAATGAGGGGAACTTCTCTTTGCAGCAGACAGAGACCATTACAGAAAACCACAGCCAATACAAATTCATATATATATATCATATAAAATATGTATATATATATATATCTCATATAAAATATGTATATATGTATATGCATGCATCTAAGAACAATTAATTAAAAAGTGGCCATAACCATGTCCCCTGGAGGGGGAGACCTGGTGGCACTCAGAGGAAGGACAGCAGGTTACCAAGAAGAGACTTGATACCCTATGAACATATACAGGGGGAGGTAATCCCCCTCAGGAACAGTCATAGGCAAGGGGAGTAAGGGGAAAATGGGAGGGAAGGAAGAATGGGAGGATACAAGGGATGGGATAACCATTGAGATGTAACAAGAATAAATTAATAAAGGAGAAAAACCAAAAAAAAGTGGCCATAAATTTGAAGTACAGTAAGCATGTGTATATGAGAGGGCTAGGGGGGAAGAAATGGAATGGGAAAGGATATAATTATAATCTTTAAAATTAAGAAATAGTTGGAAGATAAAACAGTAAAATAAGTATCAATTTAAGCAATATAGAGATTCTACCAAGTTAAAAAAATCTCTCATTTCTGTCAGGGGAAAAGAAATTCTAATTCTAAATAATTAACCATCCTTATTAAAGATGCAGAGGTCTTAAGTATAGCCTTCTACTCGTTGGATTTTTAGAAGGACTATTTGTGGGACCCTAGGTTGGAGAGTTTCGTGTTTTCTAAGCCTGACATGAGTCTCAAAGCCCAGTCAAGTCTAGTTTGAAGAACTAAAAACCAAGAAATGAAATCACAAACTAAGCTTGTTTTGACATGAGGTTTTCAAGTGCATGACCACATTGACATTTCAATGGCATTTTCAGGCTCTCTGCAAATATCCTATAAATGTGCCTAACGCAAAGCCTGACCTTCCACTCAAAATTCAACTGCTTAGGAGAGATTTATTTTGTGGCTCCACATTTTCTTTCATTTGTGCTGTCCATGTCTGATTGTTTATTTTTACCCCTTCTACTTCCACCGGAATTATTTGAATCTGCTTACAATATAAGTAAATACATAAATAAATGAGGTTAAAATGCCTATCGTATTAGAAGTGAATTGGGATGCACGTCCTTTACAGAATTATAAAAGTCATAGGATGTAATTCCCCTGGATTTCCTTCCCTTGCATTGGACTTGATTCTGAATGATCACATTAGGAAATATTTCAGTAGGAAATTAAGCCAGAAGTAAAGATTATTTCTATAAATAAAGAATAGTAAAATGTATAAATACAAGCTTATAAGTACCTGCACATTAGATAATAAAAATATAATAATGTAACTATAACACAAAAATACAAAAACACTGTATAATGCTAGTTTGAAAAGTGACATGCTTGGAGATGAGGAGTTCTGATTTGCCCCTAGATTTTGGGAGAAGATAAGAGGTCGGTTATTTTCTATTGAAAAATACCCTAATGTGATCATTCAGAAATCAAGGTCTATAGAGAAATTAATCTCCATTAATTTGAGAAATCAGTAGTATCAATCCATCTTGAGGTGACAGCCTATCTTGAGACTGGACTCCAGTTGGCAGTTGAGTCATCTAACATAACTGGGGTACCACTCAGTCATGTGTCCACTTCCACTGCACTGTTAAGTCTGCAGCTTGTCTAATTTACTGTTGCCTCACAGACAATAATTCTTTGCCTGGAAAGTTGCTTTTGTGACATTTTCTCTTTTTCTTTACCTTCCCTCTCTATTCTTTTCCAGAAGCACAGAATTTAATAGTCTTATTTAATTTGAGAATCCATGCATCTTCCATTCTAGTAAAAAGAAAATTAGTAATCCCTTCAAACACTGTACTTCCCTCATTTTCTCTCTGCATTTCTAAAACTTAATAATGCATATGTTCCACCATCTTATGACATCTTTTAGGTCATCTAATAACACTTTACCATTTTCATTCATTTTTTTCCTCTAGGCTGAATTTCTTGGTAATTTCAATTATTTTTTTTTCTTTTCAAACTTCTTTTAATAACTCTATGTCAGATCTCTTATTCCATTAATGGATTTATGACTTTTCATCATTTTACTTTCTGTCATTAGTTTAACTCATTTATATTTAAAGACTCTCTACCTACCTATTTTTCATGCTATCTTGTCTTTCACTGTGGCTTGATTCTATTGGCTCCAAAATCTGCATAAATGTAGTTTCATTTATGTTGTTTTTCCACACTTCATGATTTTAGTGTGTCAAGTCACACAAAGTAGAATGCTTACTCTCTCTCTCTCTCTCTCTCTCTCTCTCTCTCTCTCTCTCTCTCCTTCCTTTTTGTCCTCCCCTGTTCCCCTTCTTCTTCCTTTTTTCCCTCCTCCTCCTTTCTCTTGTGAGAGATGAGAAGACAGTGGGCTTTAGAAACTTCCAAATGGAGTTTTGTGGCCTGAGCCTCAACTGCAGATATTTAGAGAAATTACTGCTCAGATCTGGGTGATATGTTAATTTGCTATAAGTCTTACATATTCCATATTTGAAAAGTAAAGATTTTTTAAAAGTACCGTGAGCCAACAGCAAAGAGAAAACTGTGATTGCCATATTAGGTGAGAACGGAGTGTTAAAGCAAGAGTGGAGAGTTGGACGATGGGATAAAGGGTCAGAGAGAACATGGATCAGGTGAACCAAAGAAAGAAGACTGTAGAGGGGATGAGACGGGAAGCAGGCCTGAGGTGATAGTCTCTAATACACTGAGAAAGGAACTCTTACCTCCTGATGAGTTAGAAGTCACTCCAAACATCTACTAAAGAAAGTCGTGTAGCTCAGAGCAGCTGAGGCATGGCTACAGTATGGCAAACATCCCCATTATCACCTGCCGGAGGAACTGAGTAAGGGATCCCATCAATCACTGACTAAGTGCTTGTCAGAAATGTAGAAACTCTGCCTCATCTTTGAGCCAGCAAATCAGAATCAGGTTCATTCACCTGATAAAATAAAAATCTCAAATACATACTTGGGATCAAAGAGAAATGTGGTTGAATAGCCAATCAATCATGTTATCCACACAAACCTAGGGGACTTCCTAGAATGCTCTCACTCTATTTTTTTTTTCCATTTCAAGGTAGAATTAGTTACACGTACGTTGCATAATCAAGTTAATAGTAAAGGAGCTGATATGTGCAAAGCACAGAAAGTGACAGAAAAATGTTAATTACTGTTGTGCAGAATCCACCAGAGATGATTGCTCAGATATGAGTTTAAGCCAATAGACAGTCATTATTTAAAAACTTTTCCAGAACTATGGACTTTGATGAGCTATGTCTTTGTTTTTGTCTTGGCAGGTGGCGCTGTCTGCATGCTGACTTTTATGTCCTGAATTAGCCTTCTATCATGGTGTCAGTTGTGCTAGAGTCTGGGGCATGTTACAGTTACACTTTGTAAAGAAAGATAATCTGTATACATTAAACATTAAAGTCCAGAAAAGTAAGCCCCCTTCTTAAAGGGCAGTGGTTGCTACAATAAAATAAAATATAATTTCCATAGTTAAATGATCTGTTATCATTCAACAAAGGTGCAGTGGCTGCAGACGGAGCTTGCTATTTCAGTGGGAATGTTTAGAAAAACAGGTGTCAATCTTAAACTATTAAGGTTTCTAGAGATAAAAAGGAGAAAGCTTCTTGAACAAAAACTACTTTTTAATCTCAGATTAGGAAGTAACTATGAGAGTCCATCAAGAGTCTCATGACCACATAGAGTATGACATCACTTCCCCTAGGAAGGAGGAATAGAAATGGCAGACACTGATGGAATAGCAACTCCTACGTGGCTGTGGAGCCCAAGCTTTCCTTCAACAGCCTTGACATTTGAGTTTGTTGAAACAAACAAAGAAAAGACAAGTTAACAGTAAGAATCCACAACAAACTTATTTGATCATAGTTTGGTGTTGATGGAAGAGCCTTTAGATTAGAGACTCAAAGATCCAGGGAGGGGATATGATTTCATACACACACACACACACACACACACACACACACACACACACACACACACACACGTCTATTATCTAGCACCTGGGAGGCAGAGACTGAGTTGAAATGAATGAGGACATCCTGGCCTACATACTGAGACCCTACTTCAGAAATAGAAACAAAACCAAAAATAGATAAAACATGTAGAGAGAAAACACCCAATTTTATGCTTTTATAAAGACAGCAAGATAGACATGCTAGGGTCTCAGAACATTAGGTACAATGAATAGGGGGCCCAGCCAAGAGAGACCAGGTGCTTCCTGACCCTCAATTGTAGAATTTTGTTCTCTTACACATAAGCAGTATTCTGTGGAATTGGGGTCACATGACCTACAGCCAAACAAAGCCATTTTTTTTTTATCAACACTAATACAGAAAGTCAGGGGACGCTACAGGAGCATTTTCTTTTCTTTTTTCTTTTTTCTTTATTTTTCTTTTTTCTTTTTTTCCTGGATCCAGGGGGCAGAGGTTCTAGGTCTTATGAAACATTTGTGGGAAAAAATTCTTTTTTTCTCCAGCTTGCTTTAGAAGAAAAAAGAAGATTGAGAGAAGGAAAGACAACAGCCTATCAGAAAAAGACTCTGCTTCTGAGCCCTTCCTGTCAAGGAATCATCAACTGAGTGTGAGCATGTCTTTGTGAAACTTTGAGGGCACAGGGTCTCAGCATCTGAAGGAATTCTGCCAGTGTTCATGTGCTGACAAACAAACTGAAAGCAAAAGCACGTGTGCAACAGCCTCTTACAGATTGTCCTTAAAACCCATTTGTGTCACTCCACAGAGTGTTTTCTAAGCTCATGTCATCACTCCTTAAAGAGACACTTGAGAACTTGTAAGTAGAGAGAATTGATATTGTTATTCAACAGCTAATGCTTATATAGCTATTTATAAAAATTAAGTTTCCAATGTTATGATTAAAGCTTTGATGTGTTTACATGGTTTCACAATGTATTAATATATACTTAATAATAAGTAAAGAATGTAAACCATCAGTATCATTAAGGGTAAATAGGCCTGTTTATATACGCCATTTTATAAACATCTCAGAAGTCTATTTTCTCTTTCATTCAGAGAAGCTTAGACATAGGCCAAGAGTTTCGTTGTGTGTGTGTCAACTTTAGTCATCAGTCTAGACGCCTGTCTCTTTCTGCCTCATAATATTCAAAGCTATGTCATATTCCATCATTATTGCTAGAGCTCCAGCCCTTGTGTGTTAGACAGCTGAAAGGAGAAAATGCAAAAGGAGTGTGTTTTAGTTACTTTTCTATTGTTGTGCTAAAACATCATGATCAAGGCAACTTGTAGAAGGAAGGATTTATTCGGACTTAAAATTTCAGAGGGATAAGTGTCCTTCATGGTAGAGAGACATGCCAGCAAGTGGCAGGCGTGGTGCTGGGTAAAAACAGCTAGGATGTCCTCATGATCCTAAAGCCACCACATGGCTGACACTGTCAACTTGAGCTTCCCTGAGGATCAACTCTCCCTTGTTTGAACCACATTAGGAGCAGTTTTTGTGTTTGCTTTAGGAGTGGGAAAATCCTTAGAACTTTTACTTTCACAACTTGGAATCAGAGCTAGGGTGGGGGTGGAGGTGGGCGTGGTAATGGTGGGGATGGTAATGGTGGTAGTGGAGGTGGTAGTGGAGGTGGTAGAGCTGTTGTTGCTGGTGGTGCTGGTGGTTGTAGTGCTGCCTGAGGACATTTATTCCAGTGTAGATCCTGAGGTCACCACTGAGTAGCATTAATCTTAACAATTGTAGCCTCTCTTCCAGCATAACATGAAGCTTGCCAGTGTCTGTTTTCTCTCAGAACTGTGTACCTTGTGATTGCTTTGGCTCCATTTACTATTTTTATTAGAGGGTTGATTATTATTAACGACATGGCAGAGTCCATGTGTCTCTGTCTTGAAATATATTCCACCAAAAGAAACTAGGCTACAATTTTAAATTCTGGCCTCATGCAATTCTTAGCACAAAAGTAGCAAATAAACCATTAATGTCCAAAGTATAGCAAAAATGGCCCCTTCCCCCATTGAGCTGGGCCTGCAAAGTCTGAATTTCCCTTTGCACTATCTGCCAGGTTTCTATTTCATTAAGTTCTCTTTATAGCATTCAACAATATTTTAAGGCTAAACTCTTCAAACTCTTCCACAAACAACATGGCAAAGCTTATCATAACAATATCCCATGATCTTGGTACCAACTTCAGTATAGTTATTTTTGTATTGCTGTAACAAAACATAAGAAAGGAAGCATATGGAAGGCTAGGTTTCATTTGGCCTATAATTACAAAAGAATGGGAGTCCATCAAAGTAGGGAAAGATGCCAGTATGTGTAAGGTCTGGAAGCATCAGCAGGAAGCTGAAGGCTCACAACTCGAACTAAAACAGGAAGTAGAGAGAACTGGAAATGCAGTGAGCCTTTAAACTCTAAATACCAGTCTCCCCGTGCCACACTTCCTTCAGCAAAGCCACACTTCCTACGTCTCCCCAGACAACAGCAACAACTGGGTATTCAAATGCCCAAGACAGTAGAAGAGGATTCATCCAAACCACCATACTATGTGTTCCTGTGAGATCCTATCCCCTATAAATATCCTTTCCAAAATTCATAATCAACATTTGTCTCATCTGTTATCACCCACCATCCAAGCTTACTGTAGGTTTATAGAGATCAGAATGTGATTTAGTACAAATAAAATTGTAGTTCTTTTACTTAGTGATAAAGAGAAAACACTTTGAACAAACAACTAGTAACTTCTATTATGCTCTCAAAGTGAAGAGTCTTTTCTACCTTTCTCCACTTCTTGTTTTTCTTCTATTCTTTCATCTAGTCATTCAAAATCATTAGGCTTTATCTGTGTAATAAATCAATGACACACTCACACATACATGCAAAAAGAAAGAGAGGAAGGAGGGAGAGGGAGAGAGAGGGAAAGACAGGGAGAGAGAGAATGAATCCATAGTGTTTATTTGTTCTTGAAAGTAGCCAACATCTGAGTAACCATAAAGAATGCATGAGAGAGCGTTACTTTTCTCTCTTAGACTTACAAAATGTAAATTGTTGAGAAATTGAACAGTTTGACAATAGACAATCTTCGACTTACAGTAGAATTGCATCCAGGCAAGCCCATACTCAGCTGAATATGCTCTAAGGAAAACATATATGGGATTCCTCTTGCTTATTGAACAACATGTCTGAACATCATGGTCTACTGTAGAATGTCAGTCTTGTTGACCCAGGACAGCAGGGGTGACTATTACTGTGGCTCATCAAAGGTGTTCTGGTGTACCAATGAAAGAGAAAGCATTGCAGAACAAAAAGATCAAATTTCAAAGTCTGAAATATGGTTTTTATATAATGTCTAATACAAACAAACAATTGTCAATCAAGCCTCACTGAGGCTGGAGCCAGGTTTGATGGGCAATAATTACCAGCTCCAAACATTAAGCTCTGCTCTTCCTATTCGAGGTTTCCCTTTCTGCACATAGAGGCAAAGTTGGTTGGACATACCTATGTAATCTGAATATGATTATCTCAACAAACTATGAATAGATCATTGGTTTCTAGCAACATCAGGAAGCAGCTTCCAGGCTAGGTCCTGCCCCATAGGAAGGCCTGGGTTCTCTGAGCCTTGAAACTTGGAGGAGAAATGGTGAAGAGTGGATCCCCAGGCTTTAATGCAGGCAACACTGCCAGGTTATGATGAACAGCATACAGCAGGGCTAGCATTTGGACCTCTGAGAAGGAAGTATGTTCAAGAAGGAAGTACATTCAAGAAGGAAGTAGACTCAGGCTTCTGCTCTTACTTTTCAGGGAGCACGGTGGGACCTATTCTGGAGGAATAAGTGAACAAATAAATGCATAGGCTGGAGATTGAGTCTGAAGCCACAGGGAGAATGAAGGGTTAACTGCTAAGTAACCCACATGAGCAAGAAAATCTGGAAGAAATAAGGCTCTTACTGTTTGTCTGCCTTTCCTTTGGACATTCCAGTCTTGTGTAGATTGGAGCCACCTGGTAAGAGCAAAATGAAGTCCCCAGGATTCTATCCTGTACTTCAGGAAACATAATTTAGGAGGATGTATTTAGAGGCAAGGGGCAGAGTCTTAGCCCAGGGTGGTCTGTGTGCTTGGCTGGTGCATACTCAATGTTCTTTCTTAGACATGAAATTCATAAAACAGCACCCATGAATGTTCTCCTTTGCCTACTTGGTTAAGCTGCCCTTTGGTAAAATGATTTTCTCACTATTCTCCCCAAAATGGAATGCAGAAATTCTGCCCCTGAAATTATAAAATCTATCTTCATTCCCTTTTAAGCTTTACCCCTTCATTTCAGTTACCATAACCCCTAAGTCTCACCTTCCATTCCCTTTCTCCTCCTCTCTGTCTGAACCACTGCTGCCTTAGATCTTCTTTGACTCAGCATTTAGTTGGTCTATTACAAGAGTTTTCCATTTTTCCTCCCTCCCTTTTGGCTCTTCCCCCATTGCCCGGGATCTCTGGGCAATGTGTCAACAGCCTACAAATATTAACCACTAAAACTCCATTTTTACTGTGGGTCTCCTGATCCCCAATTAGCCATTATGCATCTGTGCTGTCTGTGGAGAGCAGGGTCTTGGGGGAGAGGGGTACAGTGTGGAGGGAGTTGAGTATAACAGGTATGACTGATCCAGGAGACGATTTATTGAAATAGTGGGGCTGGCTATATTAGAGTTTGAAACTTGCTGAAGGAAAGATCCCCCCAGACTCAGATAGTATGTGAACAGCAAAGAGCATTTATTTTTGCAGAAGTCCAGCATGCAGGGATCACCACTTGGGCAGAATGCCGGCCAAGAGGTGAGCTCCAAAGGCTCTTTTAAACGTCAGTTACGGGAATCCCAGATACAGTTAGGTCATCTTTATTTCCTTTGGTGTAAACTAGAAGCAGCCAAGGGTGCATTTGGGCACTGGCTGGCGACTACGGGTGCATCTAGGGATTGGCTGGCCAAAACCTCTAGCCGGAGGAGATAAGGTTGCTCAACATCTGGTTTAAGCAGGTGCAGTTCTGATTGGTCGGCCATTTTCTGTGCTTCCCCCACCCCCTCAAGTTTCTCTTCATGAGAAACAGAAACTTAGGCTTAGGCTGGCTCAGTGAGAAAATAGAGCCGGTCATGGTATTAGTTAGGGTTATTTAACCAGGCCCTCCTCAGCTTACATAGCTCCACTCAGAGCAGAAAGGAGGAAAAAGGACAAGGGAGCAAATGTACCTAATTTGCATATGTGGACCTGATGGAAGACAGGCAAATGTTAATATGTACCAATTCAAATACCAATGCTCGCAGGAGGAGACATGGACTTTCCAAGTGTGTCATTTAAATTAACAGACCACCGGTCACATGATTTCTCAGGAGCCAGTTCTCTGGCAGGAAACAGAAGCTTGATGTGACCTTTGTCTCCACGGAGAGTAGGCCCAGGTGTGATTTGGGTAGGAAGCAGCACCACTCCAGTCATGCTCTCTGAGAGAAGTCAGGGGTATGGACAATGCTCCTCATCTGGCTTAGGAACCCATATTTTATAACTCTCTAATTCTTCTTATAAATTTAAGTTTTGAGAATTCCATACATGAGTGTCATATTTGCATTCATTCTATGCCTCCTCCTCAAACTCTCGTCATGCTCCCAACTTCCTTTCAAATTCATGGCATCTTCCTTAATTATTCGTGTTTTACATATATACATATACACACATATAGCGTTCCTCATATGTACACATATGTAGAACTGACCACTTGAATAGGATAACCTCTCAGGAAGCTTGTCCTAAATAATACTGATTCTTCCTCTCTTAGCAGGCATTGGTTACCTGCAGCTCTTCATCTGGAGGTGGGACATCATCTATGTGGATGTGTTGGATGGTGTTATGACTTAGAAGGTCCTGTTTAGAAAAGCACATGGTTGAGATTTCATGGATGAACCTTCTTAATTTTTTTTTTCCTGAGCTAAAGAAGTAAGAGTTACAAAGTAGATGCACCAATCGGGGGAGGGCAGAATACAGTCATATATTTCCTTTTGTTTTGGCCAGCTGTGGATTTCTGTAATGCATTCTATCTGTTGCCATAAGAAGCCACTTTGGTGAGAGGTATATTTATCAGTGGCTATACAGATAAATATTTAGAATGTCGTTAAAAATTATACTGGTTTACAGAAGTGGTACTAGTAGGTTTTCCTCTCGTGTCTAGAGGAGCCATAGGTATATCTCTGGACTTTCAGTAGCAGGCACAAATTATCTCCTATTCATTGGGCCTTCAGAACGATTTGTACAGCTATGGGTTACCCTGAAGCTATCCATGTCACTATTGTATCACTAGGGATATCCTGTCATGCTGGCCATTGCTCTAGTTCATAGGATTTAAAGCTGGCTTGGACTATTGATTGCTTTTCTCTATGGACAGCTTGCATAGCACTGGCTGGTACTATAAAGGTTAGTCTCTGGAGACAGAAATTCCAGGCTAGTTTCAGCTAAAACCCTCCAAGTCATGTGTTTGAGGTGTGCGGTGTCCTAAACTATAGAGTCTTACTTTCTCATTCTAGGAAGAAACCAGGGGAAATCTAAAGAGCCTATATTCCTTGGTGAATGTCTTGGACTCTCCTGACCAACAACTCAAAGGAACTGAGTGCTCGGTACTGCTGGATTTTTTTTTTTCTTTGTTAGACAGTCTATGGTTCTTAGGGGAATACAATCACATCATGTATAACCGTAAATACATACACATATTTCTTAGCCATTTTTTATTTTTTCTTTTAAGAGCTATTTGTTCAGACAAATGGCCTACGTTTTAATTGGGTGATTTGTTTCCTTGATTCTTTGTCATTGTGGTCTTTTTATATTGTGGCTATTAATCCTCCACAAGATGTGGCAAAGAATCCTTGTTACGTGGTGGGCTTCCTCCTCACTCAATTGATTGTTTCCTTTGCTTTGAAGAAGTGTTTTAGTTTCATGAGTTTGCATTTGTCAACTTCGTGCTTTAATATCTTATCAAACAAAGTTCTATTCAGATGGTTCTTTTCTGTGCCTATAACTCGTTAGGGCACTACACATTATTTTTTTTTTCAGGAGCATCAGTGTCTCATGTTTCACATGGAGATATTTATATTTTAAGTAAATTTATAAAATAATATGTTCCGTGTGGCTTTTCAAATGTCTGTAGTGTTATGTATCTCTCCTTTGGCCCTCTCTTTCTCTCTCAATTACCCTCCCTCCCCTTCCCCTATTAAGTTCCTCGCTCCATTTTCCCCATTTCCCCCTTTCATAGCACCTGTGCCCAACTATCTTTCTCTCTGGAGCTCCTTCTCTTCCCAGTCCCCTGTGCTCCCTGGCTTCTGGGCTTACTTCAAGTTATCCAACAAAATCTAAAGACTTGAAGCTAGAATACACAAAGAAAAGACAACGCATCACAACATTATCTCTCTGGGGCTGGCTTGCCTCACTACATATAATATTTCCTCTTTAATCCATTTACCTGCCAATGCCATTGTTTCCTTTTTGTTCATCTTTAATTATTGTCATGTATTTTATTATGACCTGAGAGCAAGCAACAGCACCCCAGTTGTTATATTTATTTCCTATGAATACAATGGATTAGCAGCTGCACAAAAGGAAGTCTATTGTGTTCTATTTTTATTAGAAGGCTCACCTGTAACAAACAAGATCTGCTTAGAGACATTTGTTTCCTCCAGTGAGGCTCCAATTCCTAAAGTCGATGTGCCACCCCCAAACAGTGTTTTTAGTTAGAAACACCATTCAAACACATGAACTTATGGGGGGGCTGTCATACCTAAGTCATAGCAGGGGCTTTGTAGATGGAACAGGAGGGAACTCAGTGCATGAGATCCCGCATGGGAGTGGATTCTAGACTGGAGGGTTTTTTTTTTTTCTGTGAGTTTACGTACAAGTGTCCTTCCAGCACTTGCTGTATCTCTGTATGCCTATCAATCCCTGGACTACAGAAGAGGGGTTGATAACCAGAGGCTAATCTGTGAGTGTCTACTGTTTTTTTTTTTTTTAACGTAGCTTTAAAAATGCTTCAACACCCAGAAAGTCACGAGCTCAGAGCCCAAATGTTGGTGGCTGGGCTTTTGTGTTAAACAAAGAGCAGCTGGGAATAGCAGGCACTGAATTGCACTCCAGTGTTTATTAGACTGCGCATAGCACTGAGCTTTATCCAAACAATAAAAGTCATGCTGGGTTTGATGATAGCATCCCAATATACTCCACAGTTGAATTCTGCAATTGCATTTTCTCCCCTGCCTCTGAAATAATGAGTGACTGACATTGCTAACTAACCTGCTGCAAACTTTATTGAAAATTAAACTATCTTTTCTATTTTTGCAATTTTCCTCATTTGCAGATCCATTTCCAGATGTACTCAAAGACAATTATCATATTTGTCACCTGCTAAGGGTTCCTAAGAGCAGAAGCCAGCCTCCACCAGCAAGGCTCTCTTGTAAACAACTTTTCAGGCTCCTTAAAGGCATACACTTTGTTTCTCATGCCTGGCTACACATCTTGGCATCATTAAAGATATTAGTTCTGTTATTTCTCTTCATAATCTTAAAAAGGATTGAGACAACGACAAAGTCGGGTCCCATATTAATACTCATGAAACCTCCAAACCCAGAATGGGAAAAGAACTTTGTTATTCTAGGTGTGGGGAGAAACAGGACAAACTTCAACCTGGTACATACTATTAGAAACGTGAAATGAGATCAGTTCTAACACTTTTAAAATAAACCAGAGGAAGAAAGTAAACACAAATGAAGAAAGGAAACAAACTGAAGTTTAGATGCTAAGTTGCCCTGGGGACAAAGGGGACAGAGTTGAAGAAAAGGGTGCAGTTCAGTGGTTCCAAGTCACTTGAGCTGTGTTATAACAGAGCATCTGAAGTACAACTTAGTAGACTCCCAGAGGCGATAACTTATTCATAATATATTCTAAGCTTATTTTTTACTTACCTTCCTATATAGTTTTGTCTTTTAGCATTTTATCTCTATTTTTTATTTTGTTGAAAATAGATTATTTTTCTCACATCATATATCCTACTTATGCCTTGCCCTTCTGCTACTCCTCTCAGTTTGGCTCCTCCCCATTTCCCCTCCCTTCCAGATCTACCACTTTCTGTCTCTCATAAGAAAGCAAGCCTGCATCTAAGGGATAATAGTAAAATATAATATAATTTAAAACAAAAACTAACACATCAGAATAGGACAAAACAAACATACAGCAGGGAAAGAATAGGAGAAAAGGTACATGAAGGAGATATAGTTGCAGAGACTCCCTCATTCACACACTCAGAAATCCCATTTAAAAACACCAAACCGGGGGCCTAGAGAGACGGCTCAGCAGTTAAGAGCACACTGGCTGCTCTTCCAGAGGTCCTGGGTTAAATTCCCATGCAGCTCACAACTTTCTATAACTCCAGTAGCAGGGCATCTGACATCCTCACACAGACATAAATGCAGGCAAAACACCAATGAATATTTAAAAAAATTAAATTTTATTTAGATCACTTCATGAATTTATATTTTATACAAAGCTTCTCCTATATTAGGTTTCCATACTTCCCCTCAAATAGTCCTTAATTTTGCTGCCTACTCTGTATTGCTTCACTCTTCCTACCCTTTCCTTCTGTTCCCACATGATCCTCTAATTCAAGTCCTCCCGCTGACGTAAGAGTTAACATCCACATTTAAGCGAATGCATATCATATTTATTTTTCTGGTCTGGGTTACCTCATTCAGAATAAAATTTTTCCAGTTCTATTAATTTACTTGAGAATTTCATTTTGAAGGGTTGAGTAATACCCCAACTGTGTAAATGTAGCACATTTTCTTTATCCACTAATATATTGCAGGACATTTGGTTCGTACTCAATATTTGTCTGTTATGAATAGAGCAACAATGAACACTGTGGAGCAAGTGTCTCTGTGGTAGGATGAAGCATCATTAAATATATTCCGCAGAAGAGCGGAATAGCTGCATCTTGCAGTAGACAGACTCTTATCTTCCACAGGAACCATCACACTGATTTCCTTAATAGCTGCACGAGTTTTTTATCCAACAAGCAATGAATGAGTGTTTCTTTAAACCCCATTCTCACCAACATGAGCTGTCATCTGTTTTATTGATCTTAGTACAATGACATCTCAAAGTGTTTCTGATTTGTACTTCCCTGGTGACTAAAGATGCTGAACTTTGAGGTGTATCTCAACCACTTGAGTTTCCTATTTTGAAATTTTCCTGTTTGCACCTATACCATATTTGTTTTCGTTATATCTAGTTTTCTGTTTTGCCTTTAGTCCTTTTATATATTTAGTTATTAACTCTTTACCATGTGTGTGATTGATATAAATCTTTTCTCATTCTTTCAGAATGATAGTGCCCTTTGCTCTACAGGAGCTTTTCTGTTCATGAGATCCTATGTATTTATTACCTGTTGCTGTAAGTGCCTGTGCTAATGGTGTTCTGTTCAGAAAGCTTTTTCCTGTGCCATGTTCAAGGCTATTCCTTATTTTCTCTTCTATTAGCTTCAGCCTATCTGGCTTTATTTTAAATTCTTTGATCCATTTGGAGTTCAGTTTTGTACAGGGTGATAACTATGGGTCCAATTAGACTCTTTTGCATGCAGCTATTGAGTTTGAGTAACAGCATTTGTTGAAGATGTTTTCTCTCCTTTAACAGTGTGTATTCTATCTTCTTTATAAAAAAAAATCAGGTATCCATGGGTCTGTGGATTTATTTCTGGGTCTTCAATTCAATTTGATTGACATTTCTGTTGTTATGCCAACACCATGTTGTGTTTATTACTATAGCTCTGTACCACAACTTGAAATCAGGGCTGGTGATAGCTCCAGCAATTCTTTTATTATTCAGAATTTTTAAAGTTATTCTGTGTTTGTTGTATCCTAATATGAAGCTGTAAATTGTCCATTCAAAATCTTTCAGAAGAATTATATTGGAACTTTGATGAGTACATTGAATCTGTAAATTGCTTTTGGTAGGATGACCATTTTTACTGAGTGAAAATGAATATATAACATACTCAAACTCAGGGAACACAATGACAGTGGTTCTAAGAGGCAAAGTCGCACAACTGAGTGCCTACAGAATACATTTGGAAAGATCTCACACTAGCAACTGAACAGCCTACATAAAAGTTTTAGGAAAAAAGAAGAAGCCACACCCCAAATTAAGTAGACAATAAGAAATAATCAAATTCAGGGATGAAATCAACCAAATAGAAACAATCATAAAAACAAAGAATCAATTAAATGAAGGGTTGGTTCTTTGTTTTTATCAGTAAGATTAACAAACTCAAACTATATGAAGACCTACCATAGAAAGAGAATAACAGAACACTTCCATTATGAACATAGATGCAAGTATTATCAATAGAACACTTGAAAAATTGAATCCACGAACACATCAAAAAAGATCATCCACCATGATCAAGTATGCTTCATCCTAGAGATGTACAGATGGTTCAACATATATAAAAGTATAAATGTAAGCCATCATATAAACAAACTAAAAGAAAAAGAACACATGATCATCTTATTAGATGTAAAAAAGGCCTTTTACAACTTTTAACACTCTTATGATTGATAAAAGTCCTAGAGAGATTTGGGTACAAGACACGTACTTCAACATACCTCAACATAATAAAGCCCATTTCCATCATTAACTTAAATGGAGGAAAACTCAAAGCAATTCCACTGAAATCAGAAACAGGACAAGGTTGTCCCTTCTCTAAATACTTACGCAATATAGTACTTGAAGTGATAGTTAGCTAGAGTGGCTAACACAACTGAAAGAGAACAAGGAGATTATAGAAGGGAGAGGAAGGGATCTAAACACAGGCAACAGAGCCAGAGATAGCCCTGCTCCTGCTGTTAGGGGTACCCCATGAAGACCAAGTTGCACATCTGTTACATATGTATAGGAGACCTAAGTCCTTCCGATGCATGCTCTCTGGTTGGTGCTTCAGTTTCTGTGAGTCTCTCTATGCCCAGGTTAGTTGATTCTGTAGGTTTTCTTGTGATGTCCTTGACCTCTCTGGCTCCTTCAATCCTCCCTTCCCCTCTTCCAGAAGCTTCCTCAAACTCCTCCTAATGTTTGGCTGTGGTTCTCTATATCTGATTCCATCAGCTGCTAGTTGAAAAACTATATTTTATAACTTTTAATCAACTTTTATTTTGCTTTTTTTAAACATAAGGTAATGTTCTATCATACACTTTTTTGATAAAAAATGACAGAAAATGGACTGGAAAGATGGATTAGCTGTTAACAGCACTGGCTGCTCTCCCATAGGGCCTGAGTTCAATTTCCCATCATTCACATGGTGTCTCACAACCATCTATAATGGCATCTGATGCCCTCTTCTGTCAAGAAGACATGCACACAAAACAACAGAAAATAAAGTTGTCTCATATTCACTTTTTGTAAGTGACCTATATCAAACAATGTGTTCTACCTATGTTGCACAAGAAAACACCAAGAATTTTCTGGTTTTGCTAAGAATATATCCCAAAGTTATGATATTTGAGACTAATGCATACCTATTATTTTTTCAATGTCCTATTATATTCAATAATTCATTCTTCTGAGCCTCTCCAATGCTTGAGAGATTGACATACATACAAATATTGTTGAAAACTGAAGAATAATCCAAGAGATTCTCCAGAAGCTTGAAGCTTGAGTTCATGTACTATAAAACCTTAGACTGAAAGCAAATTTAAAGTTAATTTGCAAAACAGCTTTTCCTCCACATCTCCTTTTTCCTCCTTCTCCTCTTCCTCCTCCTCCTCCTCCTCCTCCTCCTCTTCCTCCTCTTTCCCCTTTTCTTCCTCCTTAGTACCATCCAGGTGAGTTGAATGTGGCCCAGTCCAGCCATTCAATGTAAGGAAAAGCAACTCTTTTTATTTCAGCAGGAACCTATTTCAGCAGGGGGGAGGTTCAATGACAGCAGATAGGAATGAGCTTCCCATGCCAGACTCACCAGCCTGGGAGCCCCCAAAGGCCCACCCTTATTTACCTACTTCCACCAGCCTTGCACTATGTCCTGTGATTGCAAACCTTCCAAAATAGCACACCACCTAGGAATCAAGCATTCAGTACAGGAGCCTGCAGGGGACATTTCAGATTCTAGCTATAAAATTATATAAAATTCTTTATTGAGAATTTAACATACTCCTGCCTCTTACTCCAATGCTTAAGAACTTTGCTCTCACTATCTGATCTCATTTGTGACTACAACCCTGCTATGTCAAACAGAAGTCTCGTTATTCGGATGTTCCTTACACATCCTGTTCATTCTTGTTCCTAGTATGCCACAGAGAAATTGATATGAATGACACACACTTAAGGGAGAAGGGCCACTCCAGCTCTGGTGCAGCTACAACTGAACATACTCTTAGTTAAACAAACACTAGGAAAACCAAAATCGGGTGATTGGAGAGTTAAATGACATCAATGACAGTTCACAAAATCTTAGTCTTTCATTGTAAAATATTCACAAAAATTAGATTTATACCTCTCAAAAATTAATCTACTCATTTTACATATGAAAATTAATTATGTAATTATCTCACCTGGGTTATTAACTGTAAAACACTCTGAGTAATATTTAAGGAGTGTCTGTTTCTACTATGTGCATAAGATCCTTATGACTTGGCTTTTTGTTTGTTTTCATTTTAGACCAGTGGTTCTCAACCTATGGGTTATGATCTCTTTGGACACTGAATGACCTTTTCACATGGGTCACCTAAGACCAGAGGAAAATGCAGATATTTATATTACAATCCATAACAATAACAACATTACAGTTATGAAGTAGCCATGAAAATAATCGTATGGTGGGAGGGTCACCACAACATGAGGAACTGTATTAAAGGGTCTCAGCATTAAGAAGGTTGAGAACCTCTGTTTTAGACAGTCCTGCTGCACAGATTACACATGTCTTAAACCAGAAATCTTTTAGCATCCTCAAAGCTAAGACTGCTGGGATACCTACACCATCATGCCTATCTTTCATTAAATAATTTATATACTTTCTATATGTAATCATTATTCGTTCTGGAATTTCCAAGGTGCATGTTTTAAACAAAGGTCATTCTTGCCAGTTTTGTGTTATTATGAGTAAAATGAGTGCAACATAAAATAGAACTTACTTCCTTTTCTTGGGTTTTTAGAGATGTTAGTCCATCTAGTGGTAGATATGTGTGGTGGAAAAGGCTCTTGGCTCTTGGTGGACATGAAGCATAAAAAGGGGGATGATATCCTTTCTGACTTTTGCCCTGACATTTATTTTTATTAATGTATTATTTAAATTAATTCCTTAAGTATACCATGAAATGTGTGTTTTGAACATATGCAACCCATAATTGTTACTTAATTATCCCAGATTGAACCCCCATTTCCCTACCTGTCCCCAAATTTGTGTCCTTTTAAAATAATCCATGGAAACCCATTTGTGCCCTATATACTCAAGATGGGGGCCCACCCGGGATACCAGGGATCATCCTCTAGAAGAAAATAGGTTCTCTTTTGTGAGAAGCCATCATAATCAATAGCTGCTCAGTCATACATGGGACTTCTTTTCACTATTTTTTTGAGTATACATGTTCAAGGCCACAGATCTAAAAAATTCCCAGTGTAAAATATTGGACTGACCCTTCTGCATCCTGTTCTCTTCCAAGCTCTTTTTTGTTTGTTTGTTTGTTTGTTTGTTTTTCAAGACAGGGTTTCTCTGTGTAGCCTTAGCTGTATTGGACTCACTTTGTAGACCAGGCTGGCCTCGAACTCATACACAGTGATCTGCCTGTCTCTGCCTCCTGAGTGCTAGGATTAAAGGCATGCACCACCACACCTGGCTGTCTTCCAAGCTCTTGATTGAACTAGACAAGGAAACTATTGATGACCAGCCAACCAAGACATAAATATGACAAACTCTAAACAGGATGGAACCAGATCTTGTTTTGGAAATGGTGTCTTTGTTTATGTGCAATCAAATGTTATTACCAGAATAAATTTTCCTCCATGTGTTAAGGAAGAAGCTGTAAGAGTTCAGAGTTGGTTACAGCTGTGTCATCATAGTTGCTCCGGCTTTGTGGCACTTCCTTTTGCCCTAAAGTGTCAGACTCCCTCAGATTTACAATTGTTAAACTGAACTGTAAATTAAGATATCACCAGACTGAATGTTGACAACAAGACTAGGGAGAAAACAGTGAACCTGAGGCAGTGAGTCTGTGTGTTAAGAGGTCTGCCTTTGACATGAAAAACAAAACAAAACAGGGTCAGGTTCCAGAAGTACACAAATATACATATATGTATTTAATATTCATATAGTTCCTGGGATAATGGTAAAACTGTTGGGATCTGAAGTAACAGTGCTGGCTGACAGCTGGTGGGCTGTAGGTAGCTTCCTAGTGTATGCAGCCCTTCATCTAATTGCAGCCCCTTCTCTTATTTTGCAGACAAGTTACATGTACTAGAGGTTCACTAGGCAATTCCATACAACTACTTCATGACACTATTGGAACCCTAACCAAAACTACCCTCCCCTTCTCCCAGGTTTGTGTTCTGTACTATGAAGCCATAGTTATTAGATAGAGCTACTTTCAAAGCCATGGTGATAGCTAACTGCTTCCTGATTGCATTTCAGACCCATGCCAAAAGTGGAATCCCTTACCTTGTACCATAATCAAACCAAGAACTTGTAACTAGAGAAATTTATAGGCCCTGGGGGAACACCTAATGCTGCTCTTATTCTTCTAAATGGACATAACATTAAACTAACTTCTAATGACTAATGATTTCAGCCACAGATTAAAGCATCTCTCAACCATCATCAGGCAAGCTTCTTTCTGCAAGACACTGTGATTAACACAGAGAACTATAAGTGCTCACGGTTCTGAGAATAAGAGACTGCAGACTGCCCAGCGTCTATATTACACCACCTCCTCCCAAGGCGCTGAGAGCTGAGATGATTGCAGAGAAAGCGAAAGAAATTGGTTAGGAGACAGAGCCAGTGGATAACGACAAGGGCACTGTCTTCAGGTCAGAGCAGGACAGTTGCACATATGAATTTACAGTGGTTGTGACAGTATGCATAAGACCCATGCAACTCAACTCAAGACAGAACAAATCCCAGGATGGGGAAGGGATGTGGCCGTTGAGTCATTCTCCTAGCAGAGTAGCTCTTGGTGATTGGTAGCTGTTTGGAAAGGGATGGTCAGTTTGCTTTAAAGGGGTGGTCACAGACAGGTAGACATGAACTGGTAGGACACAGTACCTCCAAGTGTATAAGGGTATTGCAAATGAGAAGCAATGGGTTAAGAACAAAAGTGGACAAAAAGTTGGCTGGATAAAGAAAGAGAGGAGTAGGTCTGGGAGGAGTGAGAGACAAACGTGAATATGAGTAATTACAGTGCATGAAATTCTTAACAAACTAGTCCCTTTCACATGCCCCCGCTGTGATCTGATGCTTCATAGATCAAAAACAATGGAATTCCTTCAACTATGCCTGCAACGCATAGACGTATGAGTCAAGAATTCTTCTTACTTTCTTTATAGATTTTTTTCAGGTGTTTTGTGATAGCAACAGAAAGCTTATTAATACTCTAGGGAATGAGAATATTTTTTGCCTAAGCACATTTTGAAGGCATGGCAGGAAAGACTTCATTCATTTGTCTCCGTGAAGACAGATAAGTACACGTGGGAGAGGGAGAATATAAAAAGAGCACATGGAACCGGAAGCCTAACAGGAAGCTAGTGAAAGGCCCCTGTAACAGTCTGTGTCCCTGTCACATTTCTTTACAAGGCCTTGCAGAACTAGGGTCACACTGTATAACTCTGATGAGTAATTTACCTTGAGACTCTGCTGTGATGTGGGTGCTCATGTGTATTGTAGGAAGGCATAAAATCATATTTACTTGCAAAACTAATTTGCACTAATTAATAAGGGAAATTGATTTAAATTACTGAACTATTTAAGCTACAGAACAGATTCACCTGCACTCATTTATGTTAGGCTTATTTAACTCACATTTCTCTACTCAAAAATGATGAATTGTGCCCATTGAGTCCAGCTTTAAAGACTATCAAGTAAAATTTTCTTTTTCTTTTCCTTTTTTTTGCATATAAAATGATGGATATATTTAGGTCTAATTAAGTTATGTAGAGAAATCTTGTTTGCCTTCTTAAATATATTTTTAAATATTCCAAAATTAGCCCCCAAACAGTTAATATTCAAAGTGGGTTTTGGTAATCAAATATAATGCAAATAAGATTCATCTGAAGTGCTACAAATCCTGGTCAACCTTGAGTTAATAAGATGAAAAATCTCCTGGCATAGCGCTTTATTTTACATCCTAACATGTCATCTTGACACACAAACACATCACTTATCAAGTCAAAGCCTTTCTTTTCTTGCTGTTCCCAAGATCATATATTAATATCATAATATTAAATGTATTAAAACTTGAAATGTCAAATAATTTTAAACATTTTAAAACTTTTTAAACATTTTCAAATTTGGTCTCTTTAAAACATCCAACAACTTTCTAAAATATCCAGTCTCCTAACTGTGGGCTCTGGTAAAATAACAAATAAATACTTTATTACTCCAACGGGAAAGAATCAGGGCACAATCCTAATCAAATCAAAGCAAACTCAAACTCCCACACTGTAAATCAGTGACCAATGTCTGGGATTCACTCACCATCTTCTGGCTTCCTTCGAATGGGCTTGGATCACTTCCCTGGCTCAACCCACACAGATTGACTCCTACGGTCAGTCCTGCTTCATTGCAGTGTTACAGCTAGTTCTGGCAGTAGTGCCATAGTGCTGGCATCTCAAAAATCTGGGTTGTCTGCGGCAACCAGGCCTCACTTCTGCCAATAGCCTCACCTGAGCTCTCTCCAGGGACTCCAACTCTGCTACAGAGTGCCAAGCCTCACCCACTTCTGCCTTGAAAACTGGTGCCACCTGAATAACTCTTAACAAGTTTGTCTGTCAACACTTCCCAGAAGAATCTGCCTTAGCAATGATAATCTCTTTTATTCATCTACTTGTAAATTTATTTCTGATTATAGTTTAGATGCAGCATAAATGCACATTTCGTTTTCCCCTTTCCACCCTCCAAATCCTTACATATACGCCTCTCCTCTCTCCTTCAAGTTGATGGCCTCTCTTCACTGTTGTTGCTTGACGATATGTATTTATATAGACATATGTATCCCTAAACATAATCTTCTCAGTCTGTATATTGCTAGTTGTATGTATGTTTCGGGGCCCACCAATTGGCTCTGGACAATTCCCGGCTATGCTCTCCCCTGGGGAAGATCACCTCATTGCTCCCAGGTTTCCATGGTTGCCTATAGTTCTTTGTATAGGGCTCATACCTCCTGGGCTTTTCTTTTTCTTTTCTTTTCTTTTGCTTTTTGTTAATTTTATTTATTATTTATTTGTTAAAAGGCTTGTTTATTTTTATGTGAATTAGTGTTCTGCCTGCAGGTCTGTTTCAGGGTGTCTGATCCTCTGTCACTGGAGTTACAGACAGTTGTGAGCTGTGCCATGTAGGTGCCGGAAATTGAACTATGGTCCCTCCTTTTTTCTTTCTTTTTTTATTAAATATTTTCTACATATACACTTATATTATTACACATATGTACTGTAAACTACCCACAGCAAGAAGAACCATGACACAATCAGTAATCACCAATACTGCATTATCTCTAAACACCCAAGGAATAACACGTGCTTGTAGAGAAATGGTCCAGGAGCAACAACTGGACATCTCATCTCTGAATGCTTTCTGTAGAAGGCATCGGTACTTGCGTCTGTCTCACTGATATCCTTTAGGTCATTTTCTGGGCTTCGCACTTTCAGGCTGCATAACTGTACAGCCTGAGGTTACTGACCTATGAGGTGAAGGTGAAAGAACATATGTTGCAAGGTTATGGTAAAAGAGAAATACGATTTCGTAAGGATAGGAATGCTTGGGTTTGCACAATCAAGTACAGTTTTGAGTTGGCAGGAATAATTTGGGGCTGAAGATCTTTCTAATGCTCTATTCTGACATCTCATACAAATATTATATGAAAATATTTTTTAAATAGACATAGCGAAGTCCAAAGCAAACGGTACAATTTTATAAAAAGGAAGTCTGTTTCCTTATCTCTCTCACTCTCCCTAAAACAAAATGTGCATATGCTGTTCTTATCTATTGAAACTGGCCATTCTCAATGTCCAGGTCTGCCAAACGACTCTGTGTCACGTTCATATAATTTTTATTCTTCTCTGGAGATAAACTCAGGTCAGTGCTACTTGAACTACTCACCTTTATTTGAAAATATTGAAAATTTGAAAGTGGCTGTTCTCAACCTTTCCTGCTGAATTTTAGATCTTGATTTTTCTCCTATTATTCTCATTAAGTGTCCTCATTTTGCCACATATGCCAAGATGCTTTTAGAGTTTAGAGTATCTATGTTTTGGAACTGTGCAGTAAGGTACCTGTCCTTTAATAAAAGGTGTTATTGGGCTGGTGACAGAGCTCAGAGCAACAGTGCTGACCAAGCATGCACAAGGGCCTGGGCTTGAGCTCTAGAACAATAAATAAATAAATAAATAAATAAATAAATAAATAAATAACAAAAAGACAAGGCATTATTTGTCTACTAAGTTCTTAGCCTATGTGTGTATATTCAGTAGTAGGATATTTAGGCAGTAAGCTCTCAGGGTGTTTAAACCTCATCTTCCTTGTAGAATTTTTCTCCCTGTACATGCAAGTAGGCATTACCTATATATATTACACTTATCTTCTAAGACTAAGAACCACTTTGGACTGAAAGCTTTTAATGTTATTTCTAAACATTTACTGGTTTTGAAGCAAACTCTTTTAGGTGATTCCTCATAGAGAAGATGGTACTGGTGTGATAAAATCTATACTGTAAAGCCCAGATAGTAATCACAAAAGGCATTGCTTATTTGTAAACTGACAATTAGTATGATGTTGTGGAGGGTTGAGCTTGGTAAAATTTCTAGAACCTGAATTAATTAATATTATGCCTTACTTTTCATTTTACGGAAAGCATATTACACATTGTTGTCTCCCTTGGAATCATCTTAAGTTTCTCTAATATCTCAGCTTAATATTTGAATATTTAAAATATGTGTCAATATTTACATATGCTTAGTATATATCAACACTATAAATGCCCTTCATAACAAAGTGCTAATTATAGGTTCTGAGATACACTATTATTTTTCAAATCAGCATTTTTATAATTTTACCACCTCTAAATTTCCATTGACAACTAAATAGATTAATAGTGCACAGGCATAATGCATGACTCAGTGTTAACAAAAACAACTTAAACTCTTTTGTTAAAGAAGTTAAAGGTGACTTAAACATGTATCCATAACTAGGTTGGCTATGTGTGTGTGTATGTTGTAATAGTTCATGAAGCTTATTAAAGTTTCTTGTGTATATGTAAATATAGTATGAATATTTATAAATACATTAGATGGAATTTACACTATATTTAGTGGAAAATGTCTATAATTTTACCAGAGAATTCTCACAGAAATGTAGAAAATACCATGATTAAGCAATTCATTGAAGCTAGAATGCAATGGATAATAAATATATGAAAATATTTGTTCTCTCTAATAGACACAGAAATGCCTAGTAAAGAAGCAAACTGAATTTTATTTTGCTTTGTATTTTAGATTAGCAGCCATTAAGTAGAGGCTTAACATACAACTCAGATTGGGATTCGGGTAAAAACATCTTTAAGAATGGACACTTAATTTATTCCAAGTTTTATTAAATAATTTCTATAATCACATGAAATAAATGACAAAAACAGTGCATATGAGGAAATATGAATAATTTGATTGCTTTGTACTTAGTCAAGGCAAGTAAATACACATAGTAAATGTCATTTATGACTAACATATAGAAATAAAAAGCTTATGAAAATTTAAACACTTGAAAAGAATGGGGGCATAAATTTTTTTGGGTTTTGGGGGGTCATTAACTGTGTATAAGATTAATTTAGCACTGACTAGTAACATCATACGCATCTATATGCCATGGGTGAGCAACCTCACTTCCAGGAAGAGTCTACAAAATACTTGCTTATATGTGTAAAAAACTTACATGCAGTAGGGTTCATCCTAGCGATGTCATGGTGTGAGACTGGCTAGCTGTAGAGATGAGGGTGAATGCAGTTTATCAAATTCGGAAAGCCATATGCTTTTTAAAACCACTAAAGTTAGTTGAAATGAGTTTGTGTGAGTGTGTGCATGTGGATAGATCTCATATGAGCATAAATATAAGTCAGCAGATAATGCATTTATATTTGTACTTTCTTTTTAATTTTATATATAGCATGTGTGTGTGCCTGTATGCCTGGGTGTTTGTCTATGTCTGTGTCTCTCTGTGTGTGTCTGTTTGTGCCTCTGGTGTGTGCGTGTGTGTGTGTGTGTGTGTGTGTGTGTGTGTGTGTGTGTGTGTGTGTATGTGTGTTTGTAAATTTGAATGTGGTTATCTGCAGAGATGAGAATAAGGTGTCAGATATCCTATAGTTGAAGTTATAGGAGACTGTAAAAAAACAAAAACAAAAACAAACACACACACACACACACACACACACACACACACACACACACACACACAAAGAAAAAAAGAAAAAAAAAAGAGAAGCAAATTCAAGTATTTTGCACCAGCCCTTTCTCTAGCTCTGATAATGTATGCTAAAGAAGACAAAAGAGGGATTTTAGAAGTGCCTAAAGTTCATGCTCAACGACCATAAGGACCTGAGTTAGGATCCACAGGATTCACATAAAAGCCAAGAGAAGTGACTGTGTCTGTATTCGTAGCATTGATGTGAGGGAGGCCGTCGTATCTCTGGGGATTGCTGGCAAACTGGTGAGCCTCATATTCAGAGAGGTACTCAGTCCCTGCCGAAATAAGAGAGAAAGAGAGCAAGGAAGAGGCATACATTAACATCTGGCCTATACATACATATACACATGTGCACTGCACTCACATGCATGCAACATGCATACATACACAAACATGCACATATTTTAAAAACACTGAAAGAAGAAAGCCCTCCATATGTGCTTATGGACCCACAAGTATGTAAGAGATACATTTTTGCATGTGCATATGCATATATTTTAGATCGTGACATAAGGTCATTTATATAGTGTTTATTTCACTCTGTACTATAGTATGTACCTGAAAATCTTCACAGTTAAGAATAGAATAAGTTGCAATTCCTGTGCATAGATGTTTGATAAGAGCAAACGTTTATTATTTGTCGGCAGAAATAAAAACATTGAAATATATACATATATATAACTTATATATGCATATTATATATATATATGTACGTTTGTGTGTGTGCGTGTGTGTGTGTGTGTGTGTGTGTGTGTGTGTGTGTGTGTGTGTGTGTGTAATTGGTTCACAGAATCAACTACTCAGGCCTTCTAAGAGCTCACAGAGATTAAAACCACAAACACAGATTTCTGTGCATTGGAGCTGGGTCTGCTGCACACGTGTTATGATTGTTGCCTTGCTGTTCTTGTTGGACTCCCAGCATGAGAATGAGGGATATCTCTGACTCTTTTGCCTGCTCATGGGATCATTTTTCTCCCACTGAGTTGTGTAATCCAGCCTTGATCTGAGGGTTTATACCTAGATTTATTGTCACTTGTTTTGCTGTATTCAATGGCTATCCCTGGGAGGCCTGTTCCTTATGAAGGGAAACAGGAGGAGTGGATACAGAGGAGAGGTGAGGTTGGGGGAGAGACTTGGAGGAGCATAAGGAGGGACAATCGTGGTTGGGAGATAATATATGAGAGGGGAGAAAAAGAAAATGCCAATTAAAAATAATATAGAAACAGAATATGAAAATAAAAGATAGCAAAGAAACTATAATACAACAAGGGAAAGCTTGTATTGTAAGGGTTTCCTTGTCATTTATCCTTGATCTAATAAAAATTGATGTTGGAAGAGTGAGATATATATTAATATATTATAAGTTTATTTATGAAAAATTATAACAATATTATAAAACTAAGTGAAAAGTGAAGGTTAAAAATACTGGTTTTAAAAACACTACTTTTTAAAAGTAAAATGTCACAGTAGCTACAAAAAAAAATCATTTTCAAAGTGTTAACTCTGGAGTGTGATCAAAGATACAGTTCCCTGTGCTATGTAAAATATTCTCTGGCTTCTTCTCAATGGGAAGAGCAATAATTTTGCTCTTATCAGATAAGTATAAAATCACAATGAGAAATAAAATACCAATCAAGAATAAGAGGTATATCCTTAAGTATCAAAGATAAACTCAAGGAAAACATTCAGAATACGACAGCGGGAAGGAAGAAGATTTGTGAAAAATGTATTCATTTTGCGAGATTTTCAACATCCATACAACAAGAGCTACAGAAGAGGGCATACACAAAGGAAGTGACAACAGAATCATGACAGCTCAAAAACAAAAGTTAAGGTCTTATTGATGTAGAGACACATGTTAGCAAATGCCTTACGTGGTATGATTCGCTTGGTCTGGGCCTCATCTTAACACCAAAGTATTGTCGTTAGGGTTACTTAGGCTATAGCTAGAAGCAAAGCTTTGAGAATACTAGCTATAGCTGCATCGCTCAGCTATGCTTCTAGCCTTTCAGGTTAAAACTGATAAACTGAAACGATGTTCTCAATGCTACTTCCTCTTAGATTACAATACAAGGCAGCAAGGACTGATGAGGACAAGAGAGCGAAGGCCTAAGAAAAGATTGTTAAGAGCAGGTGAGTATTAATTGGCATAGGAGGTAAGATAATTCCTAAACATGGGTGATATTACTGTTATAAGCTGTATGGGTAGCAAAAGTAACAAAGACAAAAACTATCATCCATTGAGTAATCTGAAAAGACGGTGCACCTGTCTAACACAACCCAGCAGTTTAAACAAGAAAATTAAGCAAATCTCTTCGAGGTTAAAATTGTTATAGTGGAAAACAAAATTCAAAAGAAGCATCAGGCAATAAAGCTGTTGATATCTCTCAGATCTACAAAACGAAACATGTGACTGAATGTTAAATTTCCCTACAAGAAGTTCATGATCAATCAATAGAAGTTTCTAACAAAATGAAGACAGAAAATCATGAGGGGAAATTATCAAAAGGAAAAATTCTAATAATAGATCTGACAATTGAAAAGCTTAATGCAATGCACATACAAGCACACGTACACTGTATACACAAACACGCAAAGAAAGACCTAGAGATAGGTATAGAAATGATAGTTAGATAAGATTAGATAGATAAATAGATAGATGATTGATAAACAGATATAGATAGATAATAGATTAGATAAATAGATATATAGATAGATGATAGATAATGACAATGGATAGATAGATATAGATAGATTGATAGATGATAGGTAATAGAAGATAGATGTGTGATCAATAGACGATAGATGAGATAGATAGATAAATAGATGGATAGATAGATAGATAGATAGATAGATAGATAGATAGATAGATAGAGTCCAATTTGTTTTAAAAGCCAGAATCTGAACCATGTTAGGGTTTACACCAGTGAATTAGAGTTTGAAAGACAAAAAGCATCAGCAGGATTCTGAAGGACGTGATGCCTAGGCAAAATAAGAATTTAAGTGTAATGGAATAAGAAATGTTTTAAATATTTAAGTTGCCAAAACACGTATTTCATATACTCTGCTTTCAAAACTATGTAAGATTGTCCTGTGTGCACTAATGACTGAAAAATAAGCCAAGAGAGGTGGAGTTTCAGACTAGAAACAGAAATGCTGAAAAATGAGAGTTTATTTTCTTTTGAACATTTTTTGAAAATCCTTTAAGATTTCCCAGAAACCTAATACAAAGAGATCTCCAGAGGGTTCCATACAGTCTGCAGCCATTTAGAAATGCAAACTCTGGATGGATCGATGGGGCTGTCCCTGTGCGGAGAAGTCAGTGTGCAGGAAGTAGAGAATGAAAGGGTTGCATATCCTGAGGTGTTGGCTTACACTGCCAGGAGCGTGACCTCTCTTTCAGTGAGTTGGACCCCATATTGATGGTAGGTGGCAGCTGGGCACGTGAGGTAGAAGCCGAGGGAAGAAAGGAATGGAGTTGAGGAAGGTACACAGTAAAATGCAACAGATTATGAAGTGCGCATAGTATTTGCCAGTCAATATTAATAAAATGTTGAGGTTATAGTTAATGAGTAGTACAGCTTCTTTTCTTTGGGGGTAGGGAACAAAGCTCTGCATTTCAAATAGAGAGAGCATAGTGCATAAACATGTAGTCCTTAAACACCCCAATAATAAAGCATAGATGCAGTAGTATTTATAACTACAGAATTAAATTCCAGGGGGAAAATCCTTACTAAATGTGTAACTATCTTAGATAGTTGAATTAGAAAACTGAATGCCACAGACCTGTAATTTGAATACTTACTAAAAGGAACATGTGTGGAAGAAATAATCTCAGGGTAATTAAAACTTGGTTATGTCAGGACTGCTATTTTTAAATTATGTTTTCAGCTTACTTCATATATGTATTCATGTAGAATCGTTTTCTTTTATCTCATTTTTAAATTAAATTTTTCTTTGACATTTTCATGCATACACCAACATGCTGTTTTTCTTGCCTCCTGCTGTCCTTTCTTGTCCCATCCCATCTCACCCTCTCCTCCCCATAAGTATATTTTTCTAATTTGTGTGCTTTTGTTTCCCTTTGACACCTCAAAGAGTTTAAGCGGGGTCTTCTGTGCGTTATTCTGGAGTCTGGACTTCTCCAGTGGAGCCCACCAATGTCACTCAACTTATGGCAGTGACTCTCCATTCCCTGAGGCTATCCGTGACAACAGCTCAGTAGAGAAGGGCAGGAAGATCCTCTTGAGCTCCTCCCACATTTATGATTGGATTTTGACAGGCTCAGTTTTGTGCAGACAGCTGCAATAGGTTCTTGATTGCTTTGATGACATCATACCTAGAACGTAGTGTTCTGTGGCCCTTTTTCCTGTTTTCTGCCTCTTTCATTCTTGTTGCTACTCTTCCACAGTGCTTTCTTATTTTGAGAGTGGGTGGTATAAATCCTTGGTTATAGCTGAGCATTCAGTTTTCATTATTTTAGCACCTTTAGTAGTCATAAGATCCTTAGTTCACTCCAATTCATTTCAAAGAAAGGCTTCTCTAGTCACTGCTGAGAGTAACATTTGTTTGTGGGTACAAAACGAAATAAGTAGAAGATACTGCTGTGTCATTTCAGCTCAAAAAGTTACTATATTCCCACACAGGGCCTAATACTTGCCCACACATGGATATATACATATATACATGTACATATATATATATATGCACATATACATGTGTGTATCCATATATATGATATAGAGAGCTTATGGATAGATGTATATTACATGCATATAAATATTATATGTGTATAATTTACAGTACCAGTAATGAGCACCTGCTTGTGGTTTGAGTCTCAAGTTCAATTGATAAGCATTTGGTTACTGTCATAAGAGTCATGTTATGATTGCACAAGTACATTTTTGATATAAAAATAAATTTATGGTTCAACTTTTATGGAAGATAATATAGAGCTCCTTAAAGAAAATAAATGGTTTCCATATGATTCATAAATTCCACTTCTGTGTACATGCCCCAAATAATTGTAAGCAGAGATTTCAACAAAAAAATGGGTACAAATATATTCATAGTATATATGCAACAACTGAAATATTAATACAACATAGATGTCCATGAACATATGAATGGATAAACACGATGTACCCTATACATACAAGGGAGTCAGAAAGTGAAATAGAATTCAGTATTCAAAGGAGGCAGAGTCTATGGTATAGGGACCTGAACAAGGAAGAAAATTACCCCGATGAAAGAGACAGATCGTGTGGGACGTCTGACTCTAAAAAGCCTGGAAAGCTAAGTGCTACTGGCAATGGTGGTGTGGGAGTTAACTCGGAGCTGCTGTGTTAACCAGAGAGCAGGATAAATGACTTCATGTCAAGTAGCCAGGAGAGGATGTGGGACCAACCCAGAAAAGTGTCAGAGCCAGAAGAGGGTGGAAACATGTGCAGATAAGTGTTTGTTGAGTGTGGTCCTGCAGGAACTGTCACAGCTTAAGGCATTGTCAGCATCTCGGAAAAGATGGGATGTTATGCTGACCAGTATAGATAGTTCACATATAAGGAGATGTATGGTTTATATTAAGGATTCTGGCAGACCCATTTCTTATATTGAAAGAAGAGCTGCAAGTCTGGAAAAAAGGTTAAGTAGGAAGTACCCTGATATTAAGAGTTTCAGATATCGATACGAGTGTACATAAAGATAAATGTACATATGCATTAAAGTGTATAGAACACAAAACTTTACATATTTGATACATGTGAAGGCATGTGTACTTGTAACTGTACATACCTCTACACAGAAACCTAGATGGAATTACCTAGCTGTCATTCAAAAATAAGTAGAATGAGCAATTCTTTGAAGCACTCACTAATTCCATGGCCATGGATCAAATATAAAATGTCTTTGAAATATTTATTATGCCAGAAAACAAAAAAGTGGTCAGGACCAATTGGTGCACATCAATGGGACATGAAAGTCAGCACAAAACTGCCTGGTCATCAAATAAAAGCATCTTATCTATCAAAGAGTATAACAGCTACCACATGGGTAAAAGTGAAAACCATGATTTTATAAATAAAACCATGAGGCTATTTGGAGAAGGGAACATAATATATAGATTCTAAAAGTATCTCCAGCCAAAGTTTTGGTGTTTTTTTTTTTTCGAGACAGGGTCTCTCTGGGTTAGCCTTGGCTGTCCTGGACTCGCTTTGTAGACCAGGCTGGCCTTGAACTCACAGATCTGCCTACCTCTGCCTTCTGAGTCAAAGGTATTCTTAATAATATAAACTTTAATGGATGAATCTGAAAGAAAATACTGATGTAGGGCTGGAGAGATAAGTCAGAAGACTTGTTGCTCTTCCAAGAGACTTAGGTTGGATTTCCAGCACCCACATGGCAGCTCACAACCATCTGTAACCTCAGTTCCAAAGGCTCTCATGCTCTCTTCTGACCTCTGCTAACAGCAAGAACTCATGTGGTGCACAGACATCCATGTGTACAAAAAACAAAAAAACAAAAACAAAAACAAAAAAAAACCCATAAAGTAAAATAATGAAAGAAAAACATTAAAGTGATTGGACATATGTGATTTTTATAAACTTGATCTTTTTTTATTTTGTTTTTGTTTTTTTTTTTCAAGACAGGGTTTCTCTGTGCATCCCTGGCTCTCTTGGAATTCACTCTATTGACTAGGATGGCCTCAAACTCTCAGAGATCCTTCTGCCTTCCCCAAGTGCTGGGATACAGGGTGTAGTTGAGCATTGAGGTGTACCCTAGAAAACTGGAGATGCATGGATGCCCTAGCATCTAGGATAACTGCTTGCTACTGGGTATGACAGACATTGTAGTAACTGATCATGAAAGACTGATGCTCCACACTGTGGGGAGACACACGCATGACTCAGTTCACGGTGGTGCTTCCTACAGTAATCTAGGAAGAAGTGTGCACCATCATCATGCAGGGGTGCCTCCAGCTTTGCCTTTCCACTCTCCCAAAGGCTCGCTACATGCTGCAGGCCAGATATTTGCTCTCTCAGAAACAAAAGAATCTCATCCTTCTCATACAAAGACCTGCTGCCCAGTATAAGCAGATACTCCCCTGTCTAACCAGATACCTCACTGTGAACAGAAATTCTTGTGTCTGTAGGTAGAGAGTGAGCCATGTTTCCAATTTCTCATGAAGCAGACAACTTTGTGAAATGATAATTTGATTTGTTTTTTATTTTATCACTTATACTTATTAAATAAAATTGTATTAATTGGGCATAGTGGAATATTTTCATGCATTAATAAATTGCTCAAACATTTGGACCTTTTATGGTGTAAGTCCCAAATTCTTTCTTCTAGTTTTTTTTAAAAAACCTATAGTATATTCCTGTTCATTGAGTCACCCTACCGTGCACTGGCACACCAGGGCTCGCTGCTATGTGTAACCACCCAGTCCCACTGGCCAACCTCTTCTCATGCCCACGTTTCCACTATCTCCCTCTGACAGCTGCCATTCTACTCTCAGTAAGGTCATCTGAGTGCTAATTGTGGTTATGGGTTCTTCTCTTTATGTGCCATGTCCTTCAAGGAGGACTAGAGAAGGATATTTTCTCTAAAAACAGGGAGGGGTTGTCTGCTCAGGACTTTTCTGGGAAAGCTTAAAAGCAGTCCTCCAGAGGGAAGGCATAAATGAATCCCTTAGTTGTAAAAATATTAAATATTAAAAGTATCCCAAGCACGCAATGGGTGGAGAGCAATATCAAAAGTGACGGATGGTTCAGCTTTGCTGGATCTCTGTCAAGCAGCTGTGCTGGCTTTGTGACTCTTGATGACCTCCATTGGATATGGCTGTGCCATTTATGTGCCTGCTTTAATTATTGTTGTGTCCTCATGGTCTGTCTACATTCTCACATTTGGCATGATTCCACTCCGTTTGATGGAATATGGTAATATATAGAGTGCACCTATCACATTTCCTGATCCATTCATCATTTTGTAGATGCTTCATTGTTTCTATGAAATGAGAGATTTGATCCACATCTCAGAAGATAGAAAGTTACCCTAGAGAACTAAATGAAATTAATTAAAACATTTCATAAGTGACATTCTTTTACTGTACCATGTTTTTAATAATTTTTATAATCCCTCAGTTGAGACAGTTATAACAATCTAATAACATAATATTATGTTGTTTTCCTAATAGTTAGTTAGGTCATGAAAATTCCCTTCTTAAGATTTTCAGCTTCCTGCATAAGACTTATCATACAGAAGGCTTCACATGAGTTCCTTTTGACTTACCATCACAAAAATGTATTAAAGGCATAAATGTTCATAATTAAAACCATTTGAAAGTGATAATGCAATAAAAACAGGCTTTAAAAGATGTTTTTAGTAAAGAAAAAAGATCATTCAGTTTTGACAGACATTTCACAAGAACATTAAATTTCTTCAAAGACTTCAGAAAAAAGATTTTGTTTCTACAAGTCTTTACTCAATTCAAATGTAATCCACTCTGAAGGCAAAAAAAAAAAAAAAAAAAAAAAAAAAAAAAAAAAAAAAAACTTAGAAATTCTGGAAACTGTGTTATTTATAAGATCAAAATCCTAGCAGGCAAATCCAAGAAATAAAAGGATAAAGGAATGACATGGCACTTGGGACATACTGCCATGTGCCTCGGACTCAGAAACAGTAATTTCGAGACAACAAATGCACACAGAGGTGAAATGCTTTTAGCACACACAATGACGTCATCTCCAAACCAGCTCCAATGTGTACAGAGTGCTAGTATATTGCACAAGGAAAGCTGGCATGTGTCATAACCAGAAGCTGGATGGGCCCACAGCTGAGGTCTGTGAGGACTTTGACATTCTGGCTTTCCCAGGACGTATGAACTCTTTTTCTTAAAATAAAATCTCTAAGGCAATGTATTTGCTCTTTACCCTTTGTAGAGATTTTCTTTAGGTAATATATTTAATTGAGTAGTATTACATGTAGTTTAATAACACTGTGTATATTTTTACCAAAGGTAATTTAGAAAGATAATATTGACGTAAGTAATTTTTGGAAAATTGAATTAAGTATGATAAGTAGGAAAAGACAAAAGGACACCTTATTTTATTCCTTTCATTATTTTTTCAGTATTTTACATTTAATCTATAAAAATAAGGAAAACAAAAGTTTAAATACATTATGTGCTGCTTACAGTATTGGAAAAACGCAATATATGTTTTCCTGCAGGATTGGGAAGGGGTTTTTAATTCATGGCATGAAATAAGTCAATTGCACAGGATTATTATCATGCTTTTGTATTTGTGCATCTATGTGTTGGGAGTTTTAGAATCTTTGTAGTTTTCACATATGTCCACATGTAGATGAAAAGCAGAGTTTGATGTCTAGTGTTTTTTCTCCATTCCTCTCGACTCTATTTTCAGAGGCAGAAACAATCCCTCACTGAAGCTGAGGTTCAAAAATTTGGCTGCACTGCCCAGCCAGGAAGCTCTAGGGGTCAGCGAGCCTTCACAAGCTCAGCAGGATACTGAGGAGATCCATCATGGGTTTGGGGAGTGTGTTTGAGTTTATGCATCTGTGTGTGTGTGTGTGTGTGTGTGTGTGTGTGTGTGTGTGTGTGTGTGTGTGTGCACGCACACGCATTGTAGGATATACACAAATTGATTGCTGAGAATAACTTTGGCTGTGGGCCGTGTGATTGTAAAAAGTGCAGAGACAATGCTACATGTTCTTATATTTCTATAAGGACAAGCATATTTCTATAAGCATTTGGATCTTTTCAAGACTCAAGTGTTAAATCAATGATGATGATGATGATGATGAGACAGTATTTTGAAATAGAAAAGAATGGTACTCAATTGGAGGGAAATGACTTGGAGATAATCATATGCTAGGAAGGGGTCCAGTGCTCTTAACTGTAATGGTGGGAGGTAGGTGACAGAAACCCAAATAAGAGAGTGAGAAAGTTGACAAATGATCAGATTTTAAAGTTCAGAATCTCTGTCTAGTCCTTGCTTTTCGTACAATAAGAAATCATTCCTCCCAGGGGAGCATGAGATTCATATTTATCCCCCATGCTTCACCAAATGCTTAATCTGTGCTTCTGCTTTGCTCAGCTTGCTTTCATCTTTGGAGAAATAGAAAAGCCCATAATGTACATAAATTAGTTCCACTCTTCCCTCCCAGGGAATTCTGAAGCTGTGTTAGGAATGAAATTCCTTAAAAGCAGAGAGCCAAAGAAGGTGGTCATGTTCTGATGCTTGTTTCCATGGGGACTAAAGTGCCCCCCCACACACAATGATCCATTTGCTACTCTCCCCTGACAAGCTTGTTCATTAATGAACTCTGGGTACTTTTCCTGAAGGAGGCAATGCTCCCTCACAGTAAGATGTATGGGCACAATCCTTATTTTATCCAAATAATGATGCTACTTGGTCTCCCAAGCCAATTAAATGGCAAGGATTAAGCTACAGGTCCCTTTATTATCTGGTCCTGGATTTGTTGAAAAGCCCGCGTGGGGCAGGACGTGACGATGTTATGTACCACCAGCTTCCCACTCACTCAACAGCCCAAGAAGGAGCCAGGTGTGGCAGTCCTGTGCTACACCACTCAGGGCTGGCAACATTACAGTCAAGATGCAAACTAGTAATTAGGCGTTTCCCAAGGACAGACAAATGGCTGTTAATGTTGCTAAAACTGAAGTTTCTCAAGGCTCAAGGAAAATCTAGTGAATAGTCACAGGACAGGGCTTTGGAGACAAGAATGAGGGGAGTAGGGACGCAGTGTCACCCACTGACATGACGGAAAGGTCTTGGAGGAGGAGGATACACAGTTAAAACTCACTCAAGCATGGGAGACGGGAGCCACGGTAACTTTCTTTGGTAGGGGAGGAGAGTTGAGGCAGCATCTCATTCTACACCATCCTCTTCTTCCATGGGTCTCATATGAGTTTGTTTTGATGAGAGAGCTGCAGTCATTCAGACTTAGCATGTATGAGCAACTGTGTGAGTTAGCCCTCTGCACTCACAGGTTCTGTACCCATTCATTTTTCCAACTATAGATAAAACTTACTTAGAAAAAAATATTACCACACTGCACATGTAATTTTTTTATTGGGATCCCCTTCTGTGTGAGGTCTGGGGGAGAGGAATAAGGTGAAAGAGGGAGAGAGCATGGTAACAAGATGATACAAGTGAGGGGGTATCAACTGGGATGTAATCTGAATAAATTATAATTTTTAAAACTGTGAATAATAAAAAAAAACTAAAATAAGTCTCTAAACCAGTAGTTCTCAGCCTGTGGATTGTGACCCCTCTGGCAAACCTCTATCTCCAAAAATATTTACATTAGAATTCATAACATTAGAGAATTTACAGTTATAAAGAGGCAATGAAAATAATCCAATGAAAACAATTTAATGGTTGGGGTCAGGACAATGTGAGGAACTGTATTAAAGGATGGCAGCATTAGGAAGGTTGAGAGCCACTGCTCTAGACGAGTCAGCCTGACTGTATATCACTTACATTGTTTCATATACATTGAAAGTAATCTACAAGTGACTTAAAGTAAATGGGAAATTATGCTTTGGTTATATACAAAGGCTGTGTCATTTTTCATAGAGATGCTTGAGCATCTGTGGTTTGGATTATCTGTAGTCAATTGTGTAGCTAATCAGCTGTTCTCTCTCTCTCTTTCCCCCTCTCCCTCTCCCTCTTCCTCTCCCTCTCTCCATGTATGTATGTGAGCATGCATGCATATATATATATATATATATATATATATGAGTGTGTGGGCACGTCTGAGTGTATACATTTGCGTGGATGTGCTTGAATGTGGATGTGTATACACACACATATTTCAAGTTGTACCATTATGTGCCTCAACTCTTTTACAGTTGTATCTATATAAAACAGTGTGCAAACTTCCCTTCACTTTATTTCTGACCTAGACCTTTCCTCTCTAGCTCTAACGTCTTAGGCAGCCTCTGATAGCAGGAAAGAAGGCTTGTGCAAAAAGTATGTCAAGGGACCATTAAAATCTAATAGGATAGCCACTCTAGACACACTAAACCTCTTAGGAAAATTCTTCCCATTTGTGCATTTTGGGACATAAATAGGGGTTTGGAATACCTCTGTGCAAGTGCCATTGAAGAATCTGCATCCCACTCCCTTCCATAAGGATGTGGAGGTAAGGATAATCTCCCAGAATATTAGTCTAAAAAGGCTATTCCATTCATTAACTATGATGTTGACTTGTCAATCATTCATATATGATCTGACACCGAAATGCATTGAGCATGTCTACATGTCCAGGACATATAAAATGGAATATACAGCCCAGAGCCCATTTAAAGATTAAAAGTCAGTTCCTATCTTATAAGGAAGAGGATTCCTAGTGTACTGTAGAACAGAAAGGATAAACTCTTTCTCTACAGTTTCCGGTGGTATTCGGGGGGTGGTCAGCCTACTCACTTGTCTTACTTTGCTTTCATTTCTGTGATAAAGACCCTGATCAAAAGTGACTTGAGGAGGAAAAGGTTTATTTGTCTTATAACTCCAGATGACAGCCCACCACTGAGGGGAGTCAGGGCCAAGAACTGGGGCAAGAACCTGGAAGTGTTCACTAAAACAGACACCCTAGAGGAACATCGCCTACTGATTTGCCTAACTTGTTTTCTGCTATACCCCAGGCCACCTGACCAGAAACAGCACTGCACGCAGGGGACCAAGCCCATCTACGCCAAACCTCAATCAAGAAAATATTTTCACCCGATTCCCTCCGCTTCTCTTCTTTGTCTCATTCCTCCTCCATCTCATCCCTCTGAGAATATAAAAACCATTCTTCCAAGTATGGTAATACAAAAGCAGGCTACAGATGACATTTGGTTCATGGGCTTAGTAGTTTCCATCCTGTATCCCAGAGCTCTAGCTCTGAGGGTATGCTTGTAACCCTAGTACTACTGCGGGGAAGACAGGAGAATTTGTGATACTCACTGCTCAGACAAAATGGCCTTATGGGTAAGCCTCAAGCCAGTGAAAGATTCTGCTTATATTCTGTGGAACGAAGTTATCCTCTGGCTTCCATGTGTGTGCACAAACTAGTGCAAGAACACATGATTCATATATACAGAAACATACTCACAGATGCATATACCCATGCATGCTCGCATATGAGCACACTCATATGAACACATACACACACAAAATGAAAGCAACTGGACGGCCCAGAAACAGAAGCCTTGGCGTCACATCTGATCTTAGTAGAGATGCAAATCATCAGCTCCTCCTTCAGTCTCACTATGTTTGCTAACCATACCTATGTAGCCAGCTGCCACAAACCCATGTTTGGATAGAGCATTAGTCATTTTTCATTTTTAATGAAAGTATTGGAAGATCCTTTAGCCTTGCCTGGCTTCTCCCATGTATCTTCTATAGTCAGCATCATATGCATCAGGAAGCCCAGGTTCTATCCATGAATTTCCTTCTATCTCTTATTCTCTCTCAGTCTATCTTCAACTTAACACACAATTATTATAAAATTATGAAAGAGGAAGTGGCCCAAACATGCCATAACTAAACAAGACTTTTTACCTAATCTACTGGCCAAAGCAAGTCACAGACCATTTTAAATTTAAATAGGTGAGAAAAAGAGCTTAGCCCTCATAAAGAACAACTTCAAGGTCATGCTGAAAAGGACATGGACATGCAGAGAAATAAGGAATTGTGGTGGTGTTTGCAATCTGCTACACCTGTGAAGTTACAATCTGTGCATGTTAATAAGATCCCCCAGGTGATGTACAGGTACATTAAAGCTGAAGAAGCATGACCTCAAATATTGTCACAGTCATCTGCAGATGTCTCTCCCCATACCTTTTCTCGGGAGAGAGTTCCATATTCATGATCTAAATGAGCAGGAGTCAGATGGTGCTGGGAACAGAGACTGCTCAAATACTAAACATCAACCAGGAGGGAAAAGCGGCTAAACCCAAATTCTTGCTTCTTAAGCTGAGAGTTGCAGAACATGACACATGGAACTGTGTATTCTAATTTCCTCGATACCACTACTTGAAAGAATCTCTTAGCTTCCCAACACAAGCGTACTTTGTTTTCGTTTTGGTTGGTTTGGTTTGGTTTGGTTTTGGATTGGTTTTTCGGGACAGGGTTTCTCTGTGTAGCCTTGGCTGTCCTGGACTAACTTTGTAGACCAGGCTGGCCTTGAACTCACAGAGATCCACCTGCCTCTGCCTCCCAAGTGCTAGGATTAAAGGCGTCCACCATCACAGCCTTCAGGCAGTAAAGTGGATTGTTTCTACTGATAGGTTGGCATTTACCTTATAGTTGCATAAGGACAAAATGCAGTGTCTGGGCTATCTGGATCCCATAAACATGAAAAGGCATGCCCTCTGACATTACAGTTGTAGAAGACTAGCAATGGAGACTAATTTGTGTGTGTGATGCTACAGAGTCTACTTCAGATAAAACTGACATGAGTTTACAGAACCAATAGCAATGTGTTCATTTATAACTTGTTCCCTGATTGTTCAACATACAGTACAGATGAGTTATTGACTTGCTGGGTTTGAACCACAGCTCTGCCACTTGTTTCTTACTCATGACATTGGACAAATTATTGAATCTTTGTTGCTGCTCCCACAGACCATCTCCAGAAGCAGTGAAGAGAAGAGAAGAGAAGAGAAGAGAAGAGAAGAGAAGAGAAGAGAAGAGAAGAGAAGAGAGGTGGATCCATGGTAGGGAGAATTGAGTAGGTGGTTAATGGCTGGTTAAAGGAAACCATTGGTTGAACATCTAACTAGAGGAACAAGTTGTTGAGGAGAGGTTGAGTAATGAAGGAAAAAGAAATATTCAAGACTAAGGCATATGTGGTACAAGGTGAAGGTCTTAAATCCCAGGAGAACTTTATTTTCTGTCTTTCTATCTGTCTCTGTCTGTTTTGCTTGCTGTGGGTCTGACACCTTGCTCATTGTCACCCGTCTTTCTAGATCTCTTCTTGCTTTTGTTGCACATCTATTTCTCTTGTTTTTCTGTCTCACTCTAGTTTACTCTCCCATGCCTGTTACTTGCTTTTGCCATTCTCCTTGGGCCAACTCCAGTATTTTTATTAAAATGAAGTTGAATTTTTTCATTATAGATTACATCATGATTTTTCTCATCTTTTACAATCAATAGGACATTCAAGAACCAACAAAGCAAGAGAATAGTTTACCATGGAAATACAAAAAGTTCTGTATAACCTACAATAAAGCACACAACAAAAGTCAATCCATTTCCAAGCAATGGTCAGCATAACCTGATTATCGTTTCTTAAACAACACTCAGCAAAGTTTAATCATAAATTTGCTGGGCTAAAGCCATGGTGTTTACAAGATTGTCATAGCACCATAGCTTGAGTTAAATGTTCTTTAATAAAGAAAAACTTGACTCATTCCCAGTCCCAAACTAAGAGGTGTGTTACCCAAGCCTAGGCTAACTACCAAGGGATCCTTTATTGTGAGGTGTCTATAAAGCATAAAGTTCCAAGCCCACCTTTTATTGTTCTCAAAGCAGATTCTAAAGAAACTTTTCAATAGGTATAGCATCCAGCCAGGTAGTTTTATGTCAAGGTCTTAGCTTTTCATGCAGCTTCTGCTTGTGTGCTCATAATCAGAGTGAAAAACTCTATCATTGTCTCAAGCCTTTGGCCAGATGCCATCTTTCAACAATCTCTGTGGGAAAAAATTTTCCCTGTATGAATTCCCTTAGGGCTGAGAAATAAAGAGAAAAAGACAGTTTAAGGGAGAAAAATAAGATTTCTAGACAAAATTACACCTTAACCATACATAATATTTAAGGGCAGTGGTGATCAGCCAGAGATCTTTGGAACTTTGTCAAGCAAAGCCTCAACAGCTGTTCTGGATGTCTAGAGATCATGCTGGACAGTCGGAGGTCTCTGGAACTTTGTCAAGCAAAGCCTCTACAACTTGTCCTCATGTCTGTGGCACTTTGTGTATGCTAACTTTTTAAATTTACAATACAAGGATGGTTAAAAACTCACCAGTGTTAATTTCAGTGAAAATACTAATATTTTAAAATAACCATATGTATAAATAACTAAGAGTTTATGGTTACACTATGGTTGCTGTTAATATCATCATTACTATTATTTCTTGATCCAAGAGAAGCAACTCTGCACCCAGAAGTTGTTCCCTTGGAATTATAAATACTTTTTTTTTTAATCTCACTTTGAGTGTATATGTGTACATGTGGGTGTGCTCATATGAGGGCACGCATGCATAAGTGCATCTGTGGGTGTGTTTCTGTACATATAAATGAGAAAATGTCTGCATTAGTGTGTGTACGTATGTGGAGACCAGAGGATAACTTGGGGCTTTGTTACACATGACGTGAGCAGTGTGTCTCACTGGCTTGAGGTTCACCCATAAGACTGCCTGACTGAGGAGCACCAGGAGTCTCATCTCCATCTCACCAGTCCTATGGCTGGCTACAAAATTACCCCTTTATGCCCTATTTTGTTATGTGGGTATTACAGATTAAGCTGAGGGCTTCATGCTCACAAAATAAGCAATAAATATATGGAGGTATCTCCTCACTTTTTAAAAATAAAACTTCTGCTTTTCCCTGGTTGCAACATTCTTACACTTGCTATTGGTATAATAATTAAAGTTCTGAGAGCAATAAGTTTCTGCATGGGTGGGAGAAGTGCTTGTTTTCTGGGTTCAAAGAAATGGCCCCATTTCCCACACTAATAGTTCTACATTTTTATACACATAGTCATGCTGTTTGCAGATTTAACAACTCTGGGTGATAGCACTTTGCATTCTATGCCAACACATTAGAATCATAATTTCCATGCTTATTCTAATGACTTCTCTTCTTTTCTTGTTCTGGAATATGTGATTTACAAGTGACACAAAGAAAGAAAAAGGAGAAAAGTTATAAGGAAAGGAGAAGTGATTAATAGGTCAATAAAGGGAATCTCTAATGGGCCTTATAATTTGTAGACTCCATCTACATTTAGATATTTAAATAGTTGCACGATAATTCTCTTTAAAATATCAGCCTAGTCCAACATATTTCTCAATAAGTGTTGTTAGCATCTGGTACTCCTCTTACTAGATCTGAGAATAAGCCATCTCTAACTCCCAGGAAAGAGTTTGTGTCACATATAAAGAAAGGATTATTGGGAAGTATCAAAATGAATGAACAGAACCAACTAAGCCAATAATGTGCACTCTTTAGGAAATTCACCAGACTGTCAGGTAAATAGTTTTGATGAATCTACAAAGGTTTCCACCAGGGCTGGAATCTCTCCAGCCAGAGATTCTTAGCCCAACAATGGTACCAGGTATGGCTTTCATCTTATGAGTAGGACTTACTTCCAATCGGAGAATTGTTCGCTACTTTCATGATGCTTGTGCCATCCAAGTGCCATTGCTCCAGCATGTCTTGTCAAGCCTGTCATTATTGCAGCTCACACGGTGCACAGCTGATTACTTTTTCTCCTTTGATACGTCCATACACATTCTGGCACTATAAAAGATAACCTAAAAGACTAGAGCTCCCAGGTCATACCAGCTTACCAATTTCCATGTTCCTTGAGTCAAGCACATATTGTCTTCATCAATAGAGTGTTACTATCAAGGTCAAGAGGGTAACAAATAACATTGGCCTAATAATGTCTGCAGGTCTATGGGATGTCACCAGCTATCAACTCCAAAAAAAAAAAAAAAAAAAAAAAAGGTAATTCATTCCCAGCATTGGGTTTTTTATGTTTTAATTTGAGGTATCCAGTAGGGTCATTGCTGTTCCTTTATAAGTTAACTATATTTTAAATATGAATATAGACATGTTTTAGGAAGCTTTTGTAGTAGTGGGTATTTCAAAGGAGTTTTAGAGTCATTCATCTATCCCTGTGTTCTTTACTCTGCCCTCCATTCACGCTTCCTGTTCCATTAATATCCATGAACCATTATTACCGCTCTCTATGTCTTAAGCCTTGAAAAACTCTTACTAACTTCCTGACCTCTTTGGGTATTTCAAATGAAGCACCCTCAAGTGAGAGAAAATACGTGATGTTTGTCTTTTTAAGTCAGGGTTAACCTTCTCAGAATGTTTGTGTCCACTTCGATCCATCTGCCATTGAATTTCATTTACTTTTTTAAATAGCTGAGCAATATTGATTATGTGAGTATACCACACTTTCATTATCTAATTGATTAGTGGACACCTAGGCTATTTACATTTCCTGGTTATGGTGAATAGAGCAACAGTGAACATGGATAGTCAAGCATCTCTATGGATGAGCAAGCATCAAGTCTTTGGGGTTTATGCCCAAGAGTTGTATATCTAGATCACATATTTTGTTTTTGTCTCTTTTTTTCTTTTTTGCACTATGATTTCTAAAGAGCTGCATCAGTTTGAACTCCAAGAACAGTGAATTTAGTATTTCCCTTTTCCTAAATCCATGCCATTATTTGTCTTCATTTTTAAATCTTAGATATCCTTACTGATATTTCCTAATTACTAAGAATTTAAAACAATTAAAAGTAAATATTTCTCATCCATTTGTATTTCATCTTTGGAGAACCCGCTTTTTAGTTCCATACTCCATTTTAAATTGTGTTGTTTGCTTTCTTAATGTTTAGTTACTTTTAGCTTCCTATAAATTCTAGACACTAGCCATATGAGACTGTTAAGCTGGTAAAGGTATTTCCCCCCAACGATTCTTTAGAATTCCTCTTCACTTGAATGTTAGTGCCCTTTGCTTTGCAGAAGCTTTTGGGTATCACACATTCCCACTTATAAATTGTTAACCTTTATTCCTGTGTTTTTGAACTCCTGTTTAGAATGTCCTATGTCATACCAATGAGATCACATATATTCCCGAATTTCTTTCTCATCTGTCAAATTCAGGGCACCTGAATGTTCTTATTCTGCTAAATGGACTTAATATTGAACTAACTCCAAAGACTTATTGTTATACTCATAGAGTAATACATCACTCAACTTTCACCAAAAAAGCTTTTATTTGCATTAGATGGTGATCACCACAGAGACAAAATAGATGCTTAGGTGTGTAGGATAATAATGCTTAGTGCTAAATGTGACATGCATGCTGTACCCCTTCCTTTCAAGCCTGGTGATCATTGCAAAAGTGGACATGGGAAAACTGGAAGAGCCAGAGGCAGTGATTGAATGTGAAGGAACAGTGTTTACCAGATACAACAGATCAGCTGTACACGTGAAATCAAAGTGATTGTGACAGTGATTGCATTACCCCATGCAAGCAAGTTTTGGCCAGACCAAATTCCAGCATGGAATGAAAGAATGAAGCCCTATCCCAGTGGAAGAGTTATTGGCAATTCATAACTGCTGAGAAGGGTCAGCTCTCTGTTAGAGTATTGCCACTGGCAGGTCAGTGATGCTACAGTGGAAAGCCACGTATCTGTGACTACATGGGCAACACAAATTACACTGGGTGCATAAAAGAAAAGGGGTGAACACAAAGTTGTATAGGTAGATTAGTAGAAGAGTGGGTGTGGCCAAAATCCATCATATAGAGAACTCAAGAAATTAAACACCAACAAATAAGTAATCCAATTTTAAAAAATGGGATACAGAGCTAAACAGAGAATTTTCTAAAGAAGAATATTGAATAGATGAGAAGGACTTAAAGAAACGCTCAACTTCCTTAGTCACCAGGGAAATGCAAATCAAAAAGACTCTGAGATTCCATTTTATACATATCAGAATGACTAAGATAAAAAAAAAACTCAAGTGACACACCTGCTGGAGAAGATGTGGAGAAAGGGGAACACGTCTCCATTGTTAGTTGGAGTGCAACTTGTACAACCACATTTTAAATTATTCTGGTGCTTTCTCAGAAAATTTGTAACAGCTCTACCTCAAGACCCAGCTATAGCACTATTGGGCATATACCCAAAAGATGTTGTATGGTATAACAAGGGCATTTACTCAACTATTTTCAGAGTGGAGTTATTTGTAATAACCAGAAACCGGAAATGACCCAGATGTTCCTCAACTGAAGAATGAATAAGGAAATTATGGTACATCTGTGCAATGGAATGCCATTCAGGTATTAAAAGCAAGGACATCATGAGATTTACAGGAAAATAGAAGGTGCTGGAAACAATCATCATGAGTAAAGTAACCTAGACCCAGAAGGATATACATATTATATTCTCACTTATAAGTGGATGTTAGCCATATAATAGATGGCAATCATATTATAATCCACAGACCTAAAGAAGCTAAGTAACAAGGAGAACCCTGGGGAGGATGTCTAATTCTTATTCAGAAGGGCAAATAGAATAGATACTGGAAGCTTTCAAGAGAGGGAACAGGACAGGAGACTACCATAGTTGTGCTCTGAAAGACTCCACCCAGCAAGTAATTGAACCAGAAGCTGAGACTCCCAGCCAAACTTTGGGCAGAGTGCAGGGAAACTTATGGAAGAGTTGGGGGATAGAAAGACCAGAGGGGACAGGAACTCTATAAGAAGACCAACAGAGCCAACAAATGTGGGCCCAGGGACACCTGTATAGACTGATGCCCCAAACAAGGACCATGCATGGAGAGAACCGAGGCCCCTGCTCAGATGTAGCCAATAGTCAACTCAAGCTCCAGATAGGTCCCTTAGTAATGCGAGCAAGGACTGTCTCTGCCATGGACTCTATTGCATGCTCTTTGATTACTTCCTCTTGGAGGGATGCCTTATCAAGCCACAGAGGAAGAGTATGCAGGCAGTCCTGATGAGACTTGGTAGGCTGGGGTCACTTGGTAGGGCAGAAGGGTTCCCCCTCTCTGAGGACTAGGGGAGGGGCATGGGGGGGGGAAGTGTAAGAGAGGGTGGAACCAGGACAAGACCAGGGAGGGGACTATGATTAGGATGTAAAGTGAATAAATTTTTTAAAATAAATTTTAAAAAATTCTCAAAGAAGTAAAATAAATAATGAAAATATAGTGATTAAAATATTTTTAAATAATGCAAACTAGGATTTATTTAAAAAGTAATCATGTTTTGTTTGGAGGAAATAGCATTTTGAAGGTCATGAGTTTTCTCATTTCTGATGTTGAGTATGTGTATGCAATTAAAAATTAAAATGTGAAAGAAATATAAATGATGCAAGTTATAGATAAAGAGGATTACTTCATTTTTTAAAAAATCTATAAATGTTCTATAGTGGTACAAAAATTAATGAGCACCAAAAAAAAAAAAAAAAGAAAGAAAAAGAAAAAACCACATGGTGTCATATGTCAGTGCAATATTCTCTGCAGAAATTCTGTAGCTACAAAAAGGAGAGGCAGAACACCAGTGTGTGATTTTCACCTTGAAAAGTGAATTCCTCTCAGCAGCTTCCTACCATCTGTCTACCATGCATGAAAATCTCCTAATTAAGGAAATCTCTCTTCTTAACGTATTCTTTGTTATTTTATTTTCTTTCATAGAAATTTTAATTTTTAAAAAGTAAGACAAAATGAGTATATGTCCCAAATAGAATATTTATAATCTATAGGCAATTATAAAGAAGAAAACAGACAGTATACATTATCCCCCGAATAAGGATGGCAAACGGAGGGTTGTGGACAAGGAGAAGGAAAGGAGAAGCTGCAATCTTCTCCCCAGCCGAGACGCAAGAACTCTAGCAGAGTTAACAACATTTGCTGTAAGGCTTCAGACACAGGGACAATATCCTTCTCTTATATAGGTATTGTGCGTTGAAGTAGCAAGGAACTTATCTTAAGTCCTGAATAACTGAAACCTTGGGTAGGGATCCACCTCCCACATCATAGTACTGAGAATCTCAAACAAGATTCTGTGTCCTATGGATTCTTCTCGATGGTCACCTTGGTTTCTGCTGCCTTCTCTGGTGCCTGTGGCTTGCCTAGTAGTTAGTGTTTCTGGGTCTCTGCTAGGTGTGGTCAGCAGGGGTTCTTGGTAGAACTTGTTTCTAGATATTAGAGCTCACCATGGTGTGGGGATAGGGCTAGAATGGGTAGATACTGAGGGTCCACAGGAGAAAAACAAGCTGGGTCTGCCAGGAGGATTTGTTGAGTGTCTATGGATTGCTAGGAGAGAGGAAAGATACGTACGTTCAGGCGATCTGCTACCGTGCTGGGGATGGCACTGAGGCACTGGAACTGGAAGACAGGAGACAAGGTTCTCTAACTGCTTTCCAGCAGGTGGTTTGCCCAAGGAGTTTTCAGGCTGAGACAAAAGGATGGATTAGACAAGAAAGCTACAGAAGAAGATCTGCTTTAGGGCAGAGCAATGTTAAGTAAAACTACTTCAAATGATCATCTGAGTAGTGGTGTCTGTGTTCAGGGACAGAGACAAAATGAAAAGATCCTCAGTGGCTTTAGACACTTAGGAGCCTGGACTCCGGCCAAACTGGGATTCTGTCTTTCACACAGAAAAAATTCAAGACTATGTGGTTCTTCCCAATATACCTGATGAAAGGGAAAACACTAAGTAAGTATACCTATTTGAATAACATCTGCCTTTTCAATGGAGACTCAAAAAGCCAAATGGGCCAGCACAGATATTCTACAGACTCTAGGAGGCCACAGATGCCAGTCCAGACTACTATACCCAGAAAAACGTTCAACCAAAATAGATGGGAAAATAGAGGCAATTCACAGTAAAACCAAATCAAAGCAGTATTTATCTACAAATCCAGATCTACAGGATGTACTAGAAGTAAAAAATTTAACCCGTAAAGAATAGCCAGATCTGAGAAAATACAAATAATAAAATTTTAGACCAGCAAATTTAAAGAGGGGAAACACCCACACCATCACAATAGAATAAAGGAAAACAACACACACACTGCTTATTGATAACTCTCAACATCAATGGTCTCAATCCCCCTCCAAAACCCCACAGACCACCAGATTAGGTATGACAATAAAATCCATCCCTCTGATGCTTCAAACACACACACACACACACACACACACACACACACACACACACACACACACACACACACACACCTTAACATCAAGGGTAGACAACATCCCAGGGTAAAAGAATGTAAAATGATAATACCAACAAGGGGAACCCAAAGACAGCCTGTGTAACCATTTTAATATCTGACAAAGTGGACTTCAAAGGGAAACTAATCAGAAGACACAAGGAAGGACACTACATACTCATTGAAAGAAAAATCCACTAAGAGGATGCTGTAATTTTAAACCTTATTCTTCAAACAAAAGGTCACTCAAGTTCATAAAAGGAACACCACTACAGTTTAAATTACATATTGACCCTCACACACTGATAGTAGGTGACTCCAATACCCCACTCTTGGCAATAATCGATAGACAGGACATCTAGACACAAACTAAACAGAGAAATGCTGTTATTAAATGATGTCATAAACTAAATGGACCCAACAGATATTTATATAACATTTTACCTGAACATAAAAGAATATACTTCTTTCTCAGCCACTCAAGAACATTTTTCCAAAATTGACCACATCCTCAGATCCAAAGCCAGTCTCACCAGATACAAGCAAGTGGTGCTAACAGCCTACATCCTATCTGACTGCCACAGATGAAAGTTGGATATCAACAACAGCAGAAACAACAGAAAGTTTAAAAACTCATGGTAACTGAATAACTCACTACCAAATGAAAGACAGATCAAGACAGAAATTAAGAAAGAAATTAAAGCCTTTTTAAGAATTAAATGAAAAATGAATTTATAACCTACAGACTCATAGGACACAATGGAGGTAGTTGGTAATGAGAAACTTCATAGCAATAAGTGCCCACATTCAGATAATGGGAGAAATTTCGTATTACTAACTTAAAGACACATTTGAACGCTTTAGAACAAAAGAGAAAATGGCCCACAGAAGGAGTAGATGTCAAGAAATAGTCACACTCAGGGCTGAAACCAACAAAAATAAAAACAAATAAACACACAATCAATCAATGAAATAAACAGTTGGTTCTTTGAAAAAAAAATCAGTAAGTCTGAAAAACCCTTAAGGAAACTGACTGAAAGGTAGAGGGAGATTGTTTAAATTAACAAACCTAAAGCTGAACAGCGGGGACTTAACAACAGATGCTGAGAACATTCAGAGAATCGTAAGGACATAATTAAAAACATGTATTCCATTAAACTGACAAATACAAAGGAAATTAGTAATTTTCTCAGTTAGTATACTGACCAAAGTCAAACCAAGATCACAGAAGCAACTTAGACATACCTGTAACTTTTAGAGAAATCAAAGCCATACTCAAGTCTCCCTTCCCCACCCCCAAATTTGGGGACAGATGGTTTTAGCATAGAAATTCTACCAGAACTCCAATAAAACCAATATTCTTCAAATTATCCCACAAAATAAAAACAGAGAAATTTTTCCTAATTCTTTTTATGAGGCCGCAGTTAATAGCTAACTTACATAAAGACTCAAAAACAACAAAAGAATTACAGACCAATTTCCCTTATAAACACAGAAGTGAAAACTCTTAATAACACATTAAAGAGATCATCTTGATGAAGTAAGCTTCTTTCTAGAGATGCAGTGATGGTTCAACATTGGTCAATCAATAAGTGTAATCCACCTACAAATGGACTAAAAGACAAAACCACATGATTATTCCATTAGTTCCTCTGACAAAATTCAGCACTCATTCAAAATAAAAGTCCTGGCAAAAATAGGGATAAATGAATATATCCTAAGGAAAATAAATGAATAAATAAGTAAATAAATAAAGGAATATACCTCAGGATAATTAAGGGGATTTAAAGCAAGCCTATAGCCAACACCAACCCATATAAATATAACTCGAAGTGTTTCCACTAAAATCAGTAGCAAGACAAGGTTGCCCAGATTAATCAAGCATGCAAAATACCTGTATGATTTTAAAAACACAAACTTTAATAAATTAAAGAAGATACCAGAGCATGGGAAGATCTCTCATCCTCATATATTGGTAGGGATTCATATAGTAAAAATGGCCATCCTACTAAAAGCCATATACAGATGAAATGCATTCCTCATCAAACTCTCCACACAATTCTTCACAAACTTGAAAGGACATGTTTCAAGTTATCTGGAAACAAAATCTCAGGATAGCTAAAGCAACCCTGAATGACAGAAGTCCTGGAAGCATCACAATCCCTGACCTGAAATTTTAGTACAAATATATAGTAATAAAAAGCAGCATGGTATCAAACAAGCAAACAAGAAACCAAACACCATGATCAACAGAATTAAATGTAATAGTTTCTCAGTTTGCGTGCTATTATGGCATCTTCTCTCTCTCTCTCTCTCTCTCTCTCTCTCTCTCTCTCTCTCTCTCTCTCTCTCTCTGTGTGTGTGTGTGTGTGTGTGTGTGTGTGTGTCTGTCTGTCTGTCTGTCTGTCTGTCTGTCTGTCTGTCTATATGTGTTTCTTGAGAGGTTTTTTTGTTCTTTCTTCTGTTTATCTATTTATTCCTATTCTGCTATATTTCTTTTATTATTATGTTTAATGCCCATTTGTATTCTAATGGAGAAAGGAAGAGTGTGGATGGTGGTTGAGGAAATGTGAAGCATCTGGGAGAAGTTGAGACAAGGAAAGCATAATCAGAATATATTATGTGGAAAATATATTTTCAATAAAAGCTAGAAACAAAAAAAAATTGAAAAACCACTGTAGTGCTTTTAGAGAAAAATAGGAAATATTATCAATGTTATCTGGATGATAAATGATTAAATTATTTGTGTTAAAATCATTCATGAGCCAGGCGTGGTGGTGCATGCCTTTAATCCCAGCACTTGGGAGGCAGAGGCAGGTGGATATCTGTGAGTTTGAGGCCAGTCTGGTCCACAAGTGAGTATAAGATAGCCAAAGCTACACAGAAAAACCCTTTCTCAAAAAACTGAAAAAAATTATTCATGAATAAAGAATAAATGGATATTTATTCATTGTGAAAGTCTTAATAAATAGATTGATATAAGCCATACATTTAAAGTATTTTATTGGAATATGATAAATAACTGGAAAAACATCACAAATCTCAGATAGATATCCTAATGATACAAAGGAAGCCAGTGTGCTTGTGTCTCCAGCATTTGAGAGAAAGAGAGAAGAGTCATTCTCACCACAGTCATCCTCATCACCAGCACATCACCACCATCATCACCACCATCACCACCATCATCACCATCACCACCATCACCATCATCACCACCATCACCACTGTCATCCTCATCACCAGTACCATCACCACCATCACCACTATTACCACCATCATCACTGTCACCACCATCACCACCATCATCCTCATTACCAGTACATCACCATCATCATCCTCATCACCAGTACCATCATCACTATCAACACCAGCATTAGCAACACGCTTCCTCCATTATCCAGACTGCTAATATGAAAATTATATTTTAACTTACTATAGACAATCAGCCATTTGGTGTGCCTTTTTCGGGAGATCCTCCTTTATTTTAGCTGCATTAAACTTATGATGTATCTCCTATGCCTTTCATTATGTATTTTTCTTTATTTTAAATTTGTGTACATAATTTAAAGTCAATTTAAAAAACATCAATGCTTGAGGTGATATACAGGAAACAGAAAGCTGTTAATTTAAGGTTTGTAATGAATTATCTATACCTTCAAGGATGCAGAAAAAAGGGAAATGCAATCAGCTTTAATTTGTGCTCTTTTGATCATTTGCTTTGGGTTTTCATCGTGTAACTTTGCTTGCCTCTTTGAATTAAACTGGAGAAGAGTTGTTTTGAACTTTAAGTCCTTATTGATATGAGAGTACCAACAGAGGCACAACCTGCATCATGATGTTTCAAAGCTGAAGAAAGCATATGCATGAAGTTGATCCTCCTTCCTCTCACTGTGGGTAGCTCAGGCCAAGTAGCTAACTTACTGATCATCAGCTTGCTGCTGGTGAAGGCCTTGTACAGCATCGTTTTCATTACATCTTGATAAAGCCTGATAAAAAAGTTCAGTTTAGTAGAACGGAGAATGTTTAGCACAATAACTACATTTTTCGGAACCTCCACACCTCACGTTTAATGTAAAGGTTAACTTTATTTCACTCTATTGTGAAGCTCTTAGGTCCAGCTGTCAAGTAAACATCGTATGATAATGCAGTGAGCTTTGTTTTGTTTTGTTTATCTCATTTTCACCCTTATTTTAAAAGTTTTAACACAAAAAATTAGCATGAAAAGTCTGTTGTTGTGGATTGTGCCTCATGTTAAATCAGACATTGCTTGGCCACTCCCACAAGTTCTGTGCCACCCCTGATACAGCACATCTTGCAGGAAGGACAGATTGTAGATGAAGCGGTTTGTGTATATGTATACACCTGCAGGCCAGAAAAGGGCATCAGATCACATGATAGATGGTTATGACCCACCATGTGCTTGCTGGGAATTGAATTCAGGACCCCTAGAAGAGCAGTCAGTGTTCTTAACCTCTAAGCCATCTCTCCAGCCCCTGAGAGGCATGAATTTGTGAAATACTTTTCTTTCTATGTTATTGTTATAGGTCTTATGAGAACCAAATCTTACTTTATAACCAAGCTGACTTTTTTTTTTTTCTAACTTTAAATTCACTATGTAGTTCCGGATTTTCTTGAAGTAGGATTTTCCCATCTAAGATTTCAAAATACAGTTGTGCATAGCCACGCATGACAGCATCCTTCTTTTGTTTTTGTTTTTGTTTTTGTAGACAGGGTCTCTCTGTGTTATCCTTGGCTGTCCTAGACTCCCTTTGCAGACCAGGCTGGCCTCGAACTCACAGAGATCCGCCTGCCTCTGCCTTCTGAGTGCTGGGATTAAAGGCGTGCGCCACCACGCCCAACCGACAGCATTCTTCTTGATACATGTTAGAATATAACCGAGATAAAATACCAATCATGACTGTCATGCAAACACACACACCAAAAAAAAAATTTTTTTAATGTTAATGATAAACTTGTTAATGAATGCATTAGTTTATGAGGAAACAGGATTCTACAGTTGGCTCAATGATGATTTTTAAAAGCACAGATTAGAAACGGAAGGGAGTAATTTCTTATCTTAATTTTTAATTTTTATTGAAAATAGATTCTTCAATCTTACAATACATTCCATGCACAGTTTTCTCTCTCTGCACCGCTCCTAGCTGCCTCCCAACACCTCCTCTCTTCCCTGGGTCCATTCCTCCTCTCTTTCCTCTTTAGAAAAAGCAGGCCTTCAAAAGCTAATTGGCAAACAGAACAAACAAGATACCATCAGACAAGATATAAGCCTTCATATCATGGTTGGACAAGGCAACCCATTAGAAAGAAAATAGTTTCACGAGCAGGCAAAAGAGTCAAAGATACACCTGCTCCCACTGTTAGGAATCCCACAAAACCACCAAGCTAACAGACATAAGATGTACCAGAAAACCTGGTGCCGACCCATACAGCCCCTGTGCTTGCTGTTTCAGTCTCTGTGAGCACAGTTGAGTCCTTTTTAGCTGATTCAGTGGGCCATGTTTTCCTGGTGTCCTCTATCCCCTCTGACTCCTTGGATACATAAGACCCTATTTCAAAATACAAAATAATTAGTGGAAAGGAAAGAAAAGGAAAGGAAAAGAAAGGAAAGGAAAGGAAAGGAAAGGAAAGGAAAGGAAAGGAAAGGAAAGGAAAGGAAAGGAAAGGAAAGGAGAAGAGTGACCAAAACAAACAAAATCCCAAGACCAAATGCAGTATACTTATAGAAGGACTTGCAGAAATAGCTGATGGAAATTTGGATGGGGAATAATTGTTCTGCATCAATAAAAGCTGAATGTACTGAGGCACAAAACCCTTCTTGTAAAATCTAGGAAGATTCAGCTTATACACTTGTTTATTGATGAAGAGCATGTCTTATATTTAGCAATTAGCTCAAGGGAAGATAAGCATGAGGTGGAGGTTTTGATTTTTTCTACTAAAACCTTTCTCTATTATGTTATTTTCATGCCATTGTAAGCCTACCTTAGAAATATCAGAAGTGATGCGCTATAAAAATTCTCCATTTGTGTAGTTTGGCCCACATGTAAGAAAGACTGAGCCATTACTGGCCACAAGATAGGAAGTATGAAGCTTCAGCTTAGATTCATCTATCATACAAGTTTAAAAAAAACCTGTATATTATAACTTTATAACTGAACTAAGGACTTCCATTCCCTAAGTTCTCATTTGCTGTCTCCCTTAGACAGCAAAAATAAGTTTAAACAAATATTCAGAGATTACAAGTCTTATATAGTACTTGTAGACTTCTTTGGTACCCTACTCACATCTTTTTCCCCTTCACCAAAGATACATTTTTGTCTTGAGATCTCTTAGGTGCTTTACATTCCTTACAAATTCTTTTATTTAAGACTTAATTTCTGGACACCTAGGCAGAAGTCATCATTTATAAAAACTGACTCAGATCAAACAGAGGCATCTATAAAACAAAATTCTGGCTAAAGGCAGACTACCATAAGTTAACTACAAAGACCATTGTTCACTTAACATCAAAAGAGAGAGTTCCCATCCAGCCAGGCCTCACCTAACACCCAAATATGTAGATGTGTACACAGTGGTGTCTTAAATAATCAGTTCAACTCAATCCATTTCATAAACACAGTGAGGTTTTTATATAAAGCAAGAACAGATTCTTCTAACCCCACAAGAATAGCAGAAACAGGATGGAGCATTTTTTAGGTTCCTGAGATGTATATGATGTGAAGGACTTGGAGGGAGAGAGAGAGGGGGGGGGTTACACAAAATTGTATCATATGGAGGCAATAAATATAATCAAAAATATGGTCTTCTTGATTATAAACGAATAGACTTTTTATATAACTGGGAAAATCCAAGTACATCTTGAAATAGGGCTTTAATCCTTCTGTGGGTTCAGACCATCAGAAATATGGGCAAAGACTCCAGCCAAAATTTCCAATAGCTTTAACTAAGGAAAATAGTGGAACTCATTTTTAAAAGTGCAAGGAATGCCCCTAAGGTCAGGGTGAACATCAGTTGTAACTGTCTTTGGATCTAGAATGTCAATTGTCATGTAAGTCACATGAGATAAGCTGAGAGTGCACATGGGAACCCATAAGAGCCTTGGTCCTAGTAGATTTTGGATATAAAATGCTCCCAGAGATACGTCACTATTGAAGATTTGTCCCCCAATGCAGTAAGGTTCAGCAATAGAGCATTTTAGGAGATTGGGTCCTCTGTGACAGTCAATCTTGATTGCCTACTTGATGGGACTTTGAATAATCCATAAGACAAACTTTATGATGTGTCTGTGACAGTTTTTGCAGAGGGGTTCATCTTAAATGAAAAGACCATCTGGATGTGTGCGGCACTACTCCGGAGGTCACAGTTCTGGACTGAACAAAAGGAAGAAAGCATGTAAAACACCAGTGTTCTTGTCTGTCTGCCTCCTGAAGGGAAACTCACCCTGACCAGCTGTCTCATGCTCATCCACCATGACATATTCACTCTGATGCTGTATACCCTCAAATAGTGAGCTCAAATAGTGAGCTCAAATAGCCTATTCCTTTCTTATGCTGCTTTTGTCAGTTTTTTTGTCACAGAAATCAGGGACTAACTTCTAATCACATCAATGGGTTAATCCTTTTATGGGGTAATAGCTGAATGAGCTATTGGCATTAAGGGCCTGGTTTGTGATGTATGTCACTGGGGGGAGGAATGGCCCCCCCATTCCTCTCTTTCTCTGACTCATCAGTGTCAGCCATCACCTATGAAATGTGAAGCTCCCTTCCGACCACTAAACAGCTCAGACTTACTACCTCAGGCTCAAAGTGACAGAGTCAGCTGCCCCAAACCAAAACCCAAAAGACCTTTCCTTCCCTATGCTAAGTTTCTCCAATATTTTGTCAGCATGATAAGAGCTAACAAGTATCCTAGCATCTCAGCCTCTGAAGGCTCTTTTAGGATATGCTCCTCTCACCTGGATGAGAAAAACATAATAGGAAAGTAAAAGATAAAAGAGGACCATAAAAGATGGTACATGAGAAGCCACATCAGAAAATGGCTGACTGCAGTTTGGGAATCTAAGGGAGTACAGATAGTTTGTCACTCCATCAACTGTTCTTCAAGTACCAAAATGGACCTGATCGGTGTCTCAACAAAAGCTGACTGTCCAGTTGAACTTGCTGCTACAACTACCACTAGTGCAGTCATGGACATAGCCTGCTTTGATATCTTCCCTTTCTTTTTCCTTTCATTTTTTTCCTCTACTGCTCTCTTTTTCATAACCACTTCTTTTATGTTATACCTCCCAAGATCTGTAGAATATCCAGGTTTGTGGGTTTTGTGTACATTTTTTCTATTTCTTTTTAGATTACCGTTAACCAAAGCCCCGTATATTTTCCATTTTCTCTTTTGCGTCTGTTACCTTATTCTAAGGATTACCTTCTAAAGATGTCAGTCTCCTTTATTTCCCATCTAGCAGTCTAACATGTATCACTAGTTTTACCACGGTCACTATCTCTTCTTGTTTTCCTTTCCACTCGCATCCACAAATAGCATTAGTATCTACCGTACTATTAGGGCCCCTTTATTCCCTAATTCAATTGGTACTTGAAATCAGTGTGCTGTACATTCTACTCTATTTGTAGAGTAGGATAGCTGCTGGATGGTCATTACTGCTGTAGACAGTTAGTTCTCAGCCCAAAAGGATGAACAAGTGATAAGCCCTGGTCCCCCTAACACCTATCCAACAGTCTATTGAAAATATCACCACAACTATGCAACAACCTAGTCTTTCTGGAACACTGCAAACACATCTACCAAAAGAAAAGGGACAACTTAGATAAATAAAAGCAGCAGTTCTTAAGCAGTGATCATACCCCATATGGACATACTTCAATGTAAAAACAAAACGACAACAACAGCAGCAAAAACAAGCAAGAAACAAACAAAAAAACAGCCTCCCAAAATAAATGATCAAACAAAAACGAAGTAACATGAAAAACCAAGATAATTTGTAGCTTTCCTAAATTACTAAAGCCATAGTAATAGTAACTCATAGTAATGAGTTAGATTAAAATTTCATATACAAAATTAAAAAGAAGGATTGTGAATGTGGTGAAAACAAACAAACAAACAAACAAAAACTCAAAGAGGATTCAAATATTTCCCAAGAGAACACAGACTGGTGAGAAAAATGAGGAAGCCAGCTTATGATATGAAAGTAAAATTTAATAAATAGAAATACTGAGGGCCAAACCAAAATGATAGAAATAAAAACCTAAAATAAAAGATTCAATAAAACAACTCACCAATAGAATAGAACATGTGAAAGGCAGGGTATCAGAGTGCTGTGGCTTTTTAATTCTATTCTTCTATTATTTTTGATATTATAATTTTATTACAGTATTTCTCATTTCCTCTTTCCTCCCTCCAAACTATCTGATAAACTCCTTCCCATTTTCCTTCAAATTCATGACCTTTTATTTTTCTAATTGGTATAGCATTCATATATGAATATGTGTATATGTACCTATTCCTGACTATAACCTGCTCAGTCCGTATAATACTATTTGTATGTATATTACCAGGGCTGACCATTTAGCGCTGCACAACCAATTGGGGTGCTCTTTTTTAGGGGAGATCATCTCTTCTGATCCCAACTTTTCACAGTTGCCTACATAGTGGGCATAGGTGGACTTTCCTTTGTCCAGTTTGGTATGTTCATTGGCTCCATCCTTGTTCAGGTCACATTTGTGGAGTCATGTTGGTGAGACTTTATAGGTGTAGCTTCTAATATTACTGGGAGACAAATCTCACAACAAACTCAATGATCCATCTGACTCTTACAGTCTTTCAAGACTCTCTTCTAAAATGTTCCCTAAGCCTGAGACGAAGGAGTGTTTCATAGACTGAAGTTTCATTGTGAAGTTTCAATTAGTTGAGAGTTTCTGTAATGACCTCTGTGGGTTACAAACATGTTCCCTTGATGGGGGATGAGAACTACACACATTGTTGGTAGAAGGACAAATGTTTATAGATTGTTGTTAGTGGCTATGCTCATTATTTATTAAAATAATGGTTGTAGATTCTACTCCAATAGCCATGACTTCACTAACATTGAGTAGTTAGCTTCGTTTTTTTATTATCAAGCATGGTCTCCATCTTATTGAGTAGGTCATAAGTCCAATTAGAGAGCTGTTGGTTACTGCCAGGGTATGCTGCCACTATTGCACACACACACACACACATACACACACACACACACACAAACACACACACACATACACAAACACACACACACCATGCACATACATGCACACACACATCCAAACCCACACAGAGACATATATGAGTGCGTACACACACACAAATTAAAATATTTTTAAAATGTGTGAGCAAAAGTAAAAAAATTAATCTTTCAATTATGGGATTATAGAAACTAAAATTTAAGTAAAAATTTAAAGCAATATTTCCCAAATATACTTCCCAATTATAAACACCATAATAAATGCTGTTAAATAAGTATACACTTTGAAAAGTTGATTTCAAGTGGACAGAGGCAGACTAATACAGTCTCAGTAGAAACAGTCCCACCATCAAACTGCTAGAATGTTTCTCTCTAAAAGTGGCATATTGAACAGAAATGGAAAATGACAAACCCTGGTGTAAATGTTAGAGTTTATTGTTTTATGTATATCAGCTGCCTTTTCAGATAGCTCTTACTTTCTTAGGCCTGTCTGATATAAAGGACAGTTAGCTTGTCTCTGTCATATGCTATTTGGTCAAGGTGAGTGGAAGGATCACGGGATGTCATTTGACATCGTCTGGTTGTGGGAGCAGTTTTCACACTAGCAACTCTTCTTTTCCCTCTGCTTCAGCTTCAGCCTTCTATCACACTCAGAAGGATGGGTGATTTACCTTGGGTCCTATGTAAAAATCCACAGCCAGATCTGTTGTATAAATTACAGAAACCAAGGATATTCCCTTGTTACTTTGTGAGTTGTTGCAATGTTGGGGCTAATATAGTATCAAATGACACAAATTTTTGAATGAAATGTCACTCTAGCAAATATCCCCTCTCCGCTTTCAGGATTTATAAGTAAGCATTCTGCACTTCTGATCCACATCCCAAAGAATGCTTTCTTCTACAGGTTACATTTCAGGCAACCAGGCTGAAAGAAGCTATATCCTCTTTTGATATGGTTGTCAGACTGAAAGCATTACGTACCATAGAAACCAGAAAGACAGCACAGGAAACTGGGTGTATAACCCTCTTTCACTTTCCACTTCCATCTCATTAGCTCTAGTAAGTAATAAATTAAACCTGAGTAAGGGGATAGGTAATTAAACTCCTCCAAAGTGTTAAGGGTGAAGATGGTGGTATATTTCAAAAGACACTTCAAAATGTTAGAATATATTAGAGAAAAGCCTACAAATTGGAAAACATTGATGTCATATATGCCAGACACTGGGGTACCTAGTAAGGTGTGACTAGAGGTCCTCACTCAGTATATGTGTATCATAGTTTTAAACATGCAGGTTTTTAAATTTTTTATGTACCTAAATAATTTAATATCAAACAGAAAATTTAAAACAAATATTTTAAGTGAGCAAAGCACATATGATGAAAATTAGAAAAAGAAAACCATTCTTATAATTAAATGTTCTATATTGTATAGTTTATGTATAAAGTGATAAACGGATAAAAATAATTTAATTTGAAAAAGCACATTAATGTGAACCTATAAAATAGAAAAATATAAAGAAAGATATAATAAAATAAGAGAATATAAATAGTAAAAGCTAGAATTTTAAAGACATGAACTCTTGTAAAATATAGTCATGGAAAACACAAAGAATAAGGGAACTGGAAACAGATATATACATAAGAGTGTGAGGCTCATGTAATAAAGAGTAGATTAGTATTCCTCTTGGGTCACTGTGTAGGATGAATTTAAATGGTACTAAAAGATCTTCACTCAAAAAAAATTTCAATTATAATATACATATGAATTCCATCTAGCAATACCAAAGAACCGTGGGCTAGGATAGGCCAGTCTTTATATACTGTCTTATATAACTCTTCCTGGTTTTGTGTTGTCCCAACAACCTTAAGGAGTGGATTGCTACTCAACTCATACTACATACAATTCAAATAACCCTAATTCCAAAAGAAATGAGAAAATTAAAGTGCAAATCAAGTGATTTAGTATTTATTTCAGATGGCATAAACATCTATCATGAAACTTCAAAAGAACAAGGAAAATTATAAAGCTATAACACAGTCTTTACATATTCAATGTCTAAAACACAGTAGCTCTGTATACATTAAGAACTAACTCAAAATTCTATCAAGGATTAAGAAATATTCTGTTTATTGAAGCTATAAAAATCACAGAGAGTCTTAAAACTAACTTAAGTCCTTAATCCTTTTGGAAGAAGTATTGAGCATTGAAGAATTTAAAATTTTTTTAATTAAAGTAAAAGAATCATTGTTTGTTATTCAATATTATGGTAACACTGACAAATCAAATATACTAGGAGATAAATTATTCAGAAAATGTCTCCAGACATTTAAAATATTATAAAGACATAGATCCAGGCACACTCAGAACAATAACCTACAAGGATAAAATATACAATCATGGAAGACACATATCTAATTGTATCTTTGTGTATCTTGCAGGGAAGGCCAAGAAGCAAATGTCACAAGGACAAGTAACAAAAGTAGTTGTACTTAGGACAGAATTTTCTCAATGCTGATTCTGGTCAGGTTCCCACAGCATCCTTATTTGTTTTTATAGTATCCTTAAACATATTCACTTGTTAGAAATTCATATGAAATACACACTGATATGTTCCTTCAGCTAGGTTGGTTAATATCAAGGGAAGGCAAGTTTTGTGTACTGTCTGTTTTATAAATAAAGCTTTATCAGCACTTAACCAATCCATTTCTTTTCCCCAAACACTAAAACATGTACTTTCTGATTCTACCAAGAATTGTAGAATCAACTGACTAGGAATATTTCTTTTGAATTTGTGTTCCTTGGAAGAATATACTTAAGTCAGAGTTCATTTAATCAGAATGTATTTAGGTAACATGCAATAGCTTTTTCTTTTTTTCTTTTTTTTTCTTTTTTCTTTTTTTTTTCTTTTTTCTTTTTTCTTTTTTCTTTTTTGCATAGAAATAAAACACCATGGAAATCATAGTACGAGATACAGACTTGTGTAATAGTCTTCCACTTATCATAAGCACAAAATATACAGAGGATTTTGTTTTCATTAATTCATGGTCAAAGCAGTTCTCTCCCACTGGATATATACTTGTTAATATGGCATTTATAATTACAAAAACACTTATGCACTCCCACACTGGGGAAAGGGGGAATTCGGTAAATTAAAACATAGGAGAATTCTTATGCTTGATAAGCTCAAATCTTTAACTGTGAGTTTATCTGTGGCTAAAACCTTACTTTTTCTGCATGTAAAATTTCAATAATGAAGTTTATATTTTAAGTAAGCAGGTTATAGAAAAGACTGATCATAAATTACTGCCTGGTCAGTCTGTACAAAATATGAAGAAATCATCAGGGGCTTATTCATCTGTTTCAGGTTTGTGGTTTGCTGATTTCATTTTGTTATTTTAATATTTGTCAGTACTGCTGGATAAACCCAGGGCCTTGCACATGTAAGGAAAACACTTTACCAGTGAGCTACCTGCCTAATACTTGCTTTTCAGAGACATACTCAGGCAACACTATTTAAGCTGGTCTGGAATACATCAGTATATTGCCCTGCCTCGGCCTCCTGAGTGCTAGGAATATGTATATCAATACCTTGATTGCCGTTTCTTTTTAATTCTGTAAAATATCTATTTTTTGTAATACATTTTTTTTCTAAAAAGAATACTAAAAAACTATGTAACTTTTATGTTGCACAAATCCTTTATCTGGCTCCTTAATTTCAAAAAGGGAAGTTTAAAGACAAATGGAAACAAAAACATATTTGCAAAAACACTTCTTTTTGAAAAACCAAAGACACCAAATGGTGAAACAGTCCCCTTTATCTGTACATTGGTATGTTCATGAAGTCCCAGTTGGTACCCAAGGAAGACAACAAGATCTTATACAGCTTTCCCCATGCCTATCTACACAAATTGAACTATATCCTGCACTACATGATGCTTAGAACATTTGCATGATAAGATGTGAATATGGAATCCTATGGCCACAGCTCTTCCTGTCATTTATTTAAATCCACAAATAAAGTTAATCATAGGTTTGGAAAATGTGGCAAATGAGACAGCAGCCAAAGCTGAATAAAGTAAATTGGAAGTTTGTTTATGGTGAAATTCTTACTGTTTAAGCCACTTTCAGTTGTGGTTTTTATTATATATTTTTGTTTGTGATGATAAAATAAAAACATTCTTTCCTTATTTGGATGTATTTTTGTTTACTTTTATTTCCCTATTGACAACTTCATCCTTTAACTCAAATGAAGTCCTTTGTGACTTCTTGTTGCATATTCCAATTGTTAGGCTCATTGCTCTTATACTTTTGGGACATTTTTCAGCAGAAAAACAGTTACTTGAAGATACATTGTATCATACAATCTATGTGATAAACAACAGCCACTAAATGACCATCAGGTGGGCAGAAAATAAAGGCTTGAATACAGTAGGCAAAAGGAGTAATTGCTAAGGTTGGGAAGAGTGAGTCTTGAGACGTCATCATGCCACTCAAAATGTGTGTTTTTTAAATTTTCTATGCAATATTTTCATATCATGGTTAATTATGGGTAACTGAAATCCCATGGATAATGAGCATTTACTGTGCTCTCTGAGACAACTGGGGATGAAGTATCCCTAGGCACAAAAGGCTGAAGGATATTCATTGCTTCAAGCCTCTGCTAATTAAACAAGTTACTACAGGGAGAGGAACAGGCTTGCCATGATTGGCTTATATTAATTGCTTTGAACAGTTAATTCTAAACAAACTACTTTCCTGACACCTGACGGAGACCAGTGCAAAGAATATGTTGGAAAGCATGAAAACAGCTTGCATGGTGAACAAATGATACGGACACAGTTTTCCAAAATGAGACTGAGCCGGCACACAAATAGAAAACGAGATAAGCACAGAGCAAATGGTTCATGTGATTGGGGTGAGCTTAAAAATATCCATCATAACATTATTTTTAGAAAGTGTATATGTTTTAAAATGCATTAAAATTGTAGTACTGGGAATTAACACATTACAGTCAAATGAAACTTGAACTATTACTCTTTGGCTTATCTTTCTTGCTTTTAATAGTTTGGGTCAAAAGGATATTTTGTAAAACAAATGAATCGGCTCTGTATTTTGTTTTCTGGCTGGCATTTGTCTGTTATTTATTTAGCATCAGTCGACTTTCACTTCTTTTTTTCCTATATGCTTGAACTCTGATGAGCAGCAGAAACATCGTATTAATTGGGCTAAAGACATACCTCAGTTGTTAAGTGGTTGTCATGCACTTGTGAAATTTGGATTTCTACACCCTCATAAAAGGCTGGGTGCAGAAGAGTCAAGGCTGAGGAGGCAGAGAGTGGAAGATCTCTGGGGCTTGCTGGCCATTGAGTCTACCCCATTGTTGAACCTCAGGTTTAGTGAGAGATTGTGTATCAAAAAAATATGGTGGGGAACAACAGAGAAGGACAAAGACACCCCCAACAGCAACCTTTGGCCTCCTTATGAGTGTGCACATGTGCTCTTGCACTCCCTCCCACATACACACATCTACATACACTTACATATATGTACAAAGTGTTATATTTTCATCCAGATTAATGTCCTTTACCTTTCATATTTCTTTCATGTACAGTTAATACTGAAGGAAAGGAAAAAATCCTTATGAACACAAGTTATGAGCCAGGCCCTGGTCTTCATATAGAAGCTACACATTACTTCCATCTGAGTAGTGAGGTTTTTGTTGTTGTTGTTGCTGAGATTTTTTTGTCATTTTTTGTTTAACATAAACAATTTCATAAAACGCTAATGTCACAAGGAGCCTTTCTAAGGCCATGAAAGAGAATGACACAAATGAGACCTCTCCACAATAATGTTTCAGAAAAATAAAAAATATGGTCTAAAAAAAAAACCTTACCAAGTCGTTCCATTTCTGATGATCCCAAGAGATGTCAGATGGTGTTTTGCAGGATGCTGTTTCTGTGGGGAGCAGGTCTCTAGATCAGGCTTAGGAAGGCAGAAAAGTCTTCCCTTGTTCTGAGTATGAGTGTTGACAGTGTGTACAGACAGCACAGGCTGCAGCTTCCTTGTCCCAGATGTTTTACATCTTGAGACTGCTCACCTACAGAGACCTCCTACTGATGTTAGCTAATCCCTCTTCCTTGTGCTATGCATTATAAACGACCTAAATCAGAGGACCCTGTAGTAGGTGTCCTCCATCAGAAGGAATACAGCCCACCATGCCAGCTTTTCTGCATGTGTGTCTGTTGCTCATTCTCAGGCTTCTATAACCAAGCTGTACATAATGCAGTGATGTTCTAAAACTTTATTAGACTGGAAAATTCTAAGGAGATCAGTGATAGCCAGGATAATCAGGGACATTTCCAGAGACAGTTGACACATGTGATATTAACTGGAGAGAAAGTTCCATCTTGGATGTAGTCAGTACTGTCAGTAGGCTACAGCCACAAGCTGAATCAAAATAGGAGAATGCCAATAAGATCAGGCTTTAACCTTCTCTTCTCCCTGCCCACCATCAGGGAGGCCACTAGAACCTCTGTAATGTATTCACTGAATAGTTTCTGTCATGTGTTTAGTCTAACTCATTCTGTGCTGGCTACTTCATCCATTCTTTTCTTTCCTTTCGCATTTCTTGTCTCCTCCAACCTTTCCTCCTCTTCCAGACATCCTACACTTTCTCATGTTTGCCAAACTTCATCTAGTGTCCATTGCTAACAACCAGGGTGCTAGTGTATAGACCTTTATTTATTGCCTTGTTTCCCCCAGACAGGCAGTGCTGCTATTTTATTCAGTTTGCCTTTTTTTTGAATCATCTAAATGATTGTTATTAGTATTTCTTTCTGTTTGTTTAATGATTGTCTTTTATCTGGGATCATTTGTTAAAATGTTCATCTTTTATATTTCAATACAAATTTCCTTTTATTTTAAATGTTTATAGATGTACTTTATTTTTTTGTGTATGAGTGTTTTACCTACACAGATGTGTATAGCTCATGTGCATGCCTGATACCCAGGGAGGTCAGAAGAGGAATTCAGAGACCCCTAGAACTGTGTCCACAGATGTTATAAAGCACAGTGTGAGCTCTGGGGGGAAGCCAGGTCTTCTGAAAAAGTAACAAGTGCTCAACCACTGAGCCATTTCTCCAGCTTTCTTTTTAAATATAATTATTTTATGTTTGTTGTTGCCATAGTGCACATGGAAGGAAATTTCAGGTAAAATTCCATTGCTCCCAGCATACCGGACACACCTACTACCATTTTTCCAACTTTCTTTCTTGATGGTAAAAAGTCAATCTTTAGTTTAATAGCTATCATCTGTAGATTTGTAGTCTTTTCTCTAAGGCAGACTTTAGAGTTTCTGCACTTTTCTAGTCTTTTGTAATTTTGCTTTGATGTGTTAGGGTGTATTTGCACTCATCATGTTTAAAACATATGCTAGATTTCTTAGTGCTAAGTTCAAGACTATGTTAAAATATCTAAAGGTTTTCAATGTATTTGACTCATACACTGTCCTCCTGTTTTGTGTGCTCCTCGAAGCTGTTATTAAGCATATTCTGTGCCTTGATGCTCCTCCCCAATTATATTCCTCTTTCTATATGCCAGTATATGAGGTGTGCTCTGGGCGGCTGTTCGTCTCCTCTTCGTCTGCATTAACTCTGCCATAATGGTTAAAATTCCAGGACATTTTCCACTTCTAGCATTTTGAGTGTTCATTTCTGTTTATACTGTAAATATAATTCAAACCCATTAATCATTATGAAGACAGTAAATGTAATTATTTTAAACTTTCTACCTAAGTCAAACAACTGAAGTCTTATGAATACAGTGAAATATTTCTTCCTATGTTCTTTATTTTTGCTTTATTTCTAACTCATGGTACCTTTTCTCCTGATTTGTTGGGTTTGGACCTTTGGAAGAACAGGAAGTGCTCTTAACATCTGGGCTATCTCTCCAGCCTTCTACTTGGAACTTTATTTGTGTGGTTTCTTGGTTTATTTACTTTGGAGAGCAGATAAATTTGCTTTTACCACATGTTCACAATTTCTACCAATCTGAGATCAGTTTACTTCTTACCACACGATACCATATACAGAAATATTCAGTGAGGACAGGCATAGAAATCATATTTTTAAAATTAATTTGCTTTGTATCCTGAATGTAGCCCCTCTTCCATTCTTTCCTCCCAGCTCCCCCTACCCCTACCCCCACCACTGGCTCCAGCTAGTTGATTTTTTTATGTTTTCTTGTGGTGTACTTGACCTCTCTGGCTCCTTCAATCCTTTATCCCATTCTTCCATAGAATTTCCCAAACTCTGCCCAATGTTTGGGTGTGTGTCCCTGCATCTGTTTCTGTCACTTGATAGGTGGGGCCTCCCAGATCACAGCCACCTTTCTGGAAGTATAGCAGAATATTACTATTAGTGTCAGGGGTGGGCTCTTTCTCATGGCGTGTGTTTCAAGCTAGCCAGCCACTGGTTGGCCATTCCTTCAGTCTCTGCTCCATAGAAATCACATTCTTAGGGAAACACTTTCTCTATATATCCATTTCCAAAGAAGTAAATAGGCTATTTAAATTGTTATCTTCTTCTGTAAATGCTTTTCTTTTTTTACTGTTGTAGTGTTTCATTTTCACATGTCTATTTAAATTGATGATATAACTCTTTGCTTTTCCAATTGTACTTCTGTATCTTCAAACGTTTTCTAATATTGTTGGGACTAGTGAGGTAATCAAAGGATACTTTAGGTCCCCAGGAACTTGATAGAAACATCAAGACAAGTGAAAACCCCGCATTGGCACTGGCTTACCTCTCTTTACTTTACAGATACCCTACAATACATCAAAACTTAGTCTGAAAGGATAGTTCCTTTAGGTAGTTATTCTGGCTAGGACACCTAATCTTTCCTAGTACCAGATTCAGAAGTCCAATTATTGTCTGTGGGTTTATTTTTCATCTGTCCTTAAATAAACAAATTATATGTTATGTATTAAGCTATAGAGTGTACTTTTCGGTATGGAACTGGGGAATTCCTTATACTAGATATAGCGTGTCATCTCCCAAATTGATGTTTTGTTTTGTTTGTCTTATACATTACTGCCTTTTATTATTCTGGAAATTGTTCTATTGACCAAAACTGGGTACTCTCTTATTACCCTTAGAGAGATTTATGCACATTAACATTTTGAGTTATAGGACTGAAAAGGCCTATAGTAATTTTTGCTTCCCACTCTCATTAGATTGAGAGGATACAACACAGGGCAGTAAGAATTCTCCCCCCTCCTTCTACATGAATGTTTCGAAAATATTTAACTAAGAGAAAAAGTGTCACCCTAACTGTGGTTACTCCCGTCCAACTACTAGAGACCTTGATGGATTCAAATGAGATACAGTATTACTAAAACAGAGGCATCCCTTCTCCCTGCATTATCACCAGTGTCATCACAAGGGCACCCCAATCAATACACTTCCACTTCCATAACGTTCTGCTTAATTGTATAGGCCAAGAACTGTGTAGTAACAACTCTAAACATGTGAGCCCAAGTTCCTCCTTTAAGGAGACAGTTGTTTTTATCTGACAGTTTGCCACACTGGAACTAGTCTTATGGACTATTTAGTACCAGAAAGATGGGGCGATGGCCATTACCAAAGGTACCCTGTGCTTCACTTTGGGAACTATCTCTCTGAAGGAATGGGGCTAAAGAAAGCCTGGACTGCTGTAGGAACGTGCTGAATGGGAAGATCCAGTAGAGCTCAGAAAACAATGTCGATAAAAATTATAGGCTATATTCTGCTCAAGAGGTTCCAGAAGGGAAAGAGGCCTCTGCTGAAAACCAGAATGAGGCCTAATTGTACAATGTTGTGGCAAAGAATGTACCTACATTTTGCCCAAGACTGCGAGAGGCTGGTTTTACAAGTAACAAACACATTATTTAATTAGGTAAATAAAATTTTTAGGCAGTATTTATTCTACAGCATGGGTTGTATTTGCCATTGTGGGCCATATTTACAGGGAGAATTGCGAGCAAAAAGCAGAGCTTAATTGGTTGTGGGGGCGGGGGGGCTTGACGTAAATGTGTCCGATTATCTGGGGTTAGGGTGCTAGGGATACTTGGTTTATATGCAATGGTACAGTACCTCATTTGCATGCAGTAGCATCAGGTCCTGTAACAAGAAGGAGAACACAGTACTTAATTATCCTATGAGGGGGAAAGGGGAAGAACTTCCAGGTACAATTAAAGGCCATTTGCTGAAGGCTAGGATCTCCTTATCATAAGGAGGGATATTTCCAGGAATCCCCAGGTGCTTGCTGAACAGGTTGTATCAGGAAAGGGTCAAGCTTATAATCTTCCCGAAGGGCTATGGATGCTCCTTAGTGGATCTGGGGGAGAAGGGCCAGATTCGGCAAAGAGAGAACCCCACTGAGAGAGGGAGTCCATTGTAATAGCTCAGTTGGCTATCCAGAAATGCCAGGCGTCAACCTTAAAAAGCAAGGCTCCACACGGAAATCAGACAAGGATCTGCAGGAGTCAGGGCTGCCCTGCTCAGCATCGGTCCTATGCTGTCTATGTCTCCATTTCTCTTCTTTGGAATAAGAATGACGATTGTGTGCCACTGTATCCTGGAAGTATGGAGCTTAATTTTGTCATTACAGGATATTATGGCTTAAAGTTGAAATGGCTCCCAAAGGCTCATATATTTTAACAATTACTTCCCAGCTTGTGACTCTGTTTCAGGAGCTATATAATCCTTCAGAAGTAAGGCATAGCTGAAGGAAGTACAGCATTGGGGTGTCTCTTTAGAAATGTATTATTCAGAACTGCCTCTGGTTTATGTTCTGTTTCCTATAAGAAGGTGAGGTGATGCTGCCGTGTGTTCCTTCTATGATGTATCCCCTGAAACTATCGGCCCTTCCAAGTCTCCCTCTCTTAATACTTATGTTAGATCTTCTTGTACAGAAACAAGTACTGAATTAATACACAGAGGTTCCCATTAGAATGCAAATATATGTAAACAAACTATTCAAAAGCCTGGGATAAGTGAGTACATTTAGTTTGACCAAGTATTGTTATTTCTTTTTTATTTTTACTTTCTTTTATTTGTTTGTTTGTTTTCTCACAGTAATCTGCTAGCCTCTGCCTCCTTGACTGCTGGGATTAACGGCATGTACCATCATACCCAGCAAAGTATTTCTATTTCTTTGCCTGAGAGTTTAAGAAATATATCTAGAATTTTAGAATGGAGATTTTGTTTCTTTCTTATATTTAGCCCTTTGTCTACATTGATACAATGGGCTAACACTCTGTATTTTGTGTATACCTCAGAGTTCATGAGTCAATTGGTAGAGACATACGGTATCCATATTATCCCATTCTTGGACTTCTGTAGCTAGCAATAGAGTCCATTTTATACAGGATTAACTTAACTGGACATGCTCATGCCTTACCATAAGAGTGTGGAAATATGAATAGAGAGAGAAGAAAACAATATGCCTGAGATGTTGAAATGGATCCTTCATGTCATAGAATAATAAATTAATCTTGAGAAGGTTTATTTTTGTTGTTGTTGTTGTTGCTATCTTCGTTTATTGTACATGGGATGAGAAGAGAAAATGAAAGGCTCCACAAGGCCACTTTCTGAGAAGTAGGGTTTCAAGATTCTTCCAAGAGTGAGAAGGACATTACTGTCCATTATAACATCCTGAATGAGCCCCTCGTGGTGAGAGAGAGAGATAAACCTGTGGAAGGGAGGACTCACACGGTGGCCGTTCTGATGTGCCTTCAAGCACTTATTAAGTGAGAGACGGGATACTCACAAGATCAAATTGAAATGAAGACCAGAGCCCTTCAAATTAAGATTCCCTGTTCATGTAGAGGCCTAGGAGAGTCAGGAAAAATCCCAATTATGGAAACTGAATAATAAATTGTAGCTCTGCAGAAAATTTATCTTTGATAGTTCACTACATATTACTGTAGGATAAATGCATACCCTTATGTCTATGGCAGAAATGATAGTCCTACACAAACCATGAGGCATAGAAGAGACTGGCCTCGAATCTTCAGCTGGTTAACCGTGTACATTGTTGCTTCCCTCCGATTGCCCTTCCCCGTTTTCAGAACTTAGCACTGCCTGACATTCTCCACAATCAGCCATCTGCATTCCCCTGACAAAATAAGTAAGTGACAGGAATCTGACGGCTTTTGTCTGTTTTATCAGCTGGATTACCCTTAGTGACTGTAAACTTGGCAGACATGGAACATCTGCTTAGCAAATGCTTGAGTAGTAAATAAGTGGACTGCGCCGCAGCAGCAGAACACCACTGTTTATGAGATGGGTAGAGCATTTGCCTTTGTTTTCCAAATAAATAAAATCCCAAAGCTAGTTTTAGGCATAAGAAGAAGGGTTGGTTTCTCTTGTACCAGTTGATGTGAATACAGTAAAATTTCTCAGAGGTATAAAAAAGCATATAAAGAAAGCAAACGTGACTTTTCATTTCTCTTCTTCATTTGGTTAACATAGTAAATTTTCTGCAGTGGAGATTGTGAAAAAGAGGGAAAGAAGGGCTAAAACCTAGTCCAAATAAACAAATATAAACAACCAACCAAACCTTATTTCTCTCTATGGTGTGTCATGCTAAATTGGATTCTGTGTGTTATTTTAATTTAAAAAAAATCCTTTTAAGTAGAAATGGGAAAGAAAAAAATATATAATCACTGGGCAACCTGCAAATTGCTTTAAAGAGTATTTCTGGAGTCTTTTGCTGATAACATATGCTGGTTTTTAATAGTCCCTTATTTCAAGGAAAATTACTCTGTGCCATTTGCTTAATATGTTATATGGCACACAATGGCTTATTTAGATGTCATGGCTTTTGGCAGAGCGTGAACTTTGAACTTATTCCAGTTACATTATTAATGATTCCTATGTGGTTAGTTTATCTTTAAGAAAGTAAATACTGCTATTTTTCTCTGGCACTTTTTAATATATATATATATATATATATATATATATATATATATATATATACACACACACACACATATATGTATGTATTTATACACACAGATAAATTTAGAGTTTGTTTTCTACCCAATTTTATATTTGCACATAATTAACTACTGTGTAATTTCAGTCCACTGTTATTCTCAGACATCTGCTGAAAACAGGTAGTTCCCCCCCCCCACACACACACACAAATTATTGGCATTCCGTTAATTGGTTCTACCTTTAAGAAAAATTCTAAACCCACAGCTCTGAATTATGGGGTCTTTAAAACTCAAGGGTTTAAATGGCTCTACATTTTAAGCTTCACTGAGCACTGGAGGAAAAAGAAAAAGGCAATAATTGCCCATGAAAAACATTCTAAATCAAGTTCTTAAGATTTCAGAAGATGGGAAATAAAATGATTACAAAATAGCTTCCACATGTCTACTAAGGCATAGCAGACTTTAAAAACCAACAAGTTTGAGAAATGCCACGCACCTAAGATCTCCGAGCTCATGCTATCTCCATAAAAAAGCAATAAATTCTGTGGAGCAGCTAGATCTATATTTTCCATTTTGTATTTTGCTGCAAGGTCATAGTTAATCAACAGGTAAGAATTATCTAAATAAAGAGAAAGTCTCTTTTATTGAAAGGACTAGGGTGATGAAGTAAAATACATTTATTACAAACTTATCTGATATAAATTCCATCCAAATTTACATCTTCCAGGTTTTTTCCTCATTGTTTGTTACCATCATTTTCAAAGTGAATGTCTTGAAATTATAGCCCTACTAAAGCTATTCATCCTAAGTTCAATCCAGAAGGAAAAAGCAGAGGGAAGCAATTTTTACAGCTGCTAGTTAGTTCACAACAAGACACAATTGGCTGCTCACATCCTGGGTCAATACAAGGCCAAAATAAGCAAGATATTTAAAATAGTACTGAAAACTGAGGGCATGAAAGCATACAGAAGTGCCAAAGCGATGCTTTCCCATACAAGGGAAATGAAACATGGGATATTGTTCAGGAAGTCCATTCAGATGAACATACACTTCAACAGTATGCTCATTCTCAGGCTTGTTCAATGTAAATGTGATGGGGTAGACATGCTCAGCTTCAGGTCATAGGAAAGGACATACAGATAGTGGACAGCAATGCTTTTCTGCCTGTGATGCTTATGCCTATAGCATGATGGTAGACCCTATAGAGCACCATGCAGCTGGACCACAGAAGATCACAAGCGGTCTCCTAAGCCCATTGTCTCTAAAAGACACTTTTAGTGCAAACCAAAGAAACGACACTTTGTAAATAAGTTAGGGTAGGAATTTGTCCGCACTCCTGGGTACTTACTTACCTGCCATATTTGCTAAGTCTGGGTAAACGTATAGTGTTTAATAAATCTGAAATCTATCTTTAGTAGGTAGGCCAATGGAGATAGAAAATGTTCTCTGCATGGTCTTTGCTAAGTTGGAAAACAAAACGCCCCTCCTAGTTTCATGTATTTAAACAACTGGCCCCTGAAACAGAAGTGGTACTTTGGCAAGTTGTGACACCTTTGAACAGGCTTTGAGGAGTGCAGCTTAGGCCTGTTTCATCTTCAGCTTTTGATACTTCAAGATGTGAAAAAGCCATGGTGTAAGGCACTACCTTGGGTAAAGGCTAGCCACAAGCTGCCACCACTGACACAGCTGAGCCAGTAGAAACGCTTCCCTTGCCGTGGTAGACTGCCATTTGGTGAAAACATGAGCTGAATCCTCTTTTCCTTAAGCTGCTTCAGTTGGATAGTTTGTCGGGAGTATTGATAAGAGTAACTACTCCAAATGCATAGCAGCCACTGTATATATTTTAGCTGTTTGGGATTGCACTAAATGACCTATTCTAGTTAAAGCTGTGAGTTCAACCAATCGAGAAGATTTAATTGTTGACAAGAATCTTATTGTGTACCATGTAGAGGTTATCTTTGTTCATTCAAATGCTATCTGGTTTCAAACTGGAACCGGCACTGTAACGTTTATTCTAAGTATCTCCTGTCTCAAGTTTGTGTAAACATGTTCACTATTTGTTTTCTGTTCTGTTAACAAAGTTTGACTATTCAATGGAGAGAAGAGGGTAGGCTATCCGTATCTGGGTCCAGCAAGGGGAAGAGAAAGAAAAAGGAAGTGGAGTTTGAACTATGAGGAGAGAATCAAGAAGCATCAGGAAAAATGAACCAGAAATAGGAGATGATTAAAAAAGCAAGTATAAGGGAAAATTTGGCTGAGAGGAGCTAGACTTAGCTTGGAGATTTAGGTTGAAGTAATTATTGCTTGGTTTTTGTGCTCTAGGCTAGTTAAATAAATCATGGCCTATTCATGTGTCATTACTTGAGTAAATAGATGGCTAAAGATAGTACTACCATACTAAATTTATGATTTATATCACATTAATAATCTTTCTATATTTAATCTCATGTAAATCAGTATCACAGATTATATCAAGAGTACAAGTGACCTTATACACTGCTTATCTTTTAAAGTAAGTTTTTGGACACTGTTTATTTATTGTGTGTGTGTGTGTGTGTGTGTGTGTGTGTGTGTGTGTGTGTGTGTGTATGTGTATGCATGTATATGTGTATCCATGTGCCACAGTGCATATCTGGAGGTCAAAGGAAAACTTTTAGGTGAGAGTCATTTTTCTCTTTCCATACTGTGTTTTCTGGGGGGTAAAACTCAGGTCATTAGGCTGTGATGAAAGCACCATTATCCATCGAGCCATTTTATCAGCTCTACCCCTCTTTGTTTACATTAGAAATATGTCTGTTCTTCCAATAGGCATTTCTACTGTGCATTTCTGGAAATAAGTATACTTGCTACCAGTAAGCAGTCATTAATCCTCCTGTAATTCTCTACTTCAGGAAGAACTGTGGCAGAATTAGGAGTTGGACTACTCTAAGGAAACTTTTGAAGAGTAAAAGAAAGGTATCATACAGAATGAGTATTCTTAGTCATGCTCAGAATGGAGCAAACGTTTTAGAGAATTATTGCAAACCAAAGACACAGAATAGATTAGGGACTCCTGGCTTCTGATTTGTGCTTCTTGTTGGGTGAACCAAAAATGTCAATACAACTGGAAAAAACAGGAAAGATTCCCTATGAAACAATGATTGTTCTCTTTTGAGGTATCTCTGATAAGATTGTTTCAATATTGAAACAAACCTGGACCAAGCTTATTTAAGGCCAGAACAAATGCAAATTTGATTTATAAAAGCAAATTATTTAAGATAAGAGAAATAAACCAGCTGCCAGTTTTTCAGTTTTTCCTACAAAGATCATTTTTTCTTTTTGTTATAATTTATTCAGATTACGTCCCAATTGTTATCCCCTCACTTGTATCTTCTTGTTCCCACCATCCCTCCCTCTTTCTCCCTATTCCCAGCCCCTAGACTACCAGACACTTTTCAATTTTTGCTTAATATTTAAATCCCATCTTTTTCACAATATAACTTCAAAAGCCACAAAATCATATATACAGCTTTTGTTAACGAAAATGACCCCTCATGGCATATCGCCATACACAGAGATCAGTGTATTTCTCAATCCTCTTCAGAGAAGCTACTTCTTGCAGTGGATGATAATTAACATAGAGAATCTCTCTCTCCCTCGTGCTTCCACTCCCAGAATGTGGGTCCTTTTCTGTCGTTCATACGAAAAGGGAAATGCATTGAAAATATTGACTATTCTAAAGCAGAGGACTGTTTCAGTGTACCATTATTTATTCATTTATTTGTGTGTATGTGTGTTTTTGAGAGCAATGTGTATCTGCGTGCACATTTGGGCATACCTATGTATACCAAATGAAGTCCAGAAAAGGACATCATATATCTTTCTCTAACAGTCTCTGACTATTACTTTAAAGTAGAGTCTCTCCCTGAACTTGGGGCTACATTTTCTTAGGCAGAAATCTCCAAAGGTTCTGGTGTTTTCACCAACCTTGGGGATGAGGTTACTCTTGCTTTCAAGGAGACTTGGTTTGTTGTACAGCTGTTAGGATACAAACTCCAGTCCTCATAAGTATAGAGAAGACACTTTTAACTGCTGAGCCAACTATCAAGCCCTAGTTTAACATGACTTCTAACAGCTTTAACTGATGTTTTGGTTTTGGGGTTGGTGTTCAAGTGTAAGTGTCTGTGCTTGCCCTAATTTTATATATAGGTATTTGGTGATTAATGATTTGGAACTTAATTTTAACAATAGGTGGTCAGTTGTAGAAACAAGCCTTTCAGTAGGAAATTTTCTAATGTTTTATGTTTTAATCTTCTGGCTCATTCTGTCTTCACCTGTGTCTCGGTTGTTTTCTCTACAACTTGTCTCAGTAAAACTGTCCCAGTAAATGAAAATAAAAATCAAACTTCTTGTCTCTCTCCCTGTGCTGATCTTATGTAGTCTCTCTGTTCTGTCCTGTTCTTATGAGAGTTGGCATATCCTATCTGTGATTTATTTTCTCAAATCATTATCTCTGTCACTTTGTCTGCCCCTTAATTTGGTGTCACTTTTAAACATGGCTGCTTCTTTCTATAAACTAAGTTTACCTTCATTGTTTGGGATTAAAGGTGTGTACTAAAGGCATGTCTGTTTCCACCCCAATTTGGAACCCAGAGGATATCTGAATTCCAACTGGATCACATAGGCCTAGGAGATCTTTGGATGTGATCTCTTGCCAGAGCAGCTACGTTGCTAGATTAAAATTCCTCATCATTTGTGTTAATTTTCTCTGCTAATTAAAAAATTAAAAGGCAAGAAAAAAATCACATCCATAGCAGGTAGCAAAAGATAATAAGCATCATTAAAGAAGTACATGAGTTACCTCACTCGGGATGATAGTTCCCAGCTTTATCCATTTGCCTGCAAGTTTCAAATTTTCCTGTTTTAATAGATGAACAGTTTTCCATTGTGTAAATGTACCACATTTTCTTTACCCATTCTTTGGTTGAGGGATATCTGTGTTGTTTTCAGTTTCTGCTATTATGAATAAAGCTACTATGAAGATAGTTGAACAAATGTCCCTGTGGTATGATGGAGCATCTTTTGGGTGTATGCCTAGGAGTGGTGTAGCTGAATCTTGAGGTAGAACTAGTTCCTATTTTCTGAGAATGTGCCAGATTGATTTCCAAAGGGATTGTACAAGTTTGCACTCACACCAGCAATTGAGGAGTGTTCCCCTTTCTCCACATCCTCGCTAACATGTGCTGTCACTTGAATTTTTGATCTTAGCCATTCTGACAGGCATAAGATGGAATCTCAGAGCCAATTTGGTTTGCATTTCCTTGACTAATAAGAATATTGAGCATTTCTTTAAGTGCTTATTGCTCATCAGAGATTCCTCTGTTGAGAATTCTTGTTTTAGCTCTGTATTCTTTTAATTGGGTTATTTAGTTTGTTACCCAGACCCAGAAAGACACATAGTACATGTGATGTACTCATGTATAACTGGATATTAGCCATAACAGTACAGGATAACCATACTATCATCTACAGACCCAAAGAAGTTAAGTAATATGTAGGGCCTAGGGGAAGAGTCTTGAATCTCGTTCAGAAGAGAAAATAGAATAGACATCAGAAGTGAATGAAGAGAGGAAACTGGATGAGAGACGGTGTAAAGAGGGGAAAGAGAGTGGGGATCAGATGTGGGGAGAGGAGGTGGGGAAGGTTGAAGGTGAGAGGGGTGGGAGAGGGAAGGGAATCCAATGGGGATGCATCTCTGGGACAAGCTGGAGACCTATGACAGGGTAGGTTCCTGTGAGGATATGGGGGTGACTCTAGCTGAGACTACTAGGAGCAGGAGACAAGGAGACTGAAGTGGCCATCTCCTAATCTCCTATCCAGGCAGGACTAACAGTGGAAGGGGAAGTACACCAAACCACCACAAAACCTTCAACTCAATTTTTTTTTTGCTTTTTAAAAAATGTTTTTATTAATTTATTTATATTACATCTCAATTGTTAGCCCTTCCCTTGTATCCTCCTATTCCTCCCTCCCTCCTGCTTCCCCCTTTCTCCCCTCTCCTATGTCTGTGATTGAGGGAGACCTCCTCCCCCTATATATGCTCCTAGATTATCAAGTCTCTTCTTGGTAACTTGCTATCCTTCCTCTGAGTGCCGCCAGGCCTCCCCATCCAGGGGACGTGGTCAGAAAAGGGGGCACCAGAGTTCATGTGAGAGTCAGATCTCACTCTGCACTCAATGGTGGAGAATATCCTGTTCATCGGCTAGGTCTGGGTAGGGGTTCGAAGTTTACTGCCTATATTCTCCTTGGCTGGTGCCATAGTTTGTCAACTCAAAATTTTTATGCAGCCTATGATAAGTACAGGGATAAAGACGGAACAGAGAGTGAGGGAATGGCCTATCAATAACTGGCTCAACTTGAGACTCACCCCATGAGAGAGAGCCAACCCCTGACACTATTAATGATACTATACTAAGCTTGCAGACAAGAGCCTAGCATACCTGTCCTCCGAGAGGCTCCACCCAGCAGCAGATTGAAATAGATGCTGAGACCCACAGCTGAGCTCAAGGAGTCTAGTGGGAGATTGGTAGGGGTGGGGTGGATAGAAGGACCAGGAGGGGACAAGAACTCCACAAGAAAACCAACAGAGTCTACTAGCCTAGGCCTGTGGGGGCAAACAGAGAGCAAAGCTCCAATCAAAGAAGAAGCAAGGCCTGGACATAGGCCCTCCACACATGCTAAGTGGTTTTAGTGGCTTAGAATGAAACTTCTTCCACTATTTAGGATTAGTCAGCTTAAACAATGAAACTGAAGCTGAAAAACCCACCGTTTCAGGTAAACCTGTTCAGATCTGGCCTTAAATATATCCTATCAGCCAAGACTGGTCAGTTACATCGTGGTCCTCATGGTGGAAGAAAAGGCTGTCAGGCCTTTGTCTCACATCAGTAGGGCGAGGGAGGTGCCAGAACTGGCTCTCTTCATGATCTGTGTGTGGTCCTTTCCTTGTCTGTCTGTCTGTCTCTCTATAAGGATTTATAGCTCCTTGTCCCCCAAAAGCTACATTTTATCTTCTGATACTGGATAGCCCTTTCTAACTCACTGCTGTAATAAGGTTGTATCTTTGAAACGACTATCATAATCACACAGAAGAAAATTGTCCACATATCGAATTAAAGTAGACTCAAGAAAATTGTAGGTCTTGAAAGTCAGCTTTTAAGATTTGAGAAAGTATACAGGGTTTTCTGTCTATGCTCTGTCATCACAGCTCCTCAATTAGGGTGCCTAATCTTACCCTTCCAGTATCTCTTGAGGATATTTCCCAGAATTCCACTGTATTTGTCAAGTAAAATTTAATTTGTCCCTCCAAGGATCTTTTCTAAGTATTAATATAAAAGGGTCCCTGAGTTGTTCTTAATGACAACCCTCTTTTCTACAACATTAGATTTCCTCTCAAAGTTCTTCTGTGGAGGAAAAGCACCTTGGGGAAAATCAAATCATTTCAAATACTTGCAAGTTCAATCGGCATTATCATCAAACACAAAATCAAAAGTAGCGCTTTCCTTCCAAACCCTTCTCCCTTCCTTGGGTCTTGGATCTTAGACACCTACATCACACTCCTGCATGAATGGTTCAGGGAGCACTGCAGAACAGTGGGGAAAAAGAGCACAGAAGCCAGAATATCCAGTAGTCTTTGGTAAAATAATCTGCCCTAGCAATAACTGCATGAACAAGACCCTAAATACATTAAAAGACACAGGTGCAGGCTTTTTTTTTCCAAACTCAGGATTTAAATCAAGTCAAAGGTCTACTGACCATAGCATGCATTACAAGGAACTACCTCTCTCTCTCTCTCTCTCTCTCTCTCTCTCTCTCTCTCTCTCTCTCTCTCTCTCTCTCACACACACACACACACACACACACACACACACACACACACAAACTAGAAACACAGGCCAAAGACTACTAGGTGTCAAAGGGTCCAAGCAGCTGAGTAACTCTTAGACTTAGTGTTATAATACCTTCTGCCTATTCACAGTACCCAAGTAATAGTGAAATGTGTACAATCTAGAAGCTCAAAGGTAGTCTCTCTGAAGGAAATGCAGCTTACAAGATGTAGACTAGGAAATAATATAATTGATAAATCTGCCTGAAAGAGAGAAATTAGTACAAATTAATGTATACTAAATAAAATAGACAGAAATGATAGATATATCAATGTAAGAGTTTTGCCATTTACTGATCCAAGAATTAGAATGTTTTCCAGCTCCAACTGTGTATACCTCAGGCACAGAGTCTTTGTGCAGATTTTTGGTCTCCTTGAAAAGAATTTAAAAGCAGACTGAGAAGAAAGCTTGAAGATAATTTTATTGGCACTCGAGAAAAAGAAATACTAGAGTAGGCAGCCTGAAATTCTTGCTGTTACTGGAGAGAGAAAGCTGGGGTGGGGGCAAAGAGAAAGTTCTGCTTTCTTCATTTGTCATCAGGAAGAGGCTCAACAGAAGACATCTGTCTGCGAGCAACTGTCTGGGGTGGAGGTTGTCTTCCAAGAGTGAGAAGACCCAGTGTCAGAGCAGTAGACTTTCAGTTTCACTGATGTCCTAAGAGAGATGAAACGAGGGAGAAAGAGAAAACCAATACTTTTGGAGTTAGTGGGCAGGCTTAGTAGGTAATCTGGAAGCTGGTTTCTTGAGGCAGATGTTGTTGGGTAGTAACTTCAATGAGAGGATATTTATCTTGCCAGTCTTTGAGTGCATCTTGTTTCTTTCCATCTTCTGGCTTCAGGTGGATAGTTCTCAAATTGTAAAATATGGTTTTCCCATTATCAGAGGCCTCGCTTTGTCTGGGCAAGACCCTGCTACCAATGTCTAAAGGGTATTATATACCATGTAGTAAGTCATCCATCTCAGAGGTCACTGATATATTAATACTCATATGTCTCAAATGATGTTAAAAAGCGGCTGGTTGGAGATGAACTTTTTATGGTCCTTTATCCTTGCCTAGCTTATCCAGTCACCTTCAAAATTCAGATATTTATTTTGCAACAAAGTAATACATTTATGTATACGTAATGATGGTGTTGGCACTGAGATGATCCACTCATCATCTTGTCAGGTTCATCCATTCAGTGTTTATGTAAGGGGAAGCCACCTCACCAATGTCTGACGTCATTTCCTGCTGCACCTCTACACTCATTCTCCTACAGTAAGTTAGGAATTGACATTTCTTCATCAGTCTGCTCTTTCCTCCTCTTGACCCTTTTCTGTGTTTCATGCCAGCTGTTTATAGCCTTATGAATCACTTCTTTCCCTCATTCAGTTTTATGCTCAAATGTAGCAATACACTCAGCCTTTCATAACTACATTATCTGAAGCATCACCCGCTATGTCTCTTTATAGTAATTATTTCTATCTTACATTCATAGTTCTTTCCTTATTGTCTTTACTATCAGCTGGGTAAGACTCCTAACACCTGTTGAAAAATAGTTTATCTTTGATACTTCTATAGATGTTCAAATGAGAGTCTGTCATTCGTTATCAGATAAGTGAATCGATTCAAACACGTTTGACAGTCTAAAAAGAACATTGAAAGGGATTTTATTATTCTAATAATTTGGGAGAGGAGAAATTTGTCTCCATACATAGTCCAAGTTGACCCATAACTCCTGAATCTCCTGCCTCACTTTCTGCAGGTGCAGATTGCAGAGGCTCTAGGATTCTCAAACATATTCCAGTCAAATGTGACTATATATGTCTGTGTGCATTGCATCAATCAATCGCAAAGACACTTTTCCTCTTTGCATTTGTTTATTTGACCTGCCAAGGATACACGTGCAGGACACAACCAAAGCCAGAGAAGACTGGGTGTTGTGTCACAACCATCATTCTTCCACTTTTAAAACTCTTATCTGAGCTATTATCTCTCATGATAAAAAGAGTAGACTTTGTATATTTTTGTATAAAAAAGGAGTATAATTTGTAACCATAGTCATTTCAAGAAAACAGGTGTTAGGATGGAGATTTGACTCTATGGATACTTCCTGGTAAGTTTTGCAGTGCTGAACTTTACAGATCAGGCTATGTTAGAACTGAGCACATTTGAAGGCATTGTTACATCATCTCAAATTGAAGTCCATTGTCCAGAGCTTAGCAGTGTATATATAGCTAATTCTTCTACTATTGGGGAAATTAGAAAGTGTCATATCGCTGTAAGTGCCCATGTTATAGAGAGGAAATTAGAGGATATTGGATCTCTCAGATTCAGATAACATTCAAACCACAACTTATTAATCATGCCTTATTTTCCTGTCCTTATAAATAGCTTGTGTAAATGTCTTCACTGCAACTTACTGCTAAATGGTTATAGTTTTAAACATTATTAGGTGACTAGTGCCCATCCCATCCTTTGTATATTCAAACTAAGTGATACCTAATCCATAAAGCTTTGGAAATAAAAGCTTAAAATACATTTTTATCATTGTTTGTTATTAGTTCACTATGTTAGTCTTCTCTTGGAAGTTGTCAAGACAATCTACAGAACACAAATTATGGGGACTCATTCCAGAAATAGAAAAGTATGAGTTCCCAGGAATCTGTCCAAAGCCAACATATTCTTACAAAGAAAAAATAAAACCAGGGGAGTAGAATCACATATAAGTTATGCTGTTGTAAAGTTGAGAGTGGCTTATTGTCTTTAGAGCCCAGTGCCTTCATTTCACAGCTTGCTGCTGCATCATCATCATCATCATCATCATCATCATCATCATCACAAACTTTTATGACCTATAAAACAAGCTTATCTCAGTCCTTAAAATCTAATTTTCTTTTCTGATTACACACAAAGTTATTATTCAGAAGCCAGAACAATGTAACCATCATTATTATAGATGCATAATTATTACTGTAGAAAGTTCCAAAATCTACAAGCAAACTTCTAGAACCAATAAACAATTATAGAAAGTATCTAGGATGCAAAGTTAAGATTGAAATAATGTCTTTCTTAGATGCCAGCCACAACCAGAGGAACTTAAAATAAAACTCAGTACCATTTACATTAGCAAATTAAAATTGTGCCTAAATATAAACCTTAAAATATGTAGAAGATTTACATCAAGAGAATTAAGATATGATGAAGTAAAACAAGAAAGAGCTAAATTCATGAAAAGTAACTTGTGTTCATGACTAGAAACATTCAGCATTATCAGGAAGTCAATTCTCCCTAACTTGAGCTACAGATTCAGGGAACTCTCAGTTAAAAACTCAGAGCCAATTACGGCAATTTTATAGAGATATAAGGCAACAGAATATCTAGTATAATATTGAAAGAGAATAAAAGAGTTGAAGGTCTGAAATTATTCAACTTACAGGTTTCTTGTAAAGCTACAACAATCAAGGCATTGTGCTATTGGGCAAAGAATAGAAAACCAGATCAATAAGACAGAATACAAAGCCCAAACTACAGGCAAGTGATCATTGACAAGAGTATTATGGAGAAGAAAGTCTTTCCAGCAAATAGTGCTTGAAAGGTTATAAAGCCACATGTGAAAAACTAAGGACCCAGACACAGATCTATGCTCTTTATAGTAATCAACTAAAATTTGATCATGATTCTCAGCATAAAACATAGTTATAGAACCCATAGAGGGAAACAAGATAAGCTAAATGCTAAGAGAGCCGACATATGGCAATGTCTTATCACATATATGAAACAAAGATTTAATCTCGACTTCACTAAAGGTACAAATGTCTATTCTGTTAAACATACTATATGAAGAATGAGGAGTCACCATTTGGAATAAAAACATCAACAAAGGTATATTTGATGAAAAATTCTTACCCAACATACATAAAGAACCTTAAAACTCAACAAGAAGAAACCAAACAATCCATTTAAAATATTCAAAAATTTTGAGCAGGACTCTGATCTATGCAGATATGCAGAGGAAAGGGAGCATTTGGAAGAATAATTAATCACCTAAAATACTTAGAATAAATAGCCTGTTAAAAATTAGCACAATTTTTCTTGTTGTGTGCTGGAGCATCTTCTGGATATATTCCAAGGAGTGGAATAGCTGGGTCTTGAGGAAGCCCTATTCCCATTTTTCTGAGATAGCACCAGATAGATTTCCAAAGTGATTGTACTAGTTTGCATTCCCACCAGCAATGAAGGAGTGTTGTTCTCTCTCCACATCCTCACCAGCATGTGGTATCGCTTGAATTTTTGATCTTAGCTCAACCATGTTCTTAGCAGCCTTATTCATAATAGCCAGAACATGGAAACATCCTAAGTGTCCCTCAGTAGAAGAATGGATAAAGAAACTGTGGTATATTTACACTATGGAATACTACTCAGCTTTAAAAACAAGGAATTCCCGAAATTTGTGGACAAATAGTTGAACTAGAAATGATCATAATGAGTCAGTTAACCCAGAAGCAGAAAGAGCCAAATTGTATATACTCACTTATATCTGCATACTAGCCCAAGGGGCATGTCCCATGAAAGTCTTCACTAACCAGGAAACTGGGACAGAGGGGAGGGCATCCTATTGGGACTCTAGATGAGAGAAGCATGGGAGAATAGCAAAGTAGAAGGATACAGGGGATCCTAGAAACCTACAAAAACATTATGATAGAGATTTGGGCCCAGGGGTCCCGCTCAAACTAAGGCACCAGCCAAGGACAATACAGGCCATAAACTTCAAACCCCTACCCAGATCTAGCCAATGGACAGGACATTCTCCACAGTTGAGTGGAGAATGAGGACTGACTTTTACACATACTGTGGTGCCTCATATTTGACCACATCCCTTGAATGGGGAGACCTGGTAGCACTCAGAGGAAGAATAGCAGGCTACCAAGAAGAGACTTGATACCCTATGAGCATATGCAGGGGAGGAAGTCCCCCTCAGTAACAGTCATAGGGGAGGGGAATAAGGGGAAAATGGGAGGGAGGGAGGAATGGGAGGATACAAGGGATGGGATAACCATTGAGATGTAATATGAATAAATTAATAAAATAAAATTTTAACCTGCTGTCCTTCCTCTGAGTGCCACCAGGTCTCCCCCTCCAGGGAAAATGGTCAAATATGAGGTACCAGAGTATGTGAGAAAGTCATATCCAACGGAGGAAATCCCCCTCAGGAACTGTCATAGGGGAGGGGAATAAGGGGAAAATGGGAGGGAGGGAAGAATGGGAGGAGACAAGGGATGGGATAACCATTGAGATGTAACAAGAACAAATTAATAAAATAATATATACCTTGGAAAAATATATTTGATGATATTTGAATGTGAAAGTCCATTGCTTCAGAATGGTTGTTCTAACTGTACAGAAGTTCATTGATTTGTTTAGACTTTGGGTCAGGTTAATTTCGCTTTGTGATGTTTCCTTACTTACAACTTCTTTACAATAAAGTTTTAATAAACGTAAAAAAAGTTTTAAAAATTACACAATTGGGAAATCTTGCTTTCCCTGGAGAGCTTTACAATGCACAATGTAAGGAAAGCATTTTATAAAAATATTGAAAGTTACTATGGTTGAAAATCCCTCAGATGTATCACGTCATCATTTCCAGATCACCTTTCCTCACTTAGAACAAGATGTCAGAAACAGAAGCACAGAGGAAACTTATATGGTTGTTGAAATGAGAGAAGTCCAATGGAATTCTTTCTCTACATCTTGCTTATGCTCAAAATCTTAAGGCATGTTTACTCTCCAACTATCTAGTCTTTAAATTAAACAATACACATCCCACGAAAGTCTTCACTTGCCAGGAAATTGGGATAGATGTGAGGACATCCTACTAGGACTCTCGGTAAGAGAAATATAGGAGATGGGGAAATAGAAGGATCCAGAGGGTCCTAGAAACCTACAAGAAGAACATCGTGATGAGTGGATCGGGGCCCAGGGGAGTCTGCTCAAACTATTGCACTAACCAAGGACAATGCATTAGTAAACATTGAACCCCTACTCTGATCTATCCAAAGGACAGGACATTCTCCACAGTTATGTGGAGAGCGGGGACTGACTTTGATATGAACTCTGGTGCTCCATATCTGACCACCTCCCCTTGGTGGGGAGGCCTGGTGGCACTCAAATAAAGAATAAGCAGGCTACCAAGATGAGACTTGATAGCCTATGACCATATAGTGGGGGATGAGGTTCCTCTCGGTTATAGACCTATGAGAAGGGAATAGGGTGAAAGCGGGAGGGAGGGAGGAATGGAAGGATACAAGTGATGGGATAACAATTGAGTTGTAATCTGAATAAATTTATAAAATTAAAAAAAAATAAAACAAAAAATACAATGCTTTAAAAACTAAAATACTAGTTAATACTGGTAGGATAAACAACATAAACTACATGGCAGTTTAGGATTATGCTTACTCCAAAATGCATAATCAGCCAAATAAAAAAAGAGTGGTGGCAGGTGGGATATCTGCCTTCTCATTGTTGATTAGAATGTCTTGGAGACTCTCAACACCATACAGGATATTGCCATTGCTCTTTACTTTTCACTAGAACTTGGCTGTATCATCCTCTTAATGAAGACACCACACACTTTGGTCACAGTCCATGGAGAACCGATTTGGTACTGACCAAAGTCTGGTCCCCACTGGCCAGCTTTCATAGTACTGAAATGTGCTTGTGGGAGATGCTGGGATATGACAAGTCATTAACAGTCTTATCTGTCTACATATCTCATGAACTTCAATGATACCCAGCATGGTAAGATATGCCTATCAGTTTAATAGTGGCACAAATGTTATAGGGATAATCAATACCTTTCTGATTGAATTTAAGTCTCAACATGAAGAAACACATGCCTTGTCTTATAACCCATGCTTGGGGTGCTCAAAGGCCCAATGACTGAATCTGTTATTCTGCGGAGTGGAGACAGTATCAAACTGTCCCCCCCCCCCCAAAGTTGTGTCTCTACTCTCACAGATTACTGCAGTTCTCTCAAAGGCCCAATGACTGAATCTGTTATTCTGCGGAGTGGAGACAGTATCAAACTGTCCCCCCCCCCAAAGTTGTGTCTCTACTCTCACAGATTACTGCAGTTCTCTTACCTCACCAGGTAAGTTTTATTTGAGTTGTCCCTGGTGGTTAACCCAAAAACTCACAGTAGGTCAAAGTGCAGAGGAAAACCTCAGCCGCAATAGGAGATCTATATCATACTCCCTTTCCCTAAGGCTTGGGCAATGTCATGGGAAAAGGAGATGGAAAAATTGTAAAAGGCAGAGATCTGGGGGTAACAGCGTGCCAGAGTGGCTTCTGGACCTTCTAAAACCATTACATGCATTAACTCACAGGTCTGCATTTTCTTGCACAAGACCTGTATAAGATGAAGCTAGTAAAGATTTTAGCATGGAGTGAGGAGAATTCATGAGCCTACACATTTAACTAATGAGTTACAGAGAGTTGATGGCTTCTGGGCATGGGAGAATCCACTTTCAATAAGGATGTGGCTCCTGGTTGGTCAACCCTTATCCACAGAAGCATGTGGGCAGCACTAGTTGAAATTTATTGCTTATTTAAAAAAAATAAGAGGACATGAAGATGAAAAAGAAATTGGGTGGTAGGGGTGGCTCTAAGAGGAGCTAATGGGAGGAGTTGGTAATGAATATAATCAAAATCCACCATATACAAGTCTCAAAGAACTACTAAAAATGAAAAATAATTATGTTTACATTGTTCTAAGTGTACAGAAGTCTGGCAGCTCATTACAGCAGAAGCAATTTTGCCTTCTACTTCCATGCAGCTATATGAAGTTTTGTGTTGTTGCTTCCTCAGAAGATGGTGACTCATCTCTAGCATTATATTTCCCCTTCCTAATTAAGTGGGGAGGGTAGGAGAGGGAGGGAGGGCAGAAAAGAAAAAGAAAGATAGAAAGGTTGGTCAAACTCTTTGAGAATTGCCTCCCATTGTTTGCACCTATGTCTCATGGGCCATGATAAAATCACATGAAAACTTCTTGCTTTAAAGTATACTTGGTTTTTTACCAGTAAGTATGTTTTTGTTTGTTTGTTTGTTTTTCAGGCACCGTATTGTCTACCTGAGATTAAATTCCCATCATTAGTGCCAAGTAGAAGAACAGCTAAGAGGAAAAGTTTTGGCCCTAGTTATCTCTATCACAGGGACAAGTTGTCCCAGATTCCCACAAGCATAGCTTTTACTTTTCAAAGGGGAAAAAAAATTGAAGATACATGGGCAGTAGATATTTCTCTCTTTTTGCTTAAAGATAAATGTTCCATCCAATTATGTTCCTTGTGAATCACTCTAATTTCAGCTTCAGTGTTCAGTTGACTGGCAGGACAATTTATGCTTCTCTTGACTCTCTTCCCCAATAAAACATCTGGCTACATACTAGAATTTTCATTAGCAGAGCACAGGGAGCTTGCGCATCATTCATTTCCAAGTCTTTTTCTGGCAACTCCTTGTATAATATAACCTCCTCTTTAATATGAATCTGATGCTGTTTTCCTGGCAGGAGAATTACAGTCAACGGGAATAATGAAGGTTTGTGTTTTTGAATAGAGGGACCTTTTGCCAACATGCGTGTGGAGGATGCGTGGTATGTAGTTAGAGGATGATATATGATTATTTTCAAAGCTCTGAGGAGACAGACTCAGCCTTGTCAGCTTTGATTTATGTGTGCTCATTGTGTGGTTCAGTAGGAAGGTCAGGTGAGCTTTACGGAATGTTTCGCTGTATGCTTTTCTACAGAGCAAAGTGAAAACAGCCCCCGCACTCTGCCTCACTTTGCCCCATGGCCACTGCAAAGAGCAGGGATTTCGGTTCACGGGTTCTATATGTGATTAGGGCTTACATCGGTTCTCATGTCTGTCTCCAGCCACTTGAACACAAGAGGGCGTTGCATGGGCCTAGAGGTCCTTGAGAACAGATTAACAGCAGAGGTTACATTATATATGGAGGGGTGGGGTGTTAAAAATTAACTTGTTTATAGAACAGCTAAATTTTGTTTATTTTTTTTATTTTTTTCTAGAAACACCATTTTTTATTTTTTATTTTATTTTAACACATTTTTATTGAAAAATAAAATAATTCATATTAAATCTCATTTTCTATCCCATCCCATGCATCCTCTCATTCCTCCCTCCCTCCGACTTTCACCCCAATCCCCCTTCCCTATGACTGTGGCTGAGGGGACTTCCTCCCCCTGAATATGGTGCTAGGGTATCAAGTCTCTTCTTGGTACTCTGCTATAAGACAGCTAAATTTTGAACACAATTAAATTTACTCCTGATGAGATTTTTCCTATGAATATGTTAATCTTATAGTCACCTATTTAAAAGAAAATATAGGCTTGTATCTTGCTTAAAATGACAAAGCAGACAATATCTCGATTAACTCTGTATAAAAGTTATGGCTTATATTTTGATGTTTACTGATTTGTGATAATATGGCAGTTTTGATTTTCATATCACCAAAGTTGTAATTTCTCCTGTGTGGTGCTTAAAATGTATAACCTGATTATGAAGATCCACTTTTTGCACATTTCAAACAAATGGCCCATTCATGGAATAGATAGCTTACACTGACTTCTGGTCTACGTGTACTGCTTAGCTAGTCTTCCAACTGTGCTTAAAAAACAATCCTGCTTTCCCACTATTAGGAAATACTATTCTTTCAGATTCTCTTGGAAAAATTTTATAGAATTTTCTATAGTTAAACTTCTTTTCATTTATGCTCCACTTTTTTTCTTTTTTTAAATTAATTTATTCATATTACATCTCAATGGTTATCCCATCCCTTGTATCCTTCCATTCCTCCCTCCCTCCCATTTTCCCCTTACTCCCCTTCCCTATGACTGTTACTGAGGGGGGACTTCCTCCCCCTGTATATGCTCATAGGGTATCAAGTCTCTTCTTGGTAACCTGCTATCCTTCCTCTGAGTGCCACCAGGTCTCCCCATTCAGGGGACGTGGTCAAATATGAGACACCTGAGTACGTGTGAAAGTCAGACCCCACTCTCCACTCAACTGTGGAGAATGTCCTGTCCATTGGCTAGATCTGGGTAGGGGTTTGAAGTTTACGGCTTGTATTGTCCTTGGCTGGTGCCTTAGTTTGAGCGGGACCCCTGGGCCCAAATCTGCCTATCATAATTTTCTTCTTGTAGGTTTCTAGGATCCTCTGGATCCTTCAACTTTGCACACTTTTTTTTTTTTTTTGCTATATTACAAGTATGACTTTCAGTGAATTAATTTGGATTTTTGTACGCCTCCTATAACTCCAGATCTCATGTCTTCTTCTGACCTCCATGGGAACACCTCCTACACATGACATACATTTCACAGACACATACATACAAATAGATACAAATAAAAATAAATATTAGAAAAGAACACACTGAAAATTTCAGATTAGGCCTAGAGATTTTCCATATAGAAAATTGTAGCATTTTTCATATGGTTTGGATAATTTAGGTCTTCTTTATTGTTCTCTAGTACTGTAAATTATTATCTCATGGGAATTTTTCTAAATTCATTTACTGATATTGGTGGCAGTTCTTACACTTGAGGCATGAGGCATTTTTGACTGGCTCATTGTTTGCTTCATAGCTACCATTTTCCTTTCCCTTCCTTCAGAATCCACTAATAAATGCTGTATGTTGCCTCGACGTTTTAAAGTCCTTCTATCTTTTCCATAGTTTTTTCTTCATGCTTTGCCTCAGCATGTTATGTTGGTCTTCAGTTCATTCAACCTTATTGCCAATATGCATCATCAATTACCTTCCACCAGTATATTAGTTGAGAGTAGGTCTCAGTTTTCTTATTAAAATGTCATTTAGAGAATAGATTTTAAACTTATATATGTAGGTATAGATTCACATATAGATGCGTATGCACATATATGCACATGCTTAGTGCTATTGAGGCCAGAGAATAAGCTTGGGTATCACTCCTTGTTGAGGGGTCAGGGGGACTTTTTCAAGACAGGGTTTCCCTGTGTAGCCTTAGGTTGCCTGAACTCGCTTTGTAGACCAGGTTGGCTTTGAGCACACAGAGATCCACCATGCCTGGCTTTGGATATCATTTCTTAAGAAAGGCAATGCTTGGGACGGTCTCTCATTGGCCTGGAGCCACTGCTTTAGCCTAGGCTGACGGGCTCATGAGCGCCACCACCTGCTTGGTTCTACCTCTGCAGAGCTGAGATTACAAAGAGACAATCACACCTGACTCTGTAGGTGGTTTGGGGACTCAAATTCAAACCATGTGCAAGCAAACCAAACACTTTACTGTATGAACTATTCCACCATTCTCAGTAAAATTTATTCTTAAATTCATGTTTACTAACTAAGTACTTGTGGCATTCATGAGCTTGCTTCTATTGTCTACTTTGCCTTAGTGCCTGGTTGTTTACATAATGTAAATACTTAATGCTTTCTGTATTTGTTTCAATAGGTTGGTGCTTCTGTGTATTACAAAAGACATCTTTCATACACTACAGTCTCTTTTTGTCCTAGCCCCAAACATTTTGCTTTTGCACATGTTGAGAATCCTATGATATATCCCTAGTAATTTTTACTTTGTAGAGCTATTTGCTTTTTCAGCAAATGCTGAAATGCAAACAAACAAACAAACAAACAACAAAAACGATCTTCTATGTTTTTTCTCCTAATTTATACTTACGGTCTTCTTCACCAATTTCTTTATATCAGTGAATCTCAGAAGAGAATGGTGTGTGTGTGTGTGTGTGTGTGTGTGTGTGTGTGTGTGTGTGTGTATGACAGTCTATATTCGAGACAGTATGTGTGTGTTGTTTCTGAATTCTGTATTTGCATGTGTTTGAAGAGGCCTGTGCCCATCCATGAAGACATCAATTGCCTGTGCTATCCCTCTCCATCTTATTCCCTTGAGAAAGAATCTCTCACTGCATCTGAAATTCAGCTTGCAGCTAACGAGCTCCTCCCATCCTGTCTCCTCCTCCCTTTGGCTCCGGGGTTACAGTCTTGAGCATAGTCATGCTCAGATTTACTGTTGAGTTTAGGTCCTCCTTCTGCTTGCACAGTGAGTGTTCTTAACCCACTGACCCATTCTCCATCACAGAAGGGTGATTTTGACCTCCAGCGCTTAGGTCGTATCCACGGACACCTGTGGTATTCACATGTTAGCTTCAAGACTGATATTAAGCAGCTTACCCTAGCAATACCAAACCTCTGAGCTATGGCCCCTGCCCCTTTGTGTCACTCTCAGAGAGTACTTGATTTCCAGATTAAGTTACTGAGAAGCACCTCGTCCCTTTTGGTTTGTTCTGTATTGCTTTAGAATATATTTAAACCAATTTGACTTATTTACATTATGTCCCTGTGACTAAATATCTGGCATAAATCATTTCATGGAGGATGGGTTTATTGTAGTTTGAATTTTTGAACATGTCAGTCCACCGTAGCAAGCAGGAGAGTAGGGCAGAGAAATCACATGATGGTGGACATACTCAGTGAAAGAGAACCCAGGAAAACATCAATGCAAGATATAGACTGCAAGAAAAAGAGCCCATATATACACCTAAAGAATTAAACATCTCACTACAGAGATATTTGCTCATCCATTTTACTGCTCTGGTTACAATAGCAACGGATTGACAAATATCAAACAGCAGATAAATGGAGAATAAAAGCATGGTTCACATGCACAATGGAATTTTATTTAGTCATAAATAAAGCTAAAATTTGTAGGAAACATGATGGAAAGATTACTTTAAGTGAGATTCTAACTGAGGCTCAGAAAGACAAATACTATACACTATATTTCTTACAGAGGTAGAAGACTCTAATTGGTAAATATGTACATCCTGGTGAGAATAAATATAGGTAAAACCATGATATTAGAAAACTGTTTATGACACTAGACTAACAAAAGCTTTAAAAGGTAAGGAAGGGGGAAAATAAATCATAATGAAAGAAGAAATACTAGGGACGAAAGTGTGTAGCAGAAAATGAGGGAGCAGGGAGATGGCAGCCAAGAGCCACCCTGTTAAGGGAGCTCACTAGACATGTGGGCTCTCTAGGAGGTGATCTGGAGTTTGCAAGGTCTTATGCCAGGATGCACCCTCAAACTGCTTCCAGCCTCTGACATGCTGTCAGGAGCCATTGATTTGGGGAAGTCCAGTAGGCAGGAGATATCTCTGGAGGCGATCCAGTGTTGCAAGGTCTGTATCGTGATGTACCCCAGAATTGCTTCCGACCTCTGTCAATTGTGCTTTGCTGCATCTCTCTAAAATCTGGCATTAGAGCTGGGCATGGTGGAACATGCCTTTAATCGCAGCACCCAGGGAGGCAGAGGCAGGTGGATCACTGTGTGTCTAAGGCCAGCTTGGTCTACAAAGCAAATCCAGGACAGCCAGGACTACATTCATGGCCAGCCCGGTCTACAAAGCGAGTCCAGGATAGCCAAGATTACACAGAGAAACCCTGTCTCAAAAAACTAAAAGTAAATACATCTGGCATTGGTGTGAATTGTTATTTTTCTGGGTGCTAACCAGCTCTGATTGAGCAATTTTCCTACAGGATCTAATTGAAGATGCACTTTTTGTTATTCAGATGAATTTATCCCTGATTATGGAATTCCTGATTTGACTCAAATAGTTTTAAAAGCTAAAGTTAGTTTATGGCTGCATTAAGTACTTATGTGGACCTCCGGATGCCTCACTAAGGACAGCCTACTAGCAGATTTGTGGCTTCAGATAAGCCTCCACTGCAGATGGCACCACGAATCCTGGTGTTTTCACCATAAATATAGGCAGGTTTATTTAAACTTCTCATGACCTAAGTGGAATGAAGCTGCCTAGATATGTCTCAATTTACTCTGTTTCTTAGAATGAAAGACAGACAAAAATTATTGTCCTGGGCTCATAATGAACTAAGAGATAGCTACATAATGTATAGTCAGGTCCTTCCTAATTGATAAGTTGTATACTTTTGTAAGTTTCAGACCCTATTAACCTTAGACCCTGCCAACCTTCGTCATTCTGAACTCACTATGAACTTATGTAGTAGATACATAGATAAGAAATATTTAGAGTTAAAACATGTAACCCGTTATATTTTAGAATTCATCTGTTTTTGTGATTAATTGTACTCTTTTCACTATGAGGTAATCCCCTTTTTCACAGAAGTATAAGTATGGTCTTCTACAATAAACGTAGAGGGGAAAATTGAGAAGTTTAACTTCAGTTGACGTTAAGATGCCTGACTTCATCCACCTTTTCTCCTGAACCTTTTCCCTTGAATGTATGTGTGTGAGTAGTTTATTTTCTATCTCTCTCTTACTGCTTATTTCTCTGTAGATTCGCAAATAAGTTAGCAGACTCAGGGCCACCAGCCTTCTACAGCTAATAAGCCTAAATTTACACCAACTTATTGGAGATCTCTGCAAAGAGGCCTATCTACAGATCAAAGAGCCTCCTTTTATGACTCCCCGTGAAGTTTCTAGTCAGAAGCCGTTTTTTACAGCCTCAGCCACAGGAAATTTGTGGTCAGTTTAAATTCTCCTCCTCGGCTGCAGCACAGCCAGTCCCTAGAGAAGAAACGTTGGGCTCCTTTTTTCCCCTTCCCTCCTTTCTCTTTCAATCCTGATTGGTTGTCTGAGCCATCAGCTCTGGCCACCAAAGAGATGAAGCAAACTAGAAGGGCATCCGCATCCAGCACCAGAGACCCTGCCCTGGACGCTCCTCCGAACAGCAGCTGGGCATTAACAGATGGCAAGGGCATAATAGAGAGAAGAGAAACCAAAACAAACTATGTATTAAAAAATCACACATAGAAGCTATTTCTTCATAAGCTTTAAAAAAAATAGAATATAAAATGAGCCCGGTGGCCTTATTCCACCGACTAGGCACCATACCCTGCCTTTTACCAACTCTCATGAATGCCTTCATTATGAGTCTTTCAAGGGAATAATTCACACATTCTTCCAGGGCCCTTATGATATGATCATCTAGAGAGGTTTTCCCAAGACACACACTAAGTCAAACTTTGTTAATCTCCTATATATTCATTAATCTGATCAGGTTAACAATCAAGATGATCCACTGCCTAATTTCTCCTCTAGAGCCAACCCTTACTCTTCAAAATTCTTTGCTGCATGAGGGTTTTCTTGTTTTCTCTCTGACTGGCAATAACTCAGAAAATTCTCAGGTCTGCACAAGCTTTGGAGTTTTTTGTTTGTTTGTTTGTTTGTTTGTTGTTTGTTTGTTTGTTTATGCCCCATACCTTTCACCAGTCCTGAATCCGGTATCTGTGTTATGAAGTCAGTGAGACCACAGAACTTAGCTGACTTCAGGCTTCAAGGTGGGGCAATGAGTAGGCTCCTCTTGTTTGCTTCCACCGCTTTTCTGATCATCAGCTTTTGTTGCTATACCTAAGATATACAAAATCTTTTTGTACTGAATTCCAATTTTAAGTATTTTAAGACATTAGGGACTTTCCTGCAGCATCTGCTCCTCTGTGAACCAAAGTGGAAATCCATTGTCTGTATTTTATTTTGGTTCTTGGACATTTGGTTTTGTTTCCTGATGTGTTTAAGTTTCCACTCAACATCATTGGACCTGAACAGTCATGGAAGCTGACTTTATGTCTGGTTACTATGGCAGATTAAATTAAAGACATGCTCTCCAAATATCTCTACATTCTGAGGTAATGGATATTATGTCTTCAACATAAAAACAGGGTGAAATTTATCTTATTATATTAATATAAATAAGACAATATATAAGCAATACATGCAGTAAATTTTCATTTGCATTTGAAACATTTACATATATGAATCTGTATAACTCTGCTTAAGACTTCAAAAAAATATTAATGATGGGTTTTGTTTGAAAATTAGACTAGGGGTACAGGAGGACAGAAAATAGCAAGGGTACAAATCCACTTAAGTATTTCTTGATGTCATAATCTTTACAGCTATAGCTTTATCGACGCTCTCATTTTGATGTTGTAAAACATTACTCATGTTTTCCTGGAGTTATTCATATCCCTTAATAAATCTAGGGCTGGAGCTTATGTTTTATGACTGCTGTGTTGGTGTTTTTTTTTTTTTTCTTGCCAATTTGTTGTTCTCCCTCACTGATAATGGGACCTGGAAATCTGAACTTTCCACATTCTGCTTGTAGGCAAATCACATGATCACATCTCCACAAAATGTTTATATCTTCATTGTCTATCACATTGGTTATTTCACATTTCCAGTTATAAGGTCAACACATCTTTGTTTTACCATAAAAAAAAAAACCCAACCCTCATGGTGATGGTCACTACTTTGTCATCTTGATAGAGTTAAGAATCATCTAGGAAGAGAGAATATCAACTGAGGAATTACCTTCACCATATTGGCCTTCAAGAAAGTATATGGGGCCATTTTCTTGATCAATAATTGATATGCGAGGGCCCAGTCTACTATGGGCAATGTCATCCCTGAGCAGGTGGTCCTAGGCCATAAAAGAAAGCAAACTGTGCAAGCCAGTAAGCAGAGTTCCTCCATGCCATCTGCTTCAATTCCTGTTTCCAGGTCTTGCCCTTCTTGAGGTCTTGCCTCGGCTTCCCTCAGTGGACTGTGACTCTGGATATGTAAGCTAAAAAGCACCTTTCCTCCCGAGTGGCTCTTAGTCATGGTGTTTATCACAGTAACATGAATCTAACTAAAACATGCATTGTGCAATGGGTGATTGTTCTCCTCCATTCTCTAAAACCTTCTTACTGTGGCCACTCTGGCACCTCTAGATCTCCTGTATCTTTTATTCGTCCATGTTCAGCAAACTTCCAACTTATCAGTAAGTCTGATTCGTGATTCTTTTCAATCATCACCTGGCACCACAATTGTTGCTTCTGCCTCAGCTCCATGTCGCCTTGCAATTCCCAGAAATCTGTACACAGCATTTCCAGATTCTGACCATGCTGTGCCCTCACTTAAACAGAGTGGAAAAAATGTAAAAGCACAATTATGGATGCTATGCTTATGCGAGAGACCGTATCATTCACTGTGCACTGACAAAGGTCACATCATCACAGGCTCTCAACTCTACACGTAGTTCTTTGGCCAGAATTAGAAAGGACCTGGTGTGGCCAAGACAGCGGTGGCATTCCAAGGAGTCCACTTTGAGGTGGCTTGAACAAATTGTTCAGAAACTGCACATCATTTTGAATTTATTCCTTTTAAGTGACTCTCTCATCTGGCTCTGTGAAGATGGAACACTCAATTAAGGACCACTGTGTGGCAGTTACAATTGGCTCCTTTATCTTGCTCCATATGGAGGGGAAAAAGACTCCCCGGAACAAATGCACCATAGTGGTTCCACTTGACCTTTCTTTACTGGTTGGGATCATTCAAAGTTGCTTTTTCTTTTTAAGGACGGAAACATAAAAGGCAGAAAATGGCTCAGTTTCTTCCTTTAAGCACAGTGCTGTTGAGAGAAGCGTCGGTGATGGCATGGGGCTTCAGGCAACGGCTTATCCTTTTGTTCTCCTTTTAGGGGGTTGCTGTAGTTTGCCCTTCTTACTATATCACCTCAAGTTCTTTTGACTTTCCTGAGTCTACAAGCAGAGGTCAAAATAGGACTTTTCAGATTGGCCCAGTAGACTCAGGAATGGAAACAGCAAAAGGTGTCCCAGTTGCTCTGAGGGGTCCCATGAGCCTTAGCTGAAAGTCTAAGGAATGGGAGTCAACTGAGAAATTCTGTGTTTGCTAAGCAAGTAAAATTGGACCTCCGGCTTTGTAAAGAGTTGACCACGGATTCACTTTAACTAACAAGCTTCCTTACTGAATTCTAATTGTTCTTAATGATAGAGAGGAAATTAGTGCCACTTTTCACAAACGGGCCTTGCAGAGATAGGATTATGACTCCTGTTAAGTACGTTTGTACCTGCCTCTGAAGTGGAGAATGGAAAGGTTAAGTGCAGAAGATAGTCATTTGTGGTGCAGGAAGAAATGGCTTTAAACTTCATTTTAAACTGCAACATGAGAAAGTAGTGAATCTATAATACGATAGAGTCACTTTCTCCATATCTGCATAAGATTTTGAGAGAGTGGTTCTGCCTGCACAGTCCATGCTAGCCTGGAACTGACCATCTTTCTTCCACCTCCTGAGAAAAATACAGTTTTAGTTGATAACCACACCCCCTGTTAAATAAGGAGAATCAGAAGTGCAGAGAGGTTGGAAACAGGTGCCAGGATTAAAAACAATTAAATGTGCCATGTGCACTTTTATTTGTTGTACTCATCATTGACATGTACACAAAGACAGGTCAGTGATTTATTGGCTATATTATCTAGATTTATCTGAACTAAGAATCATAGGATGGCTGTTAAATTTGCTGTAAATCATACATTGGGATTTTAAAAAACAAAGACACAAGGAGGGAAAATATCAGCAGAACAGAGAAGTAACAGGTTTTATCTGTAAATGAAGTTGTATTGTGTATATTAAAAATTGAAGACAGAGCTAGACATAGTAAAACATAACATAGGAGGCTGAGGCAGGAACACTTGGAGTGAAAATCAACCCTTGTCACCAACAATGCAATAGTGCATTGTATGTCAGCTGGAGCTACGTAGTTAGACACTGTAGAAACCCTACCTTTCACCAAAGAATCATAAAAATAAAGACAGATAGTAGCTCTACCATACTTAATTTGATGTCACCAAGTTTAAAATAACCAATCAATAATAGCTTCACGGTAAAAATAGAATTTTTCCTCTAAGTTAAAATTAGAAAAAAAAATTTTAATTAAAAAATTTACTTCACACTGTAAAATGTTATATTGTAGTAAATTTTCTGGAATTGTTGTAATTGTACTGTTGAAAATGTTTGCAATACAATTACAAACAAAATAACCACCCATGAAGGGTTATGTGTTCCTAAGCATTCTGGTGAAAGAATACTTCATCAAAGAAATTTCAATAGCCAAGCCTGTTGCGGAGGACTCTAATCCTATCGACTTGAGATGCTGAAGCAGTAGAATAGCAAGTTCAAGGTTTGCCTGGGTATCTTATTCTAAGACCTGTCTCAAAAGAATAAAGTAAAAATACCCTCTAATCTTTTTCCTTGCTCAAATCTCCTTGCCACTAATCATGACTTTTTCATCTTATGAACTGTGTTCTACTACCTCCTTTGCTTTAAGATATTTCTTCCTCATACCATGTGTGCTTTCTGGGTCTGGGTTACCTCACTCAGAATGATCTTTTCTAGTTCCATTCATTTCCCTACAAACTTCATGATTTCTTTGTTTATAATGTCCGAGTAGTATTCTATTGTGTAAATATACCACAGTTTCTTTATCCATTCTTCATTTGAGGGACATCAGACTCTGGCTATCACAAATAAAGCTGCTATGAACATAGTTGAGCAAATGTCCTTGTATGGTAGAGCATATTTTAGGTATATGCCCAGGAGTAGTATAGCTAGAATAAAGCTATTCCCAATTTTCTGAGAAAGTGCCAGACTGACTTCCAATGTTGTACAAGTCTGCACTCCCACCAGCAATGGAGGAGTGTTCTCCTTTCCACACATCCTCACCAGCATGTGCTGCCACTTGAGTTTTTGATCTTAGCCATTCTTATGGTGTAAGGTGGAATCTTAGAGTTGTTTTGATTTGTATTTCCCTGATGACTAAAGACAATAAGCATTTCTTTAAGTGTTCCTCAGCCATTCAAGATTCTTCCATTGAGAATTCTTTGTTGGCTCTGTACCCCACTTCTTAATTGGATTACTTAGTTCATTGGTGTTTAACTTCTTGAGTTCTTTATATATTTTGGATATTAGTCCTTTGTTCAGTGTAGGATTGGTGAAAATCTTTTCCCAATCTATGCTTTTGGGAGGATATGGGGGTAACTCTAGCTAAGACTTCTAATACCAGTGGTCATAGAATCAAAGAAGACACCCTTTAACTAGATAGGACTCCTAGTGAAGGGAGGGGAACAGCAACCCACCCACAAGAACTTCAACCCAAATTTACCTTGCCTACAAAATATGCAGGGATAAAGACAGAACAGAGATTGAAGTAATGCCCAACCAATGGCTGGCCCAACATGAGATGTTGATGAGGTGGGATGGGTTGGTGGGGTGGGGCTCCCCTTCTCTGAGGAACAGAAGAGAGGGAATGGGGAAAGAGGGAGGGATGGTAGGACTGGGAAGAAAGGAGGGATGGGATTATGATATGGATGTAATATTAATAAATAAATATAATAATTTGAAAAAAATATATTTATTACTCACTGTCTTAATACCTTTCTATTTTCATAGCTTCAAAATGTCCTCTAAGTTGGACAAACAACTCTATAGAATCAAAGATAAGATCCATATATCACAGAAAACACTTGGCATTTGTTTTTGTATATCTGAGCTATCTCACTCAGTTTATTTTTTTCCAGTTCCATTGATGATTTGACTGAAAATCTCATAATTTTATTTTTTCTTTACAACTGGGAATGTATGTTTTCATTATTCACTCATCAGTTGACAGACATATGTGTTGATTCTATTTCACAACTATTATGAATAAAACAGCAATAAATGCTGCTGTTTTCCCCCCTCCATAAAAACTTCAAGGGCATCAAAGAAGAGAAGAAGAAAGACCATAAAAACCAGGGGTTGGAGCATAGTGGTGTGAAAGTGTCTCCTGGACAGAAGAGGGCAATTGTGCTCATGAACTGCATATACGGTTGCCTACACAAGACCTGCAGGAGATCAAACCAGGTGATATTCAAGCATGGATGGGGAAAGGGTTCAGGAGGCCTTACCCCTACTTGAGGAGTTGTTGGCAGTTTTGGATCCTGGGGTAGTCAGACACGTTTTTCTTCATGGGTGTAGCTTCTGGTAAGTATCCCTTGTTCTATTGGATGGCTACCTATGCTCTCATGGATATAACAAATTGTTCTCAATGAGTTAACATCCTTTAAAAAAGAAGACCATGTGAAGTTGGGAGCAGGATATGAGCAGAGGAGAAATTAGAGAATAAGTGAAGCATGGATGTGATCAAAATACATAGTGTACATGTATTAAATTCTCCAAGAAGAAATTTTAAATACTGTATTGAAAAATTCCCCATCTAAATATTACAGATTATTCCTTGGCTAGCTCCAGATAAAAGCTCAGTGGAAATTTTTGCATGCAAATGTACAATTGCCAGTACCTCAGAACAAAGCCCAGTTCATGGGGAATGCTACCTAAGGCTCTTCTCTTTCAGAGAAGCAGAAACTATGTCCCAGGATAGTCAGTTGCACATTCTACAGCAAGCATCCCAATGATGACATCAGTTTCTACTGATACACACTGTGTTAGCATAGCTTTCTCAGAAGTGACTGACAAAGTCATTATGAGCAAATAAGCCTCCTTAGTCTGTCTTCCCTGGGGAACCTGTTTCTGTTCTTCCTGTTCTGCTACACATGGCTTTGCACTGGGCACTGATGGCTTTTCTGGGCATTTCCATTGTATCAGTTTTTGTAACTCTGATTTTACCTAACTTTAGTTTTGTTTCATGTATCCATTATTAATATGCAAAGACTTTATTTCTGACAGTTGTATATATGTTTAGGAATACAATTTATAGCATTATAGGTTTGGGGTTTATAGCCTATGCCTGGGTTGCACTTTCTTAGGTGGAATGCAATCAACCATGACTGTAAAAAGTAAATAAATAAATCCCAGTGATTTATTTTTATGCTTTGAAGTTACAGTTCTCACATTCATCTAAGAAAGTGCACATATGTACCTTGAGACAATAGAGTTTGTGAAACTAAGAACGCCATCCCAAGAGCTAGCTTAAGCATCTTTTGATACTCACAGTTGGAAGTCATGTTTTCCTAGGTTGAAATCAAGACACACTATTGATATATCTACATGTATCTGGGGTATGAGATCAATAAAGCCATGAACAATTTAGATGCCAAAGCTAACCTTTGAGGGAACTTAATGTCCTTGAGCTGTTATTTTCCTCAACTATGTTGAGTAAAATTCACTCAGATTTATTGTTATTAAAATTCTTCATTATCATTATCAGCATTGTTATCACCCCCAAGTGTACAGAGCTCTTTTCTTTCCAGATGCTTAAGTTGTTTTACTTATATTACTGTAGCCATTTAAAAATATGCTTAAAATATCAGCTTGCACATTTATCCCCACTATACCTCCCTATGGAGAATGGAGAAAAGTAAAATGATTTAAAGTGAGATTTTTCCACAGTCTCTGGCTAGAGAAGCCAGTGGATAATCCAAGACCATATTACTTCATTAACTCTAATAGAATTCCAATGAGATCTGAAAGTAGAAAGTATTTGCACCATCCAATATAAATGAAACAGAGATGCAGAATATTTTTAAAGGCCCATCAAAGGACATAGTTGGAAATATCAGTATGCCAATAAGTTAGCCAAAGCCTTTTGATCTTCAGGTCAATTTTCTTCCTGCTCGATGACATGGTTTTATTAAGATCTACTCTATGCAAGTGATGTGCTTTGAACTTCTGCAAATATAATGACTACATATCACTATCAAACAGTTGTATACTCTGACACCCATTGAGGTTTAATGGAAAAAACAGACTTTAGAATGAGGTCAAAGTAGGTCTAAAGCAAACCTGTCAGCATAGCGCTTAGCTCAACTTCTGTTTAGAACTTTTCACTATGGCTAATGTTTCTCAGAAAGAATCACGTAAGGGTTAAAAGTACCATGCAGTCTTTTAGAAGATCAAACACGATTGGTCCAGATAGTTCCTGTTACTAGCATTACTCTTTCAGAAGTACTGTGCCCTTTTGCTTAGGCCAAACCTCTCGACTATCATGTCTCGTGCATTAGGTTTTGGAAGTTTCAACTGTGTAGTTTGTTTCCTGGTTTCATAGAGACAACATCCATCATTTTGGCTTCACTCCAAATTTTGGATTCTGTTCCACTCCAAATTTATAAACCACAATGGAACTTGAGTACTAGTAAGTCAGGGAGGACCATACCTGTTCTCCTCTGTAGAGGTGCTTTGAACGCCACTTTCCTGCCCTAAAGCAGCATTGCTTTTGCATCCGTAAAATGACTTGGGACCCACAAGCCCAGATTGCTTAGTCTTGCTTTGATCTCTTCCTCTCTCCTGCCTAAGGACTCACCCTTTCCCCCTGCTCTAAAGCTTCATGGTTTTTTTGTCAGTTTCACTCTGTTACCTTTGTACAGTAAAAGGAGAACTTATTTATTGTAGTTTTCCTACCTCCCTAGTGTTTCGGTCTCACATCTTTTACCAGTACTCTGGACAGATGGAACTGTCTGTCTACATGTACTTTTCTCCAGATGGCAAACAGTGATCCATTTTGGCTTATTCCACTGTAGCTAGCATGTTCAAATCTTAGATTCTCCCTGCTTCTGCTTACCTCTATCATAACATTTATTAGGACATGTCCTTTCCTATAACCCAGCCTGAAGAAGGGACCTTGGAGGTTTCCAGTTCAAACAAGATCTGTGGTCAATACCAGCAGTTAATGGAACTAAGATTATATGTTGAATATGAGTTAAATAATGCTGATATAAGAAGCCACCAGATGGTACATGAAGAAAATTCTAGAAGATCTAGCATTGACAACAGGAATGGTGAGGTGTCTATGGTAACCATCTGTTCCTGTTGGCTTGTGAAGAGATCACCTTTATCCTTTTTTTTATTTTGCTCTGAACACTACAGATCCCCATTATAACTGTGTGGTGCAACATAGCAGTACCTAATAAGTCAAAATTTTCCATGATTCAGAATATTTAGATACTTTCAGGTAAAGTTTATTTCCCCCCTTTCCCAGGATTTGAAAACAATCATTTGTTGTAATTGGTTTTCTATTTTTCTATAATTAATATTTACAGACTAAGGACTGACAACATGGTGTCTAATTTGTGTGTCAACTTGCCTGAGTCATGGGGTGCCAAGCTAGATAGCTAAACAGTATTACTGAATGTGTTCATGAGGGTATTTTGAGATAAAAGTTTGAATTGATGGATTGAGTAAGCAATTTTCTCTCTTCAGTGTGGGTGGACATCACAAAAGCTTTGGAGAGCCTAAATACAAGAACAACAAAAAAAAAAATTACTGTCTTGTTTTCTTCAAAATGACAAGCCAGTTTCCTTGTGCCCTCTGACTAGTTCTGAAACTGTGAAGCCTGCTCTTTCTCAGGCTTCAAGGTCCTCAGATTGAAGTTAACCCATTGTCTTTCCTCAAACTTCAGTCTGTGTTAGTAGTTAACAGGAATTCTCAGGTTTTACAAGCTAACTCCTTGTCACCTCATGCCACCCACACTGGTTTTGTTTTTCTGGGGGAACTGTGCTTACTACAGATAATAGCTTAGAAATCCTATTAGAGATGCAATTAATAACAGTAAATTAAAAATTGACTCCTAGAGTTATCAGCATGAAGATTTGTAACCAAAGTTCTAGGTTACTCCAATTACCACTGTCACAATGTGCATGACAGAAGCCTGATGTCCTTGTTCCCATCACAACATTGACTCTTCATCTTGACGTCACTGGCATGCTCACAATTCCATTGTTCCTTTACCAACCATCCTTCACCTATTGTCATAATCCATAAAAATGCATGACAGAGCATCCCCTGATCACTGACCACACCCAGAATTTGTAATCATATTTAGAACTCTTATTTCATTAATGATATTCATTATCATCTTTTATTTTCTTCTTCTCAGAATATATGCTGTATGTTCTATTTATACAATTTTATCATAATTTAAGATAGTGCTGACATGGGGTAGCATATGAGCGGTGATTTGGAGAGGACAGAGAGAGAGAGAAAGAAGCTGAGAGAAGTAAAGAGGTCTATACCCTCTCTCTACACTAACCTTCTTTCTCCCATACTTAGTGTTGGGGCATAGGAAGGGACTAGGGTGTAGAATGGAGGTAGAGGCAGTAAATACCCCAAATAAAATAGAGTTTAAAAACCAGCGTCAACATGTGTGTTCAGTAAATAGCTATATAGTAGTGGTGGTAATGTTTTGTTTCCTAAGACCCTTTGAAACTAATTACTGTGATGTTCTCTAAGTATATTATTTTATTTACCTTATTAATATCTCCATGTATATTTTTATCTTTATGCTAGTCTTCCAAATGGGCTCACTCATAGACTCTATCCTTGAGAATCTGAGGAATTTTTTTAAGATGAGTCAGTTCTTAGTCATGTTCACAGCAGAAGCTTTTAGAGACCCTTGACCTTCTGGACTTTGAATACTCTGTGCAGATGGCAACTTCCAGAGATCTCACTTTGGCAGAAGTGGCAACATGTCATTTTGTCGGATCATAGTTATATTTGACTTCATGGCTTTGGCTTCACGACATCTGCCTTGGATTTTCCTCTTATCACCCTGACACAGGGGATGGCATCATCTTGACTCCATTCCTAGTCTACTGAAGATAAGCTTAACTCAGACTCTCATACCCTTACCTGCGTTAGCTTTACGGTTCTCATGTTAAGGGCTATGAGAGTCATCTGCTCTCATCTATAGCTTGGTCTACCTCACTCTCCTTTCATACTTCTGAGAATAGAACATAGCTATATTTGGTAGATTATTTTTGATAAAATTATGCTTGTTGAATGATTAGACTTATTCTAAGATCTCTATATTTAATCTTGACTTTCAAGCTAATGTAGACGAGAAAAAAAACCTATAGCTTGAAGTAGATTGAAGGAGTCCTATGCTTGACGTTCCATTTGTTGTATAAATACCCAAAATACATGTAATAGTTATACTATTTAGAAAGAATTTGTTAATGAGCACATGGGAAAAATTAGAACTTTAACTGGGGAGTGAGGAAAGAGAAATCAGAGGAAAGGGGAGGGCAGGGAGTTAAATAATACTAAGGATGTTTGATAAATCCACAGAGAATTATATTGTTTTATATTTACCTAAAATTATATGTAACACATATATCTAATACATATAAGTGAATAAATGAAGCTAAGTAAATAGCTTAAATGAAGCTATACTTGGATGTGATAATGCTCCTTATTAGAGTAATAGATGTATTGATTAAAACCCCAGTATCAGGCATGAGAAATCATCTTTTGCCTTCTTGGTTGAGGAATCTAAGAAATTCTCCCAATAATGTAAGATATTAATGTTTCCCATGGTTACTTCATATTAGTTGAAGGTAAGTGTTCATTGCTGAAAACATCATGAACTTTAGGTACAGGATGTAGAGGAACTGAGCTTCTACTGGCCTGAAGACTAGTCTTCATAGTATCAGAATGTACTACGTAGGCTGCCAAGGGAGAAAAGCAATCAACAGTCTTCTTACCCAACTGTGGTGTTTCTTAACCAGAGCAATGGCCATCCTGGCAAGATATCTTTAAAGTTATAACCGTTCTCTAACAGCTCAACAGGAAGGAAATGGCCTGGTGCTATAAGCCTAACCAACTACCCATGATTAATGAGGTCATGAATCTTAGAGGAGAAACTACTACCTCCATCTTCCTAAAGCATTATAATTCCTAACTGTATTCTAACTGCATATAACTATCCTTATACCCACAGATAATAGTAGCTCTTCTCCACATCTTCTCCACTTTCTTTCTGTAGGATACAGAGACCTTTACAAATAGTCACAACTGCTCATAATGCAAAGAACAACAGACCGCTGGGTGCCTTACTCTATCCAAACACAACCCTTATACTCAAAATTCAAGAACCATTACAGAAATAGGGGATAGAGGGAAGTGACACCCCTGAAATTGCACAAGATTCCTGCTTAAACAAGACAGTGACATCACCAGTTACCATGTTAATGTAGATGGGGGTTCCCAGGGTCTCAACCCTAGATGAAGAGCTATAGACAATGAATGACAATTAAGAGAAGAAGAATTAGTCCTTCCAAGGAAGGAGACCCCAAATGGATATCTGATAACAACCATTAAATTGCACACCTACACACAGCACTAAACAGATTCAGCAGATTGTATTTCTATATTTACTCTAAGAGCAATAAAATTAACAACCTAGTCCAGAGGCATAGTTTCACCTGATAAGGGTTGTTGGCCTAGTAATTCTCTCCTGCCCCTTATGAAGATCCACCCAATCAAGTCCCTTAGGCTGTCCTATATGTTCAGAGCAGGCAATGCTCACTCTTTTCCAGTTTCCACTTATAGAACATGAAATCTTTTTTTGAGAAACCTCCAGATTGATTTCTACAGTGGTTGTGCAAATTTGCAGTCCCACCATCAATGTAGGAGTGTTCCCATTGCTCCACATCCTCACCAGCCTGTGCTGTCACTTGAGATTTTTGAGTTTAGCTATTCTGCTGGGTGTAAGATGGAATCTCAGGGTTGGTTCTCATTTGCAATTTCCTCATGACTAAGGATGTTTCTTTAAGTCCTTCTCAGCCATTAGAAATTCCTCTGTTGAGAATTCTCTGTTTAATCTCTGTACCCTATTTTTTAAATTAGGTTATTTAGTGTGTTAATGTCTAATTTCTTGAGTACTTTATATACTTTAGATATTAGCCCTCAGTTGGATGTATAGTTGGTGAAGACCTTTTCTCATTCTGGAGGCTGCTGAAGGTATCCTTTGCCTTGCAGAATCTTTTCAGTTTCATTTATTAATTGTTGACCATAGTGCCTGACCTGTTGGTGTTCTCTTCAGTAAGTTGTCTCCTGTGCTAATGACTTCAAGGCTACTCCCTACTTTCTCTTCTAATCTGGTTTAATGTTGAGGTCATTGATCCACTTGGACTTGAGTTTTGTGTAAGGTGATAAATGTGGATCTATTTGCATTCTTCTACATTCAGACAACCAGTTAGACCAGCACCATTTGTTGAACATGTTATTTTTCCATTGTACGATTTTGACTTCTTTGTCAAAAATCAAGTGTCCGTAAGTGTGTGGGTTTGTTTCTGGGTCTTTGATTCTATTCCATTGATCCACTTGTCTGATTTTAATGCCAATACCATGGAGTTTTTATTTCTATTGCTTTGTAGTACAATTTGAAATCAGGGATGGTGACACCTCCAGAAGTCCTTTTATTGTATAGGATCATTTTAGCTATTCTAGGGTTTTGTTTTGTTTTGTTTTGTTTTTCAATATGAAGTTGAGATTTTTTTTCAAGATCTGTAAAGAACTGTGTTGATATTTTGATGGGAATTGCATTTAATCTGTAATTTGCTTTTGGTAATATGGCCATTTTTACTGTGTTAATCTTTCTGGTCCCTGAGCATGGAAGCAGGGAAATAATTCAGCAGTTAAGAGCACTTGCTGTTCTTCCAGAGAATCTGAGTTTAGTCGATCAACAACATAACAACTCACCACCACTATAATTCAGATTGTTGGAGGCATCTATCAAGGCCTCCTTTGGTGTCAGGAAGTACCAGGCACATGCATTTAGTATATACATACAGGAAAACATTCACATAGATGTGTGTTTAAAAAAACAAATCAATCACAGGTCATAAAAAAGAAAAGTGGGATAAAAAAGTATAGCACATGTGCATGTCACCTGCAGACACAATTGTAATTCAACAATACTTTGCAAACAAAAAAGAAATAAACAAAAACAAAAACAAAAAACACTTAACCGCTCTGTGAAATATTGCACTGTCTGCCTGGTTAAGGAAGAAAAGTTCTTCTCTATAGAAGATTGTAAAAAGAGTAAAAGAAATTTTGTTTAGAGAAACCACTACCCTGTAGTTTTCAATGACATAATGGGTTCAAAGACGAATGTTCAAACTTCCTGTGGTAAAAGCTGTCAGGAAAAATGTTGTATGCTACCCTGGCAAAGGTATGTTCTCAGAGGTTACTTCTAAGTAAATATAATAAAGATCTGCCTCATCACAGAGATATTTGTTTTTGTTGCCCCTAAGAAAGCAAGTTATTTTTGGCTAGTAGGTTAGTTAATCAGGTAGGTAGTTTTCAAAACAAGGTCTCATGTTGACCACAAACTGTGATCTTCCTGCCTCAGCCTTGCAAGTGCTAGGACTGTGGCTATAGATACCATGCTTAACATATAAGCAAAATTTTAGTAGGAAAACCTTATGTGATGGACCCCCTGAATCAATTCACTGTCATGACACAGTATCAGCTGTTAAGGATTCTTGCCCCTCCAAAAGCCATACTGCATCTACACTTTTAGCTCCAGTTTTGAAAATGCTACACAGTCAAAGAGTCAGATAAGGAACGGGAGGACCACCATAAGAAAACAACTACATCATAAAGGAACGTGACATACTCAGCCAACTGTGTATACTTTAAAAGAAGTCAATGTTTAAGAAAAACAACAACAGAAAGAGGGGGGTCAATTATACAGCAGAAGTGACTGAACACGTACAGAAGTAAGATGTAGATATGCAGAGCTTCCTAGGCTCACGTTCAAACAAAGCAGTGATGGTAAAGGCTTAGAAAACATGTTGAGGAAGGTAAATGAGGGTTGCGTATTAGTTGCTGTCAGAAGATTCTTCATTTTCTTTGGTGTGATAACAATACTCTGATTCTATCTGAAGATGCACTTATTTTTAGGAGATAGAGGTTTGTGCTGGTCAATATTGGCTATAAAGTCAACTGGATACGAAATCAAACAAAAGGCTAGCTACTGGGCGTTCCTAGAGGGCTTTTGTTTGTTTGTTTGTTTGTTTTTGTTTTTGTTTTTGTTTTATCTTGCTATTGGAAGTGGGAAGACCAACCCTAAATGTGGTTGGTACTTTTTAGTGGCAGCCCAAGTAAAAAGAATTAGAAACTTTTAAGAGTTTTACCTGCTTGCCTTCACTCTAACTGGCAAGTTCATCTACTCAAGTGGTTCTCAAGTATCCTAACGCTGTGACCCTTTAATATAGCTCCTCTTGTTATGGTAACCTTCTAACCATAAACTTTTTTCCATTGCTATTTCAAAACTGTAATTTTTACCATTATGAATCAGAATGTAAATATTTGATACACAGAATATCTCATATGTGACCCCTGTGAAAGGTCATTCAACCCCCAAGGGGTCATGACCTGCATGTTGAGAACCACTGATCTACTCTATTGCTGTTGATGCTGCATTCTGTTGCTGATATCAGAAACCATGCAATTTGGGTTTTGAGTGTGAACTGGCAATCATCAGGCCTCCAGGAACCCCCTCAAGCAAGCCCTCGGCCACAGGTTAGGACAGCTGAAACGTTCATCCGTGTAGCTTCAGCAACCACTTGATTACTGTCCTCTCTAGTATGAGACGGCCATTGTTGGGTAACCCAGACTGCATTGTCTAAGCCAATCTAATACATCCTCGTTTCATATATACTCTTCCTGCTGGTTTTCTTCCTCTTGAGAACCCTGACCAGTACAATGTGGAAATGTTCAGAAACATCATATACATTTTATGTAAAATATTGAGCAAATATGATACAAGCTAGCTAAAGAGGGCTAAAACCTGAATCTTTGAATAGACATGCTTAGTATGCGGGTGTTTCTTGTAATATTCTTTTAACTTCTCCGTGTTTAAAGTTTTATAATTAAAACTTGGAAACCTTTTATCTTTTTGTTGTTGTTATTGTTTCTGTTTGGTTTTTTGTTTGTTTGTTTTAGAGACAGGGTTTCTCTGTGTAGCATTGGCCGTCCTTGACTCACTTTGTAGACCAGGCTAGCTTGAACTCACGGAGACCTGCCTGCCTCTACCTCCCTTTGTGTGGGGATTACAGGTATGCACCACCACACCTGGCTACTCTTATCTTTTCCATATCTGTTTTTGTGATATTTTATTATTGTTCCAATAGCTTTAAAACTTACCTTATTAAGAATTGTGTTATTAAAATATTAATAATAACCTCTTCCTAATGTTTTAGTAAAGCTTCTGCTTCATTTTAGGGAAATAAACCACTATTTATCACTTAGGTGAAATAATTTTCATCTAAATGTAGTTTCTTAACAGTAAACTGAACAGTGATCTCTGTGAGTTAGGACTTGTATAATTTCATTTTCGTTTTTTGACCACTACTCAGTCATAGAGATGCACTCGGTGTAAGCAGCACCCTGAGTTCTTTGAGTTGAACCTCTCTTTTTTACTCTTTACAAAAGCACATTTGAACTATTAGAGACATAAGTTTAAAGAAGAAAAAGACACCCAGGGTGAAGGTAGGGTGGTTGGGAAGGTGCAAGGAAAATGTAAGGCAATATGAATTTGATCGTGCTGGTGAAAGAGAGATTGAAATAACGTGTCGCACGATCAAGAGACAAATGGCCTTCAGTTGGAAAGTGACAGATCGGGGGCAAGGGTTATGAGTACTCAGTACACACGCACAACAAACCCATCATCAATCCTTGCAACAAGAGCATTAAGTCAAAATCTGCCAGTTAGAACACTCTCGGAGCTGCACACTCAGTGGTGATAGATTATAAAGCATAGAATATCTACTTCCACACTCTCCAGTAGCAGAAGGGGCCTGTGTCCAAAGATGATTGATACCTGGAAGATGGGTGCCCTTAGATGTCTCACTGGAGGCTGGGAAGAGAGAGGTATTCTGTGTTTCCCCCATGAAAAAGCAAGAGGGTGTCTGGCTTCCTGATGCTGCCAAAGCTGAGAGATCAGTACACATTATGGTGGCCAGGGGCGGGTGTGTGTGTGTGTGGAGGAAATCCCTGTAAAGGTACTGGGTCTATATTTAGTTTCCCTTTTTTTTGTTGTTTTGTTTTGTTTTTCAAGACAGGGTTTCTCTGTGTAGCCTTGGCTGTCCTGGACTCACTTTGTAGACCAGGCTGGCCTCAAACTCACAGTGATTCTCCTGCCTCTGCCTCCAGAGTGCTGGGATTAAAGGCATGTGCCACCACGCCTGGCATATTTATTTTTCTTGATCAGTTTACTTTTAAAGATTAGAGATAAAATTGCCTGTAAAAATGCCCAATGTAGGATATACTTACAACATATTTAAAAAGCCATTTCCCAACAATAGCTCTGTAGGAAGGGAAAGAAGAGTAGCCAATGGGAGTCAATCTCAATCTTTGTCTTAAGAAGTAGAGCCCACAAAGCTACAAGGATGAGGTTTGACACTCAGGAACTAACAGGTAGCAAACCACACTGATGCTGGTAACACCAGGCTGTCAACAACTACAGATTTTACTAAATAAGATTCCTCCTTTTTCCAAGCTCCCTTTTCCTAACTTAAGATATTAGATATATATATGTAATTGATAACTATGTGTTAAACACCACGAATGGAGCTCAATAGCCCAGTACTTACATAGCAAGCATGAGCCCTGCCTTCCATCCTCAGCACTGAGAAAATTATACATACTTAGTATTAGGTCTGCTAAGTGGACAGAGTATTAAAGCAACTCCTGTTGACCTATCACCATACCTATTAAAGCATAGCTAGTAAATACATCCGCTGCTTTTCTCACAATACATTTTACTCTCACTCTTGTCTAAGAGTAAGAGTTCAGAGGCAGCTCAAATAAACTATACTGCTGGAGTCCTTGACAAGACTGAAGTCAAGTTTCTGGTGATGTCTACAAACAATTTGGGGTAGAAGGGTGGAGGACTGGCTTTCAAGTTCACTCACGTAACTCACAGTGGTAGGCATTAGGTCCTTGCTTTTGGCCCTCTCCTAATGGTTACTCAGGTCTTGTCAGTTGGTGTCTATTGGTGCAAGTTACTGAGTGAAGTTGGGTAGGGCCATTTCTATTGTATCCTATTAGCTATAGAGTAGATCTGGTGCAGTGAGTGGGTGGACTGTACTCTACAGGAAAACCAAGAGGCAGGGATCATCAGGCCCCTTTTATAGGTCTACTATCAACTTAACTCAGAGAAGTCACATGACGGTTTTAGTTACAGACCACAAAAATCAAATAAACCCATGACACTCAATGATTACAGGAGAGATGGTGAGATTGTGGAATGGTTAGTGTTAATTCTCAAAGGAACAGATTCTAGAATCATCTGAGAGATGCATCTGGCCATGCTTCTGGGTTATTATCTTGACTATGCTAATAAGGTGGGAAGACATGTACACTATGGCTACCATATTCTCTAGCCAGGATTCTGGACCACATACATGGAGAGAGTGAACTGATGAGCAGCATATACTGACTGTTATCGGCTTCCTTAGTGTGCTTGTGATATGACCAGCTGTTTCAAACTCCCGACACCTTGACTTCCTTGCTGTGATGAACTGTACTCTTGAACCTTGAGCTGCCTAATTTTTTCCCACAACTTGATTTTGTCAGTAGTATTTTATCACAGCAATAGGAAGAGAGACTAGGACAGCATGGAAGCTGAGAATAGACCATCCATATTGTATATCTACTCTCTGCACTTTCCATTTCAGCTTCTCTTATGAGAAACCTGTGAGGCAGAAAAAAGATTAAGGTGTAGACATGTTTCTTCAAAAATATGGAGTTCGAAACCTAGCTAAATGCTTAATGGCACATGACCATTCAGCCTTGCTGAATCCACACAGTGTTGTGTTGTACAGATCCTGGAAGAGCTGTCGAGACGGTGCTGTATGTGCAGTTCCCAGAAAAGCTGTCCACACAGTGCTGTGTGTGTAGTTCCTGGAAGAGCTGCCCACACAGTGCTGTGTGTAGTTTCCGGAAGTGCTGTCCACACAGTGCTGTGTTATGTAGTTCCCGGAAGTGCTGTCCACCCAGTGCTGTGTGTGTAGTTCCCGGAAGTGCTGTCCACCCAGTGCTGTGTGTGTAGTTCCCAGAAGTGCTGTCCACCCAGTGCTGTGTGTGTAGTTCCCGGAAGTGGTGTCCACACAGTGCTAGTGCTGTGTTTGTAGATCCCAGAAGAGCTGGCATTATCTTGAAACAAATTAAACCTTAAGTATAGATTACTAGGCTCTTTTCTTGTTTTCTGTACTTGTGTCTTTGAATGTCTCAGATTCAGAACCAGGATCTCAGAATAAGCCGTGAAGGAAAAAGCTGCCTGAAAGACAAACTTAAGAGCCCAGTCATGACTCTAGCATACTTAGAAGTCAGGGTCTGAGCAGATTTAATTTTATGCTTCCCTCCATGTCCTCTCCATTACAATCAGAGAGGAATCCATAATCCATTCCTCTACAAGACAAATGCTATTTCTCTTTGCTTAGAAATGTTTCGTAATTTAATCACCACCCTTGCTGGCTCGGCTTCAGGCTTCATAATAAACAAAAACATTTTTTCTCCGTTGGATTAAAGCTGACACCAGTGCTTGGTAGATTCTAATACTGCACTCTGGACAGAAGCGAATGCTGTCTGGAGCACTCTGAGAAGCATCAGTCAGCCTGTCCTTGGTATATTGTTTCCCATTTGGAGGAAATGGAAATTGAAAAGGCCAGTCATGTATAGAAATACTAATGTGGCCCACACAGTGATCTTCATGTTTTTCAGCTAGACAACAGTCTATGCCCATGTCCTGCTGGTTCTCATAGAAGAACAGGCACTACCTCTACCCACTGTCATGAGCTCTCTTCATCCAGATGAATCCATAATTCTAGAATTAATAGTGCAACATAAATACAATGGAAGTCTTTGGATTTACAGGCAAGTCATCAATGCACTGAGTCTGCTGTGAGAGAAAGGGAAGCTGTGTGTCTACTTGACATGGCTTTTTACACTGATCAGAAATCTATGCATCAAAAATAAGCATATAAACCATGTGCTATAGGTCTTCATTGCAACAGATATGGCCCAAACTGGTCTCTCTAGAGTTTGGTTCCAGCTGATCACTGTTTTTTTTTAAATATACAAACAGCATCAGAAGGAAATGTTGCCATAGCTGCAGCTGTTTAATAATGTCTACTGTTCCTAACTACACTGAGGGCACCAGAAAGTGGTGCTGGGAGTACACACAATGACCCTCTTGAGTATTCTAATTAATGAAGGCTTAGTCTCTACAGACAACTGCTAAATTCCATTGCAACCCATGTCTTCAGTTCCCTGGAGGAGGCTGCCATACATTCACAGAACTTGGGTATAGATTTAACAATCAAAGCCAAGTAGCCAGGTATTCAATATTTAAACATAGTTGTTTTTAGTGTTTACTACTGCAAAGATTTTCTTTCCTCCCAGGGCCACTGTCAATTTGTTTGAAGTTTCCTTCAATGAGAAGTTGTGTACTTTCTCACTGCACAAAGTCAAAGCTGGGCTGTTCCTGTGTCATCAAACTCACTGAAGCTGCTGAGTTATTATATTGGTGGAATTAATTATTGAAATGAAGACATGCTTTGTTCTGCTTTCATGGGAAGATAAAAGCTTGAATAATTAAGAATAGTTTTCCATTATGGCTAATGTGCAATATGTATTCTAAAATAATTAGTTGAGTTTGGGAAATTGTTTTATATTATCTATTCCTTCATTTAACATAGTTATATATTCATTGGTTTATTTACTCCAAACTATTAGTTAATGAGTATCTGCAGGTTATAAAGCCTTATTGTAGAAAATAGAACTATAAACATAAATAAAACATGGTTCCTAACACTTAAAAGCTTTTTATTCAATGCATCTATGGAATCTCCAGATACTGAAAGTCCACAGGCTGTTAAATGAACTGTGAGGTTTTTTTTTTTCTCCAAAAATCTGACTTTTCCATGATAAACATATGTCAATATAATCTCTGTTTTGTTCTGGCCACCATCCAAATTACCTTTATAAGTTTAATTTTACTTAAGTGAATTTAATTTTAGTAAATTTAATTTTATTTAACTGAAATCTTCTTTTGGTATTTAAAGTGCCATAAAGACTATAACTCAATTTATTTATCCTAGTCATCTTAAATGTTCCTGTTTTTGTTTATTTGGTATTACTTTGTTTGTATCAATACAGGAAGAAAGTAGCTTTTGGGGGCGGGGTTTCAAGACAGAGTCTCTCTGTGTTACCCTTGGCTATCCTGGATTCACTTTGTAGACCAGGCTGGCCTCAAACTCACAGCGATCAGCCTGCCTCTGCCTCCCAAGTGCTGGGATTAAATGTGTGGGTGACCATGTCTGGCAAAAGTGGTTCTTAAGAAGTGTAAATGTTAATAGCATTGATAAATTAGAGGGAAAGCTGGTGTTCCTTAGTTCACAGCTTTTCATCCAATAAAAATCAGCTGGCTGGAGAAGTTCTTTCATTTTTCTATTAATTGACTTTCAGCTTGGACATCCTAACTATGGTAGTACCACCTTATATACTGAATCTGAAAGCAATTGTAACTTCATGAGACCTTCAACAATTTGTCATTTTGATTGAGGCAAGATGTAGTTGCTCAGACTGGAACACAGTAAGAAAACATCAGGTCCAAGGGTGAAATGTAAGCAACATGTGCCTGTGAGGAAGTGAGGGGTCTGCATTCCTAGGCTGGCTCTGCACTGTGCCCCTTGCCTAAGCCAGGGAGCTCATCTTCAGTCCACAGGGTTCAGCTGTGCTTCCTTCTAGCCTCCAGACCATGTCAACTGACCAAGAGCTGTGGTGTTCTGTGAAAAAGTTAACACCATATACACCTGCAGAAACACTGAATTCTTCCATAGCCAGGTCTGGTAATATAATGTGATCAAATATGCTTTGCTATACTGTCTTCACTGATCCTTTATTATTCAAACTTCTTCCTCTCCTTCGACTTAAAAATGTATGCCCAAATACTAGAGATAGATTATCTGTAAAGAAAACCAATTACTATTTGTGTTCGGCTTCACATCTTCAAATTGTGTGTTAGTTTATTTTTGACTTTTGAGTTTCTTCATATGCATGTCTCTGTGTCATGCTTTAAGGTTATAAGTCAAAGGACAACCTTGAGCATGTTCCTCATACGTTATCCACCATTTTATTTGTTTGCTTGCTTCAGATAATGTCTCTGTACTGCCTGAAATTTGATAAGTAGGCTAGGTTAGATCACCATTGAGCTATATGCATTCTCCCATCTCTGCCTCCTCAGTGGTGAAATTACAAGTGTGCACCACCATACTTGGAATGGCTTGTTTGTTTGTTTGTTTGTTCACTTTATATCCAGGCCATAGCCTCTTCCCTCCTCTCCTCCCAGTCCCACCCTACTTGCCCAACTCCTCTATTCCTCAGTAAAGAGGAACCCGCCTACCCACACACCCTAGCTCATCAAGTCCCATCAGGACTGAGTTCCTCCTCTTTCCCTGTGGCCTGGCAAGGTAGTCCCATCAGAGGGAAGTAATTGAAAAGCAGGCAACAGAGTCCATGTCAGAGATAGCCCCACTACCCTTACTAGAGGATCTACATGAAGCCTAAGTTGCCTATCAGCTACATCTCTGTAGAGGACCCAGGTTCTTAGCTAATGAAACAGAACACCAACAGCTCAGCCTTTAAGATCAAGAATTAGTAAATGGGACCATGTGAAACTGAAAAACTTCTGTAAGGCAAAGGACACTCAATAGAATCAAAAAGCAGTCTACACATTGGTAAAACTTCTTCATCAATCCTATATCTGGCAAAGGGCTAACACCAAAAAATTAAAAACCAACAAGCAAAATAACCCAATTAAAAAATGGGGCACAGAGCTAAAGAGAGAATTCTCAAGAGAAGAATCTCAATAACCAAGAAGCATTTAAAGAAAATACAAATCAAAAAGACTGTGAGATTCCATCTTACACCTATCTGAATGGCTAAGGTAAAAACCTCAAGTGGCAGCACATGTGGAGAATGGGGGGGGGGGGCGGTACACTTCTTAATTGCAGTTGGGAGGGCAAACTTGTAGAATCACTTTGGAAATCAATCTGGCACTTTCTCAAAAATCTGGGGGTGGGGAAGAAAACTTGGAATAGCTCTACCTTAAGACCCATCTCCTGGAAATATACCCAAAAGATGCTCTACCATGCAACAAGGATATTTGTTCAACTATGTTCATAGCAGCTTTATTTGTAATGGTCACAATCTGGAAACAACCTAGATATTCCTCAACCGAAGAATGGATAAAGAAACTGTGGTACATTTATACCATGGAATACTGCTCAGCTATTAAAAACATGGAAATCATGAAATTTGCAGGCAAATGGATGGAAATAGAAAAGATCATCCTGAGTGAGGTAACCCAGACCCAGAAAGACATGTATGGTATGTCCTTACTTATAAAAGGATTTTAGCCCTTGAGGACAGGATAACCATGCTACAATTCACAGACCCAAAAAACGTAAGTAACAAGAAGGATCCAAGGAAGAACGCTTACATCTTACTTAGAAGGGAAAATAGAATAGACAGGTGTAGTGGTTGAAGAGAGGGAACAAGGTAGGAGAGGGAGTGCAGAGAAAAATAAGGGTGGAGATCAGACCTGAGGAGAGCAGGGGTGGGAGCACAGAAGGCCTGCAGAGAAAAGAGAAAAGAGAAACTGTGGGTAGGGGTATCCATGTGACAAGCTGGAGACCTGAGTCAGAAGAGGCCTCTGGGAGGATATGATGGGAACTCTAGCTGAGACTCTTTTTTTTTTTTTTATGTGGATTTTTTTTAAACTGACAAAGTTTCTTTTATGGCAAGGCTAGCAATAATAGACCACTGTTCATTTAACCCATTAATTTGGTTGATAAGTTAGGTCACACGAGAACTGATGGAGCACCAAGAGAAGACTTCCAAACATTTGAATGGTCACAGAAGCAATGACCAAATATCTGCTTCCATATAGCAATTGTATCTATGCCCTTATAGGGCTTCTTAGAGAAATAATACCAGATAAAACTTCAGAGAAATCTTTAGAACACTTGTTGCATATGGTAAGGTTGATTTTGATTCTAATTGTTTTATCCTAATAGAATACAAGGAGTTATATGAAGGCCCTCATTCTGAGTGCATAGGGAATAGGACACACACACACACACACACACACACACACACACACACACACACGTAGAGAGAGAGCAATTTTTACTCATATTCTAGCACAAGACCAGTAATTCTTGATAATGGAGGGCATAATATGTTTTCTTTCACAAAAGAATTTCAGACAATATAATTGCCTAGTAATTAAGGGATGTCACCATCTTAAAACTATTTTTTCCATCATAAAACTTTTAACAAGGTACATCCTATACATTACAACCATTATGTGAAAGTTTGTAGAGGAGAGAGGATATGAGGATATTTACATGAGTGTAATGTCTTATTTTCCCAATTTTTTCTCATTCAGTGGAAAGTGTATCTCTGTAGCTAAGTGAAGAGCATCAACAAGAATCCAGACCCAAGCAATCCAACCCAGCACTGATGATGACAACATGCTGAACTAAAACGCAACTGCTGATGTGACAGATGCTCTCTTCCAAAAGCAGTTAACCTGAATCTAATGAGAAAATCACCACTCAAGGGCAGAGCGCAAAGACAGTCTAAGAGAAAAGTGGGCTAGCCTTTGTATAAACACACCATCTTAAAGTGAAGCTGTGTTTACTGAAAGGAAAACCAAGGCTCTGTTCTGGATTCAAACCCAGTAGAGACGCTCGAAATAAAGTATACACACCATGATTGAAAACTGAAACAATCGATGAGGTGATTTGTGTTAAGCAGAATACTGAACCCTTCTAAATCATGACTATATGAATATGAGGAAGCAGGAATTAAATTACTAGTCACTGACTCAAAGCAAAAAGATTATGTTACATTATCCAGATGAATTGAATGTATCACGATGGTTCCTTAAATGATCAATGTCAAAGGCCTGGATCTCACTGATAGACTGAGAAGTTGAAAAGTCACTGTATCATTAGGGATCTGACTTCATTGATGAATCAGTTCACTTATAGATTTATAATTGACTAAAATATAACAAATGGTAAGTGGAATGTTCCTGTGGGATATGGAGCCTACTGGAGGAACCGTGTTGCTAGGGGCATGCAATTAGGAGGAATTTCTTTTTTACAACTTCTCCCACTATCACCACCACCCCCTCTGCATTCTGGATAGCATGAGATGGATACTATTATTTCATCCCCCTTCATATTGATATTTTATAGTACCTTGACCCCAACATGGTGGGGCAGCTGAATAGGAACTAAAACATTTGAATGTGCAACTTGAAATGATCTTGCCCTTTGTTAAGTTGATTTCTCTAATATTGTGTTGCAATGACAAAAAATCACTAATGCAAAGAGGGAGTTAACAGTGTCAGAATTACAAAATGTAAAAAGTACTTGACTGCCTCTGATTTTGACAGTGGATGCAGATTATGAGTCAATGAATGTAGGCAGACTTGAGGAATTTGCATTCCTTTCTGGAAGCTCAAAGAGATAGGATATTTTCTTCTGTTGTAATTCCTCAAGTCTACTAGGGCTGCTAAAGGAATGCAACATTATTGATAGCTTAATTTTAGCCCCAACTAATCATGAATATGCATTGTGTTGTGTAACTGAATTTCTGGTGATTTGTTACAGTAATTGCCTTAGTCAAACTTTCGCTCTGTATCAACAATGTGTCTGATATAAACAACTTAAGGAGGGTACTCTTTGTTTTAACTACAGCTACAGAGGTCAGCTCATTGTACAAGGTTCCATCACTTCTAAGCCTGTGGAAAGGAAGTACACAGTGGTGCACTTGAAAGAGGCTGCTCATCTCATAGCTGACAGTAAGCAGCAAGAAGTATAGGAAACAGCCAGAACAAGGTACAATCTCAAAGTACAAGCTCCTGGTGACCTACTTCCTCCAACCAGGCCTTATCTCTTAGTTTGTAATTATCTCCAAATAATGACACAATACTAAGTATCTATCAATATATTAAACCAAGATTCTAGTAAGAGAATCTATAGGGGACATTTCATATTCAAATCGTAAGAAATTTAGTATAAAACTATGGAGCTCAGATTTAGCAAATATCTAAAATTGTGGTTTTGGTAGTGGGTAATAGGCTAAAACTGGGTGTACTTTAAAGCATCATTGGAAAATCCTAAATTTCTTCAAAAGATCTAGTAGTAGAAATACAGGTGTTGAGGGCTTTTCAGGTGAGGATCAGAAAATGTAAGGATCCTGGCTTTGGCAACTGGTAGAAGGAAGATCATTGTTTTATAATAGCAAAAAGTTCAGCAGATATATACATATATATATATGTGTGTGTATGTATGTATATGTGTATGTATATATGTATGTATGTATGTATGTATGTATGTATATAAATACTCTGAAGCATAAGAATTCTCATCAGCTAAGGAGGCTTATAAGCAAAAGGCTGAAGATACATTCCAGATTTTTCCCTCAAATCTCACAGGAAACATGAGGGGGGAAACAGATTATAGGGAAAATTATGAGTAAAAGGAAATAGAAATGTTGGCAATTTGAGAAATTTCAAGTCTGCCTAGATCAGTGGTTCTCAACCCGTGGGTCATGACCTCTTAGGGGATCATATATCAAATATCCTGTATATCAGATATTTACATTATGATTCATAACAGTAGCAAAACTACAGTCATGAAGTAGCAATAAACTAATGTTATGGTTGGGGGGGTCACTACAACATAAGGAACTGTATTAAAGGGTCGCAGTATTAGGAAGGTTGAGGACCACTGGCTTATGATGTAATATGGACTAAAATTAGAAGCTATAATATCAAGAGCATATGTTGCAGAAAAAAAAAGAAGGGAGGCAAGAATGCAGCTTCTTGGCCTTACTCTGTACCCGAAGAGGTAGGCAGGCAACTAAGCATCCTCAGGATTGAGAGTGGAAGGCAGAGCCTTTTTATTCTCTGTGATATAAGCCAGAGGCATATAAATTTCTGAAAATGTCATGCCAGCAAAACTTATTCAGGGGCTTACTGGAGAATTTGTGACCTCTGTCACAAATAGAGCTTTTCTATTTGGTTTGTTACACAGCACTTTGAATAGTGCCTCTGTTTGGTGGCCTCAACATAAGATAAAGCAGAGTAGACTAAATAACACACATCTGGTTTTCATGTCCTATACATAGACGGTTCCTTGGGCATCCTTGAGAAGAGGTCCATGGGAAGAGATGCTGCCAATCCATTGCTTTTGCCAGCTTACTGGCTTCTGCAGAGCTGTACATCTAGAAAGTTGGAGAAGGAAGGGCTGGGCATTCTTCTTCAGATAGTTTTGGTGCTTTCTTGGACAACTCCTGTGATCCTCCCTTTTCCACAATAGGTCTGGTATTTTCAAATTCCAAACCTCAAAATGGAATCATTCATTCCTACGTGTTCTGTTTGTCATTTTTGTACTGGGAGTAGGGAATGAAGGTCATGCTAGCTTAATGAACGGAGAAGAGATGAGTGATTTAATGGGAAAAGGTGGGGGAAAAGATAACTAGTATCTGAAAATATCATCTACAAATTAGAGTAACCTGATAAATAATTTAACAAGTGTTAGGTACCAATGCTATAACAGAGACAGCTCCTGTGGGAATAGATAAAAGATGGTGGCAAGGAAAATCTTACATGTAGTGGCTATTTTTATTCTACTCCTTAAGAATCCATTGTCAACTGTGTGGAGAAAAGATGATGAAAAGGGAAAAGCAGCAAGCATAACGGCGACTGGCGAAGCATCATAGAACAAGCAGACAGCAAATTCTGAAATAAAGGAGGACAAGCCAGAGTTCATCTGCAATTTGCCCCTCCCACCTCAGTGGTATGAGCAATTATGCCAGTTCTCTTGGCAAAGGTTGTTGATTTGTGGGATGAGGATGATAATGCATGTTCCACAGCTGGACCATCAGTAAAATGAGACAGTGCATCTAAAGTACTTAGCACTAAACCATCATTTGTTGAACTGATTGCTGTTAAGCAGTTGTTATCACCTACTTTTGTACAAGGCAGAGTTAAAGCAAAGACAAATGGGGAAAACACAGCATATGGGCACAATAGACATAGTGCATGAAATAAAGATGGCTTCCACCTGGGCAATGGCAGTGAGTGCATTACATGGGAGGACCAAAGTGGGGAAAGGAGTGAAATAATTTACATATGCTGAGATTGAGATCCAGTAGCACACCCACATTAAGCACTCTGTTCGCTGCTGAGGGTACTTGCGGAAAGACTGGGTGTCTTCACCTCTTTCCATTACATACTAATAAATACTGAATTGATCTTTCAATTGCAAAGCTCGCTCAATGAAAAGACACTAATCACTGTCGAACTTAAATAGCTCCAAAAATGTCAGAATACAGAGCTAATTAAAACAGTGAGCTATTTTTAAACAATTTCTCAGTGGTGGGAAGGATCCTAGGAAATTATACATTAGAGTGCCAAGAACCATAAGTCATTCCATTATTTAATTGAGTCCATGTAGACTACAGGCCTTTGAACTTACAAAGGCATTGAAGTGAGGCTGCGGAGTGACACACATTACCAAGTGAGATGCGCATTGTGTTCTTCGTGTCCCATTTTGAAGAACTCAGATCTACTGTGCCTCCAGAGCACAGCTGTCACTGGGTTTTCTCTGGCTCAGGATAAAGAGGAGGGTGGTTGGAGCTGAGGTTTAAGCAAGGGCAGAAACAGAAAAGGGAACTAACCTGAGGTCCAGCACTGAGTGCTTTCTACATGCAGAGCTGAGCCGATTCTGTGTGATTGGGAAGGCCACTCTGTGGTACAGAACAGAACCATCTTAACTATTCTAGAGACTCCTTTTGGCTCTCTGAATTTTGGGGGATCAAGTGCAAGGAAGATGGTACCTTATGGGACTGACCATCCATATCTGCCTTGCCACTTCCATGAAGAAAAAAAAAAAAGATAGGTTACGTGGGCCTGATGCATGAGAGTGAAGCTGGGATCAGACAGTAACTTTGGAGATCATTGGAGTTCAAAGTCCTGTGATATCAGCCAGACAGAATGTATTTTGAAGAGAAAGAGGTATAAAGATAAATCTGTGCGTAAAATGAATATTCAATTCTGGGGAAGAGTAAAGACTCAAGAAATGGGCCTGAGCCTGTAGAAACAGAAGTCACTTGAGGACAGGGGTTCGGGGTGAGTCTGTGCTTTGGAGACATTGATCACCATGATGACATAAGATATACATGGGAGGACAGGAAAGGAAAGTTTCCATGCCATGTAGGACAGATCCTCATCAATAGCTAGTAAACAAGTATGATTAAGATAAGGAGTTGGCCACCTGGAGTTTGACTATGTTCCAGTGAGTATATGGCAACACAAATTAACTTGTTTTTTCTTCTTTTGGGGGGGGGGGTTCTGAGATGTGGGGGGAGCAGATGTTGGAGGACTGGGAAGTGAGGGTAGTGGGGTCTCATGTTGTGAAATTTCCAGATAATCAATAAACATATTATGAAGAAAGGATTACAGGAAGATGGGGTGAGGAGTTACTTATAGGAGCAGAAATTACTCAAAGGCAACTGTATCACCAAAGTGCACCCCAGCATAGGAGACAGCTCACAAGGCCTGGGAACCTGGAACACACTGCACAGCCTGCAGGCAGTTCAGCATTTTGTAGCAAGTCCTTCCCAAATGGCACAGTTAGTCTAAGCTTCTTCCAGGCAGCTGGGATGGTCTCTCTTAGTCTTCTTTGCAGTATAGCTTGTCTGGGAGTGACACTCAGCCTTCTTTTCTGTTTACTCTTCTGAGGGGCAGAGGGCGGGGCAAGGAGGCTGGTGATTCTGGTCATTTCAGGCACTTTCTGAAGCTACTTTGAGTTGCCTACCTTCTGGCTTAAGACGCTTCCGGTCAGGATGGAATGTTTCAGGCTTGGAGGAAACTGTTATGCAACAAACATAGTCATGGAATTATGGTTACAAGACAACTTGATGAGAGGGAGGAGAATTGTGACCATGACAGAGAAGGAGGGGGCTCAATGGGAGGCTACTCCAAGGGTGGAGAGAGTTGGTGCTAACATCTCCACATGTACAGTGCCAGTCTACAGACATGGCCTGTACTCGAAATCATGCATGACCTGTTCAGAGAAGATGGTGCAGACTAAAGCGCCAATTGTCAGATGACTGATCTTGGTGGGGAGGGATAAAAAAAAAATAGAGGAAACACATGTAGTACTGAAATTGAAAGGATACAAAAAATGTGGTAAAGAGGTCATATATGTTTTCTTTATCAACTCACAGGCTCTTCTTAGGTACTGACCCTCTTATGCTAAAAAAAAAAAAGTACAATACTCTAGGACACTTGTGGGTATAAATAAACAACTATGTGTTCTCATTCCTATTCCTCTCATTATATAAATATAGACTATGCTTCTGACCACATCTTTCTATACTGGCTTAGTGAGAGCATAATTAGCTAACTATGTGCTTCTTGTACGGCGGGTAAATCAAAACCAAGAGATAAATGAAAATTTAGGAAGGCCTTGGTTGACTTCCCTGGTGCAAAAGTGAAAGCAGAATACAAGTGTACAGCAGGATGGCCTAAGGGAAACCACACTCCTCTCTCAGAGCTAACAGTTCTTCCAGATAGATCCCCTCCAGGCTGGGGGTCTACCTCCCAAGCATCATATCAAAAATATATTAGCTCTAGAAATCACCTGTCCATAGATTATGTAGCATAATATTGATGTCAAAAGAGGAATGCCTCTGAACTCTGAGCATGGCGGACTAACACAAGCACAAGTGTTATTGGCTGATTTGGGGGTCAGCTGCTCTCTTCGGAAGGCTGATAAGCTACAGAAATGACCTTCAAAATAACCCCAGAGTTTACTGAGGTTTCGGAACATAGCTGCAAAGTGGGATATCGAAGTTGTCTTAATTTATAGACTTAATAGATTTGGGGAGCAAACACAATCTTTACATCTAAACTTGGTGATGTCATTACTATGTGCTCAAGTAGTGAAAAAATATTTTTAAGAACCCTTTGCCAGTGCCAAGGGGGTTCTCTAGTGAAGGTCTGGGGCACTGTGTTCTGCTAGGAGAAAGCAGGAGAAATAAGGAGCGGGGGACAAGTAGGCATGCATATGATGGTAGAAATAGGAGGCCTTACTGTATGAAGGCTTGAGTGACAATTTTGTAAGCCAGTAGAAGTACTAAGTGACATCAGATGGAATTAGGGTCCCTGGGACAAGTTGGCATGGTTTTCGCTCCTGTCAACAACACTGTCTGGGCCGGAGTCACACTAAACACATTTTATTGCCTGTGTCTGTGGTCTGCCTTATCTCTGGCAAAGATCACATCAATAAGAAGCTCACATTTAGAGAAACTGATGCTCCCCAGAGATGGACTAATGCTCTGGTGAGCTTAGCTATGAGGGATCTGCAGACCCACACTCTCCTTTTCATATTAAATGTACTCCAAGGGCAACATAGGGGAAAGACTAAGAATAAACCAGTCATTTAAACAACCCTGGCCTGTGAATAGCATGAAAATGTTAAAGTCTATGGGAAATCACCTTGATTCATAATACTATGCACATGGGGTGAATGGCTCAACAATATGAACTATTTCAGATATATTGCTAGACTACAATGATATCCTAAGTATAGCAAGCACAATGCCCCATCCATATAGAATCAGTGCACCTATGCAGAGCCGTGGGGGGTTATTAAGCTATGTGCTCTCAATGTGTTCACTGGCTAGTAATTATGCAAATGCCCTTAGACATAGGATAGGAGCATATTCACGAAGGAACAAATAAAGTGTTGCTTTGTAAAAGAGGGTACTGGACAGCCAGGCGAAGCCAGAAGAAACAATTCCTTCACAGAGACATTACAAACAGCAACAACACAAGAAACACAACCACAATGCAGAGAAGGAAAAGAATGGACAGCCGTGGCTGTTTTCCACAGGTCAGGAAAACCTCACAATGGAAACTGCCTTGATCATCACGAATTACAACCAGAAGCCCACGAAGTAAACACAGTGTAGAGATTTTTGATTTGGGCTAATTTGGAGCTTCAACTTTCCCTGTAAGTACTATATCTATCCTTCTATTTCATATATTAAAAAATGCACCAACTATTGCCAGCATTAAGCACATCCAGACCATGTCACAATGCAAACTGAACAATAATTGCTAACATTTATTAAGCACCCTCCTTGAGCCAGGGACCATGCTAACAAACGATTCATTTCAGTGCCTGCTGCTGTATGTTACTTCATAATTTAGTCCTCATAAATACATTCTGTGGCATTTGTTCCATCCTTTATAGATGAGAAAATAGTGATACTGATTATTAAGCAGTCTGCTTTGTTACATATGATGCAGAATGTACTTGCCCAGGCCTGTTGCCAATGTCTAATCTGGATCCCTGACCAGATATAACACTTGATGACACATGTCAGCTACCCAGTTCTATGCCATTCACTGAATGTCACCTTGTCAGATCAAAGGGCCTGAATGTTTCCCTTGAACAGTTTGTAATGCCAAATAGGATTCAAGGTGATTGGTGAAATAAAAAACATTTTCAACAGCAGCATACAGTACAATGAACAATGAGGAACCCATCCTTCTTACAGTATGCCCTGACTACCACCAAAAGGCATAGTATAGCTAAATATACTCATGGGCAGGCTTGAGTTCCAGCTCTTTTACCCCCGTGCACAGTCTAAGGATGAGTGGATACAAGCTAGAGTCTCGTTTATGCATGCAATACTGTTGAGATTTCTAGCCTCTGAAGGCAAACTAATCCAGTACCAAACTCCTTGAGTAAGCATCCCCTGAAACAAGAATGTCTTCCCTTTGTCTAAGTCATTTTGCTACTTTTAGCATCTTAGTGATGAGATTGACTTCCTGGGGGAAAATAGAGAAAAAGAGGAACGTAGATAATGCTAAGCAGGAAGTCCCAGGTAAGATATGAGACTTAACACAGAAACTTAAAGAAGATTTGATGAGTGAGTTTCCAAAAGGAAATAGAAGGAAGGAACAAACTATGGTGTAGGAGAAACAAGGCCAACCGCTGAGCAGGAACAAAGCCTTTTGCCAATAGGTGGCTGGGCTTCCACATAGAGCTGGCCTGAGACCTGCCTGGGCATGCCTAGAGACTGATGATGTCATAATCGGTGAGGAGACACGAGCCAATGAGGAGTAACCACAACATCAGCTTGCAGTCTAAGAGCCAATGGGATGCAGGGCAGAGGGTATAAAGGTACATCCTCTTCTTGGAATAAAGGAGTCTGCTTTTGCGACTTGCCTGATTCCCAGAGTCTCTGTCCTTAACTCTGCCTGTGCCCACTCATCCCCATGCTCAAGGGTCCTGAGCCTCAGTTCAAGTAACACTATGATATCCTTTGGGAACAGCCACACTCTCTCTAGGATTCTAGCACCCTATAGAACCTCCATGAATCTGAGCATCCCTCCTACCTAGCTGACACATCCTAAGGTTTTTGCTTTACATATGAATGCTGCACAAAGAGCTGGTTGTTCCATACCTGAGTTTTCTTTTTGTCCTTGTGTGATCAGTCAGTGTTGTAGATTATTTAGGAAACAGGGAAGGAAATCCTCAGCTTTCTCTTCCATTACTTGTACAGATATTTCTTTGGTTTTTACAGCTACTAACTCCTGACATCAGTCAGCGTGCACCTCGAAGCACTGAGCACTGGACCATGGCCAGCCAGAAGAGGTAACTATTCCCTAGGCTATAACTTTACTTGCCCATCTTTTTCCTCTCCTTGTCTTTCTGGCTACTGAGCCACAGGAGTCTGCATTCTGTGCCTGATTTATAATGAGCAAGAAGCCAAGGAACTTATACATTCTCATCACATTATATAGATACAACGAGGGTAACTTAGACAGCTCTTCAGATCTGCTTAGTTTTTATTTTTATCAAAAATTAGTGGAACTATGACAAGTTCTAGAAGACTACCATAAATATTAAAGAGAGAAATTTATCCTTAATGTGAAGGTGATAACCAATGTCTTTGGTTCTTTTCTTCCTTTTTTAGAGATGCTTTCTTTATCTTTAAATGCAAGTCTTTTTTTTTTCTATAAAGGACCAGACAGCTTTTAGTGTTTGTGGGTCAGTCACTCTGTCAGGTTATTCATCTTTTGTCACTGTAGCATGCTAGTAGGCACTAACAATGTAATCGTGTCTGGGAATGGTTTCCTACCAGTAAAGATTTATTGAGATAAGAAGGTACCAATCAGAATTTAGCCTGTGCTCTGTAATTTTTTTCAACCATGAGATACATCATGCTGTGTGTTTGAAATGACAGATTAAAGATACATTTATTGGGTACATATCAAGGGTTAGTCCAAGAAAATAAACAATGAGAGAGGTCTGTGGCAGAAGGGAAGATTAACAAAAAAGATCTAGAAGGAGACAACATGGAAAATTCGAGAGACCTGGAGATGTAGCTCAGTTCTGGGATACTTGTCCGGGTCTGATCCCCAGAAGATCAAAGAAAATAAGCAATAAATGAAACTTCTGAGGGAGAGTTTATGTCTCGTCATTCCTGATCAAAATCCCTTGGCCCCTTTTGTTTTTTGGGTTTTTTTGTTTGTTTGTTTGTTTGCTTTTTCTCTTCATCTTATATGTCTTTAAGACAGCCTTGCATTTTTCAACAAGATCCTTCAGCTTACTTTGAATGGCTTCCTTCACATGTTCCACATCTCACATCTCACATTTATTAATCAGGCCCAATGTTCTGTGGGATTTCCTATAGCTCTTTCACCCAGAACTGTGTAACATACATACAAGTAACATGACATAGGTTGAGCAGGTTATATTTAGAAATATGTTGTATGTACAAATATGCATGAAATAACAAGTTTAAAAAGAGACCGTGAATTTGAGGGGGAGAGGAGCTGGAGATAAGGCAGGGGTTGGAGGGAAGAAAGAAAGGGGAAAATGTAATTATAGCATTTCAAAAAAAGATTGTTTTAGAAGAATGAAAATAAGATATCCCAAGCATTGTTCCCAGCCTAAACCTCAAAACTCATACTGCCTGTTAGCCTGATTATCAGGGCCAGCTGACCTGGGCTCTATTTTCTTATAGAGCAGTCATTCTCATCCTAAGCCTAATGGACCTTAAAGGAACAGTCAGCTGTCCTGGGTAGGCTGAAGCTTTCATCAGACCTGGTTGCACTATTGATTTTAAAATGCATTTGGCTGATGATCAGATTCTGGTCCTCTATGAACTGTCTTTCTCTGAATCTCATTTTCATACTGAAAACCTGGACAGGAATTTTCAAGGTGAACTGCCCTGTGAGGTTCCATCATTAGCACTGCTTACTGAAGCAGTGGTACCCACTTTGTACCCAGTCCTTGTTCTCCTGTGAGTTGTTCAGGTCCTCTGGGACTTTCTTCTCATCACAAAACCCTAGAGCAAGGTTTGGAGTCCACTCCCTCACCCACAAGGATGCATGTACATTGTCTATCTACATCGATATCCTCTCTGTAGAAGAAAAATTGAAGGACGTAAGTAGACACTTGCCTTTGTCATTCTTCTTCCCAGAACCATATGACTTACTTGCTTTCAGAATGGTTTCTATCCTACCCACCTAAAGATTTCCTGCTTCACTGACTTCTTGTCCTGAGGGAGCTTTATCAGATAGCTGGGCACAAAAGGCTTATTCTGGTATATAGCTCTGATCTGGGTGACTCTCGAGGGAAAGTAGGTTGTCCTTGAGTCCATATTGAGGGTGCTATAACTGTACACACACACACACACACACACACACACACACATACACACATTGGAGTAGTGTAGGGAAATCCCTTGTTCCCAGCAGACTTGCATTTATAAGCTTGTATATAGAGTCTGCAAAGTTCATAGCCAGTTCTCAGCTATGGATATGTTCCTCTACCTTGTTGGCAGGGAAAACATTAATATAGACATCCCAGAAGGTAGCATGAAGAGTGTAACACGTATCTAAAATTTTACAAAGTGAGCACAAGTATATTTCTTTCTTCAGTTCTCTCCTTCCATCCTGTGGCTGTGGGGGATTGAACTCAGGTCCTTTTAAAGGGGTGGCTACAAGTGCTTTTATCTACAAGCTCATAAAAAAAATTTAAAAAATTAAAAAAATGGGGAGAGGTCAGAGGGCAAAAAAAAAGGAAGTCAAACATGAATGAAGTCCTCAGCCCCAGTGACCTCAGATAAAAGTATCTGGAAAGAAAAAGGTCTATAGGATCTTAGAGAATTAGGTCTTTTGGGTGAGTAGGGAGGGCAGAGGACAGTAGATGTTTGTAGACGATGGCAGGGGAAGGAAGCAGAGAGTGGCTTCTGAGGAACAGATCTGAAAGGTGAATCTGAAATGGTAGTTGACAAGACAGGTTCCAAGGGGGCTAACTAGACATGATAAGGAAGAAGTGGACGTTCCAGTGGGCTCAAAACTAGAGGGGCAGTTTCATGGAGGAGTGTGTTCTATGTGTAGTGTCCGAGTTTAGAAGATGGTGCAAGGTAATCAGAAAGATGGCCAAACAGAAAGAGAGAAGAAAGCCTTATTGAGCTGCTGGAAGATGAAGGAACCTGGTGATTGTCCTCAAATTAGAAAAACAACACTACAGGCCAGAGCCCCTTCGGTCTGGACAGAAAGGACTGTGTCAGATACTTCGGAGCACCTCCTATGCTACAGAAATTTTGTAAAATAATTTTACCATTAGTCAGTAAAATGTGTGTAAAATATAATTTTACAAAGACAAAATCATATTTATAAATGTGAAGGGTTCATATTGTTTAAATTCAGACTTTAGACACTGAGACAATTAAACATCTCTATAAATAAAAAGGAAAGAATGTTAACTAGGCTCGACCAGTAGGTTTGTTGATGTAAAAATATTAAGATTCAACAAATTAAACATTCTACAAAAGACATCTTGTAATCTTAAAGTTTAAGTCTGTTTAACTCCTTGTTAAGGATGACTTAAAGATAGAGTTATCTCTTCTTAATTATGTATTAAAAATTAGACTCAAGTGATAAAAATCATAGTGTTTTATATATTACAAGCCAGTATACTAAGCATTTAAAAAATTAAATAGCATTAATATTTTGGCAATAAGAAGTAATTACAGGAACAGGAGAGAAGGCTCAGTAGCTAAAAGCTCTTTCTGCTTTTCCAGAGGACTACACTATGGTTTCCAGCACCTATTTCAGACAAGTCACAATTGCCTGTCACTCCAGCTGCAGGTGATCAGAGACTCTGCTCTAGTTTTAACACACATACACACACACACACACACACACACACACTCACATGCACACGCACGCACACACGCACACACACACACATGCACGCATACACACACAAATAGTATTACAAAGTAATAACTCCTATTGGGGTTCCATTTCCCTTTATAATTGTAATATAACAACAACTATCTTATTATATTCACAAATCTATAAATCCTAATCCCTGACATATCTGGTCTCTCATTTCCTCCCTGTTACTAATAGTATTTGGTTCAAGGAAAATAAATGTTAAAATAAATGTTAAAGTAACACTATGCTGTTATTTGATTTGTTGTACAATATGACTTTTCATTTACTCCCCCAAACTCAAATACAATACCAAGTTAACTCAATATATTATATTATTATCTACAAAGTTATAGAAACTGAGATCTCAAAGACTAAAACTTGCTGAAATAACAACTAGCCATTCCTCATGAAGTTTTAGCTATAAAACCAAACTGACTAAAGGGAAAACTAAAATTAAAAATGAAAGATAGACATCAAATAAAACATAATGTAAAGTATACAATTTGTAGCTATTAGGAAAAACATTTACTCAGCTTGTCAAAAGTGTGGCTTCTGGTTGTTTACAAATCCTGCTTATCTCATTGTCTACCTTTCCGTCTCTAGGTCATATGGTGGTCTTCATTGTCTCAACTCTAGGTACAATAATCTTGTTATATGTCACACGTACCTGTTATGTCATGGCTATCTCAACTCTAGGTACAATAATTGCATGATATGTAACTATTATGCCAGATAGAGAACAAAAATGAGAAAAAGTCATACCTGAATCATGATGACAAATTAATTTAATATGATCCAAGGATTTATACTTTAATGGCTGCAGCAACTACCTCTCTGTCTTGAAGATTGCCTCTGTGCCTCCTCATCTCCACTGGACTCTAAGAATAAAATGCCTGACCCCATGGGGCATAGAACAAGGTTTTATCTTACCATACACAGAACGTCATGTTTGGCTAACAGCAGGGACTAAGAAGTAAATTTCACATAAAAATAATTCCACAGTTATTTCAAAGTTCAGTGACTAAAGAGAACTAGAATTTTGTAGGTCCAAAGTGAAATTATCTTGACTTATCTTCGTCCCTGCAGTGGCCATTTATTGTGTAACTCAACATCTTTGTGGGTGTTAGAAATGTTTTTTAGGAATGTACAAAGTGACCCTTAACTTCCACCAGCCCCAAAGCTAATACTTTCCTCAGAAGCTATCAGAACCATTGGAGAAATTCTCCTCTTTACTATAACCCAGTTACCTTGTATAAATACTAGTGCATTTGAGGAATGTCTGGCCTTATGGGTTTGGTTCTGTAACTATAAAAGCTCCATGAAATTTTTACAGTGTCAGAATACGGAATTTGGAGCAACTCGGACCATGGCCACTCTTAGGTGCCTCCAGAATAAACTCTTTCATATTCCCTTTGAGGTGAGAGCTGTGCTGAGACCACCTCCTAACTGCCCCCCCCACACACACACAGTTGAGGGCTCCTCATTCATCATTCCTCAATTCAGCAGAAAATAGGCAGACATTTTAAAATACACCATAATCATTTACTGCCATTACCATCTTTCCCCCATGAAATTGTCCCTTGGTTTTTATGTAAACAAAGTCAAAAAATATCATGCCCCACATATCCCATAATGGCACACCTATAGATCACATACTAACAAAGCCCCTTGTTCTGTGGGATTTTCCATATGCTCTTTCGCCCAGAGGTGTACTTAAGAGTTACTTAGCATAGTCCCAAGTCCAAACCACAGAACATACAGTGCATGTGACTCAACTGGCAATGCCAACTGGCTTTTTTTGTATTGTACTAATTCCCTCCCCATACATCCTCTTAAGGAACTTTATGAGAACACTCTTTGCTGTTCCCGAATGGGATGAAGGTTTTCTCCCTATCCCAATGTGCCTTTGGCATTGAAAGATAGTCAGACCTCATATACCTCTTGAACCATGCTCTCTCCCCAGACTTAACATTCTTACTCATAATACCACAAAACTCAGCAACTCAGGGGTTCTGGGTCTCTGTCGCAACAATGCCAAACTGGGTGCTTTAATTATATCTTTAATTGGGTGTGGAAAGTAACATGGCATAAAAATGACCATTGTGAATGAAGTTATATTTCTCAAAAGAAGATGCATAGCACTCAGAAAGAGCACATGAGCAAGCCCAAGGTGAACAAACAGGTAGGAAATGCCGAGGAAGGAAAAGTTGAGATGAGAGCCTTCATTCTGATTCCTACAGGAAAGAAGGGAGGTAGAGTGAGGGGCCTACGATGGGCTTGTTTGAAAACAGTCTGTGTGTTCTTGGGTACCCAAAGGGACTAACTATAGTTGTCTGGAACATGGCTCTGAGGTGGTTAGGATAAAGGAATGGTGTCACATCAATGATGCAGTTGGGAAAAGGAGACTGGATTGGTTGGTTTGTGTGTGGCAAGAGTGCTTGCAGTTGAGTTCTTAGCTGTCTCCAGGAAATAGTTATTGTGGGTGGTGTAAACCATCCAGGGCCTTCCAGGACCCCAGGTGGCAGAACATAAAACAAACAGACAAGAAGCATGGCTACTACACCAGGGCAGCTCGGTGAAGTCAGGTTTGTGAAGTTCACTGCCTTAATGAGAAGAACAGCAGATTAGCTTGGGAAACGGGCAGGATTTTAGAGAGGCTCAGGCATGGAAATCCAGGCCGTATCTCATCCACAGTCACACCTGTATCACATCAAGTCACGCCTGGGACAACAACTTTGGAGATCATTCTCAGACAAGAGGTGTTTGTCATTGTAACAGTGGGGAAGGGCTCAGAGGAAGAAATCCAAATACTTATGTATGTATTCGATGTGGAATAAAATATGTAGTCGAGTGTAAGTGCTTGGAATGTGGGGACAGTGTGTGTGTGTGTGTGTGTGTGTGTGTGTGTGTGTGTGTGTGTGTGTAAAATTGGCAAAGCAAGTGATGGTAAGGAAAAGAGTTCAGACACTTTACAGAGGCTAGTGGTTGGTAGGAAAGTGAAAAAAAGAATCAAGCATGTCCCTAGCATTTGGAGCTGAAAAAAACTGCTGTTAACAGGTGAGTGTATTGATCCCAGAATAACAAAGCATCAATAATTAGGGGGTGCAGTGCTGGAGATGAGGGAGGTAGAGTGGTAAAAAAAAGAATTGGGGCGCTGCAGATTGGGCCTTTGTAGAACCTAATTAGTGCATGAAAAAATGAGGAGGAGCGGGCAGATTTAGGGATGCCTAATGTGATAGTTTGAAAGTGGTTTGTCCATAGAGGGTCATGCCATAAATCCTTAGTCCCTACTGTGGGGTGCCTAATGGAAAGTGATTTGTTCCCTAAGGAATGACGACTTTCTCTTGGAAGTGAATTCTCGCTGCCTCTTGAATTGTTACCTCTCGGGTTTCTCAGCTCGCCATGACATCACTTTTCTTTGTGCTCCCACCCACGTGACCACTCTGCCATAGGTTCTCTGTAGACCCAGGCCAATCTCCACACTTGGTCTTGAACCTCACAACCTGTGGGTGAAATAAGCTTCTCCCTCTTTCCTTTGTAAACAAACAACCTTCAGCATGCTTGCAGAGTCACACAAAATGGACTAAGACAAGGAATGAGAGGATCTAGAGGAGACGTCAGAAGTTAGGAAAATGGCCGCAAACCAAGGCCAAGAAATGATCTGAGGATTAGGTTAGATAAGAGTGAGCTAGACTAAGGGAGCAAAGTAGATTAGAGCAAAATACTCCAAGGGAAACAAAGGCAACAGGGTGCAGCACCCACTTAAGTTTGACTGAGGAGAGGAACCTACTTTCCATCATTTCCTCAACTATTTCCCAGTTTCCCACTCTTCAACCATCGCGAATACAGATTGCGAAGGCTCCAGCTAGTCAAAAGAGGTTGATGCCCTGACACCTCCAGTCTCTGTCCCACTCTCACGGAGAAAGATGCCTGCGCTGTGGACCTAGATGATGAGCAAGGCAGGAAGAAACTGCCTGAGATTTTCTCAGTCAACCGAGAGATGGGAAACCAGACAGCAGGGACTGCGAAGCACGGCCGTGAGCAGAAAGTATCCCTCGTGGGAAGCAGCACTTTGTTTTAAACGACAGCTAAGAGTCTGATTAATTTCATACATCAGGGTATGGCCCAAGATTTAGATTTCTTCTTTCCTTCCTCCTTCTGTTTTTCCTTCAAATCAGACATGGAGGAAAGCAATGAGCAAGTTGTCTCCTTTGAGTCACTGGAACCTGCAGGGGGTGGGGGGCTGTGTGTTGTCAGCCTAAAGTGTAGATATACAGAGAGAGAAAGAGAGAGAGAGACAGACAGACAGAGAGAGAGACAGAGACACAGAGACAGAGACACAGAGAGATAGACAGAGAAAGAGACAGAGAGAGACAGAGACAGAGAGAGAGACAGAGACAAAGACAGAGGGAGAGAGAGTCCCAGCCAATCTTGAGTTCTGAAATATTTAGCTCCTTGGAGATTTAAACGATGCTGACCTGTTTTTTCTCCCTCCTCTCCCTTTTAACCCTAGGTCTCAAATCTCATTCATCTTCATAGTCCCCACCGGGTCTGATTAAACTCTGCTGCAGCCCGACTTCTATCTCGGCTAAGCCACTCACAGCCAAATAGGTGGAGGGAATGCAAAATGTAAAAGAGCGTGCGGGAGACTGTACAAGCACTGAGTGCGGTGAGATGGTCCTGACAAGATTTATGGGCCCTATATCACAGCCGGAAAGCTGGAGGTGGTAAAATGGGAGTCCTGTCAGTAATTTATAAGAACTTTTTATGACAGACTTCTAGATTGAGGATGAAAAAGATGCCATTAAAACAAAACCAAGCTATCCGGGTTGTTTTTGTAAACAACCGGCCTCTCTACACAGCCCCAGGACCAAAGCAGTTCATAATTCTCAGGAAGTGGAGAGGATGCTGGCTCCAGTGGACAAATCCTATCTTGAAGCTTCCGAGGAGAACAGAACAAAAGGCAGGGAGGAAAGAGATCTATTGGAAAATCTAGACTCCCTTCTCTTTGCTCATCCAGAAGGCATTATGGCCTCTAAGGGTGGCTGTCTGTCATCTCTGAGCCAGGATACACGGATAAAGGACGACTGCTGGCAGGACGCATGCACAGCTTTTCCGCATCTATTCTGGACTGTTGCCTGGAGAAAACCGTGCATGGAATATATACAATAGCAGACCCTAACTGGGGTTAATTTTATCTTTTTTCGCAAATTCAGATGCACTCTGCAAGATCTGCTGTTAACCTCCCAACTACCTTAAGGGATCTTTGCGCAGGGTCAGATCCAGACCATTAGAGTTACAGAAATTAATAGAAAATCAAATTTAATCTGGAATGAAGTCTTTGCCACAGATCTAAAGGAGGGTCTCTTTTGTGATTCAATGATTAAGAGTTTTCCCTGTTTAGCACCCCATACAAGCTATGAGCAACCTAAGTCTGTCCTAGCTCTCAAGTACTGAAATCCATCCTGGCAATCTGGTCCAGACAGGTCTGGTATCATCCCTCGTCTCTTGCCTTCCTTGACTTGGGAAAGTATTTTTCTCACCTGTTTCTCTTTCCTCTTCCCAACATAAACTCAAGTAGCCACTTTGCTTAGCATTACAGCGATTTCAAGGGCTTAATTGCTATTCCATGCCATAACTTAAGCGTGGAGCCCACAGTGAGGTGAGACATGTTGCCAGGACCTTACCTGCTGTATTTTGATGTCCCCAGCCTGCCTTTCAGCTTCCGGGTTTTATTTCTTTCCTCTAAGTCTAGCTTTGATCTCTACTCTCCTCTGTGAGACAGATCTGCACTCTGGTGGGAGATTAGATGCAGGGAGAAGCCCTAGCTGTGATACAAAGGTAAGAAGAATGTATTTTAATAAGCAGTGCCTGAGATTAAAGAGTCACGTTGAGCTTCATTTGGCTTGAAACAGCCTCACTGCAATGCACTTGCTTGCATCAATGTACCCTCTACATAGGCTCCCTCTTTACAGTTGGTTCTGGAGTTCAGAGGCATTCTCTTCCTCTTCTGTCTTCCTTCCATGTCTGGTCCCCATCTCCACTGTCTGCTCTGATTTCTTGCTGTAGAACAAATAGCTTCCAGGCAGTCTCCCTGCCCCCTCCCTTGCATTCTACCCTCATAGAAACTAACCTGACACTAGCCATGGCTAGGAATCTTTCAGGACACAATTACTCCTTGGCCCCTGGTGACAGCCCCTGGCCTGTGCTTGTGGTTTCTCTGTGGCAAATTGTGTTGGGATCACACAGCATTGTGTGTGTGTGTGTGTGTGTGTGTGTGTGTGTGTGTGTGTGTGTGTGTCAGACTTTCTAGTGGGAGATCCACAAATCTCGATGGGCAACCTTAACTCACTCAGAACTTTGTGATTGTTTTAAATTTCAGTTTTTCAATGCAGATCATAGGCTCAAATTTTGTAACTTTTGCAAAGCACCAATTGCTTGTATCTTCCCTAAATTCATATGTTGACGTTGTACTTTAGAAGATGAGTCCATTGGGGGGTAACTTAGGTTTTATATAAAGTCAGGAGAATAGTGTCCATGACAGAACTCATTTTAGCACCCTTTTAAAAAGGAAGAATCTAAAGCAGCCTCTTTTCCTCCTTCTCTCCTGTCTTCTCTTATCATTTCCCTTGCTTCTCTCCCTTTTTTCCCTCTGTCTTCTCTTCCTCCCCTCCCCCATATTTGAAGACAAAGCAGAACAAGAGGCCCCACCAGGGGCTGACTTGCACAGCATCTTGATCTCAGCATTCTCAACCCTGAGACTAGCGAATGGCAAAAGTCTTCATCCATTTAAAACATCCTGTGACTACGCAGAGCAATATAAGCACATGAAGGCAGCTTCTTTTTCTCCATTTTTAAAATCTAAGCATGGCCATTCATTATATGTGACCTTACATTTTCCTTTTGTAAAGGAAAAATAATCCTCCCTAGGGTTGGTACTAGCATTTTGTTTGACTTCTTGTACCACAGAAGAGTAGGAGCTTTCCAAGTCACCTATATTAGCATAAAGGGACAGCTGATAGTCAGCTCCTGTCCTCTTGCATTCTGTGAGCACATGGTCCTTCCAAGCACATCTGGATCTTGCAGGTCTTGTGACTTACTTTTGATTCTCTCCACAGCAGTGGACCTAGGAAGCCTTGGTAAAACCGTCTATGTGATCATTAATCTAAATAGTCCTTGCAGATATTTCTCTCACCCTTAAAAGGGCAGTGATTATTTCAAACCCCATTAGCCTACCAAATAAGATGCTTAGAAAAAAAGCTAATGGAAGAAGTCACTGTATTTCTACCTTCATCTTGCTCTATACCTCCTTAAGACACCTGCAAGAAAAGGGTTTCTACTTGAAAGTAGAGAAGAAAGAGGGAAAAAATAAAGAGAATATTTTGAGTTACCAAATAAGAGTTTTAGACAAGACATCGTTTATATCAGGAAAATCTAAATATTCTTCCTCTGGGGAAAATATCTGAGTATTTGGGGCACAGCCAAGGAGTCTATATTTAAAACATCTATATTTAAAACATAGTGTATATATATATAGTATATATATAATATATAGTATATATATAGTGAACTAAGCCTGTGATGAGGTCTGCTCTAAAAGTTAACATATATGATGTCCTTTTATCATTATCATGATCACAATCATCATCATCATCATCATCATCATCATCATTTTCTAAGAAAGATCCAAAAGACCAATCCCAGTGATTTGAATGTAGGCAAACCTTACAGTATTTCTAGGTTCCATGTACCAGGGAAGCAGGGTTGCAAGTCTTTCAAGGACAACAAGGGCTGGTCAGTAGAATGGCTGGTGTCGACCACAATAGGGCAGGCATTAGGGAGATAGCTACCTGGAGGTAGGCCATATTGATAGGAAATACTCTCATAGTAATCACCAAAAGTGACTAAATTGGTGCTTCCCATGGACATGGAGATTGTCATCTCTCTCTCTCTCTCTCTCTCTCTCTCTCTCTCTCTCTCTCTCTCTCTCTCTCTCTCACACACACACACACACACACACACACACACACGGTATCACCTAAGGCTTCTATTCGCAAGCATCCCAAGGCCTAAGATTACAGTGTGTGCCATTATGCAAGAGGAAGTTCCTTAGTTGAGTGTCACAATCAACAGGCAGTATCAACTGAAGAGGAATTTGCCGTCAAGGTTTTTCCTGCTGTGCTTTATTTCCTGTATTCTGGCATTCCTTCCCTACCTCCTCACTCTCTGTTTGCTCACTGATCACAGTAAGACATTACTTATGACCTGGAGTGTAGGAACACGGTCTCTTAGAATTGGTGAACAGCTCTCTCAGTCTTCATCTGGGTTTTACAGTCTCCCAGGTCTTCCTGACATTGTTTTTGGGAGAAAGCCTCAACTTCATATACAATTCAGACACTAGTGGCCAATAGTAAAGTAAGATACTTTACTCACAAGTATCTTAAGCACTCTTGAAATGGTATGAATTGCTTATTGAGAGAGCTGATATAAAATACCATACCCTCTCTTGTATTAATGTTGATCTATGGTTTACAGCTAGTGATACACACACACACACACACACCCTACTTTAGTCCCTTGTCTATGGACTGTTTGACTACAAGATAACAAAGCGGTGAACATTTAAGCAACAATGTCATTCCTAAAGGATTTCTGGTGTTTGAACTGGGTCATCAGTTGGAAATTCAACAGTGTAAATGTATGCTTTCTGTGTTTTCATAAGGTCTCTTGTGGACCAGCTCCACCATATAGCTAGCAAGTATACTCAGAGAAAACTTTGATCCAACATTGCTGTTTGGGTGTAAAGTCAAGTTATTTCTCAATTTTTTTTCTAGTGGCTTCTCTGCTTGACCCCTAAACATAGAAAGGGGTCACTATGATCTTGGTTAAGGACATTACAGAGATAACTAAGCAAAGTTGATAAGTATAATGAAAGAAAATACACTCCTATTTATTCACTCCTCCATGGAATTTCACAGTGAATACCTAGACTACTATGAAAATCACATGGTTCCAACACAGGTATGTTGTGATTCTACCATAGCCATTTTGAAATTGTCCTTATAGTTTGGCATACAGCCTGTGAAATATCTTGTCTACAGGTTTGCTTTTCAAGACATGCCATGTTCTCCCTTTTCAAATGGGACATGTTAATGGGAGGATATGTAATGCTTTCAATAAAACTATACTTATGTCTTAACTTAATGCCTCCTATTATGTTATCGATGCAGATGTCAGGCTTTCTTCATCTGTAGTAAACAAACATTGTAGTCTTTAGCAAGTATAACTAGAATTCTCAGGGATGGCTTCAATTCTAGAGATATGGGTAAGGAAAACCACAAAATTCACCTGGGGTTTTTAAATTAAGTAATTATTTAATTTGTACTTTTGAGACAACGTTTCTTTGTATAGCCTTGGCTGTCCTGGACATTCTTTGTAGACCAGGCTGGCCTTGAACTCACAGAGATCCACCTGCCTCTGCCTCCCCGAGTGCTGGATTACAGACATATGCTATCATACATGGCTTTATTTTATTTATTATTGGGAATATGTAAATGTATGTAGTGTGTGTGTGTGTGTGTGTGTGTGTGTGTGTGTGTGTGTGTGTGTGTATGTGCATGAACATGTGGATGTACACATGTGCCTGCCAAAGCATGCATATGGAGGTCAGAAGCCAACTTTGTGGAGCTGGTACTCTCCTTTTACCATTATGTTGGCTCCAGAAATTGAACTCAGGTTTCCAAAATTGTATAAACAATTTTCCTTGGCCATTAAGCCATTGTGACATCTCATTAACTGGAATTTTCAAGTGCAAGTTGGTTGGTGCTTTATATCTCAAAAACAAACAAAGCTGGAGAAATAACATACAATTATATTTATGTCTTAAATTAATGCCTCCCATCATTCACTATGAGATATTACCATCAAGTCCAATTTGGATTTTTAAATAATTTATTTAATTTTATTGTAGTGTGAGGGTGTTGCCATTGGAACTGGTATTACAGAGAGTTGTGATCTGCCATGTGGTGGCTGGGAATTGAACCCGGGTCCTTTGGAAGAGCAGACAGTGCTCTTAACCACTGAGCCATCTGTCCAGCCCCAATCAAGTCCAATTTGTGCTGACCACATACGCTTGACTATGTGATCTCCCACGGGAATATGGCTGGCTTACAGGGACCATATCCTTAAGTAAAACCTACTCTTCTTCTCTCAGAAGCTATCAATTGCCAAAAGCTCCTCAGTTAGGGTGAAGCTTCATGCATACCACTCAATGATGGGATTTTTGTGTGCTTTGAGCTTGCATAGGTCTTACTCATGCTGTCACAGTCATTGTAAGTGCATATGAGCAACTTCTCTGTCGTGTATGGAAAATACTCTTTTCTTGTAGGCATCCACCATCTCTGGCTCTTACACTCTTACCACTCCCCTGCATATTGATCACTAAGCCTGTGGCAGGGGTGTGTGTGATATAGACATCGCACTTAGGGTTGAGCATTCCACGGTCTTGCCTACATGGGTCTCTGTGTTAATCATCATCTACTACAAATAGAAGCTACTCTGATGAGGGTTGAGAGAGACCTCAATCTATGGGTTTAATGATAAGTCATTATGATTTGGGTTAAAGCTATTTATATGTAACAGCATAATAGTAGTGGTGAACCAAAATTTTAATATATGACCAATGAGCTTGAAAAAGATTAGAACAATATCAAAATATAATGAGGGTCTTTATCTTTTTAAAACTGTAAGGAATAACCACAAAATTGTATTCTTCTGAAATATTGCCACGCTACTCATATCTACTTCTTCTATATGCATCATGAGGTCATTTAGATGATATGCAATATCAAGAGCCAATGGATGCTGTGATGAGTTGGGTAATTTATATTCACTCAGAACATCAGAGTCTGGCCATTTTTGGAAACAAGGAGTCTTGAAGATGTACTTTAAGAAACCGGATATTATAAATTGACAGGATCCCAAGTCCACAGTCCAAATATCCCTGTAGGAAGAGGAGAGGGCACAGATCAATACGATGTGCCCAAGGAAGCAAAATCTGAAGTTATATTGCCACAATACAACGGAAGCTAGCATTCTGTTTTAATGCCCATGAAAGGAGAACAATGCTGCCCACATCATAAAGAGAGACACTTGTGTCCCTCTCACTCTTTTACAACATTCTACAGTTTTTCAAAGATTCCCAATAGACCTGTGCACACACACAAGTTTGCAATACACTGTCCTACTGCCCTGTGTAAAGGCAAGCTGGACCTCTAAAATGTGTAACAGAACTGTTCTGTCAGGCCTCTCAGTGAGTAAAAGGGGAATGATCATTGTTTTGTTAGGATAAGATTCCTAATTTTTAATTAACCCTGAAACCAATGCTCCAAAGAAACAATTCATTTCTTAGAAGAAGAGCTGCATTTTCCAAAAGTGAATATCCTATATATAACTGAGTTGATTTTGGATCCAGTACCTATAGTCTCTCACAGAAATTATAATCAAAGTGTTATCTTTTAGGAACAAAGTATAAAATTTTTCAAAGGAAAAAAAAATCTGTGGATAGCCAGTACTTTAAAGGAAATGAGATATTGTCTAAAAGGCAAATTAGCCAATGGACTAATTTATAGTGTTAAGAAAAATGGTTCCACACCAAATTGGATGTTCTAAGAGGGTCAAAGTGGTGAAGAAGTGATGTCTTCATCCAACTATGCTCACACTACCAAAATTAAAGTACATAGAAGAACAAATAGAAAATGTGCACAGAAGGGTGATATGACCGGAGGAAAAGAAACTAACCTGGATTGTTCAGGTTGACCTAAATGTAGTCACATGCATCCTTGCAAAGAGAGGAGGAAAGGGAATTTTTAAGGGAAAACTGGAATAAAGATGAGGTTAAGGTAGTACAGGGAAAAAAAGAAGGCAGAGGGCAGGGAGGAGGTAGGGAGGGGACAAACGAGAAGAGAGACGGGAGAGAATGTGGAGAGCCACAGATAGCAGCACCCCCTGCTGCTTCCCTGGCGCAATATGCCTCCTTTTGCTCATGCGCAGTGCATCCCCCCCTTTTGCGCATGCGCAGTGAGTAAACCTTATGCGCATGCGCAGTGAGCAAGCCCCTTATGTGCATGCCTGAAGGCATGACGTGAGGTGGCGTGATTCAAACAAGGCATAGTGTGAGGTGGCGTGATCCGAATGCACCAACCAGAAGTGACGACGTGGCAGTTTCTGATAGGACCAGGCACACTATAAAGGTTCTGTGGGAGCTTTTCCCGGGGTCACTCCGGTAGTCCAGGATCCTGAATAAAACTGCTGCAAGAAGAGTTCCCGGTGTTGGTGTCTTTCCTGCTGGACGGGGGCAGCATCAACAAGAGAAGACAAGAAAAAGAGAAGTGCAGAGAGGAAAAAGGATTGGGGGGTCAGTAAGGAAATAGTATAAGGGAAAGAAGAGAGGGGAGAGGAACAGTAAAAGAGACAGGGGTGAGGAGAGAAGGGAGTGGCAGGGTAGATTAAGCCAAGAGAATCTGCCAGCCACCAGAACATGTAGGGACCCCAGAGCTCTGGGAAGGGGTGAATACCTGCTTAATTTCAGACTTCTGGCCTCCAGAACTATGAGAAAATAAATTTTTATTGTTTCAACCCTTCTGGCTTGGGGTCATTTGTTACAGTAGCCCCAGGAAAGTAAAGCAAGCACAGAACTTAAGTCCACAGTCCTTGAGGGCTATTTAATGCCTTTCAGTGCACACCAACAGAAACAAATATTCATCTTCAATGCACTAGATTAAATAATAATAAAAACCCTAAGCTTTGGAGGTTCATTCATCAAAAGCTAATATATTTTAAGGTTTCACCAACGTAAGTTTTCCCACCCAACAATTTTACGCATTGCTTCCTATTAGGAAGAAAAATGCTAAGGGTAGTGGATTTTTGATCCTGACTTAACTGTGGTTTTTATGCAGCTCAGTTTTGTATTATTTACAATCATTTCAAGGTTGGCGATAAATGTCAGAAAATAGGAAACAATATGAATTACTTAAGAGAAAAAAGTAACTGAGAGATGGAAAGAGAGGTATCTCTGTATCAGGGAATAGAGTTTAGATCTATTGGAGGCGTTTCATGGAGATTATGATCTGTAAATAAGCGCTTCATCATTCCCACCCAGGAAATATGGCTCTCTTGGGGAAAGTACAGGGAGCAACCAGAGCCGCAAGTGCGCTATCAGGCATTATTTACCTTCTGCGTTACCAGGAGCAGTCTACTTTTAGAGGAGCTTCTTTTACTATCTGCCCAAGTATGTTCAGAGGTCAAAACTTAAGTTTTCTAAAATCAAAATTTTAGAAGAAGATAACCTCACAAAAGTTAAACTTCCATGGATTTCCATAATTAAATCTAACAGCATTCTTTGATAAGAATCTGTTTTAAAATCATATAACTTTACACCTCAGATTAAGTTTAAGTGAATTTTCCTTCTCTAACAGTGGTTCTCAACCTATGGGTTGTGACCCCTTGGGGAGAGGTGTTGAACAACCGTTTCACAGGGTTCATATATTAGATATCATGTGTATCAGATGTTTACCTTACAATTCATAATAGTAACAAAGGCAAAGTTACGAAGAACAAAAGGAATTCTATGGTTAGGGGTCACTACAATATAAGGAACTGTATTCGAATGTCACAGTATGAGGAAGGCTGAGAGCCACCGCTCTATAGTGTCTGGCGCTTCTGCCAGCCTCCCACTAGGTCACCAGCACATAATGAACCGGAAGCCTGATGCATTGTGTCACAAGACAGTGGGGATTGCCTGATTCGCTCCCAGTAATGATGCAACTGGAAAGGTGCATGAGCTCCATGCTTAAGACAGCTATGTGGGACCATGTCCCAAGCACAAATCTTTACGTCAACCCTTTATTCAGCTTTGCTACTAATTTGCACTTCTGTGAACTAACAAGAAGCATGCACATAGTAAATAAGAGTGCACGCATTTAGCTTACTAGTAACAAATATTGTCTCTAATAAGTGATGTTTGGGAATAGTACATGTAGCACTTTATTATTAGTCTATAAAGTCGAACTCTCATTGATTAATAATCTAAAGAAGCTTATATTTAATTTTTATGAAGACTGTAATGCAATAAATCAGATACTTGGCTATGTTTCTTTGAATATATTATGCTCTTATATTCTCAAAACATTTTGCAAATTAACCATCAGCAGTCCTGTTTAAAATATAAATATTCTGAACTTCAGCATGTGACTTAAGGATCATAATTGATCTTGAAGTCTCTTCTACTAGTTTTTGTCTTAAGTCATTTATGCCATGTGGCGCTGGAGTCTGTTTCTACTCTGCAGACATATTTATATGACACCATGATAGCAAACAGCCACCGTAAAAACACAAGTGAATAAAGAAGTTAAATATGAGGTGCTAAGCATTCATGCTATTACTTTTTGAAGAGCTCTCAGAAAACAAGCTAAAAGAACCAGGTTCCATGATGCAAGTCCATAATCCCATCTACTCAGGAGCGGAGGCAGGAAGACAGCATATTCAATATTCATCAAGGCTTCAGAGTGTGTTAAAGTTTGGGCTGGATACCTTAGTGAGATCTTGTCTCAGCATAAGATTATAAAAAAGACTAGGGATATATCTTACTGATAGAATGCTTGTCTAGCATGTCCTACATTTAATCTCCATTCTGTGTGGGAAAAAAAATTTAAGAAGAAAGAAAAATAGGTTTTTAAGAAAACTGTACCTAATCAAGTTGTCTATGCTACCAGGCTGAGGAATGGAGGGAAGGGAAACTGTGGTCAAATGTATTGTATGAGAGAAGAATTTATTTTTAATAAATGTATATTAAATATACATTATTTTTATATTTATATAATATTTATATTGTTGATATTTTATATAATATATACATAAAAATATATTTATATGCAATATAAGCATAGTAAATATATTTATATATAAATAACATATTAATATATAAATATATTATATATAAGATAAATATTTATTTTAAAAAAGAAAAGTATTAAGAGAAACTTTAATTTTATTTTGCCTGTTTGGAAGTAGTTTTTTCCAATTATTTACTCCTGTCATAATCAGCCTCCACTGTTGATTTGGCACCAACCTAGAGTCACCTGTGAGGAAGGAATATTAGCTAAGGAATTGGCCACATCAGATAGACACATGGGGAATTTTTTACATTTTTCTAACTGATACAGGAGGGCCTAGCCTGCTGTGCCCAGTGTCATCTGTAGGCAAAATAACCTGGGCTGTATAAGGTAACTGAGCAAGCCAGTAAGCACGCTTGCTCCAGGCTTCAGTTCCTGCCCTCAGGTTCCTGCCTTGAGTTCGTGCCTTAACATCTTTTGACTATAGACTCTACTCTGTAAGCTAAATTAAATCTTTCTTTCCCAAGCTGTCTTGGTTCTTGTAGAGGAATTTTAATCCAGCAACATGGTTACTCTGGTAAATGATCACATCCAAAGACCTAGGTATGTGTGACCCAGTTGGAATACAGACACACCCTTAGTACACATCCTTAATCCCTGTGGAAGGAATACAGATGTATCATTAATACACATCTTTAATCCCAAACAATAATATTTAATTGAGGGACAGACAAAATGAAATTAGAAAAAAAAAGATTTGACAGATTGAGTCAGAGATAGGATATGCCCAACTCTCACAAAAACAGGCAGGAAAAGGAGGCTACTTCAGAGCAGGGCAGGGAGAGAGGTGGGAATTAAACTCAGTGCAGTCCAGTTGAATGCAATTGTGTTCAGTTGAGAGCTCCTGCAGTTCTGTTCAGTCCCTGCAGTCAGTGCCTTCAATTCATGGAGCTCAGAGGCAGTTTTTCCAAGCAGAGCAATCAGTAAAAAGCCAAGAGAAACTAAATTGAATCAGTTAGCTTGGAGAAGTGTTTGAACCAACTGAGTTGAACCAGCCAGCCAGACTTCAGAAAGAGCTACAAAGCATGGGCTTATTTAGCAGTAAGTCTCAGAGACCAAGGGCATTGTAGGCCTAGGTTAGCATATGGAGGCTAAGATTAGATTGTATAGAGGCTAGAAGCTTCCAGGCCTAGGCCTGGGGACAGATAGAACAGGGATAGAAAAGTGGTGGACTCAGCCTAAGCCATGTACTATTTGTAAAGCTAGGGTATGGCTTTCATCTCATCCCCTCATCAAATAAAAAAACAAAAAACAAAAAAAAAAAAAACCAACATTTACAGGTCCTGATACTCAACATAGCTAGAACATTCCCCTTTCTATTTGAGGAAAATAATGTTTTTGAGAACATATGGCTTCTAAATATCTTTTGTAGAAGAACTATAAGTCCTCTCCCCACGGTGGATTTTGTTCATGGACTGTGTGAAGTAATAGTTGACACTGCACTTAAATTACCATCTTTCATATCAAGTCAGTTTGGGTCATTTTAGGTCATATGAATCGCAGCCAATTCATTGCTGTCACAAGCAGCAACAGAGCAAAAATGTCTCCAAATGTATCTGGAATTTGGGTGTTGGTTATGGCACTACAGAGTTTACTATTACACCTACACATTATTCTGCTCTCTTATTAATTTCACATTATCAAGTCATTCTCATCTTAAAACTATGTATACAGAGGAGTCTACAAGTATATATGAAATTGGAACAAAATCTCTTTTAGGCACATTGCCTCAACAACTTAACATCAAAGCATTCTGTCAAGAAGCTACACAAATGTATTCAAACAATATGGGGGGGGCCTAATAAAGTGGGAGGGGGACCAGCAAAGGGAAAATGCAGTACAATGAGAAAGAGAAGAAATTACCAGGATACCAGGATGATGATGAAGCTATGTTCAAGGTGATGACTGTAGGCTCTCATGTGAGAGGTATGAAGGAGACTACAGGCGTGATTTTATTTCCACCCTAAGACACTGGTGGAATGTCCAACATGTTGAACATATTCTAAAAACACGTATACCCCTGGTTGAGAGAATCAGTTTTAACCATTGATTTAAAAAAGGTGAAAGCCAAGGAAAATAAGAAGAAAAGCAAAATAAACATTAGGTCCAGAGAAAGAAATCATATTATAGAAAGACTACACATGATTGTGGTATATCTGTCAGATTGTAAACACTGGATATTGGTCAACCCCACATCATAATGCTGTACTCAAGAATGTGCAGAAGCACAGGAACGCAGGCTGGGCAAATGGTTGATGTAATGAAGGTGGAAAACAAATGCTAGTTTTTCAAAATAATGAGGTAATTACAATAAAAACTAGAAGCATTTCATCAGAACAGAAGGTAAATTCAAGACCATCTATAAGAAAAGATGAATTTTGTTGTCTTTTGGAAATTGGAAACGGGGAGAAGTCAGATTGTTGCTTTCCTAACAGGCGTTATTGAAAGGATTGCATGGTCTCTTGAACTAAATGCATGCAAGTGGAATTTTTATTTAAGTAAACTCTGGTTTAAATATAGTAAAGATCCAGTTTTGAGCAAGAAGATTAAAATTTGGAAGGTGATATATTGTGTTCAGGAAAAAAAAAAAGACAAAAAGCAGTTTTGTTTCTCAATGTTTCAATACCTTATGTTTTTCTGTCAAAATTGCATCTTCAGACTTGTGGGTTGCCTAGGAAACTTATGGCCTTTCTCTTGATTTCAAGCCTTAGTGTTGACTTTTTCCAACTTTTATACTTTAGTTTACTCAGACAAGAGCAAAAATGTCTACAATGTAAAAACCAAAACCCTGAACAAAACCAAACCAAACAGCCGATCACAAAAATCAGGCTGAAAACACATCATCTGCTAGTCTCCCAAGACTACATCAAAACAAAGCATCTTGGAACTTGAGCACATTTAGAAATCCAGATGCCTGCTGTTCCTCTGTTTCCTGTTTTGGAGTCATTTTTATCTTTGTTGTTAACATGTTGCTATCCAGCAGTGGCCAGGAAAGTTGTGCACAGCACTCCTTCTACCCAGATATCCACTAGATAGCAAGGCTACATACTGAGCAACAAATTAAAAATTAGCATTCCTGGAATTAATTTAGATTACTAGTGGCAAGACCCTGGGTGTGTGTGTGTGTGTGTGTGTGTGTGTGTGTGTGTGTGTGTGTGTGTGTGTGTGTTACCATGAAAGTTTGCTTGAAGACGATATAGTTTATATTAAACCTGTGTTTGTCTGTATCTGTATGAACATGTCTATAATTAACACTAATAGCCTTTTGACAGTCATGTGGAAATCTATTAGTGTAATTCTTTACAAAGCATATACATGAATAAAAGGAATTTAAATGCAATTAACACACAGGAGGGGAAACAATGCCCCAACTAGAATCATATGCTACCAAATAAATCCCTTAACACCAGAAATGGATTGCATCTTTTTGCGTTATTGTCCAAAGGGGTCCCACAAAACTCCTAAACAGTTAAATTGTATTCCCAGTGCTATTGGTGACTTTCCACAATATGACAGTTAGATCATATTGTTGAAGACACCACATATTTAGGTCATAAATGATGAAGGAATCAAACTGGTTCTCGACCAGAAGTTTAACCCCTACTGACCAGTGTTCATCATAGTGCTGGTGAAGCCTATGCATGTCCTGGGGGAGAAAAGTAATCATCAGCCTCATTCAGCTACAAACCCTGTGTCACTACAATAGTGACCTGCCAACAAGATATAACCCCACCCACCCACCCCCGGTGCAATTTTTATTGGATTTAAGGCCTGTTCCATGAGATGGATCCAATATCTGACACTGTTAACGAGGCCAAGAACCAGAGATTATATAGGTCATGGGCCCTAGGTGGAAAAAGAAATCTGCTTCTGTTATCATACTAAGTGACCATAGTAATAAACTCACTTTCAATGACTTATTACTATGTTCATAAATCAGTTAATCGCCAAACTTTCATCACAAAAGTTGATTTTTGCAGTAGACAGTAAATAACACAAAGGCCTACAAGTAGGCAAGTGTAGAGATTGAGAGACTTTGAGTTCGCCACTTTTAAGAACATGTCTAATAAAAACCCATCCCTTCACAGCCCAGGAGTCTAAGTAGAAGATGCAACAGAAATAACGTAAGAGCCAGAGTTAGTGGACGACTCCAAGGAAGTAGTGTTTCCCAACAAGGTTGATGCACACATGAACCCACAGAGACTTCGACAGCGTGCATTAAGACGTACAAGTTCAAACCACACAAAATCCTTTCATGGAGAAGCAGAAGTTGGCACAAAGTCCTACCCCTAACCAAGAAGCTATGTGTGATTAATAGCTGTTTGGAGAAGGGAAATCTGTTTTCCTCAATGGAGTCTCCCTGGGATAGCAACCACAGGTTGTGTTCAGGAGTAGCTGAACAACACAAAATGGACTCCGTGGCTTTGCTGTTGCTTTGTGCTTGTTTTAACTAAGTAATTGCTTTATTTTTTAAAAGAGAACATAAAACCGTATGAGTATCGGGGTTGGGGGTATCTGGGACGAGTTGAGGGAGGGAAAAGAATATGATCAAATTATATTGTATGAAAAATTTTGCTCTTCCAGAGTTTCCTGGCCCTGTAGCAAATGATTGCCTCCCCCCAAGGAACGGTGCTAGGTTGTCCCAGCTCCCTGTTGGCTTTTCAGGGGCTGCAGTGCTGAGGATGAGCGGGGATGGGAACTCGGCCAGCATGCCCACCCCTGTGCAGGACGTGCCCGGCGACAGGTGCTGAATGTCCCTGCACCATCGATTCGTGGCGGACAGCAAAGACAAGGAGCCCGAAGTCATCTTCATCGGGGACTCCTTGGTCCAGCTAATGCACCAGTATGAGATCTGGCGGGAGCGCTTCTCTCTTCTGCATGCACTTAACTTTGGCATCGGATGTGACAGCACACAGGACGCACTCTGGCGGCTTGCGAATGGGGAGCTGGATCACATCCGGCCCAAAACTGTGGTTGTCTGGGTGGGCACCAACAGCCACAGCCATACAGCAGAGCAGGTGACGGGTGGCATCAAAGCCGTTGTACAACTGGTGAACAAGCTATAGCCCCAGGCACGAGTTGTGGTGATGGGCCTGCTTCCGAGGGGCCAGCACCCCAACCTACTTCAGGAGAAAAGCTGACAGGTAAACGAGCTGGTCCGGGCAGCGTTAGCCGGCTGCCCCCGAGCCCACTTTTTAGATGCAGACCCTGGTTTTGTACACTCTGACGGCACCATAAGCCACCACGACATGTATGATTACTTACACCTGAGCCACCTGGGGTACACACCTGTCTGCCGGGCCCTGCACTTCTTGCGGCTTCGTCTCCTGGCTCAAGACCAGGGCCAAGGCATCCCTCTGCCAGAGACCACACCCTAAGCATCTTCCCTTCCCATGCCATTAAATTCTCCTCCTTCTGCAAAATAAATAAATTAATTAAATTAAATTAAAATGATTAAAAGGAAACCAAAAGAGGGTAAATAGAATGCAGGCAAAAGGACAAAGGAGTCATGAAAGAGAATATAAAGCTAATTTGTTTTTCTAGTTTCATCTCCACCACAGTTTAAAATTTTTTCCCTTTGGTGGATGAGTGAATAAAAAATACAACTGCTTATGGAATTGTAAAAGTCTAAGAGAAACCCCACTGCTTCAGAATGTAAATTCTAAGCACACAGAAGTTCACTGAGGTGTGTAGTGTGTGGAACTAGTTAAATGTTTAAGTGGCTATGTTATTTTATTTTAAAAAGAAAAAATGATTAAAAATTTTAAAAATACCTTCTTGAAGATCAAGGTCTTGATTTCCATCCTTACAAACCTCAACAAAAAAAGTATTGTTTGAATAGATGTAGCATAAATAAATCTGTCTTTGGGTAGATCACCCATACCTATATGCATGTCTGTCTGCACAGGAATGCGCACATGCACGTGCACACACACACACACACACACACACACACACACACACACACACACACACACCATGGCAATAAATTCACAAAGAATGAGGAATCTCTAGGTGTCCTTCCAGTAAATATGCAGGTTCAAAAGCTGTGTTAAAGATCTACAAAAAATAACAATAATAATAATAAAATAAAAGAAACACTTTCTCTTCACAAACTACTTGGTTAAAAAGCATAGGAGCAGGGCAGCCCTTCTTGAGCTGCTCACTGAGTCTGAGTCCTGACATAGCAAATTCCAATTGTAACCATCACAATGAAAGCTTTTCCCTCTAGAAGAAAACTGCTCTGATTTTAGTCCTTAATTTCTGGAACTTCTTTCTTGTGGAAACATCCCATGTGAAACGCCTTTGCAGTTAGAATTCACAGGAAGGTGGCATTATAATTTCCATGCTGGCCTGAAGCACTGAGATCATTCAAAATCTGAAGAATACCTAGAAAAGGCAGGAAGCAATGGTTCAGGCAAAGGGATCCACAGGAGCTCTTGCTGAGTTTAGAAGCAGGAGCTCCTGGCCTCCAGGCTCTCCCAGGGCTAAGAGTAGAGTAAACTGCCAGGACTCAGACCATTCTTTTGAGTTAAGAAGATGCTAGAAAACAGATAAATCTCCACCTTTCAGATAATTAGCCCTGTTTCTTTCTGCATGGAGTAAAGAACAATTTAACAAGTGACATTCTACAAGAGTGTAAATATAGAAGCTGTCTCTGTCCAAAGAGAACACCAGGATGACAGTCATATCTGCATGGTTTGCAGAAGCATGAGCTATAATGTTTAGTGAGCATTTCATTACATTAGGGAGGAGACAGGTAGTGGGGAAATCAAATGCACAATTTAAGCCAGGGATTCTTTAATACCCTTCCACCCCCAAACCCTCAAGTAGCCTTGATGTGCTGCCTTCCTACATATATCCTCAATAAGATAGAAGAAATAAGAAAAAGAATTGTCTCAATACTATGTCCTTAGCTTTCAAGGCCTGAAAAGTCAACAGTTTCCTTCCATAAATTTGTTTATTCTCAAGGAACAGAATGCAGGTTAAGAAATTCTAAGTGCACAAGTATCTTTTCACGAGAAGAAAATATTCTAAGAATACTCATTTAACCTATATGGAAGCAATTTAGCTTATTTGTAAATACTGTGTTCACTTCTGAGTCACCTCAGAATTATAGCACACATGCACACATACACACACGCATGCACATATATTCAAACAAACATACACACACATAAACACATGTATACACAAACATGTACATACACACCTGAAAAGTATATCCATATCTGAATTAAGGAAGGTTAGGGAGATACAGTCACAGAAGACCACTAATGAGTCTCTGGGAGAAGGAGGTAGGAACTGCTTTTATGTGCCATCAGTACCTGTGTCATCATAGGAACAGTATAATCTCCAACCCATGTAACTGGATCCCTGTGGCAGAATATCAGTGTACATGACAATGGGAATAAGGCATACATCTATATTTTGTTGTTCCTGCCAATCTCTCTGGAAAACTCATACAAGCATCTGTGAACTCCAGGTATACTTTCTATACTTACTTTACTGAGTCATTCGAAAGGAAGCCAGAAACTATGGCCACTGCCCATCTTGTTATTAAGGTAGTCTTCTTTGGATCAAAAAGGCTTTTTACATTTACATTAGAAAGAGATCTAACTTTCAATCCCTTAAATTTCCTAGAAGAAAGCTACAATTCTGTCCAGTCTCCATTACCACTTGTTCCATGTTAGGTTTTAAAAAATTCTGTCCTTTAATTTGCTAAAGTCAATAACTTTTAAATTTGCCCATGATGACCTGCTAAATGAGGCTTACCTGCTCTAGCTGTGCCGTCCTAACATGACAGAGCAGTACACTGCAGAGGTGCAGAGGTTCTTCCTTCTTGTATTCTTACTGAAGCCATCCTAGGTTTAACTAGAGAATTTGTTCTCTTTTATGGAGACTCCCATGGAATAGTACCCTTCTGTATTCTAGGAACCCAAGTCCAAGATGGCCCAGCTAACTTACTCTATCTTCTGTTAAACTACCCACTTGTGTAACCTCTCCCTCCAGCTAACCACTCATCTTATCTTCTGTTAAATTGCTTGCTTGCACAACACCCACCCTTCCAACCCATCCCCACCTGCCTTCAGCTCCTGGGATAGATACCAAGATGTAGTTTTTGCCTTTGAAAAAAACCCTTAACCTTAACCTAACTACTGCACCTGGGTTCTGGATACCTAAGTGAAGCCCCACGCAGCTGGAAGACAGACTTTCAGTTGGCTACAAACTGAGTGGTCATCTCTGGCAGGCTCCCCACAACATTGCATTTTCCACACTCACGTAAACCTTCAGTGAAAATCAGCAAATTCTGCAAAAAGATTCAGTAAGCGCATAATCTCATGTGGCTACCAAGAGAGGCCATCAAGTCTTTGCTTCTTGCTCTGTAGCAAGCCAAATGTATCCTTCCTTTCCCTACTAGCAAAGTCATTCTGTCACTTTTTTTTTCTATCAATGACCAAAATGTTTTCACAAGTACAATCCCCTCCAGGCACTGCAGGCAAAGTTATCATCAGGTAACTGATTCTCTTAAAAGTATTTTCACTAACGAATTTCCAAGCTAATTATAGCTACTTTCCTGAGTGACCTATTACAGTGGACATAAACACAAATTCAAAGTAGGCTTTAAGGTGGATTTCTACCATAGTTCTTATCTAAGGATGCTATTTCACTAACATTTTTACACACACTTATGTACATACACTTACAAACATGTGCACGTGTGCGTGTAGATATTTTCCCATTCACATTTATTTTGAATGAGTTAGCAATCGTATGGAGATGGATGTATAGATAGACGAAGGCATGTGCATTCTTCTCTGCTGTGTGACTACCCTTAGTGTATTTCTAGGCTTGCCTCCTCATCTTTAACTTTCCTACTTCCTTGGACAATTAACGATATGAAGGATTGGCATGGAGTTTCTAGTAAATCAAGACCGGGTTTTATTTAAAACTTCAAAACATGCCTTTGCATTGGGGGCTCTTCTGAATAAGAATAGCCTGGCTAATTTGCACATTCCTCATGTGGCTGCCCTTCCCTGGCATTCTGCTGAATATGCACCTCAGAAAGAGGCATGATTTTGATGAATAGGAACCTATGAGGCTTAATAAGTGGCATCAGAATGGACAGACACCTGAGGGGAAAGCCAGGTCTGTGTTGATGGATGTCTTCCCCCGTGGGACCTGGGGCGCTGCTGAGATGCAGTTTTTCCAGCAAGTGGTAAAATGGAAAGATAATTCAAAGCAGCACATGCAAGGCAGGCTGAAAGATGTGTTTCCTTGACAGGAAAAAAAAACTGTGCCAAAGGAATTAGATGAATAGCTGCTTCATGGGGCACCAAAGACCCATCAGAGAGGAGAAGGCAAGCCAGAAAGGACTGCAAGGGAGGAAGATGTGGTCCAGCTAAGTTCCAGTCATTGGAAAACATCAATTCTACAACCATAATCACACTATGTTTTTACTCAAATTGTAACTTGTGGTGTTGCCATTAAATATTGATTGATTGGTTGGTTGGTTGGTTGGTTGGTTGATTGATTGATTGATAGAGTCTCACTTAGTAGCCAAGGCTTGACCTCACAGTCTTTCCACCTCAGTCTCTCAAGTGCTAGACTACAGATGTGTTCCCCACCCCGACCTGCCCCTACTCAACCCCACCCCCGCACCCAGGATTAAATGTAAGGCTTTGCATATTTTCAGCAAACACTGAGTAATGTCACCAGATCATTCATCTTTTACTCTTAAAAAAAGAAGAAGAAAAATATAAATATGAGACTTTCTAAGCTTCACAGTCTGAGGACGCAGAAGTCATAAGGAAGTGTATGAGCCACTTCACAACAGGATTGGGTATCACTCTTTAGCACACAATTCCTTAACCCAGAGTCTAATAGACTGGCTGTTGTTGATGTGGAGAAAGTGGCATGCTTGATGGAGCATTGCCATCAGGAATCAGGATGCAGAAGCTCCGTGCCAAACAAAATTTCTGCTGAGCCAGTGGCTCTGGGTTCCTGTCTTGCAGGCTTGAAGAATGAAACTCATGGACCACAGAAGAGTAAAGTTAGAAAAGAATCCATCACTGATCATTTGGCAAGAGCTTAAGAGGTGATAGCAAAGAAATCTGTACAACAAGGGCAGGTCCCAAGAATGGGTTGTCATCATACTACTGGGGACCCTTTATAGCACTTATGAAAAACCTGAGGCACTTGTTAGGGAGGGTAAGGGGTGTCCAGTGAGTCCAATTGAACCACTCATGAAATGTGCTCATCCCTCTGAGCTTTGGCTGCATCCTCACACATACTTTGTAAGCAGTGGATGGGTTATATAAAAGGAAAAGAAAATCATGCATAACAAGAAGCTAGAAGGAACTAAACTCCCCTTTGGCATTCCTAGCCTTCAGCCAGGACAGAAGCAAGGGCATGTAAGGACAAGAATCTTCTGGAGTTCATAACTTAAACAGCCTAATCAGTTTTCTATTGCCTGCCAGTTTTTTACCCATATTGCTATGTATTTCAGGCATATTTACCAAGCTTTTCTCCTCATGGATCTGTTTTAGTATAACTTTTTGAAGGCAAACTTTTAAATTATAGAAGGGGTGTGTAGCTTACCCACCAGGTTATAGCTCACTCTGCTCTAATATGATCTCTTTATCTGACAAAGGCTAGAGCCTTCCTTCATCAATGTGTGGATGTGTGTTTAGTTCAGTGTGTTATACCTCAGCAAGTTTTGTTTTGTTTTGTTGTTTCTGGTGCTGTGACTTGTAGGCTTTGGTGGCCTTGAAGAGATTGTGCTTCTCAGAGCTATACAATTTCTAAACATAGTAAAGGATACACCATCCTTTTGTTGTTGTTATTATCACATTTGCATGCATATGTTTGTATGTGTGTATGGGTATATATATATGTATGCATGTGCTGGGAGGTATATCTGAGATTGTGTGAGTGGGTATAAAGGCCACCAGACAAGTTTGGGTGTCATTATTCATGAGATGGTCACCTTGTTTATGTGTCCCCAGTGTGACACTCACCAAGGAAGGCTAGCAGAGCATCAAACCTTGAAATCAGTTTTGTGGTTGTTGTTTTTGTTCTATCCAGTGCTGCTGGGCTTAAAAGTGTGCTGCCATGACGCGATTTCCTTTACTTAATATGAGTTCTGAGGATCACACTCCATGCTTGGTTAAGAAGCACTTACTGCCTTATGCCCCTAGTCCTCACTTGCTTTTGACATGGATAGCAATTGATCTACCTTCTAAATCCTCCATTCAGCCCCCTATATTCAGGAACTCCACCCTTTGCCCTGGTCACCACAAAGCCATGTGTCTAAGGAGAAGCATCCCCAGTGTCGACAGATCATAAAAGTCTTCAAGTGATCTTAAGCCTGTTTACCCTGTGCTGATTATTTCTTCCCATAAGTGACATGGAAAAAGCGCTCACCCATCTTTTCTCATCTCTTCAGCTTCCTGACTGAGCCTGCTGTTGTCCATGTGACTCGCATGTGTGGCTATGTGCCTCTTTGTCAGAAACGTAGCAAACTATAATTTCCTATGACAGACTGTCTCCTGGCAAGGTGAATAGTAATAATGATGATAATAACAATATTTTTAATATATTACTGTGAGCTTGCTTTAAGTATCATGTTTACCATAAGTGACCATGAAACCAATGAGTAATTTTGTTGGTTAGAGATATTCACACTCGTCTGTCCACAAATCAAAAGTTTGCTTCTTCCTTTCTGAAAAAAAAATTATTCTGTTATAATTTAATATATAATGTTATTTGATCAAAGGCTTTCTAATTATCCTCTCATCTCTCATCTCCCACCTTCCTTCTAATTAACCCCTTAATCATCTCAAGACCCCCACTTCTTCTCATATTCATTTTGCATGTGACCCACTGCATTTAATTAGAATTGACTTGACAGCAATGGACCAGTGGCTCTAGTCCTGAGGAATTACTTCCATTCCCTATGATGAGTAAGCAGCTCTACCTCTTCAGGGAAAAGTTGATCTCACCCCATCCATGACACGATGTTGATGGCCCAATTTTACAAATGCTCTCTGCAGGTAACCACTGGAATTTATGGGTACAACAGCCATGTCTTAGCTTTAAAAAAAAAAATTGCAGCCCTCCTTCCTATCCTCCAGCTCTTAAATCCTTTCTGTCTTTTCTTTCATAAAAGTTCCTGAGTTTTCAGAGGTAGGGGGCTCAAAATACTTCCTATACATGTACAGAAGTCCCAAAGAAAAATACAAAATAGTACATGTTAAAAAAGCTGCTGTAAAGCAAGAAGACTGCCAAGCAAGTAAAGACAAAGCCTACAGAATGAGAAAAATACCTTTGATAGCTATATCTGACAGAGAATTAATATCTAAAATACTCAAATAACTAAAAAAAAAAAAAAAATACCATAGCAGGGTAGGCACTGGATCTAAACCTGCATCAGGTCCATTGTTATATGGGGAGATCCTACACATTGCAGCAGTTTTACTGGAAGTGATAGACCTAGAGTACAGGCCAGCTCTGACTCATGCCCACAGGCAGAAGTGGAGTCCCACAGCTCAAAGCAAAGCTAAAAACCCAGAGAGGCTGGAGCCGACATAGGACAACAGTGGTTCCTTAAAGGAAAATTAGCGACAGAGCTCTGGCCTTAAATACAGGTTCCTCAGGAGGAAAGACTAAGAACTGCAGTTTAGTCTTCTCCTAAACAATACAAATTCCATGACCGAAAGTATTTTAAAATGTAAAAAATTCATATAATTATATAAAATATTAAATTACTTTTTAAAAGAAAAATAAAGAAAATATCAACTAATAAACTAACTCCAAATGTGCACAAAAAAAAATCATCATGAAATAATCCAACATAACATGTTTTCCAAAGACTGCTATGCCAATAATAATGGCTACTAATGATATCAATTTGAAGAGATTCCAGACCAAAAAAAATTTTTTAAGAATTATGCCAAGTATGTCCAAACAACTTCAAGATAATATAAATACACTCTTAAAGAATAAAAACAAAGAGTAGAATCAAATAATGAAGTCAATCCAAGATATGGAAATTGAATCCAGTAAAGAGAATTGCTGAAGTAAAACTGAAGTGAAATGATGCTAGAAATGAAAAACCCAATAAGCCAAATTAAAAACGCAGTGGAGAGCCTCACCAGAAAGGCCATGTATAAAACGCAACATCAAGGCTAGAATACAAGATAGAGAAAATGGACCATTCAGTAAAGCTCGATGATACTTTTTCTAATAAATATGAATGGGACACAGGAGAGTATTGGGAAACCATAAAAAAGAAAATATTCAAATTATGAACATAGAAGAATTATTATTCTGTACCAAAGGCATAAAAAGAATTTACAATAAATTCATAGAATTTTTCCAAAAAGAGAAAGATGACCAGCCAAGTACAAAAATCCTACAAAATACCAGTAGACCGAAGAGAAAAAACACTACCCACAAATACTATATTCTAAACATGGGGAAAAGAAAGAGTATTGAAACATCAAGAAAGAAGGGTCAACTCACCTATAAATACAAGTTCATCAGAATAACACCCAACTATCCAGTGGATATACTTAAAGTCACTTGGCCCAAAAAAGTACATTCCAAGACTGGAAAAATGATAGCTTCCAACTCAGACTCCCCCCCAGCCCCCAGCAAGAATATCCATTAAGTTGTTTAATAGATATTTTTAGTGGATAAAATGTTTCTATGATAAAACCAACTAATGAAACTTATTACCAGTAATAATACTGTAAACATTACTTCAATTTGAAGAGAAAAGAAATCTAAAAGATCACAATCCTACACCATTTAATCAAAAGACATCTTATAAAACACACAGATAGAAATAAACAAAATTTAAAAAAATAAATAAACAAAGTAAGATAAGAAGTAATAAAGGCTATTCAATATTAACATTCTAAATTTGTTAATAAAGAGACACAGGCAAATAGATAGGATTAGAAAACAGAATCCATCTTCTTACTGCCTCCAAAACACACCTTTCCAGCAACACAGACACCACCACTAAGTAAAAGAATGAAGAAACATATTTCAAGAAAATGAGACTAAGAAACGAGTAGGTATAGCTATTGCAATGTTGGACCAAAAAAACCCACAAAAAACAAACAAACAAACAAACAAAAAACAACCTTCAAATCAAAAAAGAAGATACAGATTAATTCGTACTAATCAATGGAACCGTCCATTAAAAGGAGATTATGATTCTAAATGTGTACAAAATATAAGCACACACAATTACACAAAATACCGCTAGATGAAAGCCACAGATAATCCCAAGTGATAGCAAGTGTCTTTAACATATCACTCTCACCATTTTTCCCAATCCATATAAAAAATAAACACTTAAGTTAAATAACATAACAAATCTAATGGACCTAACAAATATTTATTGAACATTTCAGACAGACACTAAGAATCAATAGCCACTAGAACTTTATCCAACATCAGTTGCATACTGGGTCATAAAGCAAGAAATTTGAAATGATAGCCTGAATTCTATCTGACCCCAATGGAGTAAAGGTAGATAGGAAAAAAGACAGAAACTAGAGAAAGTACAAAAACTCATGAAAACTAACATTCATTGCTGAGTGATAAATAAGGTCACCAAAGAAATCAATAGAGAAATACAAAAATTTAAGTGAAAATACAACCTATCAAAATGTATGAAGCACAATAATATAATACTAAGAAATTTATATTGGTAAATGTGTGTGCGCTTCTGTGTGTGTGTGTGTGTGTGTGTGTGAGAGAGAGAGAGAGAGAGAGAGAGAGAGAGAGAGAGAGAGAGAGAGAGAGAGAGAGAGAGACAGAGACAGAGACACAGAGACAGACAGAGAAAGAGACAGAGAGAGAGAAGAGAGACTAAATTAATGAATGATACTCCTTAACACCTTGGAAAAACAAAACAAACCTCAAACAGTAGACTGGAAAAAGTAATCAAAATCAGGGCAGAAGTTAATAAGAAACAAGCAAACAAACAAAACCCACAAATAATTGCCATAGATAAGTCTATAGGGCATTCTCTTGTTTAATGACTGATATAGGATGGAAGTGTCTGTATTACAACCCCCTGGTCAGTGGTCCTGGCTTATATAATAAGCGAAGCTGATCAAACAATAAGGAACAAGCCAGTAAGTGGCATTTTTTCATGACCTCTGTTTCAATTCATGTCTACAGATTTCTGTTGTGAGTTCCTGCCATGATATCCCCTTCATGATGATCTATAAACCAAAATGAACTGTTTCCTCCCCCAAACTGGGTTTAGCTAATTTTTATCACAGCAGCAAAGAATTCAATAGGACCAAAAGAAGACTAGTAAACTCTTTATAAAGTCATTATCATCCTGATATAAAATAGAGACATTACAAAACCAGATAAAGACATTGTACAAACAAAGCAACAACATTAATGTCCAATCTCCCAGGTGAATATAGATGCAAAAATCATCTAGATTTGAGATTTTTCTTCTGTAGTTTTATTGAAAATGTTTTCTATTCTTTTTGGTATAGAAAAGCTTCTGTCTCCACAATTCATAGGCTTGGTTTTTCTCATGGTGTCTCAAAAATTCCACATATTTTATTCTACTTATGAGTTTTTTCAAATATTTTCTGAGAGTTAATTATCCAGTTCCTCTACCTTGTCTTTAAGGTAGAGGAATGTCTACATTGTTCTTTCCTCCACATTATATATTCTATTGGCTTTTTGAACTTTTAATTTCTAGCTTCATTTCAGTTTGTGTTTTCTTCAGACTTTTAATCTCCTTCTTGAATTCTATTTTCTGTCCTTAACTTATTTCCTTTCAATTTATGTTCTATTAGAATTAATTCAACTGTTTATTCCTGTCCACTTTAAATTCATCCCAATAAATTTCTATGTTCTCTTTGAATTCATGAATATAGTTGTTATATCATAGTTTCCTTTTGAGTTCCATTTATGTGAGCCTCAGTAGGACCATTCCTGTGGGGTTAGCACTTTTGGGGAAAATACATACTTTTAGGTTTTCTTATTGCTTCTGTTTTTATGTTTGGGTCTGCTTATTTATAATTTGTTTTTTGATTGAGTCTTTTGATTCAAGCTTTTGGTATGCCTACACTGAGTTAATGTTTGTATCTATGCTTGCATTGCCTGGGCTTAGCTAGTTGTTGATTGATTAGGTGGTGCTTGAAGCTCATTTGGGGTACTGATTCAGACCATCATAAAAGTGACTAATGCAGGCAGAGAAGTGGACAGGCATGTAAGAGGCAGGCTAAGCCAGTTGTCTGTGAGTTATAAAGCTGGATGGCTGAGCTACACAGGCAAAAGTACACTTGAAGTGGAAGTTCCTGGTTTCTTGGAGGACACTCTTGTGTCACATGGTGTTTTGCTGAAAGCTGTCATGTGAGAGGTCACGTGACGTTTTTCTGGAAGAGAGGGCTTGTGATGTTTTGCTGGGAGCAGACACATGAGAGGTCATGTGATGGTGGGAAGAAGTATTTAAAAAAAAACCCCACAGATAATGAGAAGAGGCTTTTTGGCATTTCTACACTGTGCAACACTTTGCTGGTCTTTGTTGGACTTTGCTGGTCTTCACTTAAGGGAGAAACATTCCAAAGAACTTTTTGTGGTACTCTGGATGATTCTGGCCGCTTCCAGGCCCAATTCAGCAGATCCTTGTGGTTTCTGCTGGATCGTGCCACCTTTACGGAATCCTGTGCTGCTTGGTGTTGGCTATTGGACTGGACTGCTGGTATCCTAGCAACACAGAGTGGAATTGGCCCAACTAACTGCATCCAAACAGGTCCACAAGATTCCTATTAGCATTCTTTCTCCCCTTCCTCTTATTGGTGGGTTGGAAGTGAGGTTCAAATGATTAAGAACCCTAAATAAAATAGGTTTTGAAAAATCTAAGCCTACCTACACTGAATCCTTCACACCGAGCTTTGGCAGGCTTTCACTGGGAATCGTGCCAACCTAATTCCTCCTAATTTCTTTTTGGTACTATGATATTTAATTTCTTCTTTATTTCTAAAATTCTAATAGGTATTTTTAAACTTATTGAATATAAAGATTTTAACTGAAAATTATTTCTTAAATATTATATCTTTTTTAGGGGAGGGTAAAATATTGACTGATCCCCATTCATTTCATCTCTTCATGTAGAGTTCACTCAGACTTGTAATAGACATTTTTGTATATTTAATTTCTTTAAATCATGTAATTTTTTTCTTATTATCTGTGCTTTAGCCTTGGGAATGTATTCTGAAATGTATTCTAATTTTAAAATATTCTTTCAATCAATTAAAATGTAAAAAAAAATGTTTTAGGACAATAGAGAGTCTGATATGGGATATACAGATGTCCAAGTAACAATAACAACTTTGATATTTCTTAATGGAGACTGAAATCAAATGTTGGTATTTAATACAGTATAGTCAAAGACTGAGTCCATCCAAAGTACCTATGTCAGTCAGTGACCCATTACAATTATAGCTGCTTAAAGGGCAGATAACCAAGATCCAAGTAAACTAGGTTAAGTAACAACAAGTTACTTAATAACTTGATGGTTATTAATATTTCCTGTTAACTTGACCACATCTGGAATAGACTAAAACCCAATCTGGTGGACCTCCTGGGAGGGATTTTCTTGGTCAGATTATTTGGAACAGAATGATCTGCCCCAAATCTGGACCACAAATCCTGATGATGCACCGAATACTCATGTGGAAGAAGGAAACGTTCCCTTTGCTAAAGCAAAGCTTTTGATTGAGAGGAAGCATGAGATGAGGAGGTGTGTCCATCCAAGCTGAGTATAGACAAGTCTACAGGGTGTTTTCTGCCTTAATGATTGGTGTCAGTTGGGAAGGCTCAGCCTTTTGTTGGTAGTGCCACTCCTGGGCCAGTGGGCTTGTATAGTAACTGTAGCTGAGCTAAAGCAGTGGAAAACCTAACATCTTTTGTGATTCAGATCAGTAGCTCTCCAGGAAGTCAACAAGACTCCAGCCCTGGAGACTGAGCAACTACCTGAATCTTGGCTTTCCCAGGGTGAGACAGCCAGATGTTGCTGAACTACTCAAATGGCATCCTGTAAACCAGTCTAATAAATTCCCTACACACACACACACACACACACACACACACACACACCATGTGCACTCACATACCACATACACAAACACCATGCAAGAACACACACATACCACATACACACACACCATACATGCACACACACCCCCACATGCACACACACACACACCACACATGCACACACACACCCCACATGCACACACACATCACATGCACACACATAACACATGAACACACACATACCACATGCATATATATACACACACACACACACCACCACCACCACCACCACGCACAATCAACTCTGTTTCTTCAGAGAACCCTAAGACAAGAAAGATATGTATGTAATCAAGGAGTCAGTGAGTAGCATTCTGGAAATCAATAACAGGCCTAACTTAAATACTGAAAGCATTAAAAAATAATTAGGAACATGGAAAGCTCAAGTAGGTTTAGCTATGATAAATGTTTAACAGTGAACTTTGGCACAAGGTTTATTTTCCCAAGCTCATAGGTTTTTATATCAAAAGCCAAAAAAAAAAAAAAAAAGAAAGAAAGAAAGAAAAGAAAGAGGAGAAAGGAACTGTTTTCAGGAAAAACATTCAAGGGAGATTTGGCTTGGATTTGTCCCATTATTTGTTTATCTGGGGATCATGATGCTCATAAGGTACCTGGGAAAGAAGCCAGCTACTGCAGCATGGCAGAGTCTGTGGAGGAGGAGTGGACCAAAGAATCAGCGGGGGTCTAAGTCTCTGAGAAAAAGACCCGCTCTGCCCTGTGAAACAGAAGGGGCAGGCTATAGAAGATCCTTAAAGAATGCAACTGGGAGCGATGGAAGCGCTGTCCTAACCACATGACACCTTCTGCAGAGTACGTTTTTAGCTGAAAGCCAGAAGGGTAGAGACAGAAAACTTGAGAAGGAGGGCCTTGGATAGCCCCCATGATCAAAGAAGGAAGAAAACCAAGAAAGCGGGACCACAGTCACTAAGTAATGCCACACAGTGCTCACACTTAACCATGCATCACAGTCACCTACGCAAGCCTGTGAAAAAGCATTGGGCTCCACCCCTCCCCCCTGCCAGAGGAGCAGCATGATAGCATGACAGGTTCAGGAGGCAATGTGGATGATTACGTTTCTAAAGCATTCCCACTATCACACACGTTGCTGGTCTAGAGATCCTGCTTGGAAAACTGTTCCTACTTTTGGGGGGAGGTGAATAGAAAGTGTCACCAACAGTGATAATTTCTCTCCATTGTTCTTGAAAGGATTTGCTTTTCTTGGACTGTTCTTGTTAATAAAAGTTCACAATATTCATATATTTTGTTTTATGACTTTCCGGTATTTCCCCCTCAAGCTTTTTGCTCTCTCCCAAATAATTCTCCGCATCTTTGTGTCTGTCCTGGTGCTACTGCCCCAGGAATAAACATTCCTTCTCTCTCTTTAGAGCTGCTGGAGTTCTGACTTCTGCACTTACACACTTCGGACTGTTGTTAGCTTTTGAGATTCCCATGGCCTCACTCAGCCTGCCGCCCACTCGAGGACAGAGACTGCCCCTTTACAGCCTATATATAATGCATAGTACAATGCCCAGTACAAGGAGTCTCTCACCCTTATGTCTGCAGTTGAACAGCAGCTAAAACGTCCTAACAGACCTCTTAGGAGGTTTCCAAGGGTCTGGCACAATACACCCAGCAACATTCAATCAAGCATCAGAAGAAAATTTTGCTTTATATGTTTTGTTTTCCCCCTTGACAGGAACTCTTATTAAAATATCATTAGCTAAAAATACCTCTATGCCAAAGACAATTATGATAATGTTTATCTACATTTATATAGTTCTTATTTTGAACATTCACTGTATACAGAGGGCTCACTTCAAGAAGAGAGAAATCTGCTGATCTGGACTTGAACTCATTAGTCTCTTCAGCAGGCGGCTTCTTTCTTCCTAACTCCTCTGTGAGCACGTTATTCCTGCTCTAGTCTAGGGTTGAGCTTTCTGCGTTCAGTGCCTTCACTGAGTCTACCAGGGCATAGATTCAAAAGAGATTTTCAATTAGTTCCCCTCAAGGAATTAAACACCGTTGTCCCTCACTGGGTGCTCTCATCTTTAACAGGTGATTAAGGGTCTAATGGGCTCATACAGGCTTTCAATCTGTTTCAGCCAATTATAGCACTAAAGCAAAAGCCAAAAGCAGGAGACTTCCATAAAAGAGAAAAGGAAATACAAATTAGGAATCAGAAATGCTTTCATGGTTCTGCAAATCTCTCCGTGGAATGATTATTGGATGCTCCCAAACATCACACCAAGGGTACTTGGTCCCCAGGAGAATTCTGCAAACCTTTTTATTAGCTTTATCCCTTATTTAAAACCTCAGAGGTAGGTAGAGCATAATCTTGCTTGGGGGTATAGTACACATTTGCTTACCCACTCTGCTGTAGTCCTTAAATAGCACAATATAGTCTGTATTTTTCTCTTTGTCTTCCAGTCCATGGCAGAGTTTCAAAAGCTCTTAGACTTCCACTGGGATATAAATGACTTTTATGTACGCTCATGGTAGGCCCTTAGATTGTTGCAGAATGGGGCTTGTCACCATGAAGATAAAAATCATGATTTGAGAGCTAGAACCTGTGGCCTTTGTAGCTCCAGAAAAGGAAGGAGCCTGAAAATTGAGCCCACTTATGTAATTAATGATTTAATCAGTCATTTGCTATGTAATGACAGTTCCACATAGACCTTCCTGCTCAGTGTCAGAATTACCAATGGGCATGACATGCCTGGGTACCATGGGACAGGTTACAGAAGTGGTGCACTTTCTATCAGATCTCAGCCTCTATGTGTCCTCAACAATAAAACTGTCACACTGTGAGTCATTCTAGAGAAATGATTAAATCTGAGTCATCATGAAACCCCCTGAATTATTCTCCTGTTTGTCCCAAGTGTAGTCTTGGGACCCCACTTGTGCCTGGAATCCGAAGGTAATGTAGTCTTATACAAGACTGAGACCCTCTGTACTGAACCCAAGAGGTTAGCATCAGAAGTGAATTGCCACGGTCTGGAGTTGGAGTTGAAATGATGTGATATAGTTCACACTCATAGAGTCAGAAGAATATGGAAAGACTGGGAAAGACAAAGCAGGCTTCCCGAGATCAAGCAGAGGAAAGACATAGAAGTGAGCACATAAAGAGGACCAATAGAGGGAAGGGGAGGACTCAGGGGCACTAGAAAGCACCCAAGCCAGAATCTGTTTAGTGAAATTCAAGCCTTAGGCTTCCCCATGCCAAATGTATAAAACTATATCCTCCATTTCCCCATGGTCTGGTTATCTGTGTTTTCCAATCATTCTATTCTTTTCTCCTACCAGGAAATGAATGTAGCAATTGCTTACACAACTGCTGTTGATGCTGTTGCAATAAAATCTGTCTCTCTGTCCCTTCAAGCTCCCTCATATCTCTGTAATCATGGTAGAGCTTTTTTTTTCTCAGCACTCATAAAGACCAGTGCCAAGAAGGTCATACATGTGTTCTCTGCTACGTACCCTAGAACAGGAAGAAGCTGAGTATACCAAGACAAATCTTATTTGTGTCATACTGTGCACACACCACCAGCCAATGCTTGAGACACCCTGCCCCTGCCTTTTCTCCTTCTTGAGATCTGCTTTGGTAGCTCCCTTTGAGCACAATTTTCTGAGAGTTACAGATTTCGTTCAAGGCAATGAGAGTTTGTAGGCATCTGCTGGGTGAGCAGGTGCCTCAGAGTCTCTGGGGCACTTATTAGAAGGACGGATTCTTGAGTTCAAGTCAAAATATGAGCATGGCATACAACAGCAGATGTGTGTGTCCTCATGCTGACTAAGAACTGCTGCTGTGAGCATGGCCTGAGTAGAACTGTAGAGACGAGTGTTTTCTGCACAGCAGCACCTCATGTGAATACTCAGCAGCTGATTTAATGCAAGAAACCAGGAAGGGGGTATCTGCTGTCCTGTTCTATCATTCTCCATATACTTTTTTCCATGTTTTTCATTACGTTGCTTTTGTATCATATACATTTATATTATTACACATATAAATAAAGTAAACTACATACAGCAGGAAGAACCATGAAACAATCAGGAATTATATAAATGTTACATTCATAATGTTTTAGCTATTTGCATTTGGCAAACTTGAAGTAAACAAATTTCCTATCTTGTTGAGTTTAAAATTCTGAATGAAAATCATTATCTATCATATCTCATCTCTATTAACTTAAAACATCTATCTAGATCTAAAAACATCTTAGCCCCTAACTAATTAAGCTTAATTGTAAGACTAAACTATCTGGTCTTCAACCCCATCAAAGACTTGAGAAGGAATAAAACTTAATTATCTGAACAAACCAGAAATACAGATTAGCAGCTTCCAAAATGAAAAAACAAAAACAAAAATGACAGAAACAGTTTACTGCCTCAACTGTCACCCAAAACTCTCTATAACTTTGGAGCATCATCTTCAGTCTTCTGGCCGAATATATCTGACAGATGTATTTGCGAGACAGGAACTCTTGAGGACTTGCTTGCCCAGTCTTGGCAGAGTTTGGCTGTTGACTCTGCCTGCATCCAAGTTTGCACATTTTTAGGCAGAATTCTGTCTGTGGCAGAAATGGGGACATGTTGCCCAGTGGCTTGTTTGCCACATTTGAAGCCATCTCCATAAGGAGGTTCTTTGATGTTCAACATCTTCTTCATTTCTACTCTAATATGAGGTATTATACCCATAAAACTCAATTATAATACAAAGTTTACTTCCAACACCTTGAAAATGGTGCTGCAGCCTATTTAGGATAATTAAGTAATACAAGCTAATTGTTAGTTGAACAAATCACATGAACAAGTCATGCCAAATACTAGTATAATTTTATCACAAGAATATATATCCTAGGTCTAACAGACAGATATGATCCTATAGATATATAAGGTAAAATAATTAAATAAGGTCTTCAAAAGCCTCAGAGACCTACAGAATGTGGCATTTAAAGATTTTTTTGTATTATTCTAAAGACTCTTTGACAACAAGACAAGTTAACTCCTGGCAACTCCCATATAATTCTTCTGAGGCAAGATCTCTCCATACACCTGAGGCTTGCTTTCAGCAAGGCTAACCATCAATAAGGCTCAGTTGGTCCTCCTGTCTTCTTTCCCCTGAGTTGGGCTTCCAGATGTTTTCAGAGTTGCTTGATGTGATGGATTTGGTTGTCAACTTGATTGTGCCCAGAACATGCTAAGCACTGCTGGGAACCCCTGGGAGGTCTTTCGTTGATCAGATTATTTGAAGATTCACCCTAAATATCGGCAGCACCTTATGGTAGCTGACCGGATCAAAGAACATGGGTGAAAGAGACTTTCCTTTGCATCTGTTTGCCCTGGCTCTCCTGCAAGTTTATCTAGGCTGATGCTACAGCACTCCTTTGCCAGGATTAGCTGCAACTTCTTTAGGTTCAAGCACAGACTGAAGACCAAGGTGCTCTCCAGGAATCCTCAAAGCTTTCAGCACCAGATTGGGATTTCTGAGACATCCAGCCTCATGGACTGAACTGTTAGTGGATTCTCAGCCTCACCTGTGTGAGACAGCCATTGTGGGACTTCCAGGAGTGCACTCTGTAAGCCAATCCAACAAATTCTACAATACATACATACATACATACATACATACATACATACATACATACATACATATTCTTAGTGACTATATATTTGATGCACATACATGGATTTATTCTATTAGTTCTATTACTTTAGAGAACCCTGACTAATATACCTGGCTTGTTATATGGGTGCTGGTGTCTGAACTCTGGTCCTCCTGATTGCAGAGTAAGCAGTCTGAAGCGCTAGTTTCAAAAATTTAGAACTTTATGAGAAAAATAATTTAAATAATAAATCTTTTGAAAAAATTATTAACATCGAATACATATTTGTTAATCATTAACACAGGCATTTGTTTTTTCACACTAATGCTCTTGGGGCTCACACCTTTGTGATGGCCTCAGTTACACTCAGAGATCCTATCACCCATATCCATAAGCCATCTTGGCCCACTGCGGTTACACAAGTTGCTATCTTTATGGCATAAAAAAGGCACCAAATGGATTAAATGACCACGAACTTATAATATATCCAGTCCTAACCCAAAAGGTCACAGACTTCCTATAAGCTTGACACCAAACATGAAACAGGTGATATGAAAATGAACACAAATAAGTGATATCATTCTATAAATGCAGATGTGAAAAGTTTAAGTGTGATTACTCCCCCCAAAAATAAGGTCATTTAATATTCAAAGAGCAGTCATCAATTTATTCAGCAAAACATCATAGTACAACAGAAAGCCCAAGGGATTCATTACTTGCTTCACTATTCTAGATGAACTCAACATTTATGTAGAGGAGAGTAACAAAATATGAGCTCTGCCTCGCAACAGATGTAATTGGCAATCAGCATCCTCATGATGCCCTTTGCACACTCAGGTGAGGCTTCCACCTGTCAAATTTGCCTGTGTGCTTTCTCTTGCTTTGTAGCCCAAAAAGTAAATACAGAGTTCCTGTGGAGAAGGAGCCTGCAATGGCAGCCCTGAGCCAATTCTTCTCAGCTCCCTTTTGCCCTGCCTTTAATTATTCTTGGGGGTCCCGTTTTAAGCTGGCTCCGATGCTTTCCCCAGCCAGGGTGAGGACATCTAGCTGCTGGCAGTAGTAAATAGCTTGTAAAGCACTTTGCATTGGTTTCCCCTCTCATTTACTTAACTATCCCATTTTCAACATTGACTTAGGTCTCCTTCCAAACAAACCACTGCCTGTAATTTCTTGTTTCAGTGTCTATTACGTAGGTAGCAAGCTAAGACTAGAAGGAAACTTTCCAAACCAGATGAAGAACATTTAAAAACACAGGAAATAGCCTACTCAGTGGTAAAAACAGTGAACTTGTTTCCTGTCCAAACAAGAAAATCAACTGTGCCCATAATCACAACTTGAGCTTCAGATTTGCACAAGAGGTCCTAGTCAGGTGAAAAACAAAACAAATCAAAACAAAACAAAACAGTAAAAGGTGGAAAATTATAACAATCTTAAAGAAAGATAGTCTGCCATTATTCATAGGTAACATGATTATGCTGAAAAACAAATTACTTAAATTGCTAAAAGATTTTAGCTAAGTAGCTAGCTATCAACCAGTATTTTTGAGCAGTCAATTGCTAAGGCAAAACAACAGTTTTAAAAGTTGACAATGATGGAGTGTGTCAAAGGGACATGGTAGCCAACCAAGCTCTCAAGAGCCAAAGATGCTGAAATGGAATTTGGAAGCATTAGGTTGATTGGAAGCATAAATTAAATAATATAGTAAGGTTGCTATGTAAGTAAGTGCAGGAGACAAACTTGCTTATAATTCCAAATAGTTCATGTAGCCACCCCACCCTCAAGGCACAGGAGCAAAACACTCTTTGCCTCAGGCTGGGATTGTACATAATGACTTTCTCCCGTGGAGGACTTACAGGTCATACTGTGCATATTTATTACAGGGAACACAGCATGGAAATGTGGCTGGGAAGTGTGAGTTTATGGTGGTGAACTCTCACATGCATTGCCTTAGACAGGAACCCTGAGTCAAGTTTCAAACAATGCCACCTTGATAAAAAAGGGATAGAATCTGTTCTTTGCTTTGTGGTTGTATTCCCCTAAACTCACTGCAACAAGAAAAATAACAGATAAATCTCAATCAATGCTTCTATAAATTGTCTAACAATGAACTTCTAGATCGGCAAGGTCAATGAATAAGCAAACTCTTTGAACATTTCAGGGCCAGTTGGACTATAAAAAGGCAGTGACTAAATGCAATGTGGTACCCTATTACAACGGTAGCCTAGGGCAATGTGGTACCCTAGTGCAAAGGGTACCTTAGGGCAATGTGGTACCCTAGTGCAATGGTAGCCTAGGGCAATGTGGTACCTTAGTGCAGTCTTAAAACAGACGAAGTATGGTGGGTAAAAAGCATGGGACTTTTAATAGTGTGAGCTCCAGTTAATAGTAATTTATCAATATAAGTTCATTAATTGCAATAGCAAATTATAATAATTTAAGAAACTAATGATAGGGGAAATTGGTGTAATATTTATGAGAACACTATGCTATCTGCATGTTTTCTATGAATCTGAAGCAATTCTGAAGAATCCATCTTATTTACAAAGGAAAAAATTGCAATTGCAAGCATTTATGAAAATAATTACCAAAACTTGTCTCTTAAATTGGCTTCAAATAAAAAGAAGGTAAACTAGCAGGGAATTAAGCAGATCATGTACAAAATTTGCATTTTGGAAATTATATTGAAGAAAGTATTTTTTCAGAGTACTTAATAAATAGCACCGTACTACACACAAGTTCTGCACATTAATAAGAAAAAAAGAAAAGCAGTTTGAGGAATGTAAATTCTCATCAAATTGTTCCAGCATTGTAATTCAATTCTAATCAAAATAACAACAGAGGTGGCAAGAGTTTAACAATCTGATTTGAGAATTTGTGTGGAAGATTAATGGCAAAAAAAATAATGAGAAACTCCATTAAAAGGGAAAATGAATGATATTTTCCCTAATTGATATTAAGATATATGTAGTACTGCTGTGGGAAAATATAAAATGAAAATAAAACATAATAATGAACCTAGAAACATATACACAGATATGAACAATGGATTGGATAAACAGGTCTAGGATAATGCTTCATAAAATGGGTATGTCAACAAGAATTCGGCACAGATGACCAAACTAATCAATAGTCAGAGAAATAAAAAGTAAGACTGCAAAAGGCCATTTGAAACCAATCACACTGGTAGAAACTAAAAGCAGAGTTCACCAAGGTCAAATAATGATGAGAATGTAAGAAAGACACTACCATTCTATGTAAATTAGAGTATAAACTGTTTATCATCTTAGGCAAGCAATATGTGAGTCTCTAAGAAGCTAAAAGAATGCAAATTATCATAACCCGATAATATTTTCAGATACACTTCAGAAGATAAGTGCATATGCTTGTCCCTGTAATAACAGAAAGAGGAACACACACAGTTTCTGGATAAGATGACCGATTAGAAGATGCTGGATAAGATGCTGCCTGCTGAAAGAATATTCAGTGTATAAAAGTGTAGATACTACTCCAAGAAGAGGAGGAGTGGTGATCCCTGCACTGTGGGAGGCAGAGGGAGGAGGATCGCTGTGAGTTCGAGACCAGCCTGGTCTACAAAATGAGTCCAGGACAGCAAAAGCCACACAGAGAGACCCTGTCTCAGAAAAAAAAAAAGCATAAGTGGGCTTTTCTTCAAATCTTCACCCACAACATCCCCCCCCAAAAGCAACTAACCTAGTATACCTATACCTGGCTTTCCCCAATCCAGGGTTAGTGGTAAAGGACAGGGAAGTGCTATGTCCTTCCAGGAACAGCAAGCTAGAAGAAACTTCAGGCGGTGGAGATATGACCATTGTCTGGGTACAGCACACGTGAAGAAGGGATTGGAGCAGAATAGGCTGTAGAGATGGAGGCAGAAGTTTAACTTGGCCACCTGAAGCTGAGATTCAGGGCAGGCATCCCTGAATTAGTTAACCAAAGGATGCCCCTCACTAGCGTCTAGGTGAACAACACAGGAACTTAAGAGCTAGATTACTAAACTTGGAACAGACAGGCCTGTCCATTGATGATGGCAGATCCAAGCATGTGGTCCTTCCAAGTCTTGGCCATGTGTGTGGGAAGAACAATCTCCACGAGAGCAGAGATGAAAGTATAAGTAACAGACAGGGAGGGAAACAGACCAGGGGTCTCTTGCACAAGACGAAATCCGCAATAATCTCCCTCACGAGGAAGTTACACAGCCTTAACTTGTTTCAGGTCCCGGGCTTAGTCTCTTCCTCCCCTTCTTCAGAGCCTGCAGCAGACAACAATCAGGGAGAAGAAAAATGGGTAGACTCGTCCCAAATGATGACAGAGGTTATGTAAAGAGATTATGTGAACTTCTGCTTGGTCTCACTCATGTAAACTTCTGCACTTTAATTGCCCAGTTGTGTTTATATCTATGCTACATCAATAAGGGATTTGGGGACTCTTTTTTTTTTTTTTTTTTTTTTTTTTTTTTTTTTTTTTTTTGCTCTGGACTTATTTATTGTATACTATTTTCTATTATTTCTCACACCTCTAAGCTCTACGCTTTCATTTCCCTTCATGCTTCATCCTGCTACTTAATTATTAACACCCTTTGCTCTAATAAATCCACAAACTGCATTTTCCCGGTTATTACCCAATTGCTGCTGTCTCTGAACCTTTTCGGCAACAAAAATTAAAAACCCGAGCGTTCTTCAAGTTACTTGACCCTTCCATCAAAATTGTACTTGGTACAGCTGAGAGCATCACTGCTACGTGTTAGCGGGGAATGTGAACCAAGGGAGTCCAACCCATCAGGAGAGCCGTGAGAATGCAAACAGAGAGGAGGATGGAAAAAGGCCTATCTATGACAATAGATACATAAAACGCGCCAAAAGAACAACAACAACAACAAAAAATATGAGACAGCACACGGCTGTAACATCTTCAAAACCGTCAGCTCCTTAATACTGGAAACCAGCTATAATGAGATGAATAGAATAAGCAACAAACTCGGGTTCTGCTTTGTAAAGCAATAATAATATAGAAAGGGGGTGAACTGAACATATTTAGTGATGTGGGAATCCGGTCAGAAATGGAACCTACAGCACAACACAGACACAAGGTTCCGATCAGAGTCCATTGGGTGGAGCCAGCATCTGCACTCTGTCTTCCGAAGGACCCAGCACGTGACCATTGCCTTTGACCTGAGCCGTGAAGGCCTTCCCACTGCCAGGAACAGTGTAACCTGACATCACAAAACACCATCTAGGTGTGTCACAGGCCTGCTGAAACAGAGGGAATGAAAAAGAACCAAGACTGCAAGCAGCAGTCAGAGGACCTGCACTCAGACTCGATAGCTTCATCCTGCTCGCTCCTTCACGATCATTCCTCATTAAAGAAAAATCAAAACCGAACTGAGCGCCAGTACAGCAGGCTAGCTTATCCATGCCCCTCTCTCTACTCCCGCTCCTCTCAGATCTGCCCTTCATATATTTTCATTTTTCCCCTTTTATTTTCCTTTTGGCAGTCTTTCCCAAAGAATTGATGTCAGTCTGTTTGGTCACCCTCCTGAGACCTGGAAATTATATATATATATTATCTGATCGTGGCATATCTCTTTTCATTGCAACTTATATAAAATTCATAATCCCCACTGTCGTTTTCCTTTTCTATTGACTTTTCCTCCTTTGATTTTCTCTGTCCATTCAATACTTACCAGCAGCCTTATGCTGTTTTATTTTCCCCTTTCCACTCATACACACAGTAACAAAATCATAGAGCACATTGTACTCCTTTGCTTCATACAATGATTGGGGTTTTAAGAGAGAATTTATTTTGTTATTTGATGGCTTCTGCATGTTCATTGTTTGCTCATCCTATGATAGTAAATTTTTTCTTTTCATAGACAATATTTTTACATTTATGAGAATGCTGGGAAGTGAATATAACATAGGAAAAAAAGAAGTCTTATAGAGAAAAATATCTTAACCTTACTGAAAATTAGAACCCATTAAACATAGCAATCATTTCCACTGGAAAAATATGGACCAGTTCAAAAGCATGATTCTAAGTACATTCCATGACATCAAAGAAAACAATGTCCTGAGATAATATCTAGAAAACACAAACACAGAGTAGAATGAGAAAAGATGTTAACATAAGATCTGAGGATGAAATTCATCAAATAAATAGACATATTACCACAATTATAAATTGAAATATTGGAACCAAAAACTTCAGTAAGACAAATAAAAAGCTTGATGAAAAGCCCTGTTAATATTAGAATTGATCAAGAGGAAGACATAGTATTGGGGACTAAAAACAAGACAGAAGAATTGGAAACATTAGACAATGACAAAAATGAATTAATATGAAAGTATCAATGGAACAACCGCTCAAGGTGTATATAACCCTATAAAAAGTATCAATGGAACAACCGCTCAGGGTGTATACAACCCTATAAAAAGTATCAATGGAACAACCGCTCAAGGTGTATATAACCCTATAAAAAGAATAAAACTTCAAGTCATTCTCACAGAAGAAATTCATACTCAAAGGCATAGAAAATATTTTAATGTAGTCATAGCAGAAGTTTTCTCTAATTCACAGAATGATAGGCTCCTACATCAGTAGGATGTCTCTATTACCAAAAGCAAACTATGGATTCAGTGCAGTTCCTTTTAAAAATGTCAGTGTCCTTTCTTACAGAATTATAGGTGTAAACATAAAATTCATATGGGAAATATCCCAAATAAATAAAGTAATCCTAAACAGAAAGAACAATGGTAGCAGTATCAACACACCATGGCTCAAATTAAACCACAGAGCCATAGTGACAAAAATAAAATGAACCTAGAATGGTGACCAATGATACATGGATGAGACATTACAGGAAGGGAGGAGAAGGAAATAGAACACAATACATGAGACATGAACACAGAAGAGGTAGATTTGACTGGGAGGGAAGTGAGCAACAGGTTGGGAAACAGAGGTGTGGGAGAAGAGGACCAAACACAGGAGGACCAAAACGAACAACAAGCTATGCACACACATGTTCTACACTAATTTTACAACTGATAAAAATAAATACTGGAAGATAAATGAGATTTAAGTTGACATAAAGGAAACAATCATGTATAGAAAATAGAAAGGATAAACAAATTGTTGGTCTCTAATACATCTTTGAAAAAAAATTAAATACACCATTTTAGTGACACATCATAATATGCAATTTATGAAACAGAGTGTTAACATTAATATATGTATCAAATATACAGTGGTTAAATTTTGTTTTTCATTTGATTTCCTGGAGTTAATATCTCTATCCCATTACAACTTTCATCAAAAGAGTGATTTGATTTTTAGCAGTTTTTTGAAAAACAAAGGTATACTTTAAAACAATCAGTGAAGGCTGGGGCACATTTCAGTCAGTAGAGTGCCTTCATTGTAGATTTGATTATCTGAGTTCAATTCACAAAGTTCAAAAAAAGCTGGGTGTGGTGAGGCATGCCTATGATCCCAAGCCAGGGAAGACAGAGACAAGGAAATCTCTGGAAATCACTAGCCAGCCACCCTAGTCACTGAGGTCTAGCCCAGTGAGGGATACTGCCTGAGGAATGAATGATACCCAAGGTTGTCCTTTGGCCTACACACACACACACACACATACACACACACACACACACACACACACCACACACACATACACTCACAGACACATACACACACACACACTCATGCACACAAGCATGCACACATACACACATAAACACATAGAGACATGAACACGCACTCACAATTGTTCTGTGCATCCTGCACACCTCACACACTAAAAAAATAAATAAAAACTAGAAAACACCCAGCAAAGCTTTGATTTAAAGAAAGAGCCAGAAAGAGTGAATTGATTCAGTAATAATTCTAGAAGCTGAAAATATTCTAGGCCTAGGCTAGATTGTATGGAGGCTAGAAGCTTCCAGGACTAAGCCTAGGTTAGCAGACAGGTAGTAAGCCTGGAAGATGACAATTATATCAGGTGAATAAAGGTTACTATTACACTTGCAAAATAAATACATAAATACATTAAATGTATTGCAAAGATGCAAGGCTTCCTCTGAAGCTCAGCCTGATGTGAGACCATCACCTAGCAAGATACTTTAAAACCTCTGCATTTCATTTCTTCCCATACAACACAGAGATAATATTGTTTTCATTGCAAGTTTATAACAAAGAATTGAAATATTTCCCACATCCAAAAAAGACCCTGTCATATGATTGGCCTCAGCAAGAAGAATAATTCATAGCCGTTCTTTCTAACTTGTGTTATTGTTGGTAGTTTTAGAAACGATTCGTGGGGGAACTAGAGAGATTATTCAGAGGATTATGAACTTGTTGCTCTTGCAGAAGACTGGAGTTTGGTTCCCAGCACCCACTTTGAGTTGTACAAAACTTATAGATTTCCTGGAGCTTGTAACTCTAGCTGCAGAAGTTCAGCAACACCTTTCTCTGGCTTCCAGAAGCACTAGCATGCATGTGAACCCACACATATAAACACAAATAAAAATAAATATTAAAATAATATATGTATATTGTATTATTTTATTCTGCATAGATCTTATATATAGTTTTAATTCATATTGTAGAAACATAATAGGTTGTCATGGTGCTTAAGAACTTACACCCTCATGTCAGGTGCTGTAGGTTTAAATTCTAACAATGAATCCTTAATTGTGTGACTCTAGAGACTCTCCTTACGAGATACGTGTTTTATCAACATGAACATAGAGACAATAGTTACTGATAAAAATGTGTGCATGCCATTGATAGTAGCAATAGTGTTACTACTTTGAATTTTGGTTATTTTTAAGTATCTCTTTTTTCTGTGATACTCCAAAAATGCCTGCCAGATATTGATATCATTACGGCTATTATCATCATCACCAAATTAGTTTTAAGACAGGGTCTACCTGCATAGTCCTAGCTGTTCTGGAACTCATTATATAAACAGAGGTGGCCTAGAATTCACAGAGATCTACCTGCTTCTGCCTGCCTAACACTGGGATTAAAATGTGTGTCATTGGGTTTGACTTTGCTATTATTTTAATAGGAGGAAGTCACGTTCCATTTTAGTGGGTAGACTTTCTTTTTTTATTTTAATTTATTATAATCTATTCAGCTTATAACCTGAATGTTATCCCCTCACTTCTGTCTTTCCATTCTCACCTTCCTTCCCTTTTCTGCCCTATTCCCCTTCCCTAGATCTATGACAGAAAGGGACCTCCTCCCCCGCCATATGGCCACAGCCTATAGGGTCTCACTCAGACAGCCTGCTCCCCCTTCCTCTGTGTATCTGCAAGGCCTCCTGCCCCCCCCCACCCCCAAGAGGAAGTAATCAAACTGGCAGCATCAGAGTTCATGTAGAAGCAGTCCTCCCCTCCCTACACAGAAGACAACTTCCTGAACAGAACACCAATAGCTCAGACTATAAGATCAACAATTAATAACTGAGACCTCATAAAACTGGTAGACTTTCTTAAAACCTTGCTCATGGGGGAAAAAAACAATCAACTCTTAAAGTAACAACAAAACCAGATTTCTAAAAGACCAACGCAAAACAATAAACAGGAAACTCAAAGCTCCTGGCTCCTCCTGGGCTCCCCACTTTCAATACCTCGATTTTTACATCAGAAAGTGGAAACAATTATTTTGTCTCATTGCTCATTTAGATTCTGAAAAGTAGCCCTTTCCCCCTTTTATCTTGGTTGAAACAAGCTTTTGATGTGACTATGTGCTCAGCATTTTGTGACAAAGGGTCAGTCCAAGGGCAACCTGTGGCCACTGAGATCCTACTTAGCAGTAAGTGCAGACTCCAGAGGATGCTCAGCTCATTTAAGTGTCTCATTTCTGTAGTACCTGGAGGACAGGACTCTTCCTTTGTGCGAATACATCATCTCATTGCAAATTGATTCTTAGGTAAATACATTTACTTACAGGTTTCTCCCCCCTGAAGTATGACTCCGATATTTATCTTTAAAGCTTGACATTTAAGAAAAAACATAAAACACAGCTCCTTATGTCACTCACAAGAAGCAGTTTAGGAAGGCGCAGGTGCCTTGAAAACGTGGCAACAGAGGATCCTGGATCCCATTCCTGATTCCAGAAATTGCAAGATGTCAGTTGCCATGGCTATAGATGGCTGAATTCAGCCTTGTTGCCCTGTGGTACCAAAGCTCACCATCCTCCCTTCTCTGTGGCTTCTCCTAAGGGGCTGTATGAAGGCCAGTGGCCACAGTTGCTACCTGGCAGTGGCTAACTATTTCTAGCTTATATTTTAACAAATAACTTTGTTCCCCCTACCCCTGACATTGTTATTCGTTTTCTCTGCATCCTGATAGAGCTGAGGTTTTCTTCTCTCTATCCTACATAATTCTTTCTCTATAGATAACAAAGTCCAAGTCCCTAGCCATTGCAATTATTAGCATATTCCTGGAGAAAATTGCAACAGTCTACATTAAAAGACTCCCTGCAGAAATTTACACAGTAGGTATCCAATTTCTCTTTAAATAAAAGGCACTCAAAACAGTGAGGGGTTTAAAACAGGGGAGGAAATGGGGAACAAACAGGGCTTTGAGGAACAGCGGGGTGATTTTGCAGTGGTCAAGAGGAGACAGTCAGGCTGCATTATTTGGATAATTAGTCTTCGTTAGCAAATTGGAGAAAATTACAATGCCACTATGAGATGTAATAACATGCCTGCAGACTGCCAACAATAAGACTCAGGTTTGACCCTGTTTCAAAAGGCTTGGTGCTCTATTTTCTACATCCTCGAATAGAAAACAGACTTCAAGTCTGTTATTCCACTTCAAAATATTCCCCAAACTTATTAATATTTACATTCCAGTAGAGGTGACCCTAATATCACCATGGGTTCCCCCAAGGGTGAGAGAATAATGTGTTTAAGGACTTCCTTAACTTTCAAGGAGACAGTAAGAAAACAATGCCAACAGCTGGATCCATTTTGTCATCCTCACCTTCAAAGGGTGGAGTGATATGAAAACAAGGCTTAATATCTTTGTGGCAGAAAACCTGTCAAAGGATGTAACTGGCATCTTTCTGGGGGAAAAAAGCTGCTAAAATGTTAAAGGAAATTTAGCCCTTCCCTTGGCACACAAGTAGGGGAAAACTACTCTTTATTCCTTGGATTTCTGAGCACCTATGAAGAAGTTTATGAGGAAAGACTTCAAATTGCACCTCATGAGTAGTCGCAGAAAAGTGTTCTAGTTTGAATCTAATATTGCTGTCTTAAAAATAGGAACTGTCATAGGCCTTGATAAACAGGGTAGAAAAGCAATAAGGCAGTTTTTAGGGTCACGGGAGTTTAGATTTTCTGAGGAGCTAACACTTTTCCATGGAGAGTAAGAACTTTTCCTCATTGCAAACATTATGCAAGGTGTCAGATTTCAGTAGCACACTTACACATTTCTAAAGCCCTACAAGAGACCAACCCAGTGAAGAACTGTGGCCTCATTAGAGCCGTGTGAAATGTGTCTTTGAAGTTCCCAGGGCATGGTACAGTTAAAGAAACTGTTATCTTAACTTCTAAGAAAAATGTGAATCAAAATATGAGGCAGGCACAAAGATAAGTAGAGTGTCTTTTTAATGTTCTATTGGGGCATTATTTATGACATCACCAAGGATCAATTACTCTGGGGGAATGTGGTGGCTTCGACTCACTACTAGTTATTGAGTAAGACAGCGTATATACCTGTTACCATAACTGTGATTCAATAGAAACAATGCGGTTCCTATCAGGAGGAGGGACAGTCGCCATGAAGCTTTGTCTGGGAAGTGCTGGTCAGGCTGGCTTCCCTCCTGTCATTCTTGCTCTGCTGTACTTTCAAATTGACCATGAAGATGAACTGCTCTTTGCACAAGCCTTAATTTCTTACTGGTTTCCTCACTTTTTAACTAGCTGCAAAGAAAAAAAAAACTACAAATACTAGATCCAAATAATGTTTTCATGAGAAGCGCATTTCAGCACGCAACACTTCTGTATCCTCCATTCCTCACATCAGATGTGAATAAAGATGAGTGAGTCCACCTAGTTCAGGTCAAGGGACTTCTTGGAGTTACAACTGCTGGGTTCACTAATGTTTTCTGATCTTGTTGGAGGACTGTTTTTCTCTTCACATCTTCAAGTAAATTATACTTTAATGAGGCAATCTCCTATAATGTATAAAAGGAAACCTAGCTGAGACAGTTGATTGTCCCACCTTGTGGTGTCAATAGAAATGAAGCAAGGCCATGGCACCATTTAAGGAGAAGATGGAAGGATGGATCTTAGAACCCTGAATTCTAGAGCACAGCTAATTTTCAAAATGACATATATGAAATATTTGAATTATTGGCTAATACTTCTTTCCATGTCTTATTCTCTACCTTCCTTTTCATACTTGAAAGGGCAGGAGAACTAAAATGCGCCAATTTGAAAAAAGCGATGCGGGTTACACATAATAGTCTGTCCTTAGAGGCTCTTCCTTGAGGCAACATCACTTACGTATTTCAAAATACAGAAATAATGTGATGGTCATTTGAGAGAAGGCACACAAACCTGGTTGGCATGGTAAACTTCCAGTTCCCCAAATTATAAAGACCCATTGTGTCTACTGAGGATGTTATATAAGACATATTGTCTCTCTACTTTTACACAGAGGAAGAAACTAAATGTTTAACAACATGAGTATTTTTCTACATGAGATTTATCGAAATATCTTCATTTATGACCCCCAAGTGCCCTCAGAAATAACAGTACAGAATTAGCAGGAAAGGGGAAGATGCTGTTTAATGGCCATAAGCTACAATAAATGCAGACCAGAGGCTTAAGGTTTCTTGTCTCTGGTGCCTAATCAGAAATATTTATGGAACTGAGAGATTAAAGCTTTGTTATGTAAACCTCATACAACATGTACAGCTTGAGAATCTCTGTAAGTACGGCCCAGCTTCATGTTTCTGGGCAAATCTTATACATGACTAGGACTAAAGACTCTCTAAGTCAAATATTAAGCGATTACATGGTGGTTTTGCTGTGTTCCTGCTAAATTTTAGTTCCTGGACTTGTAAAACGAATGTATTTTATCATGTATCAAAACATCTATTAGTACAGTCCTTCTCCTTCAGTAAGAAAACATGGCAAAAACATGTCTTCAAACCACAAAACATCAGCTGTAGATACTGAATTCTTCGCCTCAGCAGCCCTGTGACACACAGTTTACTTCAGAGGCAGTATGCAATCACTAAGAGGAAAGCTTTAGCAGCATACTTGTATAGCACCACCACTGTGTAGGCTGAGTCCAGAAGTCAACAAGTTCAAGGCCAACCTGGGCTGCATAGCAAAAATGTTTTAAAAAGTGAACAAACGTCCTCCTAGGCTTGCTCCTTTCCCCCTGATTTGTGTTCAAGCACATACTTAACCCGTAAAAGATGCCTCACTAATACTAACTAATTATGTAAATATGTGAAATATGAACCATGGATCTCTCATGCATCTAAATTATTACTTATGTGTCTGATACTTGATTGAAGGTTTTTCTCTAATATTCAGATTAATATATATCACACAGTGAGGAATAGATGAGCATATTTTTTCATATTTTTCTGAAACTGTGATACACTATGTTCTCAAATCTATCTTTCAACCTCCCCATGTCCCAAAATATATTTACCTGTTTTCATAATCAGTGACAGTTTTATTGTTGTCACTAATTTCTATTGGTCCTGCATGAGCAGGCAGAAAAAAAAAAATTAGGAAATTAGGAGTTGATTCTAAATGGGAGGAGGGTAAGTTCTCACCTGTGCACTTTATAAAGTTCAAGATAGCAAGGAAAATACAGGGCTCCCAATTAATAACTACAAGGCTCCAGTAAAAAGGAAACTTTGAGACTCTAGACTTCATTAGCAGTTACAGGAAGGGAAAATATCTCCAGAGCCAGCAGGTTAGAAGTTAATTAGGTGAAGTGCTTGGGGTCTTTTTGCCCGAGGAAGAAGAGGCATATGAGGGTGTTTGGGGCTTTTTTATTGTCACTATAAAAGGCTCCATGCTGTAAGATCACAGGAAACATACCCAAATCACCCAGATGTTCATAAAATACACTGCATGTGCCTCCCATACACATGCCCATGTGTTCTCCGCTCTGCCTAGGAACAGGTGCTTAGGGATTTTTGTCCACTTGCTTTCAAGCCAAACTTGGAATTAAACAGACCAAGCAGGATCAATCACCAAAAACATTAAAGTAAAATTTAATTTAGATATATACAGATACTAACACACAGAGGAAGAAATATAAGATGAAATTCAGATCAAGAACGGTCTTTAAAACATTAAAGGATTTCCATCCATGGGTAACTAGTTAAATACCTAGACTCAAACCTCCAATTATGGTGGACTTCCTACAAGCTTCCCCCATACTTCCCACAATGAAGTGCCAAAAACTAATTAAGCATCATTTGAGATTGTGAATACCAGGTACCAAAATGAGTTATGAGACGTCTACACAGAACTAGATAATTGTATAGATCAGAGATAAATTAATTATGAAATTCCCTACCTATATGCAAAGAGATGAGGGTCGTGAAAGGGAAGAGAGAGTGATCATAGAGAGCTGATGCTTTATTTTTACCTTCTTACCATGGAGGAGGAAGAAAGAGACTTTCTTTGTCCTTCATTTCAAATATACAGAAAAAGTGTATAACATAGCTTACAGAGAGTACACAGCCCTTGAGTATACAACTAGTGATGCCTCGTGGCTCCTGGGGAATTCCAAAAGGGTCATGCTGGCTTTCCTCCCAGAATACAGATGAATGTGAAGGGATGGAGTAAATGATCCCCAAAGAGAATGGGTAGGCTTATCCCAGAAGTTTTAACATTGACTATGATGTAAAACTATATATGACATATAATGTACTTTCTGAGGAAACTCAGAAAAAGTAAGGGATTGAACAAATAGTCAGTGGCAGCTGCCACCTCAAAAAGACCTTGTGGTATGAGTAAATACTATAGGTTTGAGCAAGGGTACAAGTACAAGTCACAAAAGAATGGGAAAAGATTTACTGCCTACAGCAGATAAGGAGAACATGGAGCTATTTTTTCAAAAGTGGTACCTTCCCTGGGCAAAGAAAGTATGAGTGTTTCATTTGGGCACCCACACATTCACACTGTGAGACACTTGTTGGGTAGATCCATTTCTGACCATGCCCAATCTGAGGTCAGAATTTAAGAAGATGGCAGATATATCTTGGACACTCTTGCTTATGGCTATGAAATATTTGGAAGTTAACAGCTGGAGCAGAATACTTCTCAGTATACTCAGTCAGTACTATCAACGACTGGAAACTTGATAATGTAAAGTATAGGGCAAGGTATGTTACAGGTGCAATTGTCTGTCACCTTTAGGCCATATTGCTTAGCAGTTAACGGAAAAGCAAGTTAAATTCATTTTGTGACTCCCTCCTATAAGGCTTCTTTAGAGTGGACATTTCTAAAGCCCATCATGATAATGAATAATCTGAGTGGTCTAGTAGGTGGTAATACAGAGGTGAGAAGTTGAGACAAAAAGATAAATTTAGAATAGCTTAAGAGCTAATACCATGAAATTTCTACAAGTAAGGAAGGTCTGTGTCTTGGATGTGTGGACAGTTCTTTTTTAAAATACTGTAAGTTTCCCTAGAATTATAATTAGAATAAAACCCCCAATTTGACTGGATCTTGTTCCTACAACCCATATAATTGGTAAAGTCTCTGACTCCCATCGTATCTTTCACATTCAGAATTTCTGAAAATCACATATTTAATTTGCTGTCCTTCTTCACTGACCTTGGGCACTCAAGAAGCTGCATGATTTTTACAAATGGTATTTCCCTATCCTCCTGAATCCTCTGAGGTCTTATTCTTTGGAATCTGAGTGTTTCAGGGAGGCTGGGGAATAGGTATGTATGGAGTGGGGGAAAGAAATGAGGTAGTAAAATACTGCACTTTCCTTTTTCTTTTCCAATTCCTAAGTGCTCGTTGGCTTTTAAACTAAGGAAGGGGACCACAAACATCAAAAAGTTGGAAAAGATAAGTTAAACAGCCTCTTTCCTAAAGTGTCCTGAAAGACCCACAGCCCTGTCAGTACCTTGTTTTCAACCCACTGAGGGTCAGGTCTGACTTCTAAAGCACAGAAGCAATAAATAATAAATTTGCATTGATATAAGTGATGAAGTCTTTGGTTATCTGTTTCATCAGCAATAGAAAATTAGCATAGAACCCCAGGTCATTTATCAACTCATTCCATAAATTCTACACATGTACACACACACGCACACACACACACACAGACACACACACATATACATGGGGAAGGGGTAGGGCAGAGGTTTAACACAGAGTGCTCACAATGCAACAAGTACCCATGGGTCATTCATTGTATGCAAGGAATTCAGAACCCCAAATTTAAATGAATGAGGACTGAATAGGGGTCTAGGCTGACACTTCTGTATAAAACTGGGATTCTCACTCAACAAACCCGAGAAACGAGCTTCTATCATCTCTACCACCAATAAGAAAGGAAACCAACAAATGAAGGTTTTTTTTTATTAAATCTGCCTTTCCCTGGAAGATGTGTAACGAATCAGAAAGAGCAGAAAATATATCTAATGATAATTCATAACCTTAAGCCAATATTAGTTTAGATATATCTCTGGAGCGGGGAACTTTGTGTGAGGTAAAGGGACAATGTGGAAGTCATCTATCTCACTTCCTTCACACTTGAGTCTTCAACACAGCAAGGGCTCCTCCTGTATTCCTGTGTCATACAAAATAGTTCACCTAAGGCCCAACAGATCAATATACAATTTATTTGCAAGTTTTCTAATGTCTGAAGTTCCCATTCCCCCCACTACCACCCCACTTCCTCTGATTTCTACTTAATTATTCATCTTAAGTTTGCTTTCTGGAACCAAGAACACAAAGCATAAAGCCTCATTAACAGTATTATGTCATCTATACACAAGTGGATTATCCACAGCTGTTGGAAGCCAGGCTCCTGGCTACATGGTTTTACTTTTGAGGAAAGAAGCTTTGACGTGGCCTCATTGCAAATTTGTGAATGACATTAAAAAGAAAATGATAGGTGGATTTGGGAGATAATTCAATCAGTAAAGTGTTGCTTAATTTTAGTTTTAAAATTTGGTCAGAGAGGTCACAGATGCCCCTGAAACAACACAGACTATGGCCATTGATCTTGATTGCCTACCACAGCTAGGCACTGAAACACCATGCGTGTTGGGTGCATAGAAAACTCAAGGCAGAAGTGACCTGGAAACTTCCTCTCATCTATTTAGCTTTCATAGTGCCAGAGATGCTATGCAGGCTAGTGAGAGAGAAAAGTTAACAGTGGGTTTACTCAGATCTGCTTCTTGTATAATACGGAGCTTCCAAGCATGATATGCCAACTGTGGCACACTAGTGGCACAGCTGTTATGGGGCTAACTGCTTTCTGATTAGATTCAAGGCATCTTTTACAGAAGGAAATTCATGTCTACTACTGTTAACCTAGTCAAAAGTCCTTGGCTGAAGAGGTCATAGGCCTTAATAAGGAACATGCTATTGTTGCTTTACTAAATGGTCATATAGTTAAAGTGCCTTGAAAACACCTAAATTTTATGCATACATTTGTGCTGTGGTCAATCTTGAGCAGAGAAGCTTCTTTTTGCAATAGGAAACAATTAACTTAGAGGTTCATAACTAGTCAGTGTGCTGAGAATATCATACTGAGAGTCCTCCATCCTAAATAGGAAATCTGAACCCACCTCTTCTCTACCTGCCAAGGTTCAGGGAACACTGTAGAAACAAATGTAGAAAGAAATTAAGAGTTTCAGGATGCAAAAGAGTTCTGTGAAATGCTATCTTCTGGATATGACATTGCAGTTGTGTTCATGAATTCAAGGAGCTGTGGTTACCACAACAGGATTAAGAAGTCAACATTTCAGCATAGATGTGGGAGAAATGAGACCTTAAGAGCTGAAGAGCATTGGCAGCTGATGTCTCATGAAAGCAGAGAAGTTTTCTTTGGCAGTGTGGCCACTAGTCAGTTGTCCATGCTCTAGCTCCATACCCATATTTTGACTGCACTAATCGACTAATGAGTAAGAGAGAAACAAAGAAAGAAATAGGAGGGGAAAAGGAAAGAAGGAAGGAAGAAAGAAGGAAATGGACATGACTCTGAAATGCAGACATAGTGGGAGGTCCAGTTGAGTTGGAGGAGCAGAAATTGATGTGATCAAAATACATTGTATGCACATATAAAATTCCCAAAGAATAAACACCAAATATTATATAAAAATAGAACAGAATCAAAATCCTCCAGAGAAAATTCCAGATGTTGTTTCTCTCTTCCTCTCAGCACGAAAGCCCAGGGTTTGTGCATCTGGACAGCACAGGCAACTCAGGAGTTCATGCTGACTTACTGCAATTCCAGAGCCAGGGGCGTTTTTCATAGGTTTTTCCCTCCCCTGTTATTTATTTTCCTCACCTCAGGTTTCTGAAAACCAGGAACAGATGGAGTGATCCAGGCTCCTCAGAACAGACGGCACATCAAACTGCCTGTGTTGAGGCATGAGGCGCTCCTACACCGCACAGCAGCCACAGAATGATTTCCTCAGATTCCACATCCGAGTGAACTTTTGCAGAACTCTAAGCCTTTTAGCCTTTCCTTGGTCCCACTATCCACAGCTGTTGAAAGCCGTGCTCCTGGCTAGTCCTCCTGCCCGTAGCACCAACATCACCTAACTGCATGCAGACACCAGGTATTGTAAGGAGTTAATTCTAGAAAGAGAGGCAAAACAGTGCTAGTAAGATAGACTGCTTAGAAGAAGCGTGTCTCAGCACTGGGGATTCAATGAAAGTGAGAGATAAGTGGAAATCGTGCACAGAAGTGTGGTGCTTGGGAAGATATTGACTTATTTTCAGCCATTCTTGCTTTGGCGGCATTTGCTTACTCACTTTGTTCCTGGTTTCTTTTTGATCTGCCACTCGCTTATTCCCGAAATCTAATTAGAAGAAGAAAACTGTCCTTATAGAAAAGGATATTGCTCTGAAATGAAATTCTGTTGATGCCTCCTTTCATGGTGACATTTATGCAAAAGAACATGTTGACACCCGGAAATCGACTTGCTGTGGGTGCTAGGATTATGGGCTGTAGGGGTTTATTATCCCCTAGTTCCTTATTCTATAACATGAAGCATGGAAATGTCAAGGATGTATTAAAGTGGGCGGAGGTATATAAAAGAACGTGTAGCTTTTTAGACTCTAGGTTCCTAGTCTATTTTCTGTTGCTCTTATTGAAACACCTAAGAGTGTGAAGGGAGAGAGAGAGAGAGTCCTGTGAGAGACAGCTGGAATTAGGGGGCAAGGCAGAAACCTAGTGCATTGGAAACTCCAAAGAAACCATTAGGTTCGGCCTACCTTAGACTGAACTGACCACCTTTTAAAGAAGAGTTTATCTGGCTAATTGTTTCGGGAGCTGAGAAGTCCAAAAGCACATGTTTAGCTTCTAGTGATGTCTTCTGGGACCATGAACTCATGGTAGAAATCAGCAGGAAAAATGAGCACCTGAAGGGTAAGCTTGCTTCATGTAAACCTGCCCTCACTAATGCCAGTCCCTGGACAGAGGCACTCATTCACTCGTAAGGGTTCTCTCTGACTCCTGAGCATAACAGCTTCTACTAAGACCTCTGTCACCACACTGGTAGCCAGACTTTGGTAATGTTTCTTGAGGAACAAGCCATGTTTAAATCACAGCTTCAGAACAAAGGCTTTCTGTCTATATGGACAATATATGTATGCTCTGCTGTAAAAAAAAAATCAAATATAAAGCAAGGGCTTTCTCTTCCTTCACAAGATCAGGTCGGTCTTCTTATGAGGAGATTGGGATGGATGTGCGGACATCCTACTGGGACTCTACATAAGAGAATTATAGGAGATGGGGAAATAGAAGGATCCAGAGTGTCTTAGAAACCTATAAGAAGAACACTGTAACGGATGGATCAGGGCACAGGAGGGGGGGTCTGCTCAACTATTGCACTAACTAAGGATAATACAAGTAGTAAACATTGAACCCCTACCCTGATCTACCCAATGGACAGGACATTCACCACAGTTATGTGGAGAGCGGGGACTTACTCTGATATGAACTCGGATGCCCCATATTTGACAACCTCCCCTTTGTGGGGAAACCTGGTGGCACACAAAGAAAGAATAAGCAAGAAACCAAGATGAGACTTGATAGCCTATGAACATAAAGAGGGGGAGGAGGTCCTCCCAGGTCATAGACCTAGGGAAAGGGAATGGGGTGAAAACGGGAGAGAGGGAAGGAGGAAGGGAGGGAGGGAGGGAGGAAGGAACAGAAGGATACAAGTGATGGGAGAACAATTGAGTTGTAACCTGAATAAATTTTTTTTAAAAATCAGGTCGGTCTTGCCTAGAAAGCACTAGGTCACATTTTCTGTCAGAAAGCGTGAGTCCTCTGGCATTCAGTGTATCCCTGTTACCATTGTTACCACAGTACTGAATCACAATTGTTACCACAGTACTGAATCACAATTGTTACCACAGTACTGAATCACAATTGTTACCACAGTACTGAATCACAGCCACTTCGTACAAGTGTCCATCATCCACCCACAAAGGAACGAAGTAAAAGTGGAAGGGACGCCATCTATGCAAGCTTTCTTGGAAGTTTCACACGATGGTTTCCACTTACTTCTTTCGAACTGTGCAATAACTCTAGAGGACAGACTGGAGCAACATGTCTAGCTTCCATGAATGGCAAGATATTGATCTGTTGAAATTGGATTGATTAGTTAAATCCTCCCCCAACTATGAGTGTGAGATGAAGGGCCAGCAATTTGAAATCCCTATCTTTTTGGTGATGAGGGGAAAGGACGTGTGTTTCTTCTGAAAATATACTAAAATCTTAATCTGACTGTCATAGTAAAAGCTATTTATAGACATTATTGGAAGTTGGCAGGGTGCTTTTGAAAATAAAATAAATTGGTTTCATAATTTTCAGATTGTTAGCATTAGTATTCTTTCAGCCCAGTCTTTCATATTGGCAAAAATACAACTTTTATGCCCTGAGAATTGGTATTTACAGTGCCTTTCACTTTCTTAGTGCACCAAAAACATTAAAAAGAAGTTAATTTCAAGACATTCCACTCTTCAGCATATGCTTAGGTAACTCTTCAAACACATTCCTAAACAGTCCTTTCTGTAAGGTTTTGAATGTTTGGTGATGCTACAATGAAAGCTATTTACTTCACCATGAAGAAATGCACATGCCTCTAAGTCTGTGATCATAAGGGACATAAAGGGCTGAAAATGGACTCCAATGTATTTGCTGTATACAAATGAAGCTTTTTACATAAAGGCCAGGTAAGTTTACAATACCATTTTGTTTTCATTTCTCTCCAGGACCAAGATTAAACATGCATTTATTTATAAACATGGTCTTTCACCATATAAAGTTTTTGGTGCAGATTCCAACTTTCATTATCAAAACCCAGTACAACCTGCCTTTTCCTGGACATGAATGCATGGCATTGAGGATACTGGAGAGGACAGAAAATATGAACCACCTCCTCTTCTAGGGAGAAGCCAATATTGGACCATGGAACAAAGAGGAATAATGAAATGAGGTGCTATGGAAGCTGAGATGATGGAATTGAAGCAGGGATGGGGAGAAACTGTCTTAAAGAGGCATGATTAAACGGTCCCAGGAAAAGCAGTCAGGAGAAAGAAAGACCATGAAACAACATGGGCAAAGCAAGCGAAGGAGTAAGGTCTAAAGGTCCAGATTCAACTTGCTTCAATTCTTTAGAGGAGTTCCAGATGAAGGAGAAGGGTCACTGCTCAGATGTGCCCTGATGGGGACCAGGAGCTCCTGTAGCCACAGATGCAATCAGGAATGAAGGATTGCCATCTGGAGGACATAATCTGCCTTGGCACCTTGGTTCTACAGACATATAAGTCTGACATTTTTGGCAGCTTTCTAATGGGAAGATGCCAGGACAAACCCAAAACATTGCCAAGGTGATCTGAGGGCTGTGGTGAGAGTCGAGGTTCTGCCTGCATTTGCTTTTGACACCACGTGACAAACCTTTCTTGTGGCCATGATCAGTGTGCTCAGCTTTCCTTTCCTGGTCACCGAGTGTCCAGGTGTCATCTTTCATGCTGCAACTCCGCGAAAAATGATACATCTCCTAAATCAGAGGAACAATTTAGTTTCTCTTGGAAGTCATCATAAGGACAGGAATGAGGTCAGGACGTAATATAGAAAAATATGAAGAGCTTTGCCTGGGGGTGGCGGGGGAGGAAGCAAACCACCACTGCTTTTTCTAATGACAATGTGACAGTGTTGCGAAGGACTGTAGTATTCCAGACAGTCTGTCAAAGTAGCTTGATACTCCTTGACTTCGATGCCTGTTCCATCAGTTAGCAAGGCACATAATCTGACAGGACAAACAACGTTTGCATGCCTGGTTGGAAGGAAATGTTTTCCAGGACCGGCTTTACATTCACTCCAAACAGGTTTTCATTCTTCCCTTGTTGGAAGCTCCTTCTGACCCCTATGGTCACTAAAAACAGATGTGACAGACAGCATTGTCCCAAGCCATTCCTCTCATTAGATAAGAGAAACTAAAGCAAGGTGGATAAAAGTATCAGCCAAGTTGACCTGGGAATGCTTTGGTAGAAAGCATCCAATAAACATGTCTTCCTCATTCTTTGAAGCTTTCTATCAAACTGTCACCCGAAGCTGGAGGGGGGCTGGAAGTTCAGTGGTTTAGCAAGTATGAAGTAGAGAAAAGTGGTCTTTGTATCTCTAGCAGGTATGGTTGTATGTGCTTGTAACCCCAGGATGCAGGAAGATGAAAGAGAAGGACCACCAACAGAAAGACCAGCCTTTTGCTGCGGGGTGAGACCCTGTTTCAAAACACCAAACCAACCAGATAAACAGCAAAACTGTCATTTCTCTTGATGGCCTGTTCAAGAGAGACTAAGTCCATGAATCTAATATCTTGAAGCACCAGAGTATTTACTATACTCAGGTATCAAAACCAGACTAGTGTGTATTTTTAGAGAAGTCATGATTTTTGTGAAATTTCTTCTATAACAGGCCACTTCTGACCTTACGTTTGTGGCAGACTCCTGTGGCCAAATCAGGGATCATTGATTGATACTAAAACCTAAGGGGTGAAGTTCACCTCAGTAACCAACACTGTGAAAATGAAGGTTAGTTGAACTCTTTGTGGGATAATAATATGTAACTGCATCAGGATACTTGAATCAATGACTATAGTAAACAGAAAACCAGTATTAACACATGACCAGAACCTCTCCCTTTCCAGTAAAGTATGTATTAAAACAATTGCCAACTGGAAAAGGGCATTTCAGACCCAAACAGAAAACTTCTTTAAATTAAATATCCTCAAATCTTATTGCCCATTTTTACCATTTAATATAAAACTTCTTTTTAAAGTATAAGATAAACAATGGCTGGAACATATTAAGGTGAATGATATTCTACCTCTATACATCATTTTAACATATGAGTGATTTACTCTAAGTCACCAATAATGTGTTAGTGTCCCACAGAGGAAAGAAATCAAAGCTATTCCCCATGGTGTCACTTAAGAGTGGGTCCAAGCTGGGTGGGGTGGTGCACACTGTAATCCCAGCATTCGCAGAGGCAGAGGGAAGCAGATCTCTGTGAGTTCAAGGCCAACCTGGTCTACAAAAAGAGTTCAGGACATCCCAGGCAACACAAGAGAAACCCTATATTGAAAAAAACAACAAACAAACAGTATGCAAAGATTCTCTATTTCCTTTTCCCTATTTCTTCAATCTTCCCTGTCTGTTGTGTATGAATCCAAATCTATGCATGCCTGAGGGCTGCCTTATGAAGAGCATGGAGAGTGCCATATGGAGAAGAAATGAAGGAAACTTTCAGAAATCTTTAACAGAGATTTTTATAAAGGATTAAGCCACTGACTCCAGCTGACTCAGAAAATGGCTTATCGTGCTATATCCACATATTGGGCTCAATATTTATAATGGATATTCATTTTATGAGATTTCTTTCAGCTTGTATTTGCTGTTTTTTTGTTTTGTTTTGTTTTTTGTTTTGTTTGGTTTGGTTTGGTTTTGGTTTTTTGCAAATAGTTATCAGAGTATACATGCATTACTCTATTTTGTCTTTTTTTTTTTTCCAGAGCTAAGGACCGAACCCAGGGCCTTCCGCTTGCTAGGCAAGTGCTCTACCACTGAGCTAAATCCCCAACCCCTCATGCATTACTCTATGTCAGGGGTATGGAAGAGTATATAACATTACAACTATGTATTACCTTCTACTGTAATCGTTGATTTCATGGGAAATGCAAGGTAAGTTAAGTTGGCTATATTATTCTCTCAAAGACAGGTTAAACAAATGAGCTGAGTACACAGTGGGATAGCAGTCTTCTATCTTACATGACTTCAAGGTATATTATTAACTTTGACTGTGAGGTCCAGTAAATATTCCAGTCTCTTAGAATGTAAAAGATATTTTTATCATAATGTATTCCTAAATATCTATACCTAGGTAAGGTTGGCCTTCCCATTTTGCACTAAAATATCTTCTAACAGTTTTATATTGACAAATGTGATAGCTCTCAAAATTGCAATGAATGAATTAATAATACAGTGAATACTAGTAGACAGAAGAACAGTTTTTAGGAGAATCTGCATGGTAATCTGCATGACATTATTGTAGAAGATATGTACCATTATGGCATATGGTCAGAGTCAGTGAGATGGTTCAGCAAGGAAATGTGCTTCTTTTAAAGAATGATGACCCAAATTTGATCTGAATGACCCAATCCTCAAAAACAATATTATGACTTCTATATGTGCACTATGACATATGTGCACCTCCCAATACACACAGAGATAAACAAACAGATGTAATAAACAATTAAAAATATATTAAGACTCATAGAGTATGTAGTGCCAAGAGTGAAGCCAATAGTAAGCCCTGGACATTGTGTGATATGTCGGGGATGGACAGCTCCAATACGAAGTTTATAAAAGGTAAGAACTGTACAGAGAATCATTGTAATTTCCTTTCAGTTCGCTCTGAACCTATAACTACTCCTCAAAAACTTAATAACTATTTTTAAACACAGTGAAAACAATGCTAATTATTTCCAGCATCTATCTTTATAGAGTAAGAGTAAGCCTTTGGAGCCCTTGAGGAAATGCATATTTAAGTTAAATATATACTTAATACTCAGGTCAACTCAAGATCTAAGGAGTGTGGAGCTTGTGATATTAATTTACTTTGGCTGCTTTACTTTGTGTTCATGAAATGCTTTTTGATAATTTCACACATGAGTGGTGCATCCGCATCACTGCCTTCTTCCGAAGGCACAAGGCAGCATTCTGGTGCTTAGATATAGGTAGCTATGAAAACACACAAGTCACAAGTAGTGGTTAAGCTGCCTTCTTATGGATGTGTGGGTTTCATTGTTAAAATTGCCTGTGTGTAAAAATGAATGTTACTGTGATATAAAGTTTAGATGTCTGTCAGACATTACAATAGTAATATATGGAGTTAAGTTTAATGCAAGCATAAAAATGAGACTTGAGAAACTCTTGAGAAAGAAATAGAGGATCCAGCCTCCAGCCCACAGCCCTGGCTGTGTTCCCAAGGAGGGCTCCCAGGTGCCAGGAGCACTCAACCTTGGCCCACAGTTCTACCCATCTGCCAAGGAGACCTGCCAGGCCTAACATCATCCAGCTCTCCCTACCTTACTGAGGAGTCCAGCAGGCACCAGGAACACACAGCCAACACCAGAGACACCCAAATGGCTAAAGGCCAGTGTAAGAACACACTCAACAAAACCCAGGGCAATATGTCACCACCAGAAACTAGCTACTTTATTACAGCAAGCCCTGGTTATCCTAGCACATCTGAAATACAAGAAAATGACTATAGGTCTATTTTTATAAAGATGATAAAGGCCTTCAAACAGGAAACATAAAATCCTTAAAGAAATACTGGAAAATACAATCTAACAGGTGAAGGAAATGAATAAAGTCACTTAAGATCTGAAAATTGAAGAAGAAATAATAAAGTAAACACAAACTGATGGAATCCTCAAGATCTGAAAAACATAGGGATGAGTAAAGGAACTACAAACCTAAGCATCACCAACATAATACAAGAGATGGAAGAGAGACTCTCAGGCATAGAAGATACAATTGAAGAAATCAATAATTGGTCAAAGAAAATGTTAAATCTGAAAAGCGCCTGACACAAAACATCCAAGAAACCAGAGACAATATGAAAAGAAAAAACAAGAAAAATAGGAATAGAAGGAAGAGAAGATTCCTCGTTTTAAGAACCAGAAATATTTAACAAAATTATAGAAGAAAATTTCCCCAACCTAAAGAAAGAAATAGCTATCAATATACAAGATGCTTACAGAATATCAAATAGATTAGACCAGAGAAGAAGTTCCTCCCACCACATAGTAACCAAAACACCAAATGTACAGAACAAAGAAAAATATTAAAAGTTACAAGGATATAAAAAGTCCAGTAGCATATAAAAGTAGACCTATCAGAATTATACCTGATTTCTCAACAGAGATTCTAAAAGCCTGGGAAAATGTCTTGAAGACCTTAAAAGACCACAGATGTCAACCCAGACTACTACACCCAGCAAAACTTTCAATCACCATAGATGGAGGAAACAAAATATTCTATGACAAAACTAAATTTAAACAATATCTATGTAAAAATCTAGGCCTACAGAAGATACTATATGAAAAATTCCAATGCAAGGATGCTAACTACACCCAAGAAAACACAGGAAATAAATAACTCAATGAAGCAAAGCCAAAAGAAGAGAACACACACACACACACACACACACACACACACACACACACACACACACACACTACCACCACCACCATCAAAATAACCAATAAACTCATGGAAATTGAACAACTCTATACTCAAAAGAGTAGTTCCTTATATCAGGAAGAAATAAAGAAATCCTACAATTTAATGAAAATAAAGGCAAAACAAACCCAAACTTATGGGACACAATGAAAACAGTGCTAAGAGGAAAGTTCATAGCACTAAGCACTTTCATTAAAAAAATAATGGTAAATAAATAAGTAAAAGGAGCGATCTCATACTAGCAACTTAACAGCATACCTGAAAGCTCTAGAACAAAAAGAAGAAAACATACTTCAGGGAAGTTGATGCCAGAAAATCAACCTCAGGGCTGAAATCAATAACTTAGATACAAAGAGAACAATACAAAGAATCAACAAAACCAAGAGCTGGTTCTTTGTGAAAATCAGAGTAAGATAGACAAACCCTCAGCCAAAGTAACTAAAAGACAGAGAGACAATATCCAAATTAGCAATGTCAGAAATGAAAAAGGGAACATTTTGACAGACACTGAAGAAATCCAAAACATTAGAAAATCTAAATGAAATGGACAGTTTTCTTGATCGTCTCTACTTACCAAAGATAAATCAATATCAGGTAAACAAGTTAAAAGTCCTATAACCCCTTAGGAAACAGGAGCAGTTATTTAAAAGTCAAAACCAAAAAAAGGGGGCAGGGAGGGCTTGGGCCAAATGGTTTCAGCACAGAATTCTATCAGACTTGCAAAGAAGAACTAAGACCAGTACTCAAATAATTCCACAAAACAGAAGCAGAAGGAACATTATCAAACTTATTCTATGAGACCACAGTCACCCTGATCCTACACCACACAGAGGCTCAACAAAAAGGGAGATTTTAGACCAATCTCCCTTATGAACATTGATGCAAAAATACTCAATAAAATACTCACAAATATCATCTACCATGATCAAGTTGGCCTCATCCCAGGCATACAGGGATGTTTTGGCATGTGAAAAACCCATCAATGTAATATACCATATAAATAAACTAAAAGAAAAAAAAAACAGGATCACCTCATTAGATGGTGAAAAAGCTTTTGACAAAATACAACCATTCAAATTAAAAGTCTTGGAAAGACCAGGGAAACAAGGCCCGTACCTAAAAATAATAAAGGCAATATATTACAAGCCTATAGATAACTACAAATTAAATGGAGAGAAACTCAAAGCAATCCCACTAAAATTAGGGACAAGACAAGACTTTCCACTCTCTCTGTATCTCTTCAATATAGTGCTTGAAGTCCTAGATAGAGCAAAGAGACAACTAAAGGAGATTAAGGGGATACAAATTGGGAAGGAAGAAGTCAAAGTATCATTATTCATGGATGATATGAAACTATACATAAGTGACCCCAAAAATTCTACCAGATAACTCCTACAACTGTTAAATACCTTCAGGAAAGTGGCTGGATGTGAAAAATCAGTAGCCCTTCTGTTTACAAATGATAAGCTGGCTGGGAAAGAAATTAGCTAAACTACCCCATTTACAATAGCCACAAATAATATAAAGTATCTTGGTGTAACTCTACCCACGCAGGTCAAAAACCTGTATGACAAAAACTTCAAGTCCCCAAAGAAAGAAATTGAAGAAGAGATCACAAGATGGAAACAGCTCCCACGTTCCCAGATCAGAAGGATGAACATAGTAAAAATGGCCATTTTACCAAGATAATCTACAGAGTCAATGCAATTCCCATAAAAATCCCAACACAATTCTTTGCAGACCTTGAAAGAAAATTCTCAACTTCATATGGAAAAAAAAAAGAATAGCTAAAACAACCCTGTACAATAAAAACAAACAAACAAACAAAAAACAACAACAACAAAAACTTCTGGAAATATCACCACTCGGGATCTACAGAGCAATAATAATAAAAACTGCGTAGTATTGGCATAAGAACAGACAGGTTGGTCAATGGATTTGAATCAAAGCTGGAGAAATAAAGCCACACACCTACAGACATCTGATTTTTTTTACAAAGAAGCCAAAATCATACTATGGAAAAAAAAAAAGCATCTTCAACAAATGGTGATGGTTTGTTGGACTCTGCTCTTAAGGTCAAAGTCTAGTGTTACCAGATAGTCTCAGAGCTCAGTGATAAAATAATAGACTGTATTCCTCAGCTGGGTTCCCTCCTCTCCACCTGATCTGGGGGAAATCCCAGATTCTCTAAGGAGTGTCACATAGCCCCCAAGGAGATTACAGACCCAACCCTTTCCTGATAAGAAACCCATTCTGTGTGCAAATGCGCAGCTTGGCCTTCATGTGGGTCCCTCAGCAACTGGAGCGGGTGCCCTCTCTGACTCTGATGCCTCCCTTTGAATCCTGTTCCCCTAAATCCATTTCCCTACCTGGGCTCCCATATCTGGCCTTGGTGGGAGAGGATGTGCCTAGTCTTGCAGTGACTTAATATGCCAGCCTGGGTTAGTACCCATGGGGGTCCTCCCCCTTATCTGAAGAGATATAAAGGGGAGAATAAAGGATGGGATGTGTAAGGGGGTACTGGGAAGAGAAGAGGGTGTGCAATCAGGATGTAAAGTGAATAAATAAATAAATTCTTAAAAATAAAAAATCTTTTTAAAGAGAGAGAAGGTGTGTGTTTAAGGCATGGTAACTAGTAACTGTGAGAAAGCACAGTGTCTTAATTTTTAAAAAATTGGTTTAATTCCTATATTACAAGTCTATAGTTCTCCCATAAAAGGACAAAAAAAAAAAAAAAAAACCTAAAAAACAAAACCCACAAACAAAAACAAAGCAAACCAACAAAACTTCCCCAAATTACATCTTGGAAACATAAAACTATCCTCACTATAAGACTTTTTAAAGGCTCGTCTTCAATACCCATTGAGTATTCATTCAAAACAGACAAAAGTGTGAGTAATTCAAAGGCCCATCAAGAGAAGATGGAACATGCTTTCATACCATGGACTGCTACTACTCATTAACAAGACAACAATTAGATATACCCCAAAGCACAATTTATATTCTGTAACAAAAATTGGACATAGAGCACTGCATGTTATATAAACCCAAATACCTGAAACTCTAGACAAGACTAAGCAACCCACAGTATAGATGCCTATGAGAAGATCCCTGGAGCCAGGATAGTCTGGAAACCTGCTGTATGGGGTCACATGGATGGCTGGGGGGTGCAGGTAGGATCAGTGGGGCCAACCTCTTGTTCACAGGGAAAATTATGCAGGAGTGTGCATTTCCAAATGTCATTAAACTATGTATGTATGGATGGAAATAGTCCATATGTAATGTATATCTCAATTAAAAATAATGAGCCTGTTGCAAATCAAATAAAGTGATATATATATGTGTGTGTGTGTGTGTGTGTGTGTGTGTATACATACATACATGTTAAGTTAAGGGGCTTAAGTATAAGTGCACTAGGTGGTGGTTTCTGTACACAGAATGCAAAGACTGTCCAGGGATTGAGAATTCATCATGGCTGATAGCAATCATATCTAGCATGGTAGCCAGACCCAGAAGTTAAGAGGTCATATCTTCAAGTGTAAACATAAACATAACAGTAGGGAGAGGCTTGAAGCCCCGCCCTCAGTGACATTTTCTCCAGAAAACCACACTTCCCATACCTTCCTTGACAATGTCACCAACAGAGGACGAAGTTTTCACATATCTGAGCCTATGCAGGACGTTCCTTAGTCAGAGAAACAAAGTCATTAGCGCTTTTTACTATTTTTATTAAATACTAAAATGACTGAATACTTTGACTAATTTTCAACTGCTTCTTCATTTATAAACTTACTTTGTGTGACAGTTTTCAACATGCCTATAAATATGTATTTGAGCACAAATATAAACATATGTAACATCAAATGAGCGAATAACTTTCTTACAATGAATTGGCACTTACAAAGAGCAATATTGCTACACATGCACAAAGACATTTCATTGGGGAAGTGCTGTTTGAATTCATTCATGTAGAACAAGTATTAGAAACAATTAGATGCTTTGTAATGTTGTCTGAAGTTCACAAATAAGTATCCTGTGGGAAGACACTGTTATATTCAAATAGGTGCATGCTATACAAATTCTTAACCTTGAATAGTACATTAAAACTATGGTAATCTATGTAAATTCAAAACAGAATTTTCAGAAATGAAAAATAAGATGATTTTTTTCACATGGGATATGCAATTTGATATAAGCATTTTTATTTTATTTTGTGGTAAAATTAGGAAGACACAATGATGTTACGTTTTTTTAAGCTATAGTTGGCAAACATGTCTACTTCAAGGGCTGTATTGCATAAGTTAAGACCCTGGTATAATTCTGCTTTTATTTCCCAAATGTGTATTGAAAGAGGGCATTGTCTTGGTGTCTTCTATGCGTTAGCATATCTGTGTTTCTCATCTGACAATCTTCCATTGCGAGCACAACTTGATTTTTTTTTTCTGTTGATAGCTTTCCCTAAAAGCCCAGCGCATTGAACACAGAAAGCATTCTATTCTTTCCTTCTATCCTTCAAATGTAAGATGTTTTAATATGTTAATTTTCAGAGTTAAGACAAAGGTTTCCAGAGTGATGCTAAGAAAAATATGAAAATTATGTTAAACTGGATGTTGAAGTCTTGGACAAGTGGGGAAACTTCTGTGCGTTTTTTTGTTTTTTGTTTGTTTTGTTTTTTTGTTTGTTTGGTTTTTTTTTTTGTCTAGGTGTGTTTTTTTTTCCATCGGTTTGAATCACAAGTCTTAGTTAGAATTTCTTTTGCTATGACAAAACACCTTGACCAAAAGCATCTTAGGGAGGAAAGAGTTTATTTCTCCTTCTGGTTTATAATTCCACCATCCAGGGAGGTCAGAGTAGGAACTAAAGGCAGAGAAACTTGGAGGCAGGAACTGACGTAAAAGCAGTGGAGGAGTGCTGCTTTTTGGCTCCGTCCTCATGGCTTGCTCAGCCTCTAACCTGGGCCCTCCAACATCAGTCATCAATGAAGAAAAATGCCTTCTAGGCTTGCCCACAGGCCAGTATAATGGAGACATTTTCTTAGTTGAAGTTTCCTCTTCCCAAATGACTCTTGTGTCAAGTTAACATAAAATTAGCTGGCACAAGTACCAATTACTAATATAGGAAATTCTAAATTTGTTCTGAGGTGTATTACACTTGACACTTTCCAAGGTTAAATGCAAAGAAAAGCCAGATGTACAGATGTCCTGAACTTCAGGAGAAATAAGACTTCTGATGAGCTATGTGAATTCCATGCGCATTCTCATCCCGTCACCCCGCAGTCTCATTGACAAGTAGCTATGCAATTCAAGCCAAGCTGTCTGTTCTCCCTACCATGCCAAAGTGCTATTTCATCATTTTTCTTTGGATGGCAGGAGTGTGTGTGTGTGTGTGTGTCTGTGTCTGTGTGTGTGTGTGTGTGTGTGTGTGTCTGTGTGTGTGTGTGTGTGTGTGTGTGTTAGTCACATAGTATGGGAATGAAATAGATTCCCATGTTCAGCTAATGTCTCACATGCTCACTAAAACATCTGGTAACAGATGGAAAAGGGCCCTATAACTGTAAATAAATCATTTACTATCATTTTAGTTTCTCCATACAGAGTGAGGAGAGACTCTTATCATGAACTGGCAAAGGAATGTGGCAACACTGGGAGGGAAACAGACTTTATATAGAAGTAAATATAACTGTTACCCTTGAGGAAGGGCACAGGCAAGCCATTTGAGAATCCCATCTCTTCTAGCTTTTCTGCCTTCCCATTCTAAGGGGATATATAACATTGCATGGAGCAGTTTTCTCCATTCTGGTGTTGAGAGTGGCTTCTGGGATCATAAAATAGCTGGTTCTTAGATAAAGTTATAAAGAACAGGAGAGAAGCAGAATCAATGGAAGTGTGGTGAAACCACACAGAAACACATACAGAATCAATGCTTCAGCACTCAGCGCTGTGGCGAGAAACTAGACGGCCATTAACTGATGAGAGAAACAGAACCATGTAGTAGCACAGAGTCTATAAGTCAAACATAACCCAAACCACATAGCTTATCCTAAGATCCGGAGTGGGCCCAGAGAAAATGCCTACATAATTCTGCTACAGGTTCTGCCTGGAAGATCCCCAGAAGTTCTTTGACTTTGTACTTGTTTCGTTTTGTAGGGCAGCCATGTTCAGAGCTAGAGCCATTAAAAGGTTTGTGGATATCAAGTCTCTTCTTGGTAACCTGCTGTCCTTCCTCTGAGTGCCACCAGGTCTCCCCCTCCAGGGGACATGGTCAAAGGTGAGGCACCAGAGTACGTGAGAAAGTAATATCCCACTCTCCACTCTACTGTGGAGAATGTTCTGTCCATTGGCTAGATCTGGGGCATATACAGGGGGGAGGTAATCCCCCTCAGGAACAGTCATAGGGGAGGGGAATAAGGGGAAAAGAGGAGGGAGGTAAGAATGGGAGGATACAAGGGAGGGGATAACCGTTGAGATGTAACAAGAATAAATTAATAAAGGAAAAAAATTTTAAAAATCAAAAGAAAAAAAAAAGGTTTGTGGATCGTAGGACTCTAACCATGTCAATGGATTAACTCATTTTTCAGTTCATAATATTATGGGCTATTCAAAGAAGGAATGAGTTAGAGGAAGTAAGCAACTGCAGATGTCTCTAACCCTTTCTCTGTGTTTCGTGGCTACCATGAGGTTAGCAGCTTTGTTTTAACATGTGGTTCTTCCTGTAAGGTTCTGCACAACAGAAGAGCGAAGCAATTGAGCCAAGTCACCTTGTATCGTACCGTGACCCCTCAAACCATGAGTCACAATTACCCTTTCTCCATCAGTTATTTCTCTCAGATATTTTATTACAGGGACAGAAGGATGACACAGATGCCACTGCTGAGTACTGCATCTGGTGACTTTGAAAGCTGAATGCTCATGGACAGAAAATTAAGTAAAACAAAACAGAACCTAAAAGACTTTATAACAGTTTTGGTCAGTGATGAAGGCCACCTTCTTCGACCGGAGGAGAAAGAACACTCAGGGGTGCCTTTAGTTTTAGAATAGCCAGGTTTCTAGAATGAATATAGAAACCTGCAGCTGTGATTGAATTACTTTAAGAAATAATAAAAATCTTCTCAATGAGATTCAATCATCTTCCTTTGGGCTCTCCTTCTTACCTAGCTTCTTTGGGTCTGTGCATTATAGCATGGTTATCCTGTACTTTATGGCTAATATCCACTTATAAGTAAGTACACACAATATGTGTCTTTCTAAGTTTGGGTTATCTCATTCACGATGATCTATTCTAGTTTCATCCATTTGCCTGCAAATTTTATGATGTTCTTCTTCTTAATAGCTGAGTAATATTTCATTGTGTAAATGTACCACAGTTTCTTTATCCATTCTTCAGTTGATGGGCATCCAGGTTGTTTCTAATTCTTGGCTATTATGAATAAAGCTACTATGAACATAGTTAAGCAGGTATTTTTGTTGTATGGTAGAGCATCTTTTGGGTGTATGCCCAGGAGTGGTATAGCTGTGTCTTGAAGTAGAACTATTCCCAATTTTCTGATAAACCATCAAATTGATTTCCAAAAAGGTAGTGCAAGTTTGCAGTCCCGTGAGCAATGCAGAGTTGTTTCCCTTGCTCTGCATCTTCACCAGGATGTGTTGTTGCTTGACTTTTTGATCTTAGCCATTCTGATGGGTGTAAAGAGGAATTTTAGAGTTGTCTTGATTTGCATTTCTCCAATGACTAAGGATGCTGAACATTTCTGTAAGTGCTTCTTGGCCATTAGAGATTCCCATTGAGAATCCTGTTTAGCTCGTTTTTATTGGGTTATTTGGTTTGTTGATCTCTAGTTTCTTGAGTTCTTTATATATTTCGGATATCAGTCCTCTGTCAGATATAGGGTTGGTGAAGATTGTTTCCCATTCTGTAGGCTGTTGTTTTGTCCTTTTGATGAGTCCTTTGCCTTACAGAAGCTTTTCAGTTTCATGAGGCCCCACTTATCGTTGATCTTAGTGTGTGAACTGCTCATGTTCTGTTCAGGAAGTTGTCACCTATGCCTAACGAGTTCAAGACTATTCCTAACTTTTTATTCTATCAGATTTAGTGTATCTAGTTTTTTGTTGAGGTTTTTGATCCACTTCCATAGAGTGAGGGAACTGGAATGGGGAGGGGAGCAGGAGGGATCAAGTGCAGGGAGGACAGAGGGAGAAATTACTGGGATAAAGAACTGGAATGAGGGAGGGACATCTCTGGGACTAGTTAGAAACCTAGGACAATGAAAACTCCCAAGAATCTATCAGAATAACCCCAGCTAAGACTCCTAGAAATGGAGGATATGGAACCTGAAATGGTCATCTCCTGTAACCAGAAAAGACTTTCAGTGGAGGGATTAGAGCACCAACCCAGCCACAAAGGTTTCAACCAGCAATTTGTCCTGCATACAAGATCTGTAGGGCTAAAGATGGAGCAGCAACTGAGAGAATGGCCAACCAATGACTGATGCATTTTGAAACTCATGCTGTTAAAAAGAGCCAGCCCTGCATTACTAATGATATTCTGTTATACACACAGACAGGTACCTAGTATAACTGTCATCTAAGAGGCTTTACCCAGGCACTGATGGGAACAGATTGAAACCTACAGCAAAACATTAGGAAGATTTTTATGAATTCTATGGATGAGGGGGAAGAAAGATTAAAAGAGCCAGATGGGTCAAGGACTTCTCAAGAAAACCTACAGAATCAACTAACCAGGATCCCTATGGGCCCACAGAGAATATGGAAGCGACACACCTAGGCCCTCTGCACACATGTAACAATTGTGCAGCTTGGTCTTCATGTGGGACTCCTAACAGCAAGAGCAGAGGCTGTCTCAGACTCCGTTGCCTGCCTTTGGGTCCCTTTACCATAATTGTGCTGCCTTGTCTAGCCACTATAGAAGAAGATGTGCCTATTCATCTATTGCTACTTGATATGCCAAGGTGGGTTGATATCCTTGGAAAACTTCCCCTTTTCTGAGAAGAAAGGGAGGATGAGATGATGATGGAGAGAAGAAGTGAGAGGAAAAGAGAATCTGGGAAGCTGTGATCTGAGTGTAAAGCAAATAAATTAATAAAAGACAGGAAGAATAGATGTAAGGTCTTTGTTTTGGGGTCATGGCACATCTGGAAAACAGAGCTTTTAGGTAGTGCTTCCATCCTGGCTGCTGGTACAACCAACTGGGTGCCTTTGCATTATGTAACTGGTATTCCCACATACCTGCACCTCAAAATGCAGGATCTTCAAAAAAGAAGTCAATGTGAGTTTGCGCTGGGGATGAGGTCTTTGCTCTGTTGAGATGCTGAGGGCAATGTCAGTTTCATTCTTCTGCCATTGCTTTAACTACTGTGAAACATATTTAAAACAACAAGAAAAAGAAAATGCTAGGCCTGTCAATCTCCCCCTCCTCAATGTCTAATTCTTTTCCAAAAGAAGGAGGAGGGACACACAGACACACACACACACACACACACACACACACACAGAGAGAGAGAGAGAGAGAGAGAGAGAGAGAGAGAGAGAGAGAGAGAGAGAGAGAGAAAGATTTCTCTTTTCCTTTCTTCAGCCTCCACTTGTGTTCCCTGGAAGGGAGGTGCTGAGAGAATAAGGAGGTGTTATCCCCTTAGAGCCAATGATGATTATCTTCAGTCCTGTGGTCATGTGGGACATCTGTTTAGTGTCCCTTTATGTGCAAAACTGCCTGCTTCCTGGCTGATTTTAATGCTGGAAGGGTTAACACGCAGGCAGGCGAAGTTAACAAGGGACAAGCCATAAATGGCTCCAGCTGTGCATAATTAACTGTAATACTGCAGAGTAAATGACTTTTATTGGCCACCATGTCATAACTTCATTAGAAGTCATATTTACAGCCCTCTCCTATGAAATGAGTCCTCCTGTATTCTGGAATTTAATGAGCATTCATTTTCACCTTGTTCAATTATCTTCAGTGCCCCCCCCCCCCCACACACACACCTCTCTTCCTCTCCCTAGTGTGGGAAATGAGAAGCCAAAATACAATAGGAATGCAATTAGCACCTGGCAGAGGGCTCCTGTTCCAGGGAGCATGTCCCAAACCTCAGTTAAAAAAAAAAAAAAGGTTTCTCATTGTTTTCAATTATAACAAATAGGTAACTTCCTTACACAAAAACACTAAGTAACAACCATAAAACACCAAGGTAATCTCATAGAGAGCTCGTGCAGATGAATCCTGTGAAAAGAGGTCATGTCTGATCCAATGAAGAACAAAATCCAAGTCTGTCAAGTGTGGATGCAGCCCAGATAGTGATTACAGAGGAGAGGAGAGGAAGGGAAGGGGGACCCTGCAAAGTAAGGTGTGGACTTTTATTCAAGCCTGTGGCCTGCATCATCTGGAAGCAAACATCCTATGTTTTTCCTCCTTGTGTGCTGTATTTAATTAAAATACATTCCCTCCCCAACCCCACCTCCCCTGCCACCCTCTCTCCTCTCATCTCAACCTTAATTCCAAAGGGAATTCTTGCCTGGTGTAGCAGGTAATCTAGAAAAGAGCTCACGGATGCAACCCACATCTGCTTCCCTTTCAGATGCTTCCTTGGGCTTCCAGATGCTCAGGAAAGAGTCGTTTCTGAGTGTGAAAGTACAACGTCATGTGCAGCTGATCTTCGTTGGCGGTGCTTTCTGTGAGTGGCCGTGCGGTTTGCCTGTGTGGGTACAGGGGGAGGGGCATGCTCCAGCAGAAATCATTCCGAGTCCTTTCCCACCCACTCATATCACAACATAGGTCAGCTTTCCAAAGGTCCCTTTGTACATACAGGTAAGATCAAGTACCACGCCTACTAATGGAACATTAAAAGTAATAAAATCATATGTTCGACTTCATATCAGATGAGAAGGCATCCAAATGCTTTTCTGTGCTGTGCCTCCCTCCCTTTCTCCCTTTATTTCTTCACCATCCTTCCTTCTCTCTGAGAATTTATCATTTTCCTATATGTCATTGTTATCTAGATAGAGTATTAAATGTTATTTTGATTTCTAGATTAAATGAGGACTATTCTTGACAAAGGATGCATGTTGGCTGACAAGCCAGAATCTGTAAAGCATGTTTGACTATGACAATGGGACGTTATGAAAGGTAATGGTGCCTAAATCAGTCTGGTGGTAAGAAAATTAATAGCTATGGCTGGCATGGAACATGAGCTCATCTCTCCTCCAAAGAACTCTACTGTTCCCAGAGCCTGGGATGGGTGACGGGGTGGGGATTAGTGCCCAGGAACCATAACAGCACACCTGAAGTTACAGTCACAGAGCAGAGTACCCTTGGGAAGTGTTGTTTTGGACATGATACATTTGCCAGGGATCGCTGTCTGCTGCCAGGCTTGCCTCCTCAGCAAATTCCACTGTACACTCACTCTTGCTGCCTTCTCTGTCCTGCTGTGTTATCTGATTCCAGCCTGACCCTTTCTAATTAGCACATGGAGCTCCAGGTATTGTTAGAGAACAGTTTCCATCACTCTCGTGGGGTTTTAATGAAGTCGGGAAATACCAGGGGCCGGAACAACTTCTAAGAGAATTTTTTTCTTTCTTTTTCTAAAATTTTAATTGAGGATCAAGACTTGCAATTGAGTTCTAACTGGTTTGCAACCAGCGTTTGCACATTTTTAAAGGGTAGGAGAGAGAATAAAATAATGCAGACTGGAAGGAATAGGAAATGAAGTTCGGTGTTAAAGGAAAGGATAAATTTATGAAATGGTGTATGGATCCAGTGGGCATGTGTGATGCTGTCAAATATGTACATTTTGAAAATCACTGACATGCCGGCTGCACCACAACCAGACCCAACAGCATCAGTCTTCAGGGAAATTGTCTTGCCCTGACATTGGTGACTTACTGTACTCTGTTCTTCTAATTGTTCTTATCTTCATTTCCTCACCAGTGCAATGAGCCCCGTTGCCAAAGAGACAGAATAAAGCATTTGAAAAATTAACACAGCTGGGCAGCAGAAGGATTCTAATTGAATCTAGGAAGGAATCATCCAGTTGTTCCCCAACTGTAATTCTGCAGCTAATCAGCCACCACTCCCTCATCAAGGTAGAAAGCTCTATACTTACACTTATTAAATTCAATTTTAAAAAATCTCAAATACAGAAAAATTCATTATTTTGATGCAGTAAGCCGATCTTTGTTTCTGCAATAATTAGGCACCAGTGTGTGGTGTGGCATTTAGTCGCTGTTTTACCAAGTATTCCATCATGGCTCATTCCAAATGGTTGAACCTCGGCAGAGATCCACAGTGCATGTTGTCACACACATACTGCCTTGGCCTCCAGTTCACATAAGGAGGCTTAGCAAGAAGCAACGTCAAGGAAGTGGAAGACTTGAGGAAGATTCACAGATGTCTTCTGGGAAGTGTTTCGACACTACTGTCCTCTAAGCCAGACCTGTATCATCCTAATCTGTTTTATTCTGCCTTGTATCTTTAATCACATACATAGATACTTGTTCTCTGGCTTCTGCCATCCCCTCTCCAAGAAGCCCTTCCTCTTTCTAGCAGATCCCTCCTCCCTGGATCTGAAACAGCAATGATGTCTTCTCAGATGTCCAGACAGATGACTAGCAAGCAGGATCAGAGGATCAGATCTGCACAACACACACACACACACACACACACACACACACACACACACACACACACACACACACACACACACATCACCTGAGGCAGGCCAGGAAAGCAGCGCCAGTGTGCTGTGGAGTCTGGGGTAGTTCTGAAGATCTCTGTGACTGTCCACCATATATGTTTGCCCTTCCCTTGACTTTTTGCTCTTCTCTGCTTGACTTATTTGTGCTCCCATGCCAGCTTGTGGGAATAAGAAAACAAAGATGGTAAGCAGGAGTTTCTACTTCTACTAAAATAAATATTTTAAAAATGGAATAATCAAAAGGACTAACAAAGAAACCAAAGAGAGGGGAAGAGAGAAAAGAGAAAACATCCGAAGATAGAAACGCTGGTTAAAGGCCAGTTCTTTCTCCTTCCTGCTTCGCAGTTACTTTTTAAAACAACACTGGCAATGCCCAGTGACATGGATATGAAAACACACTAATGCAACAAAGTATGACAGCAGCTAGAAGCTGCCAAGAGTCTCCCAAGACACAGAGGATCATGTTCTGCCCAACATTCTTCGCTTTCAGCTATTTGAGGCTTTGGTCTCTGCTCCTTCCCCTGGCTTCACCCTATAGGACAACCCACAGCTCGCCAGGCTCTCTCTTCTAAGGCATAGCTAATAGATGCCTGTGTCAAAACCAAGACAACTGCCTCTGCCACACTCATTACACAATTTAAAGATTCTTTGACGACATCAGAGTGCTGTTGACTGAGGGAAGGAAATCTTATCTTTTTTGGAAACATTTATTCACATATATCAAATATTGTGTATTTTGCACAAGTCCATAAAAACCCCAGCTCAGTTGAATGAGCCTGTGGGATATTACTGGGTAATCCCAGTTTCCCTTGCATTCATTACTAAAGAGATAGGAATGACACTCATGCATAGTGGATGAGATCAGACCATTCACACTAGACACCTGGAATAGTGCAAGGCATGCTTTCAATTGGTAGCTTTCACATGACAAAGAGGGGAAGCCTAAGGAGACAGAGGTGTAGGAATATAGTCAAAAGGATGACCCATGTCAGCTATTAAAAACAAAGAATTCCCAAAATTTGTGGACAAATGGATTGAACTAGAAATGATCATAACAAGTGAGTTAACCCAGAAGCAGAAAGACTCAAATGGTATATACTCACTTATATCTTCACACTAGCCCAAGGGGCATGTCCCATGAAAGTCTTCACTTACCAGGAAAGTAGGACAGAGGGGAAGACTTCCTATTGGGACTCTAGGTGAGAGAAGCAAGGGAGAATGGGCAAATAGAAGTATCCAGAGGGTCTTAGAAACCTACAAGTAGAACATTATGATGGGCAGATCTAGGCCCAGGGGTCCTTCTCAAACCATGGCACCAGCCAAAGACAATATGTGCAATAAACTCCAAACCCCTACCCAGATCTAGCCAATGGACAGGACATTCTCCACAGTTGAGTGGAGAGTGGGGTCTGACTTTCACACGAACTCTGTTGCCCCATATTTGACCACATCCCCTGGATGGGGAGGCCTGGTGGCACTCAGAGGAAGGATAGCAGGCTACCAAGAAGAGACTTGATACCCTATGAGCATATACAGGGGGAGGAGGTCCCCCTCAGTCACAGACATAGGGGAGGGGAATAAGGGGAAAATGAGAGGGAGGGAAGAATGGGAGAATAGAACGGATGCAATAACAATTGAGATGCAATATGAATAAATTAATAAAATATATTTAAGAAAAGAATGGCCCATGTTGGACAATGCCTTGGGGCACTGAGCGAGGCTCCAGGACAAAGGGCAGAGGGCATTTTACCTCAGGTTCATTTTGTTCCTTGAATTGTTCTTGGAGGTGATTTCATGCCTCCTGTGACAAGCATTTGTATTCAATTCATAGGACATGTTTATTCTTGTTGGATGTTAGAACATAGCTGTACGGCCGATCCTGGTCAGTGTGCACTGAATCTGGATATGATTTTTGTGCTTTGCAGATATAATCTACAGTACATGCCAGACAATTGTGTTTAAGTTGGTCTGTCCTGAGAGTGTTCTGGGAAAGGGCCTGCTCTGTTAACGTTTAGTTTGTGCTTACTGGCACAAACTTTATTTATTTACATCATTTTCTGAACATGTTTTTCTGAACTCAGACAACCTTTCTTGGACCGTTGTTTTATTTGTTACATTCCTGTATAAAGTGTGCTGAAACTGAAGTAAAGTTGTCTACAGCATTAGACTGTAGTCCACCCCATTATTTCTGGTCCTCAGATCCCAGTTCCAGTAGACAAGATCTGCATAAGTTGGCAAAAAGCCAAAAAATAAAAATAAAAAACCCAAAAAGTCAGTGGCAAACAATGTAAACTCTAAATAAAACATGTATAAATTTTTGTCTTTCCCGTAAGACAATTCACGTGTAAACTCAGTTTTTCTTGGACAAAAATAAAGGATGACTTAGGTCAGTAACAAGAGTCAGGAAGAACAATATGCTAGTTAATTTTATGTATCAACTGGAGATGATGCACAGTCCTAAGCCAAGTACCAGTCTAGAAGCTAATGTGCTATTTCTTGGGGAGGTGATGAACACAGAAATCAATAGTCTCTGAAGAAAGAGTATTAAGTCTAGAGTTTTGATGAGGCTTTCTTCAATCAGTTGAAACTCTCAAGAGAAAAACAAAACAAGAATCCTTCTAGGTACCTTCAAAACAATGATTTCTATCTTCAGACTGCTTAAGGATCTCAAGACCACGACATATATTCCTTCCTCCAGAACACTGGTGTGGCCTGCAGATGCTGCACTTTCAAGCCTCCATATAATATATAGCAATTCTGTGTCTCTGTCTCTTTGTCTCTCTGCTTCTCTCTGTATATCCGTCTGTCTCTTCCTCCTTGCTCTGTGCATATATCTATATCATGTCTCTCCCTCTCTGTCTCTCTGTCTCTGTCTCTGTCTCTGTCTCTGTCTCTCTCTCTGTATGTGTATGTGTGTGTGTGTGTGTGTGTGTGTGTGTGTGTGTGTGTGTATGTGTGTGTTTTGTCTCAGGAGAACCTTGATGAATACAACTTCCAAAGTTGATAACAGATCCAAGATTAGGGAATGATCAATCCATTCACAACTGCTTTTTTTTTTAATTGCTACAAAACTGTGGTCGCTGTATAAGCTGCCTTTTTCATATTTTGAAGAGGATTCTCCATGTATCTTATATCTACTCCAGCATTTTTCTGTTACTAGGTATATCATTAAGAAGAGTTCATGGATCTTCTATAGGAAATAAAGTACATACCATATTTGAGACCTTTCAAGGCCACCTGAACTTGATGTAGATGTCACACCCTAGTCTTGGTGCTAAAAATTCACAAAGATCTGGGATCTCCAGTGAAAGAGGAATGATATTTTCTATGCATCAAAATAAATAGATATTCCATGAAGTGTTTCAACTTATGGTTTTGTTTTCTTCCTTTATAATGGTATGAAGGAGATATGTATTCAGTAGAAACCAGATTTCAAATTATAAATTAAGTCTTTATCCATGCTGTCAATATGCAGTGTGATACTCTTCAGAAACTCTGGGCAATATCAATGAAGTGACACTCCCACACAGGCAAGTGATGGTAGCGAGGGAAACAGTGGTGTACTGTGTTGCAAAGTTATAATATCATTTAGTAGGTTAGTTCATTGAAGTGTGCTTTCCGTTTGCAGCGGGTTTGCTGAGATTTAATCTAATATTTAATCAGAGAGCTTTGTGATTATTCATAATGGAGACTACCAGTTTAGGTTCTTTTTTTTTTTTTTTTTTTTTACTTTTAAAATTTCTTTTTATTTAATTTTAATTTTATTAATTTATTCAGATTACAACTCAATTGTTATCACATCACTTGTATCCGCCCATTCCTCCCTCCCTCCTGCTTTCACCCTATTCCCTCTTCTAGGTCTAAGACCCAGAGAGACCTCTTCCCCCACTATATGGTCACAGGCTATCAAATCTCATCTTGGTAGCGTGCTTATTCTTTCTTTGAGTGCCACCAGGCCTCCCCATCAAGGGGAGGTGGTCAAATATGGGGCACCAGACAATTCAAGTTCTTTAGAGAGTCACAAATGCTTTGATATTCTTCATTCTAGAGTTGGACACTGCTCTTCTCAGAGTCCAGCTAGGATTATGACTTATTAAATGCCTGGGTTATGATAGGGCCTCAACTATACAACACCCAAGAATGGCTGAAGGGGGGAAATTTCTCTTGACTTAACTCACAATACCACACCCAGCACCTCAAATTGTATATAGAAAGGTCCAAATATCTTGAGGCAGCCATGTTGTGAAGAAGCCACACTCCACCCAGGCTCAGAATCTAGCCTGTTCTCCATTTTCCTCAAAGACTCTTGGTCAATGTACTAAGTATATAACTAATGATGTTTGGGTGATTCCACTTCCACGTATCAAATGTGAAAAGAATGTTGGTTACTTTATTTTTATCTGAGCCTTGCTTTTTCAGCAAACAGCGACAATGCCAAAAAACCACCTAACTTTTGCATACCAAGAAACAACCAAACACAAAGCACATTCGGCTCTCCCCTAATCCATAGAAAACAAAAACAAAACCCCTTGATTCTTCCTTGGGAGTTCCAGAGACAGATCTGTCTTTCTGCCTCCAAAACTTCAGGTCCCCTTTCTTCTCTCTGCGGTAGCAGCCACTCAAACGCGTCCTCACAGTCCATGAAAGCTGAATAAATACATGGCATTCATTGTTTTTATGCACTTGTTCCATCCTCACTCCCAAACTCCGCCCTCCTAGAATCTGAACCCAAGAACATGGCTACTGGTTTACATCTTGAAGGACTTTGTTTGGCTACAAAAAATACTATGTACAGAGCTTGAAGGCTTCTTTATGCTTTGAAGCAAAAGAATAAGGGGGAAAAAAAGGTGGGTTTTTTTGGGTTTTTTTTTTTGTTTGTTTTTTTTGTTTGTTTGTTTTTTTGGTTAAACATGAGAGTTAGTCTTTTATTTATATTGGCACATGTGCTTCTGAATGTTTGTCATTTGGTTTGATTCAGCATCAGGAGACTTTTGTCTGTTCCATTTTAAATGAATTGCTCTCATTTGATTTGTTCTCTTCCACAAAATCATCAGTTGTCTATTTGTGAGGACATTATTCTTTCTTTCCAATGTAAGTCACCTGAATTTTATTTTCATTTTCATTTTTTAGGGAACTCTGAAATATTTTCAAGTTTGCCCTCTGTAACATTAATTTAATTTGTGATACATTCAGATAGGCTCTTTGAGGATGGCATTAAATTTGCTATTATAATTGTAGTTTTAAATTTTTCTTTTTTAGTTTTCCCTTTTCAAAATCACAAATACATCTCAGCAAGCCTCCTTTTCATATGAAACATCAATCATTTGCTTTATTATCTCTTGTTCTGTGGAGATTGTATCTCTTTTAAAGTTTTAGGAATAATGTAATATATTTTAAAAAAATTTTTCCTCTGCAGTATCTCTTGTTAATCATCTTTTAAATGTATAGTTTCAGTATATCACCCTCTTCCTGTCTCCATTCCCCTGCAACTCTCCTTTTCAATTCTCAGATTCTCGTTATGCAGCCAAAGCTGGCTTTATCCTAGTGATGTTCCTGCCTCTGTGTTATAGATGTGTAGCTATAGACCACCATGCCTACCTTTTTCTCTTCCTCCTCCCCTCCTCCTCCCCGTACTACCACCACCACCACCATCATCATCATCATCTCCATGAGGTTTATACCCACAATTTTCTTATCAGCAAAGAACAATGGCGAAGCACCCACAGCTCTAGAGTATTAATCTGTCACCCATTTGGTTGCTGATAGAATTCCCTTCCCAAATCTAAAGCTTTAGACAATTGAGTGTGTCTAAACCACATTGCTGCTGTTTTGCCATCTTTTTTCTCTCGTTTTATCTTATTTTCTTGAAGTACCGATCATCAAATGTAAAGGCCTTTCACACTATAAGCAAGTGTTCTACTACTGAGCTACAGTCTCAGTCCCATAATCTGTTATTAAAGGCAAACATACAGATATGACCTACAAACGTCTAATCATAGTACATGAAGTTCTCTGTTAATTACACGGTTTGTTTCTGAGCAAAATTGAGGTCAACTTACTTTTTCTTTGGACAATTTGTCTTTGCATCATCATCAACACCATTGATGGCCACTCATAAGCTACAGCTACATCAAAGGACAACCATATACTGTCTATTTAGTAAGTGCCAGCTGTCCTTATCTCCTAACTAAAATTGTTTTCATGGATTGATTCAGGCTCTGATTCCTTCAGAAAAGGACCTCTAGGGATGATTTACATGGCCCAGACCTTGATCACTTGTTCATGGCTCATCTATTGACTCTACTGTGTGACCAGGTCCTTTTGTACATTTATGCTTTTCTATCAGAAGCTAGACATAGGATTGACAATACTGAAGTACTTCTCCCCCTTATTCTATTACTTAGTGATGTAAAAGTTCACAGCCTGAAATACACGAAGTTGTGTGAAAGCTGGGACTGAAGGCAAAATGGAAAGTGAGGATTATTTGCTGTTCTTAGGGGAAGTCACTTAGAACCATTTTTTAATAGGCTTCTGACTAAGACCCGTCTCAGTAATGTTCTGCCAGGTACCTTTTAAAGGGCAAAACCACACTTCAGAGCATCAGACCTCCAGCTGATGTAAGCCTAAACCAGGAGCCCAGAATTCTGTACCACTTGGAGAACGGTGCTTGGTTTTTACCCCCACACCCACTCAAAACGACAACTGTTTGCAGCTTGAGTTAAGTGCACTTTAGTTGGCATTTATGTCGCTTATATAGGTAGCAAGGAGGGGTGTACAGAGACCGAGCTCTCTTTGGGTTTATTTTGGATTCTGAGTGAGTATGGCATGGTTTTTTTCCTTGCTAGCTGTGAAGGATGAGCCGGCAGCATTAGCACCACCTTAAATGTGTTTGTAGTGCATAATCCAAGCCCATAACAGACCTTCTGCATCCTAAGCTGCTTTGTTCACAGGCTGCTCTGGCTGTGAGTGTAGCTCACTCAGGAGAACATTTGCCTAGCATGCAGGAAGGTCTGGGTTCTGTTTCCAGTGCTGAAGAAAATGCCAGATCTTTAGCATCTCTGTGTGCCCGTTGAAGTTGGAAATCAGTACTTTTTAATGTCGTGCTTTATGAGTTCTGGAAAGGAATTGTGAATCCTCTAAATGTTTTATGTGCTATGTCCACACATGATTCTGTTCCCGGAATGCATTCTTCCAGATATCTTTGCATGATTGTATTTATAATCATGGGCTATAGCTAAAAAAAAAAAAAAAAGATGTGCTTAGCCACTCGTTTCACTGACAAGGCTACATAAGTAGAGAAGACCTGATAAGGCCAAAGAAAACAGTATCATCCTATAGATGCCTTCACTGTAAAACAGTGGCTCTCAACCTGTGGGTCATGTCCCTTTCATAGGGTTCACCTAAGATCATCAGAAAACACAGATATTTACATTAATAGTCACAACAGTTTCAAAACTACACTTATAAAGTAGCAATGAAAATAATTTTAATGGGTGGGGTCACCACAGCATGAGCAACTGTATTAAAGGGCTGCAGAGTTGGGAAGGTTGAGAACCACAGCTGTAAAGGATAGACGTTTTGTTTGAGCTGTTTAGTAAGTAAAGGATCGCTAACACAGACCCTTCTCCTAAATGCCTTTACAGTGACATGGAGTTTCAATCCAACTTTATCACCAGAAACACGCGATCTACAACTCCACCTGAGCTGAAGGGGAAGTGAATAGTCCTCCCTCTGTCTGCCTCAAGACTCATCAGAGGATGGCATGAACGAGTTGGGAGGACAGTAGGTTCTACTTACTACTGAGATCTCCCTGTTATCTAGTGAGCAGCCACAGAATGTGCTGCCTTAAAAAAACAAACAAACAAAAACCAGACATCACAGATATGCAAAATAATTTCATTGGCTACTACTTTTTCCTTAATAAACAACAACTTGGGCCAGAGGCATGGCTTGCTAAGTACACGTGCCTGTCACCAAACCTGATGATCTGACTTAGTTCCGTGGGACTTACATGGTGGAAGGTGAGAACTAACTCCCAAAAGTTATTCTCAGACCCTAAGACATGTTATGGCATAACTGTGTGTGCATGCATACTCACACACATGCACACCACACACAATAGGGAAAGAAAGAAAGAAAGAAAGAAAGAAAGAAAGAAAGAAAGAAAGAAAGAAAGAAAGAAAGAAAGAAAGGGGGGAGAAAGGAACACAACTAAAACAAAAAATAGCAACTCAGTATATTTCACTAACAACAGTTGACATAAGATTTGATTTATTAAAGAAAAACCTTTTGACCCTTGACTCTAAGGATATACAAATTATATTAGCAGACAGCAACCTATAATATTTATTCATCCATTAAAACCTTCAGTTATGATTCTTCCTGTATCAGATTTTGTATTAGAAGATGTTTTTATTCTCACTTTTTTCTGGTTTTCTGTCCTCCATGCCCATTGACTCAAGGTCACCAAGCAAGAAACAGAACCTCCAAGACAGTCCCATCATGTTACCTCTCCTGCTGATGTCTGTCCCTAGGCATCTGCCTTGCAAAGCATTGGAAAAGTCAGTGGGACAACAAGGTTTTCACATTCGGGTTGATTTTTCTCACAGGCATCTAAAAGGGAAGCTCTGAGCTTTCCGTGTACATCTCGGTTTTGTTTTCTGCCCTTGGCTAAACTCCGCACTGAATGATTTCAGCTGCCACAGGTTAATTTTCCTGTAATAGCCTTGCTGTGATAGAAGGTTTTGGAAATTACAAAAATTAGATGCACTACTAATTGGCCTGTCTTGTTTTCAAGCTGCTCCCTGGGTTAAACACAGTTGGAGGATGCTGGAGTGAGCCCAGTCTGGATTCCCCAACCACTCCTTAGCAGGAAAACAGCTGTGAGGGGAGGAAATGGATCCAAAAAAGAATTCCATACACTGTGAAATTGTCTGTCTTTTAATTGGCTGGGAGAAAGTTCTAGAGAGGTGCATTCTCTTCCTTTGGGTCCCAAGACTGCATTTTAACAAACATTCTTAGGCACCTGCTGGGCTCAGTTGTGAGGCTTTCCATAAGTACATGCAAAAATCAGCATCACCTCTCTCAAGTCCAAGGGATTTTAGCTTGTCGAAAAATAACATACCAAACCATGAAGAAATATACTATGATTCCATATTTACTCAAGAAATAACTTAAATGTATAAAAATGATATTGATTTATTTTAAATTTTACACAAGTAATATGTTTGAGAAACCCACCACCCTTCTGGGGTTTGAGTTTTACCAGATAACAACTTTGTTATCTTTCCTGAAACATGTAAATTCCACCTTCACGTTTCTCTCCTGTTCTATGCAAAGTCATTTCCCCAAGGCTAACTGATTTACAAGTAATTGTGGATGATGCTCTGCTCGGGCAATTGCTCCGGTAAACGGTCTTTTAGACTCCCTCCCATTTTATTTCGAAGCAGTATCTTGATGTTTGAGGGGAACTCAGTTTCCATGGACGTTGAGGAGCATAAGAAAGATCCCTATGTCACCTAGGTTTCCTTCATCATTCCTGAGTCCCCATGTGAGGTTAAGAGGTCATTTTGTCTTTCTCTTCTGGGACCAGTGATGCCTGAACAGGTCTATCAGCCCCCAGAAGAGTTAGTGTCCTTGTCTCTTGCCTCTTTCTTGAGCTCTCACTCAGAACTGCAACCTGTCCTGAACTGGCCCTTGTCTTGCCACCCACCACCATTGTTCTCCGTTTCTCTGCATCTCCTCTAAGAATACACAGGACCTTCATATCACTTATATAGCATCTCTATGATGCTGCTACCCTTCTCCCTGGACCGTCATTCCCAAATATGTGGGATATAGTCCATAATTAAAGGAACTCCAAGATATAGCCACAGAAGTAAAACGCTAGCCTGGTTTCTGCATTCTTTGTTGATACTGCTTAAATCTCCCTAGACATCAGTCCAGTTCTGACAGAAGCAGGGTCTTTAGCATCTCACCTCTTTTACTCTTGTTTTACATTCTCCCATAATTTATCTGATTGGGAAAGAGGGTTGCAAAAATTTGAACTTCGCCTGAATTAGGTCATTCTATGTAGGAAAATAAAGGTCTTGCCCATGTTGCTGCTGACAAAATGGCTTCTCTTCTCCAAACTATACAAAACCCTTTGCATCTGATCCTTCAATTAGATTCATGGTCTACGAAACTGGAGCTCACCTACTAGCATAAAGTGAACCTCAGACCTATAATTTGTTATAAAACCCAATGTGGAAATCAAGATCATAAAAGAAAGTCCTTTTGTGTGGTTGAACTAAGCCAAGGCCATATCACCCAGTACTTGATTTGCTTTCTTTGGGAGGTTGCATAAACACCTCTGTGCTCCAGTGTTCTCATCAGTAATGGGACATGAATACAGGCATCTACCTTTGTACACTTTCAGCACAAATCACAAATAAATGCATAGAACACTGAGTACCACTGATGATCGTATAAACAATGATCAGGTTAAAGGTGTATTCCAGCTTGGGTGATCTTGGAGGACACTTCTGACATGAAAAGGGGTGGTGGTGGTGGTGGTGGTGAGGTCAATGTTTGGGGAAGGCAAAAGTTAGTGGGGAGGACAATAACATAAAATGTAAGATAAAGTTAGATGAATGTACTTCTGAAGTATTATTTTCCTTATAGTTACAGGAAATAGCTAAAAAGAATGGACAATATGCAGTTAAACACTAAAGTTCATTCTTCCTATTAAAAACGTTTCCAGTATTCAGACAGATAAGTAGATGACAGATAGTGATAGATAATAGATAGATGGTAGGTAGGTAGGTAAGTCGATAGATAGATAGATAGATAGATAGATAGATATAAATTATAGTCCTGATAAACTCCACACTGACAACAATTCTCTTACTGTCTTTGTAGCTAAAGAAAACAAGGAGTGTGACTTCTACCCAGTGTTGTGACAACTCTGATTGTCTGTGTTTGTGTACAACTGAATGTTATCACTCGTATACTTTCTCCCTAAGGGTTTTGTGATTATTTATAAGAGAGGGAAAAAGCCACATCATTCTTCTGTTTCTATTAACCTCTTTTCTCTCCCATTTAGGGTAGGTGGGTGGGAGTGGAGGTGTAAGCATTAAAAGATCCCCACATAAAGTAGGTTTGAAAAAATTCAATGCCTACAAAGTAACAAAGTTTATCAGCAGGTATCCTAATTTCATTTTAGACTTCCATAGGTTACTGACATTGAAAAGGTTCACTCCCCAAAATGCCCTCATGAGGTCTTGCCAGATTTCCAGCAAATATCCTAAGAACTCCCAGAGAAATGCTAGTTATTAGGCAGAGTTTAATTTGTGAAAACCCATTAACAAAAATCTGTAATTAAAAAAAAAAAATCAATGGATGCCTATGACATTAACCAGGAAAATCTAATCGAGAGCCATTAAATTTTGTTCTATTCAATTAACTTGAATACAACATGATAGACTCAAAAGATATTTTAATTACACGCATATGAAAAGAAATTTTTACAAAATTAAGCAGACCCTCTATGTACAATTCATATAAGGAAAATTGCAGTAAAGGATTTGCTCAAATCCCTAATGCTGGGTAATTTCCTTGCAAGCAGCCTGAATTCTTAGACGACATCTTTACAAATCAATCCTCTCCCAAAAGGCTGTCTGTCCTTTGTCAGGAGGCAGCTCACTGTGCTGCCGGCTTCATTCTGTGCGTTTTTATCTTTCCTGGGTAAGATAGTCAGGTGGAAAACATAAAAAGCAAGCTTCAAGGGACTGTTTACAAAATGCACTATTCTAAGCTCCTCAGAGTAAAAGCGGCCCAAAATAAATGGCTCTAATTTACAGGGTGAGTATATACTTAAGATTGCCTCAAACAGCCTCAATTTATGCCTGTTACCCTGACATTATTAATAGTACCCCTTTTTGCTCCAAATAGTGTCCAGGTTCGGACAATAAATTATATTCTCACCTTACTAGTGTATCAAGCATCCTTACCACCTGTTTCACACTGGCAAGCTAGTCCTCTCAACTCTTGCTGGAAGTGGGAGCTGCTCAAAGGATAGAAAAGCTTGGATAGTCAATGACTGCTTCTTTCTCACTCAGTTGCTCTTTATCACCCCCGACTCTTCTCAGTATAGCCCTTATTCTATAAAGATTTTATCTTTATGGTTTTGTGTGTGTGTGTTTGTGTGTGTGTGTGTGTGTGTGTGTGTGTGTAGTGTGTGTGTATGTGTGTGTATGTGTGTGTATGTGTGTGTATGTGTGTATGTGTGTGTATGTGTGTATGTGTGTGTGTATGTTTGTGTATGTGCGTATATGCGTATGTGTATGTGTGTATATGTGTGTATGTGTGTGTTTATGTGAGTATGTGTGTATGCCTGTGTGTGTGTGTGTGTGTGTGTGTGTGTGTGTGTGTGTGTATGTGTGTTTAGTGTGGTGCCTATGTAGTTCAGAAGAGTGTGTCAGTTTCCAGGAGCTGGAGTTACAGGACACTGTGAGCCATCTCACAGGAATATCAGGAAGTAATCTCAGGCCTTCTATAAGAGCATTCTTAACCACTGAGATATCCCTCCAGCCTATTTTAGACTCATTTTGTTGTTTACTTATTAAATGTCCTTGACACTTCTCAATCTCACATTTAATGTTGGTGCTTAAACACTTTGAGTATGTTGCATATAACACTGACTATAGATTCTCAAACCGGAGATGGTTCTGTGCCTTTAAAAGAGTATCATTCTCGCATGGAAATAATTTAATAGCAACAAACCACAAATCCTTGAAGTAGAGAACACTCATTATTTTATGGTAGCTGATTCCGAGATGGCCCTGCTTCAAGATACTCCTATTCATCTGCAATGCCTACCTCATCCCTTGTTTTATCATCAGTTTTTATGTCCAATACATAAGGCTTAACATTTCAAGATTATGTAATGAAAGATTGATGCTACTACTTTGCGTGCCTTACTGCTTAGGCAAGACCTTTTTCAGATTCCTTACCACAGAAAAGCGCATGCTGTGAGATTTATGATAGCTCATGTGGTGTGGAGCTGAAGTCTGGTCAAGCAAAAGCAGAAGCAAGGAGCTGACCTACAAATAGCAGCATGAACTGGGGGTGGAGCCTCCAGCTCCTTTTGAACCTTAACAAAACTATAGCTTTGTTTATCATCACATGACTGACCCTTGGCATAAAACCCTAAGCCTGCACCGTGAAGATTCACTTTCAAAGCTTCATTATTCATTCAAAGTTCAACATATATGTGCACTTTCGCATGCGTGTGCATATATAATGTACTTTGATTATATCCCTCTCACTGTTTTGTCCTTCTTCCTGACCACACTGACTCCCTTCTTCACAACATCCCCCCCCCACTGCAAAACCCCAACCCCCAATCCCCCATCCCCACACGGAAAGACCAAAGCAGGTCTTCACACTAAAAAACTGTGAGGTAACTAATATCTGCCATAAAACGCAATAATAGGTAATAGAAGTCAAACCCCTTTCTTCCCAGGCATATAGTTTTGTAAGATTAATAAGGCAGCCAAGAAATTCAGTATCAGTAATCTTGAAACAAATGACGATAACATGGCCACAGTCCATTCATTCGCTCATTCAATATTTACTGGGATTGAGTCTGGAACAGTGAAGCATGCCTATAAGTCAGAACTAAGATCATATAAGTACTGTTATAAAACATGGGTGTTTTTTTTTCTTTAATGATATCATAGAAAAATGCTACTTAAAGACGGTCATAAATGTAAAGTTAATTTAAAAAAAGGTGATGAACAGGATTGTGTACTGCATCTTAAAGAGGTTCTAAACCCTACTATCCTCAAACTGAAAAGAGCCCAGAGAAACTGGGAGAAAAGTACGTGAACTGACCCCATTATATACATGTACATATACATGACCCCAATGTCATGTAGATTTACAAAATTCTTACACTTAATAGAAAAATAAGAGAATGCATTAATAGGCCATTCACAAAATAAAAGGTAACTAGCGCTAAATATGTAAGTATATATTACATATCACTTATAGTTACAAAAAGCACATCAAATGTATATTTAAAATATCTATCAGGTTGGTGAAACTTTTCTCAAATTTGACAGTATATTCTGCTGTGGGGTTTGGGAGCAAGCTCTGTTACACTTTGTTGTGGAAACGCAAAGTGAGTAAAGCAAATGGCGGTGAATATGTGGAAAGAGTGGCTCCCTCCTTCATTACTTGTCAGATTATGAAATGGTGTAGCCATTTGGAGGAATATTTTGGTGGTTTCTTTAAATATTTACTCACCCTTATGCTTCTGGACTTCTCCTACATAAATAAAACCTTCCCCTCTTTTTCTCCATTATGCACACAGACACACACAAGCAGACACACACACACACAAACACACATACACACACACTCAGTGAGAAAGAGCAAAAGGACAATTACATATATATATGTATATATAAATGTATATATACACACATATAAATAAATGTATGTGTATATAAATGTACATACACACAGAGTGGGAGGGAAAGAGAGATACAACCTAGTTGATGCCATAGAGCTTCCCAAACCCCTAAGAAAACAAAGTGCTGGGGGAATCTTTTGTTCAACAGTTGTCTTTTGGTTGCTGTTGTTGACACAAAGAAATCGCCCTTGTTTTTTATCTAAAGAAGTTATGAATACATGGGAACTCCCAGTTGACCTCAGTATGGAGACTGCAGCTAGAGTTTGAAACTTCCAGTAATTTTTGTTAATCTCGTGTGACACGTTTCTTCAAACTCTAGGCAACATTAAAGATGCATAGTGACATAAGACCATCAAAGAAAGAGACAGCAAGACTTCAGGTGACATGATTTACTGTATACAACATCTTAAAGACCCTACAGAATAAGCACAAATAAAAAACCAATAATGAATTCAGCCACATTACAGGGAACATGATAAACATACAAAAGTAAATCAGTAAGAGGTCAATATGCTAGCACTAAGCTGTGAACACCCTGACTAAACCCCACCATAATCTATGAATTCAAGAAACAGATAGAGCAAGTGACAATTTAAAATAACTAAGTCTGAAATGCGTGTGCTGACAACCTACAGTGTGGATAAACGGAGCAACAAGACACACGTTGCTGTCTCAATGTTCTGACGCTTTCTGTCCTCCCAGAACTAATGTCCATGTTTACTACAGTGTTTATCTATCACAGCATTAGCAAAATACTTATTATATTTAAATAGATCTTGACTATTCTGGGTTCTATTTGGAAATCCAAAGAGAATAAGATAAGACTGAAAGAGCATTAAGATAGCAGCAGGAGAAGAGTGTGCACATTGGTGAGAAATAGACAGAGTCATCAAAGGGACGAGATGGAGGACACAGGAGTAGTCCTACACTAAAAGGGGAATCTGACTTTTCACTAATGTGAAAAAGCAATTTAATGAAGAAATAAACAAAAGTATATCTTTCCCCATACTATAGAGAATGAGAAAGAATCTATGACAATCCATTATTATGCCATAAAAAAGCTGCTTCTCTCTCTCTCTCTCTCTCTCTCTCTCTCTCTCTCTCTCTCTCTCTCTCGTGTGTGTGTGTGTGTGTGTGTGTGTGTGTGCGCATGCACATGCATATATTAGTGTCTAGAATATACATTCAACTCTCAAAATGCAAAAGTAAAATACTCTTAATAAAACATGGGCTAAAGACATAAGCAGACATCTTACTGAAAGAAATGTATTCATAGCAAATAAGCCCAGGAAGACTTGATGCACAGCTCAGACCTAAAGTATTTGCCTGGCAAGTGTGAGCCTGTATGTGAGAGCCTCAACACCCAAAACAGGCAAAAAAAAAAAAAAAACAGAACAGAAAGAAAAACAGCACATAAGAAATGAAAACCATCAAGAGATATAATTCATTGTAACTAATTTATTTTGTGAGTGTGGGCATATGTGTCCTCCATCACACACATGGAAATTAGAGGACAGCTCTGTGTAGTTTGTTCTTATCTTCCACTTTGGCCTACTTTCTGGGGACAGTATTTAGGCTGTCATGCTTATACAACAAACACCTTTACCTGTCCAGCTATCTCTCAAGCTCCATAAAGCAACTTAAAACTCCAAACAAATGTTGTTATTTGTCTGTCAGTAAAATAAATTTTTTAAAAGTGGGAATAGAAAGTTCTGGTGAAAAGACAGAGAGACTGACACTTTTTCCTAGCATACATGTCAGAATGTGAGGTGGTACAGCCACTCGGAGAAGCAGTTTGACACGAGTGCTTTTCCACTTCAGGGCACTTCTTTCATATACATAAAAATGGATGCACACAGCAGAGCTTGTATAAGGACATTTTTGTCAGTTTGATTCTTTTAAGCCGAAGGACAACATTATTGAGCTGACAAAATCATGAACATTATAAGCACATTAATGTTCATGAAAAGGAATAAGAGCAGGAAAGTGTGGCTGTAAGAGGGCAAAGACAGGGATACTTGGATTCATAGAACATCCTGTGTCCTGGATGTATCCAATGCCAGTATCCTACTTGTGGTACTTATAGTTGGGAGATACTGGGAAACTGTATGAGATTAAGGGTGTTTAAGGCAACTACATATAGTTTAAGAAAGAAAAAGAACAAAACAAATCATTTGTGTTGGATTTAATCCAAACCCAGAAACAAATATAATGATTAGAAATTAATAAAGTTTGAAGGTCATAGATTAGGTGATTTTAAGGTCCACTTCCTGATATTCGTAACTGTCTTGATTTTGGATAAATCTGGGTAAGTTACAGAAATGTTTGTATGTGCAGCTCTTCACCTTTCTGTGAGTCTAACACTATTATAAACTAAAAGCAAAGAATATCTTTGAATTATAATACTGTGCTAGACAAATTGATGAGCAAAATAAACTTATTTGTAATGCTGGCTGAAGTCTAATGTTTTCATTTTTATTATTTTCAATGTGACAGGCATACTGGCAGAGAAGGAGAGTGACCACGGAGGTCAGTTCAAACTGGGGAGTGGCCATTTGAGCTTTTTGGGGGGTTATATATAATAGTTCATTTTTAAAATATTTATTTTAAAATATATATTAGTATATGTATATACGTATCATATGTTTTGAAACAAGTTAGCTATAAAAGCTCATAAACATTTTGAACTGTAAGCCTGGCTGCAATGTGCATCCTTTCCTATCTGTTCAAGCAATGGGATTTTCTTTCAAAGAGAAAACTTACAACCACGCAGGTGGCTGATGTGACAGGAGAAGGCTGTGGCTTTTAGTGTATCCTGGCCTGACAGTGGGAGAATCAGGTCTCTCCACCTGTCATCTCTTTGCTTTGGTTTCATTTATTTCCCCACTCTGCTTCTCAGGTCCAGGGCAGCAGCAAGCAGAGCTAGTCCATCTCCAGTGGCAGTCAGGGCAGCATAAATATTAGTGCTAATTGTACAGTACAGTAATTGCAAATAGTGGTGATTAATTCTTACAATAATAGCTGCCCTAAGAACAATTGATGTCCCTGCTGGTCATGCCTAGGTTCCCCACGAGAAAGCTTTAAAATGTTTATTATTATTAGTTTAAGCTTTAGGGAGAAAAGGAAAGATGAAAAGAATAGTGATCATGTTAGGTTGTCAGCACCAGTTCTTCATTAGTGGGAAGAGCAAGGGCATCCATGTCGTTGCATGTAAAAGGAATGACCTTGCTTACCAGAAAATGAGCCTGAGTCAGAAGGTAGGAAGAGCCACCCAGTTTGCTCAGTGTCTCACGTAAGCATGGCTACAGGTTTCTTTAAAACTGAGATGACCAAGTGCGGGCAATGCTTACCTATGTTCTAAGTCCTTACCATGCGTAAGTCCTATCCGGTACTTGGCAATTTATTTTTGAAGTCTTTACAGTGTAGTTATCTAAGTAACTGCTGCATTCAATGTATGGTAATGGGTAGGGATATGAGGTGGTAAACAGCCTTATTCAGACCACTGAAAGAGTCAGTGTCGGACCTGGAATTTAAGATTAAGTAGCCACAAATGCTATTTTTACTACCAAAGGTGGACTAAAATTTCAGGGTTTGATCTCCCCTGATGCCTCTCACCTCTCTCCTTAGCTAACCCCATGTCACCAATACTATACACACTGTATCATCCCGGCTTCCGTATTTAACGCTTTTCAATTCATAGACAAATTTAAATGTGGAGAAAAAAATCAGAATTTTATGTTAGTGAGACTCTAAACAGGAGGATACAATTCATAAATTAACTGTGGTCAAATCTTCCTAGCATGGAATAGAATCACTGAGTCTTCAATGGTGTGGACTTGGACTTGGATGCAGAGCGCATGGATTTGAAATAGAGTTTTAACTGCCCCTATTGGCCTTAAAGATGTGGCTGCTGTGTCACATGTGTCAGCAGGTGGCAGAGAGGAGAGGAGTCGTGTCTATGCTCAGCTCAGCATTCCGCCCCGTGAACCCCTGAATAATTAGTAGCCTAACAATCCCTGGAAAAAAGCAAGCCTGAGACCACTAGTCCAGTGCCAGGGGGCTGAGAGAGGAAGTTAGTCTGAGACTACTACCAGTCTGGTTCGGCATAGGCCTGGACAAGGCTCCCAGGGTGCGGAGCAAGCCAGGAACTAGGAGAACCCCACCTTGGACACAAGCCCTTGGCAGGACTGAGCCTGAGAAAGACCACCCGTGCATACTGTCAGCCACTCCTGCAGGCCAGGTAAGGAGCGAGCCCAAGATGTTCGCCAGACAAGTACCATGAGGTCTGCCTGAGATAACCACCAGTCCAGCACCATGCAAGTCTCAGTGGGCGGGGGTGCGGGGGGGGTACAGGGGGTGGGGTGGGGGCAGACCATGCCCGAGAGTTCCCCTGCCTAGTGCCGTAATGCAAGAGCGGGTCATCGCACTCCTGAGACCATTCCTGAGAGGACCCCAGATACTCAGAGACTCCAGGCACCAGGAAGAAGAGCAAGTAAGTGATGGAGAACTGGAAGAGAAGGAGAAACGGAAGGATGTGGGCACAATGAAGCGAGGCAGAACTGCAGACTCAAGGATAGTGAGCAGCAGCCCGATGTGAGTAGCCTGTGATGCCGCCTGCGACTCCTTGAGACTGGCTTTGTCTCTGGTGTATCCACAATGTCAGTGTTAGGAACACAGTTCAGGAAGACATCATCTGCCATGTTAACCCTTTAAGACAGAATTGGCCTCTCTTTACACATGAAAATGGACACTCACAGAATATGAATGGTTTCCCCCAGACCCACACAGGTATTATCAGAGCTCTTCTTGTTCACCATGCTACTCCCCCAAATCCCAGGAATAAGAAGAACAAGCCAGCACACAAATTTGGCTCTCTCAACCCTAGATAAGAAAACCTCATCTTTAGCCACAGAATGGTGGCACACATCTGTAATGACAGTATTTGGGAGGCTGAGGCAATCAAGGCTACTCTGATCTACATAGTCAAGTGCTGCCTGACTTAGTGACTGTTCTTTTGCTGTGAAAAGACACCATGACCAAGGCAATTCTTATAAAGAAAAACATTGAACTGGAGGCTTGAAGGTCCTACAGATCCAAAAGTACAGGATCTCCTTGACACATGGCAACAACAGGATATCTGAGAGTAGTGCCGTGAGGTTCCAGTGTTGATAGAACAGCAAAAGCCAGAGGCCTCAAGTCACTGCAATGAACATTTGCAAGCAAAGAAACAAACAAAAGGGTATGCTGTGGGACACACTGTGACACAATTACAGCTCTACAAGAATGTTTTTTTTCTCTGTTGGGAGAAAGGTTGCAAGGATGGAGGGCAGGTATGAGAGAAGGGAGAGATGAGTAGGGCTCGAGGTGAGGTGCATGATGTGAAATTCCCACTCAATAAAAGTTAAAAAAAGAAAGAAGAGTCTTAAATGTTCAGTGTGCATTACCTTCTGTCTACCCTCACATCTGTGCTTCCAAACAGAAAGACACTCAGCAATGAAGCTGATCATATCCTTGTTTTCCTCAGGTTCTTTGAAACTAAACATGACTAGAAGGCCAGTGCTAATCCCTCTGTCCCTTGCCTGCCCCTCTATCTCTGCAGCAAGTACAGTGTCTAGTACAACATTGAACTGAAGTTGTAGTTCTTTTGTTTTCTGTTTGTATCCCAGGCTAGAATAGAATTTGCCTTCCTCCTGCTGGAGCCTTCTGAAGCCGGCCATACTTTTACATCTCAAATCCACTTAAATATTTTTTCTTTAACATGAACCTAAATCTTATCTTTGTCGAAAAGGCCACTCATATTTTAAGCCACTTTTATTAATAGTTTGTCCGCACAACTGTTGTCCGCATAGCTGTTGTCCGCACGGCTGTTATCCGCACAGCTGTTATCCGCACAACTGTTGTCCGCACAGCTGTTGTCCGCAGAGATTCTGTCTGCATGGCTGCTATCCATATGGATGCTGTCGACACGACTGTTGTCCACACAGCTGTTGTCCGCACGGCGGTTGTCCGCACGGCTGTTATCCGCAGGGCTGTTGTCCACACGGCGGTTGTGCGCACGGCGGTTGTGCACAGGGCGGTTGTCCACACGACTGTTGACTGTCATCTGCACGGTTGTTGTCCGCAGAGCTGTTGTCCGCACAACTGTTGTCCGCACAGCTGTTATCCGCACAACTGTTGTCCGCAGAGCTGTTGTCCACACGGCTGTTGTCTGCACGGCTGTTATCTGCACGGCTGTTATCCACACAACTGTAGACCAAGTTATTAGCCTCTAAGTCATTTCAATAAATGTGTGTGTGTGTGTGTGTGTGTGTGTGTGTGTGTGTGTGTGTGTATCAGTTCTCTGATTCTGGAGATGCCTGAGTAATACAGGGACCATAGTCTGTTTCTTCAGATTCTTCTTAGTATTGTGTTTTCAGATAATAAGATATTTCTTTTTTCCAGAAATAGGAGCAAGAACTAAATGAAGGGCCTCTGACTTGCTTCAGGAGAAGGTCAGAAAGCCCTAGGTTTGATCACCATCTTCAAAGGAGAAAGCTTTGGGGAAGGTGAAAGTGGCATGGCTATTCCCGTTGTTTTCTCAGATTCCTTTATATAAAACTTTGAAATTAGCATCATGCCTTATTTGAGGGCAGTGTGCATGGGATCCAGCACCCACTTTGCCCTCAGATATCCCTAGCCCCTGCCAAACCAATGTTTCCTATGGAGGATTTTCCTAATTCCCAGCCTCACAAATGCCTTCAAATTCATCTTGTATTTTTCTTTACCTGTTTTTTGCTTTGCTACTGACTTCTGTTCAGATACTGAACTTATAACATCTTTTTTGATTTCTTTAGTATTTATGGAGAGAAGTGTGCAGTTAAAGCTGCAGGCCAGAAGGTATCTAATATATCAAAGATGTTCAATGCTTATTTGGATAAAGATTAATTACTGATTTATGGTAGCATTTACCTTCTCAGCCATGACTGACCTGCACACTTAGTCGGGTTGTTTGCTTCATAGAATATTACTTCCGGATCTGGGAGATACCACTTCCTGTTTGCTGCATTTGAACTTTATTCAAAAAATTCTGCATTCTCTCTGCTTTAGTTTTCTTACTGAAGCCTGTACCTTGGATGTGCTCCTTGGCTCCTAACCCTGTGATATTGCTAGCAATATCAAACATTCCTTCTAAAAACTATAGGTAAGTGAAATATTTGCAACAAATATCACAGGCAAACAGTTAACACATTTTATCAATATATTTATTTAACCTACTGATAGACAGGAGAGGATGCATTAGTGGGAAGTCAAGGCAAGCTAATTCTTACATCAATCCTAGGCCTGGTATCCCCACCAGGATGATGGGAAAAAAGAAATCTACCCTGAAATACCACAGCCTGTTAAAAAGTGAATGAAACATCCAGCCAAATATTCACAGGGAAAAGGAAAGTGTGTAGGCAAGTGTCACTGTAAGAGTTCTCATGTTTTCTCTAGAAATGTGGGGCTTCATTGCTCCAAGAGAGAAACTAGGTATCTCTAAAAAGGAGAGTCTGAGGGTCTTCACAACAACATCACTTTAATGTAAAGCTCAACCCAATCATCACATTGTACCAAAGGACTTTAAATGTAAATTAGATTTTCAAAAGCCCTTTGTGTACACTTGTCACTTGTAGTATTCATTGCTTTTCTTGTGCTTCTAACAAAATACCTGACAAAGGCAATTTAAGGGAGAAAGGGTTTCTCTTGCCTCACAGTTTGAGAAGGGACGGTGTTGGCTCTGTTTATTAACAATTAAACTTTATTATACAACCCAACTATCATATACAAGAAGGAAAAAAAGGTTAAAGGGACAGAATCCGTTTCGCAGGACGGGTCCTTAGGTGTCTCTGTCCCTCAAGCTGGTTCAGTCCCTTCCTCTCTCCACACGCCCTGTTCGCCTTCACCTGTTGTTTTTTCTTTGCCCCACCTTCCCAGTCACAAGCAAAGGGCGGTCTCCTTCTCCCTTCGAGGGTCAATTAGGAAAACAAAAGCCACGGTGGGGTTCCCAGGTCGGCTTCCTGAATTCCAAGCCCAGGAAGGCTCCAAACAGTCTGTCACAAGGTATTCATGGCTTGCCCCAAGGGTAAAGCCTGCTAAGACTGCTTCCACCTGTGACAAAGCTTAATCTTTCCCACAGGACGGTCCACGATGGTGGCAACGGCATGGTAACAAGAGCCTAGGGCTACACTCTTACTTCTGGATGGAACAGACTGCAGAGAGAAAAAAAGATGAGTCCTTGTACTTAGTTTTCTTTATTTTTTCCTCTTTTTATTCATCCTAGATCTCAGACCATCCCCATTCAGGGTGGGGCTTAACCTATTAGATTTCTCTGAAGATACTCACACTTGAATATGCCTCACTAATGCCCAAGAAAGTTTTAGCCAGTGAATTTGACCATCTAAATTAACTAAAATGCATATCTTTAGAGTTCAGATGTTCCTCCCCACAGAGTTGAGGGTGTGTGTGCTCGAGTGTGTGTGTGTGTGTGTGTGTGTGTGTGTGTGTGCATGCTTACACACATACTACATCTGAAAACTTTGAAAAATGAGCAGTGGGAAACAAAAACCACTTTAGTCAGCACCTATATTCTATTAAGGCAATTAATCAAACACATACTTTGTCAACTTCCCCTTGGTTTATTTTGTTTTATGACTCTATTATTATTTCATCAACACAATAAAATGAATTAATCTTCATCACTTAGAAAGCACTTGGGTGATAGAGTAAAGGAACCTAGCTGTCTGTGTCTATCTTCTGGCTCCAATCAATCATCATGCAGATTGAATTATTTTTAACTGTGATGCATTCATTAGTTCTTATTGGAAACATTTTAATGCATTATAGGATTTTCTATACTGTCAGAATACAGATGTGTCACTCAGCATGAACTTATTCAGCAACTAAGATGTCACGCATTAGTGGCCTCCTATAATAGAATATGAAAACTTCGGAAATTGATAAAGAAATAAACTACATATTGACAGGCAATCGTGTAACTGATTTGAGCAAGGCACACTTGTAACATTTGAAGACTTTTTAAAATCTGGAAATAACACAAGAGGAAACCTAGGTGTTATTAAGAGGATAATACACAAGTTGGGGGAACCTACTGTTCCTATGATGACATAATAGGCAGTGGGTGACTACAGGGAAGCCACTAAAGCCACTAAAATGACACATATATGAACTCACAGAGACTATGACAGCATACCTAAGACCTACCCAAGTCCAAGCCACACAAGTTCTGAGCATGGGTAAGGGGCAGTAGGCACAAAATCCCTTGCCAAGAAAATACTCATAATTGATAGTTGCTGAGAGAAGGGAAAATCTGCTTTATTTTATGTTTCCCGATGGAATGACACTGGGTATGCTCTAGGGCAGGCCTTGTGCTCAGGAGTAGCTGGCCAATGCTTTTAAAACATTCTACACATCTGGGGGTGGGGGTGGTGGTGGTAGTTAGTCTAACTAATCCAACAATGGCTAGCTATGAGCAGAGAGTTCAAGAATCTAGTGGCTGCTCAGTCCCTCAAGGCTGGGTGTCTCAGCTGGTCTTCTGTAGATGCTGCAATCTTGAAGAAGCAGGCTCCAATGCCAGGGACGGAGAGGGTATGCTAACAAAGCAGGGCAAACAGGCAAGGAGGAACAAAGCTTCCTTCTTCCCTTGTCCCTACATAGGCTTCCAGCAGAAGGTGTGACCAAGATTAAAGATGCGTTTTCCCTCCTTAAAATCTGGATTAAAGGTATGTGTCTTCCTACCTCAAATGTCCAGACTAGAAAAGGATTCACCCACTTCAAGCTAAACAGGAAATCTCTCACAGATGTATGTGCCCTCCATTTCTGGATTGTAGTTCATTCCAGATAGTCAAGGTGACAACCAAGAATATCCACCACAGTCCCCACACAGTTTAGTGGAGACTTCTCCATGATTACCCCTTATTCATCAAACTTTGCATGAAAGCCCACAATTTTCATGGTTACTTGGGTGTCCATTTCCTTATGAGAATTTCATGTTACAAAAGCATTGAACTGTGAAAATTAAAGGGTTTTTTCTTTACTGGCAGACATGGTTGTGAGGGCATGGGGGAGGGGTGGGTCTGTCTCATTTATATGTTCCAGCAATGAGTTTAGGATGAGTGTAGAAAAGATATTCCTTGTACCCAATATTAGCAATGAAACAAGCAGAGACCGGAAATCAATCTGATGACAACCCTGTCCATGCCCTACTTTCCTTAGTAGGTTAGATAACTCCATTACCAGACAAAGAAAAGTCTTCAGAACCTAGGAAAAGGAGACTATGCTTTGTGTACATGGGCTCGCTCCATATTACAAGTATAAGATAGTAACATGGGACAGCTGTGCCCCAAGGCCTGACACAGAAGCTAGTACAGTGACAAGGAGATACCTTTCACTCAGCTTTTTTAAGAGACGGGGTTTCTCTGTATATCCTTGGATGTCTTGGATTAGCCTTGTAGACCAGGCTGACCTCGAACTCACAGAAATATGTGCCTTTGCCTCCCTGAATGCTAAGCTGACAGGCATACACTACCACACCCAACTGAGAAAGTTCTAGTGACATGCAATGCTACTAGACAGGGACTCCTTTGATTTGATCTAAAAATTTATTATGTTTAACCTATTAGCCAATTTCTTGGAAGATATTATCACAACAGTGTCTTTCTTTTCCAGCCTCACTTTTGCATACAGAAGCAATTGTCTTTTCAACAATGGGAAATTTTAAAAGTCATTCTTATCTCTCTTTTCTTATTTATATGGATTTCCCCCCAGGTATCTCAGTGTTAACCAAAAGAAACTGCCTTGGTTTCAGTAATTCTGTTTTATTAATATCAGGGAAATTGCCTATAGAACACAGTGCCTGCAAAGGCAGAAAATGAAAAGTCCTTTCATTGTTCTCAAATTAAATTAGTTCACACACACAAAAAAAGGATTGTTATTTGTTTGTTTGCCTAGATGAACAATTTTCTTTTCTCGACGTTTATTTTTTTAAAAGACCTTAAATTACAGAGCTATTTGACAGTCTCACTCTCCAGTGTTTCCCTTCCCCGTAAAAGGTCACTACACATTTTTTTTTCAATGCAATCTCAGCCATATCAGGTTCTATTTTACACATTTTCAACACCACACTTGTATAAATGTAACACATTTTCTTTATCCATTCTTTGATTGAGGGACATCTTGGTTGTGTCCAGTATCCAGCTATTGTAGCTATGAGCATAGTTGAGCAAGTGCCCTTGTGGTGTGATAGGGCATCTCTTGGGTATATGCCCAGGTGAGCAAGTGCTCTTGTGGTGCGAAGGGGCATCTTTTGGGTATATGTCAAGGAGTAGAATAGCTGGGTCTTGAGGTAGAACTACTACCAGTTTTTTGAGAAACCTCTAGATGATTCCCACAGTCCCACCAGCAATGGAGGAGTGTTTGCCTTGTTCATGTCCTTGCCAGCATGTGCTTGCTGTTGCTTGACTTTTTGATCTCAGCCATGCTGATGGGTGTAAAGAGGAATCCTAGAGTTGTTTTGATTTGCATTTCCCGAATGACTAAAGATGTTGAACATCTCATTAAGTGCTTCTCAGCCATTAGAGATTCCTCTGCTGAGAATTCTCTGATTAGATCTATACCCCATTTTTTTGGCTTTTTGAGACAGGGTTTCTCTGTGAAGTCTTTACTGTCCTGGACTTGCTTTGTTGTACCCCATTTTTAATTGGGTTACCTGGCTGCCAACAAGACGTGCATGAGTAAAGATAGAGCAGAAATTAGTGGAATGGCCAAGCAATGACTGGCCCAGCTTAAGACCCATGCCCTGAGAGACAGCATAGCCCTGACACTGTTAATGATAGTCCGCCGTACTTCCAGACAGGTGCCTAGCATAACTGTCATCTGAGAGGCTTCACCTAGCAACTGAGGAAAATACATGCAGACCTACAGCCAACCATCAGGTGGAGCTTGAGAAATTATGGGAAGAGGAGGACAGAGGACTGAAGGAGCCAGAGAGGTCTAGGATACTACAAGAAAACATACAGAATCAACTAACCTGGGGCCATGGGGCCCACAGAGACTGAACCACCAAACAGAGAGCATGCGTGAGACAGACCTAGGCCTTCTACACATATGTAACAGTCGTATATCTAGGTCTTCCATGTGGACCTCTTAACAGCAGGAGCAGGGCCTGTATCTGGCTTTGTTGTCTGCCTTGGGATCCTTTTCCCTTACCTGGGCTGCCTTGCCTAGCCACAATAAGAGATGAGCCTACTTCTACCAAAGTAGATTTGTATTCATGGGAGGCTTCCCTTTTCCCTGAGCCTTTCATGAGGAGAAAGGGAGGACTGGAGGATGGCAGGGAGGTTGAGGTAAGAGGAAGGGACTGGAAGGACAGGTGGGAGGGGAAACTATAAGAGGGGATGTAAAATTAATTAACTAGTTAATTAAATTTTTTAAAAGAATGGCAGAAGACAAAATGCATTTAAATTTTATGGCTACAGGTTCTCTTGTGCACTGACATTAAATGTTTTGATTTGAAATGTCAAAACAAAACAAACAAGAAAAAAAAAACCCACCACATATGAACATTGCCACTGTGCTGTGGGGCAGGGGTGGCAATATTGTGGGAGTCAACACAGCATCACTTGTTTTCACTTGCTATTTTCATTCAAACAACCAATTAGAATCCCCATTGTAAACCAGATGCAAGGAACATCAAAGGCACACTCTCAAAACTGGTTCAGGCAATCAGCCTTATTTAAATGTCTTTGTCTATTTGCCTGCCTACATAGTGTGTGTGTGTGTGTGTGTGTGTGTGTGTGTGTGTGTGTGTGTGTGTGTACCTCTGTGTGTGCCTTTGTATGTGTGTGTGTGTGCCTGTGTGTGTGTACCTATGTGTGTGTGCACCTATGTATGTGTACCTGTGTGTGTGTGCCTTTGTATGTGTATGTATGTGTGTGCCTGTGTGTGTGTGTCTGTGTGTACCTGTGTGTGTGCCTTTGTGTGTGTGTGTGTGTGTGTGTGTGTGTGTGTGTGTGTGTGCCTGTGTGTATGTGTGCATGCAAGATCTTGTGTTTGTGGAGAACTAAGTTATGACAGCTTCCTCAAATATTTTCCACTTACTTTTGAGACTGGAAGTCATGATTTTGGCTGGACTGATTGCCCACTAAGCCTCTGAAATTGGCCTGTTTGCATACCCCAAGCACTGAGATTATGTACGCCCACTATATCTCTTCTCCCTGACCTGTGTGTGCATGCTGAATGCGAATCCATGCCTTCATGTCTGTGCAGCAAGCACTGTGGTCACTGAGCTATGCCTAGCCCATCCTTTGAAAACCTCGCATATTTTTAAGGAGCATCATTTCCCATGGACTTCACACTGATTGTTTACTGTTACAGTTTGAGGGTGTAATGCCTCTCATGACTTATGTGGGGTTTTTTAATTAATATTTTTTTTATTTTTTACATATACATTTATATTATTACACATATATAAAATAAACTACATAGAGCAAGAAGAACTACGAAACAATCAGGAATTATATTAATGTTACATTCATAGTGTTTTGGCTGTTTGTATTTGGCAACCTTGAAGAAAACATTTTCCTCTCTTTTTGAGTCTAAAATTCTGAACATAAATCAATATCTATCATATCTCATCTCTATCAACTTAAAACATCTATGTAGACCAAAAAACAACTTAACCCCTACACAACTAAGCTTAATTGTGAAACTAAGTTATTTGGTCTTCAATCCCATCAGAGACTTGAGAAGGAATAAAATTATTTGCCTGAGTAAACAGGAAGTACATGTTAGCAGCTTCCAATTTTAACAAAAAAATGAAAGAGACAGTTTGCTGCTTGAACAGTCACCCATAACTCTCTCTATCATTGGAGCATCATCTTCAGGCTCATGTGTTTGAACAGTTGGTACCTAGTTAGTGATGCTGTGCAAGCCTTGGAAGGTAGGGCCAAGCTGGCAGGCATAGGTTACCAGAAGTGAGCCTTCGATGGTGACGCCAGCTTTCATTCTCAAGAGAACTGGCTGTCATCTCCATGCTACTGCTCTGCCATCCCTTCACACAGTGGGCTAAATCTCCAAACCCAAATCAGATTTTCTTCACTTCAATTGCTACTGTCTGTTGCCTTATCACATGGACGAGGAAACTAACATACCCATGGTATAAGTCCTAATATAATTTAACGATTCTCCACAGCTTGTTCTTTGGATCTCTGTGGTATGGCTTCCTCCTAGGTTTATCTTCCATGAGCATATTTTGTTTTATTCTTCTTGGCTGGTCATCACAGAAATGTGTTGTAATAATCTTGTGGAAGAAGCAGTTTTCTACATGTTAATCATATTTATTGTTTATTTTATTTATTTTATTGTTTTTCTTATTTTCTTGGTTCTTGTTTCTTTGTTCTAAGTCCTGTAATTGTTTTCTTAATAATTGTGCCTGTGGCTCTGTATTCCAGTTAGGCATTGCTTTCCATGTGCCCCACCATGTGACCTCTAACATGTTCTTTATCACTTACTAGGGACAGTCAATTTTCTTTAATGCTTCTTTTTAAACATAAGGATTATTTAGTAACTTATTTCAATTTCAAACTTACTAGACTTCATAAAGTAAAATTTCACATTTTATTCTTTTTAAGCTATTGAATTTTACTTTGGGTGTCCATATGCCACCATTATTTTCTGTTGGTGTGTGCTTAAAGGATCATTGTTAAATATAGACTGTTATTAGCAGTCCCTGAGTCTTCAAAATCCTTTTCCTACTTGATTAATGTATTAAATTCTAGAAGAGTTCTTAAATTAGCAGGTTCTATTATCTTTGTGACTATTGCTGCAAGTCAGTGTCTGTGGGACCTGGGAACTCTTTCCTGAGACCCATGGGCAGAGGCAGCTGTCCCTCTACATATGGTAGGGGGACTGATTAACCATCTTTGAATGACTTGCTACTGTTTCTTAAATGCCAGTTAGTGAGATATGATGATAACATTCCAGCACTCCCTCAGTCTCATTTGCTTGGTATAGACCATATACATTTATTTTGCAACTATTTAGCTGTTCTGTTTTTTAATTTCCTTCTATCTTTGTCTTTAAGTGACTTGTCTCAATCCACTTGTGATTGTTTTATTTTGTGGTAGAACCTTATCCATGATGATATGTTTGTTTTTCTCAACTCTTCCTCATTAATCTTCTATTTTTTGAGTCAAAAACAAAGAAACAAACAAAAGAAATATCATGTCCAAACACTTTTAAGGATGCTCGAAGGGTGATTTCAATATGAGCATTCTCAGGCCCTAACATCTGGATGTCTCATTATTGAGAAGTAAACATAACTGCAAAGAACTGGCCTGCAGAAATGGGATGAACAGGTAGAGTGAAGGCTAAGTAAGAAGTAAATGTCTTTTTTTTTTAAGGTCAACATTATTAAAGGAGCCACTATAGATGGCTTATTCCAAACTTCAATGCTGGAAAGGCCAAAGGTCAAAGCTAAGATTCTGAAAGGTATGAGTAGGGCTAGGCAAATTAAACTGTCAAATATTTTCTCTAGACTGACCAATAGACATACAGTTAATCTTTTTTTTTCCTAAAATAAAGAACAGCTTATTTCTGGATTTGTGTTAAAAGGATAAAATTTGTCATTTTTATCTGAAGCTATGGAAAAAGAGGAGTTCTTTGACATGAGCCATTTCTTGGGTAAAAGCAACAATAATGAAAGGAAGTTTTCTCATTCCCTCCTGTTTTATAGGAGCACAGGTCTAAGGGAAGGCATGGCATCCTCTCCTGCTTTTCACCAGGCGTATCAGTGTCTTTTGAAGGGTTATTCTAAAGTATGAGACTACTAAGTGCTAGTCCTTTATTAATTTACCTAATAATTTATTTCATAAGTCTAGACAAGAGGATATGGATCAGGGCATGTTGAGATTGCCACTAAAACTTCTTCACAACTAACAGAAAACTGGAAAAACTCAAGTTCCCACGTAGATGAATTTTTGCTATATTCTCACAAGTTGGTAATATTATATAAGAGGAAGAATGTTAGGCACGACTTCGTATAACCAAAAAGATGCTTCTTAAAACTGAATTAAATTTAATTTTTTTTCCTTAGGAAATAATGTACTGCAACAGCTGATTTGTGGCATAGCAGAGCTATTTTCATGTGTTCATAAATAACCAAAATCCTCTACCAGGTTAAAAAAGACAAAGAAGGGCTCAGAGAGATGGCTCAGCAGTTAAAAGAACTGACTGCTCTTCCAGAGGACTCGAGTTCTATTCCTAGTACCCATATGGAGGTTTACAACCCTCTGTAACTCCAATTCCAGGGGATTTGATGTGATCTTCTGGCCCACACTGGTACCAAATGTACAAGTACACAGACATATGTGCAGGGAAATTTCCATACATATAATAAGATAAAATAAAATGGCAAAGAATATAAAAGATTAAAATCTTCCAAAACAGAAAGCACCAAGCTCAAATAGGTACACTCTAGGACATATTAAAGAAGAAACAGTACCAGAGTCTTGGAATGTCTTTCAGAAAATAGAGGAGGAAAAATACATTATTTTTCTTTTTTATAAGGATGGCATCATAATAATACAAAAATTAGTCAGCAGCATTAAAAAATGAGGATGCTACAAATCAGTACAAATGAAAAATGTCTTTAACAAAGCAACATGTGAAAAGAATTCCTTTCACAACCAACTCGATTTTTACCAGGAATGCAATGTTCATTCAACATTTATATACTAATGGATGAGGCCCTCAGTCTCTAAAGAGGAAAATGTTCAACATCAAGCCAATTGACACTGAAAAATATTTAGCAAAAATCCAGTGGCCCTTTGTGTTCAAAGGCCTTCAGTAAAGTAGGTCTGGAGGTGAACTTCCTTGGCTTGACAGAGGGTGTTTAAGGATACGCCGGCTATGGTCATATAGAAGGTGTGAAGCTCAGAGCTGTTTGACTGAGAATCAGGAGGTTCCTGGCAATATGTCAGTTGGTGAACTTTCAGTTTACATTGTCTTTGGGTTTGTTTAAAGTATTCTCCTAAACCTTCGACTTAATAATTACCAAATCTTTACAATTTCTAAATGTTCCTTGCAAAGTACATTTATGACAGTTCTAACTCAGTAATCAATGTTATCAGATATTAAATTCAAATCATTAGAAAATTAAAGATGATAATATCAGTTGAGAGGGACTGTTGAACATTTATAAATTATAAGCTTTTTCCCACTGTATGTTAAGATATAATGCAATTCAGAAACTGCTTGTAACTTAAAAATGAATTCTCAAAATTGATATAGTTATGTATCTGTTGCAAATGGGCCAAAAGCATTAATAGGCAAGTGACTAAGCAAGACACCTGATTGAAGATAAACATATAAAGATACATATGTCCTGGCATATCAATTGCACATTAATAAAATGATGAGTTGCTAAAATGCTACTCATATATTTCCAGTGGCCAAACTCAGAACAGCCAATGCTGGTGGAAATATGGACAAGAGAAGGCCACATTCATTGCTAGTGAGAATGAAAAATTGCATAGTCACTTGGAATGCAATCTGACAAGTTTTTTTTTGCGGGGGGAAGGGTTGTTTTGTTTGTTGGGTTTTGTTTTGGGGTTTGTTGGTTGTTTTGTTTTGTTTTGGCCAAACCAATAAAGATCCACAGCATGCTTAACCATGCAATCAAAATCTAGAAACAACTAAAATCACCCTTGGAAACGATCAGATAAATAAACTGTGTTGTATCCGAAAATAACATACAATTCACTGCTGAAAGGGAATGAGTCATCAAGTCATGAAGAAAAATGGAAGAAACCACAATCATGTATTGCTACATGAAAGAAAGACTCAGATTTAAGAAGTCTTAATAGTGTATCATTATAGTGACATGACATTCTAGAAAAGATGCAGCTACAGATATGACCAAAAGGTAACTCTCAGAGGTTAGAGAAAAAGGGGAGCAGACAGGGCACAAAAATATTGAGGCTAATGAAAGGACTCCAGAGCGCTGGATAGTTCTTATAATGGTTATTTCATTATAACTCTTCTCAAATAAGAAATATAAGATTGAACATTAATATAAACTGTAGTGTTTGGTGATAATAAAAGTCTCTGGACTCATCAACTACAGCATATGTAGCACTCTGCCACTCTGGTGTAGTATATTGATAATGGCAGATGATATTATGTGCATACAGCGGGGGACAGAAGCTATCTAGAAACTCTATGAAACTTTTCTCACTTATTTTTAAATCAAATGTGCTTCTAAAACCTAAAGTTGTTCCTAATGGCAAGGAAATAGTAAATCTGACACCTGACAAGGCTGAAACAGAAAATAGATTAATCCATTGAAGTTATGTGTGCTATTCATGGTGATATAATTACCTGCCAGGGACCAAAAGGCCTGAGGCCGACCCCCACCCATTCAGTATTTGCAGCAAACATCCTGCTGGGCCACTCATTAGGTATGCAAGGCATCCGGCTTAGTCCTGAGAAGACAGCGATCTGATCCTAAGATAACCACAGAGACATCCTGCTTTGTCTCACCTGGAAGACCCCTCCCCTTGCAAATGTTCCCGGGGCTCAACCCAGAAGATTTTGTACTTTTCCACTACTCTCCTTGCGTACCCCCGCCCTCACTAAAGCAGGTTTTAAAAAGCCTGCCATTACCTTCAATAAATGGCTCTTGACAAGCAACTGTTCGCTTGAGCTCTACGTCTCTCTCGCCCATTTCTTTAAATACAGGTTGCGACCCCCCTCGGCCCCCCAATAACTGACCAGCTGGACTGGTCGGTGGACTAGTTATCGTTACATGGACTAATTAATTACCAATTTTTGTTATAGTTCTACATCTTTGTTTTGGTTAAAAAAAATAAGAAATCAATTTAAAAGAAAAAGGGAACATTTTCATGTATTATTTTAAGGAATGTGCATAATTGAAACCAACTTAAATGTCACCTTCTCTCTACCCATCAAAATGTAAAATATGTGGGAGTCTAAAAAAAATCATGGGGTTGTTTTATTTTAAGCGTGTGTGTGTGTGTGTGTGTGTGTGTGTGTGTGTGTGTGTGTGTGTGTAGATGCATACCAATGCATGAAATCAAACAAAGAAGCAAGATGCCATGCACTGTTGCATTATTTGAACTGTGTGATAAAATTAATTACCTACTCACACATTAATAAAGAAAAGGTTAACTGACATTCAATGCAAAATTGCTACAGGATGGTAGAAGGTAAAAAAGATGGTGGTAAGTGGAGAAGCAGGGTGCGTGCCCTGGGTGTTTCTCACCGTGCTTTATACAGGAAAAGGAGTGCCCTTATATTGACTGGATGATCTTTAAATCATGCTTGTGCTTGGCAAGAACCAATTCATGAATGCATTAATTAATTACACTTAACAACACTATTAACTGCTATTAAGGCTGACCTGAACTCTCTGTACAATTCTTTCCTACATTTTCACAACGTATGCTCAAGTTGAGGAAGATGATCAGTTACAGATAGCTTATCAGGACCCACAATTCCTCTGAGAAGATTAAACTGCCCATATGTCCATCCTGTCTTGTTCATATTATCGCATTTTGAGGGGACCATTTGGGTTCACTATCAGAGGCCACGTACAAGTTCTAGATAGAAACTAATCGGTTAAGAAGACTATGTTTTCCCATGGTCTTTCGCAACCTATTTTCCTTCCAGGGCAACATATTAAATCATTACAGGGAGAATGAAGATCCTCTCCTACCTTGTGATATGAATGACCTTGTAGAACACGGGGTGGTTCTTACACCAACTGTAAGACATCGCTGGACTTGACCCGTCCGTCCGCAGAACAACCCAAGCTTTCAGCATCTTTTATATCTTACCTATGTTCCTACCACTAACACCATAGCAGGAATTATCTGTCTACAAAATGAATCAAGAAGCATCCTCCTTTTTCTTATGAATAGCCAATGTACCACATACGGACATTCCCAGATACGAGCCTAAAGCTTGTTTCCTGCTCCAATGCCCATTTCTATCTTCCATAATCACTACTTATACCACACATCTTCCTGTTCCCCATGCATCCTCCAACTCTACATTAGTGTGCTTTTCTTCACATCATGATACAGTAAAAAACAGTTTGAGTTGTAGATAAATCATAAGTGAATCTAGACTGCAGTTCTGCCAGTTGCTGGCTATATAATCTTTCATAAATTATTCAACATAATTGATATTTAATTTTTTTCATCTGTAAAATCTAAACTAATTGGCTCTCTGGGAAGATCAAATTAATCATTTGTTACTGTGTCTATCCTAGTAAGTACTTATTCAATATTTTTTAATCAATTCACACCATAGCAAGCAATAATTCAAGATATTTACTCCATCGGCATCTACCTATTCACTGTTCTTTCAAAAAATTCAATCAACAAATCAATTATTCACTATGTTATTGGGTTGTATTGAGTTTTCCAAATACATTTTATGTTTTCATTGTCCCTTATGGTCTTTAGGAGACTATTAGGGAAAATGTAACTAATTAACATCTAATTATATGCCTATATGGTTTCAGAATTTCCTTCTACATGTTGTACCCTCTTTCCTAGCTCCTGTTACTGGTAATTTTAAAATTAGGCATCGTTTCATATAGATGTTTATTCTAATACATCAATTTATGAAATGAACGGAGTTTTAAAATATAGTATCTTCTGCTGTCTGTCTTACAGAGAGGGAAGGCTAGTTCTGATAAAATCTTACTTGGGGATCATGTTTCTTGTTAAGTGTTCATTTGAAAAGAACACACTTATTCCCCAAATACTCACTAACCCACCCCATACTGATACCACACACAGCCCTTTATCCAATCTGCAGATAATTGCTGGCCTTGGGAATAGAGTGATTGACAAGGCAGCCTTGATTACTGACTGCTCTGGGTTCACAGTTTGGCACTGAAGATACGCACTGAACAAGCAATTACAACAAAGGATGGTAGGTGTTAGGACAAAGGGTCACTAAGAACACAGAGCGGGAGTTGCATCCAAAAATGACATTCGAGACCACAGCACCAATAGTCATTCCCCAAGAAACTCCTCATAAATACCTGCTCAATGCACTTAAGTCATTCCAAATCCTGAAAAAGAAAAGATGCTTTTTAAAAAATCCTTTAATCACTTGAAAGACCACTTTCACTATCTAATTTTCCCTGAAGCTCATGGTAATTATAGCACATTTTCTCCCTCTATTGTCGATGAACAAAATCCTTTTGTGGTCCATCACTGCCCTATTGTTAAACTAGGACTTTTTTTTTCTTTTAAAACAAATCAACCAAAACAAAAGCCTTGCTACAGCTCTAATGCCATAGAAGACAGTCCTGGCTCACACTGATGTCAGAAATCCTCCAAATCCATGAAAAGCAGGCTAGCTTCCTATGGAAGTAGTAAACCCCACTGTGGTAGGAAGGACCTTAGCCCAGATGGGTGGACACTGAATTACATGGACACCTGTAAATTGTCACTTATTGACAATCTAAAAGCACAGGTGGCCTCTGGCAGCCACGACCTTGCAAATTTACAAAGGACATGAAAATATACTTAATAATTTATAATTTCTATGTTATAATGTATACACATGGAAATTACAGAGACACCGGTAAATCCAAGATTTTAGAGGGGCAAAATGTTAATTTCTTTTTCATATGAGGGGAAACAGTGAAAGCTGTTTGTAAAAGATAGTATTTGAACTATGGAAAAAAAAACCTTCAGCATTTGAAGTTGTGTACAAAAGTCATTTTAGATGGAGAGAATGTCGGATACCAGTCACAAGCAGAAAAGTGTAGAGCATGTTTGGGAGCTCTTGGTCCACAGCAAAGATTAATAAAGGATCTGGATCGAAATAACTAGAAGAGAGGCAACTGGCCTACATACGGGGCAATCAGGCCTTGTAAATCGGGATGAGTGTGCTTGCAGTAGTCTTGACTCACTTTCTGTGATGCTCGCTCGTGACATCTCTCTTCAGTTTGAAACTAAAAGAAAGGACTTTTATGCTTGAGAGTTAAATTTCTGTGTTAAATGAATTCTTTGTGAGACCAAGACTTGAACCCTGGCTTAAATACATTTTGGATACATGAACACAAACTGTCCCTGACAGAGCTTCACATTTTCACTCACTGATAGCAAAGATATGATACGTACTACTTTCCATGGTCCCTTTAGTACCCTGGTTGAGCCAGAGCTAAGTTGCTTGTGCTCAGTAGGGACAGATGTCTCTGGCTTGTATTTAACTGTCAGGAAGCTTGTTGGTGTGAATGCAGATTAAGTGATGAGCACAAAAGAGCATGAGATTTTAATTCTTTGATAACATGTTAGTGTACAACAACAACAACACAACCTGCTTAGCTGTACAGCTTCAGCATGATGGACACAGAAGACCTGCATAATCCAAAAGTCTGGGCTCTTCCTCCGAATGGCCAATGCAGTACTATTTTTTTAATGCATAGAAGTACACAGTGTCCCCACACCATACACCAGAAATGCTTCTGTCTTCATGGAACATTCATTCCATAGTCAAATAAGCACAGCAAATCTATGCGACCAAAGTAGATCTGATGAGGATGCAGCTCTTAAGAAATGGAAAGCAAAAATAAACAGCAAGTGTCAGTGGCATGCAAGAAGTGGGGCGGCGGAGGGCTCACAGAACAATGTCTGTTTCGCATAAAATTGGCAGGGTAGGCCTCTCTGATTAAATAGTACTGAGCAGAACTCTGAAGGGACTGAGAGATGAAGCTGATTATCTGCAGGAAGATAATTCCTGCCAAAGCAAGCAATATAATCAAACATCCCTCTCTCATTTACTCTTCTATTGCTGTGAAGGGATACAATGGCCAAGGCAACTAACTTAGAAGAGAATACATCTAATTGGTAAATGAGAATAGGCTCATCACATCCTAGGAAACAGCTAGCTTGACCAGAATAGAATAAAAAAGATGTCTCGGCAGTTAAGAACACTGGCTGCTCTTCCAAAAGTCCTAGGTTCAATTCCAGCAACCACATGGTGGCTCATAACCATCTCTAGTAAGATCTGGTGCCCTCCTCTGACATGCAGGCATACATGCAGGCAAAACACTATATTTAATAAATATATAAATTGAAGAAGGAGGAGAAAGAGGAGGAGGAAGAAGAGGAAGAGGAGAAAGAAGAGGAGGAAGAATAGGAGGAAGAGAAAGAGGAAGAAGAGGAGGAAGAGAAGGAGGAAGAAGAGGAGGAAGAAAAGGAGGAGGAAGAAGGAGGAGGATGACATAGAGCAGAGGCAGGGAAATCAGTGAGGTTCCTGGTGAGTCAATTCACAAAGACTCCTTCAGGCCACTGTATGACTTTGGCTTTTTACCTTGAGTGAAATCAAAAGATAGCACAGAGGTCACTGAGAAGGGACAGAATCCCACATGTGCTGTCAAAAGACAGCTGTGTTTGCTGCCTGAGAATAGCATATGGCTAGAGTTGGGCATTGGGAAGATTAAAAGTGCAAAACTGCTAAGGAAATTCTTGCACTAATCCCAGTGAAACGTGAAGGCTTAAACTGGGAGGGGAGCACGAAGCTGAAAGACTTTGCTAGGTTCTATAAATATTTTGATGGCAAAGGGTTTTTTTGTGTGTGAATATTGATCACAGAGAGGAATTAAAGATGACAGGGATAAACATGGCAAAATATTATCTTTGGAGAAGTGGAAAACGTCAGCTTTGATTTGAGACATATTAATTGCAAAATGTCTCCTAAAAATCAGAGTGGTAGCCAGATAAACAGGACGGCAAAAGCTCACTTACGTTGGAGGAAGAATACATGGCCACGTAGATCACTTTGTACATCCATAATTAGTGCTCAGATAGTATCAACTGAATCATAGGAAAAGAAGAGATGTATTACTGTGGAGCGAAAGATGACTCCATTAAGACTGGGCCATACGTCTAATACCATCACTGTATTAGCTATACAAGAAGAGCCTGTTTTTAGGAGAGTAGTTATTTTTGGACTGAGTGCCAGCAATTGTATGGATTGTTCTCTTTAGTGAACACTACTGATGGCTATGTCCCCCTGAAGGAATCATTCTGTTCAGCTGTCCTCAAGAGCCCTCGACATGTGATATATTCATTCTTCCAGCAGAACGTGAAGTGCTTTTTCTTTGAGATCTTTGGAGAAGGGTGAGATAATAGTAGCATGGTAGTTCATGTTAGCATAGTTGGTTTCCTGGCAGCTTAATCCTGGCACTAGCTTAAGAGTGTCAATTCTTAATCACAAAATGGCAACCCCTCAGAAAGAGAAGCACCAAGACCTGAATCTCAGAAAGTAAAACAATCAAAATGGAGATAAGATAACAAAGACTGAAAGGACCTATACGCCCCCCCCCCCAAATCAAGATCTTGGTTCCTCATTTCTTTAGCCATATTCTGTGGTGGACTACTTTTTTTCCACACTGGAAACATTAATTCACAATAAATTATCTTAATTCACAAATGTAATTTTAACACATGATTAATTCTACCTTCATCTTATTTTCTACTGTTTGCTCCAATAGTATTCTAGTTAGGTTTATTTCAAATGTCAAATGCAACCTCTAGGAACATTTTCTTTGTGTTTGGATCAATACGAAACTTGGAGATTTCCTTTGATGGGATATTGAACAATGTTCCGTTCTCCTGTCATATGGTCGTTGTCCTACCTGCATACTTCAATTCACTTCTCCTGGCCTTTCTTTATAAACCTGAGTTTCTAAACTGAGAAAATACTTATGAGCTAATACATGTGTGATCTTAACTTTGAATATATGTGATGTAAGAAAAAAAATCCCAATTTATAAAAAGCTGATTAATTAGCATGAACCCTGTTGTGGTTTAGATGGGAAATGTCCCCATAGGTTCATGTATTTGATCCTCAGTTGTTGGTGATGTTTCAGGAATTTGGGGCATTTTGGAATGTGAAACCTTGCAGAAGGAAACAAAGAACTAGAGACAGGCTTTGAGAGCATATAGTTTTGTTTTGTTTTGTTTCTGGACTCCAGTTAACTCTCTCTGCTTTCTTTGTGTGGCTGAGACATAATCTCTGAACCTCCCCCTCTGCAGGCTGACATGACTCCACCACACCCCCTCTAGAATTCTAAGGCAAAATGAACTTTCTCTTTGTTAAGTTACCTTTAGTACAGACATTTTATCATAGTAACAAAAACTAACTTATATAGAAGATATTAACAAGATTTGGAGTATTGCTGCAAAGTACAGGGGGACTTTTGTATTGTTGTTTTGGTTTTTTTATTTGTTTGTTTTCTTTCCGAAGGCATGTGGAAGGCTTTGAAACTTTGGACTAAAAAAGCAGTTGGACCATGTAAACACGGCTTAATTGGCCATTGTAGTGAGCACCTGGAAGAAATCAGTACTGAAAGTAAAGTGAACTGTAACAGCCCTTGTCTGCCTGACCTTAGAGGAAAGCAAAGGCTGTATCGGAAATGTTCATGTGTCTGGCTGTTATTCACCCATGTCCTGAGCATATTCATGCACCTAAGTTAAAAGGTGATGGACAGATGTCTTTGGTGAAAGAAAAAGAAACTGTGGACTGCAAAACATTGAGTCCGTGGTATGGTTATTACTAACAACTCTTACACAGATCTGCAATAAAACAAAGGAGGTGGAGTAGAACAAAATACAAATTACACAATCTGGAGAGAAAAGGAGCTCTTGGATACCTAGTCACAACCAAGGTGCATGCTGCTGTAGAGGCTGTCATCTTTAAGGAAGTTGTGATGTTAAGGAGAAGTATCCTGCTTGTGAAAGGAGAAAGCCTAACAGGCTTCTCATTTTTAGAAAACACATGCTTCAACACAGGAAAGCTCCCAGTAATGCAGTCAAAGGGGAATATGATCCATCCCAGCTGACAAAATAGCTTAGGAATGTTATGAACGTGGTACTGGCTCTGGAGACATGAACTATAAGAGTGAGAGCATAATGGGAAAATTTCCCTTGGTGTCAGAGAACTGATCCAGCCAAGCACTGAGTGGTAGTGCTGGAGTCATTATTAGAAAGCCCTGAGATGCCACCATGTGAAGTGGAAAAGTGAAGCTTGGGTTGGGTTATACACAGATCACAGTGATACTAGAGCCATGAGCTATATCCCAAGGAGAACTGAATACAGGAAGTGGAACCAGATTAAAAGAGAGATGTATGTTGTAGGTAGAGGGGCTGAACCATCTAAACCCCTTGAAACTAAAGTCCTAACAAGAGACATCAAAGCTACAGGATTTATTATTTGCCCTGCTGGGCTTTAGACTTTGATTGGCCAATTACATCTTCACTAGACCCACATGCCTCCCTTTTAGAAAGTGAATGAATGTTGTGTTCCATTGTATGCTAGAATTAGGTAATTGTTTGTATTTAGTGGGGTTCACAGCTAATAGCTTGCCTTAAATTTTGGACTTCTGAACAGTGTCAAGTCTGTTAAAGGTTTTGAGGGATGCTTAACATTGGACTAAGTGCAATTTGCATTCTGATATGGTCATGAACGTATGGAGGTCAGGGATATTTTACTTGCAACTCCAGTTTCCTCACAGTGTCTCTTACTCTGACTTTCATTTGATAGCTTATTAACGTTTACAAATTGATAACATCGGAGGCAGAATATTCCTCAGGTGTTTCCCAGAGTTAAAGCTGCTACTAGCCTGAGACACCAGCATGAAGAAGGACAAAAGGCAATGGGAATAGTGAACGCGTATCTAAGGCTACGAAAAGCTTAACATGATTCCCTCCCTTGGCATGTGGTGTATCAAGGATGTTCTTAGTCTCTTTGAAACTCAGAAGAGGGACCAAATACAACAAATACAAAAATAGCAGCTGGGGATGGTAACTTAGACTTTGATAAAGGAAGCAGAAATTAAGAGGCTACATCAATTAGCCAGTGCTTCTTCCTTATCTCATCTCAACCCTACAATCTTTCCTCTTATCACATCATGTATTATTCTGGGTTTCTCCTCATAGTGACTTAAAGGGCATACTGATGCATATACACTAGTTGATGCCTGTTGAAATCAAAGTAGGAAGAAGTAAATGAATTCCAATAACTAGCTTAGGCTTGTGTTATCATTAACAATTACAGGGAGAGAAAAAGAAGAAAGAAGACTAGCTGGGAGAAAAAAAGAGAAATGAAAGGAGACATACCATGTGTAGAATTAATTGGATGGGTTTTGTAGTTTTCAAAGACAAAAACTAAATTATAGACCTTTTGAGGTCTGATGAGGCAAAACAGCATATGTCAAAAGTATGGAATTGGACTCATAAAGTGGTAGACGTGTTCTAGCTGGTCATACATTAGCTGTGGAACAATCCACATTTTTAAACCCCATTCCCCTCCCCATATTAAAAAAAAGGACAAAAATTATCACTTTTAACCCTCATATGATAAAAAAAGTAATTCATAAAACTCATAAAAATATTTAACATGTTCATTTACGATATTTGGTCAGCACCTATTATTCATCAAGTGGCAGTCTTCATCTGAGACAGTGCGTTGAATAATAAAATCAAATCCATGCACGCATGTGTACATACATTCTTTAACAGTACAATATATAATGTGTTAAATGTGTGCATCCTACCTTGAAATATAGAGGATCACAGGGGAGTCAGTAAGAGAAAGGAATAATACTGAGGGACTCTCAAAAAGGAGGGACTAGGAAAGAGCCTGCCAGGACATAAAAACAGTAGAAGTATAATCCTAGAGAGAAGCACAGCAACAAGGGCCTCACATTTGGAATAGAGAAAAGGAATGAGGGCATTGTAGGAGTACATGGGTCTTGATCTAGGACTTCATGTGCAGTTACAATTCGCAAACACTAAAGGAGAATAGCCTTATGATGGGATGTACGGACTCATTCATCTTTCTCCATCAACTCTCGAGGAAGCTGCAAAAATTAGGAAGACTCTCATATGACCCTGGGATTACAGGCAAAACTTCCATCCTGCCTTTTGAAAGGAAACATACAGTCTACAGTCTGTTAACTTCCTCTGTGTGTGTGTGTGTGTATGTGTGTGTGTGTGTGTGTGTGTGTGTGTCCACTGGGGTAGGAAGAAGGTACAATAATGATGGTGCAACCAGGAGCCTGCAGAATGATAGTACAGACACCATGCAAGAACCTGTCTGTAAAAGTTACACTCCATCCTGTGGCAGAGGTAGGTGGATCTCTGTGACTTCAAGGCCAGTCTGGTCCACAAAGTGAGTCCAGGACAGCAGGGCTACACAGAAAAACCCCATCACACACACACACACACACACACACACACACACACACACACACACACACAGAGTTACACTTCGGGCTGAAGCAAATAGCCAAGGGTGTTGGCATTCCTTCATCATGTTCAGTCACACTATCGAATTCCTCCCAAGCTGACAATTTAGAAATGAACAGCATCTGAGTTCACTGCTCAAGTCTGCATTATGGAAAGGGCAAGCTATTTCTTGGTACTTAAGGCTTAGTATTTCAAATAGCGGTAAGTATAGTTTCTTACGCCCTGCACGGAAGGAATTTCTAAAGTGCCTATCAAAAATACATATTCATTTAGTTACTGGAAACGTAAAAGCAATCCCGTCCTCTACCTGGTGGGGAACATCACTTTTGCAGCAGCAATTTGTTCATAAGAGAGCAATATTTGTGCCAAGAATTCAAGTGAAACAAATGCCCTTCTTGATGTGAAGTGTCCACACTAATTTGAAACTGTAAAGTAAGAATTTTAAATTCATCTGTCTGTGACTTGGCATTTGCAACTTCTACATAATTTGACTCATGTCGAGCTACATGAAAGAACTTGGTGCATAGCACTACATGGTAAAATACCAGGCTGGTGCTCTGAAATTTCCTCTGTACCTTTCAAAGGTGCCCATTTATGCCGTGTGCTGTTAGGCAGCCTATCATCCTTTCTTTGAAATGTCACCCGTGTTCTGTCAAAGGCTCCTGTCAGTGTGTCTGATGAGCTTTGCAAATGTCTGACAGCCGACTGTCAGGGGGAAAAAATGATACAGGGAGATGCCTTTTGTCTCTAAGTAGAGAGGATGTTAATTCTTGGACAGTACAGATCAGCTAAACAAATGCTAGGTGAGTTCACCCGGCTCTCTGAAAGGCATGAAGAAAATGCCATGAGGCTGAGCAGTTTCCCCGCCTTGCTACTCTCCTGCTCGCATCTCTACATGTTCTCCATCACGTGGCTCCTTGGATCACTCTATGGTTGTCAGAGTGCTGTCCCCTCAACTATCCTCGTGCCCAACTACTCTGACTCCCTTCTCCATAACTATACAGGCAAAACGGGAAAGCGATGCCGCGCATGAAGCCGAGTCTGAGCACAAAGGGAACTTGCCTTTTGATAGAGAAAAAGACTCAGCCGGGCCGTTTTTCAGACCATTCACTATCAGGCTGAAAAAGATGTGTCAAGATGGAATTGATCAAGATGCCCCTGTGTCTTCTACCCTTTTCTTCTCATTAACGCCTGCTCAGTGGAAGCAGTGTGCTAGTCAAAAGTCCAGACGCTTTCATGAGGTCGCCGGGAAGGACTGGACGCCACAGTGCTGACCTGGTTGTTCTCGGGCTGTCGTGCAACACCTCATCTCCGAGTCCAGCACTTGTATTACACGTTATACAAGAGCATACGAGTGGGACTCAAGTCACATTGGGCCACGTTGTTCTAAACATTAATAAGAAAACGATGCTTCAAGGACTAATTTAAATATCCTGCATTTTCCCAAGGTAAACCAAATTCTAAGGTGGCCCCTGGTATGGCTGTCCTGTTTTTCATTATGCAGCCCTTGTTGGGGACTCTCCCCTTGATTTCAGGAGTGTGTTGCACCTATAGTGATGTCACCTTATACAGAAAAAGAAATTCCACAGATGTAATTGAGCTTACATATCAGATGACAATAAATTAGTAAGAAGGAACAAACCCCCAAAAAAGGCCTGCTGTAATATCAAGAGCCCTTTAAGTGACCATTAATTATTTATATATTTATCTGGAGGGCCAAGACACATAAAATAGACACTTACACCAGAAGGTTCTCTATGCTGACCTTGAAAGAGCAAACTAGCACATTGTGGAAAAGGAGAAGTCACAAACCTGTAGGCTTCCCTAAGCAGATGACAATGATTTCCACATAATATCCAGCAAAAATCCTGGAATGTCAATTTTAGAGCCAAATGGAACTAAATTCTCCTCACAGCCCAGTGAGATATAAAGAAACCCCTGGGCTGGTGAGATGGCTCATCAGGTAATGGCACTTGACCCCAGCATTACAACCTGAGCCAGCTCTAAATCCAACCTGAGGTCAGTCTCTGGGATCCACAGGATAGTAGGGAACTGTCTCACACACATCACTGTCTGACATTCCACACACCCACCCCAACACACGAATGCTCCCCTGGCATAAATAAATGAATGTAAATTTTAAAAATCTCTAAGATAATGTGAGATTGCAGTTGCAGCCAACAATTTGATTACAGCTACTGTCTTGGTTTGGCTTTCTATTGCTGTAATACAACACTGACCAAAGGCAAGTTAGAGGAAAGAAAGGCTTATTTCATTTTACAACTCCCAGGTTACAGTATCTCACTAAGGGAAGTCAGGGCAGGAACAGAAGCAGAGGCCACGAAGGAACACTGCTCAGTGGCTTCCTCTGCCTGCTTTTCTTATAGCATCCAGGAACAGGGTAGAAACCACCCACAGTGAGCAGGAATCTCCTACATCAGTCACTAATAGAGAAAATGCCCCGCAGCCTTGCCTACAAGCCAGTCTGATGGAAGCACTTTCTCAATTGGGGTTCTCAGTCTTTTGAGGTAACCCCAGCTTGTATGAGCCTACCCAACATAGATAAATGAAACTCTTAACTGAAAAAGTGCGCTGAATCAAGTCAAAATTTCTGACCTCCAGATATCGTCACATGATAAATATTAGATTAAGTCACTAATTTTCCACAGCAACCAAAAAAATATGCATTTCTCCTTTAGATTGATGGCCAGTCTAAGGAGCATTCTGTAAGCTGTGTGGATAAAGCTTTGCACTGTTGCAGGACACTAGCAAGCTAAGCACTTTGTGAAGAGTGAGGTGACTGTCCTAAGAGAAGAGTGAGCCAGTGGGAGCTTTTATTTGTGGGATCTTAAGAACAATACGAATAAAATGGGAAAAATACAGGGAATACTTAAAAACGAAAGGGCACAAATGAGTGAGGTTTCCTTTCCCACCACATTTTATGAATGTGTGGGCTATGAGTAGTAGAAGCACCAGGAAGGGTAGCGTTATTGTGTCCTAGAAATGTGCAGGATAGGAGAACTAGCCTGACCAGGGTGACAGGTGACATGAACATCACTTGGTCAGTATAGACAAGACTTGCTTCATTAGACAGCCTCCATGTGACTCAGGACATTTTTATAATAATAAAAAAAATTGAGGCTGTTAAGTGGGTGCAGACGATGCTATTCAGTTGCTGATTTAGTTGTGGACAAGGGCTTGGACACAACTACATCCCCAGTGGCTTGGCATTCAGAGATGCTGATAACACTGAATACCATAGGCAAACCCATGTAGCCCAGGCTGGCCTCAAACTCACATCCCTTCTATCTCAGCCTCTTAAATGCTGAGATCATAGGTATATGCTTAAAGTTTCTCTATTAAAATGAGGTTTTTGCTATTTAAATTTTTTTCTCACCTATACTAACCTGAGCATATGAAATTACATTCTCTCTTGACCCTTTTCATTTCTAGTACAATCTGAATTCACTGTCATAATTCTCGTTGTTTTTTAATAATGTTGTTTTTTTTCTTTTTTTCTTAATTATGGCCTTTAAATAAAATTAACAAACTGTAATATTTTTTTCCTGGATGTGGAAGGTTGTAGGTCTTTAGTGAATGTCAGAAGACTGATATCTGTTCATTAATTTAACCAACAGCATTATACTTTTGGAATAGATTTGACATCGTGCTTATAACATAGAGACTCTCATTATTGAGAAAATGTCATCTTCTGCTTGTTTTACAGGAGAATGGAGCTGGAAAATCCTTCTGATGAAGAGCAGGGCAGGAGCAGCGTTGGCTCGGCAGTTGAGAGCATGAGATGTGTTGCTCTCGCAAAGGACCTGGGGAGGCTCACAAACATTTGTAACTCCAGACCCAATGTATTCCTTTCTGACCTCTCCTTATACCAGGCATGTACATGGTCCACACACATACACAAAGGCACAAGCTCATATGCAGAAAATAATAAGATTAATACATCTTTAAAATATTTTAAAAGGTAGCTGAAGAGATGGCTCAGTGGTTATGAGCACTGTCTGTTCTTCCAGATGTCCTGAGTTCAATTCCCACCAACCACATGGTGGCTCACAGCTATCTGTACTGGGATCTGATGCCCTCTTCTGGCATTCAGGTGTACATGCAGATAGAGCACTCATATACATAAAATAAAAATAAATTTAAAAAAGTAAGAAAGAAGGAAAGTAGGAAAGAAAGAAGGGAGGAAAACAAATGACCTGGGAAGACTCACCAAAAAAAAAAAAAAGAGCATTTGCAAAGTTCAAACAGTTGGAAATGAACTGCAATTCCATCATGACTTTAAACCACTAGACATGATTGAAAAATATATTATTATTAAATGTGATATTAGCAAGACTATTTAATCTCAAGGCCCAGGGTCTGATTTTTCTCAGTGATCAGAAGTAACATCTGGCTTTAAGCTTCATCTAGCAACTTCAGAAAAAAAACAAACCACCTCCCTCTCAGGAGTGATATATAAATGTGGCATTTCTAATTAACTATAAATAACACTGTCAACACTTAGAGAAACAGGGCTCAGGCCAACATCCAACCCTTAGGTAGGTATTGCTCTGTAACACGTGGCATGGTGGAGAAGAACCCTTTTGCTAAGCGTTGTCCATGCTGACCATTGAACGCAAAATGAGAGGAAGCTCTAAGGGTTGTTGGAGTGTGCTGAGTAAAGGTGTGTCTTCGTAAATTCCATTGTTGGTTGCTAAACCAGCAGAAAGCTAAGTACCAGCCAGATCTTGCGGTGGGAGGTAGTGCTGGGGTTAGTTGGGTTAAGCTGGATTGGTGCCTGGGAGACTGCTCAGCCAAAAGGCCTAAGCTTTAAAATATTAAAAAGTCATGTGCAGATGTAGCCAACGGTCAGTTCATTCTCCACGGTGGTTGAGGAAATGAGGACCACCTCTAACATGAACACTGATTCTCCCAATTTGATCACTTCCCCTTGGTCTGGAGGTCCGGTGGCACACAGAGGAAGGGGAGGCAGGCTATCTGGATGAGACCTGATGGGCTGTGGTCATATGGTAGAGGAAGAGGTCCCCTTCTGTCAGAGGTCTAGGGGAGGGGAATAGGGTAACAGAGGGAGGGGTGGGGGAACTGGAAGATACATGTGAAGGATAATTATTGGTATGTAATCTGAATAAATTATAATAAAAAATTTTTTGGTCTTGTGCCATTGTTTATACCACTGGTGGGTCCAAAAAGTCCAGCTACAGTGTGTGGCAGAGACAGAACAAAACAGATGGGCCTATTTATGCCCAAGAAAAGTGATTGTTTCTAGAAAATGACAGCAGTCCTGACATACACACTATCGGGCCCTACTTGTCCTCTTATGTATGAATCCAAGACTAACCAATCCCCTAAATTAATCTGGAAAGCTAAATCAAATATTACAAGGGACCTTTTGACTATGAGTGAAGTCAGAAATGAGAACACCACAAGCACACCAAGGAGAGACAATTAAACACAAGCAAAAACTATTGCCTTTTCCTCCAAAGAAGTGTAATTAATTCTAAATACATCGCTTTGGGATTATTTGGATTAAGTGTGGCATCCTTGAAAATTTGGGGATATTGTGCCATTTTACTTCCCAGGAAACCACAGTTTCTATTGGCCTAGGTTATGCACGCTTTGGACATTTTTTCCTATCATGGTTTGTGTACCAATGGGAATGACAGCAGTTGGAAATCCTGTACTGAAATAATAAGGATTAAGGCGCCAGGGGCCTGGCTGATTAAGAAACCCTGCAGAAGTGCCCGCGTAGATGCAGCTCAAAATGCACACACTGAGGCACACAGTCAGGCAACATCATAACCTTTATCTGAGGTGCACACTCAGGCAACATAACCTTCATTCTTGCTCACAAAGCAGTTGCGAGTATGCAGCAAGCTTGGGAGACACAGTAAGCAGCCTCTGAAACAGTTAACTCAAGACCTTTTTCTTTCTAATTTTTGCCCTATTGCCAGAAATAACCTTTATTTGCTGTTGTTAGCTTTGCTCAGAGTGGAATGTCACCTCCCAGGAGGAACACTCCTGAGACGTCACTTGTGCCTTAGTCATAAAGTTCTCTATTTACAGAAAGCAACTCAAACACCTAAACAAGGAGCCATGCTGCATATATAATGAGATGAAAATGAAAGGGGGGAAGTGACAGTAACTGTGACAGGGGTCTATTAGGAAAGCAGAGAAAGAGTGACCATTGACTTCCTGGCTGACCTAGCCAGCCTTAGCAAACATTTGGGGGCTCAATTATACCCAGAAGTTGACAGAGTTAAGGATCACCTGTCAAATGTGCAGACGGGGGTCTAACCTGGGTGCAGACACCCTGACTTAATTGGTCTGATACAAGCTGGAAGAGTTTACTGTTGAGTCTTACTGGACAGATTTTTTTCTTTTTTTAAAAAATATTTTATCAATTTATTCTTGTTACATCTCAATGGTTATCCCATCCCTTGTATCCTCCCATTCCTCCCTCCTTCACTTATATCTGCATACTAGCACCAGGGGCATGTCCCATGAAAGTCTTCACTTACCAGGAAACTGAGACAGAGGGGAGGACATCCTATTGGGACTCTAGATGAGAGAAGCATGGGAGAATAGCAAAGTAGAAGGATCCAGAGGGTCCTAGAAACCTACAAGAAGAACATTATGATAGGCAGATTTGGGCCCGGGGTCCCGCTCAAACTATGGCACCAGCCATGGACAGATTTTTGTAGCTGCCATTCTCTGTGTGAACACGCAGTCTTTCTTCTCATCAGAGAAGTGCATTTTGTGTTGCTGTGACAACCTCAGGAAGTCAAAAGGCATGATGGCAAACATCTCAAGAAGGCTTCTGAGACCTCAGTATCATCACATAGCAGAGGGTAAAGGGCAAGGGTGAGATATAGGAGGAGAGAGGCAGACCATGAAGACTGACCTGATTTATAACAATCTTGCTTTGTGAGTATCTGATCCACTAATGATAATGGCCTTAATCAATCCACACAGTAAAAAAAAAATCACCCAATTTCATTGCATTGGCCATCAAACTTCAAACGCATGAGTTTTGGAAGTCAACATGCATAGCGTAGCAGTTGGTCCTTAGTAAATCGTGACACGGGGAAGTGACTTTTCCATAGGTAGCCACAAGGGACAAGTCAAGTGCAGTTTGCTCAAGCCAGACACTGAGATATGAGCTAAGCAGCTCACAGTTCTGCAACTCCATTACCAACACCTCTTCTCCACTGCTTCTCCAGTCCTTTGCTGAGTGAGCAACTTGAGTGATCAGATCTAAGCACCTTTAGTGAGAATCTGTCAAATCCAAGTGGTTGGTTTGCTGGTATTTTAGTAAGTCTTTCTGGAAAAGCTTCTTAATTTCAGTGTGGAGTTTTTATATGTGGCCAAAAATAAACAAACAAGCAAACAAACAACAACAACAAAAACTCAACAACAACAATAAAAACAAAACACTGGATTCATGGAAGAGAAATCTGGAGTAAAGGGGCTTTGTTTTGTTAACCACTTTTTGTCCCCAGCATGGGGAACTGCAGGTTGGCTGGGGAAGAGTTAGAATTGTACCACTCAAAACAAGAGGCTGGGGTACTGAACTCCAAGGCAGCAGTCCACTTCTACTGACATTGCCTACAGAGGATCAAATGGTGAATAGTCTGGGCTTTGCAGGGAGTATTGTCTTCATTGAATTACTAACCTATTTACATAGAAAAGTAGCAGTAAGTGAAGGGCAGCCAGTGGAGGTAGTTAGTTCTAATAGTCATTTTTACAAGAAATAGGTATGGGAACCAGCTTGGGCCTGCTGGTTATCATTTTATGACTTCTGCTTTATTTAAATGAAAGGTATGCACAATTATTCACCTGCCCCAGGTAAGAGACTGTCAGATGCTTGAGGAAAATATTGTTTGTTTTTTTAAAAAATAGTTGAGTGTATGTGTAAACACATGTGTATGTACATTTGCATATATATGTAAGTATATATGTGTATATATATATATATATATATATATATATCTTCCTTATTTATTCAATAAACATTGATGCATGCTCAGGAATTATTCCTTGGGTGATTTTTGACCTTATACAGAGTATAAGGCTGTAGGTACAATGACACCAGGTGCTCACTCTCATATGTGGTCCATCATCTGTCATTAGATAGTCTACATAATCATATCCTATATACAGTATCCATTAATACATGTATACAGATTATATATGTGCATAAATACATGTACAAAATTCATAGAACTTTGTTGGCAATACTCAGAATTAAAATCTTTTCTGTGAAAATTTCTGTTATAACAAACCAATTAAACCAAAACTATATTTTCCAGAATGTCCTTCTTGTACATTAGTGTAGCATGAGCCACAGAGGACATTTTTATGAGATCTGGAAAGAAATGAACCCCTTGAGTTGGCCTACAATAGCCAAAAAACTCCAGTTTAGTGTGGAACCAAATACTGTGGTTGCCCCTGTCTGTTGTTACTTAGTCTTGTTATAAGGCAGTAACCTGACCCCCAGACTCAGACTGAGTCCTCAAAGTAGACCTCATCCACCAAGTTCTCCAAATCCTGGCCAGGTTCATGTGAAGCTCTTGGGTGGAAAGACACCATCTTTTTCTGTAGGAGGTTACTCATACTGTTAGTGTTTCTATTTGATTAGGGTTTCTATTCACACTGTTAGGATTCCTATTGCTGTAAAGAGACACCATGACCACAAGAAGCTTATAAAGGAAAACATTTCATTGGGGCTGGCTTATAGTTCAGAGTCTTAGTCCATTGCCATCATGGTGGAAAGCATGGTGGCACAAAGGAAGACATGGTGCTGGAGAGGTAGCAAAAGTCCTATATTGGGATCAGTAGACAGCAGGAAGAGAGTGAAACATTGGGCCTGGCTTGAGCATCTAAGACGTCAAAGCCCACCACCAGTGCACTTCCTCCAACAAAGCAACACCTACTCCAACAAGGCCACACCTTCCAATAGTACCACTGTCTATGAGTCTACAGGGACCACTTTCATTCAAGCCATCGCACATACCATAGAAGCTGTAGGTTTCCAGGTAGTGAGTGTGAGATGCAAATTCTCATTTCCTTTGCTAGGTTTCCTCCAACATCTACCCATCTCTTTCTTAGCTCCCATCAGCACTGGCTCCAGGCCCAGCACAGACGTAAGGTGTAATGGCTTATGGCTGCTTATATAATTATTCACTCACTCTTTATAGCTAAGACCATCCTGACTTTCTGATCAAACCTTAACTGATATAATCCAACAAAAGAAATTTCCCATTTAAAGAAAAGATGCAGAATTATTAATAATCCAAAAGTACTATTTTTAAGGGTCATAATTATGGTGAAATTTACTTTTCCTTTATGAAGGTCATACTGTTCCTTTCAACCCCAGGTGTCTGTGAATGCTACATTCTTTAATGATGATGACCTTTAGCTTACAAAGAAGATATCCAGCTTTATTTTCCTCTCCTAAGAATCAATGATGCACATTAGTGAGCTGGGTAGCTGGAGGACCAGTGTCACAAACTATTGCCCCTAACTAAGCAAAACCATCTGGCCTTTAGAGAAATTTAACCCACGTTATTGACCTCAATTAACATTGGATTTTAATCATTTGAAAAAAATAAAAGCTGTAATTAATGCAACTGCCTCTTCAAAGTCCCTACTAAGTAAAATATTATACCCATATTTACCTTCCAAAACTCCAAAACTCATTCTTTTGTTCAAGGTGTGATGAAAGCTATGAAACAGAGAATCACTACTGTAGCCTGAATAACTGGCAGTGACTCTATTTTTTAGCTATAATAGATTAGAGAAGAAAATAACTTCCATAGAAATAAGTGACATGGTTACTTACTAATGAAAATTCACATCCACTGTCTCTCATCACAAGCCTCCAGCACATGAATTCCTCCTGAGCTCCTTCAAAAACAGGCACATCCTTTGGTCATACTTCATATATGTGCAGTGAATTAAATTCCTTGAATTTGTTATAAAATTATATAAAAATTATATTCAAATTTTGGTCTTCTATGTGGCAGGATAAATCACATGGTTTTATGGTTTATGTTATTCTCAGTTTCCATGTTTATGGTAGTTAGAAGGCAGAGGGTGCTGTCTTGTTGTAAACAGTAAGTCTTTCGACTGCCTGATTGCTTTGGTTGGACAAAGATGTTTGTCTTTTAGACTCAACATGTTGACTCCAAATAACTTTCAATAGATCTCTCTCATATACTTCTTGATGTATCTATTCATTTTTGTTTGTTTCTACTGCCCTAAAGACACCCTCAGACAAGCAGTAAATTCTAATGGCTACAAGTCACATATGGTCTTTCAGGTTTCCTTTTCTGTCTGAGCTCATATGATGCTGTATGTCTCCATCGAAACTAGGAGTGCTTCTAGCTGAAAAGCTTTGTGAGATCCATTGCTAGATGTAGATAAATAGGAAGGCAATCTTCAGGGTGTGTGCAGTGGTATGGTTGGTAAAGACAACTGATGAGATTTTAAAGATGGATTTTTTATAGTGCAATATTCTGATAATATCGTCCCTTAAAAAGTCAGATTGTAATCTCTAAAACCTGTAAATATGAAAAGGGGTCTTTGAAGATATTAGTAAGTTAAAGATACTAAAATTGTTAAGTTGTCCAGAACTATCTCTGTAGACCCTAAATGCAATTAATGTCTTTCTAAGAGAGATACCAAAGATGAGACACTCAGAAGAGAAGGCATCATAATGATGTAGGGAGATACTAGCCAGAATCCAAGAAATCCTGAAAGCCAGTTGCTGAAAAAAAACATTAATAGACTCTCCTCTATGCTTTCAGGAGGGAATGTAGACCTGCCAGTGGTTTTTTGTTGTTGTTGTTGTTGTTGTTTTGGTTTTTTTAAAGCCTCTATAATGTAGAAACAATAAATCTGTTTTTCTATGTTATCAAGTTGATAGCAATGTGGGTGGCTTTGAAGATACAAGAAATAAATGTACAACACCCCAGAAGACAGATACGTTCTCCTAACCCCAGGGCAGCAGAACAACCAACGGAAAAAAGTGGATATAGCTTTCGTTAGGAAAGATGATGCAAGACATATTTTATGTTAACCTCCTGATCAGATACCCAAATAAAAAAGGACCCCCAATCTTCATGGCTCAAAATTCTCCAGCCAATAAAACACTTTCTGTCCAAACGTCATTTTAGAATGCAGTAACATTGATGGGTTTCTGGTGTAAGAACATAATAAATAGATACACGCTTTACTCTTCTCAGGAATGGGGTCCAAGAAATACTCTTGAAGCTATAAGCACTGGGAAGGATTTTCTAAACAGAACCACAGATGTGCGGGTAGTAAGACCAACAACTGAAAAACGGTATTATATGAAACTCAAAAGCTCTATACAACAAAAGACACCATCACTTGATTGAAGATACAGCCTACAAAATGGGAAAATATACTTCTTAGCTATACAATTGGCAGGAGGTTGACAGCTGAAATATAGAAGGTACTGAAAAAAAAAACCTAAGAATCAGGAAAACAAACAATCCAATTTAAAAATTGGTAAAAGCACTAAACAGAGAGTTCTTAAAAGATTAATCATAAAAATCTGAGTACTATCTTTTTTGATGATCAACATTATGAACTACCAGGAAAATACAAATCAAAACTTCCTTAAGATTTCTTCCTACATCTAAGATCAACAGCACAAAACAAAAAAAAAACAAATGATAACCAATGTTGGCATGAATATATGGCAAGAAGAACAGGTATTAACTGGGGGTGAGAGTGCAAACTGAAACAGCCACTATGGAAATATCTTAAAGGAGATATACCACATGATGCAACTGTTATGCCCATATTGCAAGGACTCCAAAAACCACCAGGAGTGTGAAGTCGTATGCAAAATGAAAGAGCCTTTATTCTGCAGATCCAATGCACTGGGATCCTCACCTATGCAAAGCCAGATATAAAAAAAGACCCCAAGTTGAAGATGCAGGCTTTTTTATAGGTAATCAAGGGAAATTCCAAGGTGGGTTAGGTAATCTTTACCTCTATTGGCACAGATCAGGATCAAGAGTCCAAGTACATCTGGGATTGGTTAGGATTCTGGTCTGGGGCAAGGGGCTCTCCAAACGGTACGTGTTCTTGGGGTCAGGAGTTAGGGGCTCTTCAAACTGGTAGCTAAGCAACCTTATCTTCCTCAGGCCAGATATCTTGGCTATCCCTGATTGACTGTCCATTATCTGTGGCATTTCCAGTAACTCCTGAGCTCACTTCTGAAGACTGGAGGTTCAGGCCTGCTCCAAGCTAACAAGAAACGGAAGCCTCTCATGGAGGAAGCTAGACTTATTTATCCAGGCCTCTTCAACAGCTATGCCATTCCTCACTGTTGCTTTATTTGCAATAGCCAAGAAATGTAAACCTACATATCCATAACCTAGGGATCTTAACCTATAAGTCATAACCCCTTTAAGGGTAGAATGATCTTTTTACAGGGGTAACCTATGACCATCAGAAAACATCGATATTTACATAAGCAAAATTAGAGCTATGAAATAGCAAAGATAATCATTTTACGGTTGGAGGTCACCACAACATGAGGAACTGCATTAAATAGTCAACGCATTTGGAAGGTGGAGAACCACTGCTATGGCATAAACTGATAATGATACCTTTCTGTGCTATAGATACATGAAATATATAACTATATAGAGAGAGCTATAGATAATGAAAATATGATACATTTCACAATAGGTTATCATTTGGCTTAAAAAAAAGAAAATTACAAAATCCTCAGGTAAGTGTATGAATCTGAAAACAGTCATCACGAGCAAGGAAACCAGACCTAGAAGAACAACATGGACACTTTAAAAAGGACAGTCAAAAGCTTAGAAGGGACTGCGCACTATTTTAACGTGCGCAACACAAATTAAGCTGCCAAAGTAACACTCTTGTTTTGATTTTTTTTTTAAATCTAAGAATAAGGGAAAGACTTTCATCTGTCACTGGGACACCGGAGTAGAGTTTAGAGGAACAGCTTGCAGATAAGTCAACGGGGAGAAATAACTTGATTCCACAGTAGTGGAACAGCTGGTGCTTCCCACATGACAGGATAAAACAAGAGTAAATATTTCCTGTATAAAATCCAGTCACCACTGTCATCATTGGAAACAGAGGAATAATGTTATTGCCCAAGCGCAGTACTGGAACCTTTTCACACCTGAAGGTGTTGTGTTTGGAAGACTCAAGCATTCAAAGACAAAACCATGGGGAGCCGATCCAGATTGGGACGCACACTGCGCACTGTGATGTAAAAAGAACACTGGGGTTTGAGAAATTGTCAGTGATTAATAACAGCCCCTTGTCCTTCAGTGGACCCCCACTCAATTGTTGCTTCGTAGTAGTTTCCTCTAAGTTTAAAATCTTCCATCTTTGCAAGTAATATAAAAGTATAGATAAACGCCATATAATAATCATTCTCTGAGAACTTTTGGTTAAAAAAAACATTGTGACATAATTTAAATCAATTTCAATATCTCACATGAAATTTATACTTATTTAAATTTTTTTCAGGCAATATATTTTCCTCTCCCCCAGCTCCTCCCAGCTCCTCCCTGTTTCCCTACTTACCCAACTTTAACTTTCTTTCTCTTTCCAGAAGTAAACAATTACACAGAAACAAAAATCAAAAAATACCGAATAGTCTGATAATGTCAAAACCGAATAAAATGAAACAAAGAGCATCCCCCGAAAGCAAAAGAAAACACGAAGTTCATTTTGTGTTGGCCAACTACTCCTAGGCATGTGGCCTGCCCTGGAGTGTGGTTGACACTCCATTGAAGAAGGCTCCAAGCTTAGTGATTAGTGAAGGGACACTGCAAATATGGCTCTGGCAGGCCTTACCCTTCTTCCCGTTCCCTCTGCCTTGCTAAAAAACCATTAGATTATATTCCTAAAACTAGCCCTCAGACTCCATTCCCTTATTTGGCCACTTCTCCTCCTACAGCTGAAGGCTAAGTTCCAGCTAACAAAGTATTGAAGTCTAGCAATCAAAAGCCCCCTTTTGCTCACCTAATTGACATGCCCAACTAAAATTAAACACCACATCCTAACATGGGGTTTTCCTTTTTACCTTTAAAAACTGCTATCTTCTTAAGAGCCAAATCTGTCTCCTCCCCTCCTCTCCCAGGACAAACCTTCATCTCCCTCCATCCCCTGTTCCTTTCCTCCTCTCCCTCATCCTCTGTCCTGTCTTTGTCTCTTATTCCATGCTCTTTGTCACTCTGGGTCAAATGAATTTTCCTTTGTGCTGAGAACTTGGTCTTGGGGTGTCCTGAGTCAATACTGGTCCCTAAAATTAGTATTAAAAATTCAGTCTATAAATATAAATATAATTTCTGTCCTAGAAGATAATGACTTGTTTTTCTCATGTGTTGTGACAGCAAATGCCACTCTTCTTTGTTTCAAATACAAGTATCCGAATCATTAAATTTAAATAAATTAAAAAGACAGAAAATGTCTTTCCCCCCCCCCCCCGCCCACCTACCAAGAAAAATTTTAATATATAGGTGTAAAGGGAAAATAAGCAAAGGGTATTTTAAGACAGGATGTTTACAAGGAGATAAAGTAAAAGGGCATTATAGGAGAGGTGAAACACTCCATCTTACAGGAAAGCGCCCTTAAAACAGAAAGTAAACACTTCAAAATAGCTTTAGGAAATGCCTGAAACCAACCATATTAACTAAGGCCCTCATTCTCCAAGAGTATATAAGCAGCAAAGACAAGACTGTTGTGATCAATCTCAGATAAGCAAAGCCTCAAAGAAGAGTCTGAGGTAAGCCCAGAAGCTCGGAAGAAACAGAGATCAACCAAGGTCTCTAGAAGAAACAAAGAGCAGCTAAGCTGCCTGGAAGAGGGCCAGACCCACAGAATCTCCTGAAAAGAACACTCTCCAACCTGCCAGTCAGCCAACAGGCTGCACCGTGTGATCTAGGCTCTCAGACTGTGTGAGCTGTCGGCCATATTGATGGTGTGTCTGCCTTTGAGTCATTCTGCTCCTCCACTCAATCCTGTAAGTAAGCACTATGAAACTCAATAACCAATTGGGACTTTGGTAGTGTTCATCCTTTGGTCTATTGTCAGCTTCCTATCTGGGATGAATAGACACTTGCTCATGTCTCCCCAGGACACATTAGCCAGCATTCACATGATGACTCACAACCATCAAAAATCTGGTGCCCACTTCTAGCTTCCACAGAGACCAAGTTTACACATGCTGTACATACACTTATGCACATAAAATAAAATAGTATTTTTAAATGAAGATAAATTAATAAACAAAACATGATGAAACCATATAATGTAAAAAGTCTTTATGAACATGAAAAGTTGAGTCAAATAAATGCGAGGTAGGTAGTTGAAATGTTATACATCTGATGACAATCATCCCAACCTTAGCTATTTCATAAAACTGTCCTAAGATAACTAGTTTTTAAAAATACTCCCTGCAACGAAAAAAACCTCAAGTCTTGAGAGGAATCAATTCCAAATGATAGACAAAAAAGTGAGCTGGCTGAGCTAAAGAACCGAGTGCAAGCAAGGAGGGGACTCCACAGATGTCTCTCTCGTAAGTGGGGAGACGCTTGTGTAAATGAAACTGTGCGTACAGTGGATGTGATTGGATAATGTGAGGCACTGAAATGAGTAAAATTGCAAACGATTTCAGAAGAAAATTGGAACATGTATATGCATGTGAATAGTAACTGCCTCTCGATAAATAAATAAACAAATGAAAAGAGACAGAGTCCCATTCATTATTGAGATTATATGCAAAAAGAGACTTGAAGTAGGGCATACTGAGTTAAGGAAAACACAAAATGAGCACCATGTTGGCATATGCTAATAAAGTTACTATTTCCAAGGCTAAATAAACAACACTGAGTATGAAAGCAAAAAGATTGTTATTTACCCAAGGAAATATAATCACGCAGACGTGAGAATCAACATACAAAATTAACCAATCCCTACTAATTATTTAGAGAAATAAAGTTTTAACTGACTACATTATACCCTGCCAAAAGAAAAGCTCAATAAGCAAGAGTTGGGGGAGTTTAATTACGTGCACACTTACTGAGGGACTTTCCAAAGGCCCAGGGACTATTGTTAAAGGACTGGTAACCGGTGATGGGAAAAGAACAAGGGGCAGCTGTGAGGAACATATAAAGCGCTCGGATTAGGACATGGACTTGCTGGCACTGGAGAAGATTAAAAATTCAATGTGTAAAACACATAAGTTAAAAGTCATAGACTTTTAGACATAAAAGTATATTTCGAGACAGAAAGCTAGCCACTATACAGCCTAACACATAAGACAATTAAGTGAAACAATTTTGCACCATACAGAAACAATATTGTCTATAAAGAGACCCAAACTAAAGAATTTAACCTATATGATGACAAAGCCAGGGTCAAGTACATTCTAGAGCCTCACGGTCAAATCAGGGGAATTCACCTGTTTAAAACTTAAAGTCTCTTGCATCCAATTGCAAAGCATGATATGCTACATGTTAAGGAAAAGGTTACAGTAACAAATACATTAATAAATATGTAGAAACATATTCATTGTGGGAAATCTTAAATTACATTGTTTGACATAGCAAAAACCAAGTACATGGAAATAAATGTGGGTTGAGATAGACTGAGTAATACAAACTGTACATGAAATTTATCAAGCTACATAAGTTGATAATAGAAGCCATCTTTGGTCACCGTACTTGACTAGATAGGAGGCCTCACAGAAAAGTCGTGACAAGTTATCCAGTGCAGAAATAACACACAAGCATTCTTGATAACAATGTTACAACACTATCAGTTGCTTAATATTAAATTTTCAGCACAAAGTAGAAAACGTAATCATTTTAAGTAAACTTCAGGCTACATTGGAGATAAAATGTGGGATTTCTGCATACCTGTAAAGTGCAATAAGAGGATGCCGTAGACCGTGACTATTTATTCAGTCTTACAGAGAGGGTGAGAATTGGAAGGGACTGAGGTATATTAGTGATCCACTAACAAAAGCTGCTGGGGAACATGGAGACAATTGCATCAATTGACAAAACAAAAGCTCTTGAAAACAGTCAACAATTGCTCATGGTTAACAAACAAGCAAAGAAACAAATGACTCTGTCATTGAGTCAGAATTAAGTGATTAACTTCATTTGGTAAAGAGTATCTATATAAACCTTACTTCAACACCCATAGGTCAGTGGGACTCTCCGCCTTCATCTGAGAGCTTCTGTACACAGCAGATGACACTTTACAAAGAGACACTGTCCTAGTTTTCTTCTCTGCTACTGTGATAAAATACCCACTGAAACCAATTTGTGGAGGAAAAGGGTGATTTGGCTTATAGGTTATAATCCATCATCTGGGTAAGCCAAGGCAGAAACAGAAGCAGAGGCCATGGAGAAAGAATGCTTGCTGGCTTGCTTTCATCCTCAGATGTCTTTCTTGTACCCAAGACCAGAATGTTTAGGGGCAGCACTGCTCAGAGTGTTCTGGGCCCTACCACATCCATACTTAATCAAGGAGCTGCCCTAAAGACAAGCCCATAGACCACTCTGATAGACTCAGTTTCTCACATGAAGCCTCCTCTTCCCAGATGACCTACTCTGCTTTAAGTTAAAATCAAACCGACAACCCAAACAAGCAAACAAACAAAAAACCTAAACAGCAAGGCTTGTCATTATGCAGAGAATAAAACGATGGCATACTTAGCACTAAATGGGTCATCTATATCATAGCCCCTCCTTTCATGTAATAATTTATAATAATATCACATATTATATTATGTGACACATGCAGACGATTGTGTCAATTGACAAAACAAAATATCACATATTATATTATGTGATATATGTAATATATTATATTATATAAATGATTATAAATGATAACTAAAATAATATAAAATATAATAATGTAATGATTTAAAGTAAACTTGATGTTACATTGGAAATAAGAAGTGGGATTTCTGCATACCTGTGTAGAGTAAGTAATAAAATGCCACAAAAAAGAACTACCAATACAATCTTAAAAAGAGTGATGATCCCTCTAAAGTGATAATCCCTCAGGTATTATCACAGAAGAGGGGCACAAAGATTGGAAAAGCCCGGAAGCAGTGGATGACTACACACATCAAAACAGTGTTTCTCAAACACTGGGCAGCTCAACTGCACACAAGAACACACAGCATCTGTGACTGCATGTCTAAGACCAGCACACAAGAACAGACAGCATCTGTGGCTGCATGTCTGAGACCAGCACACAAGAACACATAGCATCTGTGACTACACGTCTGAGACCTGCACACAATTTAGACAGATAAAATCCCTATTCACACTTGATGGATGCTGGAGAAGGGTCAGCCAATCACTGAGAGACAACCCATGCTCCAGCAGATGGCTTCACACCCACGAGTGTACCAGCAGTACCATGTAGACCTACAGGAATTCTTCCCTTGTTTGGTTTTCCTTTGTAATTCATTTTATACGGGACAGGAGTTTTGATTGCATGTACCTCTATGTGTTGCCGTCACACCTGGTGTCTGCAGAGGCCAGAAGATGGCATTAGATAACCTAGGATGAGTTACAGATGCTTGTTAATCATCATTTGGGTGCTCTGAAAGAGTAAACAGTGCCCTTAACCACTGAGTCTTCTCCCCAGGAACTTAGGAGGTCATCATCATCATCATCATCATTATTTAGTTTTAGAAAAGCAAATTAAATTTGGAGGGAAAATTGATAGGGGCATAAAAGGGAGGGAGTAGAGAAGGAATGGACTTGATTAAAACACGTATGTATTTATAGAATTTTCAAACAATTTCTTAAAAGGGAACAAAAAGTTTCTCCACAAAGAAAAGTCTAGGTCACTTCTTGATTATATTTTTCTTTATATATATATATATATATATATATATATATGAAGAATATATATATTCTTCATATATATGTGAAAATATATGAATATATGTATGTGCACATTATGTAATACTATTTGAGAATTTCCTAAGTCTATACCATGAGATTTGATCAGATCCAACTTCATTCCTTTCCCTTCAACTTCTTCCACTACATCTTTCTCCCAATTTTATGTACTCTACTCACTGAGTCCAGATAGTGATGTCAGTATGCCCACAGTTATAGGACCATCCCCTAGAGCATGGGCAACTTACTTGGGCCTGCATCCCAGAAGAAGCAAGATCTGACAACAATACTTGCAAACTGTTTCATGAAACAGAAAGAAGAAATACTTACCAAACATTCTACAAAGACAGTATCACCCTTATACAAAGACCTGAGAGATATAAAACAAAGTTACAAAAGAAATGTCTAATGAACATTGATAAAAAAAATTCTCAACAAAATGCTTGAAAGAATATATGGGAGAAAGGAACATTTATTGACTGCTGTTGGAGGTGCAGATTAATACAGTCCTCATAAAAATTATTTTGGAGGTTGCTCAAAAACTTAAAAATAGAACACATGGCCCAGTTATTTTACTACACAGATATATTTGTACCTACATGTTTATTGCTGCTCTACTAACTACAACAAGGAAATGAAACCAATCTAGTTTTTCATCAACAAATAAATAGATCATGAAAATCTGAGAATATGTAAAATAGAATACTCTAATGGAATCACAAAATTTTCAGGAAAATGAGTGAAATCAGAATGTATAATTGAGGTCATTGAACTTCAGAGATAAATTCATATTCTATCCTACATGCAAATCCTATCCTATAATGTATGCATGTACATATGTACAGAAGTGTATACTTGGGCACAGGGTGCCATGTAGAAGGGAAAACAAGAAAATAATATTAGGTGACAAGAAAGGACAAAATGATGTAAATGACATGTGAGTTGCAAAAGAAGGGACAAAGCCAGTTGTTTTACTGGTTTTAACTCTGCCATGGGTGTTTAAATTTCTGATTGCAGATGAGTGCCTAAAAGTGTGAGTGATACTGGACATGTAAAACCTAAAGCAAATCTTTACAGCTTCAGAATGGCCACTCAAACTGTGTAGAAATTCATCACAACATGTTGACTTTGGGTCTGGGAAAGTGCATGTTTGACTGGCTGTAGTAATCTGGCCACATGATGTTTCTTATTTGCAAGTTCTTTACAATAAAATGTTTAAAAATATTCTCAACACAACACTTGCAGACAAAGTTCATAAATTCACTAAAAAGAACATATCTTATTAAGTTACTTTCATTCCAGGGATGCAAAATTGATTCAACATATATGAATCAAAAAATATTATGATCCATATAGTTAGACTTAAACACATAAGTTATACTATTGGCTTCATAGATTCAGAAAAGATTCAACATCTCAGTATGACAAAACTTCCAAAGAAATTACAATATTAAAGAAACATAGTAAAAGCTGTCCACAACAAACCAATAGCCAATGTTAAACAGAAAATGAGCATTTCATCTAAAATATGGAAAAAACCCAAAGGTGGCTACTCTTTCTCTCTCCTCTTGTTTAGCTCATGGCTCAAAATCAAAGTTAAAGGAATAATAAAACATAGGCACAAAAAGGTTAAAAATACCAATAAGAATGAAAGAAGAAAAAAAAAGACCTATTTGTACGCATGATTCTATTTAAAAGATTCCACAAACTTCACAAGAAAATATTTAGATCTGAGACATTTTCTCTGTAAAGCTGCAGGGTTAAAAATCAACATACAATGAGCAGCAACTGAAAAATAAATGAGTAAATCAAGAAACCTACTCTTTTTACAATTCCTTCCACAAAGCAAGGTTCTTAGGGAAAAATCCCACCAAGGCAGGGAAAAACCTCTAAGGCGAACCCTTAAACACTGAAAATGTAAACTGGCAAGATTTTGGTGTTGGAAAGATCTTCTATGGTCCTAGACTTGCAAAATCAATGCTGGAACCAAGATATGCTTAATTCCAGAATAGGGGGAGGAGAAAGTGGCAAAGGCAAGGCAAATTTTGAGTTTTAAGCTAGCAAGTCAAAATGAGTTCAAAGTCTGCTAAGATGACATAGTGAAATATTGTCTCAACACACTCACATATATTGCTGTATTACCCAAAGAATTTATAACTCAATGTAATCCCCATTAAATTTCCAATGTCATTCTCCAATGAACAAGAAAAATCAATCTTAAAATTCATACGGAAACTGATAGCCAAAGCATCCTAAGCAGAAAGAGGTTTCATAATGCCTGACCTCAAATTATAGTACACAGCCATAGTGGCAAAGTGGCACACACACACACACACACACACACACACACACACACACACAATCCAGACACAAAACAATATGGCAATGGCTACCTATTTGTTTACAAATGCATCAAGAACCTACTTTGAAGAAAATATAGCCTGTTCCACACATGATGCTTGCGAAGCTGGATATCTATCTTCAGAATAATGTAATTAGATTTCTATCTCTCATCAGGCAAAAATCAGTCTGAAATGGATCAAAAACTTAAAACCTGAAACAAGGAACCAGCTAGACGAAGACAGTTTATGATGGTAGCATAAGCAAGACATTTTTAAAAAGATTATAACAATAGAGGAAATAACCCAAGGAATTGACAAATGAGATTACATACTACAATAGGCTTTTATGCAACAAAGGAAACAATCAGCAGAGTGAACAAGCATACAGAACGTGGAAGAATGTCTTTGTCAGGCATACATCAAAAAGACATTAATATCTAGAATATATAAAAATTTGCAAAAACTTAAAAAGCATAACCCTCCATGCCAACAAAAAATAATTAGGCTATTCCAAGCAAAGCTGCTAGTAGATGGAGAACACCAACCTACCCACAAAAAACTTCGACCCAAAATTTACCCTGCCTACAAGATATGCAGGGATAAAGATAGAGCAGAGATTGAGGTAATGTCCAACTAATGTCTGGCCCAACTTGAGACCTATCCCCATGGGAGAAAGCTAACCCCTGACACTATTTAAAGATAATCTGCCATGCTCGCAGACAGGAGCCTAGCATAGCTGTGCTCTGAAAGGCTCCACCAAAGCAGCAGATGACAGCCAAACATTGGGATAAGCATAGGGAATCTTGTGGGAAAACGGGGAAGGACAGAAGTACCTAGAGGGGACAGGAGTTCCACAAGAAGACCAAAAGAGCCAACTAACCAAGGCCCAGAAGGGCTTGTGGAGACTTGAAGGACGATGCATGGACTGGACCTAGACCCCCTACATAGATATAGCCGATGAGCAGCTTGGTCTTCATGTGAGTCCCCTAGTAAGAGGGGAGGGGGGGGGAGACTGTCTCTGACATGGACTCTGTTGCCTGCTACTTGATCACTTCCCCCTGGCCTGGCTGTGTGCTCAGCCATGATGCAACTTGATGTAGTGGGATGGGTTGGGGATGGCTCCCTCTTCCTGAGGAGTGGGCAGGGAATAGGGGGAAGAGGTAGGGAGGGTGGGACCAGAAGGAGAGTAGGGACGGTATAAAATAAGATAAATAGGCTAAGGAACTGAACAATTAGTTCTCAAAATAACAAACATAAATTGTGTGTGTGTGTGTGTGTGTGTGTGTGTGTGTGTGTGTGTGTGTGTGTGTGCATTTTTTAAGTGTGCATAGCCAGAGAGATGGGTTAGCAGGTGAGGACACTTAACACAAAGATAGATTATCTATTTTTTAAATTGTGTTAATTTATTCAGATTACAACTCAATTGTTATCCCATCACTTGTATCCTCCCGTTCCTCCCTCCCTCCTGCTTTCACCCTATTCCCCTCCCCTAGGTCTAAGCCCCCAAGGGGAACCTCCTCCCCCATTATATGGTCATAGGCTATCCAGTCTCATCTCGGTAGCCTGCTTATTCTTTCTTTGAGTGCTACCAGGCCTTCCCACCAAGGGGAGGTGGTCAAATATGGAGCACCTGAGTTCATGTCAAAGTCAGTCCCCGCTCTCCACATAACTGTGGTGAATGTCCTGTCCCTTGGCTAGATCAGAGTAGTGGTTCGATGTTTACTATTGTATTGTCCTTGGTTAGTGCAATAGTTTGAGCAGACGCTCCTGTGCTGCGATCCACCCATCATGATGTTCTTCTTGTAGGTTTCTAGGACCCTCTGGGTCCTTCTATTTCCCATCTCCTTATTTCTCTTACCTAAAGTCTCAGTAGGATGTCCTCACATCTATCCCAATCTCCTGGTAAGTGAAGATTTTCATGGGACATGCCTTTTGGGCTAGTGCCCAATTACAAGTGAGTATATATCGTGAGTCTTTCTGCTTCTGGGTTAACTCGCTCAGTATGACCATCTCTAATCCCATCCATTGTCCACAAATTTTGGGATTTCCTTGTTTTTAATAGGTGAGTACTATTCCATAGTGTAAATGTACCACAGTTTCTTTATCCATTCTTCAACTGAGGGGCATTCCACAGAACCCATGTGGAAAAATGAGTTCCATAAGTTACATCTCCATCTCTCTCACACACATATACACACACATTATTGTATACATGTGTGCATACACACACACACACACACAAAGAACAATATAAAAACTGTTCAACTTCCGTAGCCATAAGGGAAGTGAGAATTAAACCTACACTGAGATTTCATCTTACTCCAGTCAGAATGACTATTATGAAAAAAACAAGTGGCAACAGATGTCTGTCAACAGATAAATGGAGAAACCGTGATACACACACACACACACACACACACACACACACGCGCACACACACACACACACACACACACACACACACACACATATATATACAACAGAATTTTACTCACCCTCAGCAAAAATAAATCAAATTATAAAATGTTCATTTAAATGAATCGGTCTGGGAATTGGTATTTTAAATGAGGTAACCAAGGAACATGACAAAGACATGTGGAGCCTATTTTAAGTTTGTACTTATGTGGGTGTCATAAAATTGAAAACTGGACCAAGGAGGGAGGTGAAGGTGGTAGAATACATGTGACGCCAAAGTGGAAAAGAACCAGAGTAGGAGAGCCTGAGTTGGAGAACAGAAAAGTGCTGGAGAGAAGCAAGGGAAGGAGAAAGAGCTGAAGCGAAGTCTGTGTAGCGATGCCTCAAGGACATTGATTACTTTGTGTGCTAATTTTAAAGCTGACGAGTCTGCAGAAGTCCCAAAAATAATAACAAATTCCTGTGCGCCACAGGATCAACATACAGAAGTTGATTGCATGTCTGTATTTGAACAATTCGCATACAGATAACAAGATTAAGATCATAATTCAATTTATAATAAAGCTCTAGAAAATGAACTGCTTGGGTACAGACTAAGCAAGTGAAGGGTCTGTTGGCTGGAAATCAGGAAATACTGATGAGAGGAATAAGCAAAAAACTACCTCATAAAGGCAGAGACATAGAATTTTTATAGTTTTGAAGATCCAACATAGAAGATTTCCTCAAAGTAGTCTGAATTGATGTAGTGCTATTCTTATCAAAGTCACAGCAAGGTGTTTTGTAGGCATAGGCCATCTTATAATTAAATTTCTAAATTTAGGGGCTTGAAATAGCTAAATAACCTTGACAAAGTAGAGTGGAGAGAAATGACACTACACAGTATTAAAGAAAACTTGATAGCACTGATTTAGGTGGAAAATGAAATCAATGGAACCGAGTAGAGAACCCACACGTGTGAATGTGCTCATGTAATGTTTGATGAATCCACAATTAAATATAAATTAACAGAGGACTCACATCCCTAAAAACTATACATGTGGGGTGAACAGATAATACTTAACTATATTATGTACATGGAAACTAAAAATACAATGAAATAGTATTACAACTATCCAAATTGTAAAAATAAAATTAATACAGACACATATGTATATATGTAAATTCTGAATGCTAAAAAGTATGCAGACAAACTGTATTCATTGCTAATGTGATTGTAAATTAGTCCAGCCACTCTGAAAAGCTGTTTATTGTGGGGGTTTTTTGTTTTGTTTTATTTGGGGGGGGTTGGGTTTTTGGTTTTGGTTTTGGTTTTTTTGTTGTTGTTTTGGTTTGATTTGGTTTTGGTTTTTGAGACAGGGTTTCTCTGCATAGTTCTGGCCTTGCTTTGTAGACCAGGCTGGCCTCAAACTCACAGTGATCTGCCTGCCTCTGCCTCCCAAGTGCTGGGATTAAAGGTGTGCGCCACCTCCACCTGGCTTTACGGTGTTCTTAAAATATTAAATGCACAAGTACTATATAGATCAACAACCAGAGTTTTAGGTATAGTTCCTAGTGAAATAAAAACTGAAGTCCCACAAAAACTTTGGAAGCAGGCAGAACCAGCAAGAGACCCCACCACAACAAAGGGCCCAAATGAGAAAGTGGCTTTGTTGTGGTAGGCAAGCGTCTCACTGGATGTTTTGTGTTCTCCTTAGTGCTTTGTCAAGCTGACACAATGTACAACATGATGTGGCAGTACTAAATACACTTGAAAAACTAGCTGTATCCAGGAGCAGCATTTTAGTGGTTAATGGTTGGTTCACAAGGATGGTGCCAGTCCAAGCAGGTGGTCCGGGGTTGAATAAGAAACCAGGCCATGGAGAACAATCCAGTAAGCATCTTTCCTCCATGTTCTCTCCTTCAGTGCCTGCCTCCAGTGTTCTAACTTGAGTACCTGGCCTGACTGCCCTCTGTGATGGACTATGACCAGGATGAATAAGCTAGATAAATCCTTTCCTTCCCAGACTGCTTTGGTCTGGTGTTTTATCACAGCATCAGAAAGCAAACTAGGACACTCTGTATTTAATGAAACTGCTGGGAACAAGCTACTCTTCATTAGTCTCCACACAAGTGGACATTAGTTAAGGACTATATCTGTGGGTACAAGGACAAATGTTTATAGATTGTTGTTGCGGATGATGCTCAATTAGCAAGTTAGTGGCTGTAGATTCTCCTCCAGTGACCAAGATTTCGCTAACACTGAGTAATCAGCTAGCTCTTTAGTACCGGGCACTGTTTCCTTCTTGTTGAGCCCAAGGGTCTTCAGTCCAATTAGGTAGCTGCAGTTAGTTACTTCCAAGGGCTGCACCCTTAGGACTAGCATGTCATGCTGGTCCTTGATGTGGTTCATAGGCATCAAAACTTGCTAAGACTATAGGTTGCTTCTCTCCTCTGAAAGCTTACATGGCTCCTCCTGGAATCATGAAAGCTAATCGTCAGGGAGAACACACTCAGGTCAGTTCCAGCTCAGGAATCGCTGTGTCTGTTTCTGAAACTACATGGTGACTTCATCAATAGGCACTTGCTTTCTACATCTGGGGGGTAACTAAGGACAACAGCATTAGGCTGCATGTTTTACGAGTCTCTCAGAGAGCTGGCCAAGAGTTCAAAAGAGGGAGTCTAGGGTCTGGTATTGGGGGGGGGGTTAAGTAGTCTTTAGCTCTTGGAGCTGCTGAGATGAAAGAAGTTCACTGACAGAATTATGTGTATTACAGGAATTTTTAGGGAAATAGTGGATAGAATGGTGACTCTTCAGATATCCTAAATATTATCACCTCCGTCTTCTTCACAAAAGAGCACCCCCTTTCCACGTCACCTCCCAGATATCTTGTTTCCTGTTTTTCCCTTTACTATTCTCCCACCTTCTTTCATATTTCCATCCCTCCCCCTCCCTAAAGACCTCCTTCTTCCCATTTCTCCTTTCGTTTCATTTGGTATACACTATTCTACAGCACATAAAATGATAGGAATGGCCTGATTATTCCATTGTACCAAATTATGCTGAGAAATACTTAAAGTTTGTTTGCATATTAAACCACCCACATATACACTTGTGAATATATGTCTATATCAATTTTTAAAATAAATGGTGTGAGGGGAAAGATAAATAGCATTTTAAATGAATTTCCCAAATTTTGTCTGGTCTAAGTTGAATTTGATTCTACTTCTACGTCAACACATTCTAAATCCTTGAGAAGCATGTTACAGTGGGTTGATTTCTTCTTTTGACTCTTGGGAACGTGTGAGGAGAGCCTTGTTGTTGGGATATGTGGTGAAGCAAGGCTATTCATGTCAAGGTAAACAAGAATAAAGCAGACAGGAAGAAACTGAGACCTCAGTAATCACTCAAAGGCTCAAGCCTAGTGACCTGCCTTTCCCTTGAATTCTAAAAGCAGTACCGTCTCCAAGTAGCACCATAGTATACATTTTTATTCCTATTAAAACAACACAATCAGCCGGGCGTGGTGGCGCACGCCTATAATCCCAGCACTCAGGAGGCAGAGGCAGGTGGATCTATGTGAGTTCGAGGCCAGCCTGGTCTACAAAGCGGGTCCAGGACAGCCAAGGCTACACAGAGAAACCCTGTCTCGAAAAACAAAACAAAACAAAACAAAAAACACAATCAACTAGGCTCTCCTTTCTTCACTTTGTCAAATATCCCCAAGAACTCTCTCTTGAAAATGATATCTAATTGAATTACTATTCATAATTGAAATACTGAAGATATTTATGATCTCTTCCTAGATCGTAGAAATTTTCCCTATAATAAAGTTGTGCTCATAGCTTATACAGATGTTCATAAGCTGAATGGTTTTGAAGCTTCATATCTCAGCATGGCCAGCATAAACTCAGAATTTTTAATCAGGAAAAACTTTATCTAACTTTATCTACCATGCCCGATTTTATATCAGATGTGGAAAATCACATTCCCAGGCTGTATACTACGGAAATTTTTAGATTTAATTTACTTCCCAATAGATGGCACAATAGCTAACACCTTCAAAAGATTAGCTTGGATTCCAAGTATACAAAATGCTGATACCCAAATGAGTCATTTTCCCTTCTGTGTGGTCCATACAACAATATACATGAGGCGTGCCCACTTTGGCCTCTGAAAACAAGAGACAGGTGATACATTAAACCAACCATAAATATACATTACAGAAAGTATTTAATGGACAGGAACAAATTATCTCTTGTTCTCATTAAGGGGCTTTTGGGGTGATGTTCCTAGAGTATGCTCATAAATGTCACTGACTCACTGGCTGCCCAGGCTTCCTGACTAGCCATTCCCTGGTCCCATGATTGATTTGCTGAAGTATTGTTGACTAGCCTACGTTTTCAGGGAACTCAACTGAAGAGCATACAAACTGTGTTTTTCAGATCACCTGGCAAATCTGGATAATACACCAAAAAGACAAAACACCACTTCAATGTGTTAAACTTAAAAGTACACCCAGTCAGTCACGGGGAAAGAATGCTGGAAGTTTCAAAATCCATATCCCAAATTTCCAGACATTGTTCCCCAGATTCTGATTATGCCCTTGACGCAAGGGGACCATGGTCTCCATGAAGATCCTGCTTCTCTTGTCTGTCTTTGTGATAGTATTCGCTGGTGAAACTGAGGTAGATTTCTAGTTCCATCACAATGATTGGTGGTGAGTACTCTACCCCCATCCATACAACAGAATTGATAACAGTTTCTACCCCAAGTACTGACTGGTGTCTAATCCAGCCCTTATGCTGTCTATTGGCAATCAGCAGGTGCTGAGCAAATGAACAGGATCCATGGGGAAGGCACTTGGCTCTGCAGGAGCCTTAGGAAGATGGGTGAGACGTAGTCTTGGTTTTGTAGTAGAAAAGGAATAAAAGACAAGATGAACATAGCTTTGCTTTTCTTTCTTTCTTTCTTTCTTTCTTTTTTTTTTTTTTTAAGATGCAGGCAAAATTCTTCAAGAACGCAGAGTAAGGTACTTATATTCAACCAAAGGGAAATGATATGCGAGTGGATTAGGATATAAGATGGGTGCAATTTGGACAGGATAGCAGTGCACAGAACATTTCCAGAGCTTGTTGCAGAATCCAGCTTAGTTTAAATACATTTTAGAGTGATATAGGAAGAGACAGTACAAAAAAGCTAGGTTAGGAAATAGATTAATATTGGGAGAAATTTTGACAAAATCCTGTAAGTATTAGACAATAATTTAATGTTTTGAGCAATGCAGTGATATATTGCAACTTAGATTTATTAATATTAATGTAATCCTAGTGCATGCGCAGAAACACAGCAAGAGGCTGGGAGCATCGGGGATCCTTCAGATCCCCTGTGCTTGGGATGCTGTCATTGTAAAAAAAAAAAAAAATACTTGTACTAGATACTTTTCTACTGTTGTGACAAAGCATCATCACCAAGAACACTTAAAGAAGAAATAGTTTGTTGGGGGTTACAAAGAGGATAAAGCCATGAACATCACAGAGGGGAATGAGCTTAAATCCAGTCCCTAAGCATAACACAGAGGGAGCTCTAGTTGGAATGTCATGGGCTTTTGAAATCTCAAAGTCCACACCCGCAACGCCCCCCCCCCATGCACCCTCCTCACAGGGTGACATGCTTGCCTCCTCCATCAAGGCTATGCTCCTGATCTTTCTTTTTTTTTTTTCCTCCTAATCTTTCTTAAACAGTTCCCAATCATTTCAATTTATGAGTCTATGGGGCCCACTGTCCTTTAAGCCACCACAAACCTAAAGCCCCTCGAGCGAAGAAGACTTACTTTGTAACAGTGCCAGTGAATGTTAGTCTTCTATGACACAGAAGCATGGAAGCTGAGGTGACAATGTGTGTGGTGCGAGCTTGCTGTGTGTTCCTTTCACATCTTGGCAGAAGGGAACCAGAGACCTCAGATTGTAACCAGAAATGGAGCGCACCCTCAAGGCTCACCCTCAGAGACCTACTTGTAGTTAGCTCCCAGTTCCAAAGGGATCACCCCTAAAAAAATGAAAGCCATCTATTCAAGCACACAAACCCTTGGACACCATCTCCAACTCAAATCATTATCATCTCTCCAAGAGAATGAGCAAAGAACCTACGGCAGGGCTCTCCCAGATCAGTGGAAGACATAGGATATGTAGAAATACTCATAACAACACAGGCATATCATGTTAAGGTTTATAACATCATCTTTATTGATTTTGGGGGGAGGAATTTTGTACATTGGATACAATATACTGTCATTGTATCCACCTCATTTCCTCTTCTCAAACTTCGCTCACCTTACCTCAGCCACCACATCTCTCAAATGCATGTTTTCTTCATATATACTGTTGGACACAGGAAACCTATCAGGTGCTGGTCCTGGAAGAAGGACAAGTTCTGCCCCCCCCACCTTCACCCTCCCTCTCCTTCCCCCCTTCATCCCCAATTCCCTCTTTCTGCTCCCTCTGCCGCTAGCTTTAACCAAGTGTGGCCTTGTTTATCTTTCCCCATTCATGCTATAATGTTGATTGGTATGTTCTTATGCAAGTAATTATATTATTAGGAGACCATAGGTACAACATCCCTGTCGTGTCCAGAAGACAAAATTTTCCACAGTACTCCCAGGCCTCAGGCTCTTACAATCTTTCCATCTCCTACTCCCCAGTGTTCCTGGAGCCTTGGGTGGACATGTTGCATTATATGCATCCCATGTGGATAGACAATTCATAGTCACTTGCAGTCTGCACTTAAGCATATTAGACACCACTGTATACTGTAGCTATTTGGTCTTACTGTTTGTTTGTGTGTTTGTTTGTTTAAAATCTCAATTCTCAAATGCTTAATCCTTCCTCCAAATACTTTCTTCTTAACCACTCAGGCTAGTTGAAGTGCCCTAGTTTCCCACTGTTGCTGTGGTACACACTACAACCAAAAGAAAGTTGACGATAACTTTATTTAGCATCATCATCAATGGAAGCCAAGACAGGGGTTTGAAGCATAAACCACAGAGAGCACAGCTTACTTGGTTGTTCCCTCTAGCTTGCTCTACTACCCCTCTTATATGGCGCACACTCATCTGTATAGGGATTTACACCCAGAGTGGGCTGGGAGCTCTTACACCAATTAGTAATTAAGGTAATGCCCTGCAGGTCTACTAATGGAGGCATGTCTTCAATTGAGGGTCCCTCTACTCAGATGTGTCAGGCTGGCAACCAAATTAGACATCACAGGAGGCTGTAGTCACACGGAGACATTTTATGAAGGGTGCTTGTTTGTTTGTTTGTTTGTTTGGTCACTAAAAAAGTTCAATAAGGCCTTATGTTTGTATTAGTTTCCATTTTGTTATCTGTCTTTGAGATAGTCCTCTTTTCAAATGTGACAGCCTGTCTCCCACCTCTATGAGCAATCAGGAAGAATTCTGAACTCACATGCATGCACAGTGATACCCATGATAATTAGGAAGAAACAAAGCAAGAAAGGGTAAGGAGGGGGAAGAAATAAGTAAGGCCTGTGATGGTCAGGTGATGCCTATGTGAACATCATCTCCATTGCCAGCCTTGAAGACTGAGATTGGAAAGAATGAATCTTGGATTTCCCTCCATGAAGAGCCAAATAATCAAAATACACATATAAGTGGTATCAGAAAGACACTGATGCCTTGGCCATTCTTTGTTCTGTCCAGCTCTGGTGCCTGACAGACTAGTGGCCATGTACTTTTCTAACCCTGACATGGCCCAAGGAGCATTCTTCACACTTAAGAATGTAAAAGATATATCATGGTCCATGAAGCATCCTTCATCCCTGTATGAAAGATATATCATGGTCCATGGAGCATTCTTCATCCCTGTATGAAAGATATATCACATCATTTATAATTTCCTATCGTGCCCGCTTAGCATGGATGAAAATGTTCCCTTTTTTTTTTTTTCAGTCAGGAATTGATGGATACATAAAAAAAATATCTGCACCTGTGATTGGCTGGCAACTAGAGCAGCAGATGAAGGGACCCCTCAGATGAGAAACAAAGTCTCCAGCATCTGAGGCTGCCTCATTCCCAATTGCAGTCGCTCTCAGGAAAGGCGACAGTCATCCGAGCCTGCACAGTTTTCAGGTATGAGCTTGCCCTGTAGGCTCATCTACTCCCACTCCCGGCATTATCAAACAGTTAATCAGGGAATCCGTGCAAAGATGACTATGTGGTATAGCACAGGCCACGTGCAAGTGCAGAGGGGACAGAATACAAGTGTCATGTGGATCATGGCGGCAAGAAAGTGTCACCGGGGCAGACTTGATAGATTCGAGAACTGGAAAAACGAAGTCCTGACAGGAGGGGGCAGGGCACATTCCTGCAGCAATCTGTACAAACTGGCTCAGGAATAAAGGACATCATATTTGGTAGATGGAAATTCACTGTGAGTTTCCCAAAAGGAGGTAAGGACGGTGATAACGCTACCTACACTGAAAAAGCAAAGGGAATTTTTAAGAAGACCGATGCCTTAAATTATTTTCCTTTGAACTAAAATGCCTCACTTCAAACAGCCACAGACGTGGATAATAAAGCCTGACTTGGATGATGGACAGCCCCCTGTCCGACTGCTTTGTTCCACACGCAGTGAGATGAGGCGTACGTTCAGAAGGCATCGTAAGCCGAAGCTGTCTGCCTCTCTACTTGCCTTTTTTTCAGAAGAAAATTCTACAGGAAATAGAGGAGTTTCTAAGTAAGCATTAGAGTCCTTGAGGATCAAAGGAAAGAAACGAGCAAAATAATGACCTAAGAAGAAGGGAAAAATGATGGATACTCTCAGAAAACATGCCAATTCCAGACAGATTTACACAATATTTCAGCCATTAAGGAACATCTTCCTCCACTCTGAGAATATACATAAGGAACCTCGAAATGTAATGAATTCCTTAAAAATTCAATTCCAGAGTTCGACAAATATTGAACTTTAAATCATCCTTATGTATATAGATCTTGTTGCTCTAGATTAACGTTGATAAATGAAGCCCAGAAGTTTATTGCAAGAATATATTAAAACCAAGTAACTTTTATCCCATCTATGCAAAAATCCTGTAAGAAATCTATTAATTTGCCAAAATAAAATGAGATCAAAACCATGTAAAACCATGACACCACACAATATATGCCTGAAAAACAACCTAGGAAAATAGTGATATTTTTCAAAATTAAAAAAGTAATTCCACGTAGAATGGAGGGAGAGTGTGCTCTTTGTTTGGTTTTTTGTTTTGTTTTTTTTATCAACTGTGGGGTTCAAACTCAGTAATGCAATATCTATGGATGCAGGTACATGCTTAACCACTGAACTACATCCCCAACCCAAAATTTACTCTGATATCATAAGTAGCATATACCCCCAGAAAAAAAATATATCACAGGTAGCTGTCTTCTTTTATAACCCAAGATTGAGACAGGCCCAGATATCATACTTGCCATTAGATTGTGCTATTCTGGAAGTTTAAGCCAATGTGATAATGGAAGGATTCAGTAAAGTCTCAGTATTAGGAACTTAATCACAAATTTTCATGATGTTTTCTCATGTCTCTTTCAACACTAAGCCAGTCACTGTCTTAGGGTTACTACTGCTATCATGAGACACCATGACCCAAAGCAAGTTGAGGAGGAAAGGGCTTGTTTGGCATACACTTCTACATTGTCCTTCATCACCAAAGGAAGTCAGGACAGGAACCCAAGCAGGGCAGGAACCTGGGGCAAGAGCTGATGCAGAGACCACCGGACAGGCACTGCCTACTGGCTTAAACCTAATAGCTTTCCTCAGCCCGATTTCTTACGGAACCCATGATCACCTTAGCCAAGATTGGATTTACCCACGGTAGGCTAGGCCCTTCCTCATCAATCACTAATTAAGAAATGCCCTACAGCATGATTTTGTGGGGGCTTTTTCTCAACTGAGGCTCCCTCTTCTCCAGTGACTCTAGCTTGAGACAAGATGACATAAAACTAGCCAATACAAATGGCCCTTTTTCAACTTCACTGCCTAATATATCACTATTAAACAACAACCTTTCCTTTCTTATTCACCCACAAGATCTCACATTAAAAACATAACTTCACATTCAAACACATTCAAAGTTCAGTTCCGTTAACATATTTAGTCTCTTTAAAGATCCAAAATCTCTTTTAAAAGTTCAAAATCTTTCATCTGTGGGCTCTTGTAAAAATCAAAAGTAAGTTCAATATTTTCTTACTTTAAAGGGGGAAGGAAAAAAAAAACAGGCACAGGCACAGTCACAAACTGAAGAAAGCAAAACCAAACTTTAAAAGTGTAAATAACTCAATGTCCCATTATCTGGGATTCACTCACCGTCTTCCCGGCTCCTCTATGGGGCTTGGGTCACTTCTTCAGCTCCTTGCTCTGCCACACACCCAGGCTCATCTTCCAGGCTTTGGCAGGCTCCCCGCCACTGCTGCTGCTGATCTCGGTGGTCATGCCATGGTACTGGCATCTCCAAAATGCTGGAATCTTCTGTTGTAAAAGGGGCTGCACTTTCATCAACAGCTTCTCCTGGGCTCTCTTCATGGTGCCAGGCCTCAGGTGTTCTCCATGACGCCTTCACACACTCAAAATTAGCACCGTCTAGGTGAACTTTACACTACCAAATTCAGTTGCCAGATCAACATTCAACTTGGCCGTGTCTGGAACACAGCTTCCGTGTTCTGACTCTTGGGAAATGCTCTCCAGAGGATTTCACCTCAGTGATGCGGGGTCTCTTCTTAATCACCGCTAAGGTCTCAGCTCCAGCTGACCCGCATCAGATAACCCAGCAAAGCAGAGCTTTCACTTTTGTAGTTCTGGCCTCTTGTAAATCACAGCTGATTCTTCAGCCCCAGTTAACCAGAACCCCCAAAAATCTTAATTCAAAATAACAGATGACCCTGCCTGATAAAGTCCTGAAACTTCCCTCCGAAGCTTCATAAGCCATTGTCAGCACTGTCTTCAACATTCTTGCCTTTCAGCCGCTACAAAACAGCTCACTGGGCCCTCAATACTCGATGGCTTTCCTAGTCCAAAGTTGCAAAGTCCCTTTCATAATCTTCTCAAATACATGGTCAGGTCTCTAACAATGATACCTCAACTGTTCTATCTTACTTAGGGTTAGCATTGCTATGATGCAACACCATGATCAAAAGCAAGTTGGGGAGGAAAGGGTTTGTTTGTCTTACACTTCCACATAGTAGTCCATCGCTGAAGGAAATTAGCACAGGAACTCAAGCAGGGCTGGAATCTAGAGGTAGAAACTGATAACAGAGACTGTGGATGGAAGAGTTCTACTCACTGGCTTGCTTTCCCTGGCTTGTTCAGCCTGCTTTCTTATAGAGCCCAGGGACGGCCCCTCGCAAAATGGGCTGGGCCCGCCCTCCCACATCAATCACTAATGAAGAAAATGCCCTACAGGCTTGCCTACAACCTGATCTTATAGAGGTATTTTCCAATTGAGAACTCCTCTTCTCCAGTGACTTTAGCTTATGTCAAATTGACATAAAACTACCCAGTATAGTCACCTACTGTACTACTAGAAATATTCATAATCTAGTAAGTGATAATCCAATAAATATAGAAATTCCCTATGTATATAGAAAAGCAATCAAAACATTTTTGGTTTTTTGTTTTGTTTTTGTTTTTTTTTTTTTAGACCTGGCTTTCCTGGACTTGCTTTGTAAACCAGACTGGCCATGAACTCACAAAGATCTACCTGCCTCTGCCTCTGCCTCTTCCTCTGCTTCCCTGAGGCAGGGAGTAAAGTTGTGCATTACCACACCAGGTTAAGTTAAACTTTTTATAAATGATGAAGTAAATCAAATTAAGATAAACCTAGCAGCTAATAGAATTTCCCTGATTTACTAACAAATATAACTATTCCAGGCACTATTCTACATAATTTCATGTGTATTATCTCATTTAATACTCAATAATCTTCAAATAACAGTAGCATTTATCATAATCTCTCAAGAAAAAATAAACCATTGAAGATTAACACACATGTCTAAGTTTATTAGTAGATAAATGTGACTAGATATAAAAATAATGTCAAAACCACATTAAGTAGCATAAAAGAAAGCTTAGAAAATTGAGAAATATTCCTTGTACTCTCTGGAAAGGGAGATTAAAACAATATGATATCTCTTTTCCCAATATGTTAAATTCTGAGGTTTATTAAAAGTATAAATAAGGGTTCAGAAACTGAAAAGTCACCATAGGAAGATGAAGTTGTCTAAGGGGAACCCTCCATCCGGAAAATTCATTTATGAAATACGCCACCAAAAGTTGTTCAAGCACAGTGAGTGACTCGAAGAAACGTTTATCACGTACATGTATGTAAGAAAAGCACAATGCAGTATTTCTACAAGATGATATTTCCTACAATAACAGTATTTGAATCATTGAGCCTTGGGCAGCCTTTTCTCTCTATAGCTTGCACAGCCTATTTGGAAACCATGCTTTTTCCCCCATGGAAGAAGGCATTGTGTATATATTTGATACTTAAGAGGAAGTGATTTTCATACACAGGGCAATCTACATTAAGTATGAATATGGCTTTTCTGACTCCAGCTATTTTCCATAAGCTTCACTTTATTCATGCCAATGTACATGTATGCATGTATGTTTGCATCTGTTTTTATTTGGTTGGTTTGCTTTTTGAGATAGGGTTTCTCTGTGTAGCCTTGGCTGTCCTGGACTCGATTTGTACACCAGGCTGGCCTCAAACTCACAGAGATCCACCTGCCTCTGCCTGCCCAGTGCTGGGATTACCAGCGTGCACCACCACACCTATCTGTGTGCATGTATTCTTAACACATAAAGTGTAACCTGAATTCTATACATACATGTGTATTGGGGTCTATTTTATGGAGTCTATGGCTAAGGAGCAATCACAGAGAGAGAGAAGGGGCCGAACTCCCAGTGTCTTCTTCAATTGCATGTCTGCTGGGATTGACCTCCTCAGACCCTGCCTCCTAAAGGCTTCCCACATCCCTGTGCAGCACAGGCTGGGACACACAAAAACAAAAACAAAAAACAACCTTAGTGTGACACTTTAAGACAGTAAACTGTTTTAAAGAGACCTGGTCACTGACCAGGAACTCTGACCTAGACTTCAGGTATAAAAGGGGAAAGAGTATTTTGGTTTAACCACTGAGGATTGAGTGTAATGTTGAGAAGATGAAGCACTGCCCAGCCATCTATACACTGCTAGTTTAGACCCAGATGACATGGTTTTTCAACACAGAACACAGAAATAGAAACTATACCTTTTGATAACAGAGCAGCAATTTGTTACACACAAAAAGAAACATTCTCTAGGAGGATGGTCATATGTTGGCAACACAAAGTGTCTAGCACACGAGTACAAGAGAATTAATTACCTTTCTTCAGATATCACTGGGACCTCAAAGGTCAGTGTCTCCTATGTTGTCTGAAAGGAAACAAGAAAGAAAGCCCCCCTCATGTTAATGACGTTCTGTGACATTTGGACAAAAGGATGCAGTGTAGTCAAATATAGCACCTGCCACCTGCACTCAGGTGACACCTGCCTCCTGCACTCAGGTGATAACAACTGCCTCCTAGATACACTTCTGCCTGCTGACAGGTGCTCAGCATCCTGAGTTCTGTGCAGTGAATACAGCTTACACATCTGATGGCTCGTCAATGGATTGGTCCAAAATTCTGTTTGACACAAACATTTCCCCAGATTTTTCTCGTATGAAGTCTTTTTATGTGTTGGAAACTATACTAAATATCTGTCATATGTCATTACATGCAGTTCTTAAACCACTCTATAGTATAATCTCACTACTTTATTACCAATGACCAGCTCCTTCCCTAAGAACAAAGTACCAGAATCAGAGACAAAACAACAAAAAACCCTAGTGTTCTCCCCAACTGGTGGGGAAATGCCAGACCAAAGTCCTTGTATTATCCTTGTTAATACTTATTAATTATTTTCTGTTATAATTTTAATTAATTCTTTTCATGTAACATGTTTTGATTATGTTTTACTCTCCACCAACTCCTTCTAAATTCAGCCAACAACACCATAAAAACATGGAAATGGAAAACAAAATAAATTAAAAAAACTCAATAAGTAAAAAAATGTCCCTACACCCCCCACTAAAAAAAGAGACAAAACAAAACAAAAAGTTCACAAAAATAAAGTTGAGTTAATTTTATGTTGGTCAACTACTCCTGAGCATGTGGCCTGTCATGGGCATGGTTGATATAACCAGTGACAGCATATTGAAAAAAATTGATTTTCCCTGTTTGAATGGTTATCAATTATAGGGATGGAGCCTCAAGTCTTCTTCTTGCTTTCAATGCTAGGGTGCTGCTTGGCTTGCACCTGTGCAGGGCTTGTGTGTGCTCTCACAGTCTTTGCAAGCTCAGCCTTGTGTCTGGAAGATGATCTTTCATTGTTATCATACATCTTCTCTGGCTCTTACTATTTTTCCTCCTCTTCCACATGACTCCCTGGATCCTGAGGGGAGGGGCTTGATGAAGACAACCCATTTAGGACACAGTGCTCCAAAGGCTCTCACTGTCTGCAGATTGTCCATTTGTGGGTCTCTGTGTTAAGTCCCATGTAGCTACAAGAAGCTTCTTTGATGTGGATTGAGTGAGGCACTTGTTTCTGGGTCTATTATCAATAAAACAAATGTCATCACATGCTAATGATAATGTGAGGAAAAAGAAACACACATTATATACACATTTATCCATAATGATACATCTATTATGGAAATCAATATGGCTATTCCTCAAGAAGCTGGAAATTATCTATCTGAAGATCCAGCTGTACCACTCTTGGACATATGCCCAAAATTAGTGGTATCCAACTACAGAAGTAGTTGCCCCTTCATGTTATTGCTTCTTTACCAGAAATTAGAAACAGTCTAGACATCCATCAACTGATGAATGGATAATGAAAATGTGACACTGTTATACAATGGAATATTATGTAGCTGTTAAGAAAATCGAATTCACAGGTAAACAGATGGAGATAGGAAAAAAATCATCCTGACTGAGGTATCCAGACCCCCAAAAGACAAATGCTGTATTTGCGCTTTAAATATATGTACTGCACTCCAAATAACCACTGAGTAAGGGATGGGGATAGTATAATCTCCCAAGGAAGAGGAAATAAGATAAAATGTTATTGAAAGACAAAGGGGAAAATAGAATGGAGAGCTTAAATGGTGGTTAGGGGAAATAGGGGAGAAAGGTAAAGGATGGAATATGGAGAGGGTTGACTAACTCTAAAGGCCTTCTGAAAAAACCATATGGAAACTCAATATTATAGATGCTTCCTAAAATATACATCTATAAAAGGAATTGAAATAGAATCACCAAATAGAGGGGAAGATAATGCCCCAACTGGTCACATTATACCACAAAGTAAAATATCCAGTGTTAGAAATACGTCACATTTTGTTGAGTCATTGGACAAAAGGGTCACATGGTACTTGAAAACATCACCAACCATTGTCAAGGCTCTGTATAATTTGATAGTAAGGCTCTATTGCTGAATAGAACATCTGCTAATGCCAGTGGACATGTAGAAGTTGAGCCGGCACCTAACGAGAAGCTTCACTTCTACTAGTTAATGCTCATGGTACAGAAAGGTGCTCTGTACACTATAGGAAGAAATGGGAAATCATCACTATAACCCAGTTACAAACTCTGAGATTTATAGCAGCAACCTGTCTTTAATAAATTTTGGTGCATCTGTTCCAATACCCTGCTAAGTGGAGTCTCTCAGAGGAATCTCTATGGGGCTAATCTCCACTTATAAGTGAGTATATACCATGCATGTCTTTCTGGGTCTCAGTTATTTTACTCAGGATAATCATTTCTAGTTCTATCCATTTGCTTGCAAATTCCAAGATTTCCTTGTTTTATGATATTCTCCACCGTTGAGTGGAGAGTGAGTTCTGACTCTCAAATGAACTCTGGTGCCCCAGCATGCAGTGGGGCAGCTCCTGTCTCTCCCAGAGTTTACCATTTACTTGGTAGAATTTTACCTCCTATAAGGCCCTACCCTAATGTCAGTCTCTTTTACTTCCACCTGTTAAGGTTCTGGAGATAAACTGTGATAGCTTCAAAGTGTCTTTTTGATAACAAACCTTTGTTCTCTTTTTCAAAACGTGAAGAAGGAACAAGGCACAGGTGTATACCATCCTCCACCAGCCCAAACCTGTTTGTTATTTGATGTCTACATGGGCTTTGCAATTATTGAGATGGCATTATAGTACCTGGCTCAGGCTCGCTCTCTCTCTCTCTCTCTCTCTCTCTCTCTCTCTCTCTCTCTCTCTCTCTCTCTCTCTCTCTCTCTCTCCCCCCAGCCGAGTGTGTGTGTGTGTGTGTGTGTGTTTGTATGTTTCAAAGTTATCTTTATTTCCCCTTCTCCAAACATTCTCAAGAACTGGGAATGGAAAAAAAGTCAGTATTTTTCAAACATAAAATAAACACTTCTTTTTGAGGTAAGGTGTTAAATAAATGATAGTGAGAGTTTCCAACATAAATTGTATTATATTATACTTGAGGCCTTGCCTGCATGGTATTTCCTCTTTTATATTTTCCTAATGGTCTGAAGCTCGTATGTCTTATTTAATTAAGATAATGCTCTACTATTGTTCAAGGATGTGCTGCTTGTGGCTCAAATATCTATCCCCCTCTTGAAATCACTACAAACAGTTTTAGAAACCTGCAACTCTAAGGCTAGTCCCACATTTAATGACGATTGCATTCTCCAGGAGCACTGTTCAGAAATGGACCCGAGCAAATAAAATGCAAGTTTCTGGATCCATTCCCTGCATTGCTGCATATGAAAATGACTGACTCTCAGAGACAAACAACATCATATAGCAAAGAACTCCAATGCTATTAAAACTACAAATAGTCCTGATTAATTGCCACCTAGGCTGAAAAGAGAGTTCCCAGCGTCTGTTCAATTAATCACTTGGTTTAGTATTAATGCAATTCTTCCAAACGTGGTGAGAAAGAATCATCAACAAAGAATAATTGGTGTTTACTATTCATGAAATTGATACAAGCTCTTAATCTGAAAAAACATCTGAGGTATCTCAATCATGTGTTTTAATCTTCTTCAATTTACAAAAGCAAACAAGGACATGAGGATAGCTTACTTGGTGAAGTGCTAGCCAGCCTTCCAAGTATGCAACTGACTTCAATCCACAGAAGAACACACATAAAAAAATGTCAGGACCTGTCAAGATGGCTTAGTGGGGAAGAGCACTGGCTGCTCTTGCAGAGGACCCAGGTTTGTTTGCCAGCACATGGTAAATGACAAGCATTACAAGTCTGGTACCAGGAGATCCAGTGTCCAGTGTCCCTCTGTGGGTACCAAGTACACACATGATGCACAGACATGCATGCAGGTCAGGGTGGTACATGTTTATGAGAGCAAAGTTTAGTAGTAGAAAGACAGATTGCTCAGGCTTGCTGACCAGTCAGCTCCTGTGTGACACTTATCCCGAGAAGACACAACACAAATGCCTAATCCCTTAATAGGGAACCTTCTAAAATGCAAAGTATTTTTTTTTTACCATCAAGGTCCAGCTTGGTGAATCAATAAGTTGATTGAGGTCACTTGTAGGAGTATAAATGAGGGGCTGCCTACTGAAGCAGGGACAACCCAAAGGCAGCTGCATCAATGAAAGCTCACCCAACATAGAGAACCACTCACACAAGCTGGAACCTTGGAGCTCTCTGCATGACTTGCAGGCAGCTCAGCAGGTCATAGATTCCCTTTCAGGCAGCTTGCCTGCTCTGAGACTTCCCTAGCAAGCTGAGTTCTTGTATAACCCTGGAGCGGTAGAGGTTTCAAGAACTTCTTCAGGTTAATGAGTTTTTCACTTCCTAAATATTAACTAAGTTCCATTTAGAATTTCTTGAGTCTTCAGGAGCGTCCCTCCATCATGGATTGTTTAGGTTTAGATGAAGCTGTCATATAACACTAGCCTAGGTGAGAAGGCAAACTCCAGGCCAGTGAGAGTACCTACTTCAAGGAAAAAAAAAAGATAGATCTCATGAGAAATGCCACCAAGGTTGTACACTGAGCTATATGTGCACTTATTACACTCACATGCACACACAAAAAAATGTTTAAAAAATTATTCCTGTTTTTCTGTTTTGAAAAGGTATCAGTGAAGATTCAGGGTATTAAAGAGAAGAAAAGACAGGTTCACTCATAACAGGAGCTGACAGGAAATCATCTTTAAACATGTTTTATTAGTAAAAAAAGAACACTGATACCATAGGGTCATGGTATGATGGACAGATAGAGGGCTTTATTAGGGAAGTACCTCATAGTAGAGGCAGAGCGAAGGGCCCCGAGGTAGAAGAGAGAGTTAGAGGTACTATGAGCTCAATATGAGAGTAGAAGACATAGCTACTATGGAGAGCATTGTAGAATAGGAGGGAGACTATCAGTGAGAGGAGGAGAGGGAGGGAGAGGGGAAGAAGGAGGGAGGGAAGGAGCAGAGGGAGGAAGGGAGGGAGGGAGAGAGGGAGGAAGAGAGAGAGAGAGAGAGAGAGAGAGAGAGAGAGAGAGAGAGAATAAGAATGCACTAGCCAGAGAGAAGGAAAGAATGATGGAGGGAGAGAGCTCTTTTTCCCAGGAAAGTGATGCTTGGCCATAATTCAATGTCAGTGTCAAGTAGGCATGCAGTAGCAGAAATAAGAGAGCAACATTGTTTACAAGTTGTTATTACGTCCTTAGTAAATAGAGGCCAAAGCAGCAAGAGCTTGTGAATTCTTTGTCTCAAGCTACAGGCAAATCTAGCCTTACAGCTTCTAGTCCATGATCTAACTAACAGAGAGTTCCAATGGGCCTTTGCAAAGAAGTGGTTGCATCATTCTTGATGCATGCAGCATGGTAAACATGTTCTGGTCTTCTTGGTATTCAGAATCCCAGACTCTTTCATAGCATGCCACAGCTGGAAAACAAGAAGTGGACTAAGAGAAGCTGCCAGCTGTGCAACACTAAATTACAGATTTCCTCTTGGATGATCTGCTCAACCAGCACACTGGCCATATGCCTGGTAACTATGTCCTTTATCGTGAGGTGGTAGGAAGCTCCCAAGAGAACAAGTTTGGTTCTATTCAGGAAGTGGTGACATACATTTGGGGAAGAGTTTGTTTCTCTGAGCTGAACTGAACATAACCAGAACAGATGCCTATAGCTTCAGTGGTCTGTAGCACAGGTGCCCATGGTCCACCCTTTATGCCTTTCCACGGAAGCCTCTAAAAGAGTAATTACCAGCATCACAACAGTAGATAGTGCTTGTGAAGATGGATGAAAGAAAAGTGCAGATGTTGCTCTCGTTAATACAAGCCACCCCACCCTAACCCCTGCCTTCCACTCCAAAACTTCTATCACTAAGTATAAGTTCCTGTTTAAAAATGAGAAAGCTGAGACATGGAGCTATTACAGCTTTGGTTCTACAGGACTGGCCCCTTCATGAGCTCCTGGGGCTCATAGGTGGGGTCGATGTTGGGATGAGTGAATGCAAAGCCCTGGATCTGAGCCTGGGTGGTAACTGAGTGGTCAGCTCACCAGCTGCCAGCTCCTCACATCCATTCTACCACTGGAACCAGCTCTCAAGTACTGCCCAAGTGAGGGGTGGGGCACCCCTAGCCACCATGAGGGTTCAGTATTGATGACGTAGCAGAAGTCAGAGGTATTGCAATAAACATTTACAAGTAAAGCTCTCTGGGAAAAGGTTATACTGTGTGACACACCATGATACACCCCAGTTTCCACAGCAGTGTGTGTGTATGTATGTACGTGTGTGTGTGTGTGTGTGTGTGTGTTGGTTGGTGTGTTGTTGTTGTTGTTTAATTTTCTTTTAGGGGTGAGGCTACAAGGATGGATGAAAGATATGGAAGGACCGGGAAATGACTGAAATTGTGGTACATGATGTGAAATTCACAAAGAATCAATACAAATTATGAAAAAAAAATGAGAAAAATACAACTAAGTTGACTGAAGTAGCAATTGTTAGAGCTTATATTCAAATGCCATTTAGGGCAGAGTCTGTGTTAGCTGTCATCTCCATTTTTGTGGCAAGGAAAATTTTTTGGAGTTTTACCTAGCAACATGAGTATTTGTCTAATCACCTCACTTCCAAAATCTTTCAGGTTATCAGAAAATGAAAGGAACATGAATGCTTTCAACATGACAGCTGTGTGTTGAATGTCATTTTATAGCAAGAGTCTTTAAGCAGAAAAAATATGAATAACAGAAATTTTTCCAAGGTAAAGCCAAAGCTAATACAGAGTAGAATAGATTTTGTGCAGAAGTGAACTTCCATTATCATCTCAAAAAATGAGTATAACATATATTGAGCATCCTGTAAAAATCCCAGGCAAATGGCATGTGGAAACCACATCATCTCCCATATTCGGCTCACCAGCACTGCATGGAAAAGCCTCATTTGACAGAGACAGTTTGTAGATGAGGATACCTGCTAGCACCGAATGCCACCCTGTGTAGTTAAACGTTCACGTCCATCTACTCCAGGAGCAGTGTGTTTCCTGAGTGAGTTACGTTAGCTCTACTGTCTTTGTTCTTCTTTCCCAGGCTTCTCACTTTTCTCTTGGCTTTCTCTCTTCCTTATTCAAGAAGGTTTAACTGAACTCACTGAAGTCAAAATTATATATGAAGTAAATTCAGTCTTCCTAAAAAGCTCAAAACCAAGTGAAAGCCACAGTGCAGCCTAGACTTGGCAAGTTATCTTTGAGCCAGGAAGTATTTACTGTCATTGTTTTACCTTGTTGCTTTGTGGCTAGTTTAAAGGCCTAGTTTTATTTTTTCATCCCTTTTTAATTTAGTAGCGGTAAGCAATTTGAGACTTGCTTAAATTTCAGCATCGAGGAGTTAAAAGAAACCACCCCTGTCAATTCTTTCACTCCTCATCTAGCCAAACTTAACTTCTAAGACTTTATGTAAGGTCTTTGGGACTATTAACTAAAAATTAGAACATACTGTTAAACATCTAACCCTCTAGACGCTACAAAGCCTAAAGTAAAGAATTAAATAACATCTGAAAGCTAAGAAGACATTTTCTTGCTCTTCGGTAGTCCTTTCAGCATGATGCACCTTCCAACATTAGGTAAATGCAATGCCTTGTAATTCTTCTTCTCTCTAATGGTCTTTTTCAGGGTAGAACATTTTAGATAGTGTCATATGAGTACATATTCTTGAGCTGTACTCACTCATATTGCCTTAGAATAAATAGACTGTCTCTTGTTCCTTTGGGAGCTGGAGCTGTGTTGTATTAAAACATGTGCATGGCTTGGGTCTCTCACACTAAATATATCTCTTGAATCTTTTAACAAAAGGCAACTCTTAGTTATCTTTGTTTAATCTTCATAGTCAAAGAACTCGCTCTTATATTTCCCCCCTCTGGCTATGTCTGATGGAACAACAAAGGAATGTTGGGACCAGTTATATTGCTCATGCCTGGACCTTCCCTTGTATTTCCCATTTACCACATAAAAGACTCATGGACACATGGGTTCATTCTAGAATATCTTCTAAAAAGTATTCTCCTGTTGGTGGATGTTCTATGTATCAAGACCTACCTTTTCTGACTTGAGTGCGTGAAACAGGAAGTTCTTGAAGCGTTTACTAAGGCTGTCACCATAGCATGCATGCCATGTTAGTGAGTATCTCCACTAAGAATTGTCATATATTTGATAATTCTTCATACCAATCCCCCTTGTCAGCTAGGAAAACTATAGAGTTATAATGTGTGTGAGCCCATGGATATCACATCTGGCAAATTTGGTAATATTATATTTGAAATACATGTTGTCCCTGGTTTTTGTTTATAATTCCTAAGGTCCTTGGGATATTCTAGATGATTTTTTTGCATATTAATGAATTGACTCGTGCTGAAAAACCCCTATGTAGTTTCAGAATGAGGATTAGTCACAAGAAATACCAAGTGGAAGATTAGACTTGATGGCCCAGTGCCCAAACCCCACAGAGGGATAAGAGTTAAAAATGAAATTGTCCAGTGATTCAATCGAACACAGCTCTATAAAGATCAATTATTCCTCAAACCCTAAAAGACAATATTAAAGAGCACAGGATAGCCGAACCATATCAGATCCTTTACATGAAGGAAGGAGAAGCTTCATGCCCCTCTCCCCAAACTTTGCCTTATTAGCTATTCATCAGTATCCTTGATAATAACTTCTATAATAAATCACTATGCATAGCTATCTCCACAAAGTCCATGAGCATCCTCAGCAGATTAATTAAACCTTAGATGGCTTAGAAGGGGATGGGGAAGCCTTGATTTATAGCTGGCTTGTCAGAATAATAGTCAACGCAAACTGAGCCCTTAATTAGTACCTGAAGTAGACACAGCAAGATGCTATCCTAGGGTCTAAGCTCCAAGTTGCAGGACATGCCTCTATCTCCAGGTAGTGTCAGGAATGAAATGGTTTGAAGGATACTCAGATGGTATTAATTGTAGAGTTAACTTCTTGCTGTTGGGGCAACATCTTCACTTTAAAAGCACAGAACTGGTCTGTGTTTTGAGAGGTTTTTTTGTTGTTGTTGTTGCTTTGTTTTGTTTTTTTAAGAAATGAGACTGTTCATGCCTGAGACAAGAGAAGGAATAAAAATCTGTCTGTCTGGCAGGTAAGAGAGGTACTTAACCCCACATTGTCTATAACTAAAAAACATCTAGGTGAGGGATTCCAGATAGCTTCTCTATGCTTGCAACATTTTCACCTTAATAAGTTCCAGTTAGAATAGTTACAGCAGGTGACTTTTTAGGAGAAAACCATCTGTAAAAAATGGAAAGGAGAGTCACCCAAATTTGTGATGATTATAGGAGCAGGTATTCTCCACCCTTTTTGTTTATTTTGGCCAGAGGGAGACCTTACAGCCCAGCGAATGACTTTTAGGAGGTCACCAGTCATTGTTACAGGATGGCGGTATATTTGAGAATCACTATTGTCCAAGTGTTTCAGGACAACAGTTATTCTGGACCGGCCAAATTCCCAAGGAAAGGGGGCCTCGCGATGGCCTGAGCCTGCTAGAGGATCGATGCTCAATCTTACCACGCCTATGGTCTGTCCTCCCACCAAGGACCGACCGACGTCTGATAACCGAGACTTATTCGATCGCTCCGTCTCTGACTTACCAGGCACTATCGCGGGTCAGGTCAAGGTGGGCTCAGGCCAAAAGATATAGGGGAGGGCTTGCACAGGTTTACCAAAGGCACCGAGGGCACAACCAGGCTCGCCATCCAGCATTCTGCATCCTCGGGAACTGCAAAGGCCGCCCATAGGAACTGCAAAGGCCGCCCATAGTTAACCGACTGAGGCGTAGGTGAAATCTCCTGATGGAAATAGAAGTCTCATTTGGTACTCAGTCTCCAGGCGGTGGTAGTGAACCTGGATATTCTTGGTGGCAGCTTCAACCTGACTTTTAACAAACCCTGTAAGACGGTTTAAAGTCCATGGGTCAAAGGATAATAGAAGGAGAACACCAACGAGGGGCCCGAGCAGGGTGGGGAGAAGGGTAGTAAGCCAAGGGGAGGCAAGGTTAGGGTTGGGGAAATTCCCCCTTCCAGAAAATTTAAAAGTGAGTCGGGGTCATGAATAGTAAAACGGGGAAGAAGAATAACAAGGACACACCAGTCTTTGGAGGAAAGGAAGGTAGGGGCATAGACGATCGAGGTTAAACCAGAGGAACAAGCAAAATGGGTGTTATTTGGCGCGGGAATGTAGGGGAGGGAGAGGTCGGGAATGACAGTCTGGGCGCGAACGCCGCTGAGGGGAAGAGGAGGGAGCATATGGGGACCCAGGAGGCAAGTACCTATGCCGGAAACGGACTGGAGGGTAATGCGATTGTCGGGAGCTAAGCCGGTGAGGGTGGGGTAACATTAGTAAAGAGCAAGGTGGAAAGAAGAGCAATACCCTCGTAAAAGGGCGGGGAGGGGGAGAAACACATCCAACATTCAGGAAATGACAAGGAGGAGTCATTTTTTAAGGCCCATATGGAGGCATTTGCCAACTGGAGAATGACATCAGTTGAACTGGGGGGGGGGGGCCCACGGGGAGGGTAGGTCGGAAGGGAGGGGGTGAAATGGACCGAAGGAGGACGTCCGAGGGGTTGGGCGGGGAGGGAGGCATGGGGGTGGCGGGTTTGGGCGGGGGGCCAGGAGCAGGAACGGGAACAGGATGATGGAAAATATGATTAGGCCCAACTACTGCAGTGCCCTTATTGGGTACCTTTTTCAGGAGGTGTAACCTGAACGTAAGTCCAAAATCGTACTCTGATTTATAAACACGGAGGCCCCATTCAAATCCACGACCCGTCCAAATGGCACATTTACCGGGCTCAGTGAAGCGAATGGTCAGGGGGTTGCACCAGCCATTGGTGACTGAACGAGCTGCATTGCAAAGGTCTTTAATGGCCTCACCATAGGGCTGAGGATGAACCCAGGAATCAACAGTGATGTACTCCCAAGAAGAGGATGGCTTCCAGTACGTGTCGCCAGTGGTCTCACACCCCCAAGAGGCACAGTAAAAATCTTGGGCCCCACCACAGCGGTGGTTATCAGGACGGGGCCGATGAGAGGGTCCCGGGCAAACATAGAGTCCTCCGGCCCAAGCAATCCCATCCTGGTGTAAGGTTTTGTGGAGCATGATGTGCTCCAGGTCATTACGGCAGCCGGGGCTGGGACCACCAACCGAGCGAGAGAAAGGGGGCGTCTCCTCGGGAGCCTTAGGCCAAAAAATGTCTTCCATGCCCCAAGAAGAGGGGCCTCCCAGGGCCAGGGCACAGAGGTCAACCTGTAAATCGGGCCACTGGGGGTTAATGCCCTGAGAGGAGGAGGAATTAACAATATCTCCCGCTTGGTTAATAATGACCCAGGTAAAATTATAGATTGTATAAGGCTGAGGTTGGCGCAGGAATGCGGCGAGAATCACTTCAGGAAGGCAGAGGCAAAGGAGCGATGCGGTGAGTAGCAACATGATGAATCGGCGGTATCTTTTTTATCCTAAAAAAGAGCACAATTACATCTTTTCCTCAGGGGAGTTCCCTGGGAGAGGGGGGTTAAAAGGTTTGATTAGGCGCTCAGGTAACCAGCGCGCATTTTGTTCTTTTTGATCATAAATGCAGGCATGACCTTTGCCCCAAATAAGGACTGGGTCGGGTCCATGCCATTGGTGGGTCAGTGGATCCTTCCACAGACCCTTGGCATAGGTGGAGGAGGTGGAAGAGTGCCAAAGGCGATCGGCTGCCGAATGGCCAAGATCATCCTTTTGTAGAAAATTTAGGATGAACAATGCATGATTGAGAAGCAGGCGAGGCCCTGCTGTAGAGGGATATAGGATTCCTTTGGAAAACTGTAATTTATTAAGCATTGTTTTAAGTGTCTGGTGGGCCCTCTCGACAATTCCTTGTCCTTGGGGATTGTAAGGTATCCCCGTAACATGTTTAATCTGCAGTTGGGCACAAAAGGGCTTGAAGGCAGAGCTTGTATACCCAGGGCCGTTATCAGTCTTTAAGGTAAAGGGTTTGGGGGCAACAGTAAGGCAATACAAAACATGATCAATAACATCTCTAGTAGACTCTCCAGCATACAATAAGGCAATACAAAACATGATCAATAACATCTCTAGTAGACTCTCCATCGTACAATAAGGCAATACAAAACATGATCAATAACATCTCTAGTAGACTCTCCATCGTACAATAAGGCAATACAAAACATGATCAATAACATCTCTAGTAGACTCTCCAGCGTGTGGAGAGGCGCAAATAAATCCACTAAAAGTATCTATAGACACATGAATATACTTAAGTTTCTTAAAAGAGGAAAAATGAATAACATCCATTTGCCAGACCTGTCCAGGCATAAGGCCACGAGGGTTGACTCCCGTATGTGGCTCGGGAAGAAAGGTGACACATGCCTGGCATTCTTTAACAATAGTCCGGGCTTGTTCCCGAGTGATGGAGAACATGTGGCGAAGGCTTTGGGAATTAAGGTGGTGGAGGGCGTGAGCCTCCCTGGCCATAGCAACGGGGTCGCTGGCGGATGGAACGGCCAGCCCTGAAAGCAGGGGGCGCGTGGCTGAGTCCACCTGGGCATTAAGTGTAGTCAAAGGCCCTGGCAGGGTAGAGTGAGCGCGAATATGACCAACAAAAAAAGGCTGAGAGCGCAAAAGAATAAGCTGTTGGATACGGGAGAAGAGAGGGGAGGCATTAGTAGCAGGCTTAATACGAGGAACCGTCTCGAGGAGTGGAACAGAGGACGCGACAATAGCACTATCAGTATATAGATTAAAGGGAGTATGGGGAAGCAATGTAAAGGCGTGTGCGACAGCTTCCAGCTCAACAAGCTGAGCAGAGGTATGGGGGGTTTGTTTTTGCAGGATAGCTCCGTCCACAGAGAGGGCAGCAACCCCGGTAGAGGAGCCATCAGTAAAAACCAGGGAAGCTTGGGGGAGGGGTCTGGAGCGGGTGACTCTCGGGAAGATGACAGGTTGTCGCTGCAGGAATTGAATTAGTTTATCTGGGGGATAATGATTATCTAATAGGCCGCAAAAAGAAATACAGGAGACCGCCCAATCATCTGAATTTTGAAAAAGCCACCTTATTTGTGTGGCTGAGTAAGGCGTGATAATAGAGTGAGGGTCCCTTCCGAAGAGCCTGGTGGCCGCTTCCCGCCCCTGCCGAATGAGAGACGCAACCAGAGTGGGATAAGTAGGAAGGACCTTAGTGGAGGAGGAGGGGAGATGAAGCCAAAAAAGAGGGGCCCGTTGCCAGAGCAGTCCTGTGGGGGCAAAGAGGGAAGGAAAAATTATGAGCGCGAAAGGCTGGGTAGGGTCAGGAGCCGTTCCACCACCTTTCTGTTTTCCCTCCGAACCTGAGGAATCATGCTCACTATCAGAATCTACAAGGGCCGCGGACGACTGGGAGGGTGTAGGGGCAGGTGGCTCTCCCGAAGCAGCGCCTGAATCAGTGGCCTCAGTTTTTGCCCCGCTCAGGGCGGGTTGGCTCTGGGAACGGGTGACAGGGAAAATAAACGGGGCTGTGGAGGAAATGTGCGTTGTTAAAAGTGAAAGCCGTTGTTGAAGTTGAAGAATCTTCGTCGCATGGGAGATCTGGTGTTGGAGATGGGCCTCCGTCTGGCAAAAGCAGTTTGGGAGGGAACAAGGTGGCGGGAGCCGGGAAGCAGGGTAGGGCTTAGTAAGGGGAGGGGGAAGAGTGAGCAAGGTAGAGGGAAAGGTTGGCGCCGCGCGGAGGAGGCCATCATCGGAATGATATCGAGCAGCCTCCTCCTCAAGGGTGGCAGCAGCATCCGGATCCAAGGGCTCATCTGGGGCCTGAGAAAGGAAAATGGCGGAATGGCGGGAGGCGCGTGAAGGGGCGACCGACGGAAGGGGAACAGGAGAGGCTGGCAGACCGGACCGGACAGAGGGTGTCCTTTTTTGGGGAAAAACAGGGGCACAAAGTGGTGAACACCCGCGTTCCATAGCGGAAATGGGGTCCTCATAGGTGGGAGGAAGCGACGGATAAAGACGGCGGGGGGAAGGGGAAGGCTTGGACGCAGGCGCAGGGGAAAGATTTTTTAAGGGCTCTGAGGATGTAGGAGGAACAGAATCGGGGGGCATGTCAATGAACGTAAGAGAGGAACCCTGCAGAGAGGAACAGGAAGGAACACGAGAAGGAGGGAGAGATTTGCGCAGGCAGAGTTCAGCCACGGAGAGGAGCTGCCTCTGTCCGCTTTCGTTTTCGCTGGACTCAATTATGTCCCGTATAAGGCCCCAATAAGAAAAAATACTGTTCGACACCGCTGTATTACCATCTTTTTTAATAAGTGCATTAAGCTCACGCCCCACCTTTTGCCACTTTTCAGAATGAATAGTAGGTCCATCAATCATGAACCAGGGACAGGTCTGGTCAATAAAAACAAAAAACTCAATCAAATGTTTCTTTTTTACCCTAATACCCCTCTCTCTGAGTACGTCCTTTAAGCCTCTTATGAACTTTGCTTCCTTGGACAGCGAATGGCCCATTCTTGAGATATGCGAACGGATGACTCACCTAATGACGAAGCCGGCCGGGCGAACTCGGCTGGTCATGAAAACTCCTGTGGACCGGTCCCTTAATCCGTTCGGGAAGAAACCCGCACCTCGAGTCCCACGTTGGGTGCCAGATAATTAGTCCATGTAACGATAACTAGTCCATGTGACTAGTCCACCAACCAGTCCAGCTGGTCAGTTACTGGGGGGTCGAGGGGGGTCACAACCTGTAGGTAAAGACATGGGCGAGAGAGACGTAGAGCTCAAGCGAACAGTTGCTTGTCAAGAGCCGTTTATTGAAGGTAATGGCAGGCTTTTTAAAACCTGCTTTAGTGAGGGCGGGGGTACGCAAGGAGAGTAGTGGAAAAGTACAAAATCTTCTGGGATTGAGCCCCGGGAACATTTGCAAGGGGAGGGGTCTTCCAGGTGAGACAAAGCAGGATGTCTCTGTGGTTATCTTAGGATCGGATAGCTGTCTTCTCAGGGTTAAGCCGGATGCCTTGCATACCTAATGAGTGGCCCAGCAGGATGTTTGCTGCAAATGCTGAATGGGTGGGGGTCGGCCTCAGGCCTTTTGGTCCCTGGCAAGGTATTTCAGGGAATTATTCATGGACAGGTTTTGAGTCTCCAAAGGTTGATGGTCGTAGAGTTCCATCTAAGCCCCTCATGTTCTGTCACTACAAAGTCTGGTCTTGGATTTGATGTTGCCACACCTCGATTTTTAAAAAGATGCACACAACTGAAGTCTGAGTTGTGTGCATACTATGTATAGTATGAGGAAAATGGGACTATATAGTAAACCCTCTGAGAGGATGCTCCTCCTTCCACATCTTTCCTGTGCTTGCCAAGAATAGTATAAACTCCTTAAGGACATCAGTCATTAGAATTTGCTCAGAGACCTTCAGAGTATTTTTAAATACATTGAGTTTAGAGTCAAACCTTCAGCATGAAATCATGGCCAACACAATTGGAATTCTTACCATGGGCCTGGGCATGGCAAAAGGATCATCCTGGTTGTACGGAAATGTTGCCATCGGGCCATGGCCCTCCTATTATTGCTTAAGAGTTTAAATGTTAATTAAGTGGTATTTCATTGTGGCACATGTACAAAAACCTGAAGAATGCAGAGATCAGCACAGTTCCTATCCAAAGGTAACATTCAAATGTGTGAATGTTTTTTTTTTTATTCAAAACCGAAATATAAACAACACACAACTCAAGCTAATCCAAGCTGCAACCAACCAACATAATGGAGACATAATACATTTGTGTTTCCACCACCACAAAAGCAACATAATATATTTGCATAATTCACAGAAGAGTGAGTCTATAGCTTCTTGTGTCCATACAGGAAGTGACCAGACACCTTTTTTTTCATCAATTTATGTATTTGTTCACTTTACATCCCGATCCTCGCCCTCCCTCCCTACTCTCCTCCAGTCCCACCCTCACACCTCCTTCCTCCCCACACCCCCTCCCTTTCTCCCCATGGGTACCAACCAGGCCTCAGCACGTCAAGTCACAGCAGGACAAGTGTCACTCTCAAACCTCATCATTGTAATGAGAGCAGTTTGGAAAGAATGGGAGGGAAAATCCCAGCTTCTGCCTACACCTGCTTTGTGACTTTGTAAAGTTTGCCATTCAATTACTCCTGCACCTCACTTTTCTATGTATAGTATGAGGAGAGTAGTGACTACATAGTAAACCCTCTGAGAGAATGCTCTTCCTTCCAAGTCTTTCCTGTGCTTGCCAAGAGGACTATAAACTCCTTAAGGACATTGCATATGCTGTAATTCCAGCGTGCAGTGGCTTCTGGCCTCTGCTTATGCTTGTCTGTGCTCATTCGTTGGCACATCGGCTTTCTCTCTTGCCAGCCAGCAGTTACAGACAGGAAAGAATCCTGAATGCTTGACTCCATTCACTTTGAATAGCTCTTTTATCCCCTCTCTGCTGCACAAATATCTGTTATTTTTCTATTATTAATGCTGCTGCCATTTTCTACGAGATCCCGAATAGCTTACACTGTCAATATGAGGATTTTATTCAAATTCCATCTGCTGGCATGTTTCATCATATGAAAAGAAGCTGGGACGCAAAGTATTGCATATTTCACAAGGAGCCTCATAGTGACCTCACCACTCTACTATTTCCTGCCCTGCCCTTCCAAGGTCTACAGAGTAAAATCCATGACATAGCAGAATCCAAACATCTAGTGCAGAAAGGAGCTGCATACCGAGATGATGCATTTGACACTGGGGCACCACTGAAATAGTGTTTGGCAGAGGTAGCCTGCACTAGCATCTCTGCTGTCTTAACATTTCAATATTTTATTCCATCCCAAGACATTTGCTGACAAGTGACATTTCCCAGAAAGTTTCCCAAAGACTGTGACATAAAACCTCAAAATCAAGAGGTCAGTAGTCAGTGTAACTTGGTCCAAACAACTTATGAGTTAGATGTTCTTTTGAACGCAATTCTCTGAATCCTCGGGGCTCTTGAGTAGGGCTACCTCAGAAACTCAGCTAGAAGACTTGAGATTTGTTCCTCAGGACCTCCATACTTATTTAAATCAGAGCAGCTCAGAGCCAAACTGCTTTGAATATATTAGAATTATTCATGAGAATTAAAAAAATAAAACCAGTTGTGTTACTAAAAAGACATTTGAACACATCTGAAATGGTGCCTGTGGGGCCTTGTGTAGAGTTTCTAATCCCACCCTAGACCCGGTGAACTTACAGTTTTTGAAAATCATGGGTTTAAAGAGGCACACGTCTTTAAAGGACATTTAGGAGAAAGAATCAAAGTTGCTAGAACTGGGAAAGTAGCAGGGTCACAGAACTTGTGAAAACCAGAATTGGGCTTCTCTACTTTAATCCCTTACTCCATTTCTCAAACCTCTTGGCTTCCTGTCTCGGATTCCTCTCTTCGCATTCATGACTCAACTCGTCCCAGCCTTACCTGACTCATGTCACCATCCCCCACTAGAGACACTTAGTGCCCTTGGCAGCAGTGCACAGCGGAGGCTACTTTCTTTTTTCCAAACATATTGATGGTTTAGACTCTGGGATTTGTAAGCCTATAGCTGCACTTCTGCATTTCACCTGTTTCCCTTGGGCTTTTTTGTTCCCAGATCCTTAGTTCTAAAGTGGCCTGTCTTCTTTGGAGACTCATTCCCCGCCTCTGATTTCAATTCTAACGAAGGACTAACGGTTCTTAATTGCTTCAACGTCCAGGGCTGTAGATTCACAAATTGGCACTGCGATTGATCACAGACATGTCCTTGAAAGATATCCAAATGTTATTTCATATAATTTGGTCCTATATTTTCAGATACCATAGTATATAATGCCAGCCGCTGCATAGTTGCCCAATATAGAAACCTAGGTATCTTCATGTACTCCGAAATACTCAGATACTCTCCTTTCTCTTTCCTCTTCCTCCTCCTATTTAACCATTGATAAGGGAACCATAGTGACTCCAAAGTATTTCTAGCCACTTCCTACTTTCCCACCTCCTTCTACACCCCTAATGCCAGTTAGGACCTCCTGATTTTCTAGAATTATTTGTACTCCCACCCCAATTCACTTACCAAGCTTCAGAACAATCAATCTTTCCGAAATATAAATTGTTAGTTCTACTTTTTTTTGTTTATCATCCTGTAGCTGTGTGTATTTGATAAATTCAAGTACCTTCCTGGCTTCCGAGACCCATTTTCTTATGTCCTACCAAAGTCTGGGTTTACACATCCTTTGTTTCTGTGGCCTTGCCTGTCTCTTTAGCTTGAATAGTCTTCAGAATTCGGCCTAGGTCACTTCCTGAAGAAAGTGTCTGCTAACAGCCTGCATCCTGGCAAACTCAGGAGCACCGTCGCTTTCTTTATGTGAGCAATCATCGTACTGTATCATCACTGTCAGTTTACTTTTCTGTCGCCCATACAGACGACAGCGATCTTTAAAATGACAGGCCTCTGTTATAGCCTTTAAAGGCATCCTTAGCATTCAGTGGCAAATCCCTGAGTGAATAAGCAAAGCGATCATCACCAAATAACAAAGGAGAACATGTCTTAAAAGTGGAGACTCGTGATAGTTGGCATTTGACATGCATAAAAAGAAATGGGAACAGGGAAAACAGTGGGGAATTTGGTTCCTGAAATTAAAGGGATTACTTATTATGATTTAAAGTGCCAACAAGGTAAGACTTAAGTATTTCTCAAATCTCGACATGGATATGGAAACCATATTTACACTGGACATCTGATAGGGAAAAGTGCATGGTAGAAAGGAAATGCTCTAAAGTGCCCAAGATCATCAACTGTAAGCCCTAAGCCTTTGGTTGGGAGAATGTTCAATCAGGAAGTATCCAAAGACTGTTAACATGTTCCATGGGTAAAGGGCTGAGCTAGGTCTGAAGGATTTGGGAATCAATAAACTAAGTTTTTTATTTTTTATTTAATAGGCTTACAGCATTGAGAGAAAAGTGACCACTAACAATAAAAATCACTGCCCTGACGGGTCCGCACCAAAGCTAGGAGAGAAGAAAGCACCAGAATGGTGTATAGAATGGAACTGCTGACGCTGGTTTACAGGAAGCTGTCCTGAAGTGGTGAAGGCTGAACTGAGTAACGAGGGGAAAGTATGAAGAACTGAAAAGAGAGACCATTCAGGGTGTAGGACAGAGGCTCCACACAAAAATGATAAGAGTAACTAAGACTAGTTCTTGGAGGAGGGAACAGTGACAAGACTCAGATTAGTAGGGCTACCTAGGTTGCTCAGCAGTTAAGAGCATGGCCCGCTGCAGTTCCAAGAGATCTACTGCCTCCTCTGACTTCTGTGGGTACTGTACACACACAGGAGATATATGTATGTATATATATATATGTATGTATGTATATATACACACACTCATATAAGACATTCATTTAGAAAAAATAAAAATTTAAATAGAGCATAAAACCAAATAAATAAAATAAATTATTAATTTTTTGAATCTACTCAATGTATTGATTAGGAATGGAAAGATTGGAAGAGGCAGTAGTCTAGGAGTTTTAGATAACTTTAAACATAGATGGCTCCCTTTTACAGATGACAGCCCCTTGACCCCCACACCTCCTCTCACTTTGATGGTAGTGGGAGGCTTATGGGGTGATCTTGGGTTTAAAATTAGAGAGCCAAGGTACCACCTCCAACCCCACAAATGCTAAATTTTCTCCCATCTGGTCCCTTAGCAAAATTATTCTCCCACACAGACTGCAAAGGTCAAACTTCTGAATTCCATTCCTGAGGTGAAGGAGCTCAGAGGAAAGATAATGAAGCGTAACGCAAGGAATAAAACAAGGTCCTCACTAATCTTTAAAATGACTGTGCTATCTAAGGAAATCCTCCTGCCAGCTTTCATCCCGGGGCCCGCAGGGGCCTTACCCAGGGGCAGAGAATATGTCTTCTCAGAATATTGTTTATGAAACATTAAAAACTTTGTAAATTCAGAACATTTAGATCGACGCCTTGGTTAAAATGTCAATACAAGAACAGCTGGCTTATCCCCTTTCCTGGGGAGGAAAGGCATTCCTGAATGTTCCTAGCAGATCTGTCATCTCTTCTTCAAGCCAAGTGACAAGTGAGTTATACAGAGGGGCTTCAGAAAGTTCAAACCATATTGCATAGCAGATGCTCTGAAACTATTATTCAGAGAGTCAGCCTGGGCCCCCTATTGCCCTCTGATTCCCTTGAAGCAATTTATGACCTCCTCTCTCTTTGCATCACTTATGTTGTGACCACATTAATCCAGAGGATGCACTAACCTCACCTCTATTTTAAGTTGTCTGAATCCCTCCCCCAGTCCCCACCCCGTGCTACTGTCTATACACATTATGCTCTTTTGTATAATGTCTAAAGTAGACACGTATCAGTGCCAAGTGACCAACTTGATATGTACTGAACTTTCACTTAATTCACTAGTTCTGTTCCTTTCTGCTTTTGCTCCACCATAAATTCTCCTGCAGCTTTCCCTTTTCTGAGGATAATGATCTCTCTTATTTCTATTCCATTCTTACTTCCCAATCTATCTCACCTTAAAATTAACTTGGGTTAAAAGTAACATGATGCTTGCTCTATATGATACTCCACAGAGCATCTTTAGATACTTGAAAAGAAGGTTAGTTTGAGAAGTACTTCGTTGTAATTCTTCAAACCATGAAATCTCATCTTTAACATTATCAAGACCACAAAATGTTTGGCACCCATATGTCATGTTGAATTTGTGATTATTACCTACGCTGCAGCAAATCAAGTGAATTAGAGTTAGAAAAGTCTTATTAGAACTGAGAGTCCTCCCCCAGGGGCTATGTAGGAATAGGGCTTATAATTCAGCATTTATTAGGCTTTTGGAATGGACTGGCTTGTTAAACGAAGATCCAGGCTTAGTTTTGCTACAAGTTATTTGCAATAACTCACTATCATCCTGTCCATTTTTCTTTTTATAGGACTGCAGAAATGAAGCTTATAATGTTGTTTCACAAACAAACATTGAATGGCTTGATAATTTTCTTAAGAAAAATATTTTCTGGTATCCAGTCTATACATTATGTTAGGGAAAAAAAAGATTAATTGACTCTAGCTAAAGAAGCAAGAGTAAAATAAATACCTAATGTAGGAACATTGACAACAAATTCTTTTAGAACTCACTAAGTTTTCTTTTCAGTCTTTAAGCAGTATGTTAAAAAAAAAAAACCACTTCTAGTCTATACTTAACTTTGTAATAATTGAATGGTGGGCAAATGTCTCCCTCTTTTTTTCTCCTTTACTCCTTCTCTTAGTTTTTGTGAAAATACATCTGTAAATATTCTATGACCTAATTAATGAATGGCACAATGCTTCGCAGATGAGAGATGCGCAAAGATGTTTTAGTCAATGAAAAGTGAGTACAAGCCTTAAAAAAAATAATAACTTTCTTGAGGCAGAAGTTCACTATGTAGCATAGGCTAGAAAGAAACTCTTTATCCTCATGCCTCAGCCTCTCAGGTATCGGGATTAAATGTGTACGAGTTGCATCTGGCATGTGCAGGCTTTGTAATAGCATGGGCTTATGATGTACTGGGCTCACCTTTGTATTGTTGCACTGAAAGTATGACAGTAATGTGAATATTCACGATTTTGGAGAATTCATAATTCAAGTTACTATCTCTAACAGACCTAAAAAAAAATAAGTAGATTCTCAAAGCAGAGAATTTAAATTAACTGTCGTTCATGTCAGAATTTTTATTACCATAGAAAACTAATTTCAACTAAAGCATAATATTGTCTACTGAGTAAGAAGTTTCAAAATAAAATAGCCTCAGTTTACTGGAGAAGAGTGATGGCAATGAGCAAGATAGTTGATGCTCCCTTTTTCTCTTTTCACTGAATTAATTGAACTGTAGAGTTATCAATTGCAGACAAGAGTATTATGTAAATAAATGCAGAAGCCATGCAGTCATTCAATGAGCTGAACACATTATTATACTATGAATAGTGACATTTCCAGCCATAAAAGGCATGGTGATGTTAGTGGTTCTATAAGGCTGATGAACTGATTAGGATTTCTGTGATTTGGGGTATCTGGAACATTCTTGTTCCAGAGTCTAACTACTTGGGGTCATCTTTAACTCTTGTAAGAGCCATTTATTGCCCATCTGTGTGTTTGGCCTTACACCTAACCTTAAAAAGATTAGGAAACTCTTTTCAGTTTCTGTCAGCACAAAAGCTACAAGTGTCGCTAGATGGCATCTGCAGCTTATGCTGGCTTCTCCTTGCTTTGCTCCAATCTGCTTCTGGATGCAGCTACTAGTGTATTTTAAATGCTTTGATTTGTGACTTTCTTTGTTTTACCACCATAAAGCTTCATAAAACCATTGCTACCTCAGAACATGGTATTTTGAGTAAACCAAATCTGTGTTCCCAGGCTACTGTCACTCATATTTTATGCCACAATGACCTCTTATCCTCTTTGAGGTATGAGTTGTGTTATCATGTCCATGTTTACCATTTATTTCAGAACCAGGATATATGCATGAAATAAAAATACTCCAGACTTTAGTCTCGATGGTGGGAATACTAATAATTGCTCTCGTCTCTAAGATGTAAAAAGAAAGTCATACTATTTGAAAAATTATAAATGAAGCATTGATACTCTAGTCTCTTGCTATAAGAAAAAACAGACCTTGGGTAGTATCTCTTTAACAGATGTTTTCTTGACCTATCATATTAGGTAGGCACATGAAGATGCATCAGAAGGCATTTTCTTGAAATCACAAATACTTGTCATTAAGGAAATCTAATATTCTTAACCTAAATGTGGAGAGCTGCAAGGTTCCGCGCCTTAACATGGCACAGGCTTCTGCCTTCCGCCAGAAGCGCTCTCTAAGATAAACAAGTCCTTATATGGCAAAAGGCTGTGCAAGGGTAACTGGTGATCTGATGACGAGCAGTCCTGCTCTGACGCGGACCTATGAGGAGGTGGCACCTGGCATGAGCTGATTGGCCCTTGAGTTGTACTTAAGCTTGGCCCTTCTCTTCTTCGGGGCCATTCCCACTGAGTTTAATCCTGAGTAAAGATCTCGAAAAAAAGTCTGGTTGTTGGTGTCTTATTTCCGCTGGACGGTGCGGCACCGACACCTAAAGACACGAGAAGGGGAGAAATAAGAAATGATAACATGTACAAATATCTACAACATGTTGATTAAATGGTAGGTTCTCGATCTTTAGGTTGAGGCCTGTTTGAGGCAGTCACAGATCAGATATCCTGCATATCATATATTTATTTTATGATTCATAACAATAGTAAAATTACAGTTAGGAAGTAGTAACAAAAATATTTTTATGGTTGGGGGTGAGCACATCACATGAGGAACTTTTATCACAGGGTTGCAGCATTAGGAAGGTTGAAAATCACTGTTCTATAGAATATAATTTGTTGCTTGGTATTATAACTAGATCCAACACAACAATCTGATCTGATATTAAATTTCCTGCTGGGAAGTAGAGCTTAATCTTGCTTCACTTGCTCACAGTCTGGCAAAGGAGGCATTGGCATCCTTCACTCTATAGATGAGGAAGCTGATGTCCTAAGACTATAAAGATTAAATGATGCAGTGAGAGATAGAGCACTCCGCCCTCTCTGCATACTGAACTCTGAATATCACATCAGACGTCTGAGCAATCAACAGAATTCTTGATAAATAATAAAATTAATGTTAATATTTTAAATTATTTTACCACTGAAATATCATAATAAAATGGTAACCCTAATATAGCAAAGTTTTTTGTTTGTTTTTTATTGTTGTTGTTGTAAAACCATGAGCCAGTCATGGTTCTCAATACTTTATAAACACTTTAGACTAAGAATAATATCGAATGGGAACAGGAAGACAAAAGGACAGAGAGATGAAAGCGACACGTCATGTGAGACTGCCTTGAATCCTTCTGTGTGCTGCTGGAGCTGTTTGCCCCATAATGCTTCTTCAGAAACACCTCTGATTGGAAACTAAAGTACTTTTCTTAAAAATGCAGGACATAGTAACAAAGCTGGGTTACTGCAGTCACCTGATGGATTTTCAATAGCGGGTCTCATTACTGGTCATAACTTTGGAGCATTTCAAAAAGCACAGTGGTCAAATAACTGCTCTATTATTCCAGGGTGCTCAGAACCTCTCCCGGAGGCATCCGTTAGTTGCCATGGCACATGTCCTGCTACAACCTCACGGAGCTGCAAGTCTAATCAGCTTTCCATCCTATGAAAGGAACCTGATTGCCTCGGCAAGTTTATGTGCATCATTGCAGTACTGAAGGTGTGTTTGCCCATATGCAACCGTATTTCATAAGTGATATGTAAGTTGGAAATTGCAAGCTAAATCATATTTTAATGTAATTTAATGTACAGGAACCACTAGGTAACTAAATACGTGTTAAATCAAAACCACGGAGACCAAGGAATGATTGAAGTGAAGCATTTACCGAATCATGGCAAATATTTGTTGGAGTAGGGAAGAACCGGGTGTAGAAACTCCCAGGAGCCACAGTGATGCCGTGGTTGCACTGTGTCTGCAGTGTCAGAGCTGAGAACACTTTCCATAAACTTCTCAAAAGAAAGCATTGTAACCTGCATTGCTGTGGACAATTGGGGCTGGACAACGAGATGTGGAGAAATGTTTGGCCTACGGGGACAATCCATGAGGGGAACATATTTGTGTTTCTTGATTGCTTAGAATCAATAGCCTTAAAAGCTTATGTGCAAACATAATGATGTGACCTGTATGGTCCATAGTGACAGGATTCGGGGCAAAGTTTAAAGATGGGAGCCTGGGCGCTCCCCAGCCTCAGCCGGCTTTGTACAAGTTACCACCACTTATCTCTTCATCGCTTTCGTCCTCTAAACTTCTGCTTCTGTAGTTAAATGCAGGACATCTGAGAGGTTTCTGTTCCATCACTTGTATAAAGCAGAGGCCATGTTTTTTGCTCTTATTTATTCCCATTTAGATCTTCTGTCTCCTTTCTTAGCTCATCATAAAGGATACCTGGCATAGAAGGAATTTTTCAATGATTAACTCAGGGTGGTTTTTTGTTATTACTTTTATTTTTGAGATTATGATATAATTACATAATTTCCCCCTTCCGTTTCATCCCTCTAAACCCTCCCTTTCTCTCTCCTCACTCTCTTTAGAGCTCATGCCTCTTTATTTCATTGCTATATGTATGTACGCATATGTATAAATGCATTTATCATTTGCCAAGATAAAGTAAACAAAACAAGAGGAAATTTCTTGCATGGAAGGAAGCTGACTGGTAGTTCAAAGAATTTCAACATCTGAATGATTCTAATGTCACATAGGGTTTTTTTTTCTTTTTAAATTTTGTTTTCCACCACCAGAAAAGTAAGGTTGCAAGACCCTCATTGTAAATGCTCTGTTGGAGACAGTAGTATAAAACTTCATGACTCAAGACTTGCAACTGTGAGTTTCCTATATTTACATATTCCTAAATATAACCTCATTGGTCTGTATAGTGTTACTTGTATATACATCATCAAGGCTAGCCATTTGGAATTAGATATCTAATTGGTATGAAAACCTGGCTGATGATCCATGTGGGCTAAGATATGGATATATACTAAAAATTCTTACAGTATCTTTGGTCAATACAATTTCTAGTCCTCTATGAGCTGGAAATAGCAAATTATTAATTTCCTCAGAAAGGATGTGCTTCTAGTTATGACACATCCAACAGGTGTATCATATTTTCATCAGGAAGCAATATCCCAACTTACACTCCAAATAATCATACTATGTGACAGACTAAAGGACATGAAAAAAATTATATGAATCCAGCAAAGGTCTCCCTTCACCATCTTCAAGCAGACAATTTATTATATTTATACACATTCCCAAGGCATTTGCACATCTACACTTAGTTTGTAAGATTTGCCTTTAATCTCCAAGTATATTCTGACCTTTCACACTGAAGACAATGAATGAATGCCATTCATTCTTATTAGTCCCTTTAATTTGGGAACCCTTTGGTGCCAATCTTGATGATGTAGGATTTGGAGTGATAAAAACTCTTGACTACTTCAACAGCTTCTAAAACTGGCTCTTCTTTCCATCTGGAATGTTCTAGCCACAGTTGTCTACACAGATCACTCACACTCCTATTTCACATCCCTGCATAAGCATCAATGTCTAACATTCTGCTCCTGCTTCTGGGATACAATGCTCCGACAAGAGCAAGCAAGGGGTGGGGGAGGCTTTCCTTTGACTCACAGACCCAGGTCATCATCTATCATGGAGGGGAGATCAAGCAATCAGGGGCTGAAGAAGCTGGTCATTGCATCTACACCAAAATGAAGAGAACAATAAATACTCACTTTACTATATCGCTCATCTCACTTTCTCTACCTTTCTATTGCCCAGGATCTCCTACCTGGAGAATGGCGCCACCCATAGTGGACCACATCCAATTAACACATCAAAATAACTCCACACTCAGAGACAATCTGTCAGTGAACTCTAGATTTTGTCCAGGTGGTTGTTAACATTATGTTAACCCTCACAACCACATTGTACAAGATAAACATTGATCAGCTAATTTCACAATATCACTTCACTGCAGGGTTTTCTTCATTGACTTTTCTCAATAGCAGTATGACTTCTGACTCCTCATTTCCTTTTCTTGCTTTGATGTTGTCCACCTCCATAAGAATATGAATTCTATGAGGAAAGGGACTTCCACTGCTTTGTTTACTGCTATATTTTCAGGGCCTAGACACTAGGGTAAGTGGCTGTAAATTTGGGTTTAATGATATTATCCTTTAAATACAGGACTTTAACAAGTTCAGAATACTCTATAATGCTCCAGCTTTATAGGCAAAGAAACATATATGTGTCTACACACATATCAAATAAATATACAACAAAAATCTCATAAGGTTATAATCTACTCTAAGTTACATTTTCCTAATTATAGCAACATGCCATTGAAATATACAAAGTCTTTCTCCCGAGATGTAACAAGCCCTGTAAACTCAGAGTAGCAATGCTTGCGTCATGAGCTTATATCCTGCTATCTCCTACAGAGCTGTCTCTACCCATATGAGGGCTTACAATCTTGCTCTTCTGGTGGTATAAAAATAAATAAATAAATAAATAAATAAATAAATAAATAAATACCCAAAACTATGTGATGTTAGAATCATTCATATGCTGAGATTCTTTGAATTGCTAGTTATCTTCTTTCCTTCATCCAAGAAATTTTCTTTGTTTTGTTTTGTTTTCTTTTACTTGACAAATGATAATTGCATTTATTTGTGGAGCAAAATGTGTTGTTTGGTACACTTCAGCATCATGGAACGAGCAATCCAGGCTAATTAACATATCCATTATTTCTTTGTTGGGAGAACGTGTAAAATCTACTCTGTTAGCAGTGTTGAGACATATAATACACTACTCTTAGCTATAGTCATTGTTGCTGTGCATCAGGATTTTCACTCAAGCTCGTCAAGCATTTGAAACATCCCACGTGTATCTACATGTAGTGGTTGATTGAAAAGACACTGGAATGCAGAAGACTTAGCATTAACTCTGTAGAGGTGAAATGTAAGAATTGTAGCAGGAAGATCTGCGATCCGTATTTCATATGTAAATTTATGTGAGAATTATTTAAATAGCCAAGTGCTTCGCCTTCCTTGTCATTATCTCCAGCACGGGCAGTTCTGAACCTGTGAATTACGCCCTACATAAGCACAGCTCTAAGGCTTTTCTTTATCTAGATAACAAAGCCACTGATCTGTCTTTTCATTTCTCATGCGCCATTGAACACACTACACAGTTTTTCAACACCATAATTTGATCTGAGAACATCTGCAAAAACTTGAATGCATGTTTCCCCCCTTTCAGCACTTGACTTGCAGCCTCCCATTCCAGACATCCTCCCACGGTTTTGTTGACATATCCTCAGCAGTCAGATCTGCCTCTGTTTTTGCAGAGAGTCAATAGGAACAGAAAATAAGCCTAATTAGAACCAGCATAAAAGAATTATTAATAAGCTGTTCGACATACAGGTAAACATGTTCTTTTACCAGAAGGGGCTCACGCCATTTCCCCATTATTCTTTGTTTGAAGTTGCTTCTTATATACAACCGAGAATGTTTCATTTGTACATTTATTTTTCCAGATTTTTTTCAGTTTGCTAGGAACTACCACAGTGATCACTCTGAATTTGAGGTCTGAAAAAGCAAAAGTTCCAAGGAAGGATTTCAACTAACCAAATTTCACTTCAACTACATATGCATAAAACCTACCTTTTTTGTTGTTGTTTTTTGGGTTTTTTTTGGTTTTGTTGTTGTTGTTGTTGTTGTTGTTTGGACAGGGTTTCTCTGTGTATCCTTGGCTGTCCTGGACTCTCTTTGTAGACCAGGCTGGCCTCAAACTCCCAGAGATCCACCTGCCTCTGCCTCCCCGAGGGCTGAGTGCTGGGATTACAGGTGTGCGCCATAGAACCCAGCCTTGTTATTTCCTTTATTGTATCTTTTCCTTTGATGTGTATTACAATTTGAATCTGAAATCTTTGTTTTAGGTTCATGAGTGTAAATCACTAGTCCCCAGCTGGTGGTGCTAAATCAAGAAGCTGTAAAGCCTTTGGGAGGTGGATCCTGGTAGACAGAAGCAGGTTGTGGAGTCAGATGTTGAGGGTTATGGATCAGCCCGTTTGAACTCCCCCACTCTCCAGATCCATCCGATATTAATAGGCTACACTATTAAGCAGCATCTATCGTATCTTCTCCTCCATGACAGTACATGTATAAAACTGCGTGCTGTCTATCATGACAGAGCATGTATGAAATTGCATGCTCTCTACCATGACAGAGCATGCATGAAACTGTGGGCTATGTAAATCTTTCCAAAGTGGGTTCTGTTGAGTATTTCATCACAGTGATAGGAAAAATAACTGACACGGTGCCTGTTAGCCAACCTTCTGAGTTCATTTCCCTCTCTTCTCAGAAATTCAGCAGCAGCATGTTGTCACTTCCTTTAATTCCACTCTTCCAAGTTTCCATTCCTTCTTACTTTCATTCTTTTGCTTATTCATTTCCATCTGAGTGTTGTGTGGGACAACTTATCTGACACTATTCTCCCTTATTAATATTTATGCTTGGAACGAGTTGATTGTTTTATGGCTCTATAATCATGCAAGAAGGGTTTACAAAATAGCATAGATTGGATGGCGTGAGCATGAGATATTTATCTTTTTAAGGATCAGGACTGAAGGGTAGATGGTCAAGACATGATGTCAGCAGCGCTCTTTTGTTTGAAATATTTCTCTTAGCCTTGTAGATGGCCACATTCCCCCTATACCTTCAAGTGTTTCTTTTTTCTCTGCAATATACCCTCATTATTATAAGGACATCAGTCATATTATAATAGGGTCCTTTATAAGTTCAGTTTACCCCAGTTACAACTTTAAATTGTCCCTCTTCAAATATTTTTACATTCCAAAATTACAAATTTTGTAGAACACAGCTCAGCCAATGACTTGCTCATTCCTTATTCTTCTTTGCTTATTCACCTCCCATTTTCTTGCAATGAAATGGCTCCTCCTCCTCCTCCTCCTCCTCTTCCTCCTCCTCTTCTTCTTTGTATTTTTATATTGGTATCTATAGTTTAGATACCTCTGATGAGGCTTGGTATAGTACCATCCTAATCACACCGCAAGGTCACAGTTTCAACACCAAATCCAAGAAAACAGCAGGCCCCATAGCCTTCAGTCTTGACAGTAAAGAAGGAATAGAGATGAGAGGTCAAGTGATTGGTATGTAAACTCTACCCTACCCCAAATCACAGGGTCTCTTCTGAGGCCAGGAGGCTGCCACAGCACCAAATGTAAAGCAAAATCGAATGGTGATGTCTTTATTTGTTTTCAAGATGGAATTATACTACCTATCGCATCCACTTTAAATGTTTTGATGAATTGTCACATGTGCTGAGCAGAAACATGTCTGTTTTTCTTTAGGCTTACTATCGCTACAAGAGAAAAAGCTACTGACTGTATCAATTACTTACTAAAACATGGCTCAGCAATGACAAACCTTGGGGTGCACACAGCACATCCCAAACCCTAGTATGTTCTCCACTTGTTCCTTCCCAGGAGATCTGGGACTTCTCAATCCATACCTCCGAGTCCTTCTTACTGAAGGCGTTCTCTTCTGTGTACATCTTCCTTTTTGATCTCATGTCTGCTGGATCTGAGCCATCATCCTCCATCCTAATCCACTGGAAGAGAACTGTTACTGCTCTGGAGCAGAGGATATACTGCGTTCAGTTAGTTCTGAGTCCCTTCAGAAAGAGATAACACATGCGGGGTACCCTGCAGAACAGGAGCACCAAAAGATATTCTTAGTGCTTTTGTGTTTAACATGAAATAAGCCATATTCCTAGGCAAAAACAAAAGAAAGAAATCCTTTTATTCCTTTACTTTTGTTTTATATCAAATAATTATTATTTTATAATTTCCAAGTAAATACGGGTAATAGGCACCATAAGTTATCTAGTGACCCTCTTTCTAAATATCTCAGCACAGTTTGTTTTATGCTTAAGGTGGAGTTAATGATGATAAATGTGGTTCTAGGGTGTGGGACTCTGCTGTAAGGTCAAAGTCTGGTGTTTCTGAATAGCCTCTGAGCTCATTACAAAAATAACAGATTCCCTTCCTCAATGAAGTTCCCTCTTCATCTGATCTGGGGTTTCCCCCCTCAACCCCTAAGGAGTGTCACATAGCCCTCAGGGAAGATTACAGACCGGACCCTTTCCTGATAAGAAGCCTGTTCAGCAAGCACCTGGGGATTCCTGGAGATAGCCACACTATGCTAATAAGATGTCTTGGTGTCTTGGCTTTCAACCAATGAACTTTAATTGTATCTGGAGATTCTCCTCCCATCCATAGGATAACTGTGTACATCTTTTGCCTCATACAATAAGGCTTTTTGTTACATAGAGATTAAGTATCCCTAGTACCTCTAGTCCCAATGAATCCAACACATTCACCCTCAAAACCGCTCTCACTGCCTAAGGTTTATAAAGTCCCTGATTTACAGAAATAAAGGCATGCAGGCTTGCTCTCTCACTCAACTCCTCCACCACGACTGTCTGAGACTCAAGACCTGCCTTGGCAGCCACTGAAGCCTGTTCCATCTCAGCAAAATCTGTGCTGACTGCTGCGGAAGCGCCCGCACGGCCTGTGTCTCACCGGACGTGCCTTTCAGGCAGTTTCCGGTGTCCACCTGCTTCCTCTGCCATGCTTAGCATAGTGGTTTACCAAAGGGCTGTAACACTTTCAGCAGCATCACAGGCTTTCGGAGCTCCTGAGTTTTCACTGCTGTCTCATATCAGCAATCTCATTTTAAAAGAGCTAACTGTAACACCCAGTGGAAAACTCCTTTCCACTTCCCCCAGTGAGGCCAAGAGCCTCACCTAGAGCACAGTCCTCGCCCTAAGTGCTCTAAGCTGCACATGCTCCAACCTCACCAGTTCTATGCCAATTCCCCTGTACTCATGGTCCACAAGGCCCACAACTCTTGGCCACTATATATGTTCCTGTTAATTAACATAAACCTTAATTTGGGGGAAGTGGTCTGTACTTTAGGCTCAATGGATAGATCTTTGTCCTGGCTGGATATCCATATCACATGGAGGTTTGTCCCAGTGAAAGTTCTCCAGCCTCAGTCTAGACCTCTGGAATTAGATACTCTGGGGGGTGAGACCAGCAGCCTATGGTTTATCAAGGCCACTTGATGATTCTGAAACACTAAAGCTTGAGAGATGCTAACTGATCTACAACAGGGTTAATTAACCAACTACTGCTCTCAGGCCAAATACTATCTGCCACGTCCTTTTGAAAATGGGCTTCTTGTTGTTGTTCTCCTAGATCTCAGATACAGCAATTAATTTATGTCTCACATAAGGCTGTTTATGTATTGTATTAGTGGAGGTTAGTAGTTAAAAAATCAGGTGGATTCTAAAGCCTGACTATACACTATCTGGTCTTGGCAGAAAAAAAAAGGGAGGGGTTATATTTTAGGCCATACCTCTGACAGACTACTATCCTATAATGATATTCAAATGCTCATCAGTAAATGGCTACTTAGACAATTCTCTATAAAAGGTACATTGTAACAACAGATATAATTAAAGAAGCGATAAATTAGACTAATGACCAAAAAGGATGGTTCATTCATCCCTCTATGAAAAGCGCAGATGCCATGCTTGTCCAACATGTTTCTGCATAAGAGAAACTCAGGGGAGACCTGCCCTTGACCTCTTCTTCTGCTTCTGACTTTGTCTCAATGTTTGCAAAGCCCAAGGCTGGCAAGTCTACTGCTGACTCCTACCCATATACTTAAAGCTACCTTTCCTTCAAATCTTCTTACGTTGCGAGCTGCAGTACATATTTTTTGTTCGCTTGTTTGTTTGTTGAAAGCTTCAGAGCTCAGAATAGAAATTAAATACTAGGAATAGTTCAAGAATCAATGTTGCATTTATGAGAAGTCTGCTTTCGGTTTAGCTGAATATTTTTTCCACAACTGAACTTTAAATGACTTGTACACCGTGTATGTCCTCATTCCTAGAAAAAAAAAACCACTTGAATAATGCTTTTATTAATATGCACAGTCACACCAATTTGTGCCATGAATATAAACAGACTCTCGCATAGTGTACCTACACTAATACTTATTGTCTAAGATAAACATCTTTCCACTTAGCTAGAGCGGTGGAGGCAGAGCCAGTAGGAAACATGAAGCAGCATGACTAATGGCAGTCCTTCTATTTAAGTCCACTGACTGGGAACATCTTGCTGTGCTATACAAGGAGACGTCTGAGTGCTGATGTATGACAGATTAAAGAGACAAATGACAAGAATGAAGACTCATCAAACCTCCAGAGGGTATAAGTGCTCTTTAGTTACAGTTTTTGTTTTCCTGCAAAGCAAAGCAGCCACAATTTAAATAAGTTTTTAAAGTAACAATTTTTTTGGGTAACTCTACATATTTATTCCTGGAAAATGATGCCATAACTGGAAAAGCTCCAGTGCCCCAGTTTCCTAGAAAAAATGTCCCAGAGGAAAGAAGATTATCAACGAGCGGTCTTGGAAAACAGCTGTCTCTGCTCCGGGAAGATGACTTTGGCAGATAGGAAAAGGATCCATGCCTTTATCTAATAGGAAATAGGAACAGAAAACTGGGCATATTTCCCACAATTATCTTTATTTGAAAGATGTGTAAGTCAAGATCTGTAGTAGCAGTTTGGCTGGCTGGGTCCCCTAAAGAGATGATGCAAAAGCCAAGACCATGTACAAATCTCTTCATTTGCCTCCTCAGCCAGTTCAGTATTTGCAGATGAGGTAAGAACTGAAGACGGTGAATTTATGGTCAACCTCTGAGGCTTTAAAATAAACTGCACTTATAAATCCTTTCTTAAACCGGGAGGCTAACCTTCAAAAGAAAAAAAAAAAGCAGATAGTGAACACTGGTATCAGCAGTGTTCATTTGCATGATATATCTGATCTAGTCCATATCACTGGAATAAGCACTATGTTATCTACTGTACAAGCTAAGCAGAGGCCATGTTGGTTGATATTCTTAGTACTTGATACAATCTTGTACTGAAAAAAATAAGTGTTTTTTTTCTGATATCTTACTATAACCCGTGGGGGGGGTGGCGGGGGGTAAATAGATTCACATTCCTTTAAAAAAAATAGTGGTAAATTTCCCATAGTGCTCTAGGAAGCCATGAGGCAGAGAGAGAGAGAGAGAGAGAGAGAGAGAGAGAGAGAGAGAGAGAGAGAGAGAGAGAGAGAACTGTTAATTCTGAAATAATCCAAAACCTATTCATTGCAATATCAATCATAGAACTTTTCTTTATAATATCAACATAGGGTAACAATGGACTCGGCATTTGCAGTAGCACTTCCATTGTTAAAAACTGTACTGTGTCCTGGGATGATGAGATCGACAAGATAGAGCTGTTTGTCAGGAATTGGGCAGGTGACAGCCCTAAAAGTTTGTACAAGAATATTGAGAACTCTGTGAATATCTCCTGCTCATCCAAACAAACAAAAACAGCCAAACTCCTGCAGCATAGTGCTATGCTGCTGAGTGTCTACCAGATAAAGGACAGTTCTTTCCTTTAAAATGGCCTCTGCCTCAGATATCAGCAAACTTCTTATTAGTTTCTATGGGAAGGAAAGAACATTCCGCCTTTTCTGATTTACACATATGCATTTAGGGAATCCTTGAGCCTAATAGTAATATGTATAAACCTTCTAGGTATCAATAACTGAGATGAAAAGGGGTACAAGTGTCCTGACATGAGCATTCAAGGCCAGAGAGGGTCTTCCAGCATAGTAATTAGACAAACTCATCCACCGAGCTCGTGCAACCAGCGAACGTCTGCATTCAAAAAAAGCCAAAGTTTTTATATCTTTTTAAGCAAAATTAAATAGAAAATAATAATAATAACCAGGGAGTATGGTTGGATAAGCTAAATATGTAAATAAAGAATATAACCCAGGGTTTTATACATTCTTTTAATAATGCAAAATACTAGAATGTTTAAGCTTCATATTTCAACCTAACATCACGGCTTCATTCGAAGCCATCCCCTATCTTCCTCACTAAACCAGCATCTTCTGTTTCCTGAGCTTTTTACTATAGCATAAACCAGGCTCTTGGTCTCCCAGAAGTCTCAGGAGAATCTGACAACCGAGTGTAGAATCAGTCTTGAGTTGGAGTAAGGCCTATGTGTGCTTTGAGAGTTCCACATCTTGCAATGCCATCAGCAGAAGCTGTAAACTCGGAGTGAGAGCTTATTTCAACTCCTGGTTAGGCTCCCGGACATGGGGAAAGTTTCACATATTTGATCAGGTCTTGGAGGCACTGGAAACCAGGCTGGGGCCTGATCCTACTTGGGGTAATGCCAATAGGTATGTAAAGGTTACCATAACTCATTGTGAAAACTAGTTGCCACGTGTGATTCAGGACAATAGCAGACCCTAAGGAAGACTTGAGAAGGGGCCTTTAATCCTAACTAGAGTCCCATAAAAGCAAATGGTATCTCAATACACACACACAAACACACACACACACACACACACACACACACACACACACACACACACACATGCAAAAGAAAAACATTTCAGCCAACCAACTCCATATGCTCAAGTCTTAGCACAGAAATAAAAATAATATGTAAAACTAAGACAGAATCTTTCTCCCCATTAGTCACTAATCCCATCATAATGGCAGGTAATGTAAATGTCCTGGAATAAATTCCAGACATAGAGTTCAATAGAATTATTACTATGGTCAAACAACTCAAAGAAGATATGAACATACTCCACAAGAAGAAAAATAAAGATCTGGATTAAATAAGTAAGGAAGATATAAAAATAAAGGCAGAATTTTTGGAGACAATCCTAACTTGAATAGTGTTGGAAATGAAAATCTCAGTAAGTCAAATAAACTCCCTAGTGGAATGGATTATATAAAAAACAGAATTGGGGATGGAAGACAAGGTAGAATTAGATCACTCAGTATAGGCCAATGATAAATTTTAAAAGACATATGAGCATAAAATGAATAGAGTTCTGGAAAAGTATGAAGAGATTTACTCTTCAGATTATGAGCATATAAAAAGAGTAACAACAAAGTAGAGACATAGGTATTATTTTTTTATAATATTTACAGAAAAAATCTCAAATACAAGTGGCCTACAAAATTCCAAATAGATACGCTTACATTTTTCAAAATCCTACTTTATTTAACATTCTTAAACTCTTCTACCTCCTTTCTAGCCCACAGACCAGAAGTAAGAGAGAAAGAAGGTTAGTAGGAAAAGGGGATTGTGCACCTCTTAAGGTGTAGTTCCTTGGGGCAATTTCAATCTTTGTCTTCAGGATACCAGCAGACCAGCAAACAGCAAACAGCAGCAGCAGCAGCAGCAGAGGCACAATTCAACAGAAGCAATAAGACTCTGCTGAATCAGCACAGGTCAGAAGTGGCAAGACTCCACCAGAATGTGCCATGACAAGCTCTCTGGAAAGTGAAGTGTAGAAAAGCGAAGACCAGCGAAGTGATATGAACCAATGCAAAGTGATGCAGAAGTCTTGCCTCACTGTCTGTGGGCTTCTAGTTGTCCTTCTCAGAGTTCACACAAGGATATTTTCCAGCTGGCCAAAACAATGCCCTTTACATGAGACAGCCTCCAGCAAAACATCATGTGCTTTCTCAGGAGTCTGTTTTCAACTAGCAAAGGTCACAAATCTGCTTTCAGCAGAAGAAAAACATTCTCACATCCCACACTTGGGACCAAAACAAAACTCAAAAACAACAACAACAACAAGACATATTCACATAACACAACTGAGTTTTTAAAGGAACTAGAAACTTCCACTTCAGATAGGACCAGAAAAGAAACTCCCCATAATCTATTACAGTTAACATATTAAAAATATGGAATTAAGACAAGATATCAAAGGCTGAAAGAGAGAAATATCAAGTCACTTGCAAAGACAGGCCCATCAAAATAACACCTGATTATTCTATGGAAAATATTGAAGTCAGAAAGACATATCTCAAATTCTGAAAGAGAGCAATGGTCAGCCTGGGCTATTGAAATAGAGGAAATATATTGTCATATATCTGTGCTTGGGATTGGATAACCTACCAGGGACCTCGTTTCTTGAGAGGACTGATTCTCCCAGTTTCACTAGCTATTAATTTCCAGGAGCTCTTTATCTAGGAGTGAGGCCTTGTAAGATTTCCACCATCCATATTGGCAGGTTGTATTTATAAATTTATATGTGTATATATCCAACAATAACTAAAGAATAAGAGGTAATGAATGTGAGAGAGTAGTGAGGACATGGGAGTTGGAAAGACAAAATGGAGAGGAGGAATTATATAAATACAGTACTTGTATGTGAAATTCTCAATAAATAAATAAATTTGAAAGATATTCAATTAATTATTTAATAACACATCTGAAGGTCTTAGAAAACCAAGAGCAAGAACACACTAAATTTTTGGTGCAAGAGGTGATTAAATCTGGGCTGAAACTATGAAATAGAAATGCAAAATAATACAAAAAAAACAATAAAACTAGAGTTGGATCTTTGAAAAGATTAATAAGATGAAAAACTTTTAGCCAAATTTAAAAAGAAAAGGAGGATCCAAATTAATGAAAAGGGAGATACTACAATTAACACTGGGAAAAGTCATAGGATCATAAGGCCGTGCCTTTAAAAAAAAGAACTTCCAGCTATATTTCAGAAATGTGAAAAAATAAATAAAATTTGCAGATGAGAGTTGTTCTTAACCTTCATCAAGGAAGCTTCTCTTTGCAGCACAGACAAACCATAACATAAAAATACAACTAGTCAAAACAAAGAGGACAACTGAGGTGAGGGTCCAGCCCCCTTGGCTACACTTACAACACCACTCTTATACTCAAGGCTCCAGAAATAACAAGAAAGAGGGTAAGAAAACTTGTAAAAGCCAGAGAACCAAGAAGACTTGGGTAAGATTGTGTCTCCTGGAAATGAAAACGAGGCTAACAACATGATACATCAACACTATAGCTTTCCAAAACAAGACCTGAAAAATGGCAATGCTAATAGACAGGATAACATGGAAGGGCAATTGCTGATGGGCTGCACCTACAGCCAATTAACGACAGCCAAGAGGGAGAATGGGTTCTGCAAGCCTGAATACCTCAGTTGGTCATGCAAAACCAAGAGGTCAAACCTGAAATCATACATGTTTACAAACAACACTAAATGGACTCAGCGGGTTGTATGTGTATGTACACATATATGTAATAATGATATTTTTAAAGGAGGTCATGGTTTGACTTTGAGAGAAAGTAAAGTGGGTGTGAGAGGGTTGGATAGAGAAGAAATGGGGGAAACTATCATTATGTTTTTATTAATTAAAATATTAAAAATGAACACAAAGCATTTAAATTTAGACATTATAATAAAAACTGAGTTTCCCAGACCAAAAAAACTATATTTATATTTTACTAAATTGAACAATTTTTTAAAATGGATGAATTTCTAATACATCCAACCTATGATGTCAAATTAAGTTGAAATAAATAATTTAGGCAGATCCCTAAAAATCAATGAATTAAGCAGTAATTTAAAAAATCTCCCAACAGAAAAAGCCCAGGTCTAAATGGAATCAGCACTGGAATCAAAGAGACCACCAATGAACTAACACCTACTACTAAATAATTCTGTAAGCTAGAAAAAGAACTCTTGCAAGTCCTTTTATAATACCAAAACCAGAGAAAGACCCAACACAAAAAGAAAATTATTGTCCAACCTCCCTGTTGAAGATAGATGCAAAATTTCTCAATAAATACTTATAAACCAAATTTAAGACAAATTTTAAAAAGATCATCTATCATTATCAGATTGACCTTATCTCAGAAATATAGAGATGATTCTACATACATAAATTAACAAATTAATTCCAAGCATGAATATATTCAAGGACAGAAACCCATATGATCATTTCTTTAGATGCAGAAGAGGACTTTGAAAAAAATCTGGACAGAGAGGGAGGGAGAGAAATTTAAAAAAAAAAGAAAGAAAGAAAGAAAGAAAGAAAGAAAAAAATTCAACATCCCTTCATAATAAAAGTCTCTAAGACTTTCAGGATACAAGGGATATATCTGAACACAATAAGGGCAATATACGACAAGTCCATAGCCAATATCGTGTTAAGTGGAGAAAATTTTGAAGCACTTCTACTAAAATCAAGAACAACAGAAGGATGCCCATACTTCTGGTTCAACATAGTGTTAAAGTCTTAGCTAACACCATAAGGTAAGACAAGAAGAGGAATACATTGGAAAGGGAGATGTGAAAGTATGCTTATTGGAATGAACACGGTAGTACTTTCCATCTTCTGATGTCCTGTTAAATTTCCTTATTCAGAGCCTTTTCGTTGCACTAGTCTTTTACTTTCTGTGTTATATTTATTATAAAATATTTTTGAGCATATTATGTGTGAGATTTTTTTCCATATTTCTTTCTTTGAAAGTTTATAATTCATATTAAGTAAGATTATTTTTGTGTGTTAATTTTTATCATAGTGCTTCCCTGGGCGTGTTTATTGGTTTTAGGAGATGTCTGGTAGAGTCTTTAGAGCCTTATACGTGAAGAACAATATCATTTGCAAGTAAGGATACTTTTATGGCTCCCTTTCCCATTTATTTCTCCTTTATCTTCTTCTCTTGTCTCATTCAGCTGTAAAGAGAGATGAAATTATGAAATCTGTATGTAAGTGGATGGAGCTGGAAATAGTCATTCTGAATAAAGTAACCCAAACCCAGGAAGACAAACACAGAATGCTCTTTCATAGGTGAACGGTTGCTTTGAGTATTTAGATACTTGAATTTAAATTGGAGTAAACATAGAAGGCAGGAAACTAGCAAAGGACCAACGGAGAATTTCAAGGAAATGAGAACAGAATACAAAGATACAGAGGGGAAAAGGGAATAATGGAACAGGGTAGGTTATATGGAGTGAGAGATGGGAATAGTGGGGAAAAAATTAACACTTAAGACCTTTGAAAATACCCTATGAAAGAGTAGAGGAGTAGAAACCGTAATTGGAATATTTTGTATTTTCAATAAAAGGGGAAGAAAGAGAAAAAAAACATGAAAATAAATTCAAGGTCAAACAGTGCACTTTAGTGAATAGTGACTCTGATAGCCAATCTTTTCCTTCTCTTCAATTTCACTACACTTTAGACAATTTTGTAATATAGACCCCCTTCTCATAAAAGTTGGGTTTATAAAAACAACAAATAAACAAAAACATAATAACAAGATGCATACACACACATATTTTTAAAAAGACAATGCATTCATTCTAGCACATGGAAAGTGTAGCTTATTTATTTATAGTTTATATTCCATTTCCTTGGTGCAAAAGCTTTTAGTCCTTATAAACCAGGGAGCATACACATAAGCTTCCACAAGGAAACTGAGAAACCAATGGAGTTATGCTAAATGGAAAATAAATGTGAAATGAAACAAAAATATAAATTTTACTCTAAATTATGACCCACATATATTTTTAAAAGTAGTTGATTTGGGGTATTTTTAGAAACTGGTTTCCAGCTCTGAAGGTGTCAATAATACCAGAGTGGTTTTTCCAGCTGGAAGTGAGGCACACAGTGGATTCAGAAGGCGTTCCCTGTGCCTCCTGTGCCTTTATGTATTAGCTAAGGGCTTGCACTGTGGAGAAACTCTGTCCTGAGAATGATCTAAATATTTAAATGATACTGAAAACCTGTTTTCATTGCTCTGAGTTTGCTTGGCATCAGGATAGTATTAACCCTCCCACAGAATATTAATTGTGTTATCAACTCAGCCCATAGGGCTGGACTTAAGCCTTTTCTTCCTGAAGGAGCTTTATCCCATTTCTCAGACCCTGTTTGTATCATGTTTCTAAATTCTGCCTCATTCAATTTAAAGTCACTCTAAAGAATAACTATCCCAGAGTGCCTCGAAGACAGTTTCTGGTTAATGAAAACAGTCCTCACACTTGCATATGTCAAAGAACAAATTCAGTCTCTTTCGGATCGCTCACAGTTATTTGTTAGCCTGAAAGCTATTATTGATTGTTAATGAAGAACACTCTTGATTCAGGAGTCCTTCCTCAGATTCTGGGTTTCAAATCCCAGCATCCTCAGGTTTGTCTTCCTTGGGCTATTACCGGCCTGGAGAGCAAGGCAGGGAGCTAAGGCAGCCAAAGCTCGTCCTCTGGGAGGCTCAGAGCAGATTGATGAAATTGCAGGTGGTATTTAACTAAACACCAAGCCTACCTGGCAGAAGCCACACCGCAATCCAAAAGGAGCAAAAGCGATGCATTTTAAACACACTCCCAGCCGTTGGTCTGTCAGTAACAAATTAGACTTGTCACTTTCTCCAAGCAGATTTAGTGAGGACATTACCAATGTTAGTGATCTGTGCTTCCCGCCAGAGGAAGACGCTGGAAGCTGAGTGTTGCTTTCACCTAGGGAAAGCTTTCATTTTCTTTACATTTGGCCTCTTTGAGCTAATAGGCAGGGATTTTTCACAGTCCTCCCTGACATCTGAAATGTCAGACAATTTGAAATCTCTTATATACTCTGTTCCTCAATAGACCAACCAGCATGTTCCCAAACTTACTATTAGAAAAACTCAATTCAGAAAAGTCAGGGAAATTACCCTCAAATAGGAGTTTTGTGATGGTGGTGGTGGTGGTGGTGGTGGTGGTGGTGGTTTGTGGTGGTTTGTGTGTATGTGTGTGATATACACACATGTATATGTAGTATATGTGGTGTGTGTGCATATGTGTGCATGTGTGTGATGTATATATGTGTGATATTGTGTGTTTATATGTGCACATGTGTATAGTGTGTATAAGTTATATGTTGTGTGTATATGTGTGCATGTCTGTATATGCGTACATGTGTGTGTGTGTGAGAGGGAGAGTGTGAATGTGCACATGCACTCATGCACATGCAAAGGGACTTCCATTACAAATTGCTGGCCCCAGTTGGCCACCGAGTTGCTATTTTTAAAGATGTGTTTTTAAAATATGGTGTTATAAACAAGGCTTAAATTCACATGTGTCTCCTTTCTACTGAATGCCCCTGTTTTCTCAAGAAAGGTGCTGGAATAAAAGGATGAAAAGGACAGGTTGGAGCCTAGTGTTGTTATTAAACACTTTGTTTCTACTCTATGGAACATCACCGTGAGGGACAAAGCACCTTTAGCTTATCTCCAGACAGTAAAGACTTTTCTCTAAGCATAGATGGCATGATACTGATAGGCAGTTTATTTCCCTAAGGCATTTGTTTAAATCAGAATTCGCTCAGAAAGGCAAACAAAATTGACATCATTTACTTTGCAACAGAGGATAATTCATGGGAAAGATTCCGCCTAAACTTAGTAAGTGCCAGCAATTATGTCAATGACTTAAACTCCAAAAGAGAAAACAACAGCAAAAAACCTAATTTGGATGGCTCAGGTTGAAGCTGGCTGAAAATTTAATTCACGAACACACAGAGAGATTACTAAAAATAAAAACAACTAAATGCTGTGTTACATTAAAGGATACAATGGGGTTCAAAGAGAAACTATTAAGCTGGGTTTATTGAAATTAGGCTATTTATAGAATAACCGCCCTGAGTTTGCCAATAGCTTTGTACTTTCCTTTGAAGTTGAGGAACTCCTTCACCAGCCTCAGGTCCGGCCCAGCTACACAAAAACAACTTAATAAAAAGCGTAATTATGGAGAATTTAAAGTAAAATTTATTTCAAGGCCCTAATGTTATGGATTGCTCATTCTTTTTTTCTTTTTTTCTTTTTTTCTTTTTCTTTTTTTTTTTAGATTGCTCATTCTTAGGAGTGAAGGAAGACAAGAAAGACGAGTGCAAAGAGAAAACAGATTAAAGAGTAAGACTTTTCCTGTGCTAATTTTCCTATTAATTTGACAGTCAAGTTTGCATTCAGGAATGAGTTGGATTTGCATAATAGCTGGGGAAAAACTTTTAATTTGGTACCCCAGATAGGAAACACCAGAGACATTCTGGAGTCAGCTTGTTCGGGTTTGCGTTTGAAAAGTCCCTCACAGGCTCCTGTGAACGCCTACCCTCAGACCGTGAGATGCTTAAGGTTGTGAAGCATTAGCGGGTTAGACTGCCTGGTAGGAGGGCGCTATTCAGGATGGACCTCTGAAGGTCACAGGGAACTCTGGTCTCAGCTCACGGTCCCTGCTTCATATCTGTTCCAAGTCAACAGTTGTATTCCCATAGCCTCGTCTTGCCCACTGCGATGACTAAAATGTGTGAAACTGTGAGCAAAACAAACCTTTCTTCCCGGAAATTGTTCCTATCGGGTATTCTTTGATACCTTCACAGTGATAAGGAAGTAATTAAAGTACATCTCTAGTTCTTTTTCCTCTGCTTCTTATCCAGGACAGCATCTGCTGTCAACATGGGACTCAGAAAACTTACACACACACACACACACACACACACACACACACACACACACACACACACACACACAGAGCCAATCTCAGGATCATGGGGTTTTCCCAGCTTTGAAGTGGTCCACTGCACAAATACACACCAGCATGGATCTCTAGAGGTATTGACATCTCTAGTTGATTTTTGTTTGAGGATTTAAGGTTTAGGATTTTCATTATTTTTGTCTCCTTTCCTTTCACTCGGCATCTTTCTCATATATATTTTCCCTGCATTTATTTTATCTCCATTCCATTTTAGAGCTACTATCTTTAACAACCCTTTTTTTTTTTTTTTTTTTTTTTTTTTTTTTTTTTTTTTAGTCCAAATAAGTCTGCTGTCTGTGAGTTCTCTTGCACAGGGGAGCTGGCCTCTGAGCAGGCTTGAATTTCAGGTTGGCTGCATAATTTGATAAGGTCTGAACATACTATTCTGGCAGGCAGCGAGAGTGAAGTCAATGGCAGTTGTACTGAGTACTCAAGGAGCATAATTATCAGATGTAATGGATTTTGAAAGGACCACTGTGGATTTTGCCACAGGTCGGCTACTATTTATTCCATTAATTCCCAGACCTTTGTAGATTTAAAAGTGCCTAAATCTATAGAAACAAATTACACTAAAGTCTTTTTAAGTTCGGCTTAAGACCCAAGATACAAAGAAGAGGATAAAGGAACAGCAATTCTGAAATTAGGGAAGAGTGGTTTTTCTCTAACATATTAAACAACTGTGTTCAAAATAAAGGAGAAAGCCAAAAATATAAGCTGTGTGTACGTGTATGTGTGTGTGTGTGTGTGTGTATGTGTGTGCTTGTAAATGTTTATGACATATGCTTATGTACATATGTTATCTTTTACTGTAGCAAAAAGCAAGTCTAAATTTTAATAGTTTATAAACTAAAACATTTATTTTTTTACTCATATCTATGAAGTGATATAAAATTCCAGATAATGAGAACGTATCTATAGTGAGGTAAAGATTAATTATCAGACAAGATGGTAGAAGAGAAAGACTCACAGAGAACACAAAAACTCTTGGAGGTAAGAACCCCGGTTGTAGTTATGGCTTTGTAAGTGTACAACTATTTCAGAGCTCATTAAACCAAGCCCTTGTATTTAAATACATCATTTCAAAGAGTGCAAAGGAAAGTTCATTTCAAACATGAGGACAGCAGGATGTCTGGCATGACATAAGCCCCGAATCCCTGTTAAGATCTTTCCAGTGTTGCTCTTCCTATCACTGAAACAGATGTCCTTGGGTCATTGATGGCATCAGACATATTCTACAAAGATCTACTTCCTACTCGCAGGGGTAGTTGCATTCCTATGTCAGTGTTCTTCCACGGCAGAACTGACAAGATGGGTCACAAAGCCAGAAGACTAACTGACCACGGTATGTTTTCTCATGTCGCCTTCATCCTTATCATCAAGTATGGATGACATTGTTGTTGACTGCATTTTAGCAACCTCCTGTATAAAGATACAAAGGGCAATTTGAATTGGATCAGATGAGGTACTGTCTTCATATTAACAGATATGCAAGTAAAAAGCAGCCCTCTTCATGTCAGGGAGACTATCTTTTTTACCATGCAGCTAGGACCTGTTTGGCCACTGACCCACGCTGATTAGAAAGGAAACCAAAAACAGAGGCTTTCGCTTTACAGTAGGAGCCAGTTCTTCATTAACTCATATTTTAGAAATAGGAAAATATGATAAACAACTGGTTTGTTATTCTTAGGAGGAGAAAAAAAACTAGTTGAGTCACAATTATTCAATTTACATATTTAAATGCACCTCTGGGATTAAAGCTTACTTGACCATGGTAGATGATCTTTTTGATATGTTCTTGAATTCGGCTGGCAAGTATTTGAGAATTTTTTCATTTATGTTTCTAAGGGAAATTGGTCTGTAATTCCCTTTCTTAACTGCATGAGTTTTTATGTGGTCAGAGCGACTGGATAATGTTCCCTCTGCTTCTATTTTGTGAGAATAACTTGCAGGGTATTGGCATTAACTCTTCTTTGAAAGTCTGATAGAATTCTGTGATAAAACTATCTGGTCCTGGAATTTTTGTTTTGTTTTGTTTTGGTTTTTTTTTGTTGTTGTTTTTGTTTTTGTTTTTGGTTAGGAGATGTTTAATGACTGCTATTTCACTAAGGAATATAGTTCTGCCTAAACTGCTTATCTGTTTTTGATTTAACATTGGTAAGTGGTATGTATGGAGAAAATTATCCATTTCTTTTAGATTTTCCAGTTTGATGAATTTTACAGATTTTTAAAGTATGCCCTGGTAATTCTCTGCATTTCCTAGGCGTCCTGGGACACATCTCTAATTTTGTTATCCTTTCTTTTGTCTTTTAGTTAATTTGGCTAAGGATTTGTCAATCTTGTTAATTTTCTCAAAGAACTAACTTTTGTTCATTAATTCTTTCTATTTTGTTGTTGTTGCTTCTATTCTGTTGACCTTTTTGCCACCTATTCATTTTGGATGTGACCTCTTCTTTTCTAGAGCTTTCTAGTGTGGTGCTAGGTTACTGGTATGAGATCTTTCCAATTTCTTCATGTAGGCGCTCGGTGCTATGATCATGTCTCTTAGAACTGCCTCCATCATGTCCCATATGTTGAGCTATGTTGCACATTCATTTTCATTAAATTCTAGAATGACTTCTTTCTTAATTTCTGTCTTTACCTATTTTTCATTCAGTAGTGAGTTGCTTAGTTTCCATGAGTTTTTAAGCTTTCTGTTGTTTCTGGTTTTGATATCTAATTTTATTTCATGGTGGCCAGGTAGGATGCAGGACGTTATCTCAACTTTCTTGTATCTGTTGAGAATTGCTTTTTCTCCACATATATGGTTAGTTTATGAAAAGTTCCTGAAGGTACTGAGAATAAGGTATAGTCTTTTGTGTTTTGGTAAAATGTTGTGTGAATATCTGTCTAGTCCATATTTTTTTAAAATGTCAGTTAGCTCCAGCATTTCTCTGTTTAGTCTTTGCCTGGATGACCTGTCCATTGTATAGAGTGTAGTGTTGAGGTTTCCTAGTATGAATGTATGAGGGTCAGTATGAAAAGCTGTAACAGTACTTCTTTTATGAATTTGAGTACCTTTGTGTTTGGTTCATAGATGTTAAGATCTGAGATGTCCTTTCAATGGATTTTTCCTTTGATGAGTATGCAGTGTCCTCCCCTATCTCTTCTAATTAGTTGTGATTAGAAGTCTGCTTTGTTAGATACTCAAGTGGCCACACCAGCTTTCTTCTTAGGTCCATTTGCTTAGAACACCTTTTCCATCCTTTTATCCTGAGGTGATGTCTATCCATAATACCGAGAATTGAGACATCGGGCAACTTACTGACACACTTATTGGCCATACTGATAGCCCTTTTGTGAATTCCTCTTTTTTCTCTATTAAATATTCAAATTGATTTTGAGTAGGAATCTCTTAACAAAAGTATGTATTGCAATCATCTTCCTTCATTCTATAGCTCGTCATTTGTTTTTCAAGTATGAGTTAGCAGTAGTTTTTTTTTAATATGGAGTACAAAATTTATTTTTAAACCTGATGCCAAGTGTATCTTTTTGTTTTGTTTTGTTTTGCTTTTTTTTCTTGTACATATGTTTTTTTTTTACTTTTATTGAATGTCTATGATTTACACGTCATGCACCAAAATCCATCTCCTGCCCCTAGTAAAATAAAACCAACAGACAAACAAAAAATCTTGTCACAGAAGCTGTAGTGTATCACGCAGTATAGCCTTTTGTCCATATATGTTTACTTTCAAATGTTCATTATTACAAGTCATGGGTCTGGTTTGAGGCCTACACTATTGCTACTGGATCCTCACTGGGACTGCTCTTGGATATCCTGTTGTTGCTGTGTGTCAAGGAGATTCTTAACCTTTGAATCTGCGGGTCTGGCCCCTTCATGTGTTCCAGTAGGTCATACATGGGGTAGATGTTGGGGTGAAGTCCACTCAGAGCCCTGGATCAGGGCTCACTCCCTTAACCTCAGGGCAAGGACCACTCTCCCGCTCACACATCATCATGGCAGGGCTGGCTCACCCACTCTCATGTCCTCAGGGCAGGACCTGCTCGCCTGCTCCCGTGTCCTCAGGGAAGGGGCCGGCTTACCCATTCCCATGTCATCGGGGCAAGGAGCAATAGTTATTTAATTTAATAAATGCTCCTCTTTAGATCATTTCTTTCATAATTAGGGATTTTAAAAGAAGCCTTGTCTAATTTTAGATCATGAAACCATAGTTCTGTGTTTTACCAAATAATCAAAATGTTGTTGTTCACACTCAGACCTGCAGCCCAGTTAGGAGGGAGCTTGGCGTGAAGTTTGTGCTGAGACACATATTCTCCTAAGTCGATTTCTAATTAACCTTAAATGTTTTTTGAAAACCAAAAAAGGTCATTTTACTTCCATTTCTTTACAGTGTTGATTTTTTTCTCTGTCCTGTGAGAATATATGTGTTAGATTTTTAACTCATTGACTTGTTCCATCTGTCTGTTTCTCCTGAATTTACAACACTCTCTTCTAATTGTTGAACATCCCGGTCAATCGTCTTCTCTCTCTCTCTCTTTAAATTTGTTCTAAGTTCTTCTTGAGCTTTATGCTTTCTATATTAATTTTAAAAACCAAACGCTGTTTCCAACAAAAAACAAAATAAAAATTACCTGAAAATTCAAGACAGCTGTATATTGAAAAGACTAACTTCTTATGGAAGTGAGGTCTGAAAACATGGAACCCTTAGTCTGGGGACACAGTCACTACATTTTCTTATTGAGTCCTCTAAAATTTATTTCAGGAAACAGGTTTCAGTGTTGGAATCCCACCTACATTTGTTAGATCTATTCTTAAATTTCTTGTTGCTTATGCTGTGACCAATAGCTTTTTGGTAACTTTCAAATCAAACCTATGTAGAGTGATACAAAGGAACATGATTTATTGTTTGATCTTGAGTTGAGTGACAGCATTAAGTTAATTTATTACTTTGGGTTATTTTTATTTTCCTTGTACTTATTATACAACCAACAGAGGTTTTAGGTTTTGTGTAAATGAATACAATTTAGTTCATCCTTTCAAATCCTTAAGTATTTTCTTTCCTGAGCCACATTTATGCCTGAAACAGAAACATCTCTTCCACCTGTAGGATGTCACTAGGTACATTATTCCTACATTACTTTCAGGTTAATATATTACTTCCTATCACTAATTAATGATTATTAAATATGATCATTAGGATCCCCCTCTCCATTTTTTGAAGAAACTTATTGGTTTTAGTTTTTACCTGTTGGTATAGTAAGTCCTATTGATTTGCCTTTTAATGTTAAGCCAAGCACATTATTTTAATTAAATAGATTATCATAAAATATTCATACATAGTTATTTAAAGCTGGTTAATATTTCATTGAAATTTTTATGTTTATATTTATAACTTATTTTTAACATATAAATTTATTTTATTATACATGAATAAAACAAACTACATGCAGCAGGAAGAACCATGAGACAATCATGAGTTATATAAATGTTACATTCATAGTGATTTGGCTATTTGTATTTATCAAACTTGAAGTAAACATCTTTCCTATCTTGTTGGGTCTAAATTTCTGATTGAAATTCAATATCTATCATATCTCATCTCTATTAAATTAAATCATTTATCTTGTTCTAAAGAGATCTTGTCCCCTAACCAACTAAACTTGATTCTAAAACTAATCTGGTCTTCAACGCTCCCCCCACCCCCCGCAGAGACTTGAAAAGGAATTAAACTTAAATGCCTGAGTGAACCAGTAGTGCAGGTTAGCAGCTTCCAAAATGAAAATATGACTGAGACAGTTTACTGCCTGAACAGTCACTCAGCACTCTATAATAGTAAAGCATCATCTGCAGCCTTCTAGCCCAATATCTCTGAAATACATATTCACAAGGCCGGAGCTATTGAGGACTTGTTTACCCTGTCTTGGCAGAGTTCAGCTGTTGATTCTGCCTGCATCTAAGCTTGCCCATCTCTAGACAGACTTCTGTCTGTGGCAGAAATGAGGACATTTTGCCCAATGGCTGGTTTGCCACCTTTGAAGCCATCTCCATAAGGAGGTTCTGTGATGCTTATCATCTTCTTTGAGGTCGGATGGGTGTTGCCAGGAGTTAATTTGTCTTGTTGTCAAAGAATCTTTAGAATAATAAAAACATCTTTAAATGTCATATTCTGTAGGTCTCTGAATCTTTTGAAGACCTTATTTAACTATTTACTTTATCTATCCAATGAATCGTATCTATCTGTTAGACTTAAGATATATAGTCTTGTGATAAAGTTAGACTCGTATTTGACATGATCGGGATTTGCATCAATATATAAAATTCTATACCAGTAACTTAAAAATAACTTTCTTTGTGAATAACAATTAAGGCCTTGAGTTGAGGAGTTGGTTCAATCATCTACCTTTTGTTCTATCCTCCCTCTATATTTCTATATCCCCCTTTCTTTCTTTTCAGCTACTATCTCCTTATTTATGAATAAAAGATAAAGGAAAAGAGAGATGTCCCTGAGTTCAGCCTAATTTTCTCTATATATAAAGCTAATAATACCTTATAACCATGCTTGTGGAAAATAATGTTTTCAAAACAAAAGAACCAGACACTGACACTGGATCAGACCTGACAGGATTCATTCCTCTCAGCATGCTGGACGCTGACATCCTGCATCCTCCTTGCTCCAGCCCCAGACGCCTCTGTTCTCTTACCCATCAGAATTGGACAGCTTCCCAGACAGTGTTGTAGAAAGCTTCTTATCCCATTTGGTCCAGCATTTCAATCTGTCCCACACAGGACTCCTATTAAGCCTGGAATCTCTCAACACTTAGAAATTGGACCACAAATGCAATCGCTGGCTTGCTGAAGCATTTTCCCCAATTTTTTGAGCTTTTTCTAAGGTATTATTTGCCCAAATCAGCATGAAGAAACCTTAAGAAAACAATGCCCCATTTCCTCTAATGGGCTTTGGGTAGGTTACTGTTTGCTCTCTTGCTTATAATTTATTAAGCTATACTCTTTCCACGTGATTATCATAAATTTATGTCAAAAGAATTAGAATATCACATGAATGGAGCATTCTATAATATACTTTATTTTTCTTATTTTCTGAGGAAGTTGGTATGTTTCCATTTCTCTAAACTATTTGCTCATGTAATCTAAAACTTTAAGCTGTTTACATTATTAGTTTTTAAAATATCTGATTTTTAAATAGTTGTAGTTTTCACACTAATACCATCTTTCCATTTCTATTATAAGCAATACTTTCTTTTCTCTTTCTATTTGTGAAAAACAAATGTGTTTTTCTGAAGTATAATTGTTCAATTAAATTCACTCTTATTCGGACTTTTTTTTTTATTGTCTTTAGCATTACTTCCCTTTTTCGAACACCTTGATTTTTAATTCCAAAATAATTGACTTCTCTTTATTTTGATTTAAATTTAATTTGAAAGTAAATTTTGATATGGTGTGTACATGGGAGCATGTGCCATGGCGTTGTGTGAAACTCATGGGCAACTTCAAGTCCATTCTTTCTTTCCACCTTTACCTGTGTTCTGGGGATCAAAGTCAGGTTGCCAGGCACGATCAGCAAGCTCCTCCAGCCACTGAGCCATCTTATCAGCCTTAGCCTTTATTTGTTTTTCTTAGTATAGTATTAGTTTCATTTCATTAACTTGGGCAGATTGTACATTCATTGCCACCCACTTAGCAAGATTTAAAGCCAGAATTACTAATAGCAACTTATAATTCTGCTTATCAGTCATTTATCTGAAAATACTTAGACTAAGGGGAATAATACTATTGGTTTTAATCTGCCCACTGTACCAGTAAATACGTCATATTTTTCTTTCTTTACATTCTCTTGTTAATACAATGGCTTGTGAGTGGTTTCTTTTTACCCTTTCTTTACAAATGATCATTGAGATCTTGGTTATGTGCATTTTACTAGTAGATACAGAACTGGGATTACTAGATAAAAGTTCTCCAACCTAAGCTTTATGTTGTTTCCATGCATGCTGTCCTACCATACCCATAACTAATGCCTTCACGTGACAGAATTATAGCTAAAATGAACAATATATTTCATGTTTTTATATTTTACAGACGACAGATTCCATAAAATTTTACTTAAATGCACTGTACCAGCAAAAGTTTGAATCTATAGTTTCCTCATTTCTAGGTCAATAATGCCCCTGACTTTTAAATTTGCATCAGAGAACCCCAATTAGGGATTAATTTGCCACAAATTAATGTTGTCTCAAGATCCACATGGTACACCTGGCTATGAACCTTAAGAATAGTTAACTTGTTAGTATCTCCACACAGGAACACAAAATACCAACACTAATCCTTTTTAGCTCCCTAAAGTACTTCATGAGTTCAAGTTATTAAATCAAAACAGTTTCCTGTTCCCCATTGGCAACCAGAGGGGAATGAAGGTGGCCGGGGGTTGGGGTAGATGAAGTATGAATTAGAAAATTTCCTAGAAATACCAAAGGTGTCATCTGGGTTCAAACTTGAGTTTAGGCACCACAAGAGAGGGATTGACTGCAAAACATCATTTGCCTCCTTTTCTTATCTATTGGCCTCCAACATTTTAGTCTACCCAACTGGCTCCCTGGTTCTTTTAAGGAGACCCAAGTCATTGATATGGCAAGACCCTATAGAAGATGGCAAAAAATGAGAAGGCCAAAGCGGTAGTTTGAACTTCTCTGCCACGCAGGCTGAAGGTCAAGATGATGCCACTGAGAGACATCAGAAAGTGTGAAAAAACAGCTCTGAGAGAAGCTGTTTCAAAGGAGGCCTCTGAGCTTTCGCTGAGAGACACTAGGCATTACTACCCTGTAGTAAAGAGAAATGAGAACTCCTATTCCCCAAAGAGAAAAATACATCTCCGAGTGTGACAAGCACTTAGCATTATGGATAGCATCTGCCTGGGCTCTTATCATGATATAAATTTGTCTTCTATTCACTGACTTGAACAGAAACAAAATAATATAGAAATGTGAATGAAGCAGCACACACAAATTTTATTATAAGCTGCATGGTAATCAGACCATGTGGGTGGAGGGGTAGTTTAGAAGTATACAAAAAAGAGGGCAATTTATCAACTTTATTATTTATAACCCATATTGGAAAGCCAATCTGTTTATTAATAATAAGGCAAATGCTTCCCAGAATGGAAATTTTTTAAAGCTGTGCCAACATAATCGGAGTTTACATAAAGTTCCTTATCTGGTTTGTATGAACTTGTTGACAAGATTGTTTGTCATCCCTTTTAGATGAAACATAAAATGGAATTTTGGTCACCAGGCTCATAAAAACTGTATTATACTGTAGTATTTTTTTTTCTAGGAGCAGACACACTAGCAGTGATATTCTGGGTGAATCAACTTGAGATTTATCCTTTATATTAAGCTTCTAAAAGACAAGACTCGTATCTCTTGCAAACTTAGTGAGACGTGCAGGCCCAGGTGATACAGAAGGTGTGCTGTGGCAGAGGGAACCCTGGAAGTTCGAATAACTATGGGATGGTAACCAAAGTGCTTATTGCAGCTAAGGCAAAGTCGGACACATAGACTTTATTATCTTTAACTCCTTACATACACGGCTCCCTCGGGTAGATGACTTTACTTCTCAAGAGCCTCTCCTAACTGCTCTTAAGAAATAGAGATGTGTACATTCCTTAACGCTAGATTAGACGCTTAAGGTCCCTTATTTAAAGGAGCAAAGCACTCAATAGTTACCATAGAGGGGCTGTATAGGAGCATGAACCTTCTGTATTTTATAAGGATAAAACAGAGGAAACAAGGGATAAAATATAAATTTGCATTTACTTGATAGCAAAAAAAAAATCACTTTTTCCAATAATGCTAGCCTTAAGCATATTAAGGAAAAATATAAATAAAGAGGCTTTTAAAAAGTTGCAAAAAGTTTAAGAAATAAAAGTGGGGCAAAAACTGACATTAGTAAAGTCTGTATTTTCTAGTTACAGAAATTCTCTCCCTCCCCCCCTCTCTCTCTCATACACATACACACACACACACACACACATTCTTGCTCTATCCATCCTCCTTTCTGTATGTTTTTGTTTGTTTGCTTGCTTGCTTTTGCTCTATAGAGCAAACTCAGAGCTTCCTTTCTGCCAGGTAAATGCTCTACCACAGAGTTATACTTTCACTCCCAGTTTGGGATCTTTCTTAGAATGAGTTTTCTTCTTGAGGTTTATATTTTGGTTTGAAGTCACATCTGGGAGGTAGAAATGTCTGTATTTTATCATAGTGATCTGAAGACAAGTGGCCTTGGGCAGCGTTACTCAGATCTCCCAAAAGGCCCATGTTCGGTTTTCCTCCCTAAAGATACAGCTTCATGGAGGCTGTAGACCTCTGCAGTGCCGAATGCAGCATTCTTCAGTTTCTTTTCACATAGTTTTTAGGCTACAGAGAAACCACAAGTATTAGTCAGGGTTCTCTAAAGGAACACAGTGGCTTATAGGCTGTGGTCTAGGTAGTCTATCAGTGGCTGTCATCTTCTGCAAAGGCCAAAGATCTGGTACTTTTTCAGTCCAGGAGACTGCATGGCTCAGCAGTACTGATCCAGTGCTAGAGCCCTGGAGGATTCCTATCGGCCTACTGGTCTTCAGGCTATGTCAGAATCCCAAATAAGCAGGATCTGAAATCAGCAAGCGAATGCCCCAACAACAGGATAGAGGAACTTCTCAATAAGAGTAAGGGCAAGCAAGCAAAAAGCAAAATCTCTCTTCTTCCATGCCCTTCTGTGTGGGCTGCCATAGAGGTGTGGCCCAGGTTTAGAATAGGTCTTCTGACTCCAGATGAGCAGTCCACTAAAGCCTTCGCAGATGTGCCCAGCTGCTCGCGTTTAATTGATTCCAAATGTTGTCAAGTTTTCAACCAGCATTAGCCATCATGCCGCCCCTAGTCCCTGTCTCTCCACCACTCCTTAACTCCAGTCCTTAATTTTGTCTTTTGCCTCTCATTTCTAAGTGTTTTAACCCAAACAGAAGCTTCTTCCCGTAAGTTATACATTACTTCTACAAACTGAACAGAAAGCTAACGATACAATTTCATTTTAAACACGGCTAGATGTAGACTCCATTGGCCAGTGCTACTGAAAATTACTTTTTTTAGATAATCCAAACACAGACAGTTGATCTCAGAGCTGGAAATAGCCCCAGCTTCCCAGCTTCCCAGCTTCCCATCCCTCGTGCTAAGGAAGTAAACCCTGAGACACTCCGAACTGCCCTTCTCACATGTGGAATACGAGACAGACTAGGATTTCAGCCTTTCACCCACACGATGCCTGTGCCATAGTGTTTATGATGTACTCGGCTTTCCTCGGCATGCTGTTCAAGGGCTGAGGGACTGTGCCTGGATTACAGAGAACAGAGACAAATCAGGCAGCCTCTAACCTGCAGCACACACACTGCAAGGCTAAGGGAGAGGTCAATCAATATGTGTGTAACCGCATTCATCCTGGCTGGAACACGATCACAGGCAAGCCCTAATTCTGGTTTCTACTCTTTGTAGCTGTGAAAGTCTGACAGTCCCTTGTGTTAAGGTCTTATTTGTGACAGTCTTTCTCTTGGTGGGCAGTATCAGTATTCTGTGTACAGACAAGGCTGTGCACATCTATAAATTGATCCCAAGACCCAAGTGAGAAACTTCTTAAAGTGACAAGGTCCAATTAACTTATAACACACTGGGAACACAGTAACTGGGAAGATGATCGAGATCCTGCTAAGTCCTCTGGGTTACTCATTTACTTCATTAAAAAATATGTATTGCTGAATCTAAACATATATTTAGTTTTTTCCTTTCCCCCTTCTACTCTAGGGGCCGAATGCTTTGGTCCTAAGATGATAATGATGCCTCTGGTGTTCATCCCAGGACCTAAATATGGTGCTGCTATAACCTTAATGCTGCCTTCTGCTTTTCACCAGTCCTTGTAAGTTATCTCTAACTAGACCAGAAGAATTTGGTATTGTGATAACAGTTGTGTTCACTCAGTTCTCCTTGTTGGCACCCTTGTCCCATCCAAAACTGTAGGGAAATATTACATCTGGATGCTCAGAGCACCTTTCCTAGAGAAGTCATGGTCTGTTGGATCTGTTTCTTTCTTTTTTTTTTTTTTAATTCTTGTTACATTTCAATGGTTATCCCATCCCTTGTATCCTCCCATTCTTCCCTCCCTCCCATCTTCCCCTTATTCCCCTCCCCTATGACTGTGACTGAGGGGGACTTCCTCCCCCTGTATATGCTCATAGGCTCTGTTTCTTAACAATTAGACTTTATTATACAAGCCATCTATCCTATACAAGAGGGAAAAAAGGTTAAAGGGAAACAAGAATAAACCTTCTGGTATCAGCTCCAGATCCGGATCTTTTGGTGTCTCCTGGCCTGCACACTGGTCCTTTCTCCACAATCTGCACCCTTGTGGTCCAAAGCTGCTGCAGCCTTCTCCTCTCCTCTCCTCTCCTCTCCTCTCCTCTCCTCTCCTCTCCATATCTCTCTCTCTCTCTCTCTCTCTCTCTCTCTCTCTCTCTCTCTCTCTCTCTCTCTCTCGGCTAATCACTGGTCTTTCCTCTGGATCCCTCCTCCCATTGATGTTCAATTAGATAACAGGCTGTCAACAAGAGACTTGATATTCTATGATTATACAGAGGGGGAGGAGGTCCCCCTCAGTCACAGACATAGGAGAGGGGAATAGGGTGAAAGCAGGAGGGAGAGAGGAATGGGAAGAAACAAGTGATGGGATAACAACTGAGATGTAATATAAATAAATTAATAAAATAAAATAAATAATAAAAAAAACCAAAGAAACCCTTTCCTCCCCAAGTTACTTTGGTCATGGTGTTTTATGACAGCGATAGCAATAGTAACCCTAAGACACATATCAAGGTCAGCCACAAAGGAAAAACAAATAAAGATTGGCTTAAAATCCAAAAACAAACAAACAAAAAAACCAAACCAAAACAAAAAAGAAACACAATTGCCTGGCTGGAGTCCCCCTGTCTGCTCCCTGAATTCCTGACACAGGATATTTCCTCCCAGGTTGCAACTCAGTGGGGTATCCATGGTATTTCCAAGAGGTAGAGCCTAGAGGCAAAACCCATCAAGACTGCCTTTACCTGGGATAATGTTTACAATCCTTCCGCAGTGGTCGACATTCGAGAAGAGCTGCACCAAAACCTTTGCTGCCTTCCATTATAGGACCTGTGGCCACCTGAAAAGAGTTGGTAGCATTCTGATGCAATGAATGCAGTTGTATTCATCTGTAGGAACAGGGGTCCCTGCTAATGGACTTTCTTTATTCAAGATTATGTCCCTTCCCAGGAGAAGCACTTAGGCAACATTGGATGTTAGGGAAAAGAGGTCCTTTGCCCCTGACCGACTGTGTATTTGAAGAGCCAAAATCCAAAATTCTCTGCAGGATCATCTGAGCCCTCATTTCCTTTGCAAGTGGCTCTTTATTCGAGATACCTTCTTGATCAGGTAGCTTCTTTTTCTGTTCCTATCTCCAATTAAAACTTTTAAAAGATAAATTATTTTCTACAAGGGAGTCTCACTGGTCATACAAACTATGCTACAGAGCAGTCCCCATGCCAAGCAATAGACAGCCAACACAGAGAAAACTCAGTGATAGTTATTGGCTTTTTGTTTCTACTATGCTTTCTGATTTCTTTGTTTTTATGGATTTGGGGTTTCGTTTGTAGGTTTTATCTATTTATTTATTTGTGTGTGTGTGTGTGTGTGTGTGTGTGTGTGTGTGTGCGCGCGCGCGCGCGCGCGTGCTTTGTCTATGTATGTGTTGTTTCTCATGCTATCTCGTTGTTGTTGTTGTTGTTGTTTTAATTTGTTTTCTAAAGAGATAAAGGTGTAGAGTTGGATGGGAGGGGAGGTAGAGAAAATCGTGGAGATGAAGGAGAAACCATGATCAGAATAAATTATATGAAAAAGAAATCTACTTTAAATTTTTAAAAAAACTAAAGTTCCATCTTATAATCTTTTTTTATGTGATTCAATACTTTATATAAAATCTCACTATCAAAATCAAAGTTACCAAAAAGAGTTAGGTCATGGGACTCACAAAACAAATTTCAAGGGAACATGAGCAAAGATACTTTGCTACTGGTAAACTATAGTGAACACTGGAGTAAAATACAGCTCATAATAGAACCACAAAAGTATAGTTAAGTGGTAATTTAAAAGCAACAAAACAATTTAATGAAGAAGAGACAACTTTTGCACTAAGTGACCAAAGCCAGGCAGTATGTCTTTTATAAAATTAACCTAAAATAGACTATGGTTTTATATGATTTTGATGTAGCTATTCCGTCTTTCTTTGTTTTGATATTAATATGGTACACCTTTTCCCATCCTTTGCATTTTACTTATCTGACTCATAATACATAAAGAAGGCTTGTCATATACACCACATAACTAGGCATTTTGTCAACACACACTGAATGGCATGGCTATTAATTGGTACATTTAGACTACTAACATATAAATTGCTTATTGATATATAATTTTCTCAATATCTACTACATCTGCAAATGTTTTAGATTTATTTCAATTTTTTTCTTTTTCTCACAACTGATTTTCATGGGATTTTATTATATCGTATTTTGTCTCTTAGCACGCCTACAAAAATTTTTGTTGCTACCCTTGTGTTTATAAAAACATATACCAGTGCTGGAGAGATGGCTCAGTGGTTAAGAGCACTAACTGCTCTTTCAGAGGACCTGGGTTCAATTCCCAGCACCCACATGGCAGCTCACAACTGTCTGTAACTCCTGTTTATAACCATTGAGATGTAATATAAATAAATTAATAAAATATAAAAAACATACACCAACTAACCAATGTTAACCTCCAAAAATACTACAGAAACAAGGTGTGGTGATGCTTACCTATAATCTTGATATGTGTATAATATAGACCATTTGAAGCAAGATTTGGCTACACCGCAAGACCTTGTCTCAAAACCAAAAAAACATAACCAACAAGCAAAACAAAACACCCTACAGAAGCATAAAAACGATGCCGCAGTCCTGCTTAATTTATGAAGACGTGCTTAAACCACATGCTGTGGTTTTAATTATCCTTGGTGAGCTGAGGTTCAAAGAGACTAAACATAAAACTCCAGAAATAATTCATAAAATTTAAATTGAACATTCTGAGTTATACGAGGAAACCCTCACATTGTTTTGGACCACCCCATTTTTGGCTGCATCACACATATGTACAATGTGACTCACAGTGCAGGTACCACCCTCCTGCTTGCTACACAGTACCAATCTAGGTAATGAACTACTGTGCTGGCAATGCAGTGTTTGTAATCTCATTTTTTGAGATTTTGAGATATGCAGCTCAGCATGCTGGACTCAGCCTCATGATTATCCTACCTCAGGTTCCCAGAACTGAAATTATATTTTCTTGCCACCACCATAAAATAACTCATAGTTTAGTTATTAACAGCCACAGACTGCAAAGAGTAGCAATGCTTCCAATTCATAAATTACAAATAGAAGCCATAAAGTGTGTTTTTAAAGTAAAATGTATAGGGGAAGGGAATAGGGTGAAAGCGGGAGAGAGGGAGGAACGGGATGATACAAGCGATGGGATAACAATTGTGTTGTAATCTGAACAAATTAATAAAATAAAATAAAGTAAAATGTAAAGAAAGGTACAATAAGATATTGGGAGCTATATCCATACTTTTATCAAAGTGATATTAATACATTATATTTTGTTATAGTTTTTAACCTCTTATTAAGCCTACTTCTTAAGATAAGCTTCAAGATAGATTAGTATGCATAAGAAAAAAAATGTTTGTGTCCTATCTGTAGTTTGCATCCCCCAGTGCATGTTTTGGAATGTGTCCTCTGCAGAAGGGCAGTGCTGTTTTGATTCATGTACAAACATTGGTTTACAGAGACATGGAAATTATCACTCCTGACACCATGGTCATCCTCCAAATTGTTACTTTCATCATTCTAAACAAATGGTTACAAATTGAAAGTAAGAAGACTAAAAGATTTACATTTATCTAATTCTTCGGTGCTCTTTTTTCTTTTTTTCACATAGATTCAAATGTGCGGTCTATATGATTTTCATTCACCCTGGAGAGTTGTTTTTTTTTTCCTTCAACTTTTTGAAGTAATTTTCTCTTTGACAGTCTCATACAGGTCTATAATATGCTCTGATCACATTTAGACCTACACTCTTGACATTACTCAGCTAGGGAAGACTCCTCCCCAGAGCCCCAAGAAGTCATTAATCTAAGAAAAATCTGTGGGTTTGTTTTGTTTTCGTGGGGCTAAGAAAGAAACTCAGGACTTTGGAAGATGTTAGGTAAAGAGAGAGAGGGGGGAAGGAGAATCTACCACTGCGCTATGCTCTCAGATCCAAGAGAGTTTTCTTTTTCATGTCTGAAAGATATTTTTTTGCGGAAAGTATAATCTAAGATTGATGGGACTGTTTCCCTCGACACTTCAGATATTCAGCACGCTCTGACACGCTCGCTGCAGTGCCCAGCCTTATTCCACAACACGCTGTTTTATTTACCTGCAGTTTGAACCTCTTCCCAATGAATCACCTCATTCCTTACTCTCCCTCCTTAATGTGACACGCCTACAGGCACATTTCCTTTGGTGTCTAGCTGCTTTGATCTTCTCTGAGCTTCTTAGGTGTGTGACGCTGTCCGTCATCAGTTCTGAACAACGTTCGCTTCCCTCACTTATGTTTTTTACTGCTTTGTACCCTCACGTGGCGGCTCCGCCTTTCATTTGTCCTGTGCTGCTGGGACGCTCTGTCGTTGACTTTCTCATTTCTCTTCCTTTTGTATTTTTGTTTAGCGAGTTTCTGTTGACATAACCAAGCTTATGGACTTTTTTCCCCCTTAGATTAAAACATTCATTTCTGTCATAAGTTTGTTTGATGTTTGATTTCTAACATTTAACTTTTACTTAGCATGTAAATTTCTTTCACTTACAGTCTCATAAGCTTTTAAAAACATTGATTGACAGTCTCATAGCACATATCTTACATGAATCATCATCAGTTCTGTCCCTTCTGTGTGTGTGTGTGTGTGCGCGTGCGCGCATGTGCGTGTACACACATGTTTAAAACAACCTGACTTAATTGGGCTGCCTTAACATTTATTGTGATTAGAAATTGTCCAAAGCTTCCAGATGTTCAAATTCCTTTTTCACAATTTATTTTGTCTTCCTTGTGAAGCTCTTTCAGCTACCATACATTAGGTAGCAATAAGTGTGTGTGTGTGTGTGTGTGTGTGTGTGTGTGTGTGTGTTTGGGGTGCAACTGAGATCATTTTAGTGTTAACTTGGTATTGATTTACATTATACTAGTAGTTGTGCAATAATTGTATTTTGGAGTTACTTTGGAAACTTTATTTCTTGGAAATGTTTTCTGAGGAGATTGAGGGTAAAATGTCATGTTAGGTATAATTTTCTTTGAAAAACCTAGGTTAAATTGAAATAAATACGGTAAGATACTAACAAGTTATTAAATCAAGACTGTCTGCATTTGTCATGTTTTTACACCACTCTGTAGATTTTTCTATGTATTGAATTTTTTCATAAAAAAATGTAAATTGAAATTAACTTTTCCATCTTCCTGAATTAGTATAAAGGAAGATTAGCTAGATAAATGAAGGACAGTGCACGCTGTTGGAAGGTTTGCAAGAGTTATGTTAATTCCTCAAAGTGGGAATTTTCTCTTCCTAGGTGCAGAGTGTCTATTCACGTAGAATAAATAATGTGGCACTCCACAATCAGTTTCACTTCACCTCACAATCACCATTTTGCAGTAGTGAAGGACAAATCAAATGCTGCCTGTCAAAACTCCCACAATTAGCGCGAGCATGGCCTGTGTTAACGCTGTCGCCCCTGATGGTGTGTGATCAATAGTGAGGTAGACAGAAACCGATGACGCCATCCCTGCTGTGACCATCTTGATTATTGGCGCACACTACCTCCACAGTTGGTGATTACTGAGGGACTGATGCTACACGGAGGAATCAGCCAGGCTTGGTTTCTGTGTCTCAGAGAAGGTGTGAGCCAGTGAACAGCTTCCCTAAGGACGTTGATGTGCATTTAGTATGTAAACAGTCTGTGAGCATGGCTAACTTCTTCATACTTTAGTTGGATATTCAAAAATCCAACATTATGTGAGCTATAAATGGCTTTCAGAATCAACAAGGATTACAAACTCATGCAATAAGCCCACTAGCACAAAGATAATGACATTGAAGGCCAGGAAAATCAAGAAACTTCTCCAACTAGAAGACATGAATGTCTCTGTTCAGTTCTATGTCTTGATAAATATAGATGACATGTGTGTACATATGAAGACTGCACAGATGACGGAGCCATGTACATCTATATAGATGTAAGCACGTGAATCTTGGGAATCTCGTTTGCTCTTTTCTATTGATTTTTATTTTAGATATAATGCAACACATACCTTAGATAAGACAAAAAAAATTCTTGAATATTTTTGTTTCAGTTCAACACTTATTTATTAATTGTTCACCACATACCAAGCAATCAATATGTCTATTGGTTGATAGGGGCTGTTTCTTACTCTTAGAAAACTCAGAGTCTACCGGGAAATAAACAATAGTGAGCCAGGTACACATCAGTGCAGAGGAATAGACAAGAGAGCAGATGCCCAGAGAGAGTTGGTTTTTTTCTAGGTCTTAGCAAGGATTTCCTATCTTGCACTCATATTAACCTCTACAAAATAGAGCTATGACTATGCCATTTCTAGATATTACCACCAAGGCCTCCTGCTGAATCTGATCTCATGCTAAAGCCTTTCCTACCATATCCTCTCTATGCTGCAGTACTAAGATAGGACACACTTGCTAAGTGTACTAGAGGAGAGAATAAAACACTAATTCCTTGTGCTGACTGTAGCCCCTCCTGATACGACATAGCCTCAGTTAGCTTCATTAGCCTCTCTCTGTTGCTGATGCACCCTCTGCATCCCCACCTGCAATGTCTCTCTTCACTTTGCATCTTTTACCAAAAGGGCCACAATGTACTAGGCATCTGACATCTTTGGCTTTTTTTTTTCCTCTAACGATCTCTCATCTTATTATTTTCACCCACATTAAACTCGAACGAGGTCCTCAGGGAATGAGGTTGTATTTCATAAGTGAATGCTTTATTCATAGCATCTGGAGCATAGGATAATTGAAAGTGATTTGGGTTTAGAATGCAATAGACTTTTCCAAGACTGGAATCTATAAAGTGAGAGTCTCGGGGCTCACCAATCAGATATCACATAACATAGATCAACCAGTAGCTCTTTAAACAACTGAAACTCTAAGTCTACTAAATTTTGAACAAGAGACTAAAGCAGTGAAGAAATCCACTGCATTATATACCAGGTAGACAAAAGAATCAAGGGACTCTATGATTTGAAAACAAGCATCAGTGGTGGCTATGCTCTTTAAGCATTGAGGATTAGCACTGAGGACTGACAAGATCAAAGCTATGGCTCTAGATGAATATTCTAAGTAAGTCCTATTGATGACACATGAGGACAGTATTTCCAATGAGGCCCTGCTGTGTGACAAATGTCTACTCACCCAAACCCAGCATGATAAACCCAGAGTTATCTGAAGAAATAGGGGAGATTATTTACGGGAGCAGAAATGATCTAACACTCTCAAAAGCTGAAAATGTAGAGCATACTACACCACTTGCAGGCAGCTCAGATGGCTGAAAATGTCTTTTTCAGGTTGCTTAGGTGGTTTAAAAATCACCCAGGCATGGCCACTCTCTGTTTCTCCAGGTGCCTAGGCTGACCTGAGCCTTTTCTAAGGAGTTCAGTTTGTCTGAGAGTCTTCTAGACAACTAGGTTTGTTTGCAAGCATCTCCTAGCAGTCCTTATGAATTACATATGCTTGATGAGGGAAGGGCCTAGCGCATCTGGTCAGTATCAGGAACTTCCTGAGGTCTTTCTGTTATGTACTTTCTGAGCTTAAGGAGCTTCTCTTTGGGATGGATATTTCACTTCCATTTAAATCACCCCGTGCCCAACAAACAGAAATATTATTTTGGGCTGAAGGGAGGAGCAAGCATAGTGAGACTGTGGGAAGAAATATGAAACCATAATTATTAACACTCAAAATATCACAAAGAACAGAAACAACAAGACCAAACACAACATGATGACCATAGCTAACACATACATTTCAATAATAACTTTGAATACTAATGGTCTCAGTTCTACAGCCATAAGACATGGGCTGGCTTAATGGATCAAGAAACAAATTCCATCTATCTATTATCTACAACAAGTATATCTTAGCTTTAAAGGCAGGCATTGTCTTACAGTAAAAGGATGGACAATAGTGTTCCAATCAAATGGGACCAGGAAGCAAGCCAGTGTCGCTATCAAACTATCTGACAAAACAGACTTCAAACTAAAACTAATTTGAGATATACAGAACAGTCTACCAAACATCAAAGAATATACATTCTACTCAGCAACACATGGAAGCTTTTCTAAATTATATCATACCCTGGAACACAAAACAAACATTGAAATTATCCTTTGTACCCTATCTGACCACAATGCTGCTAGAATTCTCTAGTAAATATACAAACTCATGGAGATTAAACAACTCAATGCTGAATGATTTAAAAAAAAAAAAAGGTCAACGTAGAAATCAAGAAAGAAATTTTTAAAAACTCCCTGGAGCTAGATGGAAATGAAAAAAAAAAAAACCAAAAAACAAAAAACTTCTAATGACACAACATACCTACGGGACACATTAAGATCGGTCTTCTGGGTAAATGTATTGCTCTAACTGCCTACATTAAAAATCAGAAATAGCACAAATAAATGGCATAATGATGAGTTCAAAAGTTAGAAAAACAAAACCAAATTACATCCATATTCAGTCAACAGCAAGAAATAATGAAAATAAAGGCAGAAATCAATGAACTATAAACAAAGAAAAGAATATGAAAAATTAATGAATTTAAAAGCTGTTTATTTGAAAAGATAAATAAGATGGACAGATCACTGGCCCAACTAACTAAAAGGAAAAAAGAGAGTACCCAAATTAGCAGAGTCAGACATGAACAAGGAATCATTAAAACAGACACCAGTGAAATTCAGAATAGTACAAAGGAATATTTTAAATAGTTCTACTCCATTGAGCTGGAAAACCTAAAATAGATGGGTAAATTTCTAAATTCAGCCAAACTACCAAAATGAAACCAATAACCTGAACACATCCATAGCAAGGGAAGAGACTGCAATAGTAATACAAGGCCTTCCAGCTAAAACAGTCCAGGGCAGATGGATCCACAGCAGAATTCTCCCAGACATTCAAAGAAGATATAGAGCCAATCAATCTTAAACTATCAAACAAACAAACAAACAAACAAACAAATAAAACTGAAAGCCATCGCAAAGTCCTTCTGGGAAACCAGTATCACTCTAATAGCCAAACCAGGCAGATAAAAAATAAGAATTAAACTACAGGTCAATATCCCTGATGGACATAGACTCAAAAAAACTCAATAAAATACTTGCAAACAGAATATAGTCATACATCAGAAAGATTTTCATCATGACAAAGTTGGCTTTATCCCTGAAGTACAGGGATGGCTCAACATATGCAAGTCAATAAACATAATAAGCCACATAAATGGATTTAAGAAAAAACACATGATCCTCTTAATAAATACAGAAAAAGCCTTTGACAAAAATCTAGCACATCTTTATGAAAAAAATACTACAGAATGTAGGGCTACAGGAAACATCTCAACACAATAAAAGCTACATGAGAAACCTACAGCCAACATCATCCTAAACAGGGAAAAGCTTGAAGTGATACCACTGAAGTAAAGGATGGGATTGGGCAGCCCCCATCCCCACCCCTTATCAATATTGTGCTCAAAATACTAGCTGGAACAATGAGGCAAGAGAAGGAAATTAAAGGGATGCAAACAGGGAAAGAAGAAGTTAAACAATCACTATTTGCAGATGATATGATACTGTATACTCAAGATCACAAAAATTCTACCAGAATACTTCTGAAAAACCATAAACAAATTCAGCAACATCAGGATACAGAATCAACTGGAACAAACTAATAGCTTTTCTATACACCAGCAGCAAGCATGTAAAGAAGATGGTCATGGACACACTCCCTTCACAACAGCCTCAAGGAAGATGAAATTATCTAGGAATAAACATATCTAAGGAAGTGAAAGCTCTCTACAAGGAAAAGCTTAGACCTCTGAATAAAGAGATAGAAGAAGACAGTAGAATGTGGAAAGATATTCCAGGCTCTGGACTGGTGACATTAACAGTGGAAATGACCGCTCTACCAAAAATTATATATAGATTCGATGTGACATTAATCAAAATAACTGTCTCATTCATCACAGAAAAAGAAAAGCCAGATAGTCCAAACAATCCAGACCAAAAAGAACAATGCTAGAGGGATTGCAATTCCAGATCTTAAGATATAGTCAAGGGCCATAGTAATAGAGACATGTATGGTACTGACCTAAAGGCAAGGTGAACATCAGTGGAACAAAACTGAATGCTCAAGTAAGAGTCCACATAATTTAAGCCACATAAGATTTAATAAAGTTGGGGAAGTAGGCTGCAGGAAAGAAAGCATCTTTAATAATCAGTACTGGGGATACTGGATGTCCACATGCAGAAGAGCAAGATGACACCCATATCTATCACCTTGCACAAAAACTAACTCCAAATGGATCAAAGTCCTCAATGGGAAACCTAAAAACTGAAACTTGTGGAAGAAAACATAGACAGTATCCTACATGACGTTCATGTACAAAAGGAAATTCTAAACAGGATTCCATATGCCCAGGAATTAAGGCCAGTAATTTGACAAGTGGGACTTCCTAAAACTAAAAAGTTTCTGCACTGGTAAAGAAACAAGCAAGTCAAGAAGAAGCCACAAAAAGCGAGAGAGGATTTGACAGCTCTACATCTGAAAGAGGATTAGTATCCAGAGTATACAAAGAACTCAGAATGCAAAGAGTGGAGAAAATGAATGACCCACTCAAAAATGGGTCGGGAGCCTGAACAGAAAGTTCTCAAAAGAACAAAACAAAACAAAAAAGGAGGATTAAGAAAATTTTCCAAAATTGTTCATTGTCCTTAACAACTAGGCAAATGCAATTCAAAACAATTTTGAGCTTCCATCTTACCATATTCAGTGTGATAAAGATTATCAAACCAGCTGACAATAAATGCTTGAGGGGGTGCAAGGGAAAGAGGAAGCCCTATTCACTGTTGGTGGGATCACAAACTGGTGCATCCACTATGCAAATCAGTGTGGAGAATTCTAAAATAAATAAATAAATAAATAAATAAAGTAAATCTACCATATGATCCAGCTATATCATTCCTCAGCATATGTCCAAGGACTTGACATCCTCCTCCACAGATTCTTGCTTAACCACATTCATTGCTTTTATATTCACAGTATGTGAACAGCTAGGAAATGGAAACAACCTAAGTGTCCTTCAGCCGACGAATAGAAAATAAAAATGTGGTATATAGACACTAAGAAATATTATTCCTCTGTAAAGGAAAATGAAATCATCAACTTGGAAGGTAAAAGGGTGGAACCAGAAAAGACCATGTTGAATGAGGTAACCCAGACCCATAAAGTCAAACTCATAGTCTTTCTCGTTGGAGGCTCCTAGCTCCACTCTTCAGGTGGAAATATATATTCCATAATAATTGCAGAAAGTAGGAGCATAAAACAGGACTATTTTGATAAAAGGTCTGGGGAATGATAAGGAGAACAGTGGGGTACAAGAGATCTTGTCAGGGAAATGGGAAATGGGGGCTCTTTAGGAAGGGGGCAGGAAATACAGGAAAAAGGAAAGTAAAAGGAAATAGTAGGATACAAGTGATTTGAAAGGGAAAATGGAAAAAGTGGGCTCCTTAGGGAACAGGTTATTACAGAAAGGGGATGGTAAAATAATAATGATGGCTGAAAAGCCATAAGGAAGAACACTATTAACTATTTGCCTTAAAATCTATAATACATGTAATTCTATGTATAAATATAAACATATACTTTTAATGAATTTTTCTCATCTAAGCTGACAGTGCTTTTTCCAAGAGCCATAGAACACCTAACAAAAAAAAATCAATACCTCTTCTGAGTTCTTGGCCAGGGTTGTTTAAGAGTCTCCCAAAACATAACGTACTGCTAATGCCGTTGGTTGTCCCCAGAGGTAGGAGGTGAGTGCCTCTTCCTGAAGACACCATTCAGTTCAGACACAAAGTCCAGAGGGTTCTGAGCGGGAACCGACCTGAATGCCTCCGCCTTTAAGACTACCTTTTATAGTATCAGAAGGTGCCATGCAAGCTTACAAGGGAGGGAGGGAGGCAACACTCCTGCCCAGCTATATCACCTATGAATCACATCAGCAGTCGGCATGGCAAGAAAAGCCTAAAGGTACAGTGGCATACATACTTTGACTGTAACTAATAATCAATAGTTCTTTAATTGAACTTAAACCCTGTTCAGCAAGAGAAAAATCATGCCAAGCACTAGAAAATCTAGTTGACTATTCAGGTCTAGTGAAGTAATGGGCACTGGGGAGAGAAGCTACAACCATTACTTTAGTAAATAAACATAACCCCTAACAACAATATAAGCATTTCTCCTTATATCCATAGATAAGTATAGTCTTTACCCCTCACCAAGAAAACATCTCTTTGTAACAGATGGAGACCACTACAGAAAACCACAACCAATCAAAATGAGAAGTTATGGAGCCCTGTCCCAATGGATCCATCTATGAAACACCCCAACACGCAACACTTAGGAAACATGGAGGAAGAGAAAGCAGAAAGATTGCAACAGCCAGAGCTCAGGGAGTTTTCTGTGAGAATGTGTCTCATCATAATGTCAGAAGCTTCACCCATGAAGTCTCACCAATATGACTGCGTAGACATGATTTAAACAGCAGGACACCAATAGACATGCCAAAGTGGATAGGAGAAATAATCATGAGGTTTCAATCCTATATAAAAAAACTATAGGAAACTAAGGAGTGTTGAGAGTTGGGGAAATAGTTTTCTCCAGAGAAGAATGCATCAATTGCTTGCCCAATACCAGATGGTCAGCCTTGAAGACATACACACAAGTAACATTATATAAACTGAGCAGGTTACATTTGGGAGAGAGAGAGAGAGAGAGAAAGAGAGAGAGAGAGAGAGAGAGAGAGAGAGAGAGAGAGAGAGAGAGATTGTATGTGTGTGTATGTTTGTGTGTGTTTGTTTGTGTGTGTGTTTGTATGTGTGTGTGTTTGTATAAATACATGTATACATGTGACAAGAATTAATGAAAAGGAGGTAATAAATTTGAAAATGAGCAAAGAGGTTATGGGAGTGTTTGGAGGGAGAAATGTTGTAGTTATATCACAATCTCAAAGAATTTAAAGCACTAAAAATAAATGAGAAGTTTTTCTCTTCAATCTGCTCTGTAGACTCAGTACAATCCCAGGTCATCAACATCCTATTTTGTTAATATCACTAAAATAATGTCATTATGTGTGAAGAAAAAATAAAGTCAAGGGATTTTAGATTTTCTATAACTCTCCTGTACTTAAGATAGTGTGGCATTGGCACAATAATAGAAAACTTCTCAGTGGAACAGGAGAGAGGACCAAAAGTAATGTCATATTAGTGTAGTCAAGCAATCTTCCCAAAGGAGCCAAGGCCATCTAACTAAGAAAACATCTTTTCATCAAGTGTGCATTCACATGAAAAGGGGGAGGAAGAAGAATCCAGAGACAGTGTTTGCAACCTCTGTAGATCTGTATCTAAACTGACCTATAACTTTCCCAGATGGTAACACATAAGAAACCCTAGGGGGTCTGTGTATACTGACAGTTTCCTTAGCTAAACCAGCAAAGGTATAATCCATGATAAAAGAAAAATTATTGTCAGACTACACCAAAGTTAAAAATGTCTACTTTACACATGAAACATTGTCAAGAGGATGACAAGCCATGGCCTAGACAATGATATTTATGCAAGACATATGATGAAGAACTGTAATCCAAAATACATAAGGATTTTTTACAACAAAGCCTAAAAATGATCAAAAGAACAGAAGAGTTAGCTCACCAAATAAAATACACAGAATGCATGGAAGCATTTTAAAGCTCCTTGGTATCATAAGAGACATTATAGAATGACAAATGCAAATGTTAGTGGGCTATGTATAACTGCATACTTATGAAAATGGCCCAAATGCAGAATGCTGACAGCACCAGCCATGTGGAAGACTGTGGACCAGTGGGAGCTCTCATTCCATGCTGATGGGAATGTAAACTGGTCCCACCACTTCAGAGGACTTTGGGAGTTTATTGAAGCACAGTACCACTAAATACACCCCAGTGTGGGTAAACAAAACTGTACTCAAACAGAAAGATGCTATTCAATTATATTGAGAGCCGAAAGAAATTATATGCCAGCCACCTTAAGATATGCAGAAAACATAAATGTATAAAAGTAAATGAAGAAGCCAGTTTGGAAAGGTCACATAAACACTCCATGATACATGACACTGCCAAAAGGCAGAGTTATGGACACCGTTAAAAGGATGAGGTGTGTCCAGGGTAGTAGAGAGAATAAGTAGAGATGAGTGGATTTTTAGGACAATGAAACTCCACTGTGTACAACTGCTGTGATGGGCCCATATCGGTATACATTTACCTAACAAACAAGTAAATGATAAACTGCCTGTATGTTCAGAAGGTAGTAGAGAATGCCATAAATAGAAATTCAAACACAGAAGGGGGAAAAACTTGCTGAATGCTCACAACCAAGTGACACTGTTGTAATCCAGAGATGCCGGATGATAATGATGTGCCAGTGTATCTCCGACAGCTGTAACAAAGGCATCACTTTGGTTGGGAATACTTACAATGAAATTCTATCCATGATGGCGGTATGGGGAACAGAAGACAAGTGAGAAATCTGCACCTAAATTAACCTTTGCTGCAAATCTAAAACTCTTTTTTAAAAACTCAAAAGTCTGTTTTGTTGCTGCTGCTGTTTCTTTCAAGACAGAGTTTCTCTGTGTAGCCTTAGCTGTCCTGGACTCACTTTGTAGACCAGGCTGGCCTCGAACACACAGTGATCTGCCTGCCTCTGCCTCCCGAGTACTGGGATTAAAGGTGTGTGCCAACATGCCTGGCTTTAAAACATCTAATTTTAAATTTCTAGTTTTATATTTGGCTTTCTCGGACCCAAAAATACTTAAAGGGCACTTATTGCTGCTTCCTAAGCATCTCCAGTAAGGTCTGGCTTCATCTCTTGCTGGCTTGTTTGACATCTAGTTACTGATTTTTTTTTCAGCATTGGTGGAAACACAGTAGTCACTTTCTAAGAAAGTGCTCTGACTTGCTTTCCTGAGAGAAGCCTTTCTGGGTGTCTTTCTGCTTCCACTGGTACCAACTGCTCTCCTGCTTCTTCATTTCCATGGGCTAATTATAAATCTGAGAATTCACAGTGCCATTCCTCTGGTCTTAAGATTTTTAGCCTAGCTGCCTTCTAATTATCATTACATATAGTAGGAGGGCTGGAGAAAAGCATTTATATCCCATGTTTCCATGAGCAAGAATCCCAAGGCAACATCTTAAAAATAAAAATTAATGCAAAACTAATCCAGGATGAACAGAATTTTAGAAGTTTAAATAAGGATAGAATTGGTACAGACAAATGTACCTTGGTTTACAATATTGCAGTGTGGGCTCACGAAACTGTTACTGCTCTTGTCTATATTTAAATTTAAGGATTTGCATTCATATAAAAACAAAATAAAACCAGGGGCTGAGAGAGATGGCTCAGCAGTTAACATTTACTGCTCTTCCAGGAACAGGATTTTATTTCCCAGAGCCCACACCAGACAGCTAACAAGGACCTGGAATGTCACCTCCAGGGGACCCAAACCCTATTTTGGTCAGTGCACGCACCTGAACATATATGGCAGACACTCATACAGACACACAGACACACAGATACACAGACACACACACACACACACACACACACACACACACACACAGACACACACACACAATTTTTTTTAAACTTTAAAATACACAAATGTGTAGTATAAATGAAAACAATTGATTTCTCCTTTGTTTCAAAGAAGCCCTGACTTAACATGCCTGAGTTGGTATGGCGTTGCTTTCTTTGTCCCTCCAGATTTAGCCTATGACTTTATTGCAGGGTCACCTTCTTGGAAGGATAAGTTTCCTTCTAACCAGAAAGGAGCATGACCAATGAGCACCTATAAGTCTTCTCTCACCTGTGACAGCTCTTGTCTAGCTACCTCACCAGGCAGAGAAAGTTTGGGGATTTTTACAATGGGAAAGTGGAAGATGTAGAATATTACCTCTCGAGCTCGCATGTCTGAGCTCTTGGTCAGTCCATATATGGTGTCCTGCTTGGGGAGATGAGGAGGCTTTGAGATTGTAGCCTATTAGCTGAAAACTTCAGAGCATGAGGCATGAAAGGGGCCATCTGCTTTGGGTTCTGACCTACATTTTGTTTGATCCAGCAAGTGTGAGGAGCGTTCACCTTACACTCCTGCTGCTCTGGATCCGCCATCACTTCCACGCATCAAAGAACTGAAATTGCACGCCAATAAGTCTCTCCAACCTTAAGTGCTTCTCTGACTGCTCTTTGGTTGCACTGATTTTAAAAAAAAAAGCTAATATAAATACAGTGCTGTGCATTTTGAGTTATAGCATCCTCTTCGTTGCTACAATGAGTACTCTTTATTTTCCACGTCAGCCCTGCTTCTCTGGCCCTTTAAGATAGCAGAGTCGCCTTTAGAATGGGCTGGAGAGTATGTTCACTCCCTAGCTCTTATCCTCCATCAACTCTTGCTACTGGCATCCTTGAAGAGGCTCTTTATGGTTGCTAAGTTTTCCAGAGCAGCATAGTATTTGAAGATGAAGAACAAAGTGCCTTATTGTAGTATTTTTCTATAACACTGTTACCTTTTGTATTCATTTTGTTTTGGGTATGACTAAGACCCAAAGTAGCACAATAATAGGAATAAAGATGCACGCCATGAGCTGAAAGGCAAGATTTGTTTAAGTCTTCATGAAAGGGCAATAATGGGGCTGTAGAGATGGCTCGCATATTAAGAGCGATTGATATTCATTCTTGAGGACCAGAGTTCAGGTCCCAGCACCCTTATTAAATGATTAAATGGCTCACAAACATCTGTAACTCCAGCTCCAAAAATCAATTTTAAAAAAGCCACATGCAAAAATATAAAGCACACAAATATTACTGATTTATATAATTTTATAAATATATTACTCACATTTTATATTTATGTGTTTTAATCTATAGATAGATGTTTGATTCACTTAATTTGTCTATTGTGGTGTAACATTTGTTAATGACAAATTCAGAAAATGTTTTGGTCTAGGAAAAACGCACTAGTTAAAATAGCCTTGTCAGTTGGAAAAAACTAGGTATTGAAAGAAGTTCTAGTATCACATTAACTCGTGATATAGCCAAACAGTACGATTTCTCAAAGATATGGCAACACTCTTCTAAAATTACACATCTGGAATGAATCAAAATTCAGACTCCAGCGTATCTGCCCTTACTGACCACAGGTAACCATGCTGCTAGCCAGGTGTGGCGCTCTGGTAGTCATGAGGAGCAGCTGCTAGCCAGGTGTGGCGCTCTGGTAGTCATGAGAAGCAGCTGCTAGCCAGGTGTGGCGCTCTGGTAGTCATGAAGAGCAGAGGGATGAAAAGCAGTGGCCAGTCTACCACTAGAAGGCAGCTGTCCCCAAATCTCCTTCCTTCATACACTTGCCTTCCTAGGATTCTGTGTTGCTTAGTTTTTTTGGTCAACCTCACACATTCTAGGATCATATGGGAAAAGGGAACCTCAGCTGAGAAAATGGCTTCATCTGTTTGCCTTGCAGGCTAGTCTGGAGGGCACTTGTTGATTAATGGTTGATGACATGATGGTGACTATCTGACAGTGGGAGGTGTCATCCTTGGACTAGTGGTTCTAGATTATAAAAGAAAGCAATTGGAGGGAGCTGGAAAGTTAGCTCTGCAGGTAAGAGAACTGTCTGCTCTTTCAAAGGTCCTGAGTTTGCTTTCAAGCAGCCACATGGTGGATCACAGCTGTCTATAACTTCAGTTCAAGAGGATCCAATGTATTCTTCTTGCCACTGTGGGTACTGCATGCATAGGAGGCACAGAAATACATACAGGCCAAACACCCAAACACATAAAATAAAAATAATTAGAAATGAAAGGGAGGGAGAGAGAGACGGAAATAGGCAAAGAGAGAGAGGAGGGGGAGGGAGTAGGGGAGACAGAGAGAGGGTGGGGGAGAGATGAACAAGCCATGGGAAGCAAGGAAGTAAGCAGCTCTCCTCCAGGCTTCCTGCCTCACTTCTCCTTGTGTTCCTACCTGGAGTTCCATCACTACTTTGATTGACTGTTACCTGTAAAGTATGAGATGAAATAAACCCTTCCCTCTCCAGGTTGCTTATGGTCATAGTTTTACCCCAGCATCAGAAACCAAACTAGGACAGGCTCACTCAGCAGTTATGTGAGAATAACCCTAGCAGCTGATAATAAGAAGAGGGCAAGACTTGTATAGGTTAAAGCTCAGAAAATCTCCAGGATTCAAAATGGTATGATAGTTTAAAAGAGAAATAAATCACGTGTATTTTGGTTCCAGGGTCATAAGAACAGATCAAGGCGAAGAAGTTAGGAGTAGACTGATGAACTCCATTTTCCTTGGGTTACTCAACAAAGCATGATATTAAGAAACTCTGGAAAACTAGAGACAGAGAGGAATGACCTCCTGCAGTGAGCAAGTGCACACTCACCAGCAGGAATGCTGAGTTAACATGGCAAATGCTGAGGCTTTCCAACAGGAAGTCCATGGCTGAGCTAAAGCTCAGTGGGGAATGAAGAATAACTGTCACTACGAAATCCAAAGCAGTCGTCCCTGTTTTGAAGATATTCAAAAGCCATAATCGGTCTGATTCCACTGCTGCAAAGGTGACTAATCCTTGGGGATAATCTCCAAGGCAAGCCCATGTAGCTTTAGATAGGCATTAGTTCTATTCCATTTAACAAATCTTTACCTTTAGAGGGTTTACCAGGAAGCAACAGAGCCAGGATTCAAACTCAGGGCAGCGCAACTCCACATCCTGAGCATTTCAACTAAGTTACAAAATTTTATGGGGAGGAAATTACAGATGTGGGCCTAATAGTCTACTTCCATTAATTTACCTTGAGAACATGCCTGTGGAAATATATAATATCATCCATGGAGCTATTGATACGTGCGTCATTTATAATAGTAAGAACTTAGCAAAGGCAGGAAAGACAGAATAAATTGTGACGTGCTGGAATTGGGACAGTCAGTAAACTGTTTGCCTTCTAACGTGAGAAGTCAAGTTTAATCCCTTGGAACCCTAGTGTTTTGGTTTGGCTTTTGGTTTTAAAGCCAAATGTTCTAGAGTAAAAATGGTATAATAGTGATAGGGGGGTAAGAATAAATCCCAGAAGCATGCGTGCCGCAAGCTCCAGGCCAGTGGGAATCTTTGTCTTAATGAACTAAGTGGGTAGCACCTGAGCAATGAAACCCAAGATTCATCTCCAGCCACCACACATATGTGCACCCCAAGCATATGTACAATGTACACATACATGCACAAATACAAAAATATGTATTTATAAGCCGGGCGGGGTGGCGCACGCCTTTAATCCCAGCACTTGGGAGGCAGAGGCAGGCGGATCCCTGTGAGTTCGAGGCCGGCCTGGTCTACAAAGTGAGTCCAGGACAGCCAAGGCTACACAGAGAGACCCTGTCTCGAAAAACAAAACAAAAAAAATATGTATTTATATATTAAGTTAGTATCCAACCACATAAAAGAATGAGTATACTTTCATACAGTAATTGAACAAGGAAAGAGGAATATGTGCTAAATATTTAGTCTTTCTATACGCAACTAACATAATCTTACTATTGACTTATGCTATGATACCTTAATATCATATTACCTAATAAGTATACCTTAATAATTTCTGCTCAATATAGGACTAAGTAGGTATAAGATAGGTTAAAATTTAGGTTATGTTCTGCTTGTTGTATTCCCGCCATCACCCCATGCTTGTTATCTTGAATAGAGTGACTCCTGGCAAGGCTGTCTATAGAAATGGTTAACACAGCTACCTGGTTAAACAACAACATCTTGTTTAGAAGGAATATCCTAATGACTTCCCATACAATCTGCTTCTGAGAATCTAAAGGCACCTGGAAAATGAGCTCCTGGAGTGCCTGTGGCGGTGAGGGAGATTACCTCCATTGCATTCACTAAAGTGGGATGCCTTCTGCGTGCTTCCCTGGCTGAGATCCTGGAAGTTATAAATGGTGGAAGGGAACAATCACTGTTCTCTGTTTCTTGACCATGGATGCGATGTGACCTTGACTTGCCTACCATGATGGGCAGTGGCTTGAACTGTGAGCTAAACTAAGCACTTTTCCATTAAGTTGCTCCAGTCATGGCATTTTATCCCAGCATGAGGAAAAGAAACTACTATGATATCCCAAAGCACGTGCTTTGTTTTACTAAGATAGGTAGAAGCAGATCAGGATCACAATCATAACTGTGTTCCTCATGATAGAACTCGGATGGGAATTGCATCATTCAACAAATGAATGAGAAGGCGAAGCATAGGATAAAGCACAAATGCATACACCAGACCACGTTCTTTCCTTTTCTAACAAATACCAGTTCCCTTAAGAATGACTAGGGTGTCCGGCTGTGTTGAGACAGGCTGGTCCCTTCAGGCTGAGGACAATGGAAGACCATAGGATGGGCTCCCATGTGCTGGAAGTCCCAAGTTCTGATGGTGACCTAGGGGTGTGCTTTGTCCATTGCTACAAAATAATTAACACATTCAACAGAACAAGTCAATCTTTTTTTTTTTTTTTTTAATTCTCTTGAATCTTTCTAGTACAAATTCACTTTGGGGAATAGAACATTTTAAAGATTTTTTTTTCCTCCATGATATATAAACTTACAAACTGTTAACAACACCTGAGTCTAGTAAATACATCTCAATTAGATTTCACACAGTGAATACCACTGTGCCTTACCAAAACTCCCATGTACAATTGTGAATTATCCTTATGAATCAATTTTCTTTGCTTAAATTGTTTCTTTGTTTTTATTTTATGTGCATTGGTGTTTTTTCTGTGTGTGTGTCTGTGGGAGTGTGTCTCTCAAATCATCCACCTTTCAGTTTCATTTGCTATATTCTCTGACTTGGCTTTGGTAAACATTTTTCATTCTGGCCCTTCCCACTTCTGCTACATAAACTCTTATGACCACTGGAGAGAAAATTTTTAACAACAACAACAACAAAAAAAAATGTAATGTCAAGTCTCCACTCAAAATGCTTCAGAAGTGTCCCTGTACTGATAATCAACTACACAGGGTAAAATTCTTGTATCCCATGGTTTGGCCTGCATCTTCCTAGCATGGTTTCAGCCCCATCTTTCATATTCTTGTTTCTGGTGCTCACAGAAACAAGTTCTCAAATACACCAGGCTGGATGTTGTATTACCATGGGAATGGAACGTAGGCCTAAGGACAAAGGGATTGGGTCCATGGGAGGTGGTGTGTGTGTGTGTGTGTGTGTGTGTGTGTGTGTGTGTATGTGTGTGTGTGTCCTAGGGAAAGCTCAGAGGCAGAGGTGCATACCATGCCTCTAAAATAGTTTAGATCAGACTACATTTTGCGCATACTTTTTATTTTTATTTTCATATACAAACATAATTATATATTTATGCAGTAAATATGTTTTAATACACATATACACTTTGAGAGCATCAAATCAGAGGAATTAGTATACCCATCACCTTAAACATTTATGAATTCTTTATGGTGAGGACATTCAATATGCTCTCCTCAATGCTGTTTATACAATGGATACCATTAACTATTTACATCCTACTGAATTTATACCACCTGCCAAGCTATCTCAATATATCCCTCAGTGAGTCTTCCCTCTGCCTCCCTTTCCTATGCCTTCTCTAGTATTCTCAGCTCCACTCTCTACCTACATGAGACCCATGTTTTGAATTCTCAGAGAAACTTCTTATATTTATTCATAATAGTTTTCATGTATAATTTTGTACTTGGTCATTCACTTGTAAGTTCGTTGGGAGCTAAGACTATGCTCTCCTTGGTGACCACATGGTAGCTTCTCAGCAGTTATATTCTCTGTGAGTCAATAAGTGAAGGCATAAGAGCCAGGTGGTTACTCTAGTGAAAGCACTCATTGTAAGGTAGCATTGTTTTTTACAGACTGTGAAAAAATAAACTAAGCTTATGGTTTCTGATAACTTTGTATATGAGGTTTATCTTTGCATTTAAGAAGGTGTCTTATTTAAAAAGAATGTTTACATCTTTTAGAAGTTTGCAGGTATAAGTGGCTTTGGCTTTGTTTTTAAGATGTTCTTATAATGTGGAGACTTAGAAGGTAAAGATATTAGAACAATAGTTTTCAACCTTCCTAATGCTGTGACCCTTTAATATAGTTCCTTAGGTTGTGGTGACCCCTAACAATAAAAGTATTTTCATTGCCATTTCCTAACTGTAATTTTGCTACTGTTATGAATCATATGTAAATATTTGATATGCAGTATATCAGATATGTGAGCCCCAAAGGGGTCCTGACTCACACATTAATAAACACTATATTGGAGAACAAAATATGTGGGTTATTGAGATAGACCTGTATTCACACTAAAAAGAGGTCAGCAAGCATCTTAAGACATTCATATCCTGGGCAAAGCTCTTCTGGTTGTATTACTTTATCTTCTTTGATTTATAAGCATCCTAGATATTATCGACATGTTATAGAATTCAGCTGGTGAAGTTAGCTATGAGCCTAGTGATTCCCATAACTTTAATGGAGTACTCTCATTGTAATGCCTTATCAACAGTCCATTTGTAAGACAGTTTTTAAGGTTTAGGTTGACAAAGCTTATTCCTTTGGCCTCTGAACAGTCCCATAAACACTGTACAAGTTCATTTAGTAAATTTCCTGAGTATTTGCTTAAAATAGGAATGAAAGCATCTTAACCTTTTATCTCAGGAATCACTGAGGTTGTCTCACGGTTGTCTTAACATCACGTAAGTAGGGCTTTTAAGAAGATATGTTGGGCAGCTTCACTTTTCCCCAAGGAGGGCCATCATTATAGCTGAGGACCAGTCATCCCTTGGAATTAGTTCTTCACTAAAGACGACCCAAAGCTCTGTTTGTTGGAACTCTAATAAGAGCAACTCTCTCCTAGCATTTTTGTATTTTTGTTTCCCATGACTATGACAAGCATTGCCACTTTAGAATCCTTTTTTTTTTTTTAATATACAGGATGATGTTATTTGGGGCTATATGTTATCCTCAGCCTAGAGAATATTCCAGGGGCTAAGAATATCAACTGAGCTTGTATTTTACTATAACTGTTTCCTAAAGGGACTTTTAGAATGTCTAGGCTTTATTCCTAGTGCTAAAAACTCTGAAAGCTAAATTTAAATGGTTACTTGATGTGTCTGGTGTCCCATTGTTTCCATTTGTACATTTCTTCTAATATCTAAATCAAATTAAATGGTGAAATAACTATTTTATAAAGTTTGATTTTAAAAATCACTAAAACATCTTAAATTTAGTAAAGTGAATCATATACATGCCATAGTAATCTTAGTCATTTTTATGTTTTAACTTTCATGGTTCCTTTTATGACTTAATCAAATGTCTTTAATATTGAATTTATGGTTTGCCTCTGCTTTTTTTCTTTATTTTCTAAGAAAATTATTTTTTCTCCTTTAGAATATTTGGATTTTCTTTTTATCTTTCTTTATCAAAGATATACTCTATAAACTATTTCTTCCTTAGAAAAAAATAAGTGCATTCCAATGAAAACACAAGAAGCTATATCTAAAACATGAGCATAAGATGTTAACATTCCTCAATCTACTTTCTCCTCAATAAAGGCAAGATAAAGGTCTGGCGTTTCTTTGATTTTTCTATTGTCTCCTTTTCTTTGTGTTACCTGCTTTCCTCTGAACACAATCATGTTAAAGAGCAGAGATAAGTCATTGTCTTTTGTAGGACTCAAAGCATGCTGATCAGGCAGCAACTGCTCGATTTAAATAATCTTTTACTCCCTTTAGTCACAAGTTAACCAAGACTAGGACTTTGGAAAGAAAAATAATCTGTCTTCTCAAAAGAGGTGAGGACAGGGAGGCAAATAGTAGTTCTCATACCTTAAAAGTACAATTGCAAATTAAAAGTCATCCCAAAATGCTTATATACATCGATATTACACACACACACACACACACACACACACACACATATACACCTTAAGTTAGGCATGTCGGTAAGTTTCATGTGAAATAAGTGGTCATAGCTTTTTTTTTACCATTTTTTTATTAATTTATTCATATTACATCTTGATTGTTAGGCCTTCCCCTGTTTCCTCCCATTCTTCCCTCCCTCCCACTTCCCCCCTTCTCCCCTTCCCTATGTCTGTGATTGAGGGAGACTTCCACCCCCTATATATGCTCTAAGATTATCGAGTCTCTTCTTGGTAATTTGCTATCCTTCCTCTGAGTGCCACCAGGCCTCCCCATCCAGGAGACATGGTCAGAAAAGGGGCACCAGAGTTCATGTGAGAATCAGATCTCACTCTCCACTCAACGGTGGAGAATACCATGTTCGTCGGCTAGGTCTTGGTAGGGGTTCGAAATTTACTGCCTATTTCTCCTTGGCTGGTGCCTTAGTTTGAGGAGGACCCCAGGACCCAGATCTGCCTGTCATAAAGTTCTTCTTGTAGGTTTCCAGGACACTGTGGGTCCTATTATTTCCTCATTCTTCCATGCTACTCTCGCCTAAAGTCTCAATAGGATGTCCTCTCCTCTGACCCACTTTCTTGGTAAGTAAAGTTTTTCATGGGACGTATCCTTTGGACTAGTGTTTTGATATAACTCTTATTCAGGAATCCTAGAGGTAGACTAAATTCTGCCCCATGCTGTTTAAATACAAAATGACAAAAAAAAAAAAAAAAGACTTGAAGGTGATGATCAAGAACACACATAACACAGGACACAATGACAATGAATTAGAGCGTACCTCTAACTATCAAAACTACTGGGGAGACTTATTTCTGTTCACAGGGCTCCCACTCCAGCCCTATCCAAGGCAGGAGGCTGAGCTGTCACACCAGACAGAGACATAAGTCGCATCACAAAAACCACAAGCAATATGAAAAGCCAAACAGTATGTCCCTCCTCAAACCCAGCAGTCTTATAACAATGACAATTATATAGATGAACTCCAGGACAACCTTAAGGGAACAGCCATAAACTTCATCAAGGAAATTGAAGGGTTTAAAGAAGCCATGAGCAAGCAGCTAAGTGAACTTAAAGAGTGTAGTAACAACCTTCTTTGTTAGGTCCAAGAAAACACACATGTACAGCTGAATGAAGTGAAGACTGTCCAGAGTGTGAAAACTGAGCTCAGTAAAGAGATGGGAATATTGACTAGAACTCAAAGTGAAATTAAGATGAGATTACAAATCGCGCCAACACAATTGTAGAACTCAGGGGAAAGCTTTATACGTACAGTGGATAATGTAGAGGCTGGAGTATCAGAATACGTGGGGAGAAACTGGAGGAATTAGACAATTCAAGCAGAGAACATAAATTAAAACATATGTAAAGAACATGCAAGAACTGTAGGACACCACAAACACACACACACACACACACACACACACACACACACACACACACACACACATACACACATTTATTAGAGACATAGAAAAAAGGAAAAGAATCCCAGGCCAGTGGCACAGACCAGATCTTCAACAAGATCAAAAAGTAAAAATTTCCCTAAATTAAGGAAAGGCATGCTCATATAGATACAAGAAACAGACAGAACACCAAATACGTAGGACCATAAAACAAATTTCCATGACATACTATAGCTTAAATATTAAATATATAGCCCAAAGAAAGGATTTTAGAAGAAACAAGAGAAAAACCACAGGTCACATGTAAAAGAAACCCATGAGAATAAAGGCTGACAAAGCAACTGAAACTTTAAAAGCCAGGGAAGCCTGGAGCAACGCACTTCAAGTTCTAAAACACCACAGAAGCCAGGCTACAGCGTCCAGCTAAACAATCTGTGGTAGTCGAAGGAGAAAGAAAGTCATTTCATGTTACAAACATCCTAAGGATTTCATGTCCACAATACCAGCCCTCCAGAGAATCCTGGAAGTAATACTTTGAACTGAAGAGAGTGGGTAAGCCCAGCCAATAGACTATAGAAAAAAAAAAAAAATGAAGCTGCAGTGCCTAAAGCACACTATAGACATAAGAGCGCAAACAAGAGAAAAAGAAAAGACAACCAGCAATCAACAGACCTTTCAATGATGACATTAAATACTAATAACCTCAAATCATCAAGTAAAAGACATCAACACTGGTTAGCTGAATGGATTAAGAAATAAAAACCCCCCAGCACTCGGGAGGCAGAGGCAGGCGGATCGCTGTGAGTTCGAGGCCAGCCTGGTCTACAAAGTGAGTCCAGGACGGCCAAGGCTACACAGAGAGACCCTGTCCCGAAAAACCAAAAAAAAAAAAAAAAAAGAAAGAAATAAAACCCCTATGTCCTTTGTCTACAAAAATCATCTCATCTTACCTTCAAGGATCAGATGCATGGTAAAGTGAAATGGTACCCAAAGAAGTACTCTAAGAAAATGGGAACAGAATGCAAGCACATATCTCTATCCCACTAGCAGACAAAATAAACTGAAAATTAAAATAAATCAGAAGATATGAAGGACAACTCCTTCTACTCAAATGAAGAATTAACAAAGAAGATGCTAAAACCCTAAACACGCATGCACCAAATCCCAGTGTACCAATTTTATAAAAAGGGTATTACAGTATTTAAAGGTAGAGATCAACTCCAAAGAATAATAGCAGTTTATATCAATAACCCACCTTGTCCAATAAATAGGTCACTTGGTTAAAAATTAAACAGAGAAATATCAAAATTAGCTGATATCGGACACCAAATGGACCTAACAAATAGCTGGAGAACACTCCATCCAAACACGATATATACATCACACTCAGCCACTCATCGGAGCTTCTCTACCCTAAACCACACACTGGTCCACAAAACAAGTCCTAATAAATAAAATCAGGAAGTAGAAATAACTCCCCTATGATTGCTAGTTTTTATGTCAAGCTGGCACCAGCTAGAATTATCTGAGAAGAAGGAACCTCAATTAAGTAATTCTGTAATCTGATTGGCCTGCAGGCAAGTCAGTAAGATTATTTTCTTAACTGACATGGAAGGGACAACTGCACTGGGATTGGCACCACGCCAGGGCAGGCGGTCCAGGGTGTACAATAAAGCAAAGTGAGCAAGCGGGGAGGAGCGAGCCAGTAAGAAGCACTCTTCCATGGAGTCTGCTCCACTTCCTGCCTTCAGGTTCCTACATTGAGTTCCTGTTATGACTCCCTTCATGATGTACTATAACTTTAATATAAACTAAACCCTCTATACCTTATGCATCTAAATGCAAAAATCCTCAATAAAATATGTACAAACCAAATCCAAGCATATATAACAAAGATCATCACCTGAAATCAAGTTGAATTTGTCCTATAGGTGTAGGTATACATAAGTCAACATACATAAGGCAAAAATCACAAGATCATCTCAATAGATGCAGAAAAAGCCTTCAACAAAATTCAACATCCTTTCATGATTAAAGTCCCAGAGATAACAAGACTTTAGGGAACAATCTGCAACATAATAAAGGTTGCATCACACAGACCCATAGCCAGAACTTACCTAAACAGAGAAAGCAAGGCCATTAAAATCAGGAACCAGACACAGATGTTAACAATCCCCACTATTTTTTATTACAGTGAAAACTAGAAATGATCAACATTATTAGCAAAGTAGAAGGGTACCATCTTAGATAGGGTTACTATCACTGTGATTAAAGCATCATGATCAATTATCGAGGAGGAAAGGGTTTATTTCACTCACGGTTGCATGTAACAGTTCATCATCAAAAGCAGTGAGGGCAGGAACTCAAGCAGGGCAGGAACCTGGAGGCAGGAGCTGATGCAGAGGCCTTGGAAGGGCGTTGCTTACTGGCTTGCTCCTCATGGTTTGCCCATCCTCCTTTCTTATAGAAGCCAGAACCACTTGCCTAGGGATGGCCCCACCCACAATGGGCTGGGCCCTCTCACATCAATCACTAATTAAGAAAATGCTCCACAGGTTTGCCTATCACTGGATCTTACTGAGACATTTCCTCAACTAAGGTTCCCTCCTCTCCAATGACTCTAGCTTATGTCATGTTGCCATAAAACTAGCCAACGTAACTGACCCCTTGTCACCTTGATACACAAAAACACACCACTATTGAGTTACAACCATTCCTTTCTTATCAAAATTACGCATTAATGTAAACAGCACAATAGAAAATATTTCCAATTTTTTAACGTCCTTGAAAAAAAAAATCCATTCTTTTTAGAATAGCCAGTCTCTTTTAAAATCCTAAATGCCAGTTGAAATTCAAAGTGCCTCAACTGTGTGTTCCTGTGAAATAAAAATAAATTCAATACTTTGTTACTTCAAGAGAAAAGAACCAGAGCAGTGTCACAGTCTGAACAGAGCAAACTACGAAAGTGTAAATAACTCAATGTCTGATTATCTGGGATTCACTCGCAGTCTTTTGGGCTCTTGCAAAGGCCTTGGGCCACTCCTCTGGCTCCACCCTCTGCAGAACACACAGCTTGCCTTCTAAGCCTGGCCAGCTGCACTCCACCACTGCTGCTGCTCCTGGAGGTCCTCACACAGTACTGGCATCTCCAAAAGGCTGGCGTCTTCTGCAGCAACGGAGCTGCACTATCACCAATAGCCTCTCTTGGGCTCTCTTCACGGTTCAAATCCTCAGCTGCTCCCCACGACCCCTTCGGTCCTGGGGCGTCCATTGTTGCTTCTGCTGCGCCTTCACCAAAGGCTTCTCTTAATGCCGGTCTCAGCTGCTTTTAATGACCTCTTCATGCCTTCGAAACCAGTACCACCCAGGCGACTCTAACACTCCTGAGTCTACCTGCCAAGCACACCTTAGCCCCCTCTGCAACACAACTTGTGTGTGCTGACCCTGAGGAAACAGATGTCGGGGTTCACCACAGTGATGCTGGCCTCTTCTTAATCATCACTAATTTCGTAGCTCCGGCTAAGCAGTATCTACTGTTCCCGTAAAGCAAAGCTTCTGCTTTACCTGTGCTGATCTCTTGTTAAGCACAGCTGATTCTTCAGCCCCAACTAACCAAAACCAAAGATTCTTAATTCCGGAAGTGTAGTAGAGTCTTTATTTTCCTCTGAAACTTACAAGCCAGGCCTGCATCATCTGCACTGCTCTCAACATTCTTATCACATTTTTGTCTTCCGTACATCTACAGAACATCCCAATGATCTTGAAACCCTCAATGGTTTTTCTAACCCAAAGTTCCAAAGTCCTTATAAAATCCTCCCCAAAACATGGTCATATCTGTCACAACAATATCCCACCACACTGGTACCAACTTGTCTCAGTTTGGATTACTATTACTGTGATGAAACATCCTGGCTAAAGGCAACATGGGGAGAAAAGGGTTAATTTCACTCATAGCTCCATATAAAGTTCATCATCCAAAGCAAGTGAGGGCAGAAACTCAAAGCAGGGCGTGAACCTGGAGACACAGTCTGAGGCCACGGAGGGGTGCTGCTTACTGGCTTGCTCTCCATGGCTTGCACAGCCTGCTTTCTTATAGAACCAGGAAACAGAAGCCTAGGGATGGCACCCTGCACTGTGGAGTGGGCCCTCCGCTATTGATCACTAATTAAGAAAATGTCCTACATACTTGACCACAGCCCCATCTTACTGAGGTGGTTTTTCAATTGACAGTCTTTCCTCTCCAGTGACTCTAGCTTGTGTCAAGTTGACATAAAAAAAAATGGCAGCCTTGTTACATACCAACAACAAACACACTGAGAAAGGAATCATCAAAATACTCCTACTTAGCTGGGCATGGTGACATATACCTTTAATCCCAGGACTGGGAGGCAGAGGCAGGTGGAGCCCTGAGTTCATGGCCAGCCTGGTCTGCAAAGTGAGCCCAGGACAGCCAAGGCTACACAGAGAAACCCTGTATCAAAACAAACAACCATTGTCTAGATCTGGGTAGGGGTTTAAGGTTTACCGCCTGTATTGTCCTTGGCTGGTGCCTTAGTTTGAGAGGGACCCCTGGGCCCACAGAACACTCTCCACAGTAGAGTGGAGAGTGGGATATTACTTTCTCACATACTCTGGTGCCTCAACTTTGACCATGTCCCCTGGAGGGGGAGACCTGGTGGCACTCAGAGGAAGGACAGCAGGTTACCAAGAAGAGACTTGATACCCTATGAGCATATACAGGGGGAGGTAATCCCCCTCAGGAACAGTCATAGGGGAGGGGAATAAGGGGGAAATGGGAGGGAGGGAAGAATGGGAGGATACAAGGGATGGGATAACCATTGAGATGTAACAAGAATAAATTAATAAAGTAAAAAAAAAAAGATACACAAGGCCACGTAAAAGAAAAAACAAACAAACAAACAAACAACCACTCCTACTCACAATAGTCTCAATAAATAAATAAAATGTCTAGGAGTAACCAAAGTAGATGAAAGACCTCTAAAATTAAACTTCAAATCTCTGAAGAATAAAAGTTTAAGGAAGCTAGAAGATGGGAAAGCTTCTAATGGTCAGAGGTTGATAGTAATATTATAATATTATGAAATTGGCCCTTCTGTAAAAATCAACTTAAAAATTCAATGCCGTCCCAATCAAAATACCTTCTCATTATTCATAGAAATAGAAAAAATATGGATTCTTATACAGTCATGAAAGACAGCAAAGACTCAACACAATCATGAGCAGCAGCAGCAGTAGTAGTAGTAGTAGTAGTAGTAGTAGTAGTAGTAGTAGTAATAATAATAATAATAATAGTACAGTTATTACTATCCCAGATTTTAAAATATATTAAAAAGTTATAATAATAAAAACAACATGGTACTAGCACAAATATAAATGAAATAAAATAGTAGACCCAAGCATAAATGTAGTAAGAATTTTGGAATTTTGGTCTCTTAAAAAGAAAAAGCACAAAAATATTAAAAGAATATGTGTTATTGTTTCAATCCCAGGTTTGGGGATATGGGGCTCCTTTGCAGCAGCTGACTGGCTTGTCTCATGCTCTAGCAGAGGCATGGTTTTGCCAGCTGCAGGTAGTTTTGTGATTGTGCGATGGTGGAATTCTGGGGACTTTTCAGAAGGTATATAAATGCTAGAGCCATGATAGGTGCGGGTTGTTGGTTGCAGGAGGAGGAGGAAGAGAAGAAGAAGAAGAAGAAGAAGAAGAAGAAGAAGAAGAAGAAGAAGAAGAAGAAGAAGAAGAAGAAGAAGAAATTAGATATCCTGAGGCTAAGATCAAATCTGCCCCCTAGGAGCTCAACATCCCTAATAGCAAGAAGTAGTATAAAGATAACATTATCTTTCTGCTTCTGGGTTAACTCACTCATTATGATCATTTCTAGCTCAATCCATTTATCCACAAATTTCGGGAATTCCTTGTTTTTAATAGCTGAATAGTATTCCATAGTGTATATGTACCACAGTTTCTTTATCCATTCTTCTATTGAGGGACATTAAGGCTGTTTCCATGTTCTGGCTATTATGAATAAGGCTGCTATGAACATGGTTGAGCAAATTTTCTTGTTTTGTGCTGGAGCATCAAATGGTATATACTCACTTATATCTGCATATTAGCCCAAGGGGCATGTCCCACGAAAGACTTCACTTACCAGGAAACTGAGACAGAGGGGAAGACATTCTAGTGGGACTCTAGATGAGAGAATCATGGGAGAATGGCAAAGTAGAAGGATCCAGAGGGTCCTAGAAGCCTACAAGTAGAACATTATGATAGGCAGATTTGGGCCCAGGGGTCCCTCTCAACCTAAGGCACCAGCCAAGGACAATACAGGCGGTAAACCTTAAACCCCTACCCAGATCTAGACAATGGACAGAACACTCTCCACAGTAGAGTGGAGAGTGGGATATTACTTTCTCACATACTCTGGTGCCTCACCTTTGACCATGTCCCCTGGAGGGGGAGACCTGGTGGCACTCAGAGGAAGGACAGCAGGTTACCAAGAAGAGACTTGATACCCTATGAGCATATACAGGGGGAGGTAATCCCCCTCAGGAACAGTCATAGGGGAGGGGAATAAGGGGAAAATGGGAGGGAGGGAAGAATGGGAGGATACAAGGGATGGGATAACCATTGAGATGTAACAAGAATAAATTAATAAAGAAGAAAAAAATGAAAAAAAAGATAACATTATCCTCATTCCTCTCTATCTTTTTTCCTCTCTCCTGTCTAGTGTTAGGGGGTTAAAAAGAAAGAAGAAGAGATGTGGAGAAGGTGGAAGGAAGAGGAACCCACAAAGTAGCTTAGACCAGCTACACAGGACTGCATGACACTATAGCCATCTGATATTTGACAATGATTCCAAAAATACACACTGGAAAAGGGATAGCATCTCAAAAAAAAAAAAACTGGGAAAACTGATGTCCTCACATATAAGAATGTATGCATATATGTCTATATATATGTATCCTAAACAAAACCTAAATAATGGCTCTAATTGACATGCCAGTGTTAATGGGGAAGTCTCACAAGGACCCACACCTAGAGGAAGAGCTACCATAAATTAATGGCTGCATTCACTAATAGGAAGGGTGAGTTTGTTTCCTCCAAGGATAAGTCAATAATACGTTATCCAGTGCCAAACAGTCAGCCCTAAACAACTCTAAATAAAATCCAGCAAGTTAGATTTATAAACCTATCTAAATTACAGTCATTACATACATATGTATATGTGTTACATATATTTAAGTCATAATTAAGACTAAGAAGCCATGACTTTGAGGAGGTGGAGGAACATGGGAAGAGTTGGAAATGCTGTAACTATCATACTTATATCACTGAGGATCTCCTAGAGGAACAGAGCTGCTAGAATGTTCTAGAAGAGTGGTTTACAGGCTGTCATCTAGCTAGTCCAAGCATGGCTAACTGCCAACAGAAAAGTCAAGGACCTGGTGTTTATTCATCGCTCAAGACTGGGTGTGTCACCTGTGTTCAGTCTCCCTTGGGACTCCTGAAGAAATGGGTTCTTACACCAGCAAAGGAGTGCACCAGCAGCAGAATAGATGAACCTGCCAGGAAGAGTGAGGGCAAGCAGGCAAAAGGCAACAGCTTGCTTCTTCCAAGTCAGTGTACGTAGGCTGTCACCAGAAGATGCGGTCCAGATATCGGGTGGGTCCTCTGACTTCAAGTGATCCAGTCAAGAAAATCCCCCAGACTAATGTTCACTTGCTCCTGTTTCAGCCGATTCCAGACATTCTCGATCGGGAAACCAAGACCGGTTATCACAGTGTTCATACATGAAGTAAATACATAATAACTCAAAAGATGAAGTACAAAGGTGAACGCAAAACAAGTACAAAGGTGAACCCTCTGTCTCTGAGATGAAAGGGGACCGGGACAAGGAATGAAAAGTAACATAAACTTAGGATGATATCTTTTCTTTTTTTTTTTTTTTTATGAGACAGGCAGCAGGTGCCTGTTTATGAATGTAGCAGGATTCTCTCCTCTTCTTGATAACCTCTTACTGTAGTCAACAGGTTTCTTTATTCATTTTAGTCCCTGTGAGAGCCTCTCTACCATCAATCAATATTCATCAGTCCTTGGTGAAGTGTTATAATCCTAAGCAGCAGGTCCCTGATCTGAGAGTCTCTGTGCTCCAGGCAGGTGTTCAGTGGGATTTTGAATAATCCATTTGCAAGTGCTGAGACCCTCTGTTCTAAGTTACTCCATACTGCACACAACAGTGCTTATTGGACTGCCCTTTGCTCCTGTTTCCAGGCAGCCTTGGCTTCTCTTTTGAATGCAAACTCAAGAGGCAGCATGGTTTTTGCAGCTTGTGAGTGTGAACAGCCCCATCTGTCTAGCACTACTCATGAGACACAGACTAAGAGACAACTTATTCCTAGCAGTAAACAGGACACTGATATGTATGTTTACTGGAGTGAATTGGGCACACGGGCATATTAAAAGCATATCTGATAAACCAGGCCCAAGAACTTATTAAACCCACGAGAACGAGGAAGGGTGGGAACATCTTCACCTGGAGCCCCCCAAAACCTCCTCAGCATTGCCATGGCAATGGTCTCCACCACCCTCCTATCATCTGGCCCACCAGGTGTGTGTGTGCCATACAGTCAGAAATGGGGGTATAGCTAGGGGATGCTTTGCGGGGAGGTGTGTGCCTTGGTCCCTAACAGAAGTCTTCTGAGCTCCTATGAGGTTAGTCTTCACGGGGGAGCGTGGTGCATGATTTTACAGTGCACATTACCAGACAATACTTGCAATTCGGACTGGCTCTTCTCAGGCAACCCCAGAAGGAATAGAAGGTTTAAGAGATTAGAAACATAAATCTTACTTCCTGGATGGCTGGCTTACTGCTGATACCAGCAGACATTGGGGGGGGGGGGGGTTGGTAGGCACCTGAGGGATTTCTTGGTTCTTATATCCTGGAACAACGAATTCAACAGATGTATGGTCAGGCGTAGAAGCAACGACAGTTTACCAAGAAAGAATTTATTCCCAAGGAAGGATATGGTTCAGAGTTAGGAGAAACAGCGAAGCAGGGTCGCTCAAACCTTGGGACTTGTACGGGTCATTTGCCTAGCAAGGGCTTCTCAAGGGCGTGGTCAGTCCTCCTGTTATAGCCAGAAGGCCAGGTGCTTTCCAGCCTCCCTCTTTGCCTGCAGGCGTCTTTCATATGGTAATCCTGTAGCTCTTCTGTAAGTCCTTTTGGACCCCACTTTCTGCTCCGCTCTCCCACCTCATCATCCCCAGTCTCAGTGTATTTCAGTCCCATAGCTCACATTGAAGTAGTTCAAAATGAACTTGGCCCTACCTTGCAGACTCCATACCTGCCTGTCTCCTAGGAGAGAACAGTCCCCACCTCCACCCCATCCTCTCACCCCCAACCCCATTCCCAAGGATCAGTCTCCTTCCCACTGCTCTGCCCCCTGAGGAGGGTTTCTCTCCGTGCAGGCTGAGAAACGCTGCTGCTAATTATGGGTGGTGGTTGGCCTTATCCTTTCTGTGTGTTCTGCCTTCCTTTTTCTCCATCCCGTCCCCTTTTGCCTTGTTAAACTGAAGAGGTCCCCTTAGATGCAACACGGTTTCCAAATCAGGGCGATAGAAGCAATCAGGATCGTTATATAAGGCCATTAAAGATCCTTCATTAGCATCGAGTGCCCCTCGGTAATGAACCATGTGGCCTGGAAGAAGGAAGGAGGTTTAGCTTCTCTGCAGGGAGGCAAGCCTCAGATGCTGAGCTCCCCATCCAAGGAAGAGGCAGCAATTTGCAAAGGACCCATTGGGGAAGTGTTGGTTAGGATTAAGACATAGGAACCTGCTAGACTGGGCTTTGACTCAGAATCACTCCTCAGTAGCCCAGAGGCTGAGGAATCTCCTGACTTTTTCTGTGCCTCAGAGTTTTAATCTCAAAAGAGGAATTTCTGTCTGTTATGCTGAAGGCTTAGTGGCACTGACTTACCAAGGGGCTTTACTGTTGTGTTGCACTTGACCCTCTGTGAATCAGATTTGGGTGGTCATTTATTTCTCTTTTGTTTCTCTTTTGTTTCTGGGGTGTGTTTTTTGTTTGTTTGTTTGTTTTTTACTCCCTTTATTGGTTGTTTCATTTTCAGATTTGGTGAGCGGCAAAGACATTCTGTGTCTTACCTCTATCAGTAAAAGCCCTGTGCTCCTAAAGGTCCTGGTTCCTTGTGAAAAATGAGCTTTTAAGTGACCTGCAATCATTTGTTTGAGTTGTTTCTTCTCGACAGCATAAAAGCCATCCAGGGTTGTCAATTTGCTTAATGATTTTTTAAGAAGGTTCTATCTATTGGGGTACAAAAGATAGATGGCTCATTATCTGGGAACACATGATTCTCAAACCACAAGCTCTCAGCTAAGAGGAATGCAGAGGTGGGTGGTACATCTGACACCCAGGTCATCACCACAGCACCCACCCCAGGCCAGGCAGGGAAGTCACTGGGGTAGTCACTGGGTGATTGGGGTCGGGGTTGAGGGGTGGGCAGGCCAAAGCTCTAGACTCTGAATTCATTCACTGCCAGAGGCTGCCTTACTGCAACAACGAGGTAGAAGTAAGCCAGGGAAACGACAGCCAGTTATGCCAAGTTTACAAAGAAGAGTCTGAAGGCTGTGGGTATACCTCAGGGTTCGGGGTCTTGTCTAGTTTATACAGATGGCCTTGGGCTGAATAGGGAGTTAGGTGAATAGTTAGAAAAGAGATGGATGGGTGAATTAGATAGATGCATAGACAGACGGACAGATAAGATAGATGAGAGATTTTAGAGAGAGAGAGAGACAGACAGGCAGGCATGCGTGCGCACACACACACACAGAGAGAGAGAGAGAGAGAGAGAGAGAGAGAGAGAGAGAGAGAGAGAGAGAGAGAGAGAGAGAGAGAGAGATTCTTGACACTTGTTCTCTGGGTGAAGAAAGTAGAAACACAAAGAAGAAAAGCCCTGAACCACCCTGATACTAGCACCTTGGACTTCCAGGGGTAGGGGGTCAGGGGGTGGTGGGGAGATGTAATTATCTGTCTAGGGCCTTCTGTCTTGTACTAACACTTTAAAAGAGAAAGAGTATTGAGCATGCCCTGCCTGTTCTTGCTTTCTTCCAGGCTTCCTCTGTCTGGGGCGACCTCGTTCTTCAGGTAGCCTTTGCAGCAGGAAAAGCTGGTGCCAATGAGGGCACATGGAGACACAGAAACAGAAAAAGGTTGTTTTGTTCTGGTTTGGTTTTGTTTGGTTTGGTTGTTTCTTTACTGTTTTGGTTAGTTCGTTTACATTTCCCAGTGAACAGACAGTGATCCCAGGCTATGATCAACTTCGGGAACCTACACCGGACAACAGCTTTCTTTTTATCTCATTATTCAAAAGACTGTTCTTCTCTCAGGAACTGAAAAATACATGATTTCTAGAGGTGAGGGACAAAACAAACAAGTAAACAAAACCTCCTGGGCAAAGAAACACAACTTCTTTAAAGGGCGTGGAGAGCAGAGCGGTGGGTGTGGGTGTTCTCACGTTAGTCAATACTGCCCTCTCGTGGCATGAACGCCAAAGCACAGGCTTTGCGCTGGTGCAGAAGTTGCGGTGTCCTGCTGGTTTGGCTCTGATGATTAGAGGCAGCAGCAGGAAAGAAGAGGTTACTTGCTCAGAGGGCAGCATTTCATACACTTGGGCATTCTTGTCAAGCAAATGACATCTTGTCACCAAATTGCTCTGCTTTCTCCATTCATTATCTCTCCTGGCCAGGTAGGATGTGACTTTTATCTCTCTTGCCATCAGCTCAACGCTTTCTAGAAGTAAGATTGGAAGATACTTAAAAGGCACAGAGAGGGCTAAGATTTACCCAGCAAGCTCACTTCTAGTCCTCAGTGATGATTCGACATCAGACGTAGGTTTTTTTTTTTCTTCTGCCTCTCCAAAGTATTATGTATTTGGATGCGCTGGGATGTGCGATTCCGATTAGCTTTTAGAAATGGAAGAACAGATTCATTTGCCTGGGTCTTAGCTTCCTCCTCTTTCAGAGGAATGAGAGGATGCAGGGGCTGGGCAATTTGATGCCTGGTGATTTTGTGCACCACTGCTTATCCCGACAGCACTTGCAAGTTGTATCCCAGGGACCTCCACTTCAAGGACATGATGAAAAAAAATAAATTAAATATATCAATGCAAAGAACTCTACATGAAGGGCATTACACACACACACACACACACACACACACACACACACACACAAGGCAGCTTTTAGACAAACGCAATTAAAATCACAGCACTGATGAAGAAAGCTGGAAATGCCAAAAAAAAGAAGGCAGCATTGACCTTTGGTGGCGAAAAGAACAGAGCTGATAGGTAAACAGGGCTCTGTCTCAGAAGACGTGAAGCAATTTCATGGCATTTCACTCATCTTATGCATGCACCTTAGACCAACATTTGGGTTTCCTTAAGATGAGAAGATAAGACTAGATTTCAATGTGCGGAAGTTATTCTGTATCCCTGGAATGACTGAAAAAAAGTACTCTGCCTTTCTCAATCCAATGACAGGACTAAAGACCTAAAGACGGATCCCTTCATGTCCTGACAAAGCTTGCAAGGGGGAGGGTTGAGAAGGAGGGAGAGGGAGAGGAAAGAGGCCAACAGCAAGGTGGCTTCCATGGCCACACAAGTCAATGGGGTGATAGAAAAAAACATGAGTCACATTGCCACGCTACAGTGACAACTGCTTCTTCTCATCCAAACTTCCTATTGAGACGGAAAGAAATACAATCCGCTGTAAATAGGATTTTGGAAGCAGGTTCACACAGCACTTGTGGGAATGGCAGCACCTGTCTTTGGGGCAGAGCATCGTGATCTGTGATGGATTACTGAGGGTAGACCCACCTCCATCCCCACCTGGCAATAGCACAGGAGCCATGGCCAGAATATGTACCAAACAGGGGAGGGGGCTGCCTACAGGACGTCTCCGCTGCCCTCTCCCTCACCAGGATCACTGATGCTCAGTAAGCATGCTCACAAAGCGTCCCACAGCTCCCAGCTGGCCTGCTTGCTGAAGAATCTGATTTACTCTCATGAGAAGACTCTGAAGACTAGCAAAGATACATAGAGATTATATATATGTATGAGTATATGTGTGTATATGCAAATGTTTGTGCGTGTGTGTGTGTGTGCGCGCGCGCGCGCACGCGTGTGTGTCGAAAGCCTAAATAGAGCAGGTTTAGGGTGAGGTGAAAAGCTCTTAGAAGCCCTGCTTGTTGTAAAACTGGCTCCCCTTTTCTATGTCTCTTAACTTTCTGTTTCTCACTTCCTCTTTCCAAGTGGATTACCGCATCTTATTTCATTATTATTAAAAAGATAAACAAAAATAACAATAAAACCAACTCGCTGGCTACTTACTAATTCCCTATGAAATACTTCCATCTACTGGCCACATAGAGGAAATTCATGCAATAACTTTTTTATACTAATTTTTTTAACATGTGTGCAGTTCCCGTGGAGGCCAGAAGAGGGCATTAGATTGTTTGAGACAGTAAGTTTCTGGTTTTCTTTCTTTCTTTCTTTCTTTCTTTCTTTCTTTCTTTCTTTCTTTCTTTCTTTCTCTCAAAGCCAGGTCTTCTGCTGCAGCGGCCAGTGCTTTTAACCACAGAACCATCTCTCCAGTCCTCCCTTTTGCTTTATTTTTACCACCACGAGTGGAAAACACACTCCGGACATTTAATTACGAAGCACAAGCCAAAATATTGCAGTGACGGAAGAAAACCTTCCCTTCACATTTACTTCAGCCAATGAAGACTTCCACATACTCCGTACACATGCAGATACACGCGGTTTGCAAACGCTCAGGATGAGGAGTAATTCAGCAATGCCTCAGACTGAAAATCAGTGAGAAAGTACACAAGTGGGACATGGAGAGAGAAAAAAAGAAAGAGCGATGTGGGAACACGCCACCCCTGGCAAACGGGTTGCTAATTTCTGAGTAGAATCTTTGGGGAAAGATGTTCTGTACTCAGCATTAGCGACATACTCACCGTAGCCACATGGGCTCTATGTAGAAAGCAATTCCATGACATCTGAACAGAAATCAAACTAGGTGCCAGGTTGGTTTGTTTTCTGGACAAGGGGGTGGGGGGAGGCCTGCACAAACCATACACCAACCAAGGACAAGGCATGCAGTGAACCTAGACCTCCTATCAGATCTAGCCAATGGACAGCTCATTCTCCACAGTTGTGCAGGGAGAGGGGGACTGCCTCTGACATGAACTCTGCCACCACCTCCCACCCCATATGAGTACTTACTCTTGGTGGAGAGGCCTGGTGGGCACACAGAGGAAGGGGAAACAGGCTATCCGGAAGGGACCTGATAGGCTGTGGTCATATGGTGGGGAGGAGGTCCCCTTCTGTCAGATGTCTAGGGGAGGGCAATAGGATGAAAGAGGGAAGGAGGCTGGGAACAAGAAGATATAAGCGAGGGGATAACAATTGGATGTAATATGAATAAACTATAATAAAAATTTTAAAGAAAAAAATGTTTGGGAAAGTGCTTAAATCCGCACGCGATGTGTGTGCAGACAGATTGCCAGGGGTTCCTGCTGAGGCCAAAAGTCATTGGGAGATTGTCTAAGATACAGAAGCAAGTCAGCTGGGCCTACGGTGGTTCCCTGTGTGCCAAATGTGTGTCTTCCACAGGATTAAGTGGGCCTTCCTTATTGAAGAGCAGAAAATTGTTGTGGAAGTATTAAAGGCACAAGCACAGAGTCAGGAAAAATATATATATATATATACAGTTTTTTTTTAAGTAATAAAAGTCAAGGCTTGGTCTATAAAAAAAAAAAGAAAAGAAAAGAAGGAAACTTTCCCAAAGATTTATATTTCACAACTACACCAATAAATTAAGCATAAAAAATTTCTGTAGAATTTCATATAGCTTTTAAGCACAATTATATTGATCATCATATCAGTCTTTTCAGGGCTGCTAGTTTTCTCTTTTCTTTCCTTTTTTTTTTTTTTTTTTTTTTCTTTTTTGACAGTCTGTCACACCAATCAGTCATGTTGAAAATAATTTGATAGAAGTTCAGCTCTGGGATTAAAATTCCTAACACAGAAGTGTCTATGGTCTGTCAGTTTAGAGTAAATAAAGAACAGTTCAGGGGAGGGGAAATGGCAGCCTTTCATACTACATTTTTTCCCTTGTTGTTTACATGGATATGTGTGATGCACCAATGGATGTCTGTGTGTGTGTTTGTGAGGGTGTGTGAGTGTGTATGAGTATGTGTGAGTGTGAGAGTGTGTGAGTGTGAGAGTGTGTGTGAGTGTGAGAAGTGTGTGTGTGAGTGTCTGAGAGTGTTTGTGTGAGTATGTTGAGTATTGTGAGGGTCAGAGTATGTGTGAGTATGTGTGAGTGTGTGAGTGTGTATGTGTGTGTGTGTGTGTGTGTGTGTGTGAATGCAAGCGAGTGTGTGTAGTTTTGAGGGGCTGATGTGACACTTCCTTTCTTGACTTCTCTCCACTGTACTTATTGAGGAAGGGTCTTTCCCTAATAGCTCTAGCAAGTATAGCCAGCTACCTGGATGGGGGAGTCCTTTGTATCTGGCTACAGGTTGCCCCTGGGCCTGCGTACCTTCTATGTGGATTCTTGGGTCCCAGAATTATGTACTCACATACTGCAAGGACTTTTTCCAGAGTCATCTCTGAAGCTCTAGTGGACTTTTTAAAAGTCTGGGTTGTAAGAGTCCATGGGCCTAGATAAATATGAATTACATCACATTCTTTTTAGATGTAGTTCTGACACTATCACTCAGCCTCCTGAATATTAAAGGAGTTTAAAGCAAATACTAATGGGACTAAGAATTGACTGAGCACTTGCTCAGCATACAGGAAACCCTAAGGTGCCCAGCACTGAAAAGAAAACTGTAAGGTAGCATAAGGTAAACACATCTCAAAAAATTGGCATTGAATTTTTAGCAACATTTCCGAAGTGATAGGTACATTCCATGAGCAAGGAGATGTTACCCAGGAACCCAGCATGTGTGAAGCTGTAGGTCGCAATCATCTTCAGCCTTGGTTTCAGAACCTGTCCTTTCAAATGTTTAGTACTGTGTGTATTTAACTGCTGTGTGACTGATGGGTGTCAGTGCTCACTGGAACTAGAAGAGTAACCTCTGATTTTATCAGTAGGAAAGTATTAAACTCTTAAGGACATTATGACATAATTTATTGCTTTCAAAAGCACTGCAAACGTGCCACTGTATGTATACATGTAAAGATTAAATTATTATGTTCCTCTCTCATGTATGATATTGCCTGAGAAGGGTAGATTTTTTTTACCTAAACTTTAATCCAAACTTGTTATAAAATATAATTTTTCAAGACTATTTGGTGTGCCAAGAGGTAAGATGTTACAGACATTTACAAAGGAAATAATTTTTCTAGCTAAATCGCTGGAATGTTAAACTATTCACATAAACTAAACAAAGATAAACTTCAACAGCACAGTGTTCAACTCGGATTATCATACTAAGGTCACGGCAGTGAAGAGCACAGCTACTCAGAAAGACCATGCAGAACCCACCTTGGCTCCTACCTACCCTCCTTTGGCCTTCCCACCCACCAGTTGCACACACACACACACACACACACACACACACACACACACACACACACACCCCTCTATAAACCTGTAACATATACCCATGAATGGAAGATATTGTTTGCAATGACCATGAAATAAAGAAATGTGGACAACTTGGGTTAAGGTCTATGTAGATTCAGATTTCATTCCCCTAACAAATATTTCTAAGGATCTAGAATTTACACATTCAATCACCAAACAACGATTACATTTGTATCCTATTTGTATCCTTTTGGTCTCCTTAGTTTGTCTTATTGCACTAGCTAAGACGCTATGGAGAGCTGTGAATAGCTTGTCTTGTTGCCGATTTTCGTGCAAATTCTTTGAGTTTCTATCAGTGTAGGTTGATGTCGACTGTAGCCTTAGCCTATATTGCCTTTATTGTGTTGATGCATGCCCCTTGCATCCCTAGTCCCCCACCCCCCACCCTCCCACCTCCACTCAGGACTGTTATCATGAAGGGATGTTGGATTTTGTCAAAGGCCTTTTCTGCATCCAATGAGATGATTGTGCTATTTTTGTCTTTCAGTCTCTTTATGTGATGTATTATGTTTATTAATGTATATATGATAATACATCCCTGCATCTGTAGGATGAAGTCTACTTCATCATGGTAGATAATGTCTTTTCACATATTCTTGTGTTTGGTTTTAAAGTATTTTATGGAGAATTTTTAAATCTATGTTCATAAGGGAAATTGGTGTAAACTTTTCATCTTTATCTTAATTTGTTTACTGTAAAGCTTCTACTTAAATATATATGTTGAGTATATAACTCCTCAAACATTACTACTTTATCTTTACTATCCCTCACTTCCTGATAGCTCTTTTATCTCCCTAAATAATTTTAACTGCTACTTTCACATGTTACATACATACATGATGTTATATATCTACATTAGTATCGGGAATCATGCTTGAGAGAAAACATGATCTGGCTTCTTCTGCTGGCACACCTCTCTTATCATCATTTTCTCCAGTTGCATCTACTCTTCTGCAAAGGACTTGACTTCTCTCTTCTATAAAATGAAGAAATTCTGTTGTGTGTATAAACTACATTTTTTAATCCATTCTGGTTTTGGACCCCGAGGTGTTTTTTATAGCTTAGCTACTATGACTAGTGTTGCAGTAAATGCTGTACAATAATATCTTTGACAGGCTGATGTGGGGTACTTTGAGTGAATACCCAAGAGTGGCATATCTTAATATTTTGAGAAATGTCAATATGACTTCCATAAAGGGTGAACTAGTTTATATTCCCACTAGTAGTTACTGTGAGCTCTTGTATTCATTTGTCAGCATTTATCAGTGTTAGCTCCATGGCTGGCACTCTGACTGGGGTAAGTTGGAGTGTCAATGAAGTACTGATTTTAATTCCTCTAGTAGGCATGAAGTAAAACATTTTTCATATGTTTCATAATCTGAGAACTGTTTCTAACTTCATGAGCCTGTTATTGATTGGGTTGTTTTATCTCTTGCTTACTGTGTTCTGTAGGATGATTCTTCACTCAAGTCATAGTTTTCCTTTGTTGTGCAGAATCTTTTTAATGTCATCAGGTCCCATTTGTCATTGTTATCCTCATTTCTTAAAGATGTTCCTATGCACAAAGTCCTTCCCTTTGCCTGTCTCTTGAAGTGCTTCCCTATTCTTTTCTGTAGAAGTTTCAGGCCTTACATTCATGTCTTTGGTTCTTTGGAGTTGATCTGCGTGTATGGTAAGAGGCAGAGTGCTAGTTTACTCTACATGCAGCTGTCCAGTTTTCCCAGTACCAGTTGTTAAAGATGTCTTTATCTAATGCTTATATTTGATTTTTCTTTCCTTCAAAGTCAGTGTCCATACTTGTATGGGTTTATGTCTTCATCTTTCATTCTATTCCACTGACATGTGTATAGTGTGTGTGTGTGTGTGTGTGTGTGTGTGTGTGTGTGTGTGCGTGCCATGATGTTATTTTAGTTAAGAGACTGTATTATAAATTTAAATCAAGTGTTATTAATATCTTCTTGCTCAGAATATTCTTGCTCAGAATAACCTTGGCTACCTGGGGTCTTTTGTTATTCCATACTAATTTTAAACTTTTTGTTACTATGAAGAATTGCATGGGTATTTTTAGAGAGCATATTGAATCTGTATATTATTTTTGATAAAATAGCCTCTCTTGACATCTTTTGTTGTTGCTGCTGCTGTTAGATACATATGTGTATGTGTGCATTCCTTAATACATAAATACACCTTGTTTACTATATATAATGTCACTGTATGTACATGTTTTCAGGACTGCCCATTTGGTATTGGAAAATAATTTTGTATAATATTCCCTGGTGAAGACACAAAGGAAAAGAGATTATGGATTTAAAAGAGAGCAAGGAAGGCACATGGGAATGTTCAGAAGGAGAAAGGAGAAGGGGCATCAAAAACAACACATGTTTTTTTAAGGCATTACTGAGCCATTTCTTTCAATCAAAGAGCTCGCGATATCCTCCCATCTTCCAATATCTTCCTTTCTTTTTCCAATACCCTAAGGTTTTCATTATAGATGCCTTTTGTTTTCTTAGCCAAATTTATTTCTTGGTATTTTATTTTCTTCAGCAATTGTGCACAAGATTGCTTCTTTGGTTTAACTCTCAGCATGGTACAATTAGGGTACAGGAAGGCTACTGGTTTTTGCAAACTAACTTTGTGTCCTACCCCATTGCACAGGGTCTGTCAGTCTGAGAGTTTTCTGGTAGTGTCTCTCAGGTCTCCTGGGAAGAATTACACTATCTGTAAATAAGGATACATTTACTCCTCCTTTCCTAGTTGAATCCGTTTTACTTCCTTTTATTTTCTTGTTGCTTTAGCTAAAACTTCAAAAACCATGCTAGATAAGAATAGAAGACATAACAACCAGGCGTGGAGGCGCACACCTTTAACGTCAGCACCCAGGAAGCAAGACAGGTGGATCTTTGTGAGTTCAGGCCAGCCTGGTCTATAAAGTGAGTCCAGGACAGCCAGGGCTGTTCTACAGAGAAGCCCTGTCTCCAAAACCAAAAAGAAAGTATAGATACTCTTTTCAGTTTCCTGATTTAAGTAGAAATTCTTAGAGCATAATATTGGCTGTAGAGTTGCTGTATATAGCTTTTATCCTGCCAAGATATTGTCCTTCCATCTCTCGTCTCTTCACTGTTTTTGCCGGGAAAGCTGTTACAGTTGGTCAAAAGCCTTTTGTGCATCTATAAAAATAACCGTGTAATTTCTGTCCTTGAGTCTGCTGATGGGATATATTCCAATTATTGATTTGATTATGTTGATCTATCCCTGAATCTCTGCAATGAAGTTAACTTCATCAATAGGAATAATCTTTTTAATGTGTTCTTGAATACAGTATGCAAATATTTATTGAAAATTTTGCATCTATATTCATCAGGAAATTTGGCCCGTAATTTCCTTTGCTCTTCTGTATCTGTCTGCTCTTGGCAATAGGACAATCCTGGCTTTGCTTATTTGTACATGTATTTATTTTTAAAGAGTTTGGTAGCATTCTTTCCTTTTCTGTTTTATGAAATAGCTTTAGAAGAACGAGCATTGATTCTTTAAAGCTATGAAAGAATTCAGAAGTTCATCCAGTTAGAACTGGACTTTCCTAGTTTGTTGTTGCTACTGATTTATTCCATTACTTTTTTCAATCTGTTAAAGTTGTTTATATCATCTATTTTAGTAGATTGATGCATCCAGAAGGTTTTTTTTTTCTTTTTTTAAAGATTTTCCTGTTTGGTGGAAAACGACTGTCTTCAATATATTCTGATGATTCTGATGAGCTTGTGAATTGAATTGGGATTTCATGTTATAATTTCGTGTGTGTGTGTGTGTGTGTGTTTATTTGGATAAGACAACCTATTCTTTGGTTCTCTGTATTTTTTGTTCAATTTTATTAATTTGTGTTTTGATTTTATCTCTTTTCATCTACTGTTTTGTGTTTGACTTGTTCTTGTCTTTCCAAGGCACTAAGAAATATTTTTAATTATGCATTGTATATCTCTCTAATATCTTACTACAAGGATTTATGGCTATAAATTTACCTCTTAGGGCTCCTTTTATATTTCATAGATATGGGCATGGTATGTTTTCATGTGCACTAGATTTTAATAAACTTTTATTTCATTCTTTATTTCTTCAATGAATAAATTATAACTAAACAATATATCTATATGATTGTTTGTCATGCAATTGATTTCTAGCTTTGTTCTACTATTACCAGGGAGAAAGCAAGAAGTTACTTTAATTTTTCTGTATTTGAAAATTCTTATCTTGTGTTCTATTACATTATTAATTTTGGAGAAAGTGTCATGGGATACTGAAAAGAATGTGAATCCTGTAGTGTTTGAATAAAATACACTGCATATTTCTGATAAGTTCATTATACCTATATTATTTGACTTATACATTTCTCCAATTTTGGTTGAGACACCCTGTCTATTGGTTAGATTGATATGTTGTAGTTACAGCACTATGATTTTGTTCAGCTTAATCTGTGACTGTACATCTAGTGCTATTTGTTTTATGAAATTGGGCATATCCATGGTTAATGCACATATATTTAGAATTGTACCATCCTCCCGATGGATTGCCACCTTAATCATTTTGAATGACCTTTCTAAGAAGAAGTTACATTTAATGGTGCTGGAGAGATGGCTCAGCCATTAAGTGTGCTTGTTGCTCTAGAGGATGTTAGCTCAATTTCTACTATCTACATTGTGCATCACAACTATCTGTAACACCTGCCCCAGGGGACATTACATAATAACTCCACAAAAGAACCTGGAATGGTGTTAATGGACTCAAATGCCACAATTCATTATAATGCTACCATCATAGGAATAGTATTGTAGAAATAACAAGGAACCTTAGATGAAGAAAGCAGAACTCTTGTAGCAGATCCAGAAAATACTTCAGTTGTCTCTTGAAACTAATGTAACACATAGAGCAGTCAAGGACGGCTCCTGAGAGCCACATGATTTCCCTAGGGATCATCACCTTATGTCATGTCATCTGCCTAAGAACTGCAGTGCTCTAGACCCTGCACTGAGCACTGATATTAACCAGCCATCCATGCACACTGGAAGGCATGATGTTTTTAAACACCTTTAAAACCACCAAGAAAGCAAATATCTCTCTCACATTCTGAATCTTGCCTCTGTTGGTTTAGCTGGAGCCATTTCCCCCAAATTGAGACATTACCTCCTGGGAGGAGTACAGAAGCTCATTAGAGTATAAAAGCTCATCAAACTTTTAAGACTCAGGAAGTTCACAAAACTTATTAGACTCAGAAAACATATAACACTTACAAGATTCTAAAATGGCCCTCTCCCACATCATGTGAGCAAGTAAGAACTTGTGAAGAAAGAAGAGAGTCTTTTGTGGAACTGCCTCTAAGTTACTCAGGTAACTCTAGGAATTCAGAGTCCATGAATGCCCATACATCCTGGGACAAAGGTTTGCAGTGACACAGCTGCCAGATAATCACCATTGTCTAGGGTCACCCTTCACCGAAAATCATATAAATAATACCAAAGCTTTATACATTTGCTAAGCTAGAATTGAGTGAAATATTTTTTCAGTCAAAGTGTGTCATTAGTTGCCTATCTGGCCTGAGTAGACATGGACCCACACCACCCCCAAGAAATGTAATGTAACGCAACTGGTGAATGGGGACCAACAGAACCAATGGTGAATTGTAAGCGGCAGGCTTATCCATTGGAAAGTGGATGTCTAAGCACACAACTCTGATTTGGCTACCCTTCTTCATGACAGTATGAGATAGGGTCCTTTGTTGACTTCGTGGCTAATTGCGCCCTTTCTATGGACAATGGGATATATGCAACAAAGACTCAGTCCTCTGATTGCTCAGGAGTTTCCCTGAGAGTAATCTTAGGTTGGCCATTTTCCTCTATGTAGTATTAAAGGCATGTCTTGCCTCCTTGATGAATGAGGTCTGTCACCTGAGTGTGAGGACAACCCCAAAATGACTGATGGAGTACAAAATACCTTGTAATCTCTAAAAGTATCACATGTATGGGACAGAATCATTAGGCAACAACAGGAGTTGAATGGCTTTTCTATGTATAAGAAGGCATTTGGCTGAGGCTTGGGATTCTTTGCAGAAAGATTTTAATTGGGTAAGGGATAAGTTGCAATGGAGGAAAGACACATGGATGCTGTTCTCTGCCTTGGTCTATGATATGGCAGGGAAAATAGAAAAAAATGGCATCTATTTCTTATAATTGGTGGGGTAGGAAAGAGGGTATAGATTCATTGTGTGTTAAGTAGGCCTTCCTATAACCCAAAATTTGGAACCTATGGAAAGAATTGGATAATGAGAAAAGAAAGAGTATGATAGAGGTGATGGGTGACACTCTCAGGCCTGACATTTAACACAGAGAAGAAGAGCATGTATGATTCAGCATGAAGACGTGGTCATTAAGAATATCATGGACTGGCTGAGTGTGGTGGCGCTTGTCTCAGCAGCACGTAGCGTGCAGAGGCAGGTGGAATGCTGCAAACTCAAGGTCAGTCTGACTTACACAGTGAGTTCCAGGATGGCCAGAGCTACAGACCCTGACTCAAACAAACAAACAAAAACCCCTAATTGTGAAAACCCAGGAATATTCTGTATCATAACACTTGTTTTAGGAGGCTGTGGGACAAGTGGGGTCAGTCCGGGTGCTATGGAAGTACAGAACAGAGCAGTAGTACTACTCAGCTCCCTTTGAGACAAATGTTGCCTAATCCAAAGCCATACAGAGAAAAACCAGTCCCAATGAACTGGTTCATGTCATTAAGGATACTTTTTTTTAAAAAATCAGCTAAGGTTCCCATGAACACCAGGGTCTGGGAGATAATAGAGAAAGAGCTGCATTACTTTGAGAAGTAGTGTGTCTCAGTTCTCTGGGCTGGACAGTACTGTGTTTATTGGAGTGTTGAGAGAGAAGTAAATTTGGGGCCAGCAAGAAGACTGAAAAGATAAAAGCTCTTGCTACCCAAGATTGATGACCTGAGTTTGACTCCGAGAATCCATAGTAGGAAGAAGAATGTTAACTGCCTAAAATCTGTAGTCCACACTATGCCATAATATATACATGTGTGGGCACATACTCACACAAACACCAACATCACCACCACCACCAAGAACAACAACAACAATAGCAAAGTTTTTTGGAAATGTTCAAAACAGGAAAGGGTTAATTCAGCCAAGACCCTGGAAGTGATATAGGGGCTTTATGGTTCAGATGTTTAAGTCTCAATACAGAAATAACAAAATATAAAAGAACATGTCCAAGATCTTTTTTATGAAGCTAATATTACCCTGATAGCAAAACTAGACAAAGACCTAACATTATAGATAGATAGATAGATAAATAGATAGATAGATAGATAGACAGATAGATAGATAGGTGTTAAACATGGATGCAAGAGTCCCAATAAAATATAAACCAAATTCAAAACTACAAAGATTATGCACCATGATAAAGCCAGCTTCATTTCAAAGATGCAGAGATGATTTGTCATACACAAGTAAATACAACTCACCACATGAATAGAATCAAAGACAGAAACCATGTGATTATCCTACTAGAAGTAAAATCCAATATCTCTTCATGATAAAAGTCCCAGAGATTTTGGAACAGAGAGGAAATAGCTTAACACAAAACAGGTAATATATAACAAGCTAAAAGGAAAAAAAACCCTCTAAACATTTACACTGAAATCAGGAACAACACAAGAATGTTAATTTTCTGCACTCGTGTCTAATAGATATTTTAAGTCCTAAATAGAACAATAAGACAATTGAAGGAGATAAGTAGGTTATAAATAGAAAAATTATGGAGTCAAAATATTCTTATTTGCAGATGGTGTGCTTCTATACGTAGAAGGCCTTGAAGACTACCAGAAATCTCTTAAAGCTGACAAGAATATTCAACAAAACAGTAAAGTACCAAATTAACATACAAAAGTCAGTAGCCTTCCTACATATAAATGATAAACACACCAAGAAAGAAATGAGGGAACTGAGTCTATGTACAATAGTCTCAAGGAAAAATAAAATATCTTGGAATAAACCTAACCAAGGAACTGAAAGATTTGCACACTGACAACTGTAAGACACTGACAAAAGAAACTGAAGAAGATGCCAGAAAATGGAAGACCTCCCATGCTCCTGGGTTGGAAGGATTAGTATCATGAAAATGATCATTTTAACAAAAGTAATCTAAGACTCAAAATAATCCTCACCAAAATTCCAATGTAATTCTTCAGAAAAAAAGTGAAAACATGATTCTAAATTTCATGCGGAAATTCAGAAGACCCAGGATAACCAAAATAATCCTGAATAATTAAAAATGAATCTGCTGGAGCTATCACCATCTTAGAGCTCAAGTTAATACTAAAGGGGTATAGTAATAAAAAAGGCATGTTGCTGGCATAAGAAGACACACTGACCAATGGAATAGAATTGAGAACACACATATTAGCCCACAGTTCTACAGCTACCTTGTTTTTGACAAAGAGAGAAATAGAGCAAAGTAGAGAAAAGACAGCATCTTCACCAAAGGGCACTACTGATCACACTGGGCAGCTACATGTATAAGAATGAAACTGGATCCATATCTTTAGCCCAACACAAAACTCAACTCCAAGTGAATCAAGGACCTCAACATAAAACCTGCATGCTGCTCCAGAAGAAAAGCATCCATCGATATTATCTACCGGAAATCCTGTGAACTACAATAATTACTGGCCGGGCAAGACATGCCCAGGAGTGCAATAGTGTCATGGATGTTACAGAAGTAACCAACTACTTTCAATTTTTGATTTAAGTCACTCTCCAGAAGAAATCCATGCCTAGCAACAATATTTGTCCAAGAACCTGCAACTAGACAGATCATCAGCCTTATGGAAGAACATACTATAAATATTTCTCAAAATTTACATAGTATTAAACCTACTCTCAATGACTTATCTCTATACCCATAGTTTAGTGTAATGAATCATTTAACTTTATCTGAGAAGCTTCAATTTAAAATAAATGGCAACTAACACAGAGATACAGAACTAGTAAGACTGTAGAGAATAAGAGACTGTGAAATTCTCAGTCCTAACTGGACCTCGACAGCACATCCCCTCCCCATAGGCTCAGAGATCATAGTGGAATAGAGGTAGGACTAGTGTAAGAGGCAGGTGTAAAGGAAGACTACAAAAAAAATGGTTTTCTCTAGATTCAACAGGGTAATTAGTTGTACACATGGACTCAAAACAGTTGTGGTGACATGCACAAGACCTGAACGAGCTTAAATTAGACGAAATCCTAACATGAAGAGATATCAGAAGCACGGCTTAGAGTAAGCATTAGAAAAAAAACCAGAATTGTTAAACATGCATGCCTGATTTCTTTCACAGAAGGAAGAATGGCACCTGGTCACCCATAATGCTGGAGCGAAAGTGGTCAAGCAAACTGGTGGTCCTTTGCTGTTCTGTTAGGAGCCAGCCTCCACCAGAATCCCCCCCAAAGCCTGAGAGTGTTTTGGCCCTTATTCTGGGTTTTGTCTCTCAGTGAAAAGAACTCATCTCATCCTTACAAAAGAGACCTCACATACTTCGCATCTTTCATCAATATAACCCAGCATTATGTTCCGTACAAACCCTTTTTCTCTAGGCCCTATCCCTGAGCATTGCTTCCCAATCAATAGAACCTATTCTTATGAGAATGGCCTCAGGTACTTTTCTACAGCAGTACATTTTACAAAACAATTTCGATGCTGCCATTCCTGAAGCTTTGTCATGAGAATTGTCACATAGAGATTCCCCCCCCACCCCAATATTGTAGTATGTCTAAATGTGTAACAAAAATTAAACCACTAGTTCAGACCCTTTAGAGCTTTTGATCCAGTCTGACTAACCAAGTCTAGCTGTCCAGTCTTGCTTTCCATTCTCATCTCTTTGCCTTTCATCTGTCTGCTGGCAATGACGGCGGCAGTGACCTCCATCTGCCCCCCCCACACACAATCTAAAGCGCTTAGCTGAGGACTGATAACTGGCAGGAGAGAAGAGACAGCCACTTGTCTTTAAGAGTATAGCCCCTAGGAAGTTGGGCTCACTCAAATGGAAAGCCACATATCCGAGAGTATATGGACTACACAAATCAGACCAGATCAATTTAAAATATAAATCAACTTAAAAAAAAAAAAAGAAAGAGGACAGCAGTTTGAGTGTGTAGCGATGAAGGAGGGGATCTGGGAGGAGGTGCAGGGAAAGGGAGGGAATATGATCAAAACATTCCATATAAAATTCTCAAAAAACCCATAAAATGATGACAAAATAAAATTAAATGGGGCCTGACTAGGTTACTCAAAAGCTAGTGCGACAAGATTTTTATGGACCCAGAGTTCCTGTGGGAAATTTTATGCAAAAACCAATTTCACTGTTTGTCAACCTCTGGAAGGTTTTACTGCATAGGCAAAAGTGTGAAAATGGGTTTCTATGGAAGAATTGTCACTAACAGTCCTTCTTGTTTATAGAGTCTGTGTGCTCCAGAACCAGTGGGTTAGGCTATGCCTGCTATTGACATAGCAGCATGGCTGCTGCTGAGGCAACCAACTACTTCCCAGGTGAATTTAAGACCACTCTAAAAGTGAGAACAAATCCGGCACTATAAGCCAGGGGCGGGGGAACTCACAGATCCTGGTGGAGAGACTTCTGCTTTTGTTTTATTAAATGAAGGTCATATGCTTGTCAAAATGTCTTCTAGACATGTATGTCTATATCTGTAGATAACTGCGACTACCAGTCTTGGATGAACATGAAAGTAATCAGACATTTCCATCACTCTGTCCGCAAGGCTCAAAGAGAACACTGTGAAAGAAGACAGACAAACTGTTAAGTACCGGGGGAAGGAGTGACATGCTGTGTAGCTATGCCCTCTTAGAAGAAATAGGTAGGCTGGTTTGATTAAGAAGTTCATGAAACTTACAGGATCCAAAAAACCCCGCTCCTAGGTTATTTAAACATCAAGCCATTGGTGAAGGAGATGACAAGTTTGGTTGCCTGGAGGTTACTCTGTAGGGAACTCCAGGGAGGCAATGTTCTTGAGTTTTCACCCATACTAGAGGGGCTTTCCAGTCATGCAGCTGCTTCAAAGTCACACATACTCCTGTAAATAAAGTCTTCACTCATGTTCCTGTTCATAACCCTAACACACTCACTGGTTAACAAAACTAGACTTGATGGAATTGTTTCTTCGGGCCATCAGTGGATGTTGTCTGCAGTGAACAGATATTAGTTCATACTGCCCCAGAAAATGTTATGCAACCAGAGTTCATTGACAGGATAGGGTTAAAAACCAAGAGAGAAAAGGGTCCCTAAAGGAGATATAAGGAAAACAGACTGTTTGAATCAAGTAACAGACAATGACTGCAGTAGTAACATCACTTTGTGCAATGACCATATTTATAATACAATATTGTTATTTAAAGAATAAATAAAATATAGATTTCAAATGATTCTTGCTCCCTTATATATTAAAGAAAAATATTATTTTAAAATAATCATATACAATAAATTATTACTTATACTTAAGCAAATTAACACACTCATCCTATCACACTTATATTGTGTGCCTATATGTGTCTCCAGAGCCACTAGAATCTATTTTTATAGCCAAAAGTTCTGAATATATTATCATGTTTCTAACTAGTCTTCATGTTGTACATTAGATCTTTAGATATATTATATATTCCTTTCTAGGAAGCAGTATATAAGTTCTATGAAAGAAATCATTTACCTGGGCATTATAAATTAATATGGAAATTTTGCTTTAAAGTTTCACATTAAAATGATATAAAATAGCATAATTTGGGATTGGTTTAGTTTGGTTTGGTTTTTCAGAGACAGGGTTTCTCTTCAAACTCACAGAGAGCTGATTACTTCTGCCTCCTGAGTGCTGGGATTAAAGGCATGCACTACCGCGCCCACCCATAATTACAGTAACAGTTAATTTTTAAATTTAAATTAACTAAAAAATTATTAGTACTATGGAATTAGATTTTTGTACTTATAAATATGTAACATTAAAAATCATAGTTTGTTTTTGCATTTACGCAAAATTATTCCTATTTTATATTCTCAGATATACCATCAGTATTATAAAAATAAAAGAATTCTGAGATACTCGTGAGTTAGTGGGTTTAGTGAACATAAACTTTGCACCTACTTCTGTGTGCATGTGCCTGTGTGCCTGTGTGTGTGTGTGTGTGTGTGTGAAAGTGTGTATGTGTGCGAGTATGTGTGCATGCATGTATAAAAGAATCTGTAGACTTTTAAACTCCCTTTAGTCTTGCGTTCTAAGAAATGTTTCTATCTCCCCATTGTATCCGTCTTATATAACTATAAATATTTTATATCTTTTTCATCTCTTATCCTGCTTAATTACAGTTAACACCTTGGTCTGGATGCACTGTTTAGTTTCACATATTAAACAATGATAACAAACGTTGATCAGTGGAATCTGAGCAAATAGAATACTATGCTGTTTTACTTGTGAATCTTTATAAAATTTGAGTTAACCCAATAATTTGTTATATTAACTTAAACAGAGAATTCTTCATTTCTCTGTAAGCTTTTGGGAAACTTGGCCAAATGCACAATTTTCATAAATCTAGGTTCTGTGAAAAAATGTTTTAGAAAATCACTTTGAAAGTTATAATTTCTCCATTAATACACATTTTACCCCTATAATTACAATTTTCTTATTTCTAATGGCTGGTTTATTTCTCCACAGAAGTCACTTCCAATTTTAAAATAAAATTCAAATGGGTATTCCATATTAAGGCTATATTGAATTTTTAAATTTTATTTCCAAACATTCAGGAATGCTCAAGCCGAGCCCCATCTATTACAGGCAAATCACTGATCAAAGTGTGAACTATATGAAGGAGACTTTTAATGAGACTTCTCATCTTACCATTTAGAAAACATGAGCGCAGAGTAAAATGATCTTGGAATACTGGTGCCATATCAAATGACCTCACTGGAAAGTTTAAGGACTTGGCTGGCTAAATGTGGCCAGCCCTTGATAGTCAGCATATCTTCCGCTTGTTCTGAGCAATATCAAGGGCTACTGATGCAAGCTCACACTACAGTTCTTCCTCATTGCCTGATCATAAGTAAATCGTTTAATTTTGAAATCCTTTCATTAGGATTAACTTAATAACAGCTACTTAGGACTTATATACTCATCATCTTCTTTAGGTAGGCTGGGTGTTGCCAGGAGTTAAACTGTCTTGTTGTCAAAGAATCTTTAAGATATTAAAAGCTTATTAAATGCCATATTCTGTAGGTCTCTGAGGCTTTGAAGACCTTATCTAACTATTTTACCTTATCTATCTATAGGATCATATCTATCTGTTAAACCTAGGATGTATATCCTTGTGATTAAAAATAGGCTGGTAGTTGACATGACCATAATTTGATCAACTAACAATTAGCTTGTATTATTTAATTATCCTAATCATCCTGCAATAGCACTTTCCAGGTATAAATTTCAAGCATAATATGTACAGGCATCCTCTAAATGTAAGAAAGGATTATAAACTCAGGAGAATATGACATCAGATAAGGAAGTAAAAACAACATAAATTTGATAAAATGTTTCTTTCTCCTCTATTTTAAAAAAGTGAGTACTTAAGTAATGACTTAATTGTCCATAGTTTCTTGCTGGAAAAGTGAAATTTTATTCTGTAGCAGGTAGAAGCAAGCTTTTCCAAATCCTGGTCATGATACTGATGTCATTAAGATTAGTCTAGGACTAAGAGAGACAGGAAAATCATTTATGAAAACTATAGAATTTTTAAAAAAGACTGTATTAAAAACAGAGTAAAATTCATTCTGAGAGATATTGGGTAAGCTTGCTATTGGACTGATAAAACAGAATGATTTCTGGCTAATGCCACAAAAGTTTCCATTGAGATAGATGAAGCTGACTATTCACGTGCATGTGCAAACTGTTCTCATCAGGCAGCATTGGTCCCATCAGTGTGGAAAGGCGTGGTTGTCATGGCATACTTCACAAGCACATAAAAATGTTGCTTTCTGTTCAGGTCCTCATGGGGCAAGTGTTGATCAGTACACTCTCATATACTAATTAACAGCAATGAACACAACCATAAATCCTCAATATAATTTAATTACTTAGGTAAGCACCCACTACTCCTCTGGTTGGGGGGTGCGGAGGTCTTGCTACTTTCAAACCCATCATCCTGTGCTATGGCTAGCTCACTTTCCAGCATTCTGGGATGTTTTTCTCTAGAAAGAGTATAATTACTATTTAATTCTTTATTTCTAATCATCATTTTCACTACAAGGAACACACTTTATTAGAACAAAACTTGGGCACATTTTATTATTCTTTTTATATGTAAATGAATATTTGAAACATGAATACTTTAAAACGGTGACCCTCAGAGGAAGGATAGCAGGCTACCAAGAAGAGACTTGATACCCTATGAGCATATACAGGGGGAGGAGGTCCCCCTCAGTCACAGTCATAGAGGAAGGGAGTAAGGAGGAAATGGGAGGGAGGGAGGAAGGGGAGGACACAAGGGATGGGATAACAATTGAGATGTAATATGAATAAATTAATAAAATGTATTTTTAAAAATGATGTTTAAGAAACTAACCCAACGTGAAAATCTAAGATGAATCCCTCTTCTTTAGTTCCAAAGATATTTACTGATTATTGTAATTTCAGTGATTCAAACATTTTAAAAGTTAATTCAGGCACCATTTCATCAGGGGCTCATATCTCCATACTAGTCTGCTTGGAACATGGACTGAAGGCTGTCAGTAACATAAGGCTGCCTCTGAAATAGGGTTTGTAAGCGGTCTTTCCTGTTCTACTTTATGAGATGATTTGAAAAGCATCGGTTTCAGTTCTTCCTTAGGCCTGGTAGAGTTCTACCATTAATCTATCTGAACCTGGGCTCTATGCAGTTAGGAGGTTTTTTTGTTTTGTTTTGTTTTTTTGTCTTTGTTTTTGTTCTGTTCTGTTTTGTTTTGTTTTAAATTACTGCATTCCTCTCATTTGCTCACTACTGCTCCTTACAGATCTGTGTAAGTTATTTCCCTCATCTTGGTTTAATTTCGGTAGATCACAGGATTTCACCTGTTTCTTTTAGATTTTTCCAATTTGGCATAATATTGATTTTCAGATATGCTTTTCTGATGGGCCTCCCTTGGTATGTAAACCACTCCTTCTCTTGCAGCTTTCAGTACGATTGCCTATTACCTGTAAACTCAATTTGAAACTATGGCTGGAGAGGTCACATGTCCTAAGGTGACTTACTATGTTTTGTTTTGCTACATAGACGTATGACCAAAGTGCCACCAAGTGGCGGTCACCCCTGAGTAAAGAAGCTTCTTTTTCATTTGGAGACTGAATGTTCTGAGAATAAATGAATGGTGAGTTCTCAGTCCTAAATGAAACACGTATATCATTCCCTGCAAGAACCATGTAACATTGTAGAGGATGGTGTAGTGGGTGTAAACATGTTTTTGGATGGGGCGGGAAAAAATATATGAGCCACAGGATGAAGATGATTGCTATGAAACAGTGTCTTATGACCAAGACAAGACCGTTGAAATCGTGAGCACACTGCGTAAGATTATACCTTTCAACATTTGGTGGCTACCACTGCAGTGGGTACCATTTTCTTCAGTTTGGTAGTCACTTGTCCATGTCCAGCAAATAGCCCTTCAACTGCATCCATACAAGAAGCTTTAATTCAAACTCCGTAGGTCAGAAAGAAAGAAAAGGAGACAGGGACAGAAAGACATGAAAGTGAGAAGGGAACTAGTTGGGATGAAGTGAGTGGGCAGCAGTGGGAGGGCGACGAAGGGTGTGATGTCTATGACCACAGTGTATGGTATATAATGTATGGAATCTTCAAAAACATAAATGTAAAAATAAGGAATTAAAAGAGATGGTTACTAATGTGCACACACCTGTTTGCTGTGGTGTGTGCACTGTAAGTCCCTTGAGAAATCAGACTGTCATGTAAATGTTTGGAAGTTTTTCCTTGGGCATAGTGGTTGAGAATAGTACGCTGATTATTAGATCAGTGATATAGTTTAGCCTGACGCAGCAAAAAGTACAATTTGTAATCTGAGGAATGCTATAATAATCATATGGCATGGATGGAGAATTATATTATGATTTGCTTATGCAGTCCAAAAGAACTTACAAAGTTGACAGATGCCTTTCACCTGCTCAGACATAGAGCAGAGAACCATCATTAGCTGATCTGTGTACACCACGCATCCCATACACATGTTCATGTGGAAATACATCTAAGGAAAAGGACCAGACGCAACACCTGGCTGACAGCTTCCAGGACAAGCTTGAACAATCCATGGCTTCTACTACAGACAGCTCCAAGTCCCTCCAACAACAGATGATCTCCCTAGCAGGGGCTGTTCTACAAAACTGCAGAGCTCTTGCCTTACAAACCGAGCAGGGAGGGACTTGCATCATGCTGGGGGAGTCACACTGTCAATGAATCTGGACCGGTGGAGCAAATCATGCAAATGCTCAAGGGCCTCCAGCAAGATCTCCAGGCAGGCTGCGCACCCAACACCCCTGCCCCGTGGTCCTCAAACCCTCTGGTAGCTTTTGACCTCTTCCCCTGCTCGGCCTCACACTGGACATTAGGGCCCTGCGCCTCCTAGTGTCCTGTCTCATACAATTTCTAAAATGGGAGATAAGTACTGTTGTAAAAATCATTGCCGATCAGGTTCTAGTTCAATACCATGCCACTCCCAACACAGAGGCTGATGTCTGTAGTAATACCTCCACTTTATTAAACAAAAAGGGGGAATATATGGCTGGGGAAATCTGTGCAATGGTGTGGGGGAGCCTGTTCTGAGCAACAGTGAGGTTGGGACATGTCTAAACCCCCACAAATCTAATCCTGAAACTCATAGACTTAGGGTTGCTTCCTTGTTTCTATGGCCCTGCATGACCTGGTACTCATAGCCTTGCGACCTCCTCCTCTGCCACCCTTGAGGTGGTCACACAGTCTGGTGGCCAGGTTTCAGGTTAAACTTCCACTTTCTTTATAAGGACATGTCCGGCTAGTGCATGGAATTTCTCTTCATGCAAATGAAGCATTTCCAACACCTTGACCCCAGCCAATGGTGTACAATCACCTCAAAAACTCTTATCTTGAACTAGAAATGATCATAATGAGTGAGTTAACCCAGAAGCAGAAAGAATCAAATGGTATATACTCACTTATATCTGCATATTAGCCCAAGGGACATGTCCCATGAAAATCTTCACTTACCAGGAAACTGAGACAGAGGGAAGGACATCCTATTGGGATTCTAGATGAGAGAAGCATGGGAGAATAGCAAAGTAGAAGGATCCAGAGGGTCCTAGAAACTTACAAGAAGAACATTATGATAGGCAGATTTGGGCCCAGGGGTCCCACTCAAACTATGGCTCCAGCCAAGGACAATACAGGCAGTAAACTTCAAACCCCTACCCAGGTCTAGCCAATGGACAGGACATTCTCCACAGTTGAGTGGAGAGTGGGGTATGACTTTCACACGTACTCTGGTGCCTCATATTTGCCCACGTCCCCTGGATGGGGGGAACTAGTGGCACTCAGAGGAAGGATAGCAGGCTACCAAGAAGAGACTTGATACCCTATGAGCATATAAAGGGGGAGGAAACCCCCCTCAGTCACAGTCATAGGGGAGGGGAGTAAGGGGAAAATGGGAGGGAGGGAGGAATGGGAGGATACAAGGGATGGGATAACCATTGAAGTGTAATAAGAATAAATTAATAAAATAAAATTTAAAAATAAAAAAAACTCCTATCCACTGCCCAAGGTTTATATAGTCCTTATTTACTCCCCCCCCCCCAATAGAGATAGTTGTTTCACAGAAAACCATCTTGGAGAAGGCTGTTTCTCCTGTACTCAAGGCCAAAGTCCTGCATAACCCATGTGTTCCTGCTAAGCTTCATTGCTTTCAGTCCAGTCCAGTGCACATCTGTACCTGGACACTCCAAGGGGAAAAGCAGTCTTGGGGCAGTCATGTTCTTTTAAAATATTGGTCTCTCTTGCTGAAATCATTGTGGGAATGATTTAAATGACAGGAATTTACTGACTAATAGTATACTAGGCATAGAACTCCCCACATGTTTCATGGGAGGGGAGAGACACAATTCAACTTAATATCTTTGTAAGGATGTATATTAAAAATAATACCAAGGTATGATAACCTGAGTATGTATCACCACACCAAAAACATATCTTCAAAATAATAAACAAAACCCACAAAAAGAAAAAGGAAACTGGCATAGTGGTACACACATGCAAGTCTGACATTTGAGTCTTAAAAGTTTGCCTAGAATTCCATGCTACCAGCCTGAGCTACAAAAACAGATTCTGACTTATATGAAAAAAAAAAAGAAGACAAAGATGAAGATGTAGATGGTGAGGGAGAGGAGGAGGAGGAAAAGGAGAAAGAAAGAAAGAAAGAACAAAAGAGAAAGAATGAAAGAAAGAAAGAAAAGTAAGAAGGAAAGGTAAGTGGAACTGCAATATATATAAAGAAACATTGGCTGTATTAAGATTTCAGTTCATCTGATTCCCATTATGTCAGAATAATAGTTATTATCAGCTTAAAATATTAAAGCAGCTTAAATAATAACAGGGAACTGATTGGAATGATTAGACTCCACACTCTGAAAACATAATTTAAACTTACAATAGTCTATGCTTCATTTGTAAACATTTCACATGCGTAATAAACACAATTATAACATTTTCAAAGCACAAGCAGGCAGCATTTACTGAGTACGAAGTAGTGAATGGTGAAGTAAACACAGTCAGACTAACGACAAGACCTGATGCTCAAAGTGCTTCAGCTTCCCTCTGTCTCGCCCGACTTTCTCCCTCCTGCCCCACGCCTTTCCTTGAGAAACTGAAGGTTATAGTATAACTATAAGAAAAACCTCACATGCCCTGTTCTTGTGTTATAATGTACAAATTGGTCTGATCTAAAAGATAAATGTCTAATATCTATTTGAATGCAAAATAGTAAAACAAAATAAATTAAATATCATGCTCAAAATCTAAAAAGACACGTTAAGTCTAATCAGAACATACTAAAATATGCTAAATATAAATTAAGGCTAAGGGCTAGATTAATTAAAATATAAAATCAAATGCAAAACCCAATAGCTGGCCTAAGTAAGGAAATATTATAAATTCATAAGACTAGATATTAAAATTAAATATAAATACAGATAAAATTTTAAATTAAAAATATATGTGCAATTTACCTAAAAATTTTGAATTCTTTATGAAAATACAAATTATCAAAGACTGTCCATAAAGGAAGTTAGATAAAATTCCTGAACAAATGAGTCAAGTACCTATTTTCATAATCCCCACTTATCATGGTTTGTGTATGACATGTCCCTCATAAAGGCTTTCATATTTAAGGCTTGGTCCTGTGGCTGGTCCTATTCTGGAAGGCTTCGGAAACTTCCGGAGGCGGGACTTATCTAGGTGTGTTTCTGGGGACTACTTCTTGTTCCAAATTCTATGAACTTCTTCCTCCAAAACCTCTGCTGCCATGGTGTTTATCCTTACCTTCAGACCCAAAGTAATGGCGCCAACTGGCCATGAGCTGAAATAAATTGTAGTTTCTTCGGTTGCTCGTGTTGGTCATTTTACCATAGCAACAGAAGTCTCTAATTCACTAATATTCACTTCCCACTGCAGACTATGATGATTTCCAGGTACCTCCCACATTGAGGATGGGTCAATCCCACTTCAATTAACACAGTTAGAAAACCTCCTACTGCCAGGCCCACAGGCCAGCCTAGTCTAGACTATTACTCAGTGAGACTTCCATCTCAGGTGATTCTACCTTGTGTTAATCAAAACGAAGCATCCGGGCACCTTCCAGAGATGCTGCTGGAGTATGCCATTGGGGTGGGGGTGGGGCTGCAAGTCTGAGTAGAGCATTAAGGGGTTCTGCAAGTCTACAGCAGCTACAGGATTTGCATTATCATGCATCTGCCTTAAGACCCATTACCTAGGAAAGAAATTTTCTTTGGGATGTAAGTCTAAATATTGTCCTCTAAACCATTTCGACAGCCCTGTCCATCCTGTCTGTATTGTATGACCTGTGAACACTGAGCCATCAACAACAACAACAACAACATTCCTACCCCCACACCTTTCCTTGAGAAAAAAATATCTAAACTATTGTCCTCCTCTGGAGGTTTGTTTATGCATTGCCTGTAGTCGCTTTGCAACTGGCTATGTTTTCTGGTGGCTTTGCAGCTAGAAATTTTAAATAAATCATATCTAAATGTTGATGAATGTGTCTAATTAGGATAATTTCAAACATGAGTTATGCCCCTGCCTATTTTTCTGGCTCCTGCACTTACCTGGGCTTTTGTGTGTTTGCATTTGTCCTCTTCCTTTCTGTAATGTATAAATATATAATCTTTTCCATGAATGTGTGATCCTCTTGGGCGATAACTAAGGCTTCACCAATAGCAACTGCACCTGCGCTAGTTGCTAACCTTAGTACACATGGCCAGGGAATCAGAAAATGTGTCACAATTCATTAAGAAATGAGAAAAAATGATTCAAAAAAAGTCACTGGGAAATCAGAGTAAACCACACTTTGTTTTCCAGTTTTCCAAATACAAACCTATAGGAAAACAAGACAATCTAAAACTGAGGAAAAAGCTGGTCCTTCGCTTCCTTTCTTGGCTTCTTCTATTCAAGATGCTGCCTCATAATTATCAAAGTAGCATGGCATTATGTGGTGTAATCGAGGTGGCCATAGGCCAAGGTGTTGCTGGTTCATCTGGTGTAGCTTTAGTAGGACTCTCACTCTTGCATGTTTAGCCGTTTGAGAGGTGCATAATTTACCTATCTTAGTTTTAAATAGAAGTTTTGACTTTCAAGGGCATAGAACATTGCCTAAAGCAAAGGCATTGATAAGGATGATGTTACTGTGGTTGTTCCTTCTATGTTGCTGTGGGTGTAGGTTAGGTTACTGAAGTAACCTAAGGAAGCCAAGATAGTTTTTGGCTCATGATTCAGTGATTACAGGGGAGGCAGGGCCGTGAAAGTGCTTTGGGGCAATGATGGCAGGGCTGTGTGGTGATTTGTTCACACTGTGGTGAGTGATCAGAAAGAGGACACAAGAGAGGCCAGGACTTAACCACAAAAGGTCTTCCCTAATAGCCTTTGTTGTCTAAGGAGGCCCTGCATCCCAAAGGACGTGCAGCGGCCCCACACGGTGCCATCTTCTGGGAACCAAATTTGTTAATACATAAAGCCTGTGAGGGACATTTCACATTAAAAAGTCTAGCAGCAACATTGAAGTTTCCTTATTGCTTCACGATTCTACTCCACTTTTGGTTGAAAGGAATCTTTTCACTGCTCTCCCTCATCCCCTACCATGCTTACTCTGAGGTTTACCCCCAAGCTAAGAAAAAAAAAGGATAAATTGACCTTGTGTTTCTTAAGACAGTCCCCAAATGGGCATATTTCCTCTTAGCAAGAAGAGGTCTTGACTTAAGGGAGAAAAACATGAGTGGGCAATAACATACAGCTCAGACCACATGAAGTTTGTCAGGAAAAGCCATGGACATGTTTTTACGAGCGTGGACCCATAGGCTTCTCTGGGAGTCCCATGTCTCCATGAAGCTAGTGCATGATTTGCCTCAGTCATCTTGTGCACATCATGGTTTAATTTGCTCATGGATACTGGGGAGGAAAAGCTCAAAGGACAATGTTCCATGCAGGTTCCTCCATTTGAGGAGTCATCACCTACCTCAAGGCCAGAAAGCAGCCTTTGTGCCATGAGAAGGGCACAAAGGCTGGGAAGTGTCTATGCCTTTGGGTGAGTAGGTAAGCTAGCACAGGCTGGTACCCAGGAGGAAGTTTTCTGCACTTGATGGGATGTGGTATAGACCTTGTGTTCTCTGGATGTTCATACTTCAACATAAACATCTTGGTGCCTTCCACACAGTGGTTTTGTCATAGCTTCTATCATCTGTGTGTGGATGAAACTATCCAGGACTTTGTTCCCACCTTTCTGATCTGTCCACTTTGTTTAGCTAACTGATCCCTGGGTCCTAAAAAAAAAAAAAGCTTGATCGGGAACAGCTTTGCTCAACTGTCTTCTCTCACCTTCCCACATCATTCTCCACTTCTCATTCTCAGTCAGCTCTGCCAAGAGATTACTCTGACATCCTGATTAGTGTAGGAGGCTCCTTTGTTCAGGACCACTGTGATTTTTATCTCAGACTTATGCTCAAAGATGCAGACCAGTGCACAAAGCTACCACCCACATGATCCTGGAACCCTTGAGCAGTCTCCACAGTGGGGACAGTACCCTGGCTGGCCTAGCTTTCCTAGCTCTTGAGTTTATAAGATTCCCCTCAGATGATTTCCTTGGTTGCATTTTATCCATATTTTAAACCAATATTTCATGTACTTTACTAATGCCAAAATTTATTGATTTGTTGCAGATGTTAGTTTTTGTCTATAAATGATGTTAATGGTCTTTTTTAGAGATTTATTGTATACTTTTATTTTCCTCAACATGGCCTTCATTTGAGTGGCTGTCATTTATTTTTTATTTTATTTTATTAATTTATTCATATTACATCTCAATGGTTATCCCATCCCTTGTATCCTCCCATTCCTCCCTCCCTCCCATTTTGCCCTTTCTCCCCTCCTCTATGAGTGTGACTGAGGGGGACTTCCTCCTCCTGTATATGTTCATAGGGTATCAAGTCTCTTCTTAGTAGCCTGCTATCCTTCCTCTGAGTGCCACCAGGTCTCTCCATCCAGGGGACGTGGGCAAATATGAGGTACCAGAGTATGTGTGAAAGTCATACCCTACTCTCCACTCAACTGTGGAGAATGTCCTGTCCATTGGCTAGATCTGGGTAGGGGTTTGAAGTTTACTGCCTATATTGTCCTTGAGTGGTGCCATAGTTTGAGCAGGACCCCTGGGCCCAAATCTGCCTATCATAATGTTCTACTTGTAGGTTTCTAAGACCCTCTGGATCCTTCTATTTTGCCATTCTCCCATGCTTCTCTCATCTAGAGTCCCAATAGGATGCCCTTTCCTCTGTCCCAGTGTCCTGGTAAGTGAAGACTTTCATGGGACATGCCCTTGGGCTAGTGTGCAGATATAAGTGAGTATATACCATTTGAGTCTTTCTGCTTCTGGGTTAACTCACTCATTATGATCATTTCTAGCTCAATCCACTGTTCACAAATTCCAGGAAATCCTTGTTTTTAATAGCTGAGTAGTATTCCATTGTGTAAATGTACCACAGTTTCTTTATCCATTCTTCTACTGAGGGACACTTAGGCTGTTTCCATGATCTGGCTATTATGAACAAGGCTGCTATGAACACGGTTGAGCAAATTTTCTTGTTGTGTGCTGGAGCATCTTCTGGGTATATTCCAAGGAGTGGAATAGCTGGGTCTTGAGGAAGCCCCATTCCTAGTTTTCTGAGATAGCATCAGATAGATTTCCAAAGTGGCTGTAGTAGTTTGCATTCCTACCAGCAATGAAGGAGTGTTCCTCTCTCTCCACATCCTTGCCAGCATGTGGTGTCACTTGAATTTTTTTTATCTTAGTGGCTGTCATTTATAATTTGATATAAAGAAATGTTTAGTACAACAATGACATTTTTTATCATAGCCTCTGTGGATTTTATGATCAATGCTCTGCTGCTTTGAACACAAGCAACTGCTACAGCTATGAGCGGACTTTGAGTGTTATCTGATCCAAGACCAGTACCAACTGAGGCAATTTCCATATCTTTAATTATTTTCTGGATGATGTAAAAAGACCCAAATCCTACACGTGAGCTTTTATTTTAGCTTTATTCATTGTCTTGCATTTTTAAAATTCTGAATGTTATATTCTCTATGATACCAGGTACTATGCAAAATTCCCACTTATGTGTCATTTGCACACAGTTAGCCAACAGGAAATAACTCATTTTTTAGTGCTGAGTGGTGATGTTTCTTCTTAGTATTTTATAATACAATAGCAGCATGAAACATGAACTCTCCTCCTTTCATTTTATGCATTCTTGATGAGCATTATTGTCTGGCTCATCTCTTAGTTACTTTTATCTGTGCCTCTTATAAATATTATATAACTAGATTTTTACTCTTGTGTTGATATAAGAGTATATTAGTTTTTAATTTATCAGGAGGGTGTAATCATTCCCTTTTGTGGTGCTTTGCTTTATTGGTCTTTGGATTATTTTAACAGTTGAAATTTCTACTTAGTAGAATGTCTAAATATCATTTAGGCTTGAACAAACTAACAAAAGACCTGACCACTGAGTGGATACCATGTCCAACATGCAACTTAGAAGCTTGCCACCATCTTAGCTTCTCATGGTCCTGGAGGGACAGGCATCGTGGTGAATGAGCGTTTTGAGATGTATGGGCTCAAACCTTAAGCTCCTCTATTCCTTGGTACATAACCTTGGGCATGTTGTTGTTGTTTTGTTTCCTTAATTGAATTCCATTCATAAAATATGAATATAAAGGAGATTGTTTCAATCTTCTCAGAGTATCATAGAGAATTATTTGATAATACCTGTAAGGGCACACTATATCACTGGAAACTGGCTGATATTCACATTTCTGACTTATTATTTCTTTTCCTTTTATTTATTTGGGGCAGCACCTAATATAATTTTATTTCAATGGAATATCATAAAATACCAGTTAAATCAAATGTACTCCATTTTCCCTATCTTCTAGTCTGTGCCTTAAACCTTTATTATTCCTTACATAATGTCTTTACTGTGATTTACCCTTGTGCTATCCCTTCCATAAATTTCTGACATTACATGAGTATTTATTTCCTCGTTGGGTCTATGTATATGGTGGCTGAACAAGTGGTAAGAGCACAGCACTATCTATCCCTCAGATGTCTTCTTAATGTCTGTGATGTTGAAAGTCAAATTCATCCATAATCACTTTCTCTTACATAATATGCCTTATCTTCTGAGGTTTTGCTTTACTTTTTTTGTGTGTGTGTGTGAGTGATCTCTACAGTCATTTGCAGAAAGAAATATGAGCTGTATATTTTCAGCAAAACTGAATATCTAGGTTGTGCTTTTTCCTTGCTCTAACAAGTGAGCAATGATTTTACTGGCTTTAGAATTCTTGTTTGAAATATGTTCATATTCCTGATCCCTTCCTCCGCTGTCTATTTTTTTACCACTAACATACTGTACATATTAACAATGTACATCCGTGTACATTATATACATCCGTGTACATTGTAATTTCCATAAAGGTGGGTTTTGTGAATGTTTCCATTCATGAGCCAAAGAGTTCTAAAGAGACATACATCTAATTTGAGTGGTATTTCAATTGAAAACTCAAAATAGCAGTGGAATCATCCATGCAGAAACAAAACAAAACAAGCAAACAAAAGCTAAACACCTCACAATGCCCAAAGAGTGGCAGGGCAAAGGAGTTATGAGCATGCTAACATTCCCCTTACATGGTAAGAGCACTTTAACACTCCCTTTCTTCACTCAGCCACATGACGTAGTAGATTCTGGGGAGGCCAGAGCAGCCTGGTTACTGGGTAATTATGAATAAAAACCCAAAATAAGGTCAAGGGAAGAAACAGACACATTTCCTACCTGAAGTGGGCAACATTTGATCTGGAGAGGAGTGAAAATCTTATCCTACGTGAAACTGGTATTACACTGCTTTGAATGCAGTAGAAATCTGAATAGTTTGGACACTAGAAATAGTTACCTAAACCATCGCAGAGGCCGCCAAAGGTGGGGCCACCGTGGGGCCTTAGAATGGACACTTTCCTGGCTACGCTCCGTGGGCCAGGCATGGTTTACAGATAAGATCCGCTGCACATTGAACCACACATTCCACTTTCTCATCTGTGATACTTCTCCTCCTGAAAAAGTTCCAAGCATCCATCAGGGTGTACATGTGTTGGGCCTTTTCTCCATCATGGAAAATTCAATCCCAAGGTCCTTATGTTCAGGTACGTGATAAAGTACTGTACTTTATGAATGCTTGGTGAGGAAAGGCAGGAAGGGAAAATGATTTATTCTGAAATGCCTGACAATAAAATTCAGCTAAGTAAATAGGGTCCATACTGACAATCAAAAATTCCATTTGCTTTTCCTGTACAAGTCAAGTAAAAATAAATGCTGCATATTGCAGGTAAGGAAAACACATGTTCTTTTCCCCCTCCTTGCCCTCAGTAATGTGTATGTGTATATATATGTACATATATATAAAATGTTAAATAACTATATGTAATATAGTACTTATTCATCTGTATAAATATATATGTATTCATTTAAAAGACTTCAGTAAATAAATTATTGATAAATATGACAAAATACATTTCAATAAATTAATTAAAATAGAAATCACAATGTTGTTTGCTTACTCATTCCACATCAGTAAAATGGCTTCGTTCATTTGTCCTTGTCTCTGGTTTAGCTTTAGTTCTAGGTTGTCCCTGTTTCTGTGCTAAGCATCAGCCTCTTATAATCTAGTTCATAAATTCTTCTGAGTGAGAAAAGTCCTAGTCATTCTTGTCTGCTTTATCCATAACTTACCCATGCACACATGCTCATGACAATGGTAATCACATAGCTCTTCCTCAGTAAGCACCAACCCCAGTTCTGTCACAAACACACGAGTTTATCCTGTATCCTGCCACCTCCACTGTGAGTGTTGAGATGAGGTGTACAGTTATACATCAGAGCTTTCAGAACTCCACACCTTAAACTGTCTTTGGCTCATATTCATGAAGATTTTTGAATCCTTCAAGTGCACCTCGGTTCACTAAAAATACCTAGTTTCTGTCTTAGTTATGGTTACTTTGGTGTGACAAAACACCATGACCAAAGTTACTTGCAGAGGAAAAGGTCAACATGGCTTACATGTCTTGAGTCAAAGTCCACTGAAGGAAGCCAAGCCAGGAAGTCAAAACAGGCAAGAACCAGGAGGCAGGAGCTGGCACAGAGGCTCTGGAGAAATATTGCTTACTGGCTTGTCTCCTTTTCATTGTAGATATGCATACTCATGATCAATAATAAGCATGTGATGTAGTCAATACTAGGCTATCTCAAAATTTACTCTGCCAATGACAATTATCCAGAATTCTTCAATTATGCTTCCAGCAAAATTTTAGGACAAGAGCAGAAAGCAACCATTCTTTGCCAAAATAACACAAAAGTGGTCTCAACGCTAGCTAATATTATTCCCCTCGGAACCTCCTGTGCTGGGCCCCCAGAGTCCACATCACTCTCAGCATTATTGTCTTTCATGCTTCCTCTAGAATGGCCCATTAAGTTCGTTCCTCTAAAAGCGTTCAACCACTTTTTCTAGTCCAAAATTCTAAAGTCTTCCATATTCCTCCAACAAACAGCGTGGTCAGGCCTACTACAGCAATATGCTAGTCCCTGGTACCAACTTTTTAGTGATTGTTCTATTGCTATGAAGAGACACCATGACCAAGGCAATTCATAAAATAAAGCATTTGATAGGGGGTCTTACTTACAGTTTCAGAGGTGTAGTCTAGTCTCATCATTGTGGAAAGCAGACAGGTATGGTTTTGGAACACTAGTTGAGCCCTTTGTGTCTTGATTCATAGGCAGCAGGGGGAGAGAGAGAGAGAGAGAGAGAGAGAGAGAGAGAGACAGACAGACAGACAGACAGACAGACAGACAGACAGACAGACAGAAATAGACACAGACACAGACAGAGAGACAGAGAGACAGAGAGAGAGATAGGGAGAGGGAGGGAGGGAGAGAGAGAGAGGGAGGGAAGGAGGGAGGGAGGGAGGGGGAGGGAGAGGCTGAATACCTGGCTTTGGCTTTGGAAACTTTGTAGCCCACCCTCTGTGACATACTTCCTCCAACAAGCTCACACTTCCTAATCTCCAAGAGTTATGACGCTACAAGCATATGAAGGCTAGGGAGGAGAGTGTGGACACTGGAATGAGAGAGGCTGCCATAGGCTCCTGTCTTTGGATGCTTTATCACTGCTGCTTAGGGATCAGGGTGTAAAGCTCTCAGCTACTGCTCCAGCACATGCCTGTCTGCTTCCCGCCATGATGATCATGGACTAGCCCTCTGAAACTCAAATCAAGGCTCCAATTAAATGTTTTCCTTCCTTCCATGAAAGTTTTTTTGGTCATTGTGTCTCTTCACAGCAACAGAACAGTAACTAAGGTGGAGGCTGGCAGGTGGATTTTCATCATGGAAGCCTGGGGATCCAAAGAGCATGTGAGAAACTCCAAAAGTCCAGAGAATCTCTTCAATTCAGATTACATTAGGAGCAACTACATGTACAGACAGTATGCAAATCTCAAAAACTGTCTACAAGGAATAGAAAGTTCTGAGTAGTAGATCACCAGGGAGAACAAAGACAAGGAAGCATGGACAAGAAATACTTGAAAAATAAAACTATTATTTACCTTTCAAGAAAGTATATTGGTAACCTGCTGTCCTTCCTCTGAGTGCCACCAGGTCTCCCCCTCCAGGGAAAATGGTCAAATATGAGGCACTAAAGTACATGAGAAAGTCATATCCAACTCTCCACTCTACTGTGGAGAATGTTCTGACCATTGGCTAGATCTGGGTAGGGGAGCATATACAGGGGGAGGAAATCCCCCTCAGGAACAGTCATAGGGGAGGGGAATAAGGGGAAAATGGGAGGGAGGGAAGAATGGAAGGATACAAGGGATGGGGTAACCATTGAGATGTAACAAGAACAAATTAATAAAATAATATATATCTTGGGAAAAAAAGAAAGTATATTGTAGCTTCCTGACCTGGGAAGCCTGTTGTACAGACCATTCCTTCTGTCCTTAGTGTCCAAGGACAAGTGCCTCTTAGAGGCAGAATGAGTTTTTTTTTTCTCATACAAGACTGTTGGTAGAAGCACCTGTACTATCAAACCTTATAAAACACTTGTATTTTTGTTACACTCACTTATAATTAGCTTTCAATTTAGTTGAAACCTGTGCAATGGATTATTTAAGACATTATTAAGTAACTCTCTGTGCTAAGATGTTGCAAAGAATGCTAAAGGGTTTCAAGGCAACTTGCTTAAAATATATGAGAGGTTTGAATGTGTAAAGTTTAACCTTAGGGCTTTTAAAAAATGATGTATATAAGCCTTAATAATTGTGAAGACTCAAGAAGTCAGTAGATATTGTAATAATATCTGCTGTCTGCAATGGTAGGTGGTGTGCACATATAACATCTTCCTCTACAGTGTGGTCAGGGGGTGTTAAAGCAATCTTCGCTCTTAACCAACCCATCAAACTTAGAAAGGGGCAGAACTCAGCATATAGTACATCACTTTGGAAAAGTGTCCATATATCTAAGTGAATAACAAGGTTTCTACTTTCCACTCTATTTTTTATGCAAAATAAAAGGCCTACTATATTTAGATATTCTCAATATTTTATCATATTTGCTGCTAAGTGGAAAGAGAAATGTGTCTAAATATGGAAAAAACTAATTATATAGAAACACATGTATTAGTATAAATATACACTTATATATTAGCATAAATACAGCACATACATGGCATGTAAAATATACAATGATTATTCATTGTATAAAGTATACATTATATATTATACAAATTTATAACATTTATATATAAATATTATATCATTAATTTAATATTAAGAAATGATCATACTGAGTGAGCTAACCCAGAAGTAGAAAAACTCACATGGTATATACTCACTTATAATTGGACACTAGGCCAAAAGGTATGTCCCATGAAAGTCTTCACTTACTCGGAGATTGGCATAAATGTAAGGACACTCTATTGGGACCCTAGGTGAGAGAAGTTTGGGAGAATGGAAAAATAGAAGGACCCAGAGGGTCCTAGAAACCTACAAGAAGAACATTCATGATGGGCAGATCTGAACCTAGGGGGGTCTATTCAAACTATTGCACCAACCAAGAACAATACATGAAGTAAACATTGAACCCCTACTCAGATCTAGTCAATGGACAGGACGTTCTCCACAATTATGAGGAGAGCGGGGACTGACTTTCACATGAACTCTGGTGCCCCATATTTGACACTTCCCCATGGTGGGGAGGCCTGGTGGCACTCAGAGAAAGGATAAGCAGACTACCAAGATGATACTTGACAGCCTATGACCATATAGTTGGGGAGGAGGTCCCTTCGGTTACAGACCTAGGGGAGGGGAATAGGGTGAAAGTGGAAGGGAAGGAGGAATGGGTGGATAAAATTGAGGGGAAAACAATTTAGATGTAATCTGAATAAATTAATTAAATTATATATATCTTTAGCTTCTTTACATTGAAGACTCAGAAAAACTTCAGGAAACTTTTTTTATACTTTTATTTATTTTGTTTAATCACTGGTGTGATTTTTGCATGCAAGGAGAATTAATTTTGAGAGTTTATTTTTCCTCAGATACAAGTGTTTTTACAGTGGACCTGACTGAAGTGTTATACCAAGTACTCTTACTTAAGGATTATCCTGTTCTAGCTAGAAAACAGGAACAAACAATAAGCATTTGGAAAAGAGAAAGGGGTGTTCCCACCCCAACTCTTTGTGGTCGAAACAGGCTACCTGCCCTCTCAGGTAGTACTGATAATCACAGTTCTTGAAACTGGACTTTCTGTCACTTCTCACAGTTTTCAGAGCCTCCACAACAGCCTCAGAGTCATTTTGTTTTCCATATGGCATACAACAATTGTTGTGTACTCTTCCCCTTGTATTCTATTTAAAGACTTTCCCAGTGTCTTCTGGTGAGCTGTAACTCAGTGGTAGAAATTCATAAACTATGTCTCTCTCTCTCTCTCTCTCTCTCTCTCTCTCTCTCTCTCTCTCTCTCTCTCTCTCTCTCTCTGTGTGTGTGTGTGTGTGTGTGTGTGTGTGTGTGTTTGTATATATGTGTGTGAGAGTATGTGTGCTCATAGCCACATGCCACAGAATGTGTGTGAAAACCAGAGGACTTTTGAGGGACAATCTTTCTTGTCATTTCCGCCATGTGAGGCAGTCACCCATGTTGTTTCTGCCATTGTGCACAAGATTCCAGGCGATTCTCTCATCTCTGACTGGCATCTCAGCACAAGAGCAATATGCCCACCACCATATCTTTCTTGTTACCATGGTTGAAAGGTTGTCAGTCTTGGACAAGTCAAGCCTTTACCCACTGAGCTATCTCTCTGGACCCAAAAGTCACCTTTGAGTCCACTTATCCAATCATGGTAATAATGTCAATTGTAACCATTGGCTTTGGGGATATGATGGACAAAACATCCCAAGGATGGACTTCCACCATTTTCTTCATCCTGAAGAGTTTGGTGAAAAACATTTTTGTGATCTTTTGAATAGTAAAAAACAAAACAACAACAAAAAACATTGGTTAATAGTAAGAAATAAAGTAATATGGTTTTGGAGTGAAGACTGCCCTATTAAGTGTAGCTGTCACATGAAAATGGAAAGACACAGGGTCCTAATATTTTCCATACTTCATTGCCTGAGGCCCAGACTGCTCATTAATGGGGTAAAAGTAACTAAAGCACATAGGTTTTCTTATTAGCCATTACACTAATTTAAGCAAGCCTGTCTTCGCACATCTTTGCCCTTCAGACTAAGGTCCTTCTACAGAGGAAAGACAATTGAGATTTGGTCCGACGAACTCTCTGCTCCTCCTGACTCAAATGAGGAATCATGCTGCACATCGGTATTCAATTACACATATGTTACATTTTATTCTTGCTTCAGAAAGTTAATGAGGGAAAAAGAAGCATTCTCTTCTTCTACAGACTTTTATTCCAAGTCCTTTAAGACCATGGTCATGTTCTTTTCTACAGTTCTTATATTCCCTGTCTGGGGTCACAGTGTGACATTTCAGTTGGCATCTCTTAGCTCCCTTAGCATCATATGCTCGAGCTTTCGTAAGTCCCAAGTAGTATAAAGTCAGAATAAGCAGCAAATTAAAAGACATGAGAGCAAGAATGGAAGGACCTTTATGTTTTGGAAAGTTTAAAATCGTTCCATTAAAATTTAATCAAATCAAAGGATGAAAAAAAGAAGAAGAAAATGGCTCCTTTTGAAAATGCAGTTGTCTGTTCTAACCTCTGCTTTATAGTTGCTTAATGGGATTTCAGGATATCTGTTGAAATAATGAGCCCTGATGCTTTGCAGATGCTTTTAGACAATATTTGCAAGCTATCTCCCAGAAATGGTCCAACACTTTTAAGCTCGGAAGAGGAACACCAAACTCTATGACATAGTCAAAGGAAGGTGTAAGTGACTTTGTAACTTCTACAGTGTAAGTTGTTCTGTCAATCAGCTCCTCATTTTCATGCCTGACCTACACCTCGAGTCCAAGAAGCAATGTTTTGTTCAAAACTTCAGTTTCATAAAGACATAAATACTAGAATAAATACCATTCAAACAGGTTAATTGAAGCCACTACAATTTAATATGTAGATGTTTGTAAGAGCATTAACTCAACTATTTCCTCAATAAGAGAGACCAAGAGATGAAGATAAAAGCAAAAACAGAGATTCCACTAAAGATGGTACTTTGTTGTGAATAGTAGATGTTTACAAAGAGAAAAATGTGTAATAACAAGTCCATTAAAACCCACACATAACTAATAAAAGATCCAGCAATACAGTCTATTTTAATGGGAAGTTGTATATAATCTATTTGGAGACCCATTTCTTGAGATGCACTAAAAGACTATAACATTTGGATGCTTCTTTTGTGCATTGAAAATGCAGTCCTTCTTGCTTCTATTATTAAAGTATGAACAATACACATACCACATTTCTTTCAAACTAAATTTAATCTAATTGCTGTCTAGAGATACTGACAATAGAATGCAGGGAAGACCCATTGAATCTGTCAGTTCAACTAGTTGTACATAGAAAATTTTCCATGAAAGCCTTCACTTACCAGGAAACTGGGGCAGAGGGGAGGACATCCTATTGGGATTCTAGATGAGAGAAGCATGGGAGAATGGCAAAGTAGAAGGATCCAGAGGGTCCTAGAAACCTACAAAAAGAACATTATGATAGGCAGATTTGGGCCCAGGGGTCCCGCTCAAACTATGGCTCCATCCAAGGACAATACAGGCCATAAACTTCAACCCCCTACCCAGATCTAGCCAATGGACAGGACATTCTCCACAGTTGAGTGGAGAGTTGGTTATGACTTTCATACGTACTCTGGTGCCTCATATTTGACCATGTCCCCTGGAGGGGGAGACGTGGTGGCACTCAGAGGAAGGATAACAGGCTACCAAGAAGAGACTTGATACCCTATGAGCATATAAAGGAGGAGGAAATCCCCCTCAGTCACAGTCATAGGGGAGGGAAATAAGGGGAAAATGGGAGGGAGGGAAGAATGGGAGGATATAAGGGATGGGATAACCATTGAGATGTAACAAGAATAAATTAATAAAAAAATAAAAAAATTTTAAAAACTTGCATCTGTACTGAACTTGTACGGGTGTTTTCCCTTTCATTAGTCCCTAAACAATATGATGTACCAACTATTTGCATAGAATCTACATTGTGCTAGGTGTCACAAGTACTCAGGTAGTGACATAATAAACACAGGAGGATGTGCATATTTCATACACAAGCACTACATAATTTTGATATAAGGGCTTCAGGTAGTTGTAGAATTTGGTGTCTTTGGGGTTCTTGGAATCTATCCCTACAGGTACCCCTAGATTTCTGTTCCACAGATGATGCATCTCCCTGCTTTTGCTCCCTAAGTTCACTGTGATTTGTACAAGCATTACTGTTGATTGTGTGACTGCTTTCCTGGGAGAGTAAGTGTCTACACAGCTCACAAGCTCTAAATTAATAATGGAAATATGTATGTGTTTGAATTTATATACATATATGAAATAAAGTGGCCATTGTGATATTCAGAGAAGTTTTAGGAAACAATAATAAAATAAAATAGACATCTCATGTCCATAGTTAACAAGTGCAAATATTTTAGGATTTTTCTAATTTTTTTACCTATATACTTACGTTATTTAAGTAACTCCATTATTTGACCCTTGGGCTACTCTGCTACTCTTTTTTTTTTTAAGTAGTTAAGACTTTTAAAGAATTTTATTTAGCTAGTAACTACACAGAACTGACACAATTATGAAGCATAAGTAAATGACTATTTCATGTGTAAGTAATGTAAGTAAACTGCATAATTAAATTGTACTTACATCATTCAAATTCTGTCTTTATGTGCATTTCTTTTCTTGTGTTAAAATATGCCAGGAAGTACCACACTGTGTGTTTATGTTTTAAAGCATACTCTGCTACTCTTATCATGGTAACTCATCACAATTTGTGCACAAGACTGTGCACATTAGAATGACTGATTTAGCTGTTAATGCTCAACAGTTTCTATTGATGAACAAAGGTCAGTCCTTGATGATGTTTGTGACCTACACTTTTTCTTAGCCCTTCACTTGAATGATTGTGTCTGTTTGATTTTTTTTTCTTTTTAAAAATCCTTCTTTCTTTATTTTACCTTTTCTTCTTTTATTTACGGGGACGGGGGGATTTCGAGACTGAGTTTCTCTGTGTAACCTTGGCTGTCCTGAATATTTTGCCCTGAAATTCTGCTGTTAATATGACCAATTTGTTCTCATCCCTTATTACTCAGAGAGACCTTCCCTATCCATCTTACCTTAGTTGATGTCTCATAATTTTATTCTATTTCATTAGTATATTTTAATTATTTCAAAGCCGCTATCATAATCTGTAATTGATGTGAATTTTCTGTAAATCAGGCTGTTAACACTTCCATCTTTCTTATTAATTCATATTATTATTCCATTTTAAAATAGATTCTCTTTTGCCTTTTAAATCTGGGCCTTCCTGTGACTATCCTTTGTCATGTAGAACACAGAAGATATGAAATTTTTAGGCCGACCCTATAAGGGAAATGATAGTTTCAACTTTCTCCTGGAGTCTTGGGCCACTGTGTAAAGCATCAAGCTGGAGAGAAGGCCCAGCAAGCTCTCAGCTGCATATCAGCCCAACAGTCTCCCACCTGAGCTATCCTGGTCACATGGCACAGTTATTCATACTGTACAACTAAACCACTGCCATCTGAGTCATGCATGCTTTTGAATTATATAGCTTTCGGACCCTCGGGTGAATACCCTTGGAGGAATGGCCTCTGTCAGCAGTATATATAATGGGAGAGTCATGTAGCTGAGAACAATCTACCCACAAAAATCATGAAGATGGTATAGTTATTTTAGATCAAATTCTAGGATGCCTTTTTTTTTTTTCAGAAATGAATGCCTGTTTACAACAACAAACAAGCAAAGCAGGATAAATTGGATTTTGAAATGTGCGGTATTGTAATTGTAGTGCTGCTGCCATACCTGAAGCTAAAGGTGTTTTCCTTGAAGCTGGGGCAGAAGCTGGATGAAATGTTTACAGGGAGTCTTTGGGCAGGACTGCAGAGGCAGTGAGCTCCTGGTTGATGGAAGGAGAGCGATCCATACTACCATGGGAGGAGTGGGGGTGATGCTGGAACATTAGAGACAGAAAATCAACCTAATGATATTGGGAATCTGGTTGAGGATTTCCCAAACACTACTGGGTACCATTTACTGATATAAGAAAATCGATATAAATAAGAGCGTTTTCAAGAAGAAACAAGAAGTTTTAAACGTTCAGGATATTCTCTCTAGCTTATCAAAAAAAAAATGTGGAGCATAAAATCAGGAAGTAAAAGACTCCAATGTGTCCTTAAAACACACAGACCTGTATGAAGAAAAGCCAAGTGCCAATCAAGGATGCAGCTGTTAAGACTAGACCTTAGGAAAATTTGCAGTACTTACCCTTGGGTGCTCTCAGTCAAGCTCATGTTAAAGACACATTTCCCAAAGCCTGGCGTTCTTTAAGCAAAAAAAGAAATACACCTCCAAGGAATATGGATGTGACTTTGAGGTATGACATAAATCTGAACGAGGCTTAAAAGTTATGCTAAGCATCTTAAGCAAGATTCTACTAACAACAGTCTTTCCAGCTTAAAATAAAGAGGATGGGGAGAGATGAAAATGGAAAACTAAGTAAACCGGTGCCTCTGAGCCCCCAATCTAGCACAGACAGTCATCAGGAAGAGAAAGCTACTGCTTGTCAGCAGAGAGGAAGAATGCAGCCTTGGAGGGCTAAGAAGGTAGACGCAGCAATCAAGAGGAACAGTGGATGCGCTTTTGAGGGCAGAGCTGCGTCATAAAGAACATCGTCTTCCTCTTCTCTGGAGCAGGGGCCCTAACAATATGTGCTCCAAAATAGCGCAAAGAGGCAGACCTCAGATGTCCAAGGGCCTCCATCACTGATGCCAACTGATGGCTGGGTGAGTCCACCACAGTTCTCTTCTTCAGGCCTCGTGACTGTATGCTAGCAGAAAGGATGAGAGGAGCTATCACAGATGTAGCAGTTATGAGGAGCTGTGCTGAGGAAGCCCATACGAGTGTAGACATGACTTAGAAAACAAGACCCAGGACTTTGCACCAATGCTGTAAAGGGTAGGACTTGGGTATGTAAGGAGTGCATTTTGTATAGGGTAAGGCAGGAAGTCCTCTGGTGAAAAGGCAGACCGTAACCTCTCACAGACAGTTACTAACAATTCTTCTCCAATGTGTGTACATTTTGTTTTCCTCCTATCCGATATAGAATCATTTTGTTCCACTTTTTGTTGAATATTTCAATATATAAGCGTGTGTCTCTGTGGCAAGTACTTTTGATCTCATGGAGCCTAGGACTTTGTAAGAGAATCAGTTATTCAAATGAAGAAAAACACCCATCCAGCTACCAGCTGTTTTGACTAGCTGCATTGAGAAAAGAGACATGTAATGAATGCCATTTTGGATGCTGTAAGCCAGTAAAGCTCTCAGCCAAATACAGGAGTGTAGGCTAATCCAAAACACAAAACAAAACACAAAGCAAAACAAAAACAACAGAAGTAAATCAAACCAAAGAAGCCAAGCAATAAAAACTTCTTAAGGTACAAAAATCTAGCAAGAATTTGTTTTTTAAAAAAAAAGATAATTGAACAAAACTCAGCAAATTTCTTAAATTTCTTTTTATTGCTGTTTGCTAATAACTTGAACAAAAAATGCTTAGAATGTGTTGAAACTTTGTACCGGCTAGCTCTTATCAATTTGACATGAATTAGAGTCATCTGGAAAAGAGAAGCTTGACTGCGGAACTGCCTCTTTCAGACTGGTCCATGGGTGTGTCTGTGGAGTTGCTTGTTCTTGATTGCTGATTCATTTGGGAGGAAGCATCCCAGAGTGGATGATGCCACCACGGAGTTGTATAAAAAAGCAGGCTGAGCAAGCCAGGGTAGCATGCTAGTAAACAGCATCCCTCTATGGCTTTTGCCTCCTGATTCCTGCCAAGCATTACTTGCTGATTTCTCTCCGTGATGGAGTGTAATTGGGATGCACAAGCCAAATATACTCTTTCCTCTCCAAGCTGCTTTTTGTAATAGTTTTTATCACAGCAACAGAAGCGTAACTGGGAAAACTGCGTAACGGTAAATCACAATTTTATTTTTGTAAGTCAAGAACTAGTTGCATGCCACAAGATTAAATATGGTTAAATTAAGCGGAGCATAATATAAAAATAGGAATCATGTGGCTTCCAAGGCCTCCAGAAGAGACAAGTAATTAGGCTTAGAGACTATTCAATCGAGAACAATGACAACATGACTCTTGTTGGCTTGAGTAACCTTAATTATTATCACTGCACATGAGTGGGCACCTGAAAGCTGGCTTTATTGCCATTCGTACTGAAGGCATGGATTACAAACTTTGTATGTATGCCATTTTTCACTCTGATTTTTCAAAATATGAGAACTTTCTAGTCTTGACAAAGAATATCATGTCTCAAAATAGGAAAACACTGTGTTGATCACAATGAAAACTCCAGATACCTACATCTACTTGAAAGGTGAAAACAAAGCATTCCTATGCATGTGGATATCACGAGGACATGATAGAAATGCCTAAGCTGAAAACTGCTAGAAAATGGGGAAAAACCAAAGTAGGTCAGAATAAAATTACCATGCCAGGAAATAATATATGCACACCATATGTACCTCAATAAACGTTTTATGCTTGTCATAGAATGTTTTCATTTTCTTTGTCCTCAGTCCCATTGCTCAGACACAGCTGCCCTTGCTTCTTTCGGATCTAATATTTCTTTGAATTTTAAGCTGTTGTTTACCATGGTTTTGAGCTCACTGTTGCAGGCAGTTTTTTATTAACCACCAGATGGCACTGTCAGTTTCAAGGCAGGCATTAGCCAGCGTTCAACACTCTCTCTCCTTCTATGTTCCAGTACACGTTATAGAATTCCAAGGAAAGGATAAGTGTCAGTATCCATATCATTTTGGCTAATACATATGTCTCCAAAATTCTGAGCCATGTAGCACGATAGTGCACTGTAATGTACATTTCTTCATCATTTTTAATGATTAATGATTAATCTGTTTTATTATATTTCTATCATATAAAATAGCACATGTCACATAGACTATAGAGATATGTTATAGGAATGGCACCTCTCAAGTTTTTTTTACAATAATATATAATCCAATAAAAAAGAGTTGAGTGAAAATGTCCTGGGAGTTGTTTGTGGGTTACTGACTCTATTAAAATACATTAGAGCTTCATGAGAAAACATGAAAGGGTGCATTAGAACATCAATTTATTTTTAAAGTACACAAATAATTAAGCACCATTATTAATACCTTTTATCCTAAAATGAAATTCAAGAAAAAATGATATAAAATTAAACAGTACTTTCCAAGAGTGTATACTATGAAATTGAAGAACCACCACTGAAGCAAAAACTAATACAGGATTGGTCCAACAATGTGCCTCTTCGCTTGCACCCCATCTGCAATATTAATTTTAAATTGTTTCATCTCCTGCATTTGTTTATGCTGTTTATCTTTTCTCTTAAGACTTTTACAAGCACAATGTAAACTTATGTGCCTCTGAAATGGCTAAGGTAATGCCATCTTGTTCAGACTCTGTTTTGTGTTTGCTTAGATAGTTCTCAGTTCTCTACCTATCTCCTGCAACAGTTGCATCCACATTGGCAATACATTTGAGATGTCTATGGCCTTGACCATGGTCCAGTGTATTAACAAAAATAGTTAAACTTAAATAACTAAATAAGATATAAGTTAAAAAAATAAATGTCATATTACATCTGAAATAATTACTATGCTCTACCAGGAATAAATGTTTCAAGGTTACTCTAACCTTCATCTCACCTTGATGATAACTTTCATCTTTGTGGGTTTTCCCTTTTAAATCCCTGAGCTTGGGCACCAAAAGATTTGGCAAAGGCACAGCTCACTCTTGGTCTAGCCATTAATAAAGAAGGACTCAAAACTTTAATTGGCTTAAACAGCATGGCTGTTGATAACTATCTCACATGTAACATTTCACCTCATTATTAGATTTGTAAGATTTGGAACTGATGCAATTGTTCTTTGCTGGAAGGAGGTTGCCACATGAGCCTGGTGACCTGAGTTCAATCCGCAGAACCCATCTAAGATTGATTAAGAAGACGAAGCCATAAAATCTTACTTCCACACACGTCAACCCTTGCATCATACACATATACACATAAACACAGATAGAACAGCACATCAATTAGTTAGTTTAATTTAATTAAATAAATGAGTGTGGCCCTACTTCCTTACATTTCTCTGAACTGTAAAAGTCTTCTGCATACATACACCTCAATATCAATACATTCTACTGTTTGGTAATACATGTTCCCTTATTTTGGCTATTAAGGAATATGGTGCTGTGTCATTTCTGTGTATGTATTGTGGCAAGATGGTTAAGACTTAATGGTCAACTTTACACACTCTAGAACGACCTGAGGGGGAACCACCTATGGGGGAGCATCTTGGTTGTGAAAAGTGAGGTGGGAAACCTGTGTCTTAGTTAGGGTTCCATTGCTGTGAAGAGACACCGTGACCACAGCAACTCTTATAAAGGAAAACGTGTAATTGGGGCTGTCTTACAGTTCAGAGGCTTAGTCCATTATCATCACAGCAGGAAGCATGGCAGCATGCAGGCAGACATGGTGCTGGATAGGTAGCTGAGAGTTCTACATCTGGATCCACAGGCAGAAAAAAAAAAAAGAAGGAACTGTGATCCACTAGGCCTGCATTGAGCTTCTGAGATCTCAAAGCCCACCCCCAGTGACACAACTTCCTCCAACAATGCCACACCTATTCCCTCACTTGATGCTCGCCATCTGTGGCAGGCAGGAGAGCTGGCCCCTGGGGTCATGAGAGTGGGAAAGCTGGCCATGTCCCTCACCAGCTGCAACACTCAGGAAAGTGGACCCTGCACCTCGCCTGGGCAGCACAGTAGAGCTTTCCCTGGTAGTGAAGGTTGCTGGTGAGCTGGCCCAAAGGGCATGAGATTAGGATAGCCAACAGGAAGCCAGCTCCCACACCTCTCAGGCCCAGATTCAGGGCTTTGAATTGGCCCATTCCAGTATCTACCCCATTGATGAACTGCTGGAGGGCATGAAGGGGCCAGTCCTATAGATTCAATGTCAGGATTTCCATGACAAAGGACAACAACAGGATATCTGAGAAGAGTCCCAATGAGGCTCCAGTACTGACAGTAGCAGAAGCCAGAGGCCTCATACAGGACCAATGACTCGTTGCAAAGAACATTTGCAAGCAAAGAAGTGTGGCCAAAAGGGTACACTGTGGGACACACTGTGACACACTACAGCTTCCACAAGATTTTTTTTCTCTGTTGTCGGGGAGGTGGCAAGTATGGAGGGTGGGTATGAAAAGAAGGGGGAGATGAGTGGTATTTAGATGCATGATGTAAAATTCACAAAAAAACAAAAAAAATAGTTTTTAAAAAGAAAAAAACCACGAAGTCTGCTGAATTAGTTTTCTTTAAAGAGCTTTCCTCTTAGAAGGACACATTTTATTTAATGTGAATCTATGTCAAGTTTTACTCCGAGATGCATAGGTGTGGTCTCTATTCACTGTGCTTAGGACTCAAAAATCTTTCTGGCTCTCTAGACTGGTGTCTTTTACTGTGTCTAGAAGATTCTCAATTATTTCTTCCAGTATCAGTGATATCACAGTTTTGTTCTTCTGGGACTCAAGCTGTGGCTTCACTCTCCCTGTCTTAATCTTCCAGCTGCATTTCTTACTGTCCCTTTTCAGATTTACTCCTCTTTTGCTTAATCTGTGTTATATTCATGACCTCTATAACAGATCACTGAACCTCTTTTTTTTTTAATTCTGTGTTCAATCTACTACTCATAAGCCTAATGAATTTTAAACTCGTTACTGTGTTATATAAGTATAGGACACATGTTTTTGCTCTTTAGCAAATCCGCTGTTTGTATAGCCCATTGGACCTCCCACCAACAGATATGACTGCATATGGCATGTTATCTTGTTTTTCTTTTGTGACTCATACACTTACATTATGATTGATCCTTATATTTCAAAAAAATGAAGTCATGATTTGCAGCTTAAAAAGATGTTACCTCCATTCATGTTCTCCTCACAGCTCCTGTGCCTCTGTGAAGCGTTTACACAGTGTGGCATGTTAACTCATCTCAGTGCTCTATGCAGCCAACTGGGACACAAGATCAGGGTGTCAGGAGGCTGGAAGGCCACTCATTTCGACTCTACACTTCTGCGATTCCTATCAGTTCACAGTTTATAACAGTTACTAAGCCTTCACCTGTTGAATTAGGGAAAATGGATTTTCAGTTCCCTTTGTCATCAAGTATAACACACACACACACACCACATCAACACACACCGCACACAGCACACACCCACACCACGCACAAGACACAAATGCACACAAACTCACACCACACACATCATACTCACACAACACACACACACACACACACACACTCGCACACAGCCAGCAGTTATTTCACAAAATATATATGAGGCATGAACTGAACACTCATGCTCATTCTCTTCTTAGACGATGTAAATTCATCTTTACTATAAATACACATTTCAAAGCAGAAAGTAGCACTAGTAACTAGATGAAATTATTTTTGTATAAGGGTAAATTCTGTTAACACATTTGTAAATATGCCAAACTTCAACCATTTCTAAGATGTATGTTATAGAATACAAGGAAGAGTGTTCCATGCATGGTCTAATCTCTTAGCTTCTGTGGGATATCAAACTCCTCAACAGCTTTCATTTCTCCTGGGAACCCCCCCCCTTTTTTTTTTTAGTACATCCCATTTTTCAGTCCTCACTAAACTAAAGCCTACCACATCCATCCCCAAGAGCTCTCATGTGGGGCTCTCCTAAGCGGCAGTCAACTGTTGTAAATCTAAACACACCAGACGGTGGCAGCAGAGTGCTGTGCAGTGTTCACAGGACTGGTGGGTAAAGGAATCTGAGAGCTCTTCTCGCTTGCTCTTCCTGTCCCCGAGAAGGGAGAGATGACCCCTTATTAAGCAACTGGTATATACTTCCTATGGGTCAAGGTATAGAATTTACTATTTTCACCAACACTGTATGATGCCATCATCATTAAGAAAAAGAACCTTTTAAAAACACTAATGTGTAAAAGGTGTGCTCATTTATCCAGTACAACTGGATACAACTAAGAACAGAGGGAGTCTTCAATCCCAGCACCCTCTGGCTCTACCCTTCCTTCTTCTTCTTTTTTTTTTAACTAGACAATTAAGCAGACTTTTATTTATGCTTGCATTGTGGTACAGAAATACATTTCAACTGATTAAAAGTCCAACACCAACAAATGAGAAATTATGGCACCAAAACTTCCCTTCCTATAATCACAATAGGATCACTATTCAATCTGTTTGTTTTCTAGGCTTTGTTCCACACAAACCGATGCAAATTTCAACATTAGAATTCTTAATTCTATAAGATGAGGGATCGGACCTCAAGGCAAAATCTATGGGTTTACAAAAATCCAGTTTAAATAAGCACTGGTCCTCCAAATAGCAATTCAAAACATTGGGTACTGTGCTCATTACAGAATCGGACTGATAAGGCTGACTGAGAGCCTCCCCAATGAAGCATTCAATCAACAGCATGCATAAAGTAAAAAAAAAAAATTTAGACAAGGTTCCAACCACTTGATTTCAAACCAAGTAGATTCTGTATGTTTAGAAATAACAACAACAACAACAAAGGAGTTTCATTATAAATACAGAAGGAAGAAAACATCACTTGCAGCAATCCAGAAACTGCCAAGAAAAGAGAACAAGAGCAATAAATGTGAAGTTAGCCCATTTTCTGTTTTCTCGACTGTTTAGGTTTCAGAGTATTTGCCAATGCCACTAATATGCTGGCTCCTGAAAGCTCATACTTCTAGTCCCACTAAATATTTTCAAAATATTGTGCTGTTTTACCCGATTTATACATTCTCTCTAGCTGAGTAGCCTAGGTAGCCCTCACTCTGATCAGCCACTCATTTGGTCATGTGAACACCATGGTGAAAGACACACGGGAACAGCTAAAGTCAGAACAGCTCACATGCACCACACACACACACACACACACACACACACACACACACACACACGCACACACACACATTATAACTTTTGAGTCACAGATGGAAACGCCTGATTCTTCTTTACATCAAAATTTCCTTTAGTAGAAATTGCTGGCAATGATGCCTAAAGATAAAAGGCAACTGCAGTTACCAAGATCAGAATGTTTAGGATTAAGTTTCTTCTTTGACTTAGTGGACGTTCATTACTTAGTAAGTTGGTGAATGCATGGTAGGCACTCCATTAAAGCTTACTAAAGTGCATTGCAGGCCTACTGTTTCCATGGAGGACTCCCTCCCCGACCTGAGATTGTTTCTCTGTGTAGCCTTGGCTGTCCTGTCCTGAAACTCTCTGTAGACATGCTGTCCTTGAATTCACAGAGATCCACCTGCCTCTGCCTCCAAGCCATTCACCACCACACCCAGTGGAGTTTTGCTTGGTTTTTGTTTCTTGTTTTTTGCTTGTTTGTTTTTCTTAATGAGTTCTCCTGATAATCACCTCTGAATACTCAATTATTTTCACTTAATACATTCAGTTTTGTCATTTATCTTCCACAGAAGTTCATTCCAATAAGGAGGCCACACAAACTTAACACCCCAGGTGGGAGAATTTAGAGATGGTCTCTAGTTTAATTTTTTTCCTTCCTTCCTTCTTACCCATTCAAAAATAATAATAATTTCTTTCACTTGAAATAATACAAACTCTAAATGCATATATTTTTTAAAAAGCAAGAACAGAGGGGTTTTTTTTTTGCTCTATTCATAAAATTTTAATAATTTTAACTGTTCACCAACAAATGCATAAATAAGTTGTGGTATATCCATCAGGAATAAAAATAACATATATATATGAAAGAATGCTGGTGAATCTCAAAATAATTATGCCAAGTAAAAGAAGCCAGACACAAAACACAAGCACTGTGTAATCCCAAACCTTGTGATGGGTGAAAAACAAAGCAAACAAACAAATGAAAACCCAACCTGTTCATTTTAGACCATATTCTTTCCACAGAAGCAGCTGTAAGCCCTACGGCAAGAAGAGATTTCAGCGTCTGTTTATTCTCTGAGCTCTATAAAGATGGGTGTTGCAGAGTTAGGCACTGATCACTGAAACAGGACTATGTGTGGGTGCATTGGGGTGGGGGTATAAATTTGCTTCACAGCACCTGGATGCAGAAGTTTCGTTTTCTAAATTGCATACCATCTACCACCCGCCCAGTACCTCCAACTAAACCCCAATGTGTCTGGGATATTTTCAGACCAAAGGGTGTGTGATGATTAACCTCTTGTCAACTTGATGCAACTGAGAATCACCATGGAAACACACTTCTGAGTTTGTCTATGAAGGTGGTACCCAGAGAGAAAACCCACCAGGCTGAATGTAAATTGCATCATCTTATGGGCCAGGATCCTAGACTGAACAAAGAGGAGAAGGTGACCTGAGCACCACAGATGGACACTTTCAAATCCTCACTCCTATGTAGGTAAGAGTACCTGAGCACAATTTAAAATGAGTAATATAGGGATGCAAAGACTGTAAAAACTGAAATTAGTACCCTGAAAGGAGAAAATATCAAAGTTTTGGTTTTTCGAGATAGGGTTTCTCTTGTAGTCCTGGCCTTGCTTTGTAGACCTGGCTGGCCTCGAACTTACAGAGATCCGCCTGCCTCTGCCTCCTGTGTGCCTAGATTAAAGGCATGCACCACCATGCCTGGCTTGGAAATATCAGTTTTAAATAAAGATGGGACCAGCAAAATCTCCTTGTAGCCACTCTGGAGCCTAGGAAAAAAGATGTATTAGTAGCACTTTGTATGCCATGAGATTTTCTTCCTCCCAGGCTTGGACCTTGGAGCTGAGGAGGGTGGCCTTTCACTCTTGTGTTGGAATGCCAGTGCTACAGGATGTGTCCTGCAGCCATCAGAAGCTGCCTTGCAAACACCTGCATAAAGTCCACAATCAGCCCAAGAAAGCAAAGACAACAAACCCTGGGGAAGCCAGGGCTAGACTAGATTTACTCCATCCATCCACAGGGACCAAAAGTCTTAATTTTACTAAGTTAGTTAAAGCTATGTTCCTGACTCTTGCCACATAAAGTCTAGATTCATATGTTTCCTGTCATCTCCGTGCAGTCTCTAAATGTGACACAACACTATCACTTTATCAGCTGAGTACCTGGGACATGGTGTCATCTTAGAAGATCTCAAACAGGTTACGTTTTCCTTTTCTGCATTTCAACCAAATTACTTATGAGGGGACATGCAACCAATACGGCAGTGAAGTGTAGTTTGAGAAGTACAGACAAAGGTATTTTTTCAGACAAAATCATTTGAAATAAAGCAGTAGTGAAAATGATTTTGCTCGCTCTGGGCACTGTATGCACTGTAAGGTCAGCACTTGGAGATGGGTCACTGCCCACATGCCCAACAAGACCTCCAGAAATCTTCAGGGAAGAACATGGTTACATCCATTGTATTTCACTGACTCTATAGTTACAATGCATGTCAAGGCAGGTCTTTGTTCTCCAGGTCACCTTACTGTGAAGAGTATTCATGCACATGTCCACCCAAACATTATACAGTACTAGTTACCAAATTTCTTTTTTTAATTTATTTTTTTATTAATTTATTCTTGTTACATCTCAATGGTTATCCCATCCCTTGTATCCTCCCATTCTTCCCTCCCTCCCATTTTCCCCTTACTCCCCTCCCCTATGACTATGCCTGAGGGGGACTTCCTCCCCCTTTATATGTTCATAGGGCATCAAGACTCTTCTTGGTAGCCTGCTAGCCTTCCTCTGAGTGCCTCCAGGTCTCCCCCTCCAGGGGACATGGTCAAATATGAGGCACCAGAGTACGTGTGAAAGTTAATTACCAAATTTCTAACACAGCATGCACCACATGCCAAAGAAAGCATGGCAGAGCACTCTGTATCAGGATGTGTGAGGGATATGCACAGGAAATAAAAAGGTACTGAAAACCATGAAACCCTCAATCAGATGGGGTAGAGTAGGGGTGGGCCTTGCCTCGACCCTCGCGCAGGTACTTACTTTGACTCAGTGGTTAACTCAGATAACCTTATAAAAACAGCCATATGAGGCATCCTGTATAAGAAATGGCCCTATCCTGATTATAGCCCCTCCCTCACTCTCTCCCGATCCCCCTTTCCTCCATTGTCCCCCCTTCTTCTTGACATAGGTAATCTATCGTATGTATGTGTAATAATATAAATGTATATTAATTTATTAATATTTAATAAATAAAAAATTTAATAAATAAATTTTTAAAAACTTTTTTTAAAAGGAGATATAGTTTTTCTGATTTTTAGGGATTATAAATAAAATTCTGCTATATGCATTAAAAAAAACAAGAAATGTCCCTACAGGTCATGTGTTTGAACACTTGGCTCTCAGCTAATGTGGGTCTTGAGGCATGCCCTAGAAGAAATCTCTCTCCAGGAGTGAAGCTTAAGATTTCTTTTCCAGCCGCACTTCTTGATCTCTCTGCTTCCTGATCGTGGAGGCCATGTGGTCAGCTGCCCCACATTCCTGCTGCCATGTTTGCCCTGCCGTGACAGATTGCAGCTTCTCAACTGAAAGCAGGAATGATCCCTTCAAACTTCCAGTTGGTTCTTGTTAGATACCTTATTACAGTGATAGGATAGATACCTTATTACAGTGATAGGAAGGGTAGTTAATACAGACCATACTGATTTGACTCATGGATGTAAGTCCTCTTCATCTCTAAAAGAAAAAAAAATTAAAATCAGAGTAAATGTGCTTTCAATTGAATCATCATAGAGTTACAAAGGCTCAGATCCAACAAGACAGGCACAAAGATGAGGCCACCATTCTCTGTGAGTTTCCTCAATGCACTGAGTAATTAGTGAGAGGTCCTGGATGAAAGACCAGTTGATGGTAGGGCTCAGAGCTTTACAACAGCCACAACAGGATAGGAGGGAAAACACAGCTGAGGGGTCTAAGAAGCCATGTGCTGGGAGGTTGTGGGGAAAGATTCTGGAGAAAGAAGAGATGGAAAACAGGGAGCATGATTCAATAGCTTCTTTTCTCCTTGAGGATATGGTGAAAACAGTGAGAATACAAACTCATCACAACTTTATTAGGTAAAAAAATGCATTATAATCACTTAGGTTATTTTAAAATAATAAGGAGAAAGCATAAAAATAAAAGACAAACAAGATTGTTTTTAAAAATAATCTTGACCTCGAAGAGAAGAAAACAAAAGAAAAAAGGAAAAATAAACTGATAATCAAGTAGCAAGATGTTATCTTTTGAAATAAAGATTTATTGTTTAATTAGAAAAATTATTAAGAGCAGTGCTTTGTCATCTTTGCTCGTAGGTGGCACCTGGACCAGGGGCTGCTGCTTCAGTAAGGCTAAATTTCCAAGGCTGCACTTTGAGAGGTTAGCTGGATGTTCAGTGCAAATGTTGTGGTCCCAGGAGATGTCTCTAGAACAGGTCAAGGCTGCCACATTGATGCCTGTATCCATGAAGGAGGTGTGGAGTATCTGCCCACCCAGTCAGTCATGTGACAAGGTCTAGCCACATTTCTATAAAAGAAGAAACAGGGAAGAACATCACTGATAAGCAGATTTAAAACTAGCAAAAACTGCAAAGAAATCAAGTCTTGTTTGGTTAAACTTGGTGAGTACATACTTAGGAGAAATAGGTGAACAGATTTCCATAGTATCAGCATTGATGAGTCCAACTCAGAAAAGAGGGGGAAAGGAACAAGAAAATGACCTTAACACACCTTTGACTTGCTAGGTCTTCGCATTCCTTTAAGTATGGTTTCTATACTTGGAGCTTTGGAAGGCTGTATGGCATGTCCAATCTCTAGTAATGACTGTGTGTGTGAGAACAAGATGAGCCTCAGACAGTGCATGCATTTGGGCATAATTTGTTGTCTTTGTCATAAAACAGTAGTGAACAATGTATTGATCTTTCAGATTTACTTTGAGCTTGAATACTGGATAACAGCAGGATGTCCAAAAATTTCACTGGAAGACGACTGGTCTGAACAAAAGATTTGGGATGTGCAGAACTCTGTGTGGCAACGATTCCATGGAAATTATGCTTAAGTAACTGTCTGCAATTGGTGTGACAGAGAGGCCAGCTTTTACCAAGCACAACCAGATACTCTCAGATACACTTGCATCACTTTTTGAAGGAAGAAAAATTAGAAAGAGACAATTGGTACTTTTTGTAAGATTTGTCAAAACAAACATGTTGCTTATGGAAGACTGAAGTTCTGAACTTCAAACTTATAGCTATTGCATTTTTGTGTCATGCAAACAGGACACACGAAGCTAATTCCATACACATGTTTCTCAAAAGGCTTGGATGTGGAGTCTTTAGGGATCACAATGGTGAGCTTGGTGTAACCCTTATGCACAGAAAAGTGAGTGATCATTCAGGCTGGTGAAAGAGCTACAATATGGTAAATGATATAAGTTTAATGATGACTATACAGAAGAGGTGCAAGAGAAGAAGGTAAAACCAAGGATTGAAGAAGATCGAGTAGACCCTTCTACACACCAAGATTGTAGCCCAAATGCAACAAAGATTCCCACTGCTCTTGAAATGTGTACATGTTCACTTATACAATGAAATCTATGAAAAGCCCAGCATAATATTTCACATTCTAGCCTTTATTCAGGAGCTGGCAGATGGTCATACCTCAGAATTTGGGTAAGTGGTATGTTGAAGTGGCTAGGATGGATCTGTAAGTACAGATAAAGAAAAAGCAAACTTGTAAGAAGTTTTAAAAGTGGTACTAAAAGTGACCTGCTGATATAGCTTTCTCAGGATCAGAAAGTACAATATAATCTGCCTAAAACTATTGGAATCGTCCTATTGATTGGTGATACCTATGAAACACAATGACCAACATGTCAAGCTATCCCTAAAGGAGCAATGGTGGCACACATACATATTGCTAGTAACTAACAGTTGTTTAATTGAATTTAAGACCTGCTCAACAGGAGGTAAGTCATGCCTGGCACTAGAAACCTAGCCGATACTCAGGACTAGTAATATCATAGATCTTAGGAGAGAACCTACTACTGACATGTTTCTAGACTAAAATAATTCTTAACTTCATTCTAAAACATATCCTTATACCCACAAATGTGTGCAGCTCTAACTCCTCATCAAAGATGCTTCTCTTTGAAACAAATTGATACCAACACAGAGAACCACAATAGATCATAACGCAAAGATTAATAAATCACGAGGGACCCATTGCCAATGGATAAACCCATAGCACAACTCCTTGCCCCCTAGAGCTCAGGGAACACGATGGAAAGGGGGGCAGAAAGACTGAAAGAGCCAGGTGACTACAAAGTCTGCTATGGAATTGTTTCTTCATTCTTTAGAAAGAAAATGAAGCCTTACACAAAATGATTTCAATTGAACAAAAGACTTCTGAATTTGCACTGAACAACAAATGACCATGTCTTTGTAGCTACCCAGAGTAGGAAAATAATCCTCTAGATAGTGTGTCATACTCTACTGTGGAAGAACAGAAGAAAGCCTACGAGACATGGTCCTTTATCATCAGTCCAAAATACTCCGCCTCTACATGTCCATGAAAGACTTAGGTTTGCATTATTTTCTGCAACCATGGAGATTCTAAGTGTCTGCTTCTCACTTGCTTCACTTTGCTGGGGGTCATATATTTAAAATAGTAGGGCCTGAAGTGGAAGATGTAAACACTTCAGAAACATACTATGGGTCTGAATCTAAACTCCTACACAAATACAGGGAAGGCTCATTGGGTGACACAAGTAACTTAGGGGAGAAGAGTTATCACAATTCTGAGTTACAGTCCACCAGGCACTCAATAATTATCTACTCCAGAATCTCTAGGCCTAGGGAATGGCAATACCCACAATGGAAGGCCTTCCACATTGATTAAGGTAATCATTACACTCACCCCCTGCTAGGTATGCCTAAAGGCCCTTCTAAATAAGCCTTACTCTTGCCAAGTGCAAAATAAATACTAACAGTCGTAACATGCCAGCAGCAGTGAACCTATGCAAGTACACTTAGGTCACCATCATGTTAACAAATGTGTGGACAACAAAAATGTCATGAAAGTTTTACCTCCAGAGTTGAATGTGAGCCGTTCTGAGACAGATGAAAGCAAGAAAGAGATTAAACCTCATTGAAATAATTTCCCCCAATTTTATCAAAATCAAAGGAGATACGACCTGGCAAACTATCCCATCAAAATTACACCTTCCATAAAAAGCAGGCCTGTCTGTGGTACATGCAACATACTGTAAGGGAATTTTAATCCAGCAACATGGCTTCTCTGACAAGGGATCATATCCAAAGACCTTCTAGGTCTATGTGATCCAGCTGGAATGCAGACAATCCCTAGATATAGTATGATCTGGCTCGAATATAGACACACCCTTGGCACACACCTTTAATCCCAAATAATGAAGGTAGATTTAGTTTATAGAAGGAAGCAGCCATGTTTGAAAGTGATGTCTAATTGAGGGGCAGACAAAGTGATGAATCAGAGAAAGATTTGACAGAATGACTCAAAGATAGGATACATTATACTCTGACCTCTCAACTCTCAGAACAGGACAGAAAAGAGAGGCTACTTAAGATCAGAACAGGGAGACAGAGATTTTTTATTAAAAGTTTTTTACTGGGACAGTGTTTTACAGAGACAGAGAATGAGAAAGAGCCAGAAGACTAAAACATATTACCAGAATTAGTTTGAGACAAGGCAGAGCAATTTATTGAGAAGCCAAGAGAGGCCAGTTTGTATAAGTCAGCTTGGAGAGGAGTTTGCACCAGAACAGCTGAGTTGAACCAGCCAGTGAGAGATCACAAGGAGCTAGAAGGACTTAGGAACAGACCTCATCACATCCCCTCATCTAAGGAAATAAAAACATTTACAGCATACAGACATCTGTAGAGAGAAAGCCCTTCTGACTTCTGCTAATCACAAAAGACTTAAAGATTCAGATCACATATGCACTTTAATAACAATTTGTCAGTTGACGGAAATATGTTAAGAGATGGCTATACCTCCCTTGTTACCTTTGGCATCACTCCTGAGTTTGATATCTTAATGGTGGACCAATTTCACACTACAGTGCAGTGGACAAAGTCACTTAGAGGTGCAGAAAGAACATAAATGTGGTTTTAGTCACTACATCTTCAGTTCTTGAAAGGAGCAATTAAAGATACATATGGTTTAAGAGGCAATAGTAAAAAAATAACAACTCCTCCCATGGAAATTAATCTCTTCTTTAAAAGGGGATGGGTAGCCAAATAAATACTGAGACTAGCTCATTAATAACAAGTTATGCTAATGAAATGCAGTAGCAGATGAGAAGAGCGTGGGATCCTTGAGGAGTGATTTAAATGTCCCTTCTACTGCAAATTCTTACAACTCATCATGCATAGCTCTAGAATGTTTCACCATCTTACTACACAGGGAGGAACAGGAAGCAGGGAGACATATGACTGACTGTGCAATCACTGCAAAAAAAAAAAAAAAACTAGACATACCTACATGGTTGTACAGTCAAAAATCGCATGTTCTACCGGATTTAGCTAGCTAATTCTCAGCAAATAAACCAGCTTTGTGCATTCTTTTTTAATCACTCTAGTGTGTTTTCAATTTTCTTTCATTAGTGAAACAATAAAGAGAACATGGTGAAATCATTCTCAGTGTTCTTGTAGTAAAGTAAGTGTATCTTCTGTGTGTAATAAATGAAATTCAATTTATACTTTCTGTCCTTCAGACTGAGTTATATAGAAATTAGATTGTGTTTATTTTTTGACTGTGACGCTTCATCAATACAAACTTGCTTTGTAATCTTGATTACCATACAGCTTTGAGAACTATTTGTATCCATAAGTAGTCTGAGTGCTAAATAGCTTATGCCTCAAACTTACTTTTAGAATGGACTGAACTATTGACTCAAAGGTTCCTACATTGAGTAATAATGTCCAGATATTTCAACTTATATAAGCAAAGGGAGATGAAACATGGATGCGTGGTCTCTAACACTGAGATCTGTGCTGTGAATAAGCTCCACCCCAGTATCATACACAAGAAAACAAATGCCAAGTCAAAAGAAAAATCTAATTGTGAACTCCATTGTGTGAGCTGGTTCGTTCTCAATGAGAGAAGCTGAAAGATCAGACCTAATCAGCCCTTTCCTAGTCAGGAAAGACCTGCCAGTGATTCTGTGAATTATGACAAGTTAGTAAGTCATAGAGAAACAAATAACACACTGACCAGAAACTGCGTCAAAGAACTGATGGGAATAGGAAGGAAGAAGGAAGTGACAGATGACAGGCAAGAGACTCAAGAGGAGAACTAAACTCTGCCTAGAGTGTGGCTTCCTAAGCCTGACTTCAATCATGTCCTAATAACAGAACATAAGCTAGACCTGGGTAGCAAAGAGCCTCAACATGAGTCAAGTCGAACGCCCCATTCTCCAACACAGACTGTATTTTTACTGCAAGTTTTCTGGCAGGCCACAGCCCTAGTAGGAAAGGCTACTAATGAAAAAATTCTGATTTTTGTTCTGGCTTAGCAATAGATAACACAGATCATCCTATTGGAACTGAGGATCAACCCTCTCTAACATTTACCCTGAGTTGACTTTTAACGAGTGTTTTCCACCCATCCCCACCCCCAAAGAAATGTTAAAAACTATTCTTTTAACAAAAGAGAATGGTTCTGGGAGAACTGAAAAGTCACATGCAAAAGAATAAAGTTGGCCCCTCTACAAATTTTGTATGAAAATGAGATAAGTGTGTAAAGTTGGGTGAGGGGGAAAAGTGATGACTAATCTTGGTGGCCAAATCAACTACACCTAGAATCAAATAAAACCCAGGAAGCAGGACACATCTGTGAGGAATTTTCTTGGTTGCATCACTTGAGGTAGGAAGTCCCACTCAAAATCTGGGTGGCAGCCTATAGAAGATGAACAGAAAGATGGAAGTTTTTGCTTTTTATCCTGCTTGCCCTTGCTCTCGCTGGCAAGTTCACCTACCCTGTTGTTGAGTCATTTCTTCTCTGGTGCTAGAATCTACTTCTTCAGGATTCCAGGGTAGACTGACGACCAGCAGCTCTATAGTAACCATCAGGGCCTCCTATACCAGGTTGGGACTGCTGCAGCATCCATCCTTATGGGCTGCACAAATACTAGATTCTAGGTCTTTCCATAGGAGACAGTCATTACAGGACTACTGAGGCCACAGTAAGCCACTCTAACAAATTCTCTTTTAATATATAGATACTCATTCTGCCTGGTCTCATCTTTTGGCGAACTCTGACAAATACACCTTGCAAACAAGACCCAAGTCTTACCTACAAAAGCTTTGTTAAAGAAAGGAAAGAAGGAAGGAAGGAAGGAAGGAAGGAAAGAAAGAAAGAAAGAAAGAAAGAAAGAAAGATGTGGTGATACACACTTAAAAAAATCAGAGGCCAGGCAAGCAAAAGCAGGCAAACCCTGGGCCCATCCAGGGGATTCTACTTGTGGAATTCCAAACCCGCATAATCAGTAAGATAAAAGTTGTCTAAAATAAACAACAAAAATGGTAGAAGTGTCACCTGGGTTCTCCTCTGACCTTGCATGCATAAATACATGAATGCACTCCTGTGTACACGAGCACACACACACACACACACACACACACACACACACACACACACACAATCATCTATATCATCTATCCAACTATCAATCATCTACCTTTCTAACACACACATACACACACACACACACACTAGCTAAATGAAAGAATTAAAAATAAATTAATATCTTAAAACAAAGTATAGCAATAAAGCTGTCTGACTAATGCTGGCAATAGCTTCTTTGATAGGAAACAGAAAGAACAGACAGATCAGCAAGACCTCACAGTTAAATACTATGGTGACCAAAATAAACTCAGCAACCTACTGGAAAGGCCAGTCATTAAATGGCAGAAAATGTTTGAAAATCATATATCTGGTAACATACCGAGATCTAGCATAAATAAAGACCTATATAAATAAAACTTCATAAGATAATCATTTTAAATGAAAAAAAATCATTTAAAAGTCATTTTCCCACCAAGGAGATGCAATCCACATCATCTCATTGGTTATTATAGATTTGTGAATGAAATGCCAAAAGGTGTCACTTAACATCACTTTAATGGCAACTTCTTCAATGCAAAAAAATGAAAAACAATTTTTGGCAAAGAGGGAGGAAAGAAAGAAAGAAAAGAAAGAGAAAAGAAAAAAGAAAGGAAGGAAGGAAGAAATGGAACTTTTGTCTTTAAACTTACCTTGTGTCTCAAAAATGACCAGTTTTTGGATTCCCATGCCAACTACATTCTCCAATTTCTTTGACATTTTTTGACATTTTCAAGAATTTCTTAATTCTGCAAGAATGTAAAAAATAAGTAATTTTAAACTAGCAAATACTTAATAATTGCTTAACCATGTTCCAATCATGAGAAATGAATGTATCTATAAATTATTATCTAATTTTAATCTAACTTTTTTGAAGCATTTTATTTAATTGTTATCTTAGGTAGAGTATGCAGATAATTGATATGATATATATAGCAGTCAAATAACTGACTTTATATCTATTACAGGACTCTTATAAATACTACTGTCCATTTCCATTATCAGCTTATTATTAGCTTTAACCCAATGTTCACCTAAATGTATGAAAATGTACACCTTTTCAAATTATTTAATCATTTATAACTCTGTGTGCGTGTGTGTCTGTGTGTCTGTGTGTGTCTGTGTATGTATGTGTCTGTGTGTCTGTGTCTGTGTATGTGCATGTGTGTATCTGTGTGTCTCTGTGTGTCTATGTCTTTCTCTGTGTGTATCTGTGTGTCTGTGTGTCTGTGTGTGTATATATATATGTGTCTGTGTGTGTATGTCTGTGTGTGTATCTGTGTGTCTGTGTGTGTGTGTGCTTCTGTGTATCTGTGTGTCTATATGTATCTGTGTGTCTGTGTGTGTGTGTGTGTGTGTGTGTGTGTGTGTGTGTGTTGGGAGTTCTTCTCTCTTTTTGCCATGTGAGTCTCAAGATCTTACTCAATATTGTCATGTTGGCAATAAGTCCCTCTACGTTGTTGAGCCATCTTTCAGGCTTACATACAGTCATTTATGTAAAGCATAATTAAATTTATAGCTAATAAGAATGGTTGACAATACTTGAAATACTAAAATCTTACCTAATAAGCTCCTTTTCTATTTCATCATTTTTCTTCTGCTGCTGATACAACTTATATTCTAAAGCTTGTTTTAATTCTGTAAGTTCTTTGATTGATTTTTCTTCATCTTCCAACTTGAGAAAGCATACAGAATAGCTTTAAAACTCTGGTGACTCATTATACTTTCTTAAAACCACTATCTCATGAGGTCATGACTAATGCGCTTAGCAACATCTAATAAACACAATAAGTCTAACACAACCAGGGGAAGGTACAAAAATAAGTGATATTTTTCTTCTTATTTATCTACTGGGTTATTTTTCAACTGTATTCATTTGTATACATGTATACCTGCCTGTTTGTCTGGGCACCAAGTGTGTGCAATTCCTACAAAGGCCAGAGGGGGGCAGAAGATCCCCAGGGGCTGGAGATCTTACACATGATTGTGCATCTATCTCTTTTCCGAAGTCAGACTCTTTATCTCAAAACCTACCCTTTCCTATTATTTTGTGGAACATGTTGTTATATCTTGACCTACTGCTTTCCTAATGTAAATATTTACATTGCTAGCAATTACAGGAGGCACTCTGACTCTGAAAATTGGTAAATGATGATTAGGTGAGAGCAGTTTGAAGAGGCTCCATAGTACCTATTAAAAAATGTCTGCCTGTGTGGATAAAATAATTGCTTTTATTCTCTCATGAAATGTAGTATGATTTTATTAACTAATACTTCATAAGGAACCCATATAAATCATATATAACTATTAGGTTGAATTTAAGGTAAGCTTGTCATCAGTTTGTCTAGACATACTTAACAATAATTGGCATTTTTCTACTCCAAAAAATACTTTAAGGGGACACTTGCCTCCCCCCAATATTTCTAGTACCATGTCACCATTTACACATCCAGTTATCACCCTTGGACAAAATTGTTCCATTTTTCTAATAATGAAAAATGGCTTTTTTTTTAGGCCATTCTTAATAAAGAAGTATGCTGACAGAGAGCTTAGTAGTTTAGAACACTTGTTGCTTTTGCAGAGGACCCAGTTTCAATTCTCTGCCATCCACATAGTAGCTCACAGCCATTCCTAACTCCAGTTCCAGAGGACACACCCACTTCTGGCCTCCTGAACCACCGGGTGTGGATGGTGTGGTACACATGCATGCATACATGCAGGTAACACACTCTACACATAAAATATTTTTAATTTACAGAAGTATTTAATATATGATACATAACTAACAGAATAATTCAAAATCAGCTAGCTAAGGTCTTACAATTTGTATATTCAATCAATTGTTGTATTTGTTTCCTTTTAAGGTATTTAACCGTAATACTGTCTAAGAAACATGAAATCTATTGTGTAAAGCACATAGAAAGTGTTAGGTATCGTTAGACATCCTGTACATTGAGAGCATGCTGAAAAAAAGTGTCTCTAAAACTAGAGGCTGATATGTGCCAATTGAAATGAGGTTTTAATATAAGTGATGTCCAATAAAAAATGCCCAGAGTTTATTTATATTTCATTGAGATGGATATTCTATTTATGTAGTTTCTCTTGGATCAGTCTTATATTTCACACTGGGACACGTGTACTTGAACTATTCATTTGCCCATTCTGCCGTGAGGAAGCCATTCTTAGATTCTTAAAAGTGGGCACTTAGGATGAACACAACCACACAGTTGTTCAGTATATTAGTGGTGGGGCAGTGTCCAGTTTTACATAACAACCTGGACACAGAGACTATACATAGTTTTTAACAATAGATGCTTTTATTTAAAGGCTATTGGTACCTCTGTCATCGTTGTCACCAGTCATTAAAATGAAGATGAAATACAAAAGCACAAGTAAACTTCACTTTAAAATTTTAAACATTTTCTTAGTTTTACTATTTATAATTATTGGAATACTAGTAAAAACTACAGAGCCATAAATATATATTTTAAATATTGATACAAACGTGTATTAAGTTAAATCAAAATTAAGGATATCTTCTCATTTAAGAAAATGGAGGGGGATCTACTTCTAAGAATTGATTTTTATTTTGTTTCATCTAGTTCATACATTGAAACATTAATTCAAGTTACTTTATGTTATAAATACCCATAAGTGGGGAAGTGTTAAGTGCTGGTAATTCACTGGTGGCAAGTGTGGAGAGCTGGGAATCTGCATGGTAACACTCAAGTGCTGTAAAGCTCAGTCAAGCTGCAACCACCCAGAACCCCATCAAATCCCTCCAAGTCTGCCAGCAGTCGGTATGCACTTTAAAACTACATAAGCATAGCTTTTAAACAAAACTATGGCCTTTAAACAGTGTGTAAAACCTCGCTGTTCAGTTACAGTTATTGAATCTAATGGAAGAAGGCTAACTCTGGACACTTTAGAAAAGTGAGCATTTTGTCTTCTATCATAACTCACACGTTGTACACCTAATGTATACATTAAATAAGCAGTTTGGTGGTACACAACATTAAAAACAGAAAAATGACAAGACAGCAAACCATCCTCAGGTAGCTCCCCATGCAGTTGTTAGAAGGACGTGGGTTCCGTGGGAGAACGACAGCCTCACGTGGGAAGAGGCGTCTGTGAGGGCTCTCAGGAGCAAGCCTTCTCTCAGATGTGTTCAGAGGAGGCGTGTCCTGCTCCACCGTGATGTGAGCTTGTGTGCAGGATTCATCCAGCCTCCTATTCCTGTACAAACTGAGAGCGAATACACGATACGTATCTCATATGTCCATAAATGTCACCTTGTATTTTAAAGGCACCATAAAAGTGCACCAAATTTTCCCCATCAAATAGTCTTAATGCTGAAAAGCATGTAGGAGGGCGCCTGCTGTGCATATGGTTACAGGTTTCAGGTTATTCCAAAGGATTGCCTGCATTTCTAGGGAAATTCTGAGGTAACAAGTGCATCAAACAATATCAGAAGTAGAGACGGCTGTCAAAGACATTTCACAAGGAGAAATGCTGCCCTCAGGGAGGACACGATATAGCCAGTGTTTAAAGCTGGAACAGAGATGTTTTAACTGAAAGGGTAGTAACATGACATTATGGATATGTTAATATATATGGTTATAATATCAAGTTCACTAATATAAGCTCAGTAAATGTTATATTGGACTCCCTAAATATGTGATTACTTAAGCAGAAAAATTTTATGTTTACTTATATTTACTAAGTTTAGGGGGTTAGAAGAAAATCCCTTCTGGGACATCTCCCAGCCTTTGGCTTCAACAATTCATGAAACATGAGTGAAATTAAGCTTTGGACAATGGGCAGTGATTAGTGGGAACACCAAAGGGAACAGACAAGGAAATATAGTTTAGGAAGCTCTGGGTTGTGTGCAAGAAGGCTGCGTAGTGAGCCCTTGAGGTTTCACTACCCCCTTCTAGACAGTACGCAGACTCTTACTATTTCTACTGATTGGCAACTTGACAACTTGGGGTGGGGGAGTGGTCTGCCCAGGAACAACATTTCGAATGTGAGTAATGTATTATCTAAAATTATTTCCCCAAATTATATTGGCTAGCTCACTTCTGCACCCTTAATCTCACAACTAGTTCACTGAAAGTTTCGTCTTGGAGAACAGCTCAGGTCACTCCACTTTTTGCAATTCTTTGGGTTCACTCACTTGTATCTGTATCGTTGGAATAACAATGCGTTGCTAATCTTTAATTCTTCTATGCACTGTTGCTCATAACCGTTTGGGGCACTCGTACTCGGGTCTTGTACAGTTTTCTGTCGGGAGGGTTCAGACTGCAGACTTCGGATTCTGAGTCCTGTCTGACTCGCTGGGGGAATGTTGTTCTCACGTGACTCCTCTGCAGTTTCTTGAGCTCCTGCCTGTGTCTGAAGCAAATATAATGATGTATATAGAGAAAATATTCAAATGTTAACTGAACATTTGATGGTCTTACTTTTGAGTAAGTGGCTCAAATAGCAGTTTTAAATTGTTGTAAAATGTTTCTCATAGGCAACTGGAGAGATAAGCCAATGGTTAAGAGAACTTGCTGCTCTTCCAAAGGACCTGGTTTGGTCCCTAGCACCCACATGGTCATGTAAACGTATCCTTAATGCCAGTTCCAGGGGATCTAATGCTCTCTTATGGGTTCTGAGGACACCAGGCATGCATATGGGGCACATGCATACATTCAGGCAAACACGCAGATACATGAAATGATACAAATAAAATTTTAATATATGTGAAATAATAAAAATAAAATTTTAAAGGATTTAAAAATTATTAGTATCAACCATACTAAATCTGAATCACAACTATTTTTCTGTCATTTTTGTGCAGTTGTGTGTATATGAGTGTGTACATGTGTGTGTGTGCATATGTGAGTATGTGTGAGGATTGAAACTATCTTATTAGAAAAATACTCATGGGGGAGCTGCGTGACATTCCCTGAATTGTTCTTGTTCATGTACTAGACTCACTTCAAAATTTCTAGTAATGAGGAATCTAATTTAAGGGTAATTTGAGAACATGAGCAATATACACTAGAAATGAGAGAACCATGGGACTTTAAAGAGAATGTTTACTCAAAGATTCACATCCTTTGAAGAGATTGGCATGGAAAGAAATATTGTTACATAGCATCCAGCAGCAAAACTGACCTGAGAAAGGAGCTACAGAAAAGACTGCCAAGCCAGTCTTGGTGGCGCACACCTTCAATCCCAGCACTTGAGAAGCAGAGGCAGGTAGATCATTGCTGTGAGTTCGAGGCCAGCCTGGTCTACAAAGTGAGTCCAGGACAGCCAATATAACACAGAAAAACCCTGCCTCAAAATAAAGAAAGGAAGGAAGGAAGGAAGGAAGGAAGGAAGGAAGAAAAGAAAAGAAAAGAAAAGAAACAAAGGAGTGTCAAATATGAAAGAACCAGGGTGTGCTGTACAAAAGTATGTATTTCTAATGTGTAGATATTCCATGTGCCAAATTGCCAAATAATGTCGAAATAAATGCCTTCTGGGACAAAAAAAAAAAAAACCATACCACTGAGAACAAAGGTCTAAAGAGGAAGCCAAGACCATAAAATTAAGGCCCTTTGTATGTCTTCATGAAGACCAAGTCTCACATTTCCTAATAGGTTTTAAGGTTTCCAGTATTATAAAGGTGTTATTTGAACACAGCTTCATTGACAGCCCATGATGAAGAGCTTATCCCAAAATGATTTATTTTGTGGCCCAGTCATATATGGTGCATTCGGCTCCTACAGGAGACCTGAGTTTGGTTCCTTATACCCACATTAGGTGGCTCACAAGCACCTGTAACTTCAGCTTGGAGGAATCTGGTGCCCTCTTCTTGACTCCAAAGGACCTAGACTCACTTGTACACACTCACACAAGAGATTTAGAATGACAGGAAACAAGGTAAAATTTACAGTAGACTCAAAGTTCTAAAAAAGAAGTGTAGCCAAAGCACTTCTTGCTAGCTTACATTGAGGAGATGCAGAGAGGAACCTCAAGGAGGAAAATGTCCAGCTGCAGATGCAGTCTGTTTCTCAGGAAAGGAAGACCCCATCATTAATGGAGAAGTGGAATGGGACTCTGGTGCCAGGGAACAGCCTTAGAGAAGGTCCAAGCACTCATTCGGAGCTACACATTCTCCATCCTGCTGGGGACTGGGAGGGGGTTTTGGTGGATTGCAAATGGCTTATTCGGAGGAAGAGTATTTTGGAGGCCATACGCTATAAACACCATCTTAACTACTACATCCTCATCCTGACCCAAGGACAATGGCAAACAAAAATCATTATAAGCCATGACACTCTGGATGAATTGCCAGGGTGGAGGGGGCTTAAAATGATCCAGAAACTGGTAGCGCACTATGGGTTAGCTCCCACTGAAGTCAGGTGCAGTGAGTACAGATATTAATGTATTGAAGTTGGGCACTGTTAAGATGTGGAATTAAAAAAAAAAACACACATTAGGCTGTAAAAGGTTTGCAAAGCTCCCTGTGATTGCAATAGTCTACAACCTGGGAAATGTGCCTGGTGGAAGATTTCCTGAGTTGGATAGATTAAGAACAGCAATTGAAGGCATTTATGATTTCAAGAATAAGAGCTGGAAACATTAGATTTTTGAGAGAGAGAAAGAGAGAGAGAGAGAGAGAGAGAGAGAGAGAGAGAGAGAGAGAGAGAGAGAGAGAGAATGTTTTATTTGACTTCGATGATTTGATTTTAAAGGCGAAAAGCAGCTTTGAGGTGATTTTTTTTTCAATATAGATGGGGTGTGCGGTGTGGGGATGGAACGCAAAGCCTGGTACATACTAACCAAGTACTTAATGGCTTAGGCACCCATCCTGAGCCTCTTCCAAATATTCTTTTAAAATCTCCATTTACCTTTCCTTCAGGAGAAAATAAAGTGAACAGCTAATTTAAAATCGTTTTCATAGATTTTAATAAAAAAACAAATGCAGTGCCCTTTGAATGAAATAAACGGGGTGCAATTCTTCTAGGCCTCCATGCTTGTTTCTATGAAGACCTCCCCCCCACCATGTTTACACCATACAAGCATCCTCTCCAACCCATACAGACAGCCTTAAGATTGGGAAGCTGAATTACTACTTTGAGTAAGATGTTTCTAATGAGTTGCCAGGACACGATGTGATGCTGAAAGACCTTACTCCTGTGGAGCCGTCATTGGAAGTAGCTCCATCATGAATCTACACTAACTGGGGAGGATAAGCATCTCCTTTGTTCAGCTTGGTGGATACAATCGAACCTTCACCCTTGGGATGCTGACCAGGACACTTCATCTCATTTTCCTTTATGATACTGGAAATTCTCATGAAGAACTGATGACCAACTATTTTCTCCTGAATACTTTTTATATGCATCTCTGTGACCTTATAAAAGCTTTCTTCCAAAGAGCCTCCCTGTTGTGTAGCCAACTACAACCAAAATCATCGATTTTATTAATGCACCGGCCTCTCGTGTAGCGCCATGGTAGCTTGAGGAATAGTAGTAGCAAGCAGTGTCAATAAGAATACAATTAATATCTTCTCAGTGAGAAATTTAATAATTCCCTAAACACATACACATATATTATTAGGAAAGAGAACACCTTTTTAGTATGACAGAAAGTAATGAACTTGACCTACCAATTTTGTGTTTTGTTCCAGTTTTTCACATGGGTTTTGCAGATACCCACGAAGCTCTTCAATTTTCTTAGCTTGCTCTTTTACTTTAGCTTTCAACTCACAATTCTCATGTTCAACCCTAAAAATCCATGTTTTAAAATAGTTATTCTCATAGAACAATTTTAACACCACATAATGTTTTGTGTTTTTAATTTAGCTTACAAGGTAATGGATTTTATTGACATTTTATTCGCGTATGTCAGTAAACAATGTTCTTTCTTGCCCCCAGCCATCCTCCCCACCCCTTCTCCCAGCCTGACCTATTTCCTACCCATACCCCTATCTTGCTTTCATGTCACAAGTATCCTGTCACAGTCACTTGCATCCCTTTCTTTTTTATTATTTTTTATTTAATTAATTTATTCAGATTACAACTCAATTGTTATCCTATCACTTGCATTCTCCCATTCCTCCCTCCCTCCCGCTTTCACCCTATTCCCCTCCCCTTGGTCTATGACCGAGGGGGACCTCCCTCCCCCCACTATATGGTCATAGGCTAGCTCCCCTTTCATAGTTCCTCTTTCACTATGAAATACCGTATCATCTTTGAAAAATTATCTGAAATAGAAACTACAGAAGTTAAGACCTACTTTAAAAGTATGTGATTTTTAAATTATATCATTTTCTAGACCTACTTTGTAAGGGTGTGAAAATTTCAGGTGTAAAAGTAAAAAGATACACGTGTCTTTTTCTTCTTTTTGGATTGTTTAACCCAGATTTTTCATTCATGCAAGCATATGCTCCACCACTGAGCCACTTCCAAAAACCTGAATTGTGTTAAAAGTGACTTAAAGCACAAGTCCCAGGCTTTACACACAGATGTGCTAATTGTCACAGCTGATGTACTTCTCCCATCACACCTCTTGTTTGTTTTATAAATGCTCACCACGGGTTTAAACTGTACCTTTGTAAGTGATCTTTCATCTTCATGGTACTTTTTACAGCTTGTATGTCTTGAACCTCTGTTTCCTACAACAAAAAAAGATTGAAAATAATTTTACTAATATTCAGTCATAAATCTAGCCCAACCATTGATAATGTGTTGCAGTCTTATGGAACACAACTGGACCACTTTGTGAACTTATCTGTGACAATCTTAGTGTTGAAACTTCCCAGAGGGCTGTGTAACGTGGCTCACAATGCCTAAAGGAAGACTGTCTTTCTTGTTATAAAAATGTACCTTAAATCCAGGTATGATGGTACATACCTTTAATCCCAGTGCTCAGGGATGCATAGGCAGGTGGATCTCTGTGAGTTTAAGGCCAGCCTGGTCTACAAAGTCCAGGATGGCCAAGGCTATGCAGAGAAATCCTGTCTCAAAACACTAAAAAAAGAAAGAAAGAAAGAAAGAAAGAAAGAAAGAAAGGAGAAAAAGGAAAAAGGGAAGTGTACCTTGACATTTCTCTTTTTTAATATTTATTTTTATGTATATGAGTGCTCTATCTGCATGTACACCTGCATGCCAGAAGAGAGCATCAGATCACATTATAGATGGTTGTGACCCATATTATCCACTAAGCAAGAATGATTCTACACAATGTAAACAACATGCCTTGGTCAAATCACTCATTAACCACACGCAACATTCTGACCATCAGAGGCAAGCTGACATATGAATCTGAAACTATTGGACACTGTTATAGCATTAATGTTCTCTAGCTATCCACAGGAAAGAAAATATGCGATACCTGTTGTTGTTCGAGACTATACTAGTCTCTTCAGTTCCACCTCCAGTCCTTTAGATACACTGCACCCCACTTATGTATATCAAGTCCTATATTTCTAATCTGTAATCTGTATATTAGAGAGACCATATGCTTATCATGCTAAATTTGGCTTACACTCAGCATGATGACCTCTAGTTTTATTTCTTTTCCTGAAAATCATACATTACATTCTTTACAGCTCAATAAAACTCTATTGTTTGTATGTACCACATTTTCTTTACCCATTCAATCCTTGATGGACATCTATACTGGCTCCGTAACTGGGCTAGAGTGAGTGAGTGTGGATGGGCAAGTATCTCTGTGGTTTTCACATATTCCTTTACAGAAAACCACAACCAGTGAAAGCACAGAGTTGTGGAGACAGTCCCGGTGGATACGTCTACAAAGCAACTCTCTCACCAATGAGTCAGGGAATACTTCAAAACAGGGGACAGGAAGATTGTAAGAGCCAGAGGATCAGTGAGTTTATTAGATTGTGTATTCTAGCAATGTCAGGGAACTACACCTTGCGTGACAGCCCACATATGCACTAAACACTGACAACAACAACAGACAGGCTAACATGGACAGACGAAAGCCTGGGAGACCTAAACCCCACAAAGAACCACAGGTAACTAATGCTCGGAAATTCTAAGCATGGCAGAAATGGTCCTTCCCAGGGAAGAGCACACCCAACACCCAGTAGTCAGCCCTGAAAACACTCATACAAATAACATTAAACAGACTTAGAGGATTATATTTAATTATATATATGTATGTATATATATATAATTATATTATATAGTATAATATAATAATATACTAGTATAATATTATTTATATATTAATATATCATGTAATATATTAATATACAATATATTATATATTGATTTTTATTACATTATATATAATATATTAATATTATACATAACATGCATATATACATATACACACACATATATGCATATAACAGAAATTAATGAAAAGGAGTCAATTCAAAAGAGAGTGAGAAGAGGGATAAGGGAGGGTTGGAGAAAGGGAAGGGAAGAGATAAATCATCCGGTCATATTGTAATCTTGAAAATGAAAGAAATAAATTTTAAAAAGAAAAGTCAAAAACTTACAATAAATTAAAAAATATATAAATAGAATAGATACACAATAATATTTTCTTGCCCACTGATATGTCAGGTGTTTTAAGTTTCTGTAAGTATGTGCTTGTGAGAGGTTGGCTTGGGATGTAAATTGACAAAAGCTATTTAACAGATCATATTTCTGTCATTAAGTGCAAGAAATATATTAATAACCAAAGGGCCATTGTAAGTAACGTTGGCAAAACTGAGTGAAAATGGGGTCATTTTACTGGCCACTAGCTCACCTTCTTCAAGGCATCTCTCGCGTTACTCACAACCGTATCTCCTGCTTGCAGACGCCCAGGAAGCTGAACCACTGTGGTTCTTTCATCGGATTGTTTTTCTTTTTCACTTAAATGTTTCCTAATCGTTTTATAAAAGCAACGAATATGCCTTGTCTCCTCGAGTTCTTTAGTTAAAGTAGACCTGAAGTTAAACGTGGTCATCATGAAATTAAGTTTGCTGTAAAAGGCAATATTCACACTGATCTTTATAGGTTAATTGTTATTATAATAAATTGTATGAAAAAAATCCATTTTCAATAAAAGAAAAAACAAATACAAATTTGTATTGTCAAATACTTTTACTTTCTAGCCTTGTATTTAAAATTTTGTAACTTAAGACTAGGTTAAACATTATATAGACTGAGCAGCTTATATTTAATAATATGTATGTATGATGTATGTATTAGTTATATATACATGTGATAACAGTTAATAAAATACAGGGGCAGCAAATTTGAAAGAGAGCATTCAAGGACATATGAAAACGTTTGGAGAAGGAAAAGGAAGGAAGAATTGTAGTTATAATTTCAAAAAAATTAGTTTAAAAAAACTAGATTAAAGATTCTAATATCACTTACACTCTTTATGTTTGGGGTTTTGTGTTTTATTTTTTGTTTTTGGGGGGGTTTTGGTAAAAATTTCAGCTTACTTTGTTGGTTATCAATATTTTATGAAAGACTTAAGAGTCCTACTTAGAACAGGACAACAGCAAATAGTTAAACCTCATGATCTCTCATGATAGAGAACAGCCCTACAGGTGCGTTGGCATGTGCCATGTGCAATAGAGCGCCCGGGCGAAGGATTCGTCGTGGTGCCTATAAGCAAGCCAAAGCTTGCGCTGGTCTCCGGTCTCACTCAGAACCTGTGGCTCCTCCTCTCAGCTCTTCTACCCCACCCCCTACCCTGTGCCCCTCCAGCTCACGGTCCTGCCTTCCCCCAGTTTCTCTTTCCCAGGTAACTGCGGTTTTGTCCACGTGCTCTCTTGGCCCTTTTCTCTCCTGCATTGCTTTCATCACATGATCAGTAATTGTTTCCCATTGTGCTTTTCATTTGATGTGGGATGAATGAGAATGAGCCCATTGCTTGTGTAACCATCAGTCCTGGCTGGTTAGCAGGCACAGAAACATGAGTTTTATCTTCAGCATACCCCGTCCCCAACAAAGTATCTTTCTTGAAAAGAAAGTTTCTGGGCAATATAATCATTTCGTGCACTATTTGTAGAATTATGAACAGATATAAACTTACTTGAGAAAAATTGAGAACTACTAATCAAAGACATTTTAAACTCCCTAGATTTTATATACTTCTATATTGATAAACTCATTTAAAGTAAATAAATCAAGAATGTAGAAAATTGTTTATCTAAATTATAATATTTGGTAAATTATTTCTAAATCAATAAAATAAAATTTTCACACAATACTATGTTGTAAATAGTCAACTTTCTATATGGAGGATCTCTATTATATACACATTAAAACTGGTATTTTTAAAAGTATATATTTAATTGTTACTGGTATCCATGGTTATCATGGATATGGCATGGAAGCTTTTCTCCTTCAAAACTCTAGAAAGAAAAATAACAATTACAACACTCCCTCTCCATATCTATAACAAAAAGAATTCTCATATTTCATTAAGAGTAGGATGTCATACCTCAAGTTCCAGAATTCTGCAACTTGTTTCACTGTTTCATCCTTCAACTTTGCTTTCTTCTCTTTTATTTCTGATATCTCCTTCTGTAGAACACTATTCTCATTTCCCATTGTTTTATATTTTTCCCTAAGTAGTTCATTCATCTTTTTAAGATCTACTAATGCATTATATGAATTAAGTGAGTCATGCATTTTTAATGAGCTTCCAGAATCTGGATGAAAGGAAAATGAGACAAAATAAAACACATGATACTATATTTGTTATAGACAGCTGAGCAGGGAGGTAGGGTTACTGCATACAGATAAGTAAGGTGGGTTGAGCTAATCTCAGCAGGAATGGTGTCTGTAGGGGAGCAGTCTCAGAGAGCAAACATCAGGAGAGAGAAGGTTGTGGTGGACATTTTCTACACACACTGGGAGCAGAGGAAGACACTGCCATCAGTCTGAGCCCCACTCAAGGAAGGCTGTGCCATCCCATAGGCGTGGCCATGTCAAAGGATACACATTCACTTGGGACCTCACTCGCTCCCTAAAGTACTCTATGGTATTCTCTTAATATATATGGCATAGAAAGGAAGGAAAACTGTGTGACTTTATTAAAATACTTGAAATACAGATAAGTCTGATATAATATGGAAAGCTTATATACAAAAACACCTATAAAATTTTTCTGACTAAATTAAATCCAATTCACATAAATGGAGAAGTAAACTTTGTTGAATAATCCAAAGATTCATTATTAAAATTTGAAATCTCCAAGTTCCCAGCAGGATTAATTAACAAGCCGATTGTAAAGTTCATTTGGAAGTAGAAATGTAGCTCCAGGATATATGTGTATATAGGATACTGTGTATATAGGATACTGTGTATATAGGATCTAGACTCCATTTTCACTGATGCAGAAAGGAAGGAAGGAAGGAAGGAAGGAAGGAAGGAAGGAAGGATGGATGAAGGGAAAGAAGGAACGAAGGAAAGATTACATAGGAATTTGGGGTGTCTGGAATACTGAAACCCCTGAAAAATAAGGAGGAACAGACAGCTGATTTGCATATATATTCTAATAAATTAGCATATTAAGTATTTTCGTGCTTAGACAACTCACCATCCCCTGAGATCGGGGGTTCAGATGATGGAGTTACACCAACCATAGCTCTAACTTCTTTTGTTACCTAAAAGATAGTGCAAAACATCTTCAAGATATTCATACTGCATAGTGTTTTTAAAAAAGCAATTGTCTATTTTTGTGACAAGAATATGCATCTTAGGTGCAACAGATAGATATGACTCTATAGAAAGATAAGGTAAAATAGTTAGATAAGGTCTTCAAAAACCTCAGAGAACTGCAAATACGGCATTTAAAATGTTTTTATTATTTTAAAGATTCACTGATGATGATTAGACAGGTTAACTCCTGGCAACACCCAGCCTACCTCAAAGAAGATGATGAGCACCAAAGAACCTCCTTATGGAGACAGCTTCAAATGTGGCAAACAAGCTACTGGGCAAAATGTACTCTTTCCTACCACAGTCAGAATTCTGCCTTAAAAAGAGCAAGCTTGGATGCAGACAGTCAATGGCCAAACTTGGCCAAGACAGAGTAAATAAGTGCTCAGTAGTTCCTGCCTCACAAATATGTCTGTCAGATACATTGGTCTAGAAGGCTAAAGATGGTGCTCCAACATTATAGAGAGTTTTGGGTGACTACTCACATAGCAACCTGTCTCTGTCATCTTCTCATTTGGAAAGCTACTAACCTGCACTCAGCATACTCAGGTAATCAATTTTATCCCTTCTCAAGTTTCTCACGGGGTTGAAGACCAGATAATTTAGTTTTACAGTTAAGTTTAGTTCTTTAGAATTTAAAATCCACCTATAAGTGAGTAAATACCATGGGTGTCTTTTTCAGTCTGAGTAATCTCACTTAGGATGATGATTTCTAGTTCCGTCCATTTGCCTGTACATTTCAAGATTTCCTTATTTTTAATAGCTGAGTAATACTCCATCCTGTATATGTACCACAGTTTCTTGATCCATTCTTCGCTTGAGCGACATCTGGGTTGTTTCCAGATTCTGGCTGTTACACTACTAGGCATAGCTTTCCAGGCCAGTCATTACTGTAGTTCACAGGGTTCACAGCTAAGTAAGGTTGATTATTCCACTTCTCCTTAAGAGGCTTGCATAGCATCTTTTAGCTATGCACTATGAAAGCTGGCTAGCGGGGATGAAGCTTCTGCTCGTCGCAACTTGACTTTGTCATGTTCTGTGACAAAGTAAAGCTCTATGACTGAAGAGATTGGTGTCTTTAGGAAAATGCCACCTAAAATGTCTTTAAGAACTCATCTCATCCAAGTCAGAATGTCTAAGGCCAACAAAGTAAATGCCTACACATCAATGTAGGGAAAAGGAACTTTTATTCATTGCTGGTGGGAATATTAACTGGTGAAACAACTATGTAAATCAATGTGGAAGATTCTAGAGAGTTGAAAATAGATCACCCATAAGATCTAGCTATACAGTTCTCAGGAATATGCACAAAGGCTTCACATCCTACTCTGAAGATACCTGCTCGCTTATGCTCAGTGCTGCTTGACTCACACTAGGTAGAAAATGGAAACTGCCTAAATGACCATCAGCTGAAAAATGGACATAGAAAATGTGGTGCATTTGCAAAATAGAATTTTATTTGTCTAGTAAGACAAATAACATTATGAAAGTAATAGGTAAATGGATGGAGCTAGATATAATCATTCCGAGTGGAGTAATCCAGCACAAATAGGCCAGTGTCTGGTGCTCTATATAACCTGTTGATGTTAGCTTTGAACTTCAAGTATGTGTGTTTAATTTGAAATACCCAGAGAGCTCGGGTAGCCATGGCCAGGTGCTTTTAAGGGGGAGGGCTATGAAGACATAAAGTGTTCACAAACGAATAGTAAAGGGGTAGAGCAAAGGGTAGAGTAGATCAGGGGATTTGTGGAAGAATAAATAATAATAACAACATTTTTAAAAAGACATATGGAGACTTACTACTGTAGAAGCTTCCATAGAGAGAGAGAGAGAGAAAGTTAAAAATGGAGCTACCTGATAACATGGCAACCACGCCCCTTCTAGATACCAGAAACTAACAACTTAGAAGCCTAGTACCAGGAACAGGTTTCTTCTTTTGGAGTTGTTGGCCAGTGAGTTTCCATAGAATTCCAAATATTACAGCCTATTGCCATTGTTCTTTGTTGCCTCTAGAAGTTAACAGTAATGTGGATACTTTTATCAATAACTACTTTTTAAATTTTTAATTTAAAAAAATTTATTCTCCTTATATCCCAATTGTAGCCCCCTTCCTCGTTCCCTCCCAGTCCCACCATCCTTCACTCCTCCCCCCCATTCCACTCCCTTAGTCCTCCGAGAGGGGGTGCCCTTCTCCCCTACCAACTGACCCCAGCCCTCCACTCTCATCAGGATCTGCTTCCTCTTCCTTTGTGCCATGGTAAGGAACCCCACCATGGGAGGAGTGATCAAAGTGCTAGCAACAGAGTCTGTGACAGGGACAGCCCCTGCTTCCCTTAATATGGGAACCATATGGAAACTGAGCTGCCTATCAGTTACATCTGAGTGGGGGATCTAGGTCCTCTCCATGCATGGTCCTTGTTTGGTGCGTCAGTCTCCGCTGGCCTCCCCGGGCCCAGATTTGTTGGCTCAGTTGGTCTTCTTGTGGAGCTCCCGTTCCCTCTGTGTCCTTTATCCACCCACTCATCCATAGGACTCTCTGTACTCTGCCCAAAGTTTGGCTACAAGACTCAGCTTTTGTTTTGATCCCCTGCTGGGTAAAGTCTTTCATAGGACAACGATAGTAGCCTCCCATGCTGTTCCCTCTCTTCAACTCTGCTTCCAGTGTCTATTCTATTTTCCCTTCTGAACGAGAATTAAGCATCCTCCATAGGGTCCTCGTTGTTACTTAGCTCCTTTAGGTCTGTGGATTATAATACAGTTATCCTGTATTATATGGCTAATATCTATTTATAAGTGCATATATACCATGTGTGTCCTTCTGGGTCTGGGTTACTTCACTCGAGATGATCTTTTCCAGCTCCATCCATTTGCCTGAAATTTTCATGATGTCCTTCTTTTTGATAGCTGAATAGTATTCCATTGTGTAAATGTACCAGTTTCTTTATCTATTCTTCAGTTGTTTCCAGTTTCTGGCTATTACTAATAATGCCATTATGACCATAGTTGAGCAAATACCCTTGTTGTATGGTGGAGCATCTTTCGGGTATATGCCCAGGATTGGTATAGCTGGGTCTTGAGGTAGAGCTGTTGCAATATTTCTGAGAAAGCGCCATATTGATTTCCAACATGATTGTACTAATTTGCACTCCCATCAGCAATGGAGGAATGTTCCCCTTTCTCTATATCCTTGCCAGCGTTGCTATCACTTGAATATTTTATCTTAGCTATTCTGATAGGTGTAAGATGGAATCTCAGTTGTTTTGATCTGCATTTCACTGATGGCTAAGAACATTGAGCATTTTTTTTTAAGTATTTCTTGGCCATTCAATATTCTTCCATTGAGAATTCTCTATTTGGCTCTGTACCCCATTTTTAATTGCATTAATTGGTTTGTTGGTGTTTAATTTCTTGAGTTCTTTATATATTTTGGATATTAGCCTTCTGTCAGATGTAGGGTTGGTGAAGATCTTTTCCCAGTCTGTAGGCTGTTGTTTTGTTTCATTGATGCTTTTCAGTTTCAAGACGTCCCACTTATTAATTGCTGATCTTAGAGCCTAGGCTGTTGGTGTTCCATTCAGGAAGTTGTTTCCTATGCTGATGAGTTCAAAGTTCTTCACCACTTTTTCTTCTAATAAATTTATTGTGTCTGTTTTTATGTAAAGGTGCTTGACCGTCTTAGACTTGAGTTTTGTGCAGGGTGATAAATAGGGATCTATTTGCATTGTTCTACATGTAAACATCCAGTTAGACCAGCAACATTTGTTGAAGATGCTATCTTTTTTTCCATTGTATGGTTTTGGCATGTTTGTGAAAAATCAAGCATCCGTAGATGTGTGGGTTTATTTCTGGGTCTCTGATTTGATTCCATTGATTCACCAGTATGTTTGCAGCCTATTGTCATTGCTCTTGGTTAATTTCTAGAATTTAATAGTAATATGGAAACTTTTATCAATAGCTACTTTTTCTTAAACACATTTTCAAAAAGTTTTTGACAAAAGAATTTTATATTCTCTTTACCTTTGTGTGTGTGTGTGTGTGTGTGTGACACTGGCCTGAAGCTCACTATGTACTATAGGCTGGCCCCACGCTTATGAAAATCTCCCTGCCTTGGACTTCTAAGTGTTGAGATTCCTGATGTGTATGGGTTTGGGACTTTTTATATTTCTTAACTTTATGTTTTATGATGTATTTTAACTTAGAGTTTTATAAGGTTCCACATGTCTTTTATATAACACTTTGAGTAAAAAAGTATTTTTGATTCTTTTTCCAGTACCTTATGTTTTTCCTTAGATGTTTTCTTTCGGCACCTACAAAAATCACAAATTATTATTACAAAAATGATAAATAAATAAAATAAAATAATATCTAAAAGTATTAGTTATGTATACAAAACATACTCATTTCCAACTATTCTATTTATTGATTATACATAGAAAATCATGTTATTTGCATTTTGATAGAAGCAATAAATATGATTTAATGATTTTTTTAATTTAAACTTTATAAACAGTAAAATCTATTTGAAAAATACTGCTTATTCCCTAACATGAAGGAAACAAGATAACAATGTTAAGAAGTAAATTTTCAGGATCAACTTTGCAATTGCTGTGTATTATTCTAATTACTATAAATATGTTGTACTAACTTCAGTTCTGTTAAATAGAGGACAGATTTACTATTTTATAAAGTAAAGATCTAGACAAAGAAACACCAGGTAACTTTCCCAAATGAAAGCAGTTGGTCAATTACAGATGAGAATCCATATCTCAGAACTCTCTCTGTACAGCATGTGCTGTAAAATACTATAAAGACTTTATTATTTTTCTTAATGAGATGAAAATGAAAAATATCCCTGTGCCTCATAAAGATATGAATAGGATCAATTAGCTTGTCAGAAATCATTAAGGCGAATTTACCAAGCTTTCTTGTGCTTGGAAATACAAGCTGAATTGAATGACTATATAATCCTCAAAAGCATCCTTCCTAACATCATGCAAACATTAGCTAAAAATACTAGTAAAAGAATCTAGTATAACTCCCAAATTCTCTACTACCTTTCATGGTAGAATTTTCCTACGGAATTGGCATCACTTACTTACTACACTGAGGCTTCCATAGCCACCCATTCTTTTTTTTTTAATTTAAATAATTTATTCAGATTACATCCCAATTATTATCCCCTCACTTGTACATTCCTGTTTCCCCAACACACACACCTCTTTCATCCTATTCCCCTCCTCAAGGCCTGTGACAGAAGGGGACCTCCTCCCCCACCATATGTTCACAGCCTATCAGATCTCATCCAGATAGCCTGCTTCCCTTTCCTCTGTGTGCCATCAGGCCTCCCCACCAAAGGGAAGTGATCAAATGGGGAGGTGGGTAACCAGAGTTCATGTCAGAGTCAGTCCTTGTTCCGCACACAACTGTGGAGAATGCGCTATCCATTGGCTAGATCTGAATAGGGGGATCTAGGTTTACTGCATGCAATGTCCTTGGCTAGTACAGCAGTTTGTGCAGGGCCCACTGGGTAGCGATCCATTCTTAAACTCTTCATTGTTAGCATCTCTTGTCCACATCTTAACGTCTCAACATGAATATAATGGAGTATACTCTTCCTTTGTTCTGTTCTTTCATCAAGAAAAATAATTTAATAAATAACCAGGCCTGGCCGTGCACAAGTTCTCACCCTTAGATCAAAAACTAGAGATGGCCAATGGCTGATGAGAATAGGATCCGTTTCCTCCAGGGATGAGCTCTCACAGGGACAAGAACTTATGTTGTCTAGTTACATGGCAGCAGATATATGTACACATAAGCAGTACTGAATAGTCTCAATGATTGTATGTACATGTGTATGCGTATGTAAGGTGTGCATGTACATATACCAGTAATATAATTAACAGTAACAATAATCAACAATAATAGGTCATAAATTGGAAAGACGGAAGTGACATGAGATAAAGGTAGGGTTGAGAATAGTGTAGATGCCATACTCATGTATAAAACACCTAAAAATTACATTTTAAAAAATGCTGAATTTTGCAATAGAAGTAAAAATTTTAAAATTCTGTAAATAATGTGATTAAAGCTTGAGTTTATGTAAAATGTACATGGAGTCATTGAGGAAAAATCAGCATAGCAAAATATCTTATATATGGGTGGTGATATCATTAAAAATACGCTTTGTTTCATTAACATCATTTTGCACTTATTATAGTGTAGCAAATGTCCGACTCTGTGAGCTAGATACAGGCTTCTGCTTCTGTTTTTGTTGCCCCGTTTTTATGCATGTTGCTTATGCTTTGAACAAAGTGGTATATGCTGGTTGGTTTTTGTCAAGTTGGCACGAACCAAGAGTTCTCTGGAAAGAGCCTCAATTGAAAAAAAAAATGCCTCCACTGGAGTAGCTTTAGGCAAGTCTGTGGGGCATGTTCTTATTTAATGGTTGATAATAGGACATCCCAGTTCACTGTGGATGGTGGCATCCCTAGGCTGGCAGTCCTGTGTTCAAGAGAGCAGGCTGAGCAAACCATGTGGAGCAAGCCAGCAAGCTGCACTGCTCCATGGCCGTTGTCCCAGCTCCTACCTCCAAGCTTCCGCCATGTTTGGGTTACCGTCCTGACTTACTTGGGTGATTTATAAGCCAAATAAACCCTTTTCTCCTGGAGTTGCTTTTGGTCAAGTTGCTTCACCACAGCAATAGAAACTTAACTAAGAGAAGCCTCAATTATGGCACACAGAGTTTTGTCTCTAATCTGTATAAACAGTGTTTTAGTGAATGAAGCACACTTATTCACACATTGCCTATACCATATTTTTAACAAATCTTATACATGCTATGAAGTTACATGATGCTTCTGTACCAGTTTTATTTGGAAACCATTTTATGAGAGCATCTTTTTTTTCTTCAGACTTGACAACCCTGATTACTGTCTTTTCAATAAGATTTGTAACAATATAGTTTGTATGCATTAATAAAATTATAAAATTAGACTTATGGAAATTACCCTAATTGAGAATTTGTACAGCACAATAGCAATTATCTACTACTAAATATTATAATCTTACCCATCATGCTTTTCACTCTCCTTAATAAGAAATCTCTGGTTATTAATTTCATCACATTTTCTCTGTAGAGCCAGTTCATCCATTGCAGACTCAGCAACAGACGCTGCAGCACCAGCAGAAACAGCAGCAGCAGGAAAAACAACAGCTTCATAGTGGTGTTCTTCTCTATCTGTTCCATAGCTTGCATGCATCTTTGTTTTTACTTCAACCTGCAACGAAAACACACAAGTCCATCGTCTGTCCTTACTAGCTAGAAGTTTTGTTTAAAATACTCATTTTTAGGAATGTCACACTTTGGAGCATCAGCAACAAATAAAGATTTCCCCGTTTTCTACCAAGTTATTATTATCTCACCAATTTCATTTTTTATCTTTTTTTATTCATTCAGAGATTGAACTATCAAAAAATAGATAAAGGTGCTCAAAAAATTATATGAGTCAGTTTGTCAGAACTTTTAGACTTTAGATTCAATCCTTTAGATTAAATTAGGAGAAAAAAAACTTAAGCAAGTTTACCAGAAGTTGTCATATAAAAAGTGTAGTAACTACAGTTGGCAAACTTTATGTAGAGACAAAAGCAATCTATTAACATTGCTGGAAGGTGGTAGCAATGTCTGTAATTCCAGCACTCAGGAGGCAGACGCAGGTGGATCTCTGAGTTCGAGGCCAGCCTGGTCTACAGAGTGAGTTCCAGGACAGCCAGGGCTACACAGCGAAACCATGTCTCAAAAAACAACAGCAGCAAAAATATATTAACACCAATACAAAAGAAAATTTATTATATTTTAATTCAAAGTGTGTGTGGTGATGGTGTTGCACATTTATGTGAACTATTTGCATTATGTCCAATGTTAATATATTCCACTTTCTACTAAAGATGTGATTAAAATTAATAATTATTATTAATATCTTCTATTGGGTTGAAAAGGATTATTCCTTATAAACACTAAGTGTACTTTCTGAAAGATAGTACTCTGTTACAATGGACAGCCAGAATTATTTGTTTTTTGACCTTACAATCTCCCTCCATGTAAACACTGAAGTCAGTGTCCACAAGGCACAATTAAATCTTCAACAGAATTATTCTCGAATGAAGCATTATCATTATTGAATAAAATTAAAATATTAAACCATTCCACTCATTAACATGAGCACAACTTAGTGCTCATAATTGTTCATAATTTAAACTCTTTAACCCTAAGATTCAAATTTGATTTTACCTTTTTTCTCAGGTAAGAAGATTCTAAAAATGGAAGCAGAACCATGATTCAGAATTTTTGGCTTCATGGAGCATAAAGTTTACTTATGTTATTGTAGATTCAAAGAATATCTTAAACTCACAAATGCAATTTTTTAAAAGGAAACAATTCGAAGGAGAAATTTATATGTAAGTATCTACATACCAATGACTGATTACTCTCACTGCTGTAACACCTGCTTTGCTCATCCATTGAGTACACTTCTAAGTCTGAAGTTGCTGACAAAATAATATTCGTAGTTAAAAATTATATATGTATATTTACTATATGTGGCTGAACACACATTTATAGCCACATATAATAAACAAAAATACAACTTTGCAATGTAATTTACTTCAACCCATCATACCCTCCCAATTGCAAGGAAGACAAGAAGCTTGGAGACGTCCTCTCTACACACACTTCAGACTTATCCATTAAGTGCTGACCCAAGAGATTGTTCTGCCTGTCCATTCTCTGCATTCGTCAACTTTCCTGTCATCCATTCATTACACTCTACGGTTCCTGATCTCCATGTCTCTTCTCCCTTGAACATGCTCAAAATGCAGTTGCACTTCACCTCCTGTCATGTCATTCTAAACTTAAAGTCACTGAAATTTCATGAGGCTTATAATTTCATAAAGGGTATATTTACCATGGGCTCTATTATATTCCTCTCTAAGCATCCATAAGGCAACTTTCTTTTCCTAATAAAATATATATCTCCTCTTGTCTTCAGTAAGAATTATGCTGAATGACTTATATATGACATGTACTTCTTACCTTCTTCTTCTTCTTCTTCGCTTATAATATTTTTGCTTCTTTGTCCCACAGTCATGGATAAATGATCACCAAACTCTGGTTGAAGATGTTTAAGTGTATTCTGGAAAAAAATGAATATCAATAGTGATTTGTGTGAATATTTCCTAATTAATTTGTAGCTAAAAATCTGAATGTTTTACTTTATAAGCTTGTATCCTTGAAAATGAGAGAACTATATGTTGCAAACTCAAAAGCAAACTGAATAGAGAAAATAATATATGTTGTATAGGTCAAGTTAATTTTAAATTTAATTGGATGACTATGTAAACTGACAATGGAATGAAGGAATACAAATTACAAACAGTAGTATCTATTAACTTTAGAATGCATAATTATTACTTATATCTCATAATTGAAAGACATTTAAATATACATTTGAATATATTCATTTCACTTACTTTTCTACAGCAATAAGTATCTACAGAAATTCCAGTGACTAAATTATTTTATTAACAAAAAATATATGTCATAGAATACCTCATAATATAGCAAAGGAGACTCAAAGAATAATAAGGAAACCCACTGAACACATTCCATAATAATATTTAGCTATACACAAGCTACCTTAGATTCCAAGTTCAAATTTTTACAACTAGTTAATTTTTTTCTAGTTAAATATTTTTGAAATAAATTTGGTTATGGTATACTAATTGTATAGAAAAATCTTTAACTCTAAAATATAAATTCATCTAGCCCTGTGGTGAGTTATTCACTAAAATATTAATGTAAAAATAAAATAGAATATTTACATACAACTGACTGAACATTTTCATAGGCATGACTTTGCTGCTTTTCCTTTGATTTCATTTGTAAGTCTTCTCCTGGCAAAATATAAGTATAAACCCTTAAAGAATTAAAATCATTTATATAGTATGAGTCTTTGTCAGAAAAATATTAAGTAAGTTATATACAAAAGGCAGACTCAGTAGGTCATAAATACGTTTATACTTAGGCATTTATGGATATATAATATATAGGTAAAAAAGAGAATATCAATTTGAGAAAGAGAAGAGGGAGATGTGGAAGACGTTGGAAGAGTTGGAGGGAGAAAAGGAACAAGGTGAAGTGGTTATCACTGTATCTTTTATTCCAAATATGTTAATACATATAATAAAATTAATTATACTAAAAATTAAATTTTACTTTTCTAAATTAAAACCTGCAATTAGGCTCAACTTTCAATTTGGCATTAACTGACTTATGAAACACTTATCATCAAGACATTCACTACAAATGGCTATCTCATTATTTAAATTTGCAATTCTTATATCGTTGAGTAGTCATAGTATCTCACAGTTGGGACTTTCGTGTTTGTGCTTTCTGTTTTTTCATTTTAGTGTGACCTATGCCAAACTAGATGAACGTATAATTTAAATAACAATACAATAAGCACTAACTGATCCACCATCCAACGTATGGGACAGAACACTCTCGTCCAGTACAAGTCACTGTACGGGTCTCCTTGCTGACTTCCTCCCCTGCTTCTCCTCTATCCACAATCTAACATGTGTGAGCATCATTTCCTTAAAGTGTTCTGCATGACTCTGCCATGAAGTCATGTGTCTCTGAGTAACTACGTTTGCCTTATTGTTTTTAAACTGCACCACTGGATTATCAGTGAAGGAACAGAGGCTTCACTTCGTGGTTGAGATAGTATAGAGCGCCACCCTCAGCACCTGAATATGTGTCTCCCACACATGCACATCCACACCTACCCAACATAGACACATGCAGAAGCTCAGTAGAAAAACAACACAGAATGAAATAAAGTCAGAGTGAGCGACATTTTGTACCTCAAGGCCATATCTTTTCTAAGAAACAAGCTAAGCACATCTCTTCACTTAATTACTTTCAACACTTTATGCTTCATTCTTTGAGCTTCTACATTATATATCTAGCATGATTTTACCTGTTTGTTAGGAAAGGGAGCACCTCTTTTTCAGCTCAGCATAATGCATGACGTCTGTGGTTGCAGCTTCCCCCACCTCCGCCCCCACTCCCGCCCCCGCCCCTGCCTCCAGGTAAGTGCACACTGCTCTCCTTAGGGTTATACAAATTTTTAATGACTGTTCAATTGCTTCATTATCTCTTGAGTAGTAAAGTATTATTTTACAGATCTAAGCCTTCCATCCTGGATTGCAGTAGGTTACTCAGTAGTCACTTACTGGGTTCATACTGGATTCTGGCCCTGCAGTTTAAAAGGTAACAAACTGTAACAGGAATTCACGTTCAGAGGCATAGCGGGATGTGATGCCTAAAGATAGAATTTAGGAAGGTAGAGAGGAATGATAAAATATAGTAGCAAGAAAGACAGATAGATATTAAATGATAGAAATATCAGAATCAGTGAACAAATAAACAATGCTTTGGAGGGCATTTCCAGTGATGTAACAGTGTCAAGCTGAAAACATCAAAGAAAGAAAAGCTTTGAAAGTTGATGTAAAGACCTTAAGTCAGCACACCACAGAAATATTTTCACATTCATGATTATTACTATATTAGTCGCAACAGCTAAGATGGGAAATAAGTTTCAATAACTACAAAAAAATAGATAAAAATAGGTACATGTGTCTATGGAAGTTTATTCACATGTAAAATAAAAGAAATCATGATACATGTGGAAATAAGATTAAAAATACAAATATTTTATTAAGTAAAACAAGCCAGTCATAACAAATATCATATGTATTACATTTTCTATCATACAGGAAGTCTAGATTTAATTTTACAGAAGAATATGTGGTGTGTGTGTGTGTGTGTGTGTGTGGTTTTTCATGATAGAGTTTCTCTGTGTAGCCTTGGGTGTCCTGGACTCACTTTGTAGACCAGGCTGGCCTTGAACCCACATCAACAGCCTGCCTCTGCCTCCCTGAGTGTTGGGATTAAAGGCATGTGCCACCACACCCTGTGACTTTTCATTATAATTGGTAAAATCGAATAATTTCTAAAATGGAAGAGTGAGTAGGAGTCAGATATATAAGTTGTATATATAACCTTAAATAGTTAGAAATAAATTACTAGAGTGCTTAGCATTTATTTTTCAACTGAGCTAGATCACTGTGCATGTAAAGAGAAAAGCAATAGGTGGCATGATGAGAAATTGTGAGAAATGATTTAACGGAAGAAAGCAGTGTGCAAAAAGAATGCAGTCCTGAACTCTGTGATCCACAAAGGATTAGATGCTGGCATTAGCATCATCGTATGGGATGTACAAAACCTGCATAAATGATGATGGTTGTGTATGCGTTGATGTCTTCTCTCTATGGGCATCTGTGTTGGCAGAAGACTTTGAAGATTTCTCAGAAATGTCTGGTTCATGCAAGTAACAGTCTCACCAAAAACTAATATATGGAACAGAGCTTAGTTCACTGGTAGAGAATAAGAAAAACATGTTGTGAGGAGGCGGGAAGCTAGGGACAAACAAACTTGAATAAATAAACAAGCAAGCCAACGGAGAACTGTAATCACAAAGAGACCAGAAGAAAAGCAGCCAAGGGGAGAAAGTGAGTATGCTGGGTGAGTATCTGAGTTTAGATTCGCCGCTGTCCACACTGTTGTAAAACATAATTGAATACCTTCTGTAAATAGACTGGCAACGTTACACCAGAGGGCAGACCCAGAATGCCGCATCGTATGGACACATTCTATAGACTTGACCCGTGGTGTCCAAGGAGAACTGAATTTAGCAGTATATAAATTACAACAGAAAATATATGATGTGGGCCCAGTACACAGTGTTTCCAGGCTGAATGTGAAAGTACACCTGCATTTTTAGAACAGTTGCTTTGTGTGTAACTCAAGATCACTAAAAAACCTCTATGCATGAGAAATTTTTGCCTCAGTCTGCCAAGTAGCTGATTACATGCACATGTAAATGATTTTTGAGAAAACATTATTAATATTTATTAAATGTGGATTTTAAAAATTAAACTTCGGTAAACCCTAAGAAGCACTGGGCTGCTAGAATGGGACTGTAGACATATTAATATATAAAAGTTGAAACTGAGTTGCAGCTGGCAATTACAGGCACTCTGTCTTAAACTCCCATGTTGTAGCTTGCTATGGAACAATGATGCCTAATGATATTTGAATCATTTACATAAAATGCGTCTATCAAAACTGAAGAGCGGAATAATTTCAATTCAAAGGCTGATCATACCAAATGCTCATAAGCACTTGTTAAAGGAAGCTCCTATTTCTACATTTACCTGCCATCGATGATATTTCATGCTTTATTATCAGGTCCTCAACTGGTACTGAGTCTTGCTTTTCAGTGGCAGGCTGCATGGGTTTAAAAGGAGATATTAAATGATGTTTGCATAGGTCGTATATTAGGAAGTTAATGATGCAAAATAAAATGTAAACATTATTACCTTCAGTTCAGGATGTTTATCAGGAGAGTCTGAAAAGCCAGAGACATGTAACTAATTATATATTAACATGACAAAGTCAATCAGGATTTCATACTGAATTAATGTAGAAAATCATCATCATAGTTACCACTTGGAATATTGCATTAAGTTTGGGGTTCAGTTTATTTTCACATTGCTTCTTCTGTCTAATGAGGACAGAAAAAGAATTGAAATCCAGTAGGGGAAATGGATACTACTGAGAAGTAAAGGCAGATACCATTAAGGTGTGCAAACTAACTGAAAAGACACTAGCCATACCACACTACAGAGTTTTATGGTTTTCCCATGATATAGCAATCTAGGAAGAAAATCAGTCATAAATGTTCAATGAAATGGATACATTGTCTTCAAAGAAACAATTTTCAAAATAATCATCTCACATATTTACTTGTAGACTACTAACGCATAAAACATTCCATTTTTTATGCACTTGGAGAATATTAGAAATATGTTCCATTCCTTCTAGTTTATAGGAACTTTTAGCAAACACCATGTAGAAGGTGTGTAAACCTACACTACAACATAAAGCCTACATTTTACAATTGTCACAATAAAATATAAGCCAAATAGTCAAAGGTATCTTGAAATTACTAAACGTCTACATCTGAAATCAGGAAAATGTTTAATAGCAACTTTAATATAAATAAATGAATGCTATACAGTTATTTTTCCTTAATTGCACTGGTTTCGTGTAATGTGAATCATCCTAGGTCTTTTAACATACAACAAAATTACTGAGACTCTATCTGACAAAACAATGGAAGGTGCTGCTTTCCAGTACATGGCCTTAAGTTCAAGGGAGTCCCATTCTTTCTGGCATCACACTGGTGGACTAGAGAGATGACTGGCTGAACTTCACTACTAGATTTTTTTCCCTCGATCTCAATGAAAATGTAGCAAAGCCTTCCTCATAATGCTCCCCGAGGTTTCCTCATCAACGGACCCAAGTTTTCATTCTCTATTTCTTTTGTTTTTATTTTTTTAAAGATTTTTTTTTATGTATACAGTGCTCTGCCTGCATGTACACCTGCAGGCCAGAAGCGAGCATCAGATCACATTATAGATGGTTGTGAGCTGCAATGTGGTTGCTGGGAATTGAACTCATGACCTCTGGAAGAGCAGTCAGTTCTCTTAACTGCAGAGCCATCTCTCCATTCCCATTCTCTGTTTCTATCTTTCTTCCTCTCCCATAGGTAATTCCTCATTTTCAAAATAGTCTGTAGGGCACTAAGCTTTTAATGGATTCATCTGGAAGTTTCCCCCTTCTTGTGCTCCTTTCTCCCTGGATCAAATCAGGATTGGAGACAATCGCAAAATTCTTACTTCCTTTGTTTTTAATGCATCTTGGGCTGTTGGCCACTGAAGCTTTCACCTGTTGTACTGACCCTTTAGGAAGATCACACCAACAGCATCTGCATCCACTGAGACTTCGCAAGCACACAATCCAGGAGTTGTTCGATCCGATGTGCGCTTTATACAGGGTTCCCCAAGGCCATTCACAAGGATGAGAGCCTCCTCCAGATTTGTGTAAAGTAACTTCACATATTGCGATGCAACCTAGGTGTTTGTTTGTTTGTTTGTTTCCCTAGACTCTCTCATACTGAAAACCCGTAACTATTCCTATCAACTATGAGCTGTTGGTGGCATTCCTGACCACGTCATAACTAATTCCATATTTTCATCTTGGTCTATGTGAAAATACCCTGGCAAGTAGTAGCAATTGTTCATGGCATTAACTCCTGAACATGTACAAGCGACCATAGATGTTTCTGTTTGCTTCTGTAAATGAAAAGTGGTTCTGTGTGGCCTTCCCTGTGTGCAATCCTTTAATGCCTTCCCTAAGGTGACGAGGACAAGAAGCTTGGGGGTGTTTTGCTCTGACTCCTGTCCCACCTCTCCATAACACACAGCCTTTTACTCCCGCGGCTTGTTTTCACACGGTCCGCTGTATACCCCGACCCAGCTCTCCTTGCTTTATTTCTCCGTGGCATCTACCTTCTTAAGCCTCAATCGTTCTCTTAAATGGCGCTCATTCCCTAATAGAGCTCACTTAAAACCCCAGGCATACTTAGACCTTCTCAGTAATTCTCCCAATTTAGCCTGCATTTGAAAAGAGACGGGCGGTGGTGGCGCACGCCTTTAATCCCAGCACCTGGGAGGCAGAGGCAGGAGGATCTCCCTGAGTTCGAAGCCAGCCTGGTCTACAAAGTGAGTCCAGGACAGCCAAGGATACATAGGGAAACCTTGCCTTGAAAACACAAGAAAGAAAGGAAGGAAGGAAGAAAGAAGGAAGGAAGGAAGGAAGGAAGGAAGGAAGGAAGGAAGAAAGAAAGAAAGAAAGAAAGAAAGAAGAAAGAAAGAAAGAAAAGAGACGGTATGTAAGCATTACATGGGCGGTTTCCAGCGGTGAGGAGAATTTCTCAGCCCTCTCTTATGAAACACGGTTCTTACATGTCATCTGAGCAGTTTGGCGTCTGGCTCCTCCTTGTTTTGCCTCTGCACATACCCGAACCCTCCACTTTCGTTGAAGTCGCTCCAGGATACGCTGTTAAATTTAATGTCATAATGAATCGAATAAAATTTCCCCAGTTATCCCCCACCCAAAAAATCTCAATTTGTTCTTTTAAAAGCAATAGCTTTTTTTAAGTATTAAAAAAATAATAAAAGGAAATCCTCATATATGCCCTCTCAATCAATTTTACCTTCATTGTATTTCTGACTACACAAATTGACCACAGCTGTCAGATCACATACATACATACATACATACATACATACATACATACATATGCAGCAACAATTGAATTCATGGAGTTACTAAAATAATAATAATGCCCAAAATTGAGAGAGGTATATGATAAGCAATAGCTAGAGGGAGATGTTGGGGGCAAATATGATCACAATACATTTTGAGTATTTATGAAATTCACAAGGAAAAAGTAAAAATCTATCATATTTTTAAATGACCATTGAAGACCAGAAAAGACATATCTATAGGTAAAACAGACTCAATATGTATGTTTACATAATAAAGTAATTTCATAATTCTTAAATGCCTTCCTCAAAAAAACTGAGGAATTTGTTCTGCCTGGTGCCATATGGCCGAGTCGGGCAGAGCAGACCTGAGATGACCTCTGCCCTGTGACACATGGTGAGGCAGGGCAGAACACTCCTGAAACAACCTCAGACACCCAGAGATCTCAGGAGCCACTAAGATGATCAAGTAAGCAGTATAAAGATGGAAGAGAAGGAGAAGTGCAATGTGTGGGCACAATGAAAAGAGGCAGTACTGGAGACTCGAGGGTAGTGGGGACAGCCTGATGTGAGGAGCCAGTGATGTCACCTGAGGCCATGGTGAGGTCCTGCCCCTCGTTGCTACCAAGGGCCATGCCTGAGTCTACAGCCCTGCAGCAGCCAAGAACTGTTACCACCAAAGGCCATAGAGATGTTTCTGGTCTGGTCTACTGCATGGAGCCATGTTGATGTCTGAGGGCTGTGCAAAGCTGCCCACCCCTGCCCCCACCAGCTGTAGCACTCAGGAGAGGCCCAGGAAGTGCAGTAGAGCTAGCCTTTTTCCTGGGGCTTGCAGGTGAACTGGCCTCCCGCCTTGCTGGTCGGCGTATAGCATATTCCAAGGAGGGATGCCCTCCTGCCTTGTTCCTCACCACTGGCCCACGCTCTTGCTGGCTACAGCACTCTGGAAAGCAGGCCTGGCACCTCACCTGGGTAACACAATAAAGTTTGCCTTGGTGGTGTAGACAAGGGTGAGCAGGGCAGAGGGCAAGAAAGTGGAAGGCAGGCCCAACCCCTTGCCAGCTATGGCATTGGATGCGCTAGCCAGGGCAGTACTAGAGAACAGACTGTCCAGCTCGGGTGCCATCCAGCCCCAGAGCCAGATCTGGGGCTACGATGTACCCTCTATGGACTGCTGGAGCACATGAAGGGCCTGTTCCTACACAGCCAAGGCTACAGGTTCTCCTTGACACAGAGCATCAACAGGATATCTGAGAGGAGTTCCAGTCAGGTGCCAGTATTGATGGAGCAGCAGAAGCCAGAGGCCTCCAGTCAGACCAATGACCCATTGCAGGGAACATTTGCATGCAAAGAAGCAAAGACAAAAGGGTACACTGTGGGGCACACTGTGACACAGTACAGCTTCCATAATGAGAAGTTTGTTTTTCTGTTTGTTTTCTTTTGGGGGGAGGTTGCAAGGGCAAAGGACAGATGTGAAGAGATAGGGAGATGAGGTACATGATGTGAAATTTACAAAGAATCAATAAAAATAATAATGAAGAAAATAAAGAAATAAAACACAAGATGCTGGGCATTTTAAAAACATGTATATAAGCATATTTTCATATTCCAATTGTTATAAAACATAATTACATACTTAGAATTCTAAGGACAGAAACACTTTTTGTTGTAAGAAGACATAGAAGAGGAAGAGACTATGTTGTGTGATGCTGGGTATACAGTCTCCTTTAGGGATTAAAGTCTAAAATATTTGGTGGTATTTGTTTTAAATAAGATAATAAATTAGAAAGAAAGACCTCTCTCTCATGCAAAAAACTTTTCTTAGGTTATGGTTAAATAAAAGCATGCAAATATTAGATATCATACAAAGGTGTTATTCAACCTTTCGAAAAATTATATATATTAAACTTAGAAATTATGCTAGGCTGACAAAGTGCTAGCAGAAGGTCTCTTCTAAGGTCCACGGCCTCACTAACTCTGGGAAGTCAGCTAGATTTTCAGCACCAAGCATGATTTCCCTCCTGTTGAACAGGCTTTAAATCCAATTAGACAGCTGTTGGTTGCCACCAGGACATGAGCATCACTTTTTCCCCCTTAGGGGAGTCTTGCTATGCTGCTCACTGTCATGGATGATAGGCATCATGGCTGAATAGGATGACTGGTTTCCACCTTTACTTCTTGTTCACTTGGTATCAAAAGAGTCTAGTCATGTGTGTGTGTGTGTGTGTGTGTGTATGTGTGTGTGTGTGTGCGTGTAAGAGAGAGACAGACAGACAGACCGAGACAGAGACAGAAAAGGAAAAGAAGCCATGAAAACATAATTACATATTTAGAATTCTAAGGGAGCATGAATTTGAAATGGAGCAGGGTTTTGTGTCATGTGAGGGCTTGAAGGAAGGAAAGTAAACAGGAAAGATATTTTTATAGCTTATTTTTTTTAAAATAAAAACAAATTAAAAGAAAATGCAAAGCCTCACATGCATAAAGGTGTATGACACACAAGTCTGGTGATCTGAGGTCAATCTCTGGTACTCAAAAGCAGGAAGAAAGAATGAATTTCACATAGTTGTCCTATGACCTCCCTACACATGCTCCACACATCATGTGCACAAACACAGAAAGAAAATATGATACATATGAAGTTAAGTTAAATCACTGGTTGGTACATTTTGTTGTCTACATTTCATAAGAATAAAAAAGATGGTTATTATGTGGCCGGAATGTTCTACTTTGTGACTCCTTCTTTCATCCACTATTCTCCACCTCTCTTCTTCTTCCCTTTCAACCCTCTAACAGTAGATAGGAGAAAAGTAAAGGATAGAGATGAAAGGAAAGAGATCCTGGAATAAAGTAAAGGGTCAGAAATGGAGTGGCGTTATCATTAGATTACTTCCCGCTGGCTAGGGGCATCGTGATCCTTGGGGCAAGTTTGATCCTTTCCTTCAGGATATGTTACTTCTTCTTGCTATTGATTCTTCTTTGCAAATAACTAGTTAAGAAACTGCAACCAACACCAACCAAAAACCTGAAGGACCAACATACACCACCACTCCCTCAATTGGGGCTCTAGAATTCCAAATGTCACAAAATCACAAAACCTATCTGCAGCAGGCACAATCACACCCCTGCTAGAGCATGAGGAAAATCACAGTCAGCTGCTGTGAAGCAGCCTCATATACTCACACCTGGGATCAAAACAAAAACACATTCTTCAGGTCCTCTGCTATTAAAGAAACCAAAATTCCAAAATTCTCACTATCGGTGTATTACTTCTTGCCTCCATAAGTAGGGAGGCAAGATGCTAAGATACAAATGAATAGATAGGATACAATATTCTCTGTCCACATGTCCTTCCCCATCAACTCTTCCTACTTATTTTCCTGGTGGCAAAACAAACACTGTTGCCCTTCAGGCAACAAAAATGGCTAAATGGACAAGCGTATGGCATGCAAGCATGAGAATCAGAGTTCAAATCCTGAGAACCCACTTAAAAACCAGATGCACAGTAGTACTCTTTATGGTCCTAATGCTTCTGCAAGGAGATGGGACACTAAGAAAGGAAAATTCCCAAAAACTCTAGAACCAGCTATCCTGAAATTCACAACAGAAAAACATTAATAAAACCCTGACTCACCAACACTCATATTTTAGTGTGTGTGTCCCCATGTTCACATGCATGAATGCACACATAAACACACTGAGCATCCATATACATGAAATACACAGACACGCAAGAGATACACATACAAATGACCTTCACTGAATCTCTCTCTCTCTCTCTCTCTCTCTCTCTCTCTCTCTCTCTCTCTCTCTCTCTCTCTCTCTCTCTCACACACACACACACACACACACACACACACGTGTGTGAGAAACCTTAGCAATCATATCTGTGATGACATCATCTCTGACTTTTATGTGAAGCAATCACAGCGTTTGACACCTATTTTGTTGCTCTTGAATGATACAGCACAATATCCTAATCTTCTCTATTCAGTAACTGGAAATTTATCAAGATCATAGCAACCGAAGGTTGAGTAACCAAAGCTTCTACATGAAGGAATCAAGTAGCAGTTGCTTTGTTCCAGTGCTATCATTTGGGAAAGGCAGCAAAGACCAGACTCAGGAACCTAGGGAGTGGCTCTGTGTACAACCCTTTTACACACACTGGATGTATTGAAGACAATGGCACTGAAAGAATGGAAGAAACATTTATTTGCAGACATCAATAACTGGCGATAGGAAATCTCAAAAATTTGACTGAATGGAAATGACAGTGATTTCACATTAATCATGTCCAGGGGGTAATAAATATACAAACTGCTAATAACTTAAGCATTGTAGTTATAAGTCAAATCTAATCTACCTTGTAAACATAAAATGTGGTTTATAGATTGGACAAAAACATAGAAATGAAACGTTGTGAAAAGCTATCAAAAATAAGGGTTGGCATTAGTCACTACAGATGATTAAAAGATGCCTTATTGGGAAAGAGCTTGCAAGTTGTTAAATTACACATTAAATTATGATCAATTGATTCTGTGGTCAGTCTGCAAAATAACTGGACCCAGATTATGACCATTTTTTTACCAAAGAAAACAACGTAAAAGAATTTTTCATATTCACATACCAATTGTGGCTTCCTCTCACGGCCAGGACATCCTGTTCGCTCTTTTGATGCAAGTAGTATAGTGGATTCTTCTAACAAATTCACACAAGTGGTTAAAATTAACAATGTGAACAGTCAGTAAAAAAAAATTATCATCTATATACCCAGTCATTTGAAAACCTATAAAACTAAGTAAAAAAAAAAGTGGTACTTTAACAATTAAACGTTTCTGTTAAGTTTAATGTTCAACTGTATATTTATTTACTGGCTTATGAAATGTATACAACTACCAAGTATTTTATAGAACAAATAGACACACACTAGGGCCACCACATTGAAGTCATGCTCATATGTCAAAGATGAATGCACAGACTGTCCAAGTAAGCAGAGATGAACACACACATGGAAACAGAATTGATACTTATGTGGAATCACAGAAAGCCACAGTGCACACTGTTTCTACCTGGAGAGATGAAAATGACAAGGACCTACTTTCCTACAAGTTCTTACATGTCATTCTGCAAATACCTTCTTCCTCATATTGCAGATGCGTGTCTCTACTATTTTGACACACCATATCTTTCTCATAAGACTCAGCAAAGGATGTGAAGTCTTCTTGGGTTCTCATTCTGTAGGTCAACATTCGCCAAACTACCTTGGAGTTTCATTCTTTTTCAAATGTCACCTTCCCATTTGAAGCGTCAATTATTTCTTTAGATATCTAATTGTTTGCTTCTGGCCTAAAGGTGACAATGTTTGGACCACTTTTTTGATTTACTTTAATTTTTTAGTGATGTTTGTTATCACTTTATACATATGGATATGTTTAGTCTGCTTGTGTATCTGTCACCATGTGTGTGACTGGTGACTACAAAGCACAGAATCAGGTATCAAATCCCTCGGAGCCTCAGTCACAAAGGGCTGTGAGCCATCTTGTAGGTACTGGCAGTTGAGCTCTTAGTGAGCTGGTTTGTGTCCTGGAATGTGTTGGACATAGGCGAATGATTCTATGGTGTTCATACACAGGTACTTCCTAAGGTGACTGTGAAGGGGGAGAACAGGAACCTGAGGAGGTGTGGAAGGTGGGAGAAAAAGAGGCAGGGAGTGTTGGCTAGAAGGAGCCACTGTCCTTGATAATAACTTGAGTACATGTGCCCCTGTCTATAGCTGCCTACCATCGTTTACTGTAAAGAAAACCCTCCCACTGAAGACTTCACATGTCTTCCCTCAATGCATTGCTACCAATGAGGGAAACAAGGTGCCAGCTGACTTCTGGTTCTACTGTTCGCTGCCGAGACCTTTTGCTGCTCCTGTCTTATCTACATTCTTCCTACCCATATAGCACAGCCGCCCTTCATTTTGTCAAGAATGTATTTCCAGGATCTCCACTAAAATCACTGGCGTGATTTCCTTGTATTTATTCTTTGTATACTTCACCCATTTTAATCGTTGTTGCCTCTTCTTAAGCACTCCTCTGTTTCCTAAAAGAGCCTGAAGCTCTTTATTCCACAACATCTTCTCCACTGACATCTTGACGCAAATTCTTTCGGAAGCTGTGAACACCCATACACGACTGTCACTCAGTACTGTCTCATTCCTCCATGTTTATGGGGCAACTTTCTTTGGAAAAGAGAATGTCTCCGTCTTCTTGTCTTAGTGGGCATTCCCTGTGAGGACGTCTAACTGTGGTTGTGAGCCTAACCTTTAGCGGCTGAGCCATCTCTACAGCCCAACAATGGCTTCTGAGTAACAGAGTCCTCACCTTTCTCTTTAGCAGCTCCAGTGCTTTCTCTTCTTTCCTCAGGACCCACAGACACTCGAGCACTCCACTTCTGCCGCTCGAAGATGGGCTGATAAAATGAGCATCAGTAAGGAGCTGCCGAGATTCCCTGACATCACATTTTCCTTTGTATATAATCAATTGTATATAAATAAAATTTGTATGTAAAAAAAAAACCAAAAAGCAAAATTTGGAAACAGATCCTTACAAATGCTATCTAAACATATCTGTATTTTCTTTCATTTGGTAGTTGACCATAGGAATCCAGAGGAGACATAATTGTATGAGTCTATATTGTGCATCCTTTAACAGGAAGTTAACTTCAGGATGCCTAACTAGCATTCACAATAACCACAAGCCACTAGAATAATGAAAAAGCATGAGGACAAATCTTATTCTCATCTTGCTATAACAGGACGAGACACTAAAATGATTTTGGTGGACAGAAATGCTTCTTGCTGCAAAGTGAGAAATGCACAAGAAAAGAGCCTTCTCACCGTGTCCTCTTGAAACTATCATAGTCATTGTTATAGACCTAAGGTTCTAAATATATTAGCTAAAACCTTTAATAAGAAAAGATCTGATTGCATAGAGAGACCAGGTCATATGGAAAACTTCCTTAGTTTGCCAGTTAAATAAAAGCATGAGAAAATAACATAGACTACACGAGTTCTTTTTTAATTAAGACAGAATAATAAAACTATGTAAGGCATTCATAAGGGATGGGGCATAAAACCTTTTAAAAACTAAGCTCCTGAAATGTGTCTGGCACTGAGGGCCACATTGGCGCCCACAGGCACAGGAACACAAGTGAGTGGTGGTTGTTTCTTTTTCTTCTGCCAAGACAGCTGAGGATATGAAGACACCAAGAATGAAAGGAAATGCTTTAGTCATCTCTGTGTTGATGGTGCATTAATGAAGGAAACTACAGCAATTTCCTCTGTGGTTGATTTTACCAACTGTGAACCCAAATTCTCCTCCTCATTCCCCGTGTCTTCTGTCTGTGTGTAGTTTGTTTACTGGTCTGTCTGTTGCCTTTCTAAAGTGTATGTTGGTCTTGCTGTTCTGTATCTGTGCCTGTGCATGTCTGTGCCTCTCTCTCTCTCTCTCTCTCTCTCTCTTCTCTCTCTCTCTCTCTCTCTCTCTCTCTCTCTCTCTCTCTCTCTGTGTGTGTGTGTGTGTGTGTGTGTGTGTGTGTGTGTCTGTGTGTCTGTATGTCTCTGCCCATATATGTCTGTACCTGTGTGTGTGTGCCTGTGTGTATCTGTGCCCGTGTGTGTCTGTGCCTGTGTGTGTCTTTGCCCATGTTTGTCTGTGCCTATGTGTGTCTGTACCTGTGTGTGTCTGTACCCATGTGTGTCTGTGCCCACGTGTATCTGTGCCCATGTGTGTCTGTGCCTGTGTGTGTGTCTGTATCTGTGTGTGTCTTTACCTGTGTGTGTGTCTGTACCTGTGTGTGTCTGTGCCTATGTGTGTCTGTGCCTAGGTGTATCTGTGCCCATGTTTGTCTATGCCCCAGTGTGTGTCTATACCCATGTGTTTCTGTGCCCATGCGTACTGTGCCTGTGTGTGCTTGTGCCTGTATGTGTTTGTACCTGTGTGTATCTATATCCATGTGTGTCTGTGTCCATATTTGTCTATGCCCATGTGTGTCTGTACCCATGTGTGTCTGTGCTCATGCATATCTGTGCCTGTGTATGTCTGTGCCTGCATGTCTGTATCAGTGTCTGTCCCTAAAAAGGGCTTTGCTCTCTGTTTTTCTGAACAGCACAAAAAAAATGCAGGAAAGGAACAAGAACAATTTAAACTGAAATATTTAATACAATTTGAAAGGGACAAAATCACCTTAACGACCTTGAATACCACTCAAAATGGCAAACATCTGCTATAAACTATGCCCACACATTACTTCCAATGCTTGTGGGATACATATTCTTTAAGGTTACTGACAATGCTCTCAACAAATGGTTATCACAACACACATACACAGATACATTATCCTGTGCAAGGGATTGGAATAATACATAGCTTAAGGTTAATACTATGCATTTAGGTAGGTTGTAAAGCTGATTACATGAATAAGGCACAGTAAAGTTGGCTAAGTTGTTCTTTTAAAGGCCGACTAAGCTTAAATGAGCTGAGCATACAGTAGAGTAGGCTAAGCACGTGATTGTAAATGATCTCAAGGCACATTATTAACTTGGCTGCAAAGACCAGCAAAAGTTCAGTCTCTTTGGAGTCAAGCGATATTTTAAGAAAAATGTGCCACCATAGATCTCTATATCTGTCTTCTTCTTAGTAGAATTTTTAGTCATTAGGAATGATCATCTTAGCATTGATCAGGTTCAGAAGGGGCCACTCTTCTACTGATCCTACTCTAAACAGCTGAGTCAGCGGTTCAAATTGGGGGGTCTGTCTCTGCACTAGGATCTTATGATAAAAGAACTCCAGCAGTAAGAAAAGGATATGAGGGAAAAAATTCCAAGGCTAAGGCTGAGGAGGAGGTAGTTACTGAAGACTCTGAAAATGTTATACATGGTGCAACTGACATGTTCTGAGATTAGATATTATATATTGGACATGATTTCACTATTATAGTAAGAAGTGTCTCACCAGGACAGTGATACCTATAACCATCTCAGCTTGTAGTGAACGTTCACCAGTAAAAACTATCTTAAAGGAAAATCTAAGGTCCTGAATACCTTCCGTTGCTTCTTGCCACTGCCAGCCCATTCCATCTGTTCCTCCTCTGGTTTCAGTTGTACTGTTGTGGCTCCTGAGAGATACATATGTATAGTTAAAATCAGACATTAAAACAGTGAAATAACTGTGATCACCTACTTAAGTGGTGATACAAATGTTAAGAAAAGAAGTGATGAAGACTCTCACCAATGGACAGGTCACCGAGACAGAAGCTAAACAGAGAAATAATAAACTAATGTTATGAGTCAATTGGACCTAACGGATAACTACAGAACATTGCATCCAAACACAAAAGAATGTACCTTTTTCTCAGCACCTCGTGGAACCTTCTCCAAAATTGACCACATACTCAGTCACAAAACAAGCCTCAACAGATACAAGAAAATTGAAGTAACACTTTGTATTCTACCAGACCACCGTGTATTAAAGCGGGATTTCAATAACAAAAACTAAGAAAAGCTTACAAACTCATGGAAACTAAACAGTGGTCTACTCAGTGACCACTGGGTCAGAGGGGAAAGAAAGAAAAAATGAAAGACTTTCTAGAATTCAACAAAAATGAAGGCACAGCATACCCCAACCTATGGGACACATGAAAGCAGTGCTTAACTCATAGCACTAAGCGCCTTCAAAAAGAAGTTGGAGAAATCTCATTCTAGCCATTTAATAACACACCTGAAAGCTCTAGAACAAAAAGAAGCAAACACACCCAAGAGGAGTAGGAAGAAGTAGGCAAGAAATTATCAAACTTAGGGCTGAGATCAACAAAGTAGGAATAAAGAATACAATTCAAAGAATCAACAAAACCAAGAGCTGGTTCTTTGAGAAAATCAACAAGATAGACAAACTCTTAGTCAAACTAACTAAAAAGCAGAGAAAGGATATCCAAATTAATAAAATTAAAAATGAAAAGGGGGCATAACTATAGATACAATGTGAGAAGTTATAATTTTTTTAAGCCTGTCATTTTTAAGCCATGGACTTTAATTTGAGCTGCCTAAATAACCATGAGTAAATGAGACACTATTGACCTTGACAATGGTTGACAGGATAATGCCTTCAAAGAATACTCTTCTTCTCCCAGGATCTTTTCATTTCAAATAGCTCCTCAGCGAGGGGTAGTTCACCATACCAACTTCCTCTCTCCATAGTGAGATCTTAGAACTTGTGCAGCTCTTGTACATGCTGTCACAACTGTGAGTTTATACCTATAACTGCCCTGCTATGCCTAAAATGCATTTGGGGTTTGGGAGATTTTTTAATTCATCTGCTGCCTCCTGGCCTTTGTAGTCTTTCCATTAACTCTTCCTCAAGATCCTTGAGACTTGCGAGGAAGTAATGTGACATAGATGTGTACTGTTTAGATCTGAAAATGGCACAATCTTACTCTCTGATGGTCAGTCGTGTGTCTCTGTTAGTCATCGTCTTCTCCAAGAACAAGCATGAATGGTGAATATTGAGAGTGCACCAACTTATGTTTATTGCAATAAGTTATTAATTGATGTTTTATTCTATATACCTTTAGCAAATAAGAGCAGTATGTTCCCACCAAGCACCTATGAAAAGGTTCATGGGAAAATAATGGTGGCAGGTATAGGCTTCATTTTGTGAACTGTGCCTTAAATCCTGTCAGGAAGTTATTAATTACTCCTCTAACATTCCTGTGGATATATCTTGCCAGGCCAGTCATTGTAGCTCATGGGTTTCACAGCTAGGAAATGTTGAGGGACATTTTTCTTCTCCCAGCCATGTAAATGCTAGCCAGTAGGGATGATATTTCTATATAAATACCAGATAGATTTCTCTTTGTTCTTTGATTAAATAAGTTTTATCTTTGGGTGTAGGGTCTTACTATAAAGTTATTGAGGGCAACCATTAATGGCAATAGCCTCTAATATTTGGGGGTCTTTGTCTCTTGATGCCAACAATTGGGTTTTACTTATTGGCCTGTGGTGTCTAGTAGGGGCACTGTATCACTGTCAGAGAGTAAGTCATTTTAAACTCTCAGCTTCTACAGCAATAGGTTCCCATTTGCCTGTTTTGAGAATCCTTTAGTGTTACTTGTCCACCCACGTATTTACTTCCGTACCCTTACCTCCTGTGCCAAAGCCAATTTAACCTTTCTTGTCCCATTACTCCTTACCACCTTTATATCGCTTCATTCTTTCTCCTCTCCACTTAGAGCCCCCTCTATATGGAGTTTTACTATTTTCCTATCCTCCTGGGATATCAGAAGTAAAACAGATATATGTAAAGGTTCAAAGCTGGCTTCCACATATGAAAGAAAACATATGGCATTTGTCTTTCTGAATCTGGGTTATCTCATGCAGGGTGATTATTTCCAGCTCCAGCCATTTACTTACATTTTCTTCTTTTAAAAATAATTTTATTTTTACTTTTTGTACATAGGAGTTTTTTTTAACTGAATGTATGTCTTTATAGTACATGCATGTCTGGTATCCACAAAGCCAAAAGGTAGCATCTGATATCCTGAAACTGAAGTCAGCGATGAACCATCATGTGGATGCTGAGAATCTAATCAAAGTCCTCTGAAAGAGCAGTAAGTATTCTTTAAACCACTGAGCCATCTCTCCAATCCTTAATTTTGGTTTTAAAAGCTGAATAAGAATTCATTGTACAAACGTACCACATTTTTGCTATCCTTACCTCAGTTGATAGGCATCTTAGCTTGTTCCTTTTCCTGGCCATTGTGAATAGAAAGGCAACAAACATGGATGAGCAGGTACCTCTGAAGGATAGCATCCTTTTGGCATATGATTAAAAATGGTATAGCTGGAACCTCCACAGGGATTTCTGTTGTGGCTACACCAGTTTTCACTTCCACAAGTGGGAAATAAGCTTTAAGTTTTTCTTTCCACACAGATGAGCCAATATTGTTGTTATATGTGGCTTTTTTTCTTTTATATTGTATTTGTTTGGCTTATCTTAGCTATCTGACTGTGACATGATGAAATCAGAGTGATTTTTGTTTTCCATTTCCCTGATGGTTAAAAATGTTGAGAATTAAAAAAAATTCTCAACTATTTCCATTTCATCTTTTAAAAACTCTCCGTTTGAGCCAGGTGTGGTGGTATATGCCTATAGTCCCAGTACTTACAGAGGCAGAGGCAGGTGGATCACTGTGAGTTCAAGGCCAGCCTAGTCTACTAAGTGAAACCAAGACAGCCAAGGCTACACAGAGAAACCCTGCCTTGAAAAACAAAAACAAAACAAAAAGAGGACTCTCCACTCAGTTGCTTACTCGATTTTTCAAAAGTATTTTTCACAATTTGTGTTATTACACACATATACAATAAACTACCTTTGGCAAGAAGAATCACAAAACAATCAGGAATTATATAAATGTTACTTTCATAGTGCTTTGGCTATTTGTATTTGGCAGCCTTGAAAAAAATCTTTCTTATCTTGGTGCATCTAACATTCTGAATGGCTTAGTCCATTTTTTATCAAGTTGTTCATATATATATGAATGATACTCTTGTGATGCCCAAAAATGTAAAAATAGATATGGAGATAAGTGACAATTTGCTTATTTTTATTCATAAATATTTGGGGACAATATTTTTGATGAAGAGAATGACTCTGTCTTCCTGCTTTAATAGGCATTCTGACAATGGCTTTTTATTAGCAGAGTTCTCACCTTTCCTTTCAGTGGCTCTTGTGTTTTCTCCACTTTCTTCATGATCTATAGACACTCCAGCACTCCACCTTGGTCGAAATTGCTCAAAGACGGGCTGTTAAAATCAGTGTCGTTATAAGGATCTGCACAGAGCACCTTTCTAAGATGCAGCTCGACTTCCTTATCAAAAGCAACTAGATATAAATTAAGGATGCATGTACAGAAAAACAATTTTAAAAGCATGGGATGAGATCCTTATATATGCTCTCCACAGTATATCTGCATTTCCCTTTATACAGCAGCTGCCCACAGATGTCCAGATGGGACATTATCATAGGCAGTAGAGTCTACACTGTGCTTACATTATCAAGGCTCCTTCCCTTCAACATTTACCCCTTTCAGGGGGAAGCACAGATGCTCTAATAAGGACCAGCTTGTAAGGAGAGCCACTCCCACTCTTACTCCCATCCCTGACCCAAATCCTACCCTCCTGAGAGGTTGCAAAGCTCTGCTCTCTAAGGAAAGCTGTAAGGCTGCTGGTGGCTTCTCCTCTGGCTGCTCTCCCACGCAGAGCCGACTCTGTACTGCCCAGGGTGTCATAGCAGAGCATTTAAACAATGCCAAGTAAGTGGGGATTACTCAAGGTCAGAGCAGATAAAATGGCCATAGCAAGGCATTACGCATCATTGCTGTGCCTGGATAGCATGCGTCTGTCACTGTTTTCTACACGTTAGATAAACAAACTAAAACCGCCAACACTGTAAACGGAGAGTACAAACGCAATGTATCATAATGACAGGCGAAGTCGGTGTGTAATATTTAATATGTTTGTTGAAGTTCATCACTGAGACAATGTTAACAGTGAAAGTTATTCTGTGAAGCTTAACACCAAAAGCCACATACTGGAAGACCGTGTTCTATTTATTGTTTGTGGGGTCCAGTGAACATCCCCATTTTCACACACACCTGAGATCATGAAGACCGCAAGAGTCCATGGAAAAAATAGAACCCTGCCCTCTGCCATGCTGCTGGTTAGGAGGAATTTTGGGGTGAATTTTCAGTCATTGGAAATGAACATCAAAGCATTAAACATGTTCAGGGAGGTTCGCTCTTTGCTCTTCGCACGTTGAACTACTTAGTCACCAGTTCAAAGCTATACTGTCTGTGCTGGGTACCAGGTAAGATGTCATAGGAATGGAACCCCAGTAATAAGAAAAGGCTGTGAAAGAAACCCAAGGATGGGGCTTAGGGACAGTTAGTCACTGAGGGTTCTGAAAATGTGCATGGCATATATATTAGATAATAATCTTTTTTTCTCTAGAATAACGTGACTTGTAACTCACTTATCCTGTATTAAATATTCATCAGTGAGAAGAATCCTAAGGAGAAAATGTGAAGTCCTTAGTACCTTCCGTTGCTTCCTGTCACTGCCAACCCGTCCTATCTGTGCCTCCTCTAGCCTCGGTTGTACTCTTGTGGCTCCTGAGAGATACAGATGTGTAGTTAAAATCAGACATTAAAATACTGAGATAACCATAACCATCTAAATAACTGCTGATACAGGTGTTGAAAATGAAGTAATAAACAATACGGGGTTTTGGTTTTGGTTTGGTTTTTTGAGACAGAGTTTTTTTGTGTAGACGTAGCAGTCCTGGAACTCACTCTGCAGATAAGGCTGGCCTCACTCACAGAAACCCACCTTCCTCTGCCTCCTGAGTGTTTGAACTAAAGGCATGTGCCACCGGCAAGAGGTTTGGATTTTTAATTTAACAATTAAACATTCGTTTCAGTTTAATATTCCACTAGTTTGGGGGAAAGTGTGCAGTTATCTAGAGATCCATATATAAAATAGATACACAGGAGGAGGCACAACGTTGAAGTAAAGCATGCACAAAAATGGGCCCAGTGAAAGAAACAAACATGACTTAAGAGACAAAATATGGGGGCTGGAGAAATGGCTCACAGGTTAGGAGCACTAGTGGCTCTTCCAAAGATCCTAAATTCAATTCCCAGCAACCACATGGTGGCTCACAGCCATCTGTAATGAGATCTGGTGCCCTCTCCTGGTGGGCAGGCACACATGCAAGCAGAGCACTGTATACATAATAAATAAACAAATAACTTTAAAAAAAAGAAACAAAATATGGAAGTACGTGTAATCACATAAACATTACAGACTATTGCTACTGCACTTGGAAGGTAAGTTTGCTGAACACACCATGTACTTCTGACACAGGGTGCAGGGGTTCCTCTATGTTTTGAGAGTCTCTTGGACAACGCTGACCAAGAACGCAACAGAGGCTTTTTCTCACGCCTAATCTTTGGGATTTTGTCAGGAGGTTCTTGGCTCTTGCAGGTGGCATTTTCAGCCAGGTGGAAAATATATGTTTTTTTATTTAAATAGATAGGTAGATCGATGAGATAGATAGATAGATAGATAGATAGATATAGATAGATAGATAGACAGACAGACAGACAGACAGATTACACAGACTTACACATTTTTATCTTCAGGAGGATAGTCAACAGTACGATTCTTTATACACACACACACACACACACACACACACACACACACACACACACACACATCTGGACCCCGGGGGTTCTCTAGCTTTCTGCCCCTAGCTCTGCCTGACAGATCACTGGAGTTGAGGGTGTCCATTCTAGCCCCTGGTTACTTGTTTTCGGCTGCTTTCTGGTTGTAGATAAAGACTTATTACCAGAAACTAACCTCATCCTTACCTTGTCTAAAATAGGGTCCAAGATCTCCATTCCTACACACTTTTGGGTTGTCTGTAAAACCAATCTCAAGGCATTAGTATGCCTGTCAACTGAAATTTGGGCCCAATACAAACTGGAAAATACTTTCACTCTGATCCGACATATTCATAAGAAGAATGGCAAATGATCTGAAATCTCCACCTTCAGAGTCTCTTTTCTATCTCCACTCCTGTCCTTTATTTCTGCACTTCAGGCTTCTGCACAGAAGTTTGCCAGCTCAAACTTCTAAACCTAATGCCCTAAATGCCCTTTCAGGATGTGATAAAATGTTTTGATTCTTTTTGCATGATGCATTTACAAGCTCCTAAGGAGAACATAAAAGTTAGATTAGATCATCCACCAAGTGCAATACTGGATGCTGCCAGTGAGGCACTTGCTACAGTGAGCTGTGCTGCATCTCATGCTTCATCATGAAAAGGAAACGTAACATAAAAATCTTTAGTAAATGTAGTGGGAGATTGGGCAGACAGGAAAGCAAGCACATAAAGCAATGTACTGAGACAGGGAAGGAACATTTTATCTCAGAGGAAAATGGGCCTGGAATTATCAGACAGAAATAGCAGGCCTCCTCAACAGGAAGGAATTCATGCCTGGTACTATAAACCCAGCCAGCTACCCGAGGCTAGGATGCCATGGACCTGAGAGGCGGACCTCTGCCACCACTTGGCTATACCAGCATTAACTTCTAACCACATTTTAAATTCTTATCCTTATGCACACAGATACATGTAGCTCTAAACCCTCATCCAAGAACTTTCTCTTTGTAACAGACAGAGACCATCACTGAAAACTACAGCTGGTCTAAATGTAGAGAACAAATCTTAGGATAAAGGAATAGAAATTTAAGCACATAAGGTATAGAATATACAAAAAAAATATTTCTGTGGTTTTCACTAGGTTCATGCTCAGGAATGCACTGGATATAAACAAACAAGTCAGTGCTGGTCATGTGGTAGTAAGTGATGCCAGTGAAAGGAACCTTCTCCCGAAAGTGTGAGTTTAGAAGGGTAGAGAGGAAGAAAGCACGAGAGGAGTGAGGAAGGCAGGCCAAGCGTGGCAGAGAAGTATGAATGGAAGGAGCCACACTACTCATGACAACAATGTGTACATGTACAACTGGTCATAGCTGTTCATGTTCATCTACTATGAAGAAAACCTAGCCCTATAAGACCTGGAACTTCAGCCCTTAATGCTGAATGGGTGGGACCTGATGACTCTTCATCTTACTCTCAGACTCTTAAAGGCTCTTTGATGCTTCTGCCTTATATATTTTCACACACACAGGCACGCGTGCACACACACACACACACACACACACACACACACACACACACACATATATATATATATATATATATATATATATATATATATATATCAATTTTGTTTTTCATTATATAAAGACATTCTAAACTATATGCAGTGGCCTCATTTCCCCTTATTTACACCTTGTAACTCCCCCACTTCAGTCTGTGCTCCATCTTCCGAAATACTCTTCCATTTCCTAAAATTTTTCATTTTAAACAAAAACTCTGATGATTTTAAGGCTACTTTAGCTCTCTCCCAATGTTCACAATGTAACATCCCTTAGAAGCTTAAGAGGTCAGAACATTCTCCACAGTAGAGTGGAGAGTGGGATATGACTTTCTCACGTACTCTGGTGCCTCACCTTTAACCATGTCCCCTGGAGCGGGAGACCTGGTGGCACTCAGAGGAAGGACAGCAGGTTACCAAGAAGAGACTTGATACCCTAGGAACATATACAGAGGGAGGAAATCCCCCTCAGGAACAGTCATAGGGGAGGGGAATAAGGGGAAAATGGAAAGGAGGGAAGAATGGAAGGATACAAGGGATGGGATAACCATTGAGATGTAACAAGAACAAATTAATAAAATAATATATATCTTGGGAAAAAAGATTAACATTATTTACTATGTACTATGTTCTTTAGGTTAACAACCATTTTGAGCAAAGGATATCCACATCTTCCTGTTTTAATAAGTATTCCTTTAAATATCTTCTTAGTAAATGACTTCTCACCTCTCTCTTGAGCGGCTCCTGTGTTTTCTCTACTTTTTTCAGGATCCATAAATACTCGAGCACTGCACCTCGATTGAAATCGCTCAAAGATGGCCTGATAAGATGAATATTGCTTAGGAGCAGCACAGGGGTTTCCTATCACCTCTCCTATCATACAGCTGGATTCATATCAAAAGCAACTAGATATAAAGGACACATGTACAGAAAAAATGACACAAGATCCTTGTTTATCCTCCCTGCATCATATCTGTATTTTCTTCATATGGAAGCTGACCACAGAAGTCCAAGAAGAGACATCATAGTAGACAGAAAGTCAGCACTAGACATCTTTAAACAAGAACTTAACTTTAGAATGCCTAATTGGTATTTGCAATAATCACAAATATTGAATATGTGTGTATATATATGTGTGTAAGCATACATATATAAACAAATCTTTTCACTTTGCTATGCAAACTAGTGTTTTCAATAATCACAAAAAATCATTTGATTTGAACATGTAATTATGCTCATATATGTAATCATTAGTGACATTGCTGATGATCACTCATTTGCTTATCTTTGTTAAGGCTACCTTTACTGCACTGAAGGTGTTTGACTGGGCAGCTATATCTCTGACTCCATTTCCCGTACCCTTTTATTTTAATTTTTGAGATGATCCTTCGGTTTCAGCTTCCTAAACACTAAGAATAGGACACAGTGTGCACCAGCCTTTCCAGGATCCATTCTTTTAACGACAGTCTTATAGCTGAATGTCAGTCTCAACGTATTCTAACACTAAGCAAAGTCAGTGTGTAATATTTTGTTATATTTGCTGATGTCTATTATTGAATTAACAATAACATTAAATGTTATTATATAGAGCATAACACCAGAGGGCCCATTCTAGGAGACAGTATTCTATTTATTGTTTGTCTTGTATATACCTGAAATTATGAAGGCAGCAAGAGTCTATGGAAAAATGGAACCCTGCCCTTTGCCACGCTGCTGGTTAGTAGGAATTCTTGGGTGAATTCTCAGTCACTAGAAATGAGCATCAAAGCATTAATCAGGTTCATGGGGGTTTGCTCTTCTGCTCTTCATACACAAAACTGTTTAGTCACCAGTTCAAAGCTGCTCTCTCTGTGCTGGGTACCCGGTAAGATGTTATAGGAATGGAACTCCAGCAATAAGAAAAGGTTGTGAGGGGCTGGAGAGATGGCTCAGTGGTTAAGAGCACTGGCTGCTCTTCCAGAGGTCCTGAGTTCAATCCCCAGCAACCACATGGTGGCTCACAACTCTCTATAATCAGACCTGGTGCCTACTTCTACAGATAAAGCACTCATATACAATACAATACAATACAATACAATACAATACAATACAATACAATACAATACAATACAATACAATAAAAAAGAAAAAACATTGCTTGCAGGAAAAGTTGTGAAAGAAATCTTAGGATGGGGCTTAGGGGTAGTTAGTCTCTGAGGGTTCTGAAAATGTTGTGCATGACATATATATTAGAAGGTATTTTTTTCTCTACAATAATGTGACTTGTATCTCACTTATCCTGTGCCAAATATCGTCAGTGAGAAGAATCCTAATGAGAAAATGTGAAGTCCTTAGTACCTTCCACTGCTTCCTGTCACTGCCAAACCGTCCCATCTGTGCCTCCTCCGGCCTCGGTTGTACTCTTGCGGCTCCTGAGAGATACACAAGTGTAGTTAAAACCAGGCATTACGTCAGTGAAATAGCTATGGCCATCTGCTTAATTGGTGATAAAAATGTTGAAAAAAAGAACAATGATGAAAAGCTGTGTTTTTAACTTAAACAGTTCAGTTCAGTTTAATATTCAATTAAATACCCATTGGCTTGAGAAACTTATACAATTATCTAGAGAGTCATAGACCAAATATACACAGGAGGGAGGCATGATGTTGAAGTTGAGCACACATGTTGAAGATGCCTGCTCAAATGGCTCCCTAAAACGGGAAGTAGCACAACTCTGGAGACAGAAGTGGCAGGCACACAGAATCACGTACAGTCACTCTGCACACTGTTCTCTACCTGGGGAGGGGACTGCTTCTAGGCGTTTTCTTAATCAAACCACAACTTCTTACCCTTCTTATCTCCTTCCTATCTAAAACGTTTTGCTCTACTTTTTGACTGGCCCCTTCCTCCTCCTAAAACTCAGCACAGTACCTGTCTTCTTCCTGAGTAACAGTTCTTGCCATCCAGTATACATTCAACTACCTCTAGCTGGCCAGTTTGTAAAAATACCATTTTCACTGGAGTTGTCAATCGTTTCTTTAGGTGTAACTCTTTTGTTCTTGGCCTAATCATAATGACCATCTTTTGCATAAGCGGTGTCACACTTATTTTACTCAGTAGTCATTTCTTGAGTTTTTACTAGGCTTGTGCTCTCAGATTTGGAATATGTAAAGAAATATGACAATGAGAATTGAACATAGGCCTTGCCTGGGCTAAATCATAAACATTGAATTTATGAAGATTATGAAGATAGAGAGGAAGAAAGAGCAGGAGTGGGTATGTAATGGGGGAGGGGAAGCCACGATGTCTCACATGGAGGAATAGAATCACATGACACTGATTTATTTACATGATCACTTGGCCATAGCTGCTTATGTTTACCTACTGTGAAGAAAACCTAGACCTAAAAGACCCAGTTTTCCAGCGTCGATGTCCTCCCAGTACTGAGGCACACAGGATGCATGGCGACACTCTTTTGTGGCCTGCCTTGTATTATCTCTCCCTGCATTTCTTATGCAGCTGCCCTGAATTTGTTGCATATTCTCTCCCATACACACCTGCTTGACTCCTTTCATTTAATCCCTGTAACTTTGTCTGTTTTAGTCTTTATTCTTTCATTTTAAATAATCTTCCCTGTCTTAATATTTCTCGTTGATATTTCCAACCACACACCAGCTCCCTCAGGGACAGTTTCAGTGACATAACCTCTGTCACAGACTTCAAAAGATACACACATTATTGTCAATTAAGACTAGCTCTTAGTCCGTGAACACTGGCTGAGCAATTGTCTTTGGTGAAGAGAACAGCTCCATCTTCCTGTTTTAACAGGCATTCCTTGCAATGACAATTAGTAGAGCTCTTACCTCTCTCTTCAACAGCTCTCGTATTTCTTACGCTTTCTTTGGGATCTACTGATACTAGAGCATTCCTCTTGAGTTGAAGTCTTTCAAAAATAGGCTTCTAAAATTAGAATTTGTAAAGTGTTACACAAAGGTGTCCTAACTACTCTCCAAAAACATCACAGTTTCCTCACTTAAAAGCAACTAAGTATAAACAAAGGAAACATGTCATGAAAACCAAACATAGGCATATAGATATATAGATGATAGAGATAGATAGATAGATAGATAGATAGATAGATAGATAGATGATAGATAGATAGATAGATAGATAGATAGATAGATAGATAGATAAGATAGATAGATGGATGATAGACAGGGAGATCCTTATATATGCTTTCTAAGTCACATCCTTATTTCTTCATACAGTGACTGAACACAGATGTCCATCGATTTGTGTTTTTATTTTGTAAGTAGTTGGGATTTGAGCGGTGATGAAAAGATTGTGCAAAAAATCCAAGGATAAAGTCACTGTAGATCCTGAAATCAGTGTATATTCAACAACTAAAAAGGAACAAGGGTGCTAAAATTAAATCACACAGATGTTGGTCTCGTTTCTCTTTCGGGCCGTGCGATGATAGTGAACCCCCACTCTCACCGATGAGAAGAATCTTAATTTGAAACCACGAGCTCCTGAATACCTTACGCCGCCTCTTGCCACTGCCATACCATCCTGTCTGTTCCTCCCCTGACCTCGGTTGCACAGTTTTGACTCCTGAAAAAATACAGATGTATAGCTAAAGTCAGCCAAGAAGTCAGCGAAATAAACATCATTTATAGAACCAGAGATACAAAATTTTCAAAAGTGAACAGTAAAATGTTGAACTTTTATTTTGCAATAAAATCTTCAGTTAAGCTTGACATTCAACCAGATATTTTCTGATTCGAAAAATAAATGTCATTACTAAGAGCTTCATACATTGTATTCCTATATATACGTGAGAAGCCACCATATTTATATGTGCACTTAATATTCTAGTAACAGAAATGAGCACATCTTCACTAGTAGAATTGTCAGTATGAGTCACATACACTCACATGCTCATTTTTCTTTACTTGCTAAGAGCAACATACTGAAGATCACCTAGGCATACTCTTAATCTGGTTTACCCTCTGTTCTACAATGCTTGAGTCCCTCAGTCTGTCAAGTTTGTCCTTACCTTAGGTTAAGTTAAATTTATTTAACTTATTAAACTTATTTAATAAGTTAAATAGCCCTTGATTCTATTTCCTTTTCTCTACATAAGCATGTGCTGTTTTCCTCACAGCACCCTTAATATTTCTTTTTTTTTTTCAAAGATTCCCTTCCCATTTGAAGTATAAGCTGTTTATTCACATACCCAAGTGTTTTATTTCTTGTCAAGGAATGACACTGGTAATGTAAATGTAATATTTTACTTGCTTTTCTTTGTAGTTATTTATCGGATTTTCCTGGTTTCTGGCTATGGAATTTAAAGGGGTAAACAAATATTGCAGCAGTGTCCTTACATGAGTATTGTTTGATTTGTCTCTTAACAAATGGGCTCAGGACTACAGTGACCAGGATGGTAAAGCAGCATGCGGAGCATACTGAAGGAATCACAGGGCTTCAACTTGTGTCTAAAAGTACAGGTAGGGTTGGGGTAGACACCATTGTCTCACTAGCAATACATGAGAAGTTCGTAGAGATGGCTAAGGGCTGAGAAGGGGGGGTCGCATAGGAGTCAGGTTATGAATGTCAAGATGCTTGAACACTAGCATTGGAAGGAAACGTTTGTTTTCACTTTTGTAAACTAAGGCAGATTAACTCAAGATAAAAGAAATACAGTATTTCTGAGTAGTATATAAAATAAAATAAAATAAAATGGAGACAAATTACTAAGGAGGTTACAAAACTGAAAACTCATGAAATCCTGAACTTGGGGAAAGGTCCTAGAATATTTAACAAGAAGTGTTCTGAAAAGTACTCTTGAAAAAAAAATTCAAAGAGTGAAAGTATAAACTTAGACCACTAAACAACTAGACACTAACACTGCTGTATTGTTACATGAGGTGAACTAAGCAAAATGACTGAACGGTTTCTATTTACTTTTCCCCATTTTCCTATCTTTCTGGGTTGGTGAATTTCATTTTTGTTTTTGTTTTTGCTTTTTGTTTGTTTTTTCAAGTCAAAGTTTTCTCTGTGTAGCGTTGGCTATCCTGGACTCACTTTGTAAACCAGGCTGGCCTCGAACTTGCAAAGATCTGACTGCCTCTGCCTCCTTGAGTGCTGAGATTACAGGCGTGCATCACCACGCCTGCCTTGTGCTGGCAGATTTCATTTAAGATTGTGCATAAATGTGTGTTCCTTATAAAGAAAACTTCTCAAATTATACGACGGATGGAGTTCAGTTCACACTTATTTTGTAATAAAAATATTATTACAGCCAAATCAGAAGAAAAATCACTTAAAATCACAATTAAATTAGTATAGGGATTTGGATTTGCTGAAGTCATTAACTGTGTTGGCATCTAGTTGAAACTGCTCTATACAATATAAAATTAATCTGTTTGGTCAGGCAACCTGTTTGCATTCTATGAAGTCCTGCTACAGTCTAGATGCCATGGTTTCCTGGAGCCACTGACTTAAGAAGTACATTAATTAGAACACAAATAACAGACCCATAAACTGTTTCTACAATGGATTAAAAAATGCTGTGTGTTTTAGTAGACCCGTTCTTTGTTTTTTATATTATTTCTTTGACAATTTCAAACAATGTGCCATCATCCTATTCACCCCCCGCTCCTCCTTCATCTACCCTTATACACACAATTTTGTGTCCTTTTTGGAAAAAAAAATCAATTCCTGCTGCCCAGATGTTCTTGGATATGCCGTCTCTCCCACAGGAGCACATGGCGGAAGCTGCACTCTTTAAAAAGTGACTCTAGTTTCCTGGTAAGTGAAGGCTTTCGTGGGACATGCCCCTTGGGCTAGTATGCAGATTTAAGTGAGTATATACCATTTGAGTCTTTCTGCTTCTGGGTTAACTCCCTCATTATGATCATTTCTAGCTCAATCCATTTGTCCACAAATTTCGGGAATTCCTTGTTTTTAATAGCTGAGTAGTATTCCATAGACAGAGGGGAGGACATCCTATTGGGACTCTAGATGAGAGAAGCATGGGAGAATAGCAAAGTAGAAGGATCCAGAGGGTCCTAGAAACCTACAAGTAGAACATTATGATAGGCAGATTTGGGCCCAGGGGTCCTGCTCAAACTAAGGCACCAGCCAAGGACAATACAGGCCGTAAACTTCAAACCCCTACCTAGATCTAGCCAATGGACAGGACATTCTCCACAGTTGAGTGGAGAGTGAGGTATGACTTTCACATGTACTCTGGTGCCTCATATTTGACCATGTCCCCTGGAGGAGGAGACCTGGTGGCACTCAGAGGAAGGATAGCAGGCTACCAAGAAGAGACTTGATACCCTATGAGCATATAAAGGGAGAGGAAGTCCCCCTCAGGAACAGTCATAGGGGAGGGGAGTAAGGGGAAATGGGAGGGAGGGAGGAATGGGAGGATACAAGGGATGGGATAACCATTGAGATGTAACAAGAATAAATTAATTTTTAAAAAGTGACTCTACCTCCCTCAGCAACTATCAATTGTTATCAATGTTTCTTCAGCTAGGGCTGGTTAAGTAATACTCCCTGCCCAGCTCCCTTCTGCACACTGAGATTTGGTCTTGAGCTTTCCTTGGTTTCATGCATCCATGTCATAACCACGGAGAATTAGTAGATGAAGCTCAAAGGACCACTCGACAGTCTCAGTCAAGAGGGAATATCTTGCCTCGGCCTCCCAACCAGCTGAGTGCGCGTGCGTAGACTGCTGCGAGACAGTCCTCAAGAAGATGGATATCCTGTTCTTTAATAATTGATCTCAACTAATCGCTAGGGCACTTGTGGATTCCAAAGTTGAAATGCAAGTGAGCTGATACATAACTGCCAAAGTGCATGAGTGGTAGCTCGGTAGCTCATGATGTTGGCACCAACTCTTAACTGGTAGATACCTCATTTTTAGATAATAATGCTTAAATGATATTTGCATCTCTTATATTAACTCCTATTAATAAATTTGAGACGTATCTTGTAGGGAATAAAAGACTGGACATTTCAAGTGTCCATAGTGCTTATTTCAGGGAAATAACAATTGATCAATTACCTGTCATGGATGATTTTTCCTGATTCACTGTTGCATCTTCAGTTAGTACAAAATCTCGCTTTTCGATGCTGGCCTGCATAGGTTTGAAATAAGATGTTTCATTATGCTTTTTTATATCATATAGTAGGAGGTTATGAAATTAGGGATACAGAACAAGATGTAAACATTATTACCGTTAACTCAGAATATTCGCTGGGAAACCCTGAAAAACCAGAGACACATATTAGTTGCATGAATTAAATGGTTTACGAAGTGAGTCCAGGACAGGCAAGGATATATAGAGGAACCCTATCTTGAAAAGATAATAATAATAATAATAATGAGGAGGAGGAGGGGGAGGAGGAGGATGCAAAGGACATTCCTCCTTTGCTCATTGTGTAGGTTATTATGAAGAGTATATTTCCTTTTCCCCTCTAGTTACAATATCCTGAATTTTCCAAGAAATATTTCTAATGAGGTATGAGAACTTAAAGCATAATAAAATCCACAATAAATTTACAGTAACAAAAATGGATTATCAAATAAAATTAAGCTCATTTTTCACACAAAAAAATATTTTCTGAGTTATTAGGATTTACCACTAAGATATATCTTCCTACATGGCTAAAACCCTTCCATCCTCTAAAATTAGTATTTTATTTCTGCAGTGCATACTTAGGTCCAACTGCCTGGCTTGCTTCATGAGCTTCTTGTGCTCTCTAATTCTTCATCTTCATTTCAATTCCTCCACTGCTTCTCCTTTTCTAATATTCATCAATTGAGAAATGGGTAATGGGTAATGAAACCCACTATCTCCAGTGTTACTCTCAATCTAACCTGTTTTTCATAGTTGGTGAGATAAATGATGCCATTTATTATATTTATCATGTGTTCCTTTATGTGATCATGTTCACGTTTATATGAGCGAATGCATGTGTGCAGCTGTACAGACAATTGTACGCATATTTACGTAGAGGAAACTTTGGGGGTCATCCTCAAGAACACAATCATATTCTTTTTAAGGCAGAGGCTCTCGTGTCCTAGAGCTCACCACCTAACCTAGACTGGCAGGTTAGTGAGTGCCAGATATTTTCCTGTCTCCGCCTTCCTACAGGCACATGTGACCGTGCCTGACATGCTTATGAGGGCTCAGAGGTTCACACCCATATCTTCCTACTTAAAATGCAAGATCATTACCAACCGAGTGTTTCCCTCAGTCCTTCTATTTAAAATATTATAACTTAAATATATAGTAGGCTACTTGGAGGGTGGGTAGGAGAGTATCTCACTCCCTCTGTCTCAAATAAACGTTGTCAGATGGATTTTAAATTTTTAGTGTGTGTGTGTGTGTGTGTGTGTGTGTGTGTGTGTGTGTGTGTGTGTGTGTTAGATGTGGGGTGTAGATGTGGATATGTGGACGTGTATGTTCATTTAGCTTCTCACCTCCCACCTCATTGAGCCTAAGTCCCACTTTATCTTTTAGCTGCATGACAGACTGGAGGTTAGTCGGCCTGTGAACTACTGGTTGAGTCTCCCGTCTCTCCCTTCCATCTTGCTGCAGATGTGCATCACCACACTGGGCTTTTTACAGGGCTCCAGAGGTCACACTGGGGTTGTCACGTATGAATAACAAATACTGTTATACAAGGAGAACTCTTACTGAGCCTCTTGAGTTGATTTTTTTCTTTTTTTTTCTTTTTATTAATTTATTAATTTATTCAGATAACAACTCAGTTGTTGTCCCATCACTTGTATCCTCCCGTTCCTGAGTGGATCTTTAAAGGTAGCGTTCTTACCTTTCTCTTGGTTGCTTAAGATATTTACTCGCCTTCCATCTTTACCCGTGGGGAAATGTACAAAGTCCTTTGGTTGAGGTTGCTGGAACACATGTTTAAACCAGTGTTAAAGATAGGTTGCATAAAGATCTCCTCATCAATTTTCCAAAAATTAACTTCTATTTTTAAACTAATTGTATTGAAAATAAAACAAGCATGAATGGAAAGATAAGTTTAATGAAAGGGAAGGGAAGGGAAGGAAGGAAGGAAGGAAGAAGGGAGGAAGGAGAGGAGGGAGGAAAGAAGGAAGGAAGGAAGGGGGAAGGGGAAAGAGGAGATGCACTTCATTGGGAAAACAATATTTAAAGCAGGAGACTTGAGTTATTCTCTTATCCCCACAGTTACCTATTGAATATTATTCACTAAGACTTTACATGACTACATATCTTATCAAGCTTCAAGACCATTTCCATTAATAATATCATTAAGGAAACAAAAGCATAGGTCTCTTGGCCATTTACTGATATTTTCTCCTCTTTGCACTTTGACTGTGAATAAATGCATCACTTACATTGTTGAAATTAGTGTTAAAAATAATTGACATAGAGATCACCAACCCCTTTCTAAGATAATATCTCAATTTCTAGTTTTAAAATTAATTATAATACTAAAAATAAAAAGCATATATCAAAATAAAATATTATCAAATGTGTTTCTTAATAATTTCTAGGTTTGATCTCCAGAGAATTGCTGACTGTGTACACTAGCCATGGAGATTCAGAGGATGTATATTCAGAGTCTACAGAGTAGCCACTGTGCATGCTTCAATGGGGAATAACCTTCAGAATGCCAAAATATTATTCCTTTGGAAAATCACAAAGGATTTTTATAATTTAGGAGAATTTCACTTTATGAAAGCACTGTTGATGTAAAGCATTTCCAATGACAAGCATGTTTTGTGTCTAAAGAATTATGAAGAGGCTTTGGAGCGTGCAATGTTGAGGGCAACAAAACTTTGTAAATGCTTCCCCATTAGGGTATCCTGGGCAAAATTTTATGAAGAAGAAAACTAATGGCACAGAGTGATAAATTAATATGGGAATATTTCCACAAGTTGTCTAAATAAAGGCAAAGAATATTAGATCTCATATATGGCTCTTTCCCAATTAAAAGAGAACTTCAAAAACATGACAAACCTCATCAAGAATGAACACATAAAAACATGTCTTATTACATGTATGAAATGTTACAAGTTCTTACTTGTGTAATTATCTTCATATAATATGGAAAATGAAATGGCGAGAGACGTATGGGAGAATGGGGAAATAGAAGGATCCAGAGGGTCCTAGAAACCTACAAGTAGAACATTATGATGGGCAGATCTGGGCCCAGGGGTCCTGCTCAAACTATGGTACCAGCCAAGGACAATACATGCAGTGAACTTTGAACCCCTACCCAGATCTAGCCGATGGACAGGACATTCTCCACAGTTGAGTGGAGAGTGGGGTCTGACTTTCACACAAACTCTGGTGCCCCATATTTGACCACGTCCCCTAGATGGGGAGGCCTGGTAGCACTCAGAGGAAGGATAGCAGGCTACCAAGAAGAGACTTGATACCCTATGAGCATATACAGGGGGAGGAGGACCCCCTCAGTCATATTCATAGGGGAGAGGAGTAAGGAGAAAATGGGAGGGAGGGAGGAATAGGAGGATACAAGGGATGAGATAACAATTGAGATATAATATGAATAAATTAATAAAATATATTTTAAAAAGACTTCTTTCTAACTACAAATTCTGCTCTTACCACTGTACTTACACTTGCAATGTTCTCCAACCAAAAATCACATGGATTTTCCATCTAGAACACAAACATTTTTTTCTCATTGCTTGCTTTGCTGTTAAAATGCTGCCTATATACCAATAAGAAACAATCTACATTTGACAGCCTCATACATATTTGATCCTGAAAAATCACAAATTATTCAAGGGCAGAGCAATTAAAGTGTGCACAGAGAAGCCTTGGGTACTACATGTTCTATTCCATTAGTATATTCCTTTGATGGTTTTATACGAACTAGAAATCCACATGGTAGCATGTATTTATGTATTCTTGATCTATTCTGTCCAGTCCTGACCTATGTTATCAAGTTAGGAGCAACATGTTTTATTATGATTGCTGAGTCTCTTCCTTGAAACAAAGACAAGTTTGAAATTTTTTCTTTGGAGGATAACACCAAAGGCCACATTTGTTTTTGTAGGTAATAAGTTTCATTATATGGCCTAGTCTCTCATGTAACAGAGACACTGGCAACAACTGGATGTCTTATGAAGACCAGCTTCAACACTGCAGGGTTCAAGGTGTAGATTGGCAACTGGCTGATCACCCAGTGGACTTTCTCTGAGGGTAAAAGGCTTGACTCTCTAGGCTGGAACTTACTGTTACTGACAGGGCTTCTATTGATAGTGGTTAACAAGGGGCCAAAACTATTGCTGGCAGTGAGCCAGGCCTGATAGCTCCAGCTGGGGCTACCACTAATTGTGGCAAGCTCAAGCATGGGCCAGAACTAACTGTTCCTGGCAGAGGGCCTGAGCTGGTAACCTGTTATGGGAGCTTCCACTTGATTGTGGCAAGCATCTAGAGAAAGGAAAGAAAGAAAGAGGGAAAAAGACAATACACACACATACACTTATATTTGATGATGAAGTAAGACAGACTCCAGCAGATTGGTTCCAACAAGCTTCTCTAACTTCACACATACATACATACATACATACATACATACATACATACATACACGTATTGCATACATGTATACCTACACATTCATACATTGGGTGGATGGAGCAAACTCCAAATGTGAGTTCCAACCCAACCTTACACACAAGCATGAATACATAACATATCTTTGCAGATTGAAAAAGAAAGATTCCAATGTCTCCAGTTAATATATATATATATATATATATATATATATATATATATATATATATATATATATATATATATATATATATATTTGATGGGTGAAACAAACTGAGGAGTGAGTTACACTAACCTTTATTATTTCTCCCATAGCTTATATATCCCATCAAGATCTGTCCATCAGTACAAAAATCACAATGTGGTTACATTCTATTTTAAGTGAACAATTACAATGAGGATATGTAAGAAAAACATGTTCCTCAATATCCTCATATAGTCAAATATTTTATGTATTATGGGTAAGAAACAAATATGTAAAATTATTCCCAAGAACCCATATAACTAAGCAACTTAGCAACTTGTTATATATTAACAGAATATGAGCAATCAGGGTAATTTCTCAGCCAGCTTTTCTTTACTGGCAGGCTGAAATTTGTGGCTATAATGAAGGAATTGTTTATCTTTAAAAAAGTAAAAATCTTAGAAGAATCACAAACCTAAACTTTTATATTTAAAAAAAATCAGCCACATCTACTTTAAGTCCTCAAGGTGTGCACCTGCTCATTAATAATTTTTCTTAAGTCATATCGGGAAGCTGAGGGCAAACATGAGTACAAAAAAATTAATCATTGTCTCAATCACCAGCCCAGCTTGAAAGAGTCACATCACCCAGTGTTATTCTTGGCTATTTTTCTTGCTTGTCAACCTCAAAAAGTCCCCAGCTCAGCTACTAAGAGTGTCCTTTCCTGAACTCTAAATTATCCCCTAAGATTTTCCACATCAGAGCAACTAGCAAAAACATCTTTGCCTAACCTTGCTAAACAATCTATTTTTCTAAATCCCTTCTAAGGGTAACGATCATTGCTAACAATCTACATCTCTAAGTCCTTTTCAAGGGTGGTGGTTGAATCATTAATCTGCTCCAGCACCGATGTCTGAAAGAGCTCAAGCGATGTTACTGTGAGTGCCAGTGATACCGCCCAGTGAGGGGCTGGAAGCCCCCCTTAGAGTTCTCATATAACTCATATATTATGAAGGATGTGGTGACCACAAGCAGAGCTCTGATCCATAACAGCAAAAAGTCCTCAGGACATGTAGTCCTCAGGGCTCTGCCTCTCTGAGGCCCACCCACTGTGGTTATGCTAACCAGTGGGCCACATTCCATGAGTTTCAAAGTTGTTTTGCTATTTCTCCTCCACAGCCACCCATAGAAGAAGAAAACTAATGACACAAAGTTGTAAGTTAATATGTGAATTTATGTTTGTTGAATGATGAATTGAAACTTTAAGCTGTGTGGTAATGATTAGCAACAAGCAGTACAAATTTTGAGTCCCTACCATAATAACTCTTTAGCATGAATCAAATTCGGGGGAAATTTTTGTTATATTGCTCAAAATTTTAATTTCTTGCTCATACATTTCAAATGAGCTGCCTTTAACATGTGAGGACACTAATGAACTGAAACACATGCAGAGAGGATTTTTTTAAAAATTGAAACAAATCCAAGGATAAGATTTCTTATATCACTGTTGATTCTAAAAATAGTGTATTGTCTAGCTACCTAATTGAAATTAAATAGTAAAATACAGTCTTGATTCTCCATGAAAGTCAAAAGTAATTTCATATAATCTATGGGTTCAATATTTGCCAGTAACAATCATAAAAAGAGAATTTATTTAAATACTTACTTACCTTTAGATGTTCCTCTTCACTGTCACTAGGCCATTCCTGTTCTTCCTCTGATGATAAGTTTGAATTTGGTTCTGACAAATCCATATAAATTAGTTAAAATAAGCTACATAGATAGTTTGATTAAAATGGTAGGCTTTATAAAAAATATAGAGAGAAAAGCTAATAATTAACAATAATGCACAATGGATTTTTTTTAAGAAACTTTTGTTTGGGCTCAGCAATAGAGGAAGAAGAGTATATCAATATCACACAGCTACAAACTCTGCAACAACAGTGACCTGCCTAAAAGACATCCTGGTGCATAGTGGCACAAATGTTATGAGAGTGACCAACCGCTTTTTAAAAATTGAGCTTAAGGCTGACTCCATGAATAAATAATAAATCCAAGAATCTGGGAATAGATAGGTGATGGGTCTGAGGAAAAACCTGCTACTACTGTTCTTGTAAAGGAACATGCAATAAAATGACTTCAAGTGACGGCATGGTATATCCATAGATCAGTGCCTTATTCAGCCCTCATCAGAGAAACTTCTTCATGCTTCTGCACGAGACTAGCACAAGTGGACGATGAGCAGAGTGTGAAAAGCATTGGAGCACTCAGCCCTAAATGAGATAGCTTAATCAAACCCCTCCTCATGGAGTTCAGAGGATATAGAAAAATTATAAGAGCCAGATATTGTGGAAGACTCCAAAGAAACAGCATCTTCCAGATACAACAGGACCAAAACAGATGAGCTCACAGAGACTGTGACAAATGTACAGACCTGTACAGATTCAGACTATACAAAATCGGTGGGGGAGAGAAGGCCCCTATTACAGACTTGGTATCATATCTGACTAAGAATATCTATTTAAATAATTGAGACTATAAAACTAAGTTCACTCATGACAATCAATAATAAATCAGCGGGTATGCTTCATTTTTAAAATTGTATTATTGGAAGGCCTGATGGTGCTTGCCTTTAATTCCAGCACCCTGGAGGCTGGTGCACAGTAACCTCATGAGTACAAGGCCAGCCTGGTCTATATTGTTAGTCCCAAGATAGCTGTGAGCACAGTAAGAGCCAGCTTTACAACAAACAAACAAACAAACAAACAAACAAAACCCTGTACATTAGTTCCAGCTATAGACCTGCTATCAGAATCGACGGGGAGTGCTGAGCTCTGTAGAGTAGGACACAAATTCGATGAAGATATACTGGTCTGAATAAGGTTGAGCTTTACCATATTTCCTACTGAGTGTATGGCATTAGACCACAACAGCTGAGTCTTATAAGACAACACTTGCTTCTACATCATTAGTAAACATATACTACTACAAGCAATATTGACGTAAGTGCTTTCTTTTACTTTTTTTTTCAGGTCTCGGTTTTGTTTGGAAGAGGAAATTTACCTGAAGAAAGGAGGTACTCACATGGTTGTCCCTGCTGTATGTAGTGTGTATTATGCATGTGTAATAAAATAAATGTATATGGGAAAAATTGTAGATGGATGAATAGATTTTTGTCAGAGGGAATGTTTCAAACACTATGTAATCAAACATTAAAATGGGAGAGTGAAAATGTTGCAGCTGTCCTGAAAATTCTGTTTCATAGCAAGTGACCCAAACATAATAAATTCATAGGACATTAATTACTTGCAATTCTATATGCATTTGGTTTTTAATAAATATTTTTTTATTTTCTGTGGGAAAAAAAAGAACCATAAACAAGATTTTGCTTTTAAGTCATTTAGGAGATTTTTGTGTGGTTTACTACTTTTTGCCTTGATCTTTCTCTTCTTTTCGTTTCTTCTTCTTTCTTTTTAATCTAAGTGTTTTCAAATTGTGAAAAACCCTTGGACTTTTATACACAACTGCAGCTATTCCACAAGAAGCACAGTGATTCTAAAATGGGAGTGTTAGGGTGCTAAGATATAAAAGGTGAAATATCTGAGTTATAGTTATCAATTTGAAAGCATTATGTTAGTTACTGAATAATGTTTTTGGAAAGAGAATGCAAACAGAAACAGTTTATTGGTAACAAATTCTCACACAAAAATTGAAGAATGGAGGAAACAAAATTAGAAGACCATGCACACTTTATATGTTTTGAAGCACTTTCCCAGAGAGATTGCAAAACATACCGGTGCCAAATGGCTTTACTTCTTTCACTGCTGGTACTTCACATGGAAGGACAGTCTTCCTTTTATCCAAAGGCTGCATGGGGTTTAAAACAAGACATTTAATAACTGTTGTGGGGCTAGTTAAATGTCTCAGTGGTTACGAGCACTTGCTGCTCAACCACAGGGACGAGAGTTGGAAGTCGGCCACATGTGTAACAAGCCAGACATCCACCCAACACATGTAAATTCAAGGAGATCCAGTGCCCTTTTATGGCCTTAATGCATGCATGGGCAAATATGCAATCACTTAAAGATAGGCATACACCCAGGTGTGCACAAAAAGATATATACATCTTTTTTAAAATAGCAAGTCTTTGTTTTAAATAGATTAATTTAATAATACAAGATTAAGATATAAAATTTAGTACCTTCAATTGAGAATATTCTTCTGGAGAGTCTAAAAAAAAATCAAAGACACAATTATATGTGAACATGATAAAGGTAAACATTTTTAAACAGAATTAGTAGCAAAATATTCTTGATGGTTAGCTTTCAAACTGTTACTAATTTTGGTTTGAGGGTACTTCCTTTGTTTTTTCTCTTCTAATTGAATAAAAACAACACACAACAGTGTGGCATTCCTAATCGTTAGGAAGCAAAATGAAACTGTAATTATGAGATGGTACTATGACTCAAAAAATAATATTTCAGTTCTAACTGTAGAAAGAAGTAGACTGACCCTTTGGCAAGAATCTCTTGTGTCGTCCTTGCTTTCCACGTACGATCTGGAAGCTCAAAGCATCCCCAGTGTCTAGAGAATGGTAGAATCTTTTCAACAAAGTTTCTGAGTCGATCACCTCACATACACTCATGAAAATTTGACACTATATAGAATTGTTCATTTTTGCATATGTGTGAACTATATTTAGGACCATATTTCTGGGTTCCCTCTAGTTTTTCACATCTTAAACATTCTCAGTGAGCACTTTAGAAATGGTGTGTAAACCGAAACCACATGGTAGGGACAAGAAGCTGCTGGTGCTGAATGGCTGTCAAAGTTTAAATGAGCCCAAGTTACACAGACTAGATTAAAGAGCTACCTATGAAGTGCAAGCCATGTTGACACAAGATGCAGTCTTGCTATTCCAGCATGGAAGACCCTGTGCCATGCTCTAAAGTGCAGTTGGTTTGGTGTATCCTGTAAGTTATCACTAGATTATACCAAACAACCCGCTTTTCTACAATTCGCTGACATCACAACAATGTGCTCGCTTCTGTCACAGGTATCCAACTACAGGCAGAAGGGTAACTGTGGCCTTTGCTGCCCACAAGTGATAAAGTGGGAAACTGAGCGCCCACCACTCACCATAGTTTTCCCATTAACTTGCCTCCTATAATCTATGGAGGAAAATATTCCGGGCTTTAATTTAAAGGAAAATACATGAATTTCCTGTGAAATGAAACGAGGCCTCTCAAGTTCCTCATCTCTGGCTCTGAATATGCATAGGCTTTTTTTTCTTCCTCGTTCCTTCTACCTGGTTGGCCCGTCTATTAAAATATTCTCTGCATCATTAATATTTTTACTTTCCAATTCTACATTTTAAATGGATACATCTGACAACCCATTCTCTCAACTTAACAGGAACCTCAGACTCTGGAATTAAATTTCATGAGACATATGACATTATTACTCAAGGAACGGACAAATTATTTCATCATTTCCCTCTGTGTTGCTTCCCATTGGCCACAGAAGAGTGAGAAGTCACTGTAAATGCTCGGCTTCCTTCTGTCCCTGAGGGGTGTTGAATCATCACCCAATGGCTATATGTGCACGTGTCTTTAGAAAGATGTCTAGATGCTTGTCACTAAAATTCAGCTCCGTGCTCTGGCAGCATCTGCATCACCTGACAGCTTCAAATGGGGGACCAGAACTTCTCATCACAATTAGCATTTTTTGAATAGGGCTCCCAACATACTGGCCATGAAAGTGGTAGAAATTCATATCTCTGTGAAGTCCTTTTTTTTTTTTAATCTATAACCTAAGCTTACAAGCTGTCCCAAATTGAACTGACATAAAGCTCCATAACCTTTTAACTATGATTTTGGCTGCCACATCATGCTTTAGACAAAATCCAGCACTTAGGAAGGGAGTGGTCACAGAGTCCCATCCCTAACCAAAAAGCTATTTGCAACTGATATTTCTGGGAAAGGAAAAAAATCATTTTTCTCCAATGGCATGAAACTGGCTATATCAAATTCACTCCAGAACAGGCCCCATGCCAAGAAATAGTTGACTGACACAAATTGAACTCGGTTTTTTTTTTTCCTTCTCTATTTGGTTGTCTTGTTGTTGTTGTTGTTGGTGGTGGTGGTGGTAGTTTGATTTGGTTTGTTGGTTGGTTTTTGTTTGTGTGGTGTGTGTGTGTGTGTGTGTGTGTGTGTGTGTGTGTGTGTGTGTGTTGGTGTGTCATTGTATGCCCATCCTTTTGTTGTTCCTGTTATGGGTTGGTGTTTTTGTCTTTGAGATTTTTAATTTGTGTTTTTGAAAGAGGAAAGGAACATGGGTGGGACTAGAGGTGGAGAGAATATGAGAGGACATGAGAGGGGGAATATAAGATAAAATATATTGTATGAAAAATTTTTAATTATTTTTAAATGTAATATTAAATAAATAATTAGGCTTTGGGCCAATTCTGTTATTCCTCATACTGCATAAATAATCCTTGTATTTATAAACATAAATACATAATGTTCTTATCTTTCTCTTATGTGGGACAAAAATTATTCAAATGCATGGCTTACCACAATGCTCAATGTAAATAAAATGCAGACATTTATGCCCCATTACTTTAATCCTTAATGGCGTCCCAGAGGTCAAGATGACCAGGTTCCCTGGAAGCACTTTGCTCAGTCCACTAACACAGAATTTCAACACTCAGCTCCCACAACAGGCTTCTCGTGTATCTGATACTATCATTTTTTTTATTTTTTTATTTATTCAGATTACAACTCAATTGTTATCCCATCACTTGTATCCTTGCATTCCTCCCTCCCTCCCGCTCTCATCCTATTCCCCTCCCCTAGGTCTGTGACTGAGGGGGACCTCCTCCCCGACTATATGGTCATAGGCTATCAAGTTTTTAAAGATCTTTTCACATCCTTTCCTATCTCCTTCTGTTCATTTTTATTACTACACTTTTTCTTTTTAAATTTCTTATTACACTGATTTACTTTGAATGTGTATGTATGTGAATGCTTGTGCCATGAGGTGAGTGTGGAGATCAGAGGACAACTGCCAGCCATCAGCTTTCTCTCCACCATGGGGTCCTGTGACTAACTCAGGTCACCAGCCCTGGAAGCCAGTGCTTCAACTCACTGAGCCACATTTCCAGCCCTTCTCTACCTTTCTTAATCTTCACTACTAGTTCTTACTCCCCAAAATTCTCATGTGAAAAAAAATCTCATAATTTAGCTCATCATTTGATATTCTCATTGATATTCTCAAATTTGCCTGCTTTGAAAAATAAGATATAATCATTGCCACTGAAAATACCTTATTACTTAATAATTACTTTAAAAGTAATTTTCTTTCACTGAGAAAATAGATCAACATTCCTAGCAAACAAGCATATTATCAAGTAATGTTTATAAATACAGTTCTTACCTTTCTCCTCATCTGGCATTGTGTTTTCATATCTTTGATCTTCAGGCAAAAATAAATTACTGATGGCCTTTTGTCAAAGTCGTTTAAAGATACAATGTTAAAAATTATTATCAGTACTGACTTGCACAGATTTAATGATCATTTTTCTCAGAAACTATATCAATTTTCTATTTTAAAAGTAATTATATTAAAACTAAAAGAAGCATCATTGAAAACCTGCATTTTAATAAATTCTCATATGTATTTTTCTGAGCTCCATTAATCTTATTCAGTTTCTGATTTTAAAATTTACAATGGAATTTCAGAGTAGACACCTGCAGACAATACAACTGCAGGAGACACATACGTAGATATGAGAAGCCTCTATTCGTAATTAAACAAGGCATTAATTTCAAAGTGGCAATTATTTTTGTTCCTCACAAAATTACCATAGTTTTTTTAATGTGTATAAAACCAAATTATAATATGTGTGCCAGCTGTACAGTGCCATTAATTATAAGCAGTTCTAATGACATCAATATTTTTAACAACAGAAGAAGAAATATGGAGTTGGTTCCAACAAAACTTTTGATTAGCAACTCCATTTGTGACTAAAGTACTAAATATTTGGGTGCATTTTTTTTACTGATGAGAAAGCTAGCTGCAAAAAAATGACTAATATGGAATTTTTGTTAGGTTATGATTAAATAAAAGCATACAAACATTAGATATCACTTGTAGGTTTTTATAAGAAAAACCAAATTACAGAACTACAGCAATCCTTAATATAATAAAGAGGAACATAGTTTTCACTGGTCATGAACAAGGTGCAAGCTGCTCATTTGCATCCTGTGTTGCCTGTACAATATGAAAATTCACATAGGAACTATAAAGGCAATATTCCATCTTTGGTGGGATCCAGAAAGTTCCCATTTAACTGATATATAAATGTGGACCACTGCCCTCTCTGCTCACCTGCCTTCTTGCTGGAGTTTGCCATGGCTCATATTTCTGTTTCCTTAAATAGCCACTTAATCTTCAAGCTTATACAGATAATTTCTGAGCAACCGTTTCACCCCTCACTCTGATGCACATATTGAATACAACACTCATCATTATTTTATCCACCCAGGTCAACTGTTTTCTCAGTCAGGTATTCCACATATAATGTTCACCAATATGGTGACATTTGTGCTCATAAACTGTAGGATGTAACCTCATCTGCTACGTTCAGTGTTTAACAGCTTAATTGACATTCAGTGACTTGAAATTATTCAATATAATATGTCTGCAGGAAGCAACGCACCATTTGCTATATTTCAATAGTAAATTCTGCTAAAATTTCTAGGAGTTATAAATCCATCTGGTGGCATACCTTGTGTAAATTTTCAAGGCTATCTGCAGCCACTATATGTTGTAATGACAGGTGAACTCAGTGCACTGCAGGACTATAATTGATTAATTTCTTTATTGCAATTTTTAATATGCTTACAGAACACAAAAGTCTCCATTCTGGAAGGAATCACTCTCTTTATAGGCAATGGGATTATTTATACATGTCTACTCTATGCCACAGCACAGACAAATAAGGACACTAGGAACTAAAATAAATAACTCAAGCTTTTTGCTTGGTAGTACTGATTGATAATAGGCAACATCAAAGTTTAAATCACTAAAAATGATAGCTCTTCCTATTGGGACTCTAGATGAGAGAAGCATGGGAGAATGGCAAAGTAGAAGGACCCAGAGGGTCCTAGAAACCTACAAAAAGAACATTATGATGGGCAGATTTGGGCCCAGGGGTCCTGCTTAAACTATGGCACCAGCCAAGGACAATACAGGCCATAAACTTCAAACCCCTACCCAGATCTAGCCAATGGGCAGAACATTCTCCACAGTTGAGTGGAGAGTGGGGTATGACTTTCACACATACTCTGGTGCCCCATATTTGACCATGTCCCCTGGATGGGGAGACCTGGTGGCACTCAGAGGAAGAATAGCAGGCTACCAAGAAGAGACTTGATACCCTATGAGCATATGCAGGGGGTGGAAATCCCTCTCAGTCACAGTCATAGGTGAGGGGAGTAAGGGGAAAATGGGAGGGAGGGAGGAATAGGAGGATACAAGGGATGGGATAACCATTAAGATGTAACAAGAATAAATTAATTAAAAAATCTTGAAAAAAATGATAGCTATTTAGAATGAGTCAAATTTTGAGGTTATCACTCTGATGATGCTTATAACTTTTACTATTCAATCATGAGTCTCAAATGTGGTATAACTTTTTAAATATCAAAAATAATGAAAAACATTTTAAGAATCAAGACACATGTTTAACTTAACTTATACCAATGTGTTTAGTATTTAAGAGAGTGCTAAAAAACTGAAAATTAAATAATAATACACTGATTCTCCTGGGGAAAGAATAGTATTTTCATGTAGTTCCTGGTACATTGTTCACCAAAGAAAATGGTCTTTAGAGGTTTTAATTTAAATATTCATGTACCTGTCTTTGCATATTTCTGCCACCACAGCAGTCTTGTTCTCCTTCAGATACTTTTACAGCTGGTTCTGCTGTAATATAATTAGTTTTAAAAACTATGAACAAAAAGTTTGACAAAATTGATGGTCTTATAATTCATACCAATGGATACTTTTTTAAATAAACTGAGCAGTTGTTTTTACATATTGAGTAATAAACACACACGTACACATGTTTATATATATACATATATATGTAACAATATTTCTTGAGTTTCATCATTGCTGACAGACACCATCCTAACTCTGTGTTTCAGCTTGACACTGCCGTGATATGCATAAGGTATGAGGTGTGAAGCCATTGTTTGTCATGGTTTTGAGTTGCATTTTCCTGATGACTGATAATGTTGATGAACATCTTATCACAAACCTACTTAACAGTTTTACACCTATTTTGTAAAAAAAAAAAAAAAAATCCTACAGGAACTACCTAAAAACAAATTTTCCCCAACAAATTATAAAGTTTTCTTTAAAATAAAATTTGAACATTAACCCTTTATTGTATATGTGGCTTATAAATATTTCTCACAATTGGTAGATTGTCTCCTCATATTGTTTCTTTATATAAAGAAACTTTAAAATTTTGTACAGCCTTTTTAAATATTTTTTTTTGCTTTTATAGAGTAAAGCTTTCAGCAAGGTCTCAAAAATATTCTCAAGATTAAATCTACAAAAACAAGAGTAAACCACCAATGGATACTTCTACAAAACAGTCCCACACCTAAGGCCCAGGGAACATTGCAGGAAGATTGAAAAAAAATTATAAGAGCCAGAGGATCAGGGACTTTGCTTTGAGATTGTGTCTCATCACCAGATGCCACACTCATAAAGCTCCACCAACGTGGCTGCATCAAAAACTTGAGCTGAACAAGGATGACACTAATGACCACACAAACTGGACAGAGAAAAGCCCAGGAGACTTCAGGTCTACACAAAGAACATCTCTGGTCCTTGATTTGATCACTTCCCCTTGGCCAAGGCGCCCTTCAGGCACACAGAGGAAGGGAAAGCAGGCTGCCTGGATGAGAGCTGATAAGCTGTGGTCCTATGATGGAGAGGAAGTCCCCTTTCATCAGAGGTCTCGGGGAGGGAATAGGGCGAAGAGGGAAGAAGGGTGGGAATGGGGAGATTACAATCGAGGAGATGTAATACACATAAATTATAATAAATTAATTTTTTAAAAGAACTACGGGCTACTGTGTAAAACTAGGAGCAGGGGAGATGGTATCCCTGAGGAAGGAGCACACCAATTGAATGCCGAGTACTAAATGTTCAGCCTTAAAAACATATCTACAAGTATCATTATACGGACTGAACATGTTATACACATATACTTATAGGAATGCAATACCAATTAATGATAACAGAAGCTATGAAACTGAAAGAAAGCAAGGTGGTATATAGGAGATTTTGGAGGAAGAAAGGAAGGAGGAATACTGTAATTATATTATAATATCAAAAGTAAAATAAAAATTAACTTTTAAATTGATATTTATCAATTAAGAAAATATGTGCAACTAACAAATCCTCAATACATAGTATAGATAGAGGGTAGAAGTTGTCAGGTTCAAGTTGTACACAAATCTCACAAACTATGCACATATTCAATTAACTATAAAAAAGCACACTTTCAGAAGCAACCCTAAAAAGCACATGGAATTAAACAAACCATCCTGGATACTATTGTCTACCTTGTAAGATTAACAGTGTAAACATCAAATAGGCATCAAATAGGCATTTTCTTCTTACACATACACTTCAGTATCATGTTCTATTAAAATCTCATTTCATTACTGACATCTGAAACCATTATGTCCATATTTTGACAAGGTTGTTTTCTTCAAAACACAGTATAAGATATATAAAGTCTTCCTTGATATGCTTCTTTTTTTCCTAAATAAAATTATGCTTCTTTTCCTTGGGGCTACTTTAGAATTGTGTTGATTACATTCCTTATAATTAAATATAAAATGTGGCTTCACATATCAAACCCTATTGCTTCTGAACTTGATGGAAATTATTGACTAAACTTTGTAAACTCTATCTTTATATCATTTGACTCAATAATTAGTCATTGAATGGCTACCCTTGTAATTCATAGTGTTTAAGCAAATGTTTCAGAAAAAGCCTTTCAAAGATAATGGCTGATAGAGATTCTACAGAGTGGCCTAAGTACACAGAGGAATCCTACACAGGACAGAAAGACACAAATGTATAAAAACTTGGTGAGTAATGGCAAGTGTATCATACTATAATGTATGGAGGACTGAGGAGACATTGCCAGCTATTCAGTAATATTAGACATGATGTTTTCTATAAGGAACATTATGGTGGGCATAAGAAAAGTGGCAGACAGAATTTGGATTATAAAAATTTTGTTTAAATTTAAGATTCAAAGCCACTAGTGACAAAATTAAAGTTGATGCATGTTTTTGTACACAAGATAGTTCACTCTAAATGCAGGTAGCGTATACACTAATAAAAATGACTATATGAATAAGAGAGAATAAAATGATCCAACCCTGCACACAGGGGGTATTTTCTGGTGTAGTCTATGACATTATTAGAGAATATGGCAGAAGATATTTTGTTGAATGAATATAAGCATATATATGATCCCATGAAACATACATTCTCATCATTACGGGCTTCAAATGAGATAGAAATGAACTGCATATAGTGGCCGAGTTATTTGTTTAATTTTTTCTGTCTTACACCTTCCTGGTTCAGGAACTAATTGAGGAGTTTTCAGGAGTACCTGCTCCTTGATGCACTAGGCCCATCAGGAAACAGTAATATATGGTAGAGGTAAGAACAGAGTGTGTGGACCTTAGCTCCAATACTGAAGGGATTTTTAAAAGTCACATATATGGATGAGCAGTAAGTAAGTAACAACCACAAGTACACTGAAGATAAGCACAATAGGAAAAGGAGACGGGAGCTGCAAAGATGGATCAATGGCTTAAGTGTGTGCTAATCCTGCCAAAGACTGCAGGTTGGTTTCCAGCACCCACAGCCAGTGACTCACAATCCTCCATAACACTATATCCAGAGAATCTAATGTCCTTTTCTGATCTCCATGGACACCCATACATATGCAAGCATACATACATATAAGCAAACACCAATACACACAGATTTTAAGTCACAAAAATAATATAAAAGGTAAAAGAAGATAAGTAGAAGTGCATGGATTTGGATTTTGAGCTTATTATAATATACTTATTATAATAGTATCATAATCTAACACTATTATTATCTCTAATAAGAGCATTAGAGATCTTTTATAATACAGAATGATGTTTCTACATGTTAGGAATATATAGCTTATCAAGTTATATTATTCGCCTTCTTGCTACAGACCTTCTACTATGACAGACTAAAGGCACTGAAATTGTCAGTACGTAAATTAGTAGATATAGATAATCAAAAGACTGTACATCAAAGCTCAATAAATGAGTCTGGATGGTCCTTATAATGTGCAAGAATCACCACATATTCATGGTTTAACAGGAAGTGCCTGCCACAACATTCCAGGAAGCTGACCACATGCGTGAAGCACTGCAATCCCACTCCAGCAATGCGCTAACTTTGGAAACAGGTCGGTCTTTTATAACCAACCGCAAGTAATCCCTGAGGACCGTGGGGATGCAAAAGTGAGACTGCAACTAAGACTTAAAGCTAATCTCTAATGTCTAAGCCATAGTTTATCATCTCTGAATATTTTCAAGCTAAGAAATAATGTTTACAATATTTTTCATTCTTTTTGTCAAACCCTTTCATGAAACTATAGGAACAAATGCATAAAAATGAGAAAGGAGTCATTTCAAATATTTTAAACTACTTAGTTCATAAATTATGGCAAAATTCACCTGTGAGGAAAGATTTCATGTGCTTCATTGCTGATAGCTTGTCTGGAGCAGAATCTTTTTCAGTTAGAGGCTGAATGGGCTTAGAAACAAAATGCAAAATAACTCACATATTTAGTGTAATGAAGTTAATGATTTGGGACAAAAATATTAGAGGGATTACCTTCCATTGGAGATGTTGTTCAGGGGAATCTATAATGCCAAAGAGACACATAATCAATTATGCCTAAATACAATAGAATGAACTGCACTTTCTCATAAGATTGGTATGAAAATGTAGTCTTTATCACTTGAAATGGTTTTTTTTAATTTATTTTATTAATTTATTCATATTACATCTCAATGGTTATCCCCTCCCTTGTATCCTCCCATTCCTCCCTCCCTCTCATTTTCCCCCTACTCCCCTCCCCTATGACTATGACTGAGGGGGACCTCCTCCCCCTGTATATGCTCATAGGGTATCAAGTCTCTTCTTGGTAGCCTGCTATCCTTCCTCTGTGAAATGGTTTCTTTAAGTTTTGATCTTGATAGGATTTTATTTGGGCTTGCTCAATCTTAGTCTAGTTATAGACATTGATATAAATTACTCTTGAAATCCATTACTATAGAATTAAAGATAAATATTTTCTTATTTTAAATTTTTCTCTGAGTTGATAGGGTTGGGCATTCACTTACAGATGGTGATACATGGAAGCATTCCATATCAGCATGCACATGCCTGTGTTTTGCTTTATTTTGTTTTCTTTTCTTTTGTTCTGTTAAGAACTGCATTTCTGTGTCTTTCCTCTCGAGTTTATACATCCTAAACATTTCAGTTTACTATTCAGAAGGTATGTGAACCTAAATTATAAATAATTAACAGGAAGTACTAAAATAAAGTTATCCAGAGAAAAATGAGTTTCATTTTAATATTATAATGTGATGCAGTCTCTCGTTTCTTTGTTATTCACTGTAAGTTTACATTTCATTTTACATTGTGCCAACATACATAATTTTTGGCAAAGTGTATTCTAGATGAGTAGCCTTTGAACTTTGCTCTTAGGCAAATGTGGCTGCATTTTTATAATTATGAAATAACCCTTCTCTAAATACTTAGACACAATGAAATTATTAACCCACAAGCCTCACAGAATTGAGTGTTTTCTGCTTTCACTGTGCCCCTCTTCCTTTGTCATGTACCCTACTCAGAAATAAGAGCACTATTTAGGCTTTCTCTACTTATGTTGAATTGTAAACTGTTACACAATAGCTCCTTTCATACAATCTCTTAAAAAGAAGTCTACACAATTGTTTTGAATATGAAGTGTTCCACATAGGCATGCATGTTTAAACACTTAAGAGACAGCATTATAGGCTACTGAAAAGAGACTTGATACCCTATGAGCATACACAGGGGGAGGAGGTCCCCCTCAGTCACACTCATAGGGGAGGGGAGTGGGGAAAGCGGGAGGAGGGGAGGAATGGGAGGATCCAAGGGATGGAATAACTACTGAGATGTAATATGAATGAATTAATTTTAAAAATTAGAAAAAAAGAGACAACATTATGAAAGAGTATAGAACACTTAGCAAGCGGAGCCTTGCCGGAGTAAGGCTTTGAGGTTTTATAGCCAGGTCTCACTTGCTGTTCTCTCTTTTTACTTCCTGTTTGCGTATCGTATGGGATGTACATTCCGTAACGCTGAGAACATGGGCAGCTGGGGCATGGCTCATGGAGCTTTTAGAGGAGAATAAGCACTGTATTGGGAACTGGAATAGAGGCCATTCATGTGATGCCGTGGCAAAGAATGTATCTGCATTCTGCCAGTATCCTGAGAATTTACATGAGACTAAACAAAAAAGTAATGGAGTAATTTCTTTGGTAAAGGAAGCACCAGGACAGCACAACACTGGCCCTGTGGCATGGTTCTTACTCTTATGCATGTCCCTAATGGAAGATAGCAGAAGAGAGGCACAGAGAACTTTAAATATATATTCATTTTGGAAAGGAAAAGAACACATGGAAGTTTAACGTTGTAGCTCAGTGGCAAAAAAAAAAAAAAAAAGTAAAGAAAGAAGGAAGGAAGGAAAGACAGAGGGGACTTATATTATTAAAGATATTAGAGTCCGTTTAAAAAAAAGCCTTATGTGAAACCAGGCAAATTTCAAACTTATGGTGGTCCTCTCACCTCTACCCTGAGTGCTGGGCTTATACCACCATGTCAATTTCCAATGAAATTTCTATAAAATGGAGTTGTTACCTTCCTCTTGGCCTTCCGAAGAATTTTCTGTGCTTTCATCACTAGCCATGGATAAATATTCAGGGTCCTTTGGTTGAGACTGTTTGAAGGCACCCTGCTAAAATCAGTATCAGTAATCAGTTACCTAGAGATTTTGTTTCCTTTTGTTTACTGTTTTAAAGATGTTACTGCCAATACAATGAGCAAGAACCAAAATTTAAGAAAAAGGAATACATCCCTTATATGTGTCTTCTTTTTTTTTACTTTATTTTTTTATTTATTTTTTTTCTCCTTTATTAATTTATTCTTGTTACATCTCAATGGTTATACCATCCCTTGTATCCTCCCATTCTTCCCTCCCTCCCATTTTCCCCTTATTCCCCTCCCCTATGACTGTTCCTGAGGGGGATTACCTCCCCCTGTATATGTTCATAGGGTATCAAGTCTCTTCTTGGTAACCTGCTGTCCTTCCTCTGAGTGCCACCAGGTCTCCCCCTTCAGGGGACATGGTCAAAGGTGAGGCACCAGAGTATGTGAGAAAGTAATATCCCACTCTCCACTCTACTGTGGAGGGCTGGAGAGATGGCTCAGCCGTTAAAGGCTAGGCTCACAACCCTAAATATATGTGTCTTCTAAATACAAACTATGCTGTATTTTCTTAGAAAACAAGCCAGGGAAGTCCAAATGAGATATAATCATGGACTGAAAGGTATAAGTTGGTGCATACTTGAATGAACAATTAGTTTCTGAATACCTAAATATTATTTACTCCTCAAGAAACAGTGAGGACTTTTACAAGAATGATTTTTTTACTCTCTTAAAGGAATTTTCAATAGCACTGTGCTAAATATTAAAACATTTCCAGTGGTAGAAGTGTCTAAAAAAAGAAATATAAGGGCCTCCTTTTGGGATTAAAAACAGACATTTTTATAGTAAACTTTTTCTATTAAAAATGGGCTGTATAAAATTGTGAAAATGTGGAAAATAAGATATATTTTAATAACATATAAATATGGATAGTATATATAGATCTTTCACATTGAAAAGAATTATAAAATATAGCAAGCATTAATTTAAAATAGAGGCATTAAAAGACATTTCTTCTAAGTGCATGAAACATGCCAGGTTCATATTTCATATTTACATATTTTATTGTCCACATATTATAAGCTGCGAGGGGGCCATGATAATGGTACCATTTCTTCAAGCTTCCTGGCCAGTCCAGAAGGTTGGGTAACAGAGGCAACCATTGTTGTCTTTTTTTTTTCATGTTCTCTGTTATCTTTCCCCATGACTCCTCCTTTGTCCTTCTGTTGGCAACCTCACAGTTACATTCCAAAATGTATTATTGGAATAAAATTTTCCCTGTGACTACCACACCCAACCTAAATGCAAATCCTTTCAACTCAATATTACATGGTCTCTTCATATAAGACATTTATACTATTTTTCCTAGCGTATACTGTTTTGCTCTTAGACTACTGTCTTCTACCATAAGCCCTCCTCAGCCTTCCCCCTGTATTTAATAGCCTGGTACTTACTTAATACTGAATAATTTCAATTTACTGAAAGTCCAAAGAACTGAAAGGTATCCAAAGTGGCATCAAATACCAATATCTATATTACATCAGCTTGAGTCTTCAATGGTTTTGTATAAATTATAAAATCATGTGGTAGCGTGCATGTGTGCTCTGTGTACAGTGCTGATTCCTGATATAGTCTAATGCCAAGAAAGTCGGTGAGTAACATGTTTATCATACTAGATGGTTTTATTTGTTGAAATAGATGTAAAAGTTAATGCTTTTGTTGTGTTTGTAGCAGAACAGCACAGGTTCCATTCTTAACAGCCACTGGTACTGCTCACTTCTTTTCTGCTACAATAGACACTGAAGATAACTAGACAACTTGAAAGTTAAAGCTTTGAAATACAGACTGGTATTTCAAATGTGAGTTAAACTCAACTTTTGAGTAACTAAGAATGATAATACATATGCATGAAACAAATTCAGGAGTGAACACCTCTACATCTTTCGGGATTTTACATGTTTAGTCAAAAGCATCACAGCTGATTGGGTCTCTTTTAATATGTGAGGAGCCTCGAGGGTTTGGGACGCAAAAATGATGAGGAAAATGTGGAACCGAATCAGAGGACAAGGTTTTGCATAAGCTGTGTAACTTATAAGGTGTTATATATTGCTTAGGTTCTGATAGGATGAGAAAGTATTAAATCATACTAAAGGTATTAAAATAAAATGTTAAACTATGATCTACTGATTCTTAAGAGCAATCTGAAGGAACTTTGCATGTACCGTGGTATATCATTACCCCCAGACCAAAAAAAAATCTTAAGCAGAAACTTAAATGTAAATACTTATGTACCACTGTCTGATTCTTTCTGTGGTCATCATGACATTTCTGCTCTTCCTTTGATGTCACTTGTTCAGTTGATTCTGCTGACAAATCCACATAATTAATTAAAATACTCGGAAAATTTTGTTGAGTAGTTGGTGTGCATATAGAATATTCAATGTAACGCAAATTGGGTTTTTTATTTCCCAGTTGAAAACTTCAGTTATGATTATGGTTATTTGGATATTTACTATACTTACAAATAGCTTCAGTAGGTCATATACACATAGGCAACAGAGGGAGATGTTAAAGCCATGCATACAAACTAAAGCCCATGCCCAGTTATTCTACCAAACAAAACTAGAAAGCATGTGGAATCAAACAAAATCACACTGAACTGTATTCTCTACATTGTAAAGAGTAGTTTGAGTGTTTAACTAGCTGTTTTCTTCAACTAACTCATACTCCCTTCCAAACTTCATCCTTTGGCCACCCTGCTCCTTACACCTGAAACTTTCTTTCATTTGATGCTTTGAGAAGTTTCTTTTTGCATCTAAGACTCAGTATAATATTTTTAAAGTCCTCTATTGTAGTTATATTTTTATAGTAAAATATAGTTTGCTTTCTTGTAGTAGGCTGCTGGCACTTTTTGACACTTTTTATTGAACATTTTTATTAATTACATATACATTTATATTATTACACATATATTCAATAGACTACTTATGGCAAGAAGAACGAGTTTAAGTTATTTCTTCATATATAACTATTTTCTCCTGGACTAGAGAGCACAATTTTAACTTCATCTTTGTGCAGTCAGTATTTAATTCATTTTACTCAATAATTATTTATGCAGTTCTTAGTAAGACCTGGCCCTGAAAGACAAAAGTTATGAGCAAAAGTTTAATGACTGGGCTTCAGAAAGTTAAGCTTGCTTTGACCCCTAAAAAGTAAGCACAGGAAGAGTGGAGATAGGAAAAAATAGCACCATGAAAATCTGTAGCAAAAGAGACTGTCATCTGTTAAGTGACAGCTGTTATCTGTGTAAAAATGGGAAGAAAATGAATTGGATATGACCAGCTGTTCTGTTACATCAAGGGAGTTATCAAAGATTTATATAAAACTTAAAGTTTCAAAAAAAACTAAAGTTTCTTGTACATTAATATTTGAAAAAAACTTCATATTCATCTTTGCAACTTAGATATTGTAAATGTGATGGCAGACTCAACATTAAAAACTGTAAATGCAGCCAGGTGTGGTGTTACACACCTTTAGTCCCAGCACTCAGGAGGCAGAGGCAGGATGATCTTTGCAAGTTTGAGGCCAGCCTGGTCTACAAAATCACTTCCAGGACAGCAAGGCTGCTACACAGAGAAACCCTGTTTCAAAAAACAAACAAACAAACAAACAAAAACTCCAAAACAAAAAACTGCAAATGTGAAAGCAGAATCAGTATTACTGACATGAAAAAAAAGGAGGGATGTAGGTTAGTAGGCAGAAAAATACAAAAAGCTGTAAAGATTGAGATTTGCTGGATAAATAAATTCAAGAGCAAATAGTAAAGAAAATGCAACTCTTTAATGAGAACAAGAGTAAACAGAGATCCAAGTATAGTAGACTCTGCATTGTGGTACCAAATGATATGTGAAATAAATTAAGTAAGATGATTAACATTTTGCTTTACACATTTAATAACTCCTCTGGAATTCTTAATGAATGTGCTGTTTTTAAATATCAGGTCATCTACAAAGAATATAATGAAGTATCATTGAACAGATATGGTATAAACATAGATTATGTGAAGCCTCGGGGTTTATATAAAATCAAACTCATATAATAATTAAATGACAGGGATAACATGAATAGAGTTTCTAATGATTATTCTAGGAGATATTCATCCATTTTCTCTGACATAGAACATTAACTCTACATGTAGGCAAAAAATAGGAAAGATGTTTCATCATGCTATGTATTACACTAGTTCCTGCTGCCACAATAAGGACACTGAGATAGAGAATAAATGGATTAAAATAAAAACTGTTTGAAGAAAGTGAATAAAGTGTGTTTAATTAAAACAAACCATAATTTGAATTTATGATAAGCAGTAACTTAAATTTAGTTCATATCCTAAATGTATGTTCCCCAAACCCTGTCTTCTAAGTAGATGACTTCAAGCATATATTATTACAAACAACAGTCTTATGTTTTTTTATATTATTTTAAGCAACTAAATGACTTATTGTAAACAATGAGACTTAACAATGATAATTTAGTCCCTCAAGTAAACTCCTTCCATCAAATTTGGAGATCACAGAAGTTAAAATCAAGAAGGCTATGTAGATTTCACGATTTTGAAGCACTTTTCCTACATAAATCAGTATTGTAAAATTTACCTGAACAGTATGATTTTGCTTGCTTTTTTGCTGGTGCTTCACTCATAAAAGAATGTCTCTCTTTAATGGGAAGCTGTATACAATTTGAAAGAAAATATTTTATAAAACTTGCGGGTTTCAAAGTATATGATTTTAATAACTCAGGATAAGATATAAACTTATTACCTTCAAGTGAACATATTCTTTAGGACAGTCTAAAAATCAGAGATATATAGTTAATGATATGTAAACACGATAAACTTTACCACAGTTTCATAAAGAATTACTGTGGTTAGCTTTACAGCGATTATGCTAATTTTGGAGTTGTGGCAAAATTTTACTTTTTGTTTTTCTCTAGAAGGAAATACACATGAGAGAAGTCTACTGATAAATGGAATAATTTTCAATAAACTAAATAGTTTTCAAATTATGATTATGAGATCAGTGAGTATTTCTAGGAAAAGTTATATGGCTGCATTAAGGTGGCATTTTTACTGGGTGGAGAACAAAATATTTCTCTAATTTCAGGATGAAATCAGGAAACTAAGATAATACTTCAATGGTCAAAACTGATTATAGCAAGGGACGGAAAGCATTTTCGGCAATAAACTATTACACAGTCATTCATTCCAGAGTTTGATTGGAGGTCACTTTATCTTTCACTTTATATCTAAGTTATAAGCACTTTTCAGAGAGATGTGAAATTTTTCAAGAATGTTTCTGAATTTTATCACCATGATTATTCACTTGTAGAATAATAGCACATAAAATTTTCTTATTTTACACCCACACATGTTAACTATATTTAGTATTGCATGTTGGATTTTTCTTTAGTTTGCATTTCTTTAATTTTTTGAGAACTTCATAGATAATTTCCACCCTTCCCTCTCCCCCTCCAACTTCTTCTGACTTTACTTCCTCTCAAATTCATAATCTTTTAAACTGTTGTTGTTACACACACATACTTATTCACACACATATATGAAACCTACAGCGGTCATTGAGTGTTGCTTGTATGGAGATGGGTTTATAGCTGACAAGTTGGGATTGGGTAACATATCAGGGAGCTTGTCCATGGAAGAAACTGATTCACTGGCTCTCAATAGCCACTGACTGGCCTGTAGCTCTTCCTCTACAGTCCAGGCAGGTTACTTTGAGCTCTTAAATAACTCAGTTTGAAACATTGGCACTAGCAATGATATTGCATCATCTACATCAAATCCTTGTATATAATTTGAAGAACATGGGAATTAAAATACAATTTTTAATTTCAAACATTTTTACTAACTTATTTCATAAAAATTAATGTTAATAACTCACTTATTTGGAGCCATTTCCCATGCCTTATCTCAGGAACTTCAATTGGAACAGAATCATTTTTCCCCACTGTAGGCTGTAAGGGTTTATAATAAAGGGATTTAAGCTCCTGCACAGTTCATACAAGATGGGGTTAACTATGCAGGAAAAAATATAATTACCTTTGATAGAGGATAGTCTTTAGGTGTATCTAAAAATGTCAAGGAGAGAAAATAATTAATTCCATGTAAGCTTGATGTTGGCCATATACATTCATGTAAAATTAACATAGAAAATAATCTTCGTGGATGAGAATGGGTGTTTTAATGTTAAAGTTTGATGGATCTTTGCATGGTTTGGCCATGCAAGAAAGGCAAAGTGGTCGTGATTGGCCAAGCCAAGAAAGAGCAATTCAAAGACATCAACTGGAAAAAATAACCCAATAGCTTGAAATAGACCTAGAGTTTCTAAAGAAAATAAGAGCACAATCCAAAGTGATATAACACTGGTGCAATAGTGTCGCAAACATTGTAGTAATAACCAACAACTGTCTGATTAAATTTAAGACACACTGCGTGGGATGGAAACCATGTCCAATATTGCTCAGGTGGCCAAGAACCTGAGACTCAAGAGGCCACCGACCTAAGAGAAAACCAAATACTATTTTCTGCTAAAGAAGCATAGCAATAAAATTACTCCTGATGATATTTGCCATATCCTTAGATCAGTGTCTTCTTCAGCCAATATCACAGAAGCTTACTTCTACAGTAGATAAGAAATAACTCAGAGATCTACAATGGACGATGTATAGAGGGTGAGAGACCTTGAAACACTCAGTCCCAAATGGGATATCTTCATCAAACCCCTGCCCTCAGGGGTCAAGGAACTATGTGGAAGACGAGGCAGAAAGATTGTGAAATTCAGAGGGGACAGAGGACAACAAAGAAATGGTCTCTTCCAGATACAATGGGATTGACAGATGAACTCACAGTGACTGCAGCAGCATGCACAGGGCCTGCACAGTTCTAAGCTAAATGGCGCTCCAGCACTGAGAGAGAGAAGTGAACACAAGCTCCCATCCCTAGCCAAAAAGTTATCTCCACCTGACAACCACTTACAAAGAATAAGGACAGTCTTCACTCCTCATCAAGGAAGCTTCTCTTTGCAACAGATGGAGACCACTACAGAAAACCACGATGAATGAAAAGGCAAAGTTGTTGATCCCAGTCTGAATGGATCCAACTACAGAAAAATATTCTCCATCACTTAAGGAAACATTTCAGAAGAGGAGGTGGGAGGATCTTTCATGTTGCTTCTGTTTTGCATCGTGATCTTGGCGTGTCAGCTTCTTTAGTTGCTTGTGTGGATGGTGTAGGATTATAGCCCACCTTGTGCTGAGCTCATGTAGGAACTGTGTATCTGGAACTAAGCTTTAGAAGTGTAGTCCTGGAGGGCAATGTTTGGGGGAACTCAACAAACAAAGCCAGAACTGAACGTCCAGAGAAAGACAAGGGTGTATGGAGGTGACATTAGCAGGCTTGACTCTACAGCAGTGGTTCTCAACCTGTGGGTTACGACCCCTTCAGAAGTTGCATAGTCAGATATTCTATATATCAAATAATTTATATTATGATTCAAAACAGTGGCAAGTTTACAGTAATGAAGTAGCAATGAATATAATTTTATGATTGGGGTCACCACGACATGAGGAAGTATATTAAAAGGTGATAGCATGGGGAAAGTTGAGGGCCGGTGTTCTAGGAGGTCTGACCAGTGAAAGGCAGTGCAGGGTCTATGACATGGCCGACATCTTGGTGTCTGGAAATGAAGTGTGCAGGCTTAGGAAACTTGTCATGGAAAGCTGGTACTAGGGATGTGTACCTGGAAGTAGACCTGGGTAGGTAGAGATGACACAAGTGAGCTTAGTTCTTGAGGGACTTTCCAAGAAAAGCCATTTCAGAAGCTCCATGTCTGGGGCTGGGCTTGGGAGGGTGTACAGCATGGGCATCTCTAAAGGTTCTAAAGGTTCTAAAGTTCTAAAGGTTATAGTTAAACTACTGAAGCTGATGTTTGAATAAGTCAGCACATATTTTTGTTGTTTTGTGTTTTTCATTGTTTTTTGTTTTGTTTGGGCTTTTTATTAATTCTTTGAGAATTTCATAGACTATATGTTGATTATATTCATTCCAGCTCCTCCCCTTAATTCCTCACAGACCTATTCACTATTCGCTATACCCTATTTTGTTAATTTAATAACCCATCAACTCTAATTCATGCTGTCTGTACATTTGGATTGGCAGCTATCCACTGAAGTACAGTCAACCTACAAGGAGCTTCGTATGGACGGATGTGATTGGCCATATATATGTAGAATGATATTATATCAAGATACTCCTCTATACACTCACATTTTGGATATTATTGGGACTTCATTATGGTCTCTTACACTGTATACTTCTTAAAATCATTAGTAAATATTTCTGTGGATGTATGCAAATATAAATACAGGAAACTCTAGGGTACAAGGTTAAAAGGGGAAAGTGTTCAATATGCAATATATAAGTATATAACAAAAAAATTAATTAGTCTCCTTTGAAATTATTTACTGTAACATTATTTATTTGCCGTAACTTTTTTAGCATAACATGGTATATTTTATTTCAATGTTGCAGTGTGAAGCAGAATAGGAAACCATGACAGTTGAAAGTGCTGTTGACCTTTTGGTTGCATTCCTGACCACCTTCATGATTGAAACACCAGCCTTTGCTTTTCACAAGGTGTTTCTCCAGGATTTAAGAAGACCTTACAATACAACCATTGGTGTAATTGCATTGATTATGGACTAGAGAAACCTCAGGGGTTGGGGTTACAAAAAATGTGCTAGTGTCACTTTAAGGCCTGAAAACAGAAATTTCCTCTTGGAGTAGTTTAACCAAGAGTGAATCCAAATTTGAATTCTCTTGCCTCTCTCTCTCTGCCTTCCCTCTATGATTTGTGGTCCCTGGCCTATCTGTAGCCTGTCTGTGGTGTGTAACTAATGTGTCCCTGTTGCCTGCCTGACCTGTAAGAGTGTTTTTCCTATCCACTCTTTGTTGTGCTTATACCTAACAAAGGGCTTTGCTCTGTATTACTGAACAGCATAGGAAACATGAGATGGAAGAGGAAACAGGAATACAGAAATCTGTAACAAGACTTAATAAGAAAAGTTACTCTACTGACTTCAACTGATGCAGAATAGCACTCAAACCATACACAGATAGTATTGACCCGTACCCACGTTGCTTCCAACATTTCTTGGCACATTAAACTGGCTAAGCATAGAATAGGACAGCAACAAAAGTATAGTCTTCTTTGATCTCAAGGCATATTATTTTCATGGCTGCAGGGTCTGACAAAAATCCAGTTCCTTTGAAGGCATGAGATATTTTCAGAAAAGTATGTCACCATAGTAAAGACACATAAAAAAGATATATATGAGTTAAAGTTACCAACTTCAAACTAATTACCTTGAAGACACAAGTTACTTCCCTGAAGCATTCAGATTAATAGGAAAAAACAGCATTATTTACTTCAAGTTCTTTGATGAAATTTGGGGGAGGTAGAAAAAGTAATGAGCGGAAGACTGCAAGCATTTCAAATATTTTGAGGTATTTGTTCCAGGGAAAGGAATGTTTAAAAATTCACCTTCCAAAAATGATTTCATAGGAATCATATCCCAGGCCTCCTTTGAAACAGGCTCTTCCTCTACAGTGGTAAGCTGTGTGAATTGAGGGAAAAGATATTTAATGACTCTTGAACAGGTTATAAAATATGAAATTAGTGATTCAGAATAAAATTAAAAGTAACCACCTTTGATTGAGGACATTCCTTAGAAAACTCTGACATGTCAAGAAGACCTATAATCAAATAAACACAAATTGAAAATACTGACTGTAATTTATGAAGAATTAATATGAAAGATAGCTATAACAGGTAACTTTCATAATGGCTATTAAATTTTGTTTTGATGGATTTTTACTTAGTTGCATTTTAGACAACTAAGGAATGTGACAGAAATATAATGGACAAAATTAAACCATAGTTGTATTTATACTTAAAATTATCCTCCAAAAAAGTGATCTGAATGGATGTAACTTAATAGGAAAGGCACATATATCAATGTGAGGTTTTTAACTGATGGGAAGAAAACTGTGGTCACAGGAAGAAATCATGACTATGAGGGAGCATTTCATTTACTGAGGCTATGGCTGAATAGATCAACACATATTTCAGGGGCATTCAAACAATACTCTAAGAGCTCTATTCATGGTCTCCATATCATAATCTATTTTTTGCAACACCAGTCAGTCATAAAACTTCAAAGAGGTGAATATTTTTGTATCAAGGTTTTCAAAATTGATCAATTTGGGTATTCACATACAGGATAATATTGCATAAAGATTCTTCTCAAGGGACACATATGTACGCTATTATTTAGACATTTATACTTCATTTCCTTTTTATGGTATACATGCCTTTTCAGTAAATACTTTTCAGGAGATATATGAACCTAAGCTACAAAAAGAGAGAGGATACAAGAAAATGTATATATCTCAAAATTAACTGTGTGTGTATGTGTGTGTGTACCAACAACTACAAAATTAATTAAAAATCTCTTTGTGAGATATGATAGTCAAACAAGAACAAGCTAAGTTATCACAGAAGAATTATAAAGTACTAATTTGCTACATCTCAGAGTAGTGTTTAATATTAGACATGTATGCAATAAATAACTCAATAAATAAACATCGCAGAGAGGTGTTTAATATTAGACATGTATGCAATGTGTCCTTTTCTCTCAATTATCTTATTTGGAGTACCATGAAATAGTCAAGTAGGATTTCATCAATTAACAATCTTATAAGGAAGTTAGCTATCATTTCAAAAGCAGATGGTGATTCTGCATTAAAATTAGTCTCAATTTAATCCTTAACATCAATGCCACCTATATTTTGATGGCTCAAATTTACAGAGAAAACTAAGTGTTACATAGTTCATCACATGACTATCACTCTTGGTTCCAATAACAAAAATCTCATTTTTATTTAAACCAACATATATCAATGATTTCTGAGATGGTATCTCTAAAATTCTGTATTGTTAACTCTAAATTTGCATGTTATTTCTTTTTTCCTGTATTGGTTAGTTTTTTTGTTTTGTTTTGTTTTGTTTCATTTTGTTTTTTGTCAACTTAAGATAAGCTAGAGTCACTGAGAAGAGGGAACCTCAGTTGAGAAAATGCTTCTTTCATATTTGCCTACAGCTAAGGCTTTGGGGAAGTTTCTTGACTGATGACTAATGTAGAACACCATAGATCACTGTGGGTAGTGCCACCTCTGGGGTATGTAGTAAAGCAAACTGAGCATGTGGGAGGAGCAAGCCAATAAGCATCTTTGCTTCATGATTCCTACTTCAGTTCCTGCCTCCAGGTACCAGTTTTGGCATCTCTCAATGAACAGTGAGCAGGGATACATAAGCCAAGTAAGCCATTTCCTCCTCAAGGCGCTTTTGTTCATGGTGTTTTATCACAACAAAAAAAGCAAACTAAGACCCTTGCCATCTTTAGCTCCACCTTCGTTCTAGCACATCTTTCCCTTTTGCATTCATTTAGTAAATTGATTCTACAAGTTCCTTTCCTTTTTATTTGGTGCTGATATAACTGGAGAAATTATATTCTCAAACATGTAGACAGATACGGAATTGGTAATCAAGACATCTTGTGATATTGCATTTTCTCTATGGCATTTCTATATCCATCCTCTCCATGAGAAATATTCTCAGAAATAATAACAAAAAAATAGGTTGTTCTTAGATTATGTCAACCAAAGGTTCTTTCTGGATTTCTTTAATGGCAAGTCTAGACACTTGCTGCTTGTTGTGTTTGGAACATCAACTACACCACTAGGCAATTTTCTAGAAATAAAGAACCTCAGAAAATTTGAACCAGTTATTTTGAACATTGTCCTTAACAGGTTGACCATGAAACTTTGAGAAGCTCTGATCTATAAGGAGTCTCTTTCAAAATTCCTTTACAACTTAACTCTACAAAACCCAGTATCTATTTGGTGTGATTTTCCTACCATGCCTCACAATTTGAATTAGCATATCATAAACCATGACCTTTGAATGCTCTTTGGATCTATTGGTGGCACTTTTGATCAACCTATAACTGAAGCCCCATGTTTTTCCTTTCCTTGATGCTATTATTGGCCCATATGGTATTATACTAAGAGTTAAGAACACTTTACACTGACATTAAATAATATATATAGCTGAGAAAGATATTGGTTGTACACAAAATATAGCACTGAAGAAGGATCTAAATATGCCAAGTCTTTATACATTCCCCAAAGTGAGGAACCAACACTATGAAAACACATTGTTCAGTTTCTTATACACAATTCTGTATTTTCACATAAGCGCTTCCCTACACGCTACCTTTCTTCATTGCCTTCATTGCCTCTTTATCCTTTCGCCTTTTTAATCTATCCCCGTTCTCCACCACTTCTGCTTACTTCTCAACCTTCCATAGGGGCAAAAAGACCTGATGGGCAACTCCTATCCCTCCCGCACACTTCGTTTAGCTTGACTTAATTACTTCTTTTTTGACATGCAAATTACAGCAAGTTAATATTTCCTGTTACTTAGTGATAAATAAGTAAATAAACCCTTTCCTGTTCAAGGTGCTTCTGGTCATGGTGTCTATAACAACAGAGACCTTGCAGTATATGTGACTCCTTGTGTTTCAAACAAATATTCTGTTAAAGGACTTTTTATTGCAAGATTAGTCACCTTTTAGCCATTCTGATAGGTGTAAGATGGAATCAGCGACACCACATGCTGGCGAGGATGTGGGGAGAGAGGAACACTCCTTCATTGCTGGTGGGAATGCAAACTAGTACAACCACTTTGGAAATCTATCTGGTGCTATCTCAGAAAAATGGGAATAGGGCTTCCTCAAGACCCAGCTATTCCACTCCTTGGAATATACCCAGAAGATGCTCCAGCACACAACAAGAAAATTTGCTCAACCATGTTCATAGCAGCCTTATTCATAATAGCCCGAACATGGAAACAGCCTAAGTGTCCCTCAATAGAAGAATGGATAAAGAAACTGTGGTACATATACACTATGGAATACTATTCAGCTATTAAAAACAAGGAATTCCCGAAATTTGTGGATAAATGGATTGAGCTAGAAATGATCATAATGAGTGAGTTAACTCAGAAGCAGAAAGACTCAAATGGTATATACTCACTTATATCTGCATATTAGCCCAACGGGCATGTCCCACGAAAGCCTTCACTTACCAGGAAACAGAGACAGAAGAGAGGACATACTAGTGGGACTCTAGATGTGAGATTCATGGGAGAAAGGCAAAGTAGAAGGACCCAGAGGGTCCTAGAAGCCTACAAATAGAACATTATGATAGGCAGATTTGGGCACAGGGGTCCCACTCAAACTAGGCACCAGACAAGGACAATACAGGTGGTAAACCTTAAACCCCTACCCAGATCTAGACAATGGACAGAACACTCTCCACAGTAGAGTGGAGAGTGGGATATTACTTTCTCACACACTCTGGTGCCTCACCTCTGACCATATCCCCTGGACGGGGAGACCTGATGGCACTCAGAGGAAGGAAAGCAGGTTACCAAGAAGAGACTTGATACCCTATGATCATACAGAGGGGGAGGTAATCCCCCTCAGGAACTGTCATAGGGGAGGGGAATAAGGGGAAAATGGGAGGGAGGGAAGAATGGGAGGATACAAGGGATGGGATAACCAATGAGATGTAACAAGAATAAATTAAAAAAAAAAAAAGATTAGTCACCTTTTTCCTGACATGCCACCATATTTTCTCCTCTTTGATATTTAGCCATTGATAAATACTCAACATCCTGTGTTTGGATTTGTTGAAAAATACTCTGTTAAAAAAAAAAGCATCAGTTATCAGTTACAAAACATTTTCTTGTCACTTTCCAGTAAAACCTCAGTTTTCTTTTTAAAAACTAATCAAATTTAATTTAAGGGGGCACAGAGAGAGGAAATTTTTGAAGGAAATGATATGTAGATCAGATCAAATACAGTATATATGTTCACAATTTTTAAATTTTAATTTAAAAATAAAACAGATTTAAAATAAATATGTATTTAAAAAGTATTACAAACAACAAAAATGACTCAGTATACAGACATATACATGCACATGTGTATATGTAATAATAAATTTTAAAAGGCTATCAACTTGAGAATGAGGAGTCATGAGAGGGGTTTGGTTTTTTTTCCTTTTTTATTTCTTTTATTTAATTGATTTATTCTTATTACATCTCAATTGTTATCCCCCTACTTGTATCCTCCCATTCCTCCTCCCTCCCACTTTCACCCTACTCCCCTCCCCTAGGTATGTGATGGAAGGGGACCTCCTCCTCCACCATATGGTCACAGCCTATCAAGTCTGTGAGAGGGGTTTGAAGGAGGATAGCTAGGGAAGGCTGGAGGGAGGAAACGGAAGACAGAAAGTGATGTAATTCTATTTCAATTAAAAACATATTCCCAAAAGTTTATATAGAGAGCCACCAAACAAATCTTCTAAAGCTGGTAAACACATTCATAAAAGCCCTAGGATACCAAACTAACATGCAAAGACCATGCCTTCCAGTGAGAAGCCGCGCAAGAAAGAAATCACAGAAATAGTTCCAGTCACAACTGTCTTTAAACAAATATTGTAATTAGCCTAATGAAGTGCACAAGTGTATAATGAAAACTTTAAGATACTGAAGAAGATACCAGAAGATGGAAAGACCCTTTTGCTGGGTTTGTTTTGTTTTGCTTTGCTTGTTGTTTGGGTTTTGGTTTGTTTGGTTTTGGTTTTTGTCAACTTGACAAAAGCAGTAATGGGAACCTCAATTAAAGAACTTCCATCATCAAGTTGGCCTTACGGGCACGTCTATGGGCATTTTCTTAACTGATGATTAATATGGAAGGGCCCAGATTACCACGGGCAGTGACACCCTTGGTCAGGTGGCACTGGCTTGTGTAAAAAAAGCAAGCTGGGCAAGCCATGGAGAAAAGCCAGTTCGTCCTGGATTTCTGCTTCAATTCCTACCTCAACACCTGGCTCAGCTTCCCTTGATGATTAACACTAATCTGTTATATGTAATAAGCTCTTTCCTCCTCTACTTGATTTTTTTCAAAACAACAACAAAAAAAACTAGAACATTTCATATTCCCGTGTACATACACATATGTGTGTGTGTGTGTGTGTGTGTATGAGAGAGAAAGAGAGAGAGAGAGAGAGAGAGAGAGAGAGAGAGAGAGGGAGGGAGGGAGGGAGGCGGTGGGAGAGAGAGACTGAATACCTGGCTTTGGCTTTGGAAACTCTAGCCCAGCCCCTGTGACATACTTCCTACAACAAGCTCACACTTCCTAATCTCCAAGAGTTATGACCCTATAAGCCTATGGGGGCTAGGGAGGAGAGTGTGGACACTGGAATGAGAGAGGCTGCCATAGGCTCCTGTCTTTGGATGCTTTATCACTGCTGCTTAGGGATCGGGGTGTAAAGCTCTCAGCTACTGCTCCAGCACATGCCTGTCTGCTTCCCGCCATGATGATCATGGGCTAACCCTCTGAAACTCGAATCAAGGCTTCAATTAAATGCTTTCCTTCCTTCCATGAAAGTTTTTTTGGTCATCATGTCTCTTCACAGCAATAGAACAGTAACTAAGGTGGAGTCTGGCAGGTGGATTTTCATCATGGAAGGATGGGTATCCAAGAGCGTGTAAGAAACTCCAAGGGGACTTGATAGCCTATGACCATATAGAGGGGGAGGAGGTCCCCCTTAGTCATAAACCTAGGGGAGGGGAACAGGGTGAAAACAAGACGTAGGGAGGAATGGGAGGATACAAATGATGGGATAACAATTGAGTTGTAATCTGAATAAATTAATAAAACAAAAAATATAAAATAAAAAAAGAACTCCAAGGGTCCAGGAAACCTCTTCAATTCAGATTGCATTAGGAAGTAGTTGCCCTGAAGTGTGTGCATCTGTGTGTGTGTGTGTGTGTGTGTGTGTGTGTGTGTGTGTGTGTGTGTGTATGTGTGTGTATAGACACAGAAAGGCAGAGAGACTCAAGTAATGTTAATTGTTAATTCCTGTTCTTTTTCTGCATGTCCTTCTATATTCAGAAATACTTTCTCTGAGTTCTTATTTCTGTTTATGCTATCATTTCAGTCATAAATTTAAATAAGATGCATCAATCTTTTCCCACCTCTGTCTCTTCAGGGTGTCCTATCAGAGTTGCCACCACATTTGAATATACCACTTTTCTCTATCTTGGCATCAAATGTGCTCATTTTATGAAGAAGTTGGGTTGCTGATCCTAGATTTTGCATATGTCTAGTTTCCTAGTTCTTAGCTGATATTCAGTAACTGAAAGTATTCAAGGTCATACAACTAAAATTGCTGTTGTGAGGCCTGAAACCAATATATTCAAGCAGCATATATTTTTCAATGGTTTTCTCCAATCTAAACACTGACATGAAATTCTCAAAGCATCTTGCACCAAATTTGGTCATGACACATTCTGGTGTCCAGTAAAGTCACTGGGTGACATTTTTAATATATCTTCTGACTCCCTTTATTGGAATAAGATAAGTTTGAAGGTTATTGATTGGAGCTTAGCACCATTGGCTCTAACAGATGATACAGTCTCTTTATAGGTAGTGGTGCTGATTTTGTATACCTGTGTTATCTCCCACACCAGAGATGCTGCTGGGGACCAAAATGAGTGAGAGTTACACATTGATCATACTGACTGGTCATATGAAACCTCAGTTTTTTAGTTATGTGGAATGATAGCCTTCTCTAATACATCAAATTGTGGGGTGATCCCCCTGAAATTATTAATACTTTAGAGTGCTTAGTTATCAGCTTCAAATTCGATCCATTCTTTAAGTGGGTATGTTTGCTATAAGAGTAAAACAACAGAAAAATTAAAATTTTTGAGATATACCCAAAGGTCAAGTTTAGCTGTAAGTTTCTTTCAAATTCAAAAACATTCTGCAATCCAGAACTAAGTAAATGGCATTAACACTAAACATTAACTCACAATCTATTGATTCTGGAAGAAATTTAAAAAATAACTTTCTCTGGCTCATTTTACATCATTTTACAATGAGGAACATCAAGTTTGTAATTTAAATTTAAATACTTAAATACCAGTGGTGAATTCTTTTCAAAACCATCTTGACTATTTGCTTCTTCCTCTGATATCAAGTTTACATCTGGTTCCTCTGACAAGTTCATATATGTAATTAAAATAAGCAAGAAAAAAACTTAAGTAACATGATAATAACTATTTCATATATAGAAAAGAAATAAACATTAGCACTAATACCAGATTTTTAATTTTTCAATTAGAATCTTTAAGTAGGTTTACTCTTCAACAGAATTACTGACCTATTTAACTGTCAAAAGCTTATATGCACTAGTTAGACAGCAGTCAAGTATGTTGTGTACACAACACACACACACACACATCTCCAAAAGTCTGTAACAATCACTCCATTAAACACCAATGAACCCACTTTTGAAACCAAATTGAAAAATATATATGAAAGCATTTATAGTCACAGTCTGCATTGAGTCACAAATTATAATCAATTATACATTTTCTTCTCTGACTATTCATTCTGTGTAATTATAGAGCTTGAAATTTATGTTGGTAAAGGTGACTGGTTATGGTCGATCTCTAAGATCTACTCTAAGATACAGTTAATGTAATTGACAGCTGAAAGGCTGTGGCCACTGTTTCTACAAGCAGACTTTTCTCCTGTGAGGGCTCCAAGGCATAGGCTAAGTCTTCTTTCATTAAGGTTCTCTTTCCCTAGATGATTATACTTGTTTTCCATGGCACTCCCCCTGTTGCTTTTGTTCATTTTTTCCTTTGTATCTTTGTGATTTCCATGGTAAATTATTTATTTATATGTCTATTCAATTTTTTCCTGGACTACATTGGCACTTTCATACATTGTCTTTGTATAAACAGCAATTATTCTATACTGATCTTGGAGTTGGACTTTAAATTTAAAAACTGGATAGAATATATATATATATATATATATATATATATATATATATATATATATATATATTTTTTTTTTTTTTTTTTAAGGATAAGGTGACAGAATGATGTCATTACCACTATAGGAACACCAAGAGATTTGGGTGGAAGTTATATTACGAAACCATACATAATTGCAAGAGTCTTGAACACTGATATTTTCAATTAGCCCATGTTATCGTCTGATGTGGACATGGAGCACTAAATGTGGCAGAGATGCCCATGTGCGGGATTCTTGAGTAAGTGCGTGGAAATGATTTGCAACAGAGCAAATTCAAGTTGAAGCAGACCCAAACTGAGTGGAAGTTTCCAGAAAAATTTGGACTATAATATTATTACCGCCCAAGAAAGAATAAATTTCATTCAGTGAGTAAATTTATAAGCATTGTTCCCTAGAGAGTTAGATGTTCTTCAGTACTTGACAAAGGGTGTGGAGCAAGATGTGAAATGAATGTGCTATTCTATGTAAGATGGCTTCGCTGGGCTTGTCCCTTTCCTAGCACATCTTCTGATAGTGAAGGAACTTGCAAGTGTGATAAGACATGAGAGATAAAACAACTAACTCAGGTTGCTTCTCCAAACTAGTTCCTTCACCTCGTAAATGTCTTCTGTAAAGTCTATGTCAATAGTAACACTTGTGTAACTTAAAACAAATTCTGCCACCTAATCTTGAAGAAAAAGGAAACAGAAGTAAGAAGTTTGTGGGGATTTCAAATATTTAGAGTATTTCTTTCCAGAGTAACAAGTATGGCAGAACTTACCCAGTTGTACTATCCGTGCTTCCTCCATCACTACTGCTTTATCTGAAACAGAATGCTTCTTTCTGTGGGTAGGCTGTAAAGGGTTGGAAGGAACAATTGAACAATAATTGTATATTTCATTTAATATGATGTAAAATATTCAAAGTAAACACATAAAGGTTATTACCATCAATGGTGGATATTCCTTTGCAGATTCTAAAAAGCCAAAAATATAATCAATGGTACATAAATAAGTCCATCAACCACACATTCATGCAGAGTTAGTACAGAACTCAGTCCCCTTGGCTATCTTTGTAAACGGCAACTTTATGTTAGGGCTTTGCAGGTTTTGAGTTCGCTTATTTTGCTTTTGGGTCTAGGTTGGGATCATAACATGGAAAATGCATATACTAAAGAAAAAATGAAATCCAGTTTTAGTTAAACTTGCTCAGATTTTCAAAATGAGATTATTATGTAACGTATACAGCAGAAATATAAAAGGCACATATAACAATGTGGATATGCTAAAAATGAAGAGAAAAGAAATCCCTAATCAAGGAAGCAAATCATGGCCCTGGGCTCATATTAACTGTCAAAGTTACTGTAGAGTAAAACAGTCTATAATTTAAAAGACTTCTGAGCAATGCTGGCTTTTTGTTTAGTTTTCTGTTGTTTGTTTGTTTCAACAAAACAAACTAGCATCACCTGGAAAGAGGGAATGTAAATTACTGAATTGCCTCCATAAGACTGGACTGTGGACATGTCTGTTGTGCATTTTCATAATTGGATGTTAGTGTGGGAGGTCCTAGCCCACTGTGGGCAGTGCTACCCCTGGGCAGATGGTCTTGGGTTAGATAAGAAGGCGATCTGAATGTGCCACGAGGAGCAACCCAGTAAGCAGTGTGTTCCTTCATGACCCTTGCTTCCGCTGCTGCGTCCAGGTGGTTTAGACTACCTGCTGCTTCCAGTAACATATGAGGGACACAACGGTGTAGTCCGGTTTGAATAAGAATATACTTAAGGCATCTAAATTACGTTCTTCCAAGTCTCCTCAGCATGAACTTTCACGCCTCCTAGGCAGCTTCTCACTTATCTAGACACAGGTTCTCGTAACGAACCACCTGTAGGTCTTGTTTCAATGTTATCCTAGTTAATGGATTATTATGACCACTTCTTTCATCTTTGTTCACATTTATCGATGATTGGCTTTGGTTAGTAGCATACATCAGCCTCTGTTCATATATGAGCATCACTCCAAATGACCTTTTCAGAAGATGTACTTCCTACCTGTTGCCTGTCTGTTTGTCTTTTCTCTTTTGGGGTCTGCTGCCACAGATACATTGCCGGATATTGGAAGATCCTCATAGATTCTCTGTTATAATAAGTAGAGACTGTGAGTTATGCCGAGTCCTCCTGATCAAATTCACGAAGGTGCTAAGTTTCATATTTTAAAATCACATAGATTTGAATATAAAGGAAGCATGAATTGAAAACTAAAGTGTTTGGAAATAGAACCTCATATGTGCTTTTCAGATCTATTCTAACTTTCCTCTTCATGTGCTCATTGACTATGTAAGCAGAATGAAAGGCCAAAGGAAAACGCAAGTAGACAATAACAGACGATTTACACATTTCAGTCAGGAATTTACATCTGCATATAAAATTCTACTTTGCATTCCCCCATAAAAATAAGAGAATTTTTCAAGAAAATACCTATACTTAAACACTGTATCATAAATGCCCTTGACATAATACAACATTGAATATTCAGGGTTTTAGGATCAGATATAATATGTGTGATAAACTGCTGTTTGCACAATCAGAACTGGTCATAAATTTGAAGTTTCTTCAGTTAAATAAAGGATAAGAATCTGTTTTTAATTGCTTACAGGTTGGATAAAATTGAGGAGCAGAGACAAGATGATGCATTTGAATGCACAACCGTGAGACAGGAATGGATAAAATGATTTTTTTTTAAGCTACTAGTAGCTGGGCGTGGTGGCGCACGCCTGTAATCCCAGCACTCGGGAGGTGGAGGCAGGCAGATCGCTGTGAGTTCAAGGGCAGCCTGGTCTACAAAGTGAGTCTAGGACAGCCAAGGTCTCAGAAAGAAACAAAGAAAGAGAGAAACAAAGAAACAAAGAAAGAGCTACTAGTAGAGAAATGAGCAAGGTATAGAAATATGAAATAAAACTAGCTAAGACTTTCTCTACAAAGAAGCCCAGATGTTCCCCAAACATGTCAAAGGTGTGTTTGGTGAGGTGGGCCTCACCACAGGAAAGATTCTCCAAGAACTCTTATCACCCATCACCACAAAATTCAGAAAGCGAGACTGTTCACATTGCTAAAACCCTAAACAGAAGGTGGTAACTCAGCCTTTGTAGATGGGAAAATGATGTGCAACTGATTAATGAAAATGGAATTTAATTCAGACATAAAGAAAAGAAGGTCATGAAGTTTGAAAAAATACATTAAGTGAAGTGGCCCACACTCAAAAAGACAGATGCCAAATATGCATTCCTAAGCAGATCCCAGCTTCTAATTTTAAAGAAGGGGAATGGAAAAAAAAGTAATAAAATAGATGAGAAATGAAAGAGGGAGGGAGAACTACTGAGGATGAAAGGGTCTGATGTGAGAGGAGAAAGGCCCGCCTACACTGTGTATGAAAACACCATAGCAAAACCTCTTTGAATACTAATCTAAAAATATTTAACTAAAAAAATTTGCAAAAGAAAATTCTTCATGTTATGGCTGACTAACGTTGCACAAGTACTACATGTGCATGCACAACCAATAAAGGAGAACTCCCAACATGATGACAATGAGTTTTGAAGTGACTGGCTTGCACAGCTCCCTTAGTTGCACACCTCTGTGTACATACAGTAAAGTGATTACTGTGAGGTTCATCCCACTCCCTGCTTCCTGGTTATGCCAGGTAAAAGCCAACTAAAGAAAAAACATGATATACTCTCCTCCTGCCCAGCCAGTCACCTTGATTAGATTCCACTTGGTTGGTATGTCTTCAGCCTTAAAAGCTACTTCTCACTCAGAAAAGACTTCTCTAAATTTAAAATTGCACTACCACCCACAACCCCGTCTTGAATACAAACTTTTTCAATGCTATGTAGATTACCATTATTTTCCTCATGTAATTCCCATTTAAATGTGCTTGCAGGGTACTGTTTGGGTATTTTCACTAGAAAATAGAATGTCTGGTTTATTTGGTGTTTAAATATCTAGCTAGTATATCACTGACCCTCAATAACAAAAATTATTTGGTATTGTCTTAGTTAGTTACTATTGTGATGAAATACCATGACCAAAGCAACTTGGGAAGGAAAGGGTTTATTTGGCTTACATTTCCATATCAGTGTTCATCATCAAAGGAATTCAGGATAAAAGCTCAAAGGAGGGCAGGAATGTGGAGGTAGAAGCTGACACAGAGGTCATGGAGGAGTGATGCTTACTGGCTTGCTGCTCATCACTTGCTCAACCTGCTTTCTTAGAGAACACCAGCCTAGGGATAGCACCACTCACAATGGGCTGGGCCAATCAATCACTAGTTAAGAAAATGCCTTACAGCCTTGGTCACATGGAGACATCTTCTCAATTGAGGTTCCCTCTTTTCAAATAACTCTAGTTTGTGTGTTAAGTCAACATAAGACTAGCCAGCACAGGTCTCAACACTTAAAATGTTTTCAGTAATGCCTCAAGGACTATTCACAGGATTTCTGTTGCAAGGTGTTCTTCTAAACATTAGAACTATATTTAATATTTTCTCACCTATAGAAACTCTCTACATTATGTTGTTCAAATAGGTTCTAAACCCCACTAGAAAGAACAGATCACACTTTCAACATTTAGTGATTTGACCTTCTTCATGCTGGGCTCATCACTGGTACCTTGTTAATACTTTTAACACATGCACAAGCCCAAGACTCAAAAATGAGCATCGTATTTATCAGGTAAAAAAGATATACAGACAGTATTTGTTATAATATCTCGATCTTAAAGGTAATAAACACAGGGAAAATAATGGTTCATCAAAGAATAAATGTTAGCCATGTGTTCCATAAAATGGTAAAAATGTTCTTTAAAATTCCTTTAAGACTAAGTATTAAATTATGATCCATTAATTTTTGGTTTTCTGAACCATAATTTCCTTTGGTCCATGCAACATTCTTGAAAAACAAAAATATTTATACCAGAAACTTTTATATTTACATACCAATGACTGGATATCTGTCCTGTCATCAAATCTACTGTAATCTTCATTTGATGTCACTTCTAATTCTGGCCCTACTAATAAATATATTTAGTTAAGCAAACTCTTAAGACATTTACACAAAAAATAGTCTTTATAGTGATAGATGGGGGTATCTTAATGTGTGTTCATAAGAATTGCATTTTTGGTTTTACCAATTAATTTGTATCCCTTTTAACAGGTAGCAGAATGTTGCTTCCAGTCACCCAGGATCGGGATCAACTCTAAATTTTGACAGATTGTAGATGTAAAAAGCATTTTTGAGATTCATCCACACATTCAACCACTCAACATAATTGAGGAAGTCATTGGAAATGAAAATCCAAAATATCACAGAAATGAACAAAAGCTCTCCTCTATTTCATGCTACTAACTTTTAAATAATCCACTAATTGTTTTCTTTAAAAATTGCCATCATTCTTCACACTTCTGTCTTGGTCAACTTGCTCCTTATATCCTTCATATGATATTTTTGTCCACTGATTGAACAGTTTTGTTCTATATTTTAATACTTAGTTTATCATAAAAAGTATTGGGTTCTGACTGTTTTGCTACATAAACAGATCATTTTCTTTGGTCTGTCTGAGTGTTTTATTGATTTTTCAACTTTTTTTTACCACTAGATGTACAAATTATTTATCCACATGTTTATTCCATTTTATCTACTCTGGAGGGAATAATCCTTTAAGTCATTCCAGTGTAAGCAGCCTTTATTTTGATTTACTCAATAGTCGTTCATTGTGTTCTTATTAGGTTCCCACATTGTATATAAAAGAATAATGGGTCTGTGGATGATTTTTTCCTAAATGTAAAAACTGTGTGATATATACAATATGAGGTTATCAGACATCAGCCAAGAAAGAGCAAGTACATGGAAGGCAGCAACAAGAGAGAACCCGTGTGTTTAATAGGAATCTAAAAGAAAATTGTTAGAAGGGATACCACCAGCAGTCTAGCCATTTCACAGGAAAGGAGAGACTGAGGGATGTGCTAAGAATACTGTGTTGGACACAAGTCATGAGAGCCATCTCTGTAGTTTAAAGAAGGTTGGACATTTTCATTTCAAAACGTCAGCATGCTAGCATTTTCAATGAAGACAGATCACCAAGCTGGTTGTTCAATGTGTGCATAAATGGAGGACAATATTTTTATAAGAAGCTACTGGAGCAAGAGAAACACTACCCAGACCATAACTGGTGGGATATTTATAGAAATACTTAAGTTATGAATTTATGAGTGTCTGGTTCAGGCCCTAAGTGAATAAGTGAATACATAAGTGAATAAATGTATAAGTAGTTTTGTGTCCTTGGAGAAATGGACGTTATCATTTGAGAAAACTATGAACTGAATAATGTTTAAGTTGCTTGCATTTGCCATTTTCTGGTGCACAAGTTTCTAGGATGAGGATTCTAGGTTGGCATTTTGTTTTGAATGACCTGATTTTTTTAAATCTACTAAACTCATAAAGCAATAACATCCCAGTAGAGTATTCGATCCTGAGTAAATTATGTTACTAGGATCTATGAAGCAACTGTATAGGTGTGTGATGATGTTTTGTAAAGCTTGGTGCCTCTACAGAGCAACTGAAGTCTCTCAAACACAGACTTGAGGTTAAGAGGAAAGGGAAGGCAAAAGATATGTCATATCACATTGTAATAGACCTGAATCCCATAATATATTAATGGCATGGAAATAATAATTATAAACCTATAATCACATACTCTATAGACTTCCTAATTATAATTTTTAAAAATTAACATTATTTATAGATGTAATTTATTACTATACTACTTACAAGGTCTTTGAAATTGTGATTTAAAGGGAGGCTCTTGATTTTCAGTTTGCTAAGTGAATCAACAGGGATATGGCAATTCACTCAGTCATCCAACTACAATTTTTGACTTGGAGAAAAACCTTGGACTTTCCCAATTACTCTCTATAAATCCCTGATGGCTATTCCATCAGGCAAACTTCATGGTATGACACATGAAAGAAGAAACGCCTGATTTAAAAAGTACATTTCTAATGCAATTTTCTGACCCTGAGAATGCCTTTCTTTTCAATTATCTACGTCAACAATGACCTCAGATATATTAGCTCAGTTTAATGGTTAGATTTATGTAGATTTTTTTAAGTAGGGATAAGAAGACTATGAGGTCATTTTAATGCCTCCTTTACCTGCTTCAATGGCGGGTTCAGTCTTTGTTGTCCACGCTTCTTTGAAAACAGAGTCTTTCATTTCAGTAGGAGTCTGGATGGATTTTCAAACAGGACATTTAGTAAATATTGCATACTTTACCCAACGGTGATGTTCATTATCCAGGATAAAGTGCAATAGTGATTACCATCAACTGAGCATGCTCCTCTTCAGACTCTAAAATGTCAAATGGACATCAGTCAATCATAAGTAAGTATCTGGAAGTCATCCACAGAGTCACCCCGAGTTCTTTCCAAATTGAGTCCTCACATTTTCCTTTAGAATGTTTACCACATGTTTGAGAGTTAGACGACTTTTAGTTTGTTGTCTTGTTTTTCTGATTGGATCAGCGATAATGAAGAAATGTTGTGGATTAAAAAAAAAGAAAATGGCTTTCAACAAATATTTTCAAAGAAGATTATGAATCCAGTGACTGTACCAGGAGCAGAACAGGCACAGGTACCAATGTGGTCAGCATGCTGATGGATGCAGAGAGAAATGACATCTGACCAAAAAAGCAAATCATGACTCTGAGGACATTTAATTGTCAATGATGCCTATAGAATGAGACGTTGTTTATCTCACTAAAACACTGTCAGCGTTTCCTATCTGTAGGGAAAAGGTGAAGTTTTTGTTTTGTTTTGGGTTTTGTTTGTTTGTTTATTCCTCAATTTGTGCCATAAATTAAGAAGGACACGCTAGTGGTAACTTCTCTAGTCATCTTTGATGTACTTTTCAAAAGTAAAGTTTACATCATCCCCCTTTGCCTACACTTGTGTTGTTGACTGTCACGACTGTATTTTTACATTTTAGTTTAGATATCCTAATGCTTCTTGACTCATCAATATAAAAAGTTACATGAATCACATGTACAGCGTGATATGCAAGATTTCATTAAAGTCAGTGTCTCCAAAAGATTATTAAAGCCTAACATAATGGCATACACTTTTAATCCTTGCCCTCGGGAGCAGAGACTGACAGATATCCATGAGTTCGAGGCCAGACTGGTCTACAAAGTGAGATCCAGGACAGCCAAGACTGTTACACAGAGAAACTCTGCCTCAAAAAAAGTATATTAGTAGGCATATCACATTTGTACTCAAAGAACTTCCATGAAATAACCATATGATGTAAAATATCATTTCTCTTACAACAAAATAATATTACTGTGTTCAAATTAATTTTCCTTGTCTACCTAACATCAATTCAACCTACTTCTCTGAAGCTTGAAAGTTACAAGGAGTGATTGGCTGGCATTTGCTCTGATCTACCATCTCTCTGTTTCCACCAACCTATACAACAGCAATAAAACAAAGATGGTGCCGTTGTTTCCAGCATTAAATGCTCAGCTGCCACATGAAGTGAGTTTTCTGAAGTCTTCCTAGCATATCCTTCAAGGTCTTACAATTTGTGTCTCTCTTTCCTTCTCTAACTAGACAAACTTCCTTTGAAAATAATCTCCTGAGCTCATGTTAGAGACACAGCGACCCAGGGACTCTGGGACACAATGTGCATTTGTAACACAGTGCTACAGGGCAAGCATTTTTAAAGCTTGAGAATTTCTAGTATGTAGACTTCTTCCCAATAACTTTCCCTGACTTACCTTTCTAGGGTCTAAAGCTTCTCTCTTCCAGTTTCCTCAATAATAACAGCATGAGCAATCAGATACTACTTTTGGGCATTTGTTTTCACTGTGTGTTCCCTAGTCTTTCCATTAGTAAGCCTGTGCTTTTCTTCCAGGTTCTATGATTTTGTCATACACATTACTACCCCTACAAAGATATAGTACATTGCGTGACATTAAACTTTCATGTGTATGTCTAACTACACATTTTATTTATCAGTGGTGCACAAAGCATGGCTTTGCTTGATGGGGTACTTAAGGCCTTCAGTGATGAAAACAAGCATACTGTTTATTCTGCTTCTTAAGCATGTTTAGGTACTAGAGGCTCATTTTATGTTTCTACAACACTTATAATACCATTCCATGCTTTGGCTGAAGTAGTCTCAAAACTCCCCCCCCCCATGTGTATGAAACCTAATTTCCCATCACTCACTCCCTGTACCCACTACTTTTCTTGTTCCTCATTCTCCTTCTATCCTTTCCCTTAATATCAGAATTCTTTGGATACTAGAAAACTGTAATGTAACTCATAATCCAGATCTTTTACTGATACTATCAATTTAGCTTGTTGCTAAAATTTGAAGTTATTCAACTTGATAGTTAAGCTTCTTATTTCTTACTAGATACTTAATAAGTAATATTTCAGCATCATGTGGCAATCGCCTGCTTTGTATCACAAAATTTTTTAATAAAATACTATTCCTACCTCTCATTTGTCCACTTATGTTATTTTTTTCCATTTGATATCCTGCACCAGGTAAATGACTAACATTTGTCTGTAGAATATGCTGCAGGATGCTCTGTTAAAATAAGTTTCAGTAACAAGTTAGATAAAAATCTTCTAGTGGCCTTCTGAGAAAGAAATATGATTTCCAACTTCCAAAGTAATTAAACTAGAAAATAAAAGTAGCACAGATAGTAAAACATTTTATAAAAATGTTTTAAACATTTGATGAGAATGTTTTATATGCTTTTATATCAATTTAATCTTTTTCTACTATACTACTGCTATGTAAACAGATCATGGAAGGCCAGGAGAAACAGATGCATATACACAATAGTGACTCACCTGCATATTTCAATAAAATTTAACCTAATTCTACTTTGCATTCCCATAAAAAGGAATATTCTGAAAAACACATATTTAGAAAATTCTTATTTTAAAAAAACTCGCTATAGTACAACATTTAGCATTTAGAACACTTCTCCAATTATAGAAATTGTCTTAAAATACAGAAGATATTTTTCCACAAAGAGATTTTCCATAAAGAGAACTCATGACTTATCATGTTGGGTATAAACAAAACACTGAAGAAGCTTTTTGGTATGTCTTATATAAAATATTTATTGGTTGGGAAATGCTTAAATAAATAATAAGTTAGAATTTTTTATTTATGCTGTATTTAAATAATAGCATGAAAACAGCAGATGTAATATGCAACTCTTTCATAATGAAAAAAAAGTCCAAGAAACATAGCAAGCCTTACTAAGAACAAGAGCATAAAGCTGTGTGTGTATATATGACCATGTGCATCTGTACAAATATACCAATTAAATTTAAAGAAGAGGAGTCATGAACGTGAGAGGAGGTATGAGGGGCACAGAAGGAGTTAGATGAGGTAGAAGGAGAGCTAAAAATGATATGTTATAAACTCATGTAGGAAGTTCTAAAAACAATTTGAAATTTAAATTTAAAAAGTAACAAATCTTTATTTGCAGATGATGTGGTTTTATTCCTCATCTAAAGAACCCAAAATCTCCACAAGAAAACTTCTACAGCTGATAAGTACATTCTGCAAAGTCACAGGATACAAAATTAAAATATATAAAAGAGCAACAGTCTTCCTATACATTATATATATATATATATATATATATATATATATATATATATATATATATATATATATATATATACTGAGAAGCATGCATGGGCTGGACCTAGGCCCCCTACATGTATGTAGCAGATGTATAGCTTGGTCACCATGTGGGTCCCCTAACAATTGGAGCAGGGACTGTCTCTGGCTTTGTTGCCTGTGTTTGGGTCCCTCTCTCCTAGCTGGGATGCCTTGTCAGAGGATGCACTTAGTCCTGCTGTGACTTGATGTGCCAGGGTGGGTTGGGCCCATGGGGGTTTTCTCTTCTCTGAGGTGAAGGAAAGAGGGGAGGGGGGGACAGGAGTAGGAGGATAGGACTGGGAGGAGAATATGGAGGGAGCTTTGATCAAGATGTAAAGTGAATAAATTAATTAATGGAAAAATTAATTCAGGAGTATAAAAGTAAAATAAATTTCAAAAGAGTAAGGAGGGGATATATGAGAGGGCTTTAAAGAAGAAAAGGGAAGGGAAATATTATAATTATCATTTCAAAAATCAAAAATCAAAAAAATGACACCATTCACAACAGCATATATGTATTTGTGTGTGCATGTGTGTGTGTGTGTGTGTGTGTGTGAGAGAGAGAGAGAGAGAGAGAGAGAGAGAGAGAGAGAGAGAGAGAATAAGTTTAGGTGAGGAAGTAAAAGACTTGTACAATAAAAATTCAAATTACTGAAAAATAGGATCTTCCATCTTCATGCACTGGTAGAATTAATATGAAAATGACTGTCATACTAAAAGCAATCTATAGATTTAGCATAAGCCCTGTCTGTATTCTAACACAATTCTTCACACATAGAAACTGAAAATGTGATCTTATTTCAGATGGAAATATAAAAAAATCCAGAATAGACAAAAATAATCTCATACAAAAATATAATAGAAGGTAGCATCATCCCAGATTTTAAGTTCTACTATGGAGTTTGAAAGAAAGACTCATTGATCAATGGAATAGAATTGAGAACCAACACATAAGCCCATATTCCTATAATAATATGGTTTTCAACAAAGAGATCAGTAATGCTATTAGAAAGAGATAGTATCTTCAATGAATGGTACTGGTCAAACTCAATAAATATATGTAGAAAGATGGAACTCAATCCTTCATCCTTAATAAAACTCAACTCCAAATGGATCACAGACTTCAAAATAAGACCTGATATCCTGAAAAAAAACATATGGAAACCTACTAGTGTAGAAGCTTCCAGGTGGGTGGATAGATGGATGATTGATAAATAGATTATGATAATGATAGAATTATATTTGATAGCTATATAATAGATTGATAGGTGATAGGGAAAGATGATTGAAAAATAGATAGATAGATGGATAGATAGATAGATAGATAAAAATAATATATAGGTAGAAGATACACAGACAGACATATAGATGATAGATAGACAGACAGATAGATAGATGATAGTCTGTAGCAAGGTCTGTCTATACCCCTATTAAACTCCAAAGATTAACTAATGAACAGCCAAGGCCCAGGAATTTTATATTTCTTTTAAGGTTTTCGCCAGTGCCTCCCCATAGATGCCAAACAATACCAGTATGATCTTTATTACCTTCCAGAACTTGAGAACAAGGCCCTGGTACTAAAAACCCCATATACTTGAGTTACAGAGCAGAGAAATAAAGCTGATACTGAGCCAGAAGCTTTATCCATACTGGCTAGTTTCCATCTCTCTAGAAGGTGCTATGCATGCTTGTGGAGAAAACAAAACCTCATTAATTACACAACTGTTAACCGTGAAAGCTACAATGATGGCTGGCCTGGCAAGACTTAATATAACCATGGCACAAGCGTTAAGAAAGTAACCAGTTTCTGCTTGAATTTAAGTCCTTCTCCACAACTTTAAACCCATACCTATAACTTTTGTCAGGTGAAGAACCCATGGGTAGACAAACCACAGGCCATAGGGAGAGTCTTTACTACTAGTGTGCTGCCAAATGGACATAGTAATTAAACTAACTTCAAATGACTTACTGTTTCAGATCAATGCATCCCTTAAACCTCATCCAAGAAGCTCCTATTTGTGGTGTATGGTAATTAACACAGATTCACAACAGATCAAACTGCAGAGACTACAGAATGCTCATCTCTAAAGAAAGTATATATACCATGCCCCTCCTTCCAAAGCTCAGGAGTTATCACAGAAGTAGTGGGTGACCACAAGGAAACTGTGTCTTCTGAGCACCATGAGGGAAGCTGCTCCTATGAACTCATGGCACCCACTTGACTGTACAAGCCCAAAAAACCAATCTCAGCATGGAAAGCAAAGTTGGGCAGCGAATCCTACACTGTTTCTCTGTTTATAGCTCCTGAATGTCTGCAGCACTCCAGTGGGTGACCGCACATCCAAAAATATTTGGATAGCACATTTTATTTGATGAGTTTTTTTTCCTTTTTATTAATTTACTTATTTACTTTATGTCCTGGTTGTAGCCCCCTAGTTCCTCTCCTCCCAGTCCTAACCTTCCTCCATCTTTCTCCATCCCCCCTTCTTTATTCTTCAGAAAAGGGGAGCCCCCAACCCCACCCACCCCAGCTCATCAAGTAGTATCAGGGCTGAGTGTGTCCTCCTCCCCTGTGGCCTAGTAAGGCAGTCTTGGCAGGGGGAAGTGATCAAAAAGCAGACAACAGAGTCTATGTCAGAGGCAGCCTCTGCTCCCCTTGCTAGGGGACCCACATGCAGCCTGAGTTAAGTAAGAACTGGAGTATACAATAAGTGATGTGAAATCTCAGGTAAAGATGATTCCTTGGGGAGTCTAGAAAACATACAGAGAAACTGGGCTTGGGAAGGGGTGACAGTTGCCTATGTGCCTCTCAATGGTAACTGCTGTTATCTAAAATGAAGGTGCACTAATTCCTAAGTACTGGCCGTAAGTGTTGTACTGCACAGAGAATTTGAAGATAAGTGGGTCAAAATAATGAGACTTCTCTTGCATTTCTATAGGCACTGACAACAGAGAGGTAACCAGACTTATTTGGCTGGCTTTAAGAGAAGAATCTCAAGCTCTTTTCTCTGGCTCTATACAAGTTATCCTAGCACGCAGAAGATGGGACTACATTTTCTTCAGGAAAAAAAAACTCAAAAACATAATAATCAATGTTGATGTGAATTTGTCTAAAACAAATTTTAATGTGTGGTTTTCTAACTTAGCATAATTTTAAACTCTTGCTTCCAAACAATGTCAGTGCACACATGGCTGTAGTGGAACGATGGTTTTATTAGTGACTAAAAAAATCCCATTTATACAGTGGCATAAATATTAGTTGCTTTATAACATTTGCCCACCTATCTTTGTCTACACAGCTGCTCCAAGCTATGTATGCACCTACCTTCATTTTTCTTCCTTCTCTATTGAATGTAATAAATAGATGGTTAAAAAAGAAAAGGAGGATACAAAAAGTTGGTGGGTAGGGAATTGGGATAGATCTGAAAGGAGTTGGGTAAGAGGTAAAGAATATGATCAAAACACATTTTATAAAATTTCCAAAAACCAAATATTTTTTTCTCAAGTTTGGCTATAAATTATTATGGAGCTTAAGAATATTCTAAAGTTTGAGGATTTGTTGTTTTTGTTTTTATTTTGAGGTTTTGTTTATATAGCCCTGGATGTTCTGGAACTCATTATATTAAATTTTATAACAAGGTAAAAATGTTTCAAATATTAAGAATTGAGTTATGATTTATTGATTCTATCAAGTAATCTAAAATATGGCTTCATGTGGCTAATGCCATACTACTAAGCAAAGAAGATAGTTAAAATTGAATAATTCATACCAATGGCTGAACATCTTCACTTTCATCAGATACATCTTCTACTGACATCAATTCTAACTCTGGTTCTGTAAGCAAATAAAATTATTTGATTAAGTTACCTAGAATTAATATAAATCAATATTCTGTATAATAGTAGGAGTGGTTAAATTACCTAAATAGAATTATATTGTTACTTTCTGATTAAGCATATAGTGAGCTGAATATGTCTAGTAATCTAAACTGTCAATCATTCACTCAAATATAAGCAGCAGAGGACACCATGCTCAACACATAGGAACATCCTAAAATTTGCACATAAATTTATCTACTTGTCTAATGAATCCAAATGAATTAAGCTTCCAGAAAGAATTTTCAAGTGCCCTAGTAACAAAGTCACCATGTGCATTAATTTTTACCTTATAATGCTACATTTTATCCTATGATGTTACATTTTTAAACAATCTGCTAATCATTTTGATCACAAAAGAATAGCTAAGTCATACTTTTTGTCTGTGATCACATGGTTTCTGACATGTGAAAATGTTTTTACCCACTACCCAACAAATTTCTCCTTCCAAAGCTCAGACTAATGCATGGAGACTTTCCTGGTTATAGTTTTTCTTTGTCTTCTTCAGTTCATCAGTAACTTTATTTTTTTGATAGTTTTATTTTTTAATATATTTTATTAATTTATTCATATTACATATCAATTGCTATCCCATTCCTTGTATTCTCCCATTCCTCCCTCTCTCCCATTTTCCCCATACTCCCCTCCCCTATGACTGTGACTGATGGGGACCTCCTCCCCCTGTATATGCTCATAGGGTATCAAGTCTCTTCTTGGTAGCCTGCTATCCTTCCTCTGAGTGCCGCCAGGCCTCCCCATCCAGAGAACGTAGTCACATGTAGGGCACCAGAGTTCATATGAAAGTCAGTCCCCACTCTCCACTCAACTATGGAGAATATCCTGTCCATTGGCTAGATCTGGGTAGGGGTTCGAAGTTTACTGCATGTATTTCCTTGGCTGGTGCCATAGTTTGAGCAGGACCCCTGGGCCCAGATCTGTCCATCATAATGTTCTACTTGTAGCTTTCTAGGACCTGCTGGACCCTTCTATTTCCCCATTCTCCCTTGCTTCTCTCACCTAGAGTCCCAATAGGAAGTCTTCTCCTCTGTCCCACTTTCCTGGTAAGTAAAGACTTTCGTGGGGCATGCCCCTTGGGCTAGTGTCCAGATATAAGTAAGTATATACTATTTGACACTTTCTGCTTCTGGGTTAACTCACTCATTATGATCATTTCTAGTTAGACTTCCTCAAGACCCAGCTACTCCACTCCTTGGAATATACTCAGAAGAAGCTCCAGCACACAACAAGAACACTTGCTCAACCATGTTCATAGCAGCCTTATTCATAATAGCCAGAACCTGCAAACATTCTAAGTGTCCCTCAGTAGAAGAATGGATAAAGAAACTGTGGTACATTTACATTATGAAATACTACTCAGCTATTAAAAACAAGGAATTCCCAAAATTTGTGGACAAATGGATTGAACTAGAAATGATCAGTAACTTTTCGAGTAACTGTAAATCACTTCCCATGCCCCTCCCTTTAACCCCTGCACTAAAGCTCTCAACCTTTTACATCATCCTTTTTACAGTCAGTTTTTCTTGATTTTACACAATAATTATTTTTGTGCCCTGATAGGAAATGGCATGACATTTTGCAGAATAGAAATAAAATATTAGGGATGGATTTTTGAGAGTTGGTGGGTGATTTGACAATTATGAGATAAGGTTGGGGCAGATACAGGATTTTCTGGACAAGGGGAGGGAATAAAGAAAAAGAGTAAGTGAAACCAGGGCACATTGATAAGAAGTTTTGGCAACACATAAATTCAATAATGTAACATTGTAATTACTGATCTGCAGTTAGTTACAGATAGATAGGACATCTGACTGGTTAATAGCACTGATTCAACTAATAGAGAAAAAAAAACAGAACACACATTAGATATAGGCGGCAAGCTGACTGGATGCCCTAGTAGAAATGAAATTGCTTTTCTTGATTTTTTTAGGAAACAATATGCTACAATGTGCACAAATTAACTTCCTAAGCAAAGTGAGTGTCTAGTCTAAGCCTCTCAAGTATCTAGATTGCAGGTGTGCACACAGTGCCCAGTTCTCCAGACAGCATTACATTTTTACTGTGGAGAAGTCTCATGAGAACTGTAAGCATCCTCGGAAGATCCCTATGACAGGGATCCCACTCTGGAAGTTGGGGACACTGAAATGCAAAAGTACAGGCACCTTGCTGAACTTGAAAAGATTTAAAAGATAAAATCTCTTTTTAAAAGCATGGGTGCTAACATAACACCCATCATTTGTAACAAATCAACTTGGCAGAAAAGCAGAATTAGGATGGCCAAGTCTGCAAGCTTTTCAAATACTTTATTTCTGCCCGAAATGGCTACTTTACGAAGAGTACCTGGAAAGGGTGGCAGCAGCTCAATCCTCTCCACTGCTTCATCTGCAACAGATTCTCTTACTTCAGTGGAAGGCTAAACAAGTTTTAAAAGCAGAGTATTTAAGTGTTACAAATATGTATCACAGAACACGTATTTAATAATTCATGATAAAACAAAAAGCTTATTACCTTTAAAGATAGATCTTTCTCAACCAGTGCTAAAAAGCAAAGGAAAATATGATCATTTCTATGTCAATACAACACCATGTTCATAAACAGTTAGGATGGAATTAAATTCTCATTCTTAACTTTCCAATTATTTATTTATTCATTCATTCACTTTACATCCTGGTTGTAGCCCTCCCTCCCTACCTCCCAGTCACCCCCCCACTTCTCCCCTCTCCCCCATCCCCCTTCCCCTATTCCTCAGAAAAGGAGAGCCCCTCTCTACCCACCTACCCCAGCTCATCAAATCACATCAGGACGGAACATGTCCTCTTCGCCTGTGGCCTGGCAAGGCAATCCCACCAGAGGGAAGTAATCTAAAAGCTGGCAAGACAGTCCATGCCAGAAAGAGCCCCCTCTCCCCTCAATAGAGGGCCCATATCAAGCCTGAACTACCTATCAGCTACATTTTGTAGGGGGCTAGGATCAGTCCATGCAAGGCCCTTCATTGGTGCCTCGGTCTCAGCAAGCCCCTCTGGGCCCTGGTCAGTTGGCTCCGTTGGTCTTCTTGTGAAGGTCCTTTCTCATCCAGGTCCTTTTCTCCTTCTCCCCACTTTAATACTACTCAGCTGTTAAAAACTAGATTATGAAATTTGCAGACAAATAGATGGAACTAGAAAAGACCATCCTGAGTGAGGTAACCCAAACCCAGAAAATCACATATGCTGTGTACTCACGTATGAGTGGATTTTAGCCATATAGTACAGGATAAACATACGGCAATGCACAGACCCAAAGAAGATAAGTAACAAGGAGGATCCGAGGGAGGAGGCTTAAATCTCACTCAGAAGGGGAAATAGAATAGACAGAAGTAGTGTTTGAAGAGAGGGAACAAGAGAGGAGAGGAAAAACAGAGAGATAGGAGGGTGGAGATCAGACCTGGGGAGAGCAGGGGTGGGAGGACAGAAGGGCCTGCAGAGAAAAGAGAAACTGCGGGAGGGCGCATCTCTGTGACAAGCTGGAGACCTGGGTCAGGCTAGGCTCCCTGGGGGGATATGAGAGGGACTCTAGCAGAGACTCCTAGTAGCAGGGGCCATAGAGATGAAGAGGACACCCTCTAACTAGACAAGTCTCCTAGTAGAGGGAGCGGAACAACAACCCCCACACACAAAAAAACTTTGACTCAAAATTAACCCTGCCTACAAGATGTGCAGGGATAAACACAGAGCAGATAGAGCAGAGACTGAGGGAATGTCCGACCAATGGCTGGCCCAACCCAGGACACACTCCATGGGACAGAACCAACCCCTGACACTATTACTGATACTCAGCCATGCTCGCAGACAGGAGCCTAGCAGTTGTCCTCGAGCCTCAGCAGTGCCTTGAAACAGATGCTGAGGTGCACAGCCAAATCCTGGGTGAGGCACAGGGAGTCTAGCTTTCCAGTTACTACTCTACGGTTTGAATATTAGGAGATTTGTACAGGTCTTGACAGTAACATAACTGAAAACGTACTCATGACATTAAAGAGATGGCTCAGTGGTTAAAAGCACTTCCAGAGGACCCAAGAACAGGTCTCATCACCCACATTAGGTGATCCAATGCCATCTCTTGACTCTTGCTGGTACCCTCATACACATGGCAGACATTCAAATAGATACACAGACATGAGCAGAAATTTAAAAATAAATAAAATCTGTGCAAAATTATTTTTTAAAAAATACCAATTTTGGTATGACACACATGAAACTGTGGTGTTTATCATTTCCCAGATTAGAATTGTGTGGCAGGGTTTGTTACTGTTTGAAGGACAGATAATGTACATTAAATAAGACACATTCAGAAAGGCAAATATCACACATTTTATCTCCTGTATAGCATCTAGACTTATATATGTATAAATGACATAAGAGTAGAGATGTTGTTACTCTCAGAGAAGAGCCCAGGAGAACAGGATAGGGTAGGATGAGAGATTTTTAATGAGGAACAAATATGAACAAAGTAAAGATACACTCTGAAAATGTTGTGATTGAATAAATTATTGAATCTCTAGAATTAAAAATAATTTTAGTGGCTAGGCGTGGTGGCGAACGCCCTTAATCCCAGCACCTCTGTGAGTTCGAGGCCAGCCTGGTCTACAAAGTGAGTCTAGGACAGCCAGGGCTACACAGAGAAACTAAAATAAATAAATAAATAATTTTAGGGACTGAAGAGATGGCTCCGTGGTTAAGAGCAGTAGCTGCACATCTGTTACATAGGTGCAGATGTGCAGTGTGGTCAACATGTGAGTTCTCTAACAATGGTCCCCCTTGGGGACCTCCCCTTCTCTGAGAGGAAGGATGGGGGAACAGGGAGAAGGAAGAGGAAGCAGAAGGGTGGGACTGGGAGGAAGGAGGGAGAAGGCTGGGATCAGACAGTAAAATGACAAAATAACTAAACAGATGAGAGAGAAAGGGGAGAGGGAGAGGGAGAGAGAAATGAGAACTAAAAAAAAAAAAACAAATAAAAAAAATTTTAAAGCACTGGTTGGTCTTGCAGGGGACCTGAGTTCAGTTCCCAGCATCCACATGGTATCTTACAACCATGTGTGACTCCAACTGCTAGGAATTCAGTGCCCTATTCTTGACTCCACTGGTACTTTCACTCACACAGATATGCACATACACATAAATAAGTAATATAATAAATCCTTTCGAATAAATATAAGCAAAATAAAAACAATTTTAAATTTTGAATAACACAGTCCTCTTTATTCAATGGTTGATTGTTATTTATAACTGTTATCCATTCAACAAACATCTTCAGTGTCTAATAATTATTGGAGAGGTGAGTAAGTGATTGCAGTGTACTAAATTTTAGCATTCCTGCAACCCACCACTTTTCACAGAAGCAGCAATGACCTCATCTTTAGTTTTTTGGGGTGTTTTGTTTTGTTTTGTTATCTTTGGTTTGAATACACATATATGAAGTCATCTGAACTAAGTTCCCTTACACTCCCTGATTAACTCATTCTTTCCCAGAATAATTCTCGCTCTTTCTGCCTAAAGATGCTCTTTACTTTTCGCACCCCGCCCCACCCTTTTGCTTGTTTTGAGCTGGGGTTTCCTGTATCCAAGGCCAGCCTTGACCTCCCCTTGTGGCAGATAATGACCTTGAACTTCTGATTCCCCTGCCTTCATCTATGTTCCCAGAGAGGCCCCACCTCACATATGAGATGCCGGGGACACAGGCCTCCTGCACACCAGGCAAGACCTCTGCTGGCTGAGCTTCATCCCCCAGGCCTCCCTCTCCATAACAAAAGTAATTTCTGATCTTCATACTTCCTACTGTTCACTCTTCCTGTGGACTAAACTTCCTATTTAACAAAATCATTTGGGGATTGCGATTTCTGCCTTTTCCTGTCTTTGTTTCTCCTATGCTGCCTATAAACATGACTTGAAACAAAAGTAAATGCATTCTCTGTCTTAATTTTATTGCATCACAGTGATATGATACTGTCACTAAGCAGGTGGCTGATGCATGGTAACTGAGAGCCTACTGCAAATGCAGAGTCTCTGAAGGGGATGCCTTGAACCACCTTGCCTAAGCTGAACAGTGTCTCCGTGTTTATACAAAGTATGAGAACCACTGGCTTCTAGGAAGTCAGCTTCCGCAGTCCTTTAGTTTAGCTTGTATCTTTTTTTTATTATTATTGTGTATACAATGTTCTGCCTACATGCACACCTACAGGCCAGAAGAGGGCATCACATCACATTACAGATGTTTGTGAACCACCATGTGGTTGCTGGGAATTGAACTCAGGACCTATGGAAGAGCAGGTAGTGCTCTTAACCACTGAGCCATCTCTCCATCCCTAGCTTGTATCTTTTAATCCAGCCTGTAGTTCCTCCTAGTCATGCCTGCCAATGGTTTGCTGAACTTCCTGTAACTGGGCCCTCACTTCCCTTCCTTCCATGTCTAGCTTTGTCCTATGTAATATACCGTCTAGCAAAGCAGCAACATTTCACATGACACTGTATTCCATATACATGACTGCTCACATAGTTTTATATTCACCCGTGTATATCAGACTTACCTTCTAATGGTCAGATACCTGATCATTGATGTCTTTCCAACAGTGAGGAAAAAGACACGCAGAGTGGGGGGAAGTCTTTCTATTCCTACTGTTACTAGAAAACCCACCTTATAGACTTTTCTCACGTTTCTGCTACCCTGTCCTTTTCCACTAAAGAATTACTTCCTTTTCCTCCTGTCCAATTACACATTTGATCCTTTTTCCTTCATTTACTCCCTGTCTTCCTGCCTCTCTATCCTTCACGCCCTGTACTCATTCCCCCTCCTTATGTACCTGTGGCTCATGATTACAAGCATATCTTGAAATGATCATCCTAACTTAGTGCCTTTAAAGTGACTTTCTCAGTTTAACATGCTTCAGAAAGGTGAGATGACTCACAACTCATCGGCCCTTCACGTCTCTCTTTCATTGCTGTCCACTAAAAGGAAATTACATTTGGTTATTAGATTACCAATGTTCATTCTACAAAACAACGCTTTTACCAAGTAGAGGGCATACCTTCCACTGTTTCTTTTCCTCTGCTTTCAAATGTTTTGTCTGCAGCCACCAATGAAGGGCCAGCATAGGTAGGAGACACATTCTCTGAGATATTCTGCTAAAAATAACATAAAACTATTTGTGTAAAATTTCTTTAAATGCTTTAAGATATGTGGGGTGGGTTTTTTTGTGGGATGGGGGTTTTTTGTTTTGTTTTTTGGTTTTTGTTTGGTTTTTGTTTTTGTTTGGTTGGTTTTTGTTTTTGTTTGTTTTGGTTTTTGGTTTTTTGAGACAGGGTTTCTCTGTGTAGCCTTGGCTGTCTTGGACTCACTTTGTAGACCAGGCTGGCCTCGAACTCACAGTAATCCACCTAGTCTGCCTCCCAAGTGCTGGGATTAAAGGCGTGCACCACCACCACCTGGCTGGGAATTGTTTTTTAAAGCAACATGTTTAAAGCCTCAGAGCTTCAGTGCCAGACCTTGTGCATGCCTCTTTCGAGCAAGCCTGTCCCTGCAGCTTTATGTGGCAACTCTTATATGGCTACTAACTCTAGGAACCTGACTCAAAAACTCACAAGAGAACTGTTCATGGGCATGACACTCAGGTGCATATGTCCAAAGAGGAGCTACCATTATGCCACCTAACTCTTAGATTCCACATCAAAAGGAAAGGGATATTTTTTTAAGTATGCGTTAAAGTAAAAAACAGTCTTATAAAATGGTTGGTATATTAAAGCAGTAGACATTTCAACATTTCACATGGCTGAAATTGTTTCAGTGTTAAGGCCTGCAAGATGGCTCAGCAAGCAAAGGCATTTGTTAGGAAGGCTAACACCTGAGTCTGAGCCAAAACACCCACACACGGTGGAAAGAAATTACTGACTCCTCAAAGTTGACCTCTGACCTCCACATGCTCATTGTATTACATGCACACATGCACACATGCACACACACACACACACACACACACACACACACACACACACACTGCAAACAGAGTAATAAATAAATGAAATGAGAAGATATTTGGCTTGAAAATCTACTTCTTTGTGTAGTAGTTTGTACATAAACAGAGGATTTTAGAAACTGGGTCATGTAGCAGAGGCTTCCTAAACCATTTTGTTAGTATAAACCTCCGACCATGGCTTAGAAGTGTTTGCTGTTTGTTTTTCTATTGTAAAACAATAATGTAACCCCTCATCTGCAATAGACAATGTAGACATAGCACATGATGGATTCTTAATAACAAAGACATGTTGAAGGTCAGGATATTTGAGAATTCAGACTATCTGAAGACCTGTCCTGGCAAACTGTGTAATTCCCACAAACAGCACTGCCGTCCACCTGCCCTCTGACCCCCGCCACCATCACCTGAAGACCCGATACTTCATCTGAATGTACCCCAGGCCTGAAGAGGCTTAAAGAATATTTACAGCCAATCCTCAAATAATTCAAAAAATAGAGAAAAAAAGTATTTCTAAACTCCTCTTATGAATCCAGATAAGGAAAAAAATTTAAAGTAAAATTACAAAACAATATCCCCAATGAACACGATGCAAAAATGTTCAACAAAATATTTGTAAACACTATGTACATATTTCAAAAAATATTATCCACCATGACCAAGTTGGCTTTATCCCTGAAATGCAGTGATAGTTCAACATACATAAATCAATAAGTGAAATAAGGCACATAAATAGACTTAAAGAAAAAAATCCCAAGGTCATCTCAGTAGATACAGGAAAATCCTTTGGTAAAATAGAACACGCCCCCATCATAGTAAATGTAGAGCTACAGAGAACAAACCCTAACATAATAAAAGCTATATATAAGAAACCCACAGTCCCCAGCATTCTAAATGGAGAAAAGCTTAAAGCAATCCCAGTGACGTCAGGACAAGACAGACCGCTAACTTAACTCTTTTTCAACACTGTGTTCAAAGCACTAGCTGGAGCAATAAGGCAAGAGAAGGAGATTAGAGGAACACGAATAGGTAAGGAAGTCAAACTGTGTCTAGTTGCAGGTAACACAATGTTATACATTTAGAGATTCCAAAACTTCTATCAGAGATGATAAACAAAATCATCAATGTGGCAAATCATGAATCAACTTACATGGATTAATTGCTTTTCAACAACAACAAACATACAGAGAAAGAAATAATGGACACTTTCTCACTAGCCTCAAAAAAACTAAAATATCCAGGAAATAAAACGAGCCAAGAAAGCACAGGACCCCTACAATGACAACTTTAAGTCTGTCTCATCTGGGCTAGCAGTTCTCCCTTCAAGATCCAAAGACCAACTAATAAAACCCCAGTGTCAGACATGAGAAGCCCTCTTGTGAGTTGTTGGCCAGGACTTTCCAAAAGACTCCCAAAGCATATAGTCTAATGCTATTGCCCTTGCTTACCCCCCGCCATGTAGGAAACCTAAAAACACCATCCATTTCAGAAGCAGGGACCAGACCTGGAACTGAAATGAAAGCCCCCTCTCTGAAGACTAGCTTTCAAGGTACCAGAAGGGGCCATGCAAGTTTCCAAAGGAGGGAGACAACCAAGAGTCCTACCCAGCTAAGACACAGATAGACCACACTAGTGGTCAGCTTGGCACGATAACCCTAAGAGTGCAGTAGTGGCACACATGACTTGGTGGCAACAAACAGCTCTTTAATTGGATGTGAGACCCACTCAACAAGCAAAATGCCATGCCTGGCACCGAAAACCTAGCTGATTACTCAAGGTAGCGAAGGCATGGTTATTGGAGGAGACTTTGCACTCATTAACATACTAAACCAGCATCATCTCTAACAACAATTGCACTGGCTAGTTTTATGTCAAACTGACACGGGCTAGAGTCATCAGAGGAGTAAACCTCAATTGAGAAAATGTCTCCATAAGATCAGGCTGTAGGCACGCTTGTAGGGTATGTTCTCGTCTAGTGATTGGTGGGAAAGGAGCAAGCCAATTGTGGGCGGGGCCTGGGTTCTAAAAGAAAGCAGGCTGAGCAAGACATGAGAAGCAAACCAGGAAGTAGCACCCCTCCGTAGACTCTACATCAGTTCCTGTCTCTAGATTCCTAGCCTGTGTGAGTTCCTGTCCTCGCTGCTTTCAATGATGAACTCGTATATGGAACTGTGAGTAAGATAAATAAACCGTTTCCTCCCCAACGTGCTTTTGGTCCTGGTGTTTCCTCACAGCCATTAGTAACCCTAACTAAGACAAGCTGATGCTATAATAGTGGAGTCTTGCTGGGACAGACCCAACTGTGTTATTTAGGGTAGGATTGTGGAAGGATTTTGGAACTTTGAGCTACAAAAGCCATTGAGTGTTGAGGTGCTTCAAAGATAAGAATGTTGAGAACAGCACAGATGGTGGAGATTTGGCTTGTGAGGTTTCAGAGGGGAGCAAAGGCTCTACTAGGCCTTTTGTGTGAAGAATCTGTGATATCTGATCAGCTGAGGCTGAGGAACAGGCCGTGACTAACAAGAGACCAGAACCACTAAAGTAAAACCCTTGTTGTGATGGGATATTATATGCTGGTCAGCTGGAACTGAAGACCAGCATCACTGAGGTGAGGTCTTATTAGAAGTTTCCTCAGGGTCAGCGCATAGAAGCTATGTTCCATACGTGGCCACGGCTGTACCTCTTGCTGGCAGCTGAACTTGGTAGTGTAAGAGTCACCTACATAGTACTGGTTTTGAAGGCATGAAGGGGTCATGGAGAGCAGTTGAGGCTTGGCACTGTGTGGTAGGGTTGGAATCCTTGAAGGGAGCCCAGGAGAGGCTGTTGGTGCAGCCCAGTTTAAGCAAGACATCCCACCAGTTTTGGAGATGCAAGTACCGTGAGATGACCACCAAGAACAGCAGCAGTGGTGGAGTGGAGCAGGAAGGATCTAGAAAATAAACCGTGCTGCAGAAGGCAGAGCAGGAAACCCAGATGATTAGACATTGAGTTATTTATGCTGTTAGAGTTTGGTTTTGCTTTGTTCAGATTGTGACTGTGGCCTGTTTCTTCCCTCTTGAAGAAAGCATTTTTCCTTAATTTTGATTTTTCCAAGAGCTGAAAGACTTTTTACTTTTTAAAGAAATTTTGCATTTTTTAAAAAAGCTTGAATATTTTAAAGAGACTTAACTTTTAATGTGTTTGAATTTGTAAAAACTGTGAGACTTTTATTATTTATGTTTTATATTGTAATATTAATACTAATGTGTGATCTTGGGGACAAATGAGAAAGGACAAGTTCTAATTGAAAAATGATGTGTTTGTGTATTAAGTTGACAAGGGGTCAGCTGTACTGGCTAGTTTTACGTCAGCTTGACATAAGCTAGAGTCATCAGAGGAGAGAACCTCGGTTGAAAAAATGTCTCCAGTAGATTGGGGTGTGGACAGGCTTGCAGGGCATTCTCTTAAATAGTGGTTGATGTGGAAAGGCCCATTGTGAGTGGGGCCATCCCCAGCCTGCTGGTCCTGGCTTATATAAGAAAGCAGGCTGAGAAAACCATGGGAATCAAGGCAGCAAGCAGTACTGCTCCATGGCCTCTGTATCAACTCCTGCCTCAAGGCTCCTGCCCTGAGTGTGTTCCTGTCCTCATTGCTTTCAAAGGTGAACTGCTATATGGAACAATGAGAGACACAAACCCTTTAAAAACAGATGCTGAGACTCACAGCCAAACATTGGGTGATGTGTAGGGAGTCCTATGGAAAAGTGGGGGTGGGGCAGGAAAAATGACCTGGAGGTGACAGGAGCTCCACAAGACCAACACAGCCCAATTAACCAGGGCCCAGAAAGCTAGTGTAAAATGAGACATCGTCACGAGGAAGCTAGTATGAAATGTTGCACAAAGGAAAAACGGGATATCCCAAGGGTGTCCCAGACCAAGTGCTCAGAGGCCTTGGAACTGATAATCCAGTCTCTTCAGAAAAGTCAGGTTTCCAGGAACTGAAACTTTAACTCCTTCACGGCCCTGACCCCAGTGCCAGATCCAACATTGCCCAGTCTGCCCATGGGCAAGGAGGCAGAATCCATTCATCACCTTAAGCTCAAAACATCACAGAGAATCTCTTGAAACATCTTAAATGCTTTGAAGCTATACAAAAGTCAAACAAAAAATTGACAAGATGGCAAGGTTTGGGGGGAGAAAAGGGAAGAAGGAAAACTCAAAATACACAGAATTTTTTAAATATGTGAAATTAAACTTTTGTTATATAGTTATTATTAGTTTCTACTTCTAGAGATGGATTTTGTTTAAAGCAAAACATGCTTTGCTCACATGAGCACTCCTTGTAGAATGACTTAGGAAAAACTCAATAGCTCCTTTAACACAGATTTTGAGAGACAGATTTTGAAATTCTAGATTCCCACATTTCTACTACTGTTTTAGTTTAAATACAGAAGCAATGATTAAAAATAGAGAAAACCCTCTCTTAAAAGCCTACCAGATACTGAAATTCAAAGTGTCCTGAAAAAAACAAAGCAAAAACCAAAAAGACAAAAAATTTTAAAGATAAATTTAAAATGTAATGAAGAACGTATCCTAGAAAATAAATTGCTGGATGCCCTGTGCTGTTGAAGCTAAAGGCACCATGGAAATTAGATACTATAATAACAAATAGAGTACATTAAAGATTGATTTGGCATTATAAAAGCCATGTTAATATAACTTAAAGGTCACAGTAAATTTCATCTATCCAAGTAATTATTGACCAAATGTCAAACTTATTGGAAACCTGATACAATTTCTCTTGGGCTCTGTATTTTTACACCATTACTCAAAGTAGTTGCCGGTTATTTTTATTGTTTACCAAACTGACAATTGTTTTCAGCTAACCACAGTCTTGTTTCTGCTGACTAACTTCCCCAGCACTGAGGTGGCATCCAGACCAGTAGTAAACCTTAAGAGTAAAACAAAAACAAACCCTGGGCAAGGCAGTTCACTCCACAGAGGAGCATTTTACCTGGGAGTCACAGCTGTGCTTGTCTTCATTCATCATAGGCAAAGGAGTCTCAGGCTGAGGACTCCTGCACTCAGGCCTAGGCCTACAGAGCAAAATAGGCAGTAAAGATGGGTGAGCAAAATTCTGGAAAATCTTGTACAAATGCTGCTCGTATATGCAATGATGCTTCTTGGTTAGTGTATATACAGTTTGACCTCCTACTGTACAAAAGCTTTCATTTATCTTGCCTTCTCTCTCCCAACTTAGGAATTAACCAATCAAGACTGACTTTATGCTCCCATTAAAATAGTAGAAGCCTAAGAAAAAGGAGTCTTCACAAATTGCCTTTGATGAATGTGCCTTATATCACTTGTGCTAAAATAGATGAAATGAACCTGATAGCCTTAAAAAGGAGAGAAGAGGCACCATCCTCTCTCCATGTCTTTCCTTTGTTAGAACAAAACTAAGACTGAGATGTCTATAAGGTCTATAAGTCATGGTTTTTCAGCTTGAAAAATCAACTATTTGCTGGAGAGATGGCTCAGCGGTTAGAGCACTGACTACTCTTCTAGAGGTCATGAGTTCTATGCCCAGCAAGCACATGGTGGCTCACAGCCATCTGTAACGTGATCTGATGCCTACTGTACACATAATAAATACATCTTTAAAAAAGAAAAAGAAAAAAAAAAGAAAATCAACTATTTAAGAGAATCCATTTATCCTCTTCAATTCAAAACATCAAAGAGAGACTCTTGAAACACTTTAAATGTTTTAAAGCTGTACAAGAGTCAGTCAAAAAAACTAACTGTATATGTGGTTATTGGAATAAAAAATATTAGATACTTTAAATTTTTTAATCCCAATTATTTTCCTGTCCTCTTGCATTTTTCAGGTTCATATTAACAATCAAGAACTTAAAAGCTTTCTAAAGTGCCCAGACACTCAAGGGGAAAGACATCTGTATCATCAGCATCTCCTATGAGTTGGGCCTGATCCTCCAAGTCCTCAAGAACTACTTCCTTCTGGTGACCTCCACTTCCACTTCTTCAGGGCTCAACAATGATCTACAAAATTAAGATCTCCAACCAACCCAGGAAAATCTTAAGTAAAGATGTCTCCAAAGCACCAAGCTAAATAGAGCTTCAACTATCCACACAGAGCCATTTTTCTAACTACCCAACAAAGACTCCATGACCTCAGTGCCAGGGCATCCTAAAACTGCCCAGGCCATCGTGCAGGCAGAAAGGATGTCAACCTGTTCAGCCAAGCTGAGGGAGATACCTGACTCAGCCACAGGTATACTTTGTTCCTCAATTTCTAATGATCTGGTGTTTGATGGGCTCTAGGGCATCTTTGTAAACCAAGATGAGGTAAATAGCACCATATTCCTAGCTGCTACAGAGACCCATCCCCAATGCCTAAAATTATCTTAGTGATTTTCAACAGAAATGTCGGTGTTTTCTAATTCCTACAATTAAACAAACAAGCAGCATCTTTATCAAGACTGTCTGTCATGAATACAAGTTTTTATGTGCCTGTATACAAACTTAAAATATCATACATCCTTAATCCCTGTCTTTTTGTTATAAAATTTGCCAAAAAGGCAGGCTTTTCTCTAAAACCTGTACCCTACTGAACCCAATGTCCTTTTCTCTATCTGTGTCATCTGTCTGTAACACCACTCTTGTCCTCCATAATCTTAATTTTGTTCTTACCCTGTGCCAGTGGAATTTCTGGACTCACTTCCCAGTTATTTTATTAAAACATTCATCTATTAAATCAAGCATAAAGTGACAATTTGCCTTATTCTTAGGGCCCATGAGTCTAATGTCATCTGTCTCATTTGTTTTTACACCCAAGAAGTCACATTAACATCCTTTGAGCTTTAAATTCTCCTTCTGGATGAAGTACAAGATTATATGTTGATTAGTTCTTTGATTCCCTAAAATAATAAAGTGTAATGCTATTTAGTCTTCTCTGAAGAAAACGGTTTATTTAGCTGACAGAATTTTTAAAAACAAGACCTGTGTACAAACAAATGCATGAATGGGGGAGCCAAGCAAAATGGCAGTCAAATCATGAATGTGGGACTCTCAGTTACAGCTGCCTACTTAGTGAAAAATAAACAGTTATGATAGCATACACTTTGAATGTCCATTGTGAGAATTATAACAAACAACAGTATTTTACACATAAAGCATAGTGCCTCCCACAGTAGAATGCTGAACAGATATTCATGTCTTATCTGTCCATCCAATACATAGATAATATACAGCTTTTATCAACATGTAAGACTTACCTGGCTAATGAGGAGTCATTTCCAGAACATGTTTGTTCTACTAAAGAAAAATATAAATTCATTTTAAACAGATAAAAGTATCAAATTAGGACATGTAACTTGGAAGCTTTGCTACAAAGCATTTATTTGGAAACACCACGGGACTCTTCTCTAGTAGATACGAATTAAACTGCCGATGGAGCAAGCAATGCATTATGACCCTTGCTTGTGTTTATGGGACACAAGGAAAAATAAAAAACTTGGAAACTTATGAAAAGTGAAATGTTGTATACAGTGACCATAGTTGCAATGGACTAGTATGAGACTAACTTAGGATGCGTCATCATATCATAAACTAATAATGTCAAGCAAACTAACTGATACAGCTGGACTAGCATCATAAGGAGTATTGGTTAGTCTACGGCCACACCACCCTGACCACTCACATTCTCATCTAATAAGATAACATGTTTATCTTGTTATAACGGAAGGGATGTGTTTCAAGGAGTCAGTTAATTTTTCAACTTAGGATGAAGACACTATCCCAGTGACACTTATCTGCGGACAATGCACACTGCAGTGGAAGGATTCAAAACACGAAAGCAGTCCAGGAACAAGGGCCTTACAAAGACTCTCCAGATGACAGTGAAGAACTCAAGAGTCACCAATGTGATGCTTGCTCCAGCTAACCCTTTTAAAGGACAAAATCAGTATGCTGTCACAGTAAAAGCTATTTGCCTGTTCTTAACTGTGGAACAAAGTTCAAATTCGTCTAACATTCTTCCTCCAGTGGAAAAATAACTAGATCACTTCCTTGAGAATTTATCCACTCTGAATCGTACCTAGTGTAGAAACGGGATAGCTGTATGCTGCCTGGGAAGAGATATTCTTTTTAAAAGTACAGCTTCGTGAGATTGCTAAGAGTCTGTTTGAACTGAGTAGAACATAATTGTCCAATAACTGCTAGCAGCACAAGAATGATGTCATTTCTCAACCTATAGCCACTCACCTATGAAGTGCTCTCAGCATCCAGCAAAGGACACCAGAAACTACCACCCAATGCCAAAAACAGCAAGATGATTAAGGGCCAGTGTAAAAATACAACCAACAAAAGCCAGAATAATGCAGCATCTACAGAATCAAGTTATCCCAAAGCAATCAGCCCTGGAAACTCAAACACAACTGAAGCACAAAAGAATGACCTCAAATCTTTCATAATGGAGATGATAGAAATGAATGGTAGAAATGAATAAAATCCATAAACAAGTACAGGAAAATATAGCCAAACAGATTGAGGACCTTAGGAAAGCCATGGCAGAGGCATATAAAAGGGAAATGAAGAAATCACTGAAAGAAATTCAGGAAAATGCAAACACCTCAAGATCTGAAGATAAAAATTGAAACATGATAAAAGCATAGAGAGAAGAAAGCTGGGAATGAAAGAACTTAAAGAAGAAAACAGGAAATGCAGAAGTAAGCATCATCAATAAATTCAAAATATAGAGGAAATAATCTCAGGTGTACAAGATACAATGAAAGAATTTGATGCAACCATCAAAGAAAATGTTAAATCTGAAAATTTCCTGACACAAAACATCCAAGAAATCAAGGACACCATGAAATGACGAAACCTGAGGATAATAGGAATTGAGAAAAGAGAAAATGCGTAGTTCCAAGGCCTAGAAAATATTTTCAACAAAATCACAGAAGAAAATTTTCCCAATTTAAAGAAAGAGATACATATAAACATACAAGAAGCCTATAGAACACCAAATAGAGTAGACTAGAAAAGAAAATCCTCCCACTACATAATAATCAAAGTACAAAGTATAAGAACAAAGAAAAAAATTAAAAGCAGCAAGGGAAAATGCCAAGTAACATATAATGGCAAACCTATCAGAATGACACTCGACTTTTTAGCAGAGACCATAAAATCCAGAAGGGCCTGGTGCAGAGCTCTTGCAAACCCTAAGAGAATACAGATGCCAGGCTAGACTACTATACCCAGAAAAACTTTCATTAACCATAGATGGAGAAAACAAGATATTCTATGACAAAAACAAATCCAAGCAGCACCTATCCACAAATCCAGACCCACAGAAGCTACTAGAAGGAAAACTTCAACCCAAAGTGGCAAACTACAACCAGAATAACACAGGAAATAGATAAGTTCATTTCTGCAAAACAAACACCAGACACACACACAAACATATTACCACCACCAACCTCATATTCAAAGGAACTAACAGTCACTGGTCACAAATTTCTCTCAATACCAGTGGTCTCAATTCTCCAATATAAAGACACAGACTAACTGAATGGATGCATAAACAAGACCTAACATTCTGCTGCATTAAAGAAACATATCTCAGGCACAAAGATAGACATTATCTCAGGGGAAAAGGATAGAAAAATATCTTCCAAGCAAACAGACCCAAGAAGCAAGCTAGTGTCACCATTCTAATATCTAATAAAATAGACGTTCAACCAAAATTAATCAAAAGAGATGAGAAAGGACACTTCATACTCATCAAAGGAAAATTCAGCCACGATGACATCACAACTCTGAACATCTATGCCCCATATACAAGGGCACCCACAATTGTAAAAGAAACACTAATTAGGCTTAAACCACACATCAATCCCACACACTGGGAGACTTCAACACCCCACTTTCACCAAAGGATAGGTCAAGGAAACAAAAGCTAAACTGGGAAGTATGACACTTGCTGATGTCATGAATCAAATAGACCTAACAGATATCTACAGAATTTTTCACCCAAACACAAAAGATTATAGTTCTTCTCAGCAACTCACAGAACCTTCTCCAAAATTGACCATATAGTAGGTCACAAAACAAGCCTCAACAAATACAAGATGAATGAAATAATATCTTGTATCCATCAGACCAGTGCTAAGAGGAAAGTTCACAGCACTAAGTGCCTTTATAAAGAGGTTAGAAACATCTTATATAGGCAACTTAATGATATATTTGGAAGCCCTAGGAAAAAAGAAGCAGAAACACCCAAGAGGAGTAGATGGCTGGAAATAATCAAACTCATGGCTGAAATCAATAAATTAGAAACAAAGACAACAAGTTAAAGAATCAACAAAACCAAGAGCTGGCTCTTTGAGAAAATCAACAAGATAGACAAACCATTAGCCAAGCTAATTAAAGGGCAGGGAGACACTATGCAAATCAACAAAATCAGAAATGAAAAGGGAGACATAACAACAGACACTGAAGAAATCCAAAGAATGATTAGGTCTGATTTCAAAAGCTATACTACACAAAATTTGAAATTCTAAAGAAAATGGACAATTTTCTTGATAGATTCCACTTACCAAAGTTGAATCAAGATCAGGTAAACAAGTTAAATAGTCCTATTTCTCCTACAGAAATAGAAGCAGTCATCAAAAGTCTCTGAACAAAAAAAAAGCCCCAGGGCCAGATGATTTCAGCACAGAATTCTACCAGATCTTCAAAGAAAAGCTAATACTCTTCAAACTACTCCACAAAATAGAAATGGAAGGAGCATTACCAAACTCATTCTATGAAGCCACAGTCACCTTGATACCTAAACCTCACAAAGACTAAAAAAGAAAGAGAACTTCAGGCCAATTTCTCTTATGAACATTGATGCAAAAATGCTTAATAAAATACCTGCAACCCAAATCCAAGAACACACCAAAGATATCATTGACCATGACCAAGTAGGCTTCATCCCAGGCATGCAGGGATGGTTCAATATACAGAAATCCATTCATGTAATCCACCATATAAACAAACTGAAAGAAAAATAAAACCACATGATCATCTCCTTAGATACTGAAAAACTATTTGACAAAATCCAACATACATTCATGTTTAAAATCTTGGAGAGATCTGGGATACATGGCATATACATAAACATAATAAAGGCAACATACGGCAAGCTAATAGCCAACATCAAATTAAATGGAGAGAAACTCAAAGAAATTCCACTGAAATTGGGAACTAGACAAGGCTAGCTAGAAAATAAAAGACAACAAAAGGTGATCAAGGGAAACCACATGGGAAAGGAGGGGGTCACATTATCCCTATTCACAGGTGATATGATAGTGTACATAAGTGGTGCTGAGAAGCCCACCAGAGAACTCTTACAGCTGATAAACACCTTCAGCAAAGTGGCTGGTTACAAAATGCACTCAAAAAAGTCAATAGCCCTACTGTATACAAAGGACAAATGGGCCAAGAAAGAAAATAGGGAAACTACGCCCTTCACAATAGCCACAAGTAATATAAAGTATCTTGGTTTAACTCTGACCAAGAAAATGAAAGATTTCCCTCTTCAAGTCTCTGAAGAGGGAAATTGAAGAAGCTAGCAGAAGATGGAAAGATCTCCCATGCTCAAGGATCAGAAGAATCAACATAGTAAAAATGGCCATCTTACCAGAAACAATCTACAGATTCAATGAAATCCCTATCAAAATACCTACACAATTTTTTACAGATCTTGAAAGATCAATTCTCAGATTCATATAGAAAAACAGAAAAAAACAGAATAGCTAAAACAATCCTGTACAATAAAAGATCCTCCAGAGGAATCTCCATCCTGGATCTCAAGCTGTGGTATAGAGCAACAGTAATTAAAACAGAATGGTACTGGCATAGAAATAGGCTAGTTGGTTGAAAAAGCATTTGACAAAATCCAACACCCATTCATGTTAAAAGTTATGGAGAGAGCAAGGATACAAGGCACATACCTAAACATAATAAAGGCAATATACAGCAAGCCTATAGCCAACATCAAACTAAATGGAGAGAAACTTAAATCAATTCCACTGAAACCAGGGACAAGACAAGGATTTCCACTCTTGCTGTATCTCTTCAATATAGTACTCAAAGTCCTAGCTAGAGCAATAAGACTAAAGGAGATCAATGAGATACAAATCAGAAAAGAAGTCAAACTATCACTATTTGCAGATGATATGATAGTATACATAAATGAACTGAAAAAAATCTATCAAGGAACTCTTACAGCTGATAAACACCTTCAGCAAAGTGGCTGGATACAAAATGAATTCAAAAGTCAGTAGCCCTCCTGTATACAAGTGACAAACAGGCTGAGAAAGAAGTTGGGGAAACTACACCCTTCACAATAGCCACAAATAATATGAAGTATCTTGGTGTAACTCTGACCAAAAAGGTGAAAGATTTGTATGAAAAAAAAAACTTCAAATCTCTGAAGAATTTGAAGAAGACTTCAGAAGATGGAACAATTTCCCATGCTCATGGATCAGGAGAATCAACATAGTAAAAAATGACCATTTTACCAAAAGCAATCTACAGATTCAACGCAATTCCCATCAAAATACCCGTACAATTCTTTACCAACCTTGAAAGATCAATTCTCAACCTCATATGGAAAAACAAAAAAGCCAGGAATAGCTAAAATGATCGTGTACAATAAAAGATCTTCTGGAGGAATCTCCATCCCGGATTTCAAGCTGTACTACAGAGCAACAGTAACAAAAGCACCATGGTCCTGGCATAGAAATAGGCTGGTTGAACAATGGAATCGAATCAAAGACCCAGAAATAAACCCTATGGATACTTGATTTTTGACAAAGAAGCCAAATCCATACAATGGGGGGAAAAGAGCATCTTCAACAAACGGTGATGGTCTAACTGGATGTCTACATGTAGAAAAATACACGTAGATGCATAGTTATCACAATGCACAAAACTCAAGTCCAAGTGGATTAAAGACCTCAACACAAACCCAGATGTACTAAATCTGTTAGAAAAAAAGTGGGCAAGAGCCTTGAACTCATTAACACAGGAGACAACATCAACAGCCCAGCCTCTAAGGTCAACAATTAATAAATGGGACCTCATGAAACCAAAAAGCTTCTGTAAGACAAAAGACACTGTTAACAGAACAAAATGACAGTCCCACAGACTGGTAAAAGAACTTCACTATCCTACATCTGGCAAAGAGCTAATATTCAAAATATATCAAGAACACAAGATATTAAACACCATCAACCCAAATAACCCAATTAAGAACTGGGGTTCACAATTGAGAAATGGGGCCTGGAACTAAACAGAGAATTCTCAACAGAGGAATATCAAATGGCTGAGAAACACTTAAAGAAATGCTCAACCTCCTTAGTCATCAGGGAAATGCAAATCAAAACAACTCTGAGATTCCATCTTACACCCATCAGAATGGCTAAGATCAAAAATTCAAGCGACACCACATGCTGGCGAGGATGTGGGGAGAGAGGAACACTCCTTCATTGCTGGTGGGAATGCAAACTAGTACAGTCACTTTGAAAATCTATCTGGTGCTATCTCAGAAAAATGGGAATAGGGCTTCCTCAAGACCCAGCTCTTCCACTCCTTGGAATATACCCAGAAGATGCTCCAGCACACAACAAGAAAATTTGCTCAACCATGTTCATAGCAGCCTTATTCATAATAGCCAGATCATGGAAACAGCCTAAGTATTCATCAGTAGATGAATGGATAAAGAAACTGTGGTACATATACACTATGGAATACTACTCAGCTATTAAAAACAAGGAATTCCCGAAATTTGTGGACAAATGGATTGAGCTAGAAATGATCATAATGAGTGAGTTAACCCAGAAGCAGAAAGACTCAAATGGTATATACTCACTTATATCTGCATACTAGCCCAAGGGGCATATCCCATGAAAGCCTTCACTTACCAGGAAACTGGGACAGAGGGGAGGACATCCTATTGAGACTCTGGATGAGAGAAGCATGGGAGAATAGCAAAGTAGAAGGATCCAGAGGGTCCTAGAAACCTACAAGTAGAACATTATGGTAGGCAGATTTGGGCCCAGGGGTCCTGCTCAAACTAAGGCACCAGCCAAGGACAATACAGGCGGTAAACTTGAAACCCCTACCCAGATCTAGCCAATGGTCAGAACATTCTCCACAGTTGAGTGGAGAGTGGGATGTGACTTTCTCATTTACTCTCGTGCCTCGCATTTGACTATGTCCCCTGGAGGGGGAGACCTGGTGGCACTCAGAGGAAGGACAGCAGGTTACCGAGAAGAGACTTGATATCCTATGAGCATATACAGGGGGAGGTAATCCCCCTCAGGAACAGTCATAGGGGAGGGAAATAAGGGGAAAATGGGAGGGAGGGAAGAAGGGGAGGATACAAGGGATGGGATAACCATTGAGATGTAACAAGAATAAATTAATAAAAAAATATTTAAAAAAGAACTGGAGTTCAGAGATAAACAGAGAATTCTCAACAGAGGAATATCACATGGCTGAGAAACACTTAAAGAAATGCTCGATGAGAGAAGCATGGGAGAATAGCAAAGTACAAGGATCCTGAGGGTCCTGGAAACCTACAAGAAGAACATTATGATAGGCAGATTTGGGCCCAGGAGTACCGCTCAAACTATGGCACCAGCCAAGGACAATACAGGCCATAAACTTCAAACCCCTACCCAGATCTAGCCAATGGACAGGACATTCTCCACAGTTGAGTGGAGAGTGGGGTATGACTTTCACACGTACTCTAGTGCCTCATATTTGACCATGTCCCCTGGAGGGGGAGACCTGGTGGCACTCAGAGAAAAGATAGCAGGCTACCAAGAAGAGACTTGATACCCTATGAGCATATAAAGGGGGAGGAAGTCATAGGGGAGGGGAGTAAGAGGAAAATGGGAGGGAGGGAAGAATGGGAGGTTACAAGGGATGGGATAGCCATTGAGATGTAACAAGAATAAATTAATTAAAAAAAACTGAAAAAAAAGAAATGCTCAATGTCCTAGGTCATCAGAGAAGTGCAAATCAAAATGAATCTGAAATTATATCTTACACATATCAGAATGGCTAAGATCAAAAACTCAAGTTGACAGCACATGCTGGCAAGGGTATGGAGAAAGGAGAACCCTCCTCCATTGCGATGGGACTTGTACAACTTGTACAATCACTTTAGAAATCAATCTGGTGCTTTCACTGAAAAATTTGGAATAGTGCTACCTCAAGAGCCAGCTATTCCACTCCTTGAAATATACCCAAAATATTCTCCACCACACAATAAGGACATATGCTCAACCATGTTCATAGCAGCCTTACTCATAATAGCCAGAATCTGGAAACAACCTAGATGTCCCTCAGTCAAAGAATGGATAAAGTAACTAGGTACGTTTACACAATGGACTACTACTCAGCTATTAAAAACAAGGAAATCTTGACATTTGCAGGCAAATGGGTAAAACCAGATATGATCATCCTGAGTGAGATAACCCAGACCCAGAAAGGCATGCATGGTATATACTCACTTTTAAGTAGATATTAGCCCAAAATGGATGTCCTCTGAGAGTCTCCACTCACCAGGGGATCAGAACAGATGCTGGGACTCACTGCTGGACTCCAGGTAAGAGTGGTATGGAAGATTGGGGAGATAGAAGGACCCAGAAGGTCCAGGAGCTCCACAAGAAGATCATCAAGGCTGGCGGGTTTGGACCCAGGGCACAAACTGCTGTACCGAGCAAGATCAATGCATGCAGTAAACCTAGATTCTCTGTTCAGATCTAGCCAATGAACAGCTCATTCTCCATGGTTGTGGGGAGAGAAGGGACTGCCTCCGACATGAACTCTGGTGCCCCCAATTTGACCACTTCCCCTTAGTGTGTAGGCCTGGTGGCACTCAGAGGAAGGGGAAGCAGGCTATCCAAAGACCTGCTAGGTTGTGATCATATGGTGGGGGAGGAAGTCCCCTTCTGTCAGAGGTCTAGGCGATGGGAATAGGATGAAAGAGGGACAGGGCGGGGGCAGGCAGGAAAATACAAGTGAGGGGATAACAATCAGGATGTCATCTGAATAAATTATTTTTTAAAAATCAATATGTCTTACCTGCTTCATTATCTTTTTTATTGCTGTATAGTTTTTCTTCAAAATCCAAAAGTAACCGTCTACTGTCATGTGAAAAATAAGCATAATTACTATTTTAATACTTATTTTAAAATACTTCTAGTATATTTAATCCTTAAGGATATTCCAGGGGCTGGGGGTATAGCTCCATTGGCAGAGCATTTATCTGCCAATAAATGCACCAAGCCTTGGTTCCATTTCAAACATCATATATAACCAGGCACAGTGGTGGCACATAGTGAACTCAAAGTCAGCTGGGGTACATGAGACCCTGTCTCAAATAAAGACCATCACTGGAAAAACTAGAGGTACTACTAGAAGTTTTTTACCATGTTTTGAAATGTATAGACTCTACACCTTTTTTATTTAAGTAATTTATTCAGATTGCATCTCATTTGTTATCCCCTCACTTGTATCTTCCCATTGGCCCTCCCTCCCTCTTTTATCCTATTCTCCTCTCCTAGGTCTGTAGCAGAAGGGGAACTTGTCCCCCACTATAAGACCACAGCCTATCAGGTCTCTTCGTGGTAGTCTGCTTACTCTTTCTTTGAGTGTCATCAGGTATCCCCATCAAGGGGTAGTGGTCAAATAGGGGGCACCAGAGTTTATGTCAGAGTCAGTCCCTGCCCTCCACACAGTTGTGGAGAATGTGGTGTCCATTGGCTAGATCTGGATAGAAGTTCTAGGTTTACTGCATGCATTGACCTTGGTTGGTTCAGTAGTTTGAGCTGACCCACTTGGTTCCAGATCTGCCAGCCATTTTAATATCTAATATTTAATAATATAGACTTTCAACCAAAATTAATCTAAGCCTTTTAGTTAAGCCTCTAATAAAAGAAGAAAAACCTAAAGCATAAAGGACATGAGAGGAGAAAAAGAAAACTTAGGATATAGACTGGATTAACTTGACAAGCAGTGATGTACTCTGGTGTCAGAAGACATCCTTGCTCCACAGCTAACAGCTGTTGGCTATTGCACAAGTTCTTTCCCATAGACATTAAGTGTTATTCTATAAATAAATAAGTACATAAAGATTTTTTTTGAGACAAGGTTTCTCTGTGTAGCCTTGACTGTCCTGGACTCACTTTGTAGACCAGGCTGGCCTCGAACTCACAGCGATCCGCTGCCTCTGCCTCCCGAGTGCTGAGATTAAAGGCGTGCACCACCACGCCTGGCCCAAGTACATAAAGATTTTACTACTTGAGTTCAGTAGGTTTCTTTTAAGATTTTATTTTATAGTATTAAAACATGTGCAAAGAAATAACAGATACTTCCTGAGGCTGAGTTCTTTTTAAACCCCAAATGAAGCCTAATGTGTATTTCTTTATGTTGTCTAAAATTCAAATATTACAGGTGTTTAGAAAATGTTAAGCCCTCATGTTGGTTATTGGCTATTCTGTTTTGTGACTTGTAATTCAGAGAGAAATTAATTCTTTCACGATTTGAAGCTAAGTATTTGTGATGCCTCCTTACTTAAACAGCTGTTCACTATCACTGAAATAACCAGTCACACTGAGGGCAGAAATGGAATCCATTCCAAGATCTGGCTTCACTCTCCTCTTCATCATCCTCTGCCTATTTTAAATCATTTACTGCCAAATGACTCATCAAACAAAACCCTCTTTTACATGTAGATCATAATAGAATTTGATATAATTTTGCTCACTTAAGGCAAGACACACTGGGTTATTTCTTTGAGGAGAAGAACTCAAAAATCTCTGTAAACATGAGACCAGGACTAAACTAATAGGAAATTTTTATTACTATAAACAAGAGGGGGGAAGAGAAAGACAGACAGAGAGACAGAGACAGAGAGAGATAGAGAGAGAATGAATGAATGAATGAATGATGAATGAAGATAAGTTGAGTGTCTCTCCAAGAAAAAAAATCATCAGCAACCCTAGACAGGTTGCTATGGGGCATCACAGCGCCCAGGGAAAGGTACACAAAGGATATGATGGAGCTACATATCTAGTATTAATCAATGGAGGAAGCTCATGGTTTTTCTGCAACATATGGACTTTTATACTATTTATATTTGTTAGCAAAAATAGACATACACATTTCTCAGTGTGAACTGACCACAAAGGTCTATGCTAACATGTGAGTCCTGTGTGATATTCTGAATGGGTGGGAAGGGTCAGACTGCTAACAATACATGCGGCAGAAGCAAGTTCCAGTTGCCAAAGGATAATGTGTTGCTTTGAGAATTAACAGCCAAGTTTTAAAACTAAGTACATGTGAACTTGAGATACTGTAACTTTCAGGTCTGAGCATATATTATCATAAGGACTTAGAGGTCTAGCTCAGTGTAGACAACATGATAGAGTAACTGCTATTGAATTTCAAGGTGTGTTTTAATTGTGATGGGACCACAGAAATGAAGAATGGCAAGCTAGCCTCTTCCTTTCTGCTCCACCTGGCTTTCCTAAGAGAATTGGCTTCCTTAGACTTAAGGAATCCTTTTAGCTACTAGAGAGTCAAGGAGTGCGGGACAGAAGACAGTGCCCTCAGAAAAGCAACAACAAGGTCTAATTGAACACTCAACAGCTATTGACAAGATCATAGATGTGATGGGTGCTATTTGTACCTCATTTGTACCTCATTTGTAGGAGTTATATGTGGGGATAACATGGAATATGCTGAGATCCCCAAGATTAAAGGTCTTTAACTCTCTTAGCTAGAGGTACCGTACAATAATACAAGACTTGCCTAGCACAGGTGAAGTGCTGCGTCCACTGTTCAGCACTCACCGGAACAAAGGCTCAGCTTCAGAATTCCATTCCCAGTGCATTCCTGGGTATTTTGCTTGACTCCTCACTGGCTAGATGGACTAAGCCACTGCCAATCTAAAACTACCTATATAGTACAATGTCGCCTCAACTGGATGAGGCAATAATTGTGTTTGTTTTTGGACTTCAATGTAACTTTACTTAATAGAAATACTTACAAAGTACAGTGGCCTTCAATAGCGTAGCGTAATGCAGTCCACCCAAAGACATCCTTGTGGAAGAAGTCAATACCTTTCTGAAGGAGTAATGTGGCTACATATTTAGATCCACATCTTACAGCATATATCAAGGTGCTTCTAAAAGAGAAGATGCATAGATTCACTATTAGGAAATGAAGGAAATCAGGTAAATCTACATAGATGCGTTTTACCAACTTAACATCTTTCCTGGCTGTGTTGAGTTGACTATTTATTAAAAGGCATAACATCATGGGAATACAATTGTTCCTCCTGTAAGGCTATATCCCAGGACAAAGAAGGATATGTTCAGGAAATCTATTTTCCCATTGTCTACTTCGAAGTAGAACTCCTGATGTCAAGACCTTTGAAAGAAAATAACTATACTCAGGCCATCTGAAATAGTTATGGAAGAATTCATATTACCATACCCTACTAGAACATATTACATATACTACATTTCTTACTAAGCTGAAGATGAAATAATTAAAAGCTATTGCATGATTTGAACAATAGTAGTATGATAATAAGAATAAAGTTGATAATGCTTTCAATTAATGATATTGATGACCGGATACTAAACTAAGTGCTGTGTAGATAATCCTATAACCACTTATCAAGGGTGTTCTCCTTTGTTTCACATCTAGGATGTATTTGGCTATGAGCATCATTCTGAAGATGACAGCTCTAGCAACTAGGAAAACTGAGAATTAAATCCAGTCTTGAATGAATCTAAAGTCTCCTCTCTCATCATTCACTTATGACTTATCTTCATTAAAGCCAAGCCAATTTGTACTATTTTATCTCCCTTCCATTGCCAAGAAAATATAAATGGATTAAAATAAATCAGGGAGGGTGTAAAGGCAAAAAAGTGAACATTTAGTAATAACAAATAATAATCACTTAAGGACAATCTGATATCAATATTCTACAAAGAAGAGCAATTCAAAGAGTCATCCCATGTGCCATAATTTTCAACTCCTACTGGCTGAATATGGTATCTTAAAGTAAGCAAGAAGGAAATATGAAAATACTATATGATCTCTGAGACCTCATTAGAGGAGTTTTCTTGTGTAGGAGATGGTGGTTAATGCAGAAACTCACAACCAGTCAGAGCGCAGACAATGAGCCTTAGCATAGATGGGATATCTAAATCACACCACTTCTTCAAGGCTCGGGACCCATGGAAGAAAAAGAAAGGAAGGTTGTGAGAGCCAGAGGTTGCGAAGGAGCAGAGCAAAACATGGCAGGACTGCTGTGCTCAAGAGCTCACAGCAGCTGTGGTTGCCTGTGCAGTATCAGGCCAGGCAGCCTTCTAGCATGGCTTGGGGAAGGGCTTAGGAGTCCCTACACCTAGTTAAGGAGCTAATGACAGTTGATGGCTTCTAGGGGAGGGAGAATCGGACATCTTCAAAAGTGTGGCTCCTGATACGCCAGCCAAGCTCCAGTGGAAGGCACCACAAACAAAAGTGCATGAACAGCAAAAACTGGGGTGGACGTGTTTTTTTTTTTAAGAGGACATGAAGTGGACGTAGGAAAATAAAGGAAGAGCAGACCTGGAGCTAAGGGGAACATCTCAGGTGAGCATGATCAAAGTGGGTCACATTAAATTCTCAAGGAGTCACTAAAAGTAATTTAAATAAAGTGAATAACTAAAAAGAAAAACTTTAAAAAGAAAAAAGGAAATACCTTAAGATGGTTAACAGTTTTGCGAATTTTTTTAAAAAGTTAATACATTTAAAAAAAACAAATGAAACTTATTTAGCTCATAAACACCATCATATGACCAACAAAGTCAGATTACAAATAACAATCTTCAGCTGGTAGTATAAGGCAATGTGGCACATACTATATTATTACTGTTGTTATTATTATTTGTGTTGCTTACTTCAAACAATTGCCTTTCTTCCCTAACAAACTGAACTGATACCTAAGTCTGTGTTCTCACTGGGTCCCTGTAAACTAGTCATCTTCTTCCAGACAGCCAGGTTTCTGACTAGAGTGATGGCTACCAATCCAGAATACCTTACCTTTTCAGATCATCTACCACATGTATATCTGCTCCCCTTTTCACTAAACACTCTGCCACTTCTACCCTCTTTTCTCTGAGTGCCAGCAAAAGTGGTGTGAAGCCATCCTGAAAAAAAAAATTGTAAGTTAAAAAAATGACATGTTCTCAACTTACCAAAAAAAAATCTTATAAAGGACCATGCACACATAAATATGAGAAAAACATAAGAGCATGGTAGATAAAGGATCCTTCCTTCCAACCATGCTGCCTTTCACGAGTTTTGCCTCCTTCCTTTGAAATGTTCCTCTTCTGCCTAGAGTAGCCACGTGAACCTAAGCCTCTCCAGGGCCCACTTTAAACCTACGTTGTTGCCTCAGATATTTACTCCTATTACAGATGCATTATTTGAAGCCATGAGATTACTCTCAGATAATATAAAAGTTTCTTGAGAGCAGGGTCTACATCTTTATCTTTACATCAACAAACCAAACCCGATCACGCAGTGGTAAAGGATGTTCATTAGTGAACCAATGGCCAAAGTGTTATTTCTACATCAAGATTTTAAAGTGCATGTTGGCCTCAGACAACATGGCCACCTTCTGCATGGGTACTCAAGAGTACAAGGTTCAAGGGAGACAGTTTAATTCTTTAGGAGTAATGGAAAGTTCAGGTTCTTGCAGGAGTCACTGAAGCTTGAGAGTGGGTTCAAGTCATGGAGGAAACTGAGTACAGCCAAGGCCACTTTGAGCCCAAATCTCCTGTGCTTTCATTGTTGCTATGGGTGGGTTTCCAGGTCATTGTATATAAAGCAACTGTGTTTTAGAAAGATCAATCAGTCTCCCAAAATGTAATAAAAAGACTTATAATACGTAGTTCTTCCTGACCTTGATAATTCACACTCCACTTGTGTTGTTTTTCCAGTGTTCACAAAATGATTACTAATCACATAGAAGTTGATGTTAAATGATTCCTATGGAGTGTGTGTGTATATGTGTGTGTGTGTGTGTGTGTGTGTGTGTGTGTGTGTGTGTGTGTGTGTGTGTTTACAACTGCCAGGCTTTATTAACTGGATACCTACACAGAGACTAGCTACTAGAAAAATCTGTTCAAGTGACAAGAAGAGTAATGTCTTCCTATATTCTGATAGAGAATATCAGAATGGCTTGCAATTGCAGAATATCAGTCTGCTTTGCAATTGACATTTGGGGAACTGATAACTTGAATAATGTGGTGATGTGAAACTTTTAGAAAGACAGTAGCTACTTATGAAGATTTTTAAGACCTTCTAAAAATAGAGAATAATTACTAATAGAAGAGAAGTGGTTTGTTCTGTAAGCTAGTAGTCACTACGGATTATGACAGTCAGTTTTGATTGTCAACTTGGAACAGCCTAGAGTGACCCAGGAAGACGATCTCAATGAGGGCTACGTTGGTTTGACCTGTGCGTACATCTATGCATATTGTCTTGATTAATGTGGAAAGACTCACCCTACTGCGGGTGTCACCATTCCCTAAACAGAGGTTCCTGAACCTTATAAGAGTGAAGGATGCAAGCTTTGAACAATCTAGCAAGTGAACTAGATTTTGACTATAGATGTTATGGGACCAGCTGACTCAAGCTTCTGATGTGATGACTTCCCAGAAATGATGGCACCAGAGTGGTGAACCAAAGGAAAAAAAAAAAAAAGGCCTTTCTCTCCTAAGTTGCTTTTTGTCAGGGTATTTTTATCATAGCCACAAAAATGAAACTACTTGATAATACTCCACTTAACTTCTCAACAAAACAAAAGTAAAATGAAAGTTAGGCTAATATTATTGGGAAGGACACACTGATAGGAAGTAGTGTGTAATCAAATTATACACTTGATCTTAACCAAAAGGCCAAGAGGTGATATGATCAAATTCTAGCTCCTCTAGAGCTGTCAGGATTTTAGAACCCAAGATACCCATATTTCAGTTATCTATTTAGGGTTCTTTTTTTTAACCTAGAAGTTATTTCAGAATATCAAGGAAATATTTTTCAGAGATGCCTGCCCGTTGCTTATCAGATGGACTGAATCAAACTCCACACAAATGCAGCTGAGAACTAGAGTCACACAAGCCAAACAGAACTTTAGTCTCATCTGCATGGGTGTGGATAATTCTCTCCATCATTTGGTTATTTGATTAATAAGAAGGACAGAAGAAGAAGAAGAAGAAGAAGAAGAAGAAGAAGAAGAAGAAGAAGAAGAAGAAGAAGAAGAAGGACTCAATCATTAAGAACAGTAAACAATGCAACTCAGAAAGCAACATAATTTCAATATATAAAAAAGCAGCCAAGAAGAGACTTGACACCCTATGAGCATATAGAGGGGGAGGTAATCCCCCTCAGGAACAGTCATAGGGGAGGGGAATAAGGGGAAATTGGGAGGGAGGGAAGAATGGGAGGATACAAGGGATGGGATAACCATTGAGATGTAACAAGAATAAATTAATAAAGGAGGAAAAAAATAAAATAAATAAAAAAAATAAAATAAAAATAAAAAATAAAAATTAAAAATTAAAAAAAAAAGCAGAAAGCAGCCCCCACCCCTAGTGAGCAATTGTAGATTTGCAAGCAGAGCTTTTTTTTTTTTTTAAGTTAAGTGGCTATCTCTTCCAGAAATATGATAGTGAACTGCTTGATCTTCCATCTAGTTTTCCACATAATTATTACTTATCATGACTGGCCTCATTTTTCCAGGTTCCTCCTTAAACTGATCTCTAGATGTGTGTGTAACTAAACAGCTTTCTCACTCAAACAACCTTCAACATGCAGAGACTGAATCGACGCATACTAACTGATGATTTTTAAGTCTTCTCGCTTATTGCCTCAGGCAGCTAATTTCCAGATGTACATTTGCCCCTACACATTTGCCTCTCCGGCCTTGGGTCACATGACAGCACCTTGCCAACCGCGCCGTGGTTTTCATTCTGCATGAGGGCTCTTGTTGTCACTGGGTTTTAAGCCAGAGCCAATGCCAAAGTAAAGCCTGATGCCTACTAAGGCTGCTTCCCAGAAAGTCAGGGGCGAAATGGTGAGGGGGAGAAAAAAAAGACAGAAATGAGGAAGTTCTACCTTCAACAAATCCAGTGGTTTCTCAACGGATGATTTCACATTAAATTTGTAAAAGAAAGTTGTGCGGGGCTGGGGAGATGGCTCAGTAAGTTAAGCTCACTAACTGCTCTTCTAGGGGCCAGGGGTTCAATTCCTAGCAACTACATGGTGGCTCACAACCATCTGTAATGTGATCTGGTGCCCTCTTCTGGTGGGCAGGTGTACATGCAGGCAGAGCACTGTATATACAATTAAATAAATAAATAAAATCTTTTTCTAAAAAGAAAATAGTACAAGTGTTTCTTTCAAAGTGTGGGTATTGAAGTCACAGCTTCTGCAACATTTAAGTCCTTTCTAAATACTTTGACTCAGGAAATGCTTGGGCTTCTAAACACGAAAAATTGACCCCGCCCCCCCCCCCACACACACACACACGTCTGCCACTGTTAAAACGTATTTCAGAGACTTTAAGGTAAAATGTGGTGGACTGAACCTTGGTTTTCTGTTCGATATCAGCATGGTAGTCAAGCAGCAGTGCCACCATCTCTTCATGCCCGTTGTACACAGCGTAGTGTAAGGCGCAGTTCCCACTGCTGTCAATAGCGTTCAGATTAGCGCCGTGCTCTAGGAGGACAGCTGCACATTTCTGCTTCCAGCATTGGACAGACTGCATTGGAGAACAAGAAACGGATCGTCGACTGGAGGAAAACCAAGCGGTAGATTTCTTTCCATCATAAGCACTCCAGTCACATCTATCCCAAGCGGAAGCTAGCGGCTGCCACGTACCTTCATCAGAGGCGTGACGAGGTTCTTGTCGACGGCATCAATCTCACAATTATTGTTCACTAGAACGGTCACCACTGGTAGCCGGCCATACACACAGGCAAAATGCAAAGCTGTCCTGTGGAAATGAGAGGTCCGCTTGTGACACTGTAGAGCGCTATCTCAAACCCCACAGCTATACAATATTAAATGCCACGCCATTCCCCTGCCTGCTAAACAAAACTTCTATGTTCTTCTTAAAAACGGACAAGATTTGCTCTTATTAAAGAAAGGGCGATCTATTTGAATTCCTTTCTCTGTGTGAGCTATGGGCAGGCCACGTGGCCTCCTTCCTGCCAGGATGTGCTCGGCCATTAAGCTGCTCATTTGGATCAGTCCACAGCAGCCTGTTTGAATAGAAAGAAAGCATGGCCTGGTGTAAAAAAGAAGGCAGTGGTATTTATTGTAGACTTTTTGTCTTGTTCTGCTTTGTTTGATCAATGTGGTGTGTGTGTGTGTGTGTGTGTGTGTGTGTGTGTGTGTGTGTGTGTGTGTGTTCCTTTGCTTTTAGGTTCCATTTTTGTGTTTTTAATGAGGCTTTTTGCATGAGTTTCTTGGGGTTTTTTTTGGGGGGTGGGGGGATTGTTTGTTTGTTTTTAACCAGAGAAAGGCTGTGGAGTTGGGTGGGTGGGAAGATGGAGAGGCTCTGAGAGGAGTAGCGGGACAGGAAAGCTTGATCAGAATATATTATATGAAAATTTTTTCTTTCAATTAAAAAAAAAATATCACCTTTGAATTAAACTCCCTTTGGGCTTACTTCTACTCTAAGCTAAGCACTTGCTAGGGACTTCTCAGCCTTCCTATGCCTCTGTTTCCCGATTGAAAACATTAGAAACAAGGACAGATAGGTAATTGTCTAGAGAAGGCGGCACCCAGCCCTTGGTTGACCCTCCCTGTCCTGGGTGTGTAGTGTCCTTTATTAGGTGTCTATTAATTCCTCACCTGTTTCACTTTCTCCCTAAGAAACTCTGACTCCGACTATGCTTCACAAACACACTATTAGGAGAAGCCAGAGGAGAGGAGGTGGGAAGGAAGAGGAAAAGGGGGAAGAGGGGAGGACTGGGACAGAGGAAGCAGAGGAGGTAGAGGAAGAGGAAAAGGAAAGGAGGAAAAAGCAGGAAGAGAAGGGGAGGAGAGACGTGGGGAGGTAGAGCTGGTCAGAAGTTCGTGCTCTCCCCCGCCCCCCAACACCAGTACAAAGATCTCCATTTGTACCACCACTAGAACACACGGCCTTTTTCTTTTTCTTTTTCTTTTTTTTTTTTTAGATTTTATTTTTTTATTTTCTTTTATTAATTTATTCATATTACATCTTAATGGTTATCCCATCCCTTGTATCCTCCCATTCCTCCCTCCCTCCCACTTTCCCCTTACTCCCCTCCCCTATGACTGTGATTGAGGGGAACTTCCTCCCCCTGTATATGCTCATAGGGTATCAAGTCTCTTCTTGGTAGCCTGCTGTCCTTCCTCTGTGTGCCACCAGGTCTCCCCATCCAGGGGTCGTGGTCAAATATGAGGCACCAGAGGGAATGCAAACTAGTACAGCCACTTTGGAAATCTATCTGGTGCTATCTCAGAAAACTGGGAATAAGGCTTCCTCAAGACGCAGCTATTCCACTTCTTGGAATATACCCAGAAGATGTTCCAGCATACAGCAAGAAAATTTGCTCAACCATGTTCATAGCAGCCTTATTCATAATAGCCAGATCATGGAAATAGCTTAAGTGTCCCTCAGTAGAAGAATGGATAAAGAAACTGTGGTACATTTACACTATGGAATACTACTCAGCTATTAAAAACATGGCCTTTTTCTTAACACGGCACTGAAGATGTGCGTGCGTGTGTGTGCGCGCGCTCACGCTCGCTGTGACTAGAACACATGTTTCACTTTACTCCCAGACCCCAATCAATATTAAATCTCCGTGGAAAGTGCAGCTGTCTAGCCACAGAGACCTCAGGACTTTGGCTTTTGACAATAGCCGACACACTTGGCAGAGCTATCGTTTGCCAGCTAGCTCTGTTGGACTACTCCGAGGGATTCTGAAAAGCAGTTAAAAGTTTCTTTTTAGCTCAGGACCCCTCCCAGGTGTGCAGGTCTCGGGTGTGGAGCCCCAGAGGCACAGGCAGACATCCTCCCCTCGCTCTCGCGGAAGCCAGGAAGACAGCCTTTCTCCCTCACTGGCCTGCCCATGAGATAGATCGTTGCCCCTCTCTCTCCCCCTCTTACCTGTTCTTGCGGTCTCTGTCGTACACGCTGCACTGTCCAAGGGTGATGAGAATCTCCATCTGGGCTGCATCGCCCTCAGCTGCAACCCGGTGGATCTGCCCCACTGGTCTGTATGATGTATGGTATTTCGGATAGTTTGGATAGTCACCGAAGAAAAACTCAGAGACAGTCGTTTGTGGGCTATCGCAGAAACCCAACGGTGTCTTTTGCTTAACCTTAAAGATCTTCTTCATGGCAGAGGCCGCTAGCCTCAGGTCCCTTCCCAATCTCTCATCTTTACTGGTGCCCCAACCTAATATTAGGTCTTAGTAAAAAAAAAACAAGACTCACCGGCCAACCTTGGCACAGAGGAGTTCAGGGCTTAAATGTCTGCCAGTCAGAGCCTTGTACAGTTGGCCGAAGCACCGTTGCCAAGCAACACTTCTAAGCACAACGTGCACGTGCTAGTTTGCACAAGTGAGCAAGAGCGAGCTATTCTGACACCCATGGTATCTCTGAGGCTACGTATGAGTGAAGGTTTTGAGTAGGCATGCGCAAGGTCCCGCCTGGCCCATCTGAGCTGGGAAGCGGCGCCTGCAATCCAAACATCAGTGGGGGGTGGGACCAACGTTTACCTCGTTTCAGATTTGTAGTGGGAAAGCAATCTTTGTACATGTTTGGTTAAAGGCAGAGAATAAAATGAGAATGGCAAAGACTTAGTCACAGATAATAATAAAAAAAAATTGCCCTAAGTACGATCTGCATCTCTCTATTCCTCAGTTGATCCCCTTTATCATTTAACTGGGTCCTGCCAACCTTTACAATCTAGCTGCTGCAGTGCCCTAGCTTGGCTAAAGCAACACGGGACAGACGCGATTTATTTGACTTATGGCCTATATATATAGTTTAGCATCAATGAAAAGAACAAAACAAGAACTGACCCGGAGATCACCGAGGAATACTGCTCGCTGGATTGCTTCCTCTGGCTTCCTCCACTTCCCTTCATATCCTGCCCAAGCCCAACTGCCGAGGGACCACACCATCTACAGCGAACTGGACCCTCCCACGTCAATCAACAACCCGGGGAACGCCCTCACGTTCATTCCCACAGACCAACCTGATAAAGGCAGTTCTCTAATTAAGATAGCCTTTTCTAGGGTATAGGCGCTAACTGTGGCAGGTGAAAGCAGTAACGGGATGGTGATGTCATGATTTCAGAGACGGTGGCAATCTGGCATCAAACGAACAATTTTTGAAAAGGAACCAGAAGACACCATTCAAACGCAATGAAATACAGCCGTGCCTCCTTCTACCTCTACCCTGTGCCCCTGCCATAAACTCATGCTCTATATTCATTCCCTACACACGGGCAATTCATGAAGGATTGTTTGGAATTCTAATGTGCCATTTAGAACCCTTTTTTTAAAAAGCTTATGTGCCACAGGTTAAAATGGGACATTGGTGGCTCTCTGCCGACCAGCACCCCAGCCACTGCCAGAGCCGCACTACCCGCGCCTTGTTGTAGTCTTTGCAGTCATAGCCTTCCTCCTTTTTTTCCCCCTGTTCCTCTTTGTCTTTGCCTGACTCACCTCCCTCCCTCCTTCAGCAACCACTAGCCCCCCACCACCAGCAGCACCAGCAGCCACAGCTCCACATCCTAAACTCTTCAGACTTAACTCTTGGAGAGTGAAATCTCACACACCCTCTCTGCTTTATCTCTTGCCTTGTCTAGTCCTTCGCCTCCAAGTCTCCCCAAGAATCCTGACCACATTCGTCCCCTAGTCAGTTGACGTCTACCCAATAATGTATTCTTTCCCACAACAGTATAATCCTCTAAGAGCTCCAGAGACCACAACGCAGGACCAAGGGAGCCCTTGTGCCTAGGAAAGGCCACAGTAGGTTAGCATTTCCTCACTCAGACCCACACATAGGCTGCTAAGGTAGAAAGGGTGAAAAATCTGAAGAACAGTAGCAAAGCTTAGAACACCTTCCACAGTTCCTCTCTCTCTCTCTCTCTCTCTCTCTCTCTCTCTCTCTCTCTCTCTCTCTCTCTTTCTCTCTCTCTCTCTCTCTCTCTCTCTCTCTCTCTCTCTCTCTCTCTCTCTCTCTCTCTCTCTCACACACACACACTTCTGGACAAATACCTCCTTTTTTTAGATCTCTTAAGCCCTACAAAGATCCTCTTTGTAGGCTCTCAACTAAATATCCCATAGGATTTGTCAGCTTTAACAGTAGTTCAGGAGCAGAAACTGAAAAAAAAAATGGTTTCAACAATCTCCACTTCCATTTTGAAACTTGGTAGCAATCTTGTGCTAAGGAGAGCCCAGGGATAGCCAAGAAGAAGCTATGAGGGACTCCAAACCCCAGTGCTCGGTGTCCTGTGCTGCCTCTGTTCATTGCCAGAGAGTCATGTGAGCTTTTTACTCCCTTCAGTCCTGAAGAACAGTCCCAGGACCTCCGTTCCAGAGAGCAGGTAGGCCCTGTTCTCCTCGGGCCCCACCTACTGCAGCCCAGGTGCACTGGCTCTCTCCCAACCAGGTTCCTTCTCAGGGCTGGAAATCCCGTGGGTTAGGTGGAATTCCGTGTGAGAGCAGCTACAGGTTGTCCTGGCAGGTGATAAAGCCTTGGCTGACAACAGCAGCTGATGTCCTCCTGCTCTGCAGAAGTGAAACCCGTTAGCCAGGAAGCATTTTGTGCTATTTTTATTTGATGCTGGAAAATAAAGTCAAAGTGATTTCCCAGTTTTCATTAAATTTGCCTACAGATTTAATCCTTTTCAGCTTGTTTCCTCCTGAGTCTGGGCCCTTGTTTCCCTCACTGTTCTCTCTCTTGTTAACAAGCAGCGCCTGTGTGCTTCCCTTTAATGCTGACCTGCCATTTGCTGAGCTGCAATTTAATGACGTCCAAAACTCTTATTCTCAGGAGACAGTTTCATCATATGACGGCTTCAAAGAATAAAATTTGTTAATTCTCTTGGTTTTTTGTTTTTTGTTTTACAAATAAACATTAACATTAATTGGGATGTTAACCTGGATGGTAAAATGACACGTGCTAACAGAAAGTTTTTATTATAAAAATTATTTTAAGATTATTCTTTTCTTGCTTGAAAAATGCATTGCCGCAACCTGCCCTAAAAACAAGGGATCATTTTTTTTAATGTGGTTATATAAGATGGAGTGTGTGCTTTCTTTTTTGAAGTTTGAGGGTTTATTTTGACACAGAAAATGCATGAATGACCATTCTGCAGATCTCTGTCCAACTGTCAATTCTAGTTAAATTCAGAACAAGAAATAGCCTGTCTGTTTAAAAATGCACACGAAAAGGGCCTTTAAACATGCATAATTTGTAAATCCTCTGCAAAACGGGATGATAATTAATATATCATGTGCTTTTTAAAAAATACATACTTACATTGAACTTCAGTGCTCCTCTCTCTAAAAGTTCACCTCAACCAGTCTTACCAAGTCCACTGCATGCAAGAAAAGAAATCAATAAATCGATCAAGTAATGAAAATAGTGGTAATTTAAAGGCAAAGGGAAACATTAAATTGCTAATTTCCAATGATAGAAGGACCTCAAATTGTCTCAATCATGCCCACCTTTTATCCACTAAATCTTGAGAAAGGAGGTGTGCCTGAGCAACGGGACAAAGTGAGATCAAGCAAAGAGCCATCACCACAGTGACAATGGAGAACACTGATGAAAACCCTCAGCACCACTGAGCACTTCCTGTCTGCCAGCCACAAGACTGGTCCTTTTAATTCTCTCTGTTAATCCCCAGCCATGACTCATGGTGAAGTAAGACTTCATTTGGGAGTGAGGACAGTGACAATCCTGGAGGCTAGGTAACTTTCTTAAGCCCCTTCTGAGCTGGTAAGTGGCTGAGCTAGATTTCCAATCTGGATCCAACTGGAGCTAAGCAAGCACTTTCAAACTCCCTGAAAGGCTTTCTGAGCCATGAATTCTTAATAACTTGAATGTGCTTTAGAGTCATTTCTGAACTGGGTCATGGTCAACACCACTTTCCTCTCCATGGGATGCTCTTCTTGTGCACAGCGCTGTGAAGTCAGGGCAGGTGAGAAAGTGGGTGTGGACCTGCACCTAAAGCCAGGCAAGAGACCCCAGTTAGGGGTGTCATGTCCCAGACAGGCAGAATCTGAGCTCTGGGAGAAGAGTGGGCACAGGCACAGCTGAGTCTGTGGGTTTCTCCTTGCACCTCTGGGGATGGACGCCTAGGCAGCATCTCCAGCTGAGCCACACCCAGCTTTGGGAGTGACTGTCAGCCCTGGCATGGGCACCACTCAGCAACTTCCAGCGAAGCACATGCTCTAGTGGAAACGATCCCTAAGACAGAATTCTGGGAATTCTGGCACTCCCTTCCAGCCTCTTCTTGACTTCTCTCTTTGCAGAGCAAGTTTCTTGGGTCTTCAACTCACGAATAAATGTGCTCAAATGGCAAGTCTCATGCACCAACCCAATTTCAGTTTCATTACCATTGTCCTAGAACCCAGAACTTTGTGAAATAAAATTTATTCCACTGCAGGAGCCTGAGCCGTGTGGTTGGAAATGAGAAAACTGTACCAAAGCCTATTGATTTCCTGGGACTCTATAATAACTCACCACAAATATGATGAACTAATACCTCAAAAGGTTATTGTTTCACAGCTTTGAGGCTAAAAGCCCAAATGCAGGTGTTGGCACAGCCAGGCTCTCCTGTGGGCTCCAAAAGAGAATCTTCCCTTGTCTCCTGCAGCTGTAGATGACTCCAAGTGTGCCTTGGCTTATAGCTTCCTACTTCAGATCTCTGCATGTGTAGCTACAGGGCTCTGTCTGAGGCTCCACCTCTTTCTCCTCTGTCTCTTCCAAGGAAGGTGGTGATTGGAGTTGGAGCCCTGTCCTCAGAGATGCTGCTTCTGACTCGGGATCCTGGAGTTTTAAAGCTCCCTGGCTGGTTCTGGTGCCCATGACCAACTCTGTTCATCTGGGAAGAACCCTCTTTCAGAGAGCTGGGGGAAGGCTCACACATAAACCATTCACAGCACAGGCCTGTGCTATTGTAGACTTGGACATTTCTGGAGCACACCTGTCTCTGAGCATTTGTGTATCTTAAACAAAACTGTGAGAGTGGTGCTGGAGTTGCTCTGCGGGTGCTATGCTTCTTATGAGACAGCCAGTGAGCCCTGGGGTGAATCCTGCAGTGGTCTAGGTTAGTGATAAAGGATTAAATGCAGGGCCAGGAGATGCACATTCATTTTATTAAGCACCCATGGAACATTCACAGAAATTGAGCTTTTTTGTGTGATAAAAAGTTTCAATAAGCAAAAAAAGACTCTATATTACCAAAAGGACCCACTGTCAAGAAATAATTAAACCAAAGCTCAATTCCAGTACTCTTTAAATTTGCTATCCTTGTTGCATTGGTCCTCTAGTTTTGAGGGGAAGAGAAACAAACCTATGATGCATAGGAACTCAATGTTTAGGACTCACTAGAGTACACACACAACAGAAGATAACAGAGCTCCAAAGTAGTGCTGAGTGCAGCCCCCTCCCAAACTTGTTCCTAACTGTCTATGTGAGCCTCAGGCTTCTGTGCTGCACTGATGATCATAGCTACCTTCCTAATGCTAAAGCCACCCTTCAACCTGAGGCAGCAGAAGAGGACCAGGCATAGAGTGCAGACACTGATGCAGGTGGGGACAGAAGGAAGAAAATGATGCAGTGCCTTTAAAGGGCACAGCAGAAAGAGAGTCCACCCACCTAGAGCTCTATTCCCAGCAAAACTGTGCTTCACAAGCAAGGGCAGAGTAATCATATCCAGACAGGGAAATCAGTAAACCTGTGCTACAGTCAACGGTGAGCAGAGTCAGCCAGCCTGGCCAATAGACAAGTAACAGGCCAGTGAGACCCTCAGCCAAAAACAAGTGGGTAGAGCATAAAGAATGACAGATCCCGGGGGTTGTCCTCTGTCCTTCCTGTGTGAGAATGTGAGCATACACACATGCATACATACATACACTGTCTTCCTCTCGCTTTCTCTTTCTCTTCTTCTCATCCCCATTTTATAGTGTTAAATCTGGGCTTGGGTGATATATCTTGTTTTCTCATAGAAAGTAACAGTTTGGAAATGCTCTGCCACCTTCCCCTCCTTCGCTCTCTTAACCCCTATTATTTATTCTTTTCTAAGGTGCGGGTCTTTCATATTGCTCAACCTGACTCAGACACTTAGGCTCAAGCATCCCCCTGCCTCAGCCTCCTAAGAAGCTAGAGATAAATGTCACACCTGACTAACTACTAGGTCCATCTCAGGGCATGATTTAATCTATCTGGGAGGTTTTCACTTCATCTAGTTCATCTACTTTGACACCCAGGTGTTCAAACATCCCTTCACCATCACTGTCCTTTCTGTGGGAGCAGCACTGACTGCTGCCCTCTTCCGGTCCTGGTTTTGTAGTCATCCTTTTGTCTGTTTTCTTACTTCTCCCCTTTACTCCTTGGCTAGCTAGTTAAATGTTTGCTAATTCTGATGTGATGTTTTCAAAACACCAGGATTTGGCATCATGGTTCCTCCCTTGGACTTTAACTGTTTTACAGCTGTCCGTACTCCAATTCTGTTTTATATCAGTCCTGTTCCTATTTGGGGTTTCCCATGTTCTACATCAGGGATTTAGCTTGAGAGAAGTGTTTTCAATCTGTGTGCTTACAGCTACACATTCCCCTCCATGCGGCTTTCACTACATCCTTAAGACTTCATAAGTTGTGACTACCACAAAATATGTTCTACCTTCCGGGTCATTTTCTTTTGTCCCATCAGTTGTACAAGAATGTGTGCTTAATCTTTCTATGTTCATGAGCTTTCCATCTTCTGTTACTCATTTCAGATTTCATCCTATTGTGAGCAGACAGTAGGTAGTGTACAATTTTACCCCATCAAATGTATCCCATCCCTCTAATGGCCTATGATATAGTGTAACCTGGAGTGTTCTATCCACTCTTGCGAAAGAGTGTGTCCTACTGCTTAGGGATAAAATGTCCTATGGATACCTGCAGAGTGTGGCTGCTTATTGGACTGTTCCAAGTGCACATACACCTTGTTATATAGTCTGGGTACCTCAGATATTTCATTAATAGTGGTACTCAACTGACTAATGAGGTCCGCTTCAGAATTCAAAATTAGGGTTTGGGAATTCCATTCCCCAACACGATTCAAATAAAAAGAAAACATCTTAAAGGCAGTGGTCATCGTTCTGTAACTTATTTCTCCAGCAATGGTATGAGCTTTTGAGACATTGATCTATAACCCAAAATCAAGGAGACAACAACGGGGTCTAAGACGATGATGCTATAAAGGCAAAGAGAAAACAAAGTTTGAATAATGTAGGCAAGATCTATCATCCTAAGGGAAGAAATCCACCCAGCCAAGCCAGTGTTAACAGTGCTTGACCTTGCCGGACTAGCCTATCGTGACTATTTCTTTGTGTGAAGAGGCATTTTAAATGCCAGGGAGCTGGAAGACAGGATTAAGGTAGCTTTCAAGCTAACATTAAATCAAATCACTTCAAAGCTTTTAAGCTTAAGGTCATATTTGTATAACAATGCCCAAAATTGCAAGGATGGAAAGGTCAGGCTGTTTGGTTTACTGCAGCTTTGAGCCACATCCCAATAACACTTATAGAAACCCAAAGTGTATTCTGCAAGGCATTGAAAAGGCTTGTGGTAAATTTGGTCAAATGATAATTATGTGTGAAATTAAAATTTTATGCATAATCCTAAATTTGGACTTAATATGAATACTTGGAGAAATTTATTAGAGTAAAGCTAAGACAGTATTAGGTGCTTAAGAGCTAATCAAGGAAAACACAGAGAAGGGCTTATTTTCTTCCCATTCTGAATATCTGCTTCAAATGTTGTGTTTAAGAAGCCTTGAGATTAATTATGACTTTTTTCTATTGTAATATGTGAAGAACAGTGATTATGTGGTTTCTTTAATGTTGCATCCTATTATTTTTTTGTGAATCTTTAAAAACTTGATATGTAATAATTGTACATACATGTATGTGATATTTAAATATGGTGAGGTTTTTTTTAAAACAATATATACAATGTGTATCAACCAGATGACAGTAAGTAGCTATGATGGTAAATATTGTCATCTTGATAAGGTCTAAAGTCACCCAGAAGAAAAACCTGAGTTCTAGAAGAAGGCAGGCTGAGCAAGCCACGGGAAGCAAGCCAGGAAGTAGCACCTCTCCATGGTCTATCCATCAGTTTCTGCCATGTTTGAGTTCTTGCCCTGACTTCCTTTGATGATGCACTGTGATATGTAAGTATAAGCTGAATAAACCCTTTCCTTCTCAACCTGCTTTGTGGTCATGGGGTTTCCTTGCAGCAACAGAAACTCTGACTAAGGCAGGGGAAAGAGCATGATGTTGGAAGAGGAGTGCTGTGCTTTTAATGACAATGCCCCCCTTATGCCCCCCCTTATGCTCACATGTTATGCCTGGTACCCACTGAGTGCAACTGTTTTGAATAGATCAGGAGGTGTGGCCCTGCTAGAGGAAGTCTGAAGTGTGTCACTGGGAGTGGACTTTGACGTTTCAAGACAAAAGTTTATTATGCCAGCTCCAGTGCCTCTGTCTGTCTCTCTGTCTCTCTGCCTCTGCCTCTGCCTCTCTGTCTCTGTCTGTCTGTCTGTCTCTGTCTCTGTCTGTCTGTCTCTCTCTTTGTCTCTCTCTCTGTCTGTCTCTCTGTCTGTCTGTCTGTCTGTCTCTCTCTCTCTCTCTCTCTCTCTCTCTCTCTCTCTCTCTCTCTCTCTCTGTCTCTCTCTCCCTCCCTCCCTGTTGCTTGTGGATCAGCATGTAAAGCTCTCAGCTACTGTTCAACACCATGCCTGTCTGCTTCCCACCATGATGAACGTGGATTAATCCTCTAAAACTATAAGCAAGCCTACAATAAAATGCTTTCACCTATGAGTTGCCTTGGATGGTGTGTCTTCATAGCAAAAGGACAGTAAATAAGACAAGGGTTGTTGGAGCAGAGTCCAGGAGTTAGAGGGAGATGGGAGGTGAATTTAATCAAATGCATGTATGAAATCATCAAAGAATAAATAAAAGTATTTTTAAGATTGCAACATATGGAAATAATGTTTGTAGTATTCGTCTTTATATTTGTAGTTAAATTTCTTTTAATTGCAAGCAGCAGCCACTAGGTGGCAGGAAAAGCCTGGCTTTGAGAAATAAATAAATAAATAAATAAATAAATAAATAAATAAATGTTCCCTAATCACACAGGACACCTCTTATGAAGTCCCTAATCACATTCCACTTCCTAAGTGATCAACAAAACTATTTTCCTTGTGCTCTAGTCTCCAATAAGCCACAAGAACACTGCCTTCTTTTTCCACTCATTTATTTTTCCGTACGGAAAACTGATTCTCCTAGTGCCACTGCTGGAAGTCTTCTGGAAAACACTTTTCATGGCACTGGGATGTGGCTCCATGGTAGGCCACGCTCACAGTTTGTGCCAGGCCCTGGATTCAAGCCCCAGCAGCGGCAATCCCAAACCCAAACTGAGTTCTGACTGAAGGCTCATCTTCCCAGAAGTCATTAAAATACGCTTTGTTTCCTGTCAGTTTAGCCCATCGCACACAGCAGCCTTCAGTAGCTCCTTGCCCTCCCTCCTCAGGTAAGCACAGCATTCACAATTGCCAAGACCTCGCTCCTACCATCATTTATTTGTTATTCAATACTAAGCCATACAGAATTGCTTGGCAAAAAGCTAAGTCTAAAGTTTGAGTAAAACTGCATCCTCTCCCCCATGGAATACCTTTATCAGATAGATTGAGGTTCATGGCCTAAACGTAGCCAGCAAGGATATTTTTTGAAGATGCAAATACTTGAATTTTTTTTAATTGTTCAAAATTAAAAGTCAGGAGAAATCACATAAGGTTCAGGTTCATGTTGTCAGAGGTGCCCCAGCAACACTTTTCCCCACAATGCAAAGGGTTGTCCAGAGCAGGACAGCTGCTTTATATGGAAGGGTTCTCACTGTCTCTCTCCTCTCCTATGCCTCCCCCTCCACATGTGCCGCTGCACGTGCCAAGGCTTCACCCTGCCATAGTCTCAGCTTCTGACAAGATGCTCTGAGTGAGCAGCCACATAGTAGCTAGGCTCCTCAGAGCCCTCTCTCATCTTACCTAGGCATACAATGATTTGGGCAACATCCTACTTAAAGTCGCATAGCCATATTCCTAAGGTGACACAAATCCCTTTTAAAGTGCCTACCTGAGAAAGCTTAAGGTTGCCCAAAGAATTTCTGTTTGTCTCAGCCTGTCTGTCTCCCAGCTTCTGTTGGGAGAAGGAGCCTCATCCTAGGTAAATATCATGGGGCCAGGCAGTAATCCCAGGTGATGCGCAGGGGCCAAGTCCCAAAGATGCATCTTGCAGTTCTTTACGTTTCCCGCTCATCTCAGCCCACACCTACTGACCTTAGTTTCTCGTGATTCTTCCTACCAAGTCTCTGGTCACCTCTGTATAACCTACACCACCAGCAGTTCATGCTGGACTCTCTTCCCTATATATTCTTGGCACCCATTAGGCCTTACCACACTTGAACTCTGTTCTTGCCACCTGTACAGTGTCTAGTGTGTCTATCTCTGACTGCCCTGCCAGCGTTGGCATATATCTGCAGCCCTTACCTTATCTAAGGCGGGCTTCCATTGCAGTTGCTCTTGAAAATAGGCCATGTTTGTGGGTATAAACATAAAAATATTTAAAGGTAATGTGACAGCAACAGCAAGTTCTACTAGAGGCCCTATGATGTTTTTAATATGGGCTTTTGGCCAGGAATAAAGCACACGGCAGCAAATCTCATCCTGTCAAGCAGGCCTTAATCCCAATCAGGATGCAGTTAGTTACACCATAACGGCTGTGCCACTATTGCACCAATGGGCACATCTTGCCTAGCACAGCAGCATTGTCACATGCAGGATCCATCACTGTACCCAAACTGTTGATAACTTTTCTCTTCCTCCTACAGTCTACATGGGACCTTCTGGAACTGTGAAAACTAACCCAAAGAAAGGGTTTGAGATTTATATCTCTTATGTCCTATATCAAAAATATATGGTATCTTCATCAGTAATTTGTGGTGTTTTGGAGACCTCTGGGGCCTCCTTGATCAATAACTCATTGAAAGGTATCCCATACCTAGTAGTACAATTTTCATTTAATAACCCATATCTTCTATGAGTGCTATTTTCCACTCATGTGGATAATTCTGTTGAATTGTATTTTATTTGTATTTAATTGTATTTTAAACTTAACTCACCAATTGTTTCCATACATCCTTAGTCTTGACTAACTCACCCTCTATTCTTATTTCTCCCCCACACCCCACAACCATCCCATATTAGTCCTTTAACCAGGGGTATAGTCCTCTTTCTTTGATAACCCATGTATCCTACTGTTTTCCCAGTTATGTTGTTCAGTTGAGTTGTGAGACAGTGAACTTAACCTGGCTTTCACACCACCTCCTGTTGGCATATGTTCTTGTGGACCGTGTACATTTTAACCCTTGTTCATTCAAATGCTGATTTCTCCACTCCACTCTCTAATCAATCTGGATGTTGCACTGTGATGTTTATTCTAAGTATGTCCAGTTTCAAGTTTGTGTAAACATGTCACCATTTGTTCTCTGTGTTGTCAATAAAAACCAACTAGCCAATGCTGAGCAATAACAGAAAATAGGGTAGGACATCCTGATAGAGTGAGGGGAGGAGAAAGAGCAAGAAGAGGAGGAGTAATGCTCTTGGAGAAAACGAGGGAGCACCAGGAGGAAAGAGCCTGACCTAGGAGATGAGTAAAAAGCAAGTATAAAGTGGAGAGGAGAGAGAAGGAAGGAGAGGATGGAGCCATGAGGAGAGACTGGGAAACATCAAGAGAAATAAGCTGGGCCTAGGAGATGATTTAAAAACAAGTATAATGTGGGAAATCTAAATTAAAAAATATATATACTAACATAGAGATTTAGGATGGAGTAATTATTGGACAACATGGTGCTATAGGCTAATAAAACAGATCCTGGTCTCTCAGTGTGGTTATTTGGGATTAAAGCTGGCTAAGGAATAACCACTGATTTCACTAAAATAATAATTCAGTATTAAATACTATTAATCATTCAACACCCTCCTTTGAGTTGGCCCTCCCCTAAGCCCCTCGTTTCACCCAGACTCCAGTGCCTTTCACAGCTTAAGACTGTGAACCTCAGAATCCCACCTCCTCTCTACTTTTCTTTTACCTACAATCTATTAGTCCCTTCCCTTCCCCAAATCTCCTTTTATGGCTTTCAGTTATGCTCCATCAAAGAAGAAATTTAAAGCTGTGATTTCATGACTGAGAGAAAGCATACAGTGTTTGTGTTTCTGTTCCTTAATTAGATCACTCTGTACAAGTCTTTCTAGTTCCATTCATTTACATGAAATTTTAATTTCAAGAAAATTTCATTTTCTTCATAGCTGAGTAATATTCCATTGTGTATCTGCACCACATTTTACTACCTATTTAATTGAAATATAATTTTATATCACTTCCTGCCTTCTTTATCCTCTCTCCACACCTCCCTACCTCACTACCTCTCAAATTGATAGCTTTTTTTTTCTTTGATTATTGTCTTTTACATGTGCATCAATATACAAATACAACCTGCTGAGTCCATTCAGTGTGGACTGCCATGGTCATTTTTACTTTCCTGGTTTCTGCACTTGTTCCATATTACGTACTGACATCTGAAGATTTGGAGCTAGGAGCCTCCAACGAGAAAGAAAGCACTCAATGATTCTCTCTCTCTGTTGAATTTCAGTAATTCTTAAACATGACATTTTTGCAGCCAACAGAACTGTAAGAAAATATGCCCTTCCATATGCTTTTTATTAGCTTTTAGGCATCTAATGCCCTTAGGTATTGTCTATTAAATTTCCTTTCTCCTATATACCTTATATTAAGTCAAAACTTACAACTAATTTTAATTTCAGATCCAAATCCTTTACTTAAATTTGCTACAAGCTTTCTCAGTGCCTTGCAGAATACAAATGGGGTTTCCAAATGAGTTTTGGGGACGTGCCTATAAGGTTCCAGTAAATAAAACAGCCTGACCTTTCCTTTTTTGCAATTTGGCCATTGTTACATAAACATGACTTTAAGCCGCAAGGCCTTGAAAGGATTTTATTTAATTTTTAGCTTGAAAGCTTCCATAATCCTGTCTTTTGGCTTCCTGGCATTTAAAAATGTCTCTTCACAGAAGGAAATAGTCATGATAGGCTGGCCCAGCAAAGTCAGGCAGTGTAAACACTAGCTTGGCTTGGCGGATTTCTTCCTCAGAAAGCCAGGTCTTGTCTAAGTTGTTCACTTTGTTTTCTCTTTGTCTTTTCAGTCTGTCTTAGAATCTATGTTGTCTCCATAACTTGTTCCTAGATAACAGCTCAGCCTCAAACACCTGCACTGTTGCTAGAAAAAATAATAATAAATTACAGAATGATGACCCCTGTCTTTTAAGATGTTCTCTTTTCGTTTGATTCAAGTTGGAATTTCCAATCCCTAATTTGAAACTCTACTGATGACCTCATTAGTCAGCTGAGTATTGTAGTAAACATGAAGTCTTTGTGCTCCTAAGTAAGCATGAGGGGAACCAGAATTTTAAACACACAGGGTTACTCCTTCAGGAAGGGAATAGATAGGTGTTGTCCACCCAGAAGGCTGGATGTGGAAATGCTTACCAGTCCGGTGACCTCTGCTCTATCTCTGTGGCCAGAGACTTTCCAGCACCAGGCCCTCCCCAAGACCCTCATCGTAAATTTGTTCTCAGTCAATTTACAGAACCTAACTTTATGGATTTTAATAAGCATTTCCATGCAGTTGCCTATGATCCATGTTTAGCATACATTGATCCCCAAAGACATTTATCTGTGCTTTGTTGTGAACACAGGACTGAGTCAGTTAAACAAGAACAAGTTTTCAACGCATTGTAGTGAGTTAAATAAGTCTAAAAATAGGGCTGGTGAGATGACTCAGTAGTTAAAAATACTAACTGTTCTTCCAGAGGTCCCGAGTTCAATTCTCAGAAACTACATGGTGACTCAAGACCATCAACACTCTGCTGGCCATGGAGGTCACAGAGACCTTCTCAGGATATCATTCTATTAATTATATATGTGAGGCATCCAAACTATATAATATATATGATAAATACTTTAGTATATATGATAAATACTTATATACTATATATATGATAAATACTCAGCTTATAGTAGGGAGAACTCAAAGGTAGTGGCTGATATTGTCTAAGCTCTGCAAAGCCCTTAGCTGCATCCTGTCACACCTCTGTACTCACACATGTGAATAAGAAACCACATTGCCAGACAGGACTAGAGAGCCTGGGGCCACAGTCCCTTCTGAAGGCAGGTCCCCAGTGACCCCAAGCTCTGGGTTGCCTATATGTGAGGGAGCAGTTCCTCGTGATTTGTCTCATCTCACTGGGGTAGGAGACCTGTGGGTGCCCTCAGGGCACTGCGATATTCCTTACCTGCCTCGTTTCTAGTTCAGGGTGTGTGTTTGCCAGTTCTAATTTACACTTTTTGCACCTGATAACTTTCTTCCTTGCCAGGACTGCATTGTAAAAAAAAAAAAAAAAATTTTTTTTATTTTGTGGATAAACTGTTGCATTTTAATCATGGTTTTAGGTTTTGTCTTCAAAGGTTTCCATGACTTCTACTGACTCAAACGGAAACAAGCATACTGTGGTTTTCTTTATATAGATTCCATAAACTTGTGGTTACAATATGAAGTCTACGGTGCTATCTTCTGAGTGGCCTTTATTAGGAATAACAATTTGTCTCATTCCTCAGGTCCAGGTACCCTCATCACCCACCTCCCAAGGACATCTAACTCAGCAGCAGAAAGCAGCTCCAACGTCAACTGCATGACTGACAAACTGACTTCCTGCAGAAGAAGTTGTGCCTGAGATAGGACTGGAAGTCTGGAGTGGGACAGGGTGTTTGCTATGCCTGGGATAGAGCTACGTGCCCATCTGCAGAGACAGTGGTTGGAACCTGCAACATCCTCAAAAGGCCATGTGTTACGGGCATTAAAGTTTTACAGTGGAAAAACTCACTTAACACAAAACAGCACAGTAAGGGAGACACAGAGGAGCAAACAGGGTAAAGACACAGAAAAGAACCAAGCGGAAAAGTCAAATGTGATTCCACCCAGATTGCTGGCAGGCAGCGCTGATTGTGGATGACACAGATAATCCAGCTGAAGGAAGATGTGGTTGAACTAGATTAAAAAACCTATATTAACCTACATGCTCTCTACACACTTGTTTCAAAGATGCAGACAGGTTTTGGGTTGGTAAAATGATTTTGGAAATACAAAGCACCCAGAACTATCTACACTAATATCAACATTAAAATAAAAAAAATGGTGCTAAACATCAATAAATATTTAAGAAATGTGAAGCAGTCAGTGTACCAAGGATGCACAATGGTTGTAAGTGTGCATCAAAAACCAGGGCACCAACTGCATGAGGTAAAACAGACAGGAGAGTGATCAGTCTTAGGCCCTCGAGTGCTAGGACTTAGTGCTGTCTTAGTTCAGGTTTCTACTGCTGTGATTTTTTTTTAAAAAAGCAATCAAAATGCAGCTTGCAGAGGAAAGAGTTTATTTCATCTTATAGTCCATCGTCCAGGGAGGTCAGGCAGGAAGTCAAGGCAACGACTAGAGCAGATGTCACAGAGGAGTGCTGCATACTGGCTTGCTACCCATGGCTGGCTTACACTGCTCTCTTATTCAACCAGGACCACCTACACGGTGGGCTGGGCTCTCCTTTCCATATCAACCATTAATTAAGCAAGCAGTCCAGAATCCTCTTCAGCTATATGGACTTTTTGCTCAGGCATTTTCTCAATCAAGATTCCTCTTCCTACGTAACTCTTACTGTCAAGTTGACAAGGAATCAACCATGACAATAAGGGACAGGACACACCATCAGACATAGAGTACTCTGTGAGCATTTCCAAACTTACATTCTATGAGAAAATAAGATTTATCACCCAAGCCCAGATTTAACACTATAAAATGGGGATGAGAAGAAGAGAAAGAGAAAGCGAGAGGAAGACAGTGTATGTATGTATGCATGTGTGTATGGTCGCATTCTCACACAGGAAGGACAGAGGACAACCCCCGGGATCTGTCATTCTTCACGTTCCACCCACCTTGTTTTTGGCTGAGGGTCTCACTGGCCTGTTACTTGTCTATTGGCCAGGCTGGCTGACTCTGCTCACCATTGACTGTAGCACAGGTTTACTGATTTCCCTGTCTGGATATGATTACTCTGCCCTTGCTTGTGAAGCACAGTTTTGCTGGGAATAGAACTCTAGGTGGGTGGACTCTCTTTCTGCTGTGTCTTTTAAAGGCACTGCATCATTTTCTTCCTTCTGTCCCCACCTGCATCAGTGTCTGCACTCTATGCCTGGTCCTCTTCAGCAGTCTCAGGTTTAAGGGTGGCTTTAGCATTAGGAAGGTAGCTATGATCATCAGTGCAGCACAGAAGCCTGAGGCTCACACAGACTGTTAGGAACAAGTTATCTTTGGGTGGAGCCTGCACTCAGCATACCACTTTGGAACTCTGTGGTTAAAATTATCTTCAGTTGCAGGCATACTCTAGTGAGTCCTGAACATTGAATTCCTGTGTACTATAAGTTTTTCTCCTTTTTCTCAAAAACTAAAGGACCAATGCAACGAGGATGACAAGTTTAGAGAGTCCTGGAATTGAGCTTTGGCTTAATTATTTCTGGACAGTGGGTCCTTTTGGTGATATAGACGGGTTTGTTTGTTTGTTTGTTTGTTTTTTATTTTGTTTTGTTTTGCTTATTGAAATTTTTATCACACACAAAAAACTCAATTTTTGTGAATGTTCCATGGGTACTTAATAAAATGAATGTGCATATTCTGGGCCTGCTTTTGATCCTTTATCATTAACCTAGACCACCACAGCATTCATCCCAGGGCTCACTGGGATGTCTCATAAGAAACATAGCACCTGCAGAGCAACTCCAGCACCGCTCTCATAGTTTTGTTTAGGATACACAAATGCTCAGAGACAGGTGTGTTCCAGAAATGTCCAAGTCTATAATAGCATGGGCTCTGCTGTAAATGGTCCACATATGAGCCTTCCCCCAGCTCTCTGAAAGAGGGTTCTTCCCAGATGAACAGAGTTGGTCATGGGCACCAGGACCAACCAGGGAGCTTTAAAACTCCAGGATCCCGAGTCAGAAGCAGCATCTCTGAGGACAGGGCTCCAACTCCAATCACCACCTTCCTTGGAAGAGACAGAGGAGAAAGAGGTGGAGGCTCAGACAGAGCCCTGTAGCTACACATGCAGAGATCTGAAGTAGGAAGCTATAAGCCAAGGCACACTTGGAGTCATCTACAGCTGCAGGAGACAAGGGAAGACTCTCTTTTGGAGCCCACAGGAGAGCCTGGCTGTGCCAACACCTGCATTTGGGCTTTTAGCCTCAAAGCTGTGAAACAATAACCTTCTGAGGTATTAGCTCATCATATTTGTAGTGATTTATTATAGGGTCCCAGGAAATCAATAGGCTTTGGTACAGTTTTCTCATTTCCAACCACACGGCTCAGGTCCCTGCAGTGGAATAAATTTTATTTCACAAAGTTCTGGGTTCTAGGACAATGGTAATGAAACTGAAATTGGGTTGGTGTCATGAGACTTGCCATTTGAGCACATTTACTCGTGTGTTGAAGACCCCAGAAACTTGCTCTGCAAAGAGAGAAGTCAAGAAGAGGCCGGAAGGGAGTGCCAGAATTCCCAGAATCCTGTCTTAGGGATCGTTTCCACTAGAGCATGTGCTTCGCTGGAAGTTGCTGAGTGATGTCCATGCCAGGGCTGACAGTCACTCCCAAAGCTGGGTGTGGCTCAGCTGGAGATGCTCCCTAGGCGTCCATCCCCAGAGGTGCAAGGAGAAACCCACAGACTCAGCTGTGCCTGTGCCCACTCTTCTCCCAGAGCTCAGATTCTGCCTGTCTGGGACATGACACCCCTAACTGGGGTCTCTTGCCTGGCTTTAGGTGCAGGTCCACACCCACTTTCTCACCTGCCCTGACTTCACAGCGCTGTGCACAGGAAGAGCATCCCAGGGGGAGGAAAGTTGGTGTTGACCATGACCCAGTTCAGAATGACTCTAAAGTACATTCAAGTTATAAAGAATTCATGGCTCAGAAAGCCTTTCAGGGAGTTTGAAAGTGTTTGCTTAGCTCCAGTTGGATCCAGGTTGGAAATCTAGCTCAGCCACTTACCAGCTCAGAAGGGGCTTAAGAAAGTTACCTAGCCTCCAGGATTGTCACTGTCCTCACTCCCAAATGAAGCCTTACTTCACCATGAGTCATGGCTGGGGATTAACAGAGAGAATTAAAAGGACCAGTCTTGTGGCTGGCAGACAGGAAGTGCTCAGTGGTGTTGAGGGCTTCATCAGTGTTCTCCATTGTCACTGTGGTGATGGCTCTTTGCTTTATCCTACTTTGTCCTGTTCCTCAGATTCTTCCTTTGTCTTATGATTTAGTGGCTAGAGGGTGGGCATGATAGGGACAATTTGAGGTCCTTTAATGATTAGCAGTTAGCAACTTAAAGCTTCCTCTATTCCCCCAAATTAACATATGATGGAATACTCAAACTATTAGTCCTTGTTTTTCCTGTGTGTGTAGAAACGCTCAGTATGGTGGAGGTGAAATATGGTCGAAGAACACTGAGCATACAAAGTTCAACATGGGTGGGTACTTTAAACAGCTCAAGAGATCATGACTTTATTGACAGTATTATGCTGTGACAGATCATTAATAATACATACATTTCAGGCTTTTGTATGCAGTTATTTGCAGAGAGCTATCTCTCTTGCTTTGAGCTTAAAGAGAAATGACAGCTGTATAAAAAAGTCCAATGAATGTTCACTCATGCAGTTCAAATCTGTGTTGAAAACAAAAGCACCCACCTAATGTTTATAACATGCCGAAATAGCTCCCTCATTTTTATAGGAGGAATAATGTTGTGCATTTTGCAAGCAGGAGAACCCTTAAAACACTTTTTAAACAAAAGTACCTTGCTAACAGATGTTACTCTCCAACCCAGTGAAAACTTCCAATTAAATTTATGATTAAAAAAAAAAAAGCAAGAAACCCACAAAACAATTATTCTCTGAGGCACTTACTTTCCTGTGCTTTTTCTCCCTCTTTCTTTGCCTTATTGTGGATGAACTCCAGGTTCTTTTACTCACTAACACGCAATTTAAGAGTATATCCCCAGCCCTTGTCCCAGACTCTCTCTGCTTAGCCCTGCTAGCTTCAAATACAAGACCTTGAGTGTAGAGGTCGCAAGTGTGTGGCACAGCTCCCAGCTTGAAATGTTCCATTCATTTATTTTATTTGCTTTTTGCTTAGTGAGGCAGGGCTTCATGTACACTCATCCAAGGCTTGACTGATGATGTTCGCTGTGTAGCTAAGGTTGAGCTTGGACCTCTGACATTCCTGCTTCCACCGCAAGATTTCAGGGGCCAGGGATGAGCAAGTGCTCGCCCAACTCAGCACCAGGAATTTTTAATAGGGATGATGCAATGTGAACACTGAGGACAATGATTTCAGAAACGGATGAAGCCAGCTGTGGCTACCCTGCTCCCAGGCTTGACCTTCCACGCCTCTGTGGCTCCGAGGAAAGCATGCACCCGGTTCTGTTTTCTTTCCACCTGTGTATGAAGAAGAGGTTTAACCACAAACCCAAGTTCCTTGTTCCCCGCGTGAAAGATCAGCAACCCAGGAACAAGTTGCTGACGTGAAAAAAAGGTGTTTGGTAAGCCAGAAAACCATACACTGGTTTGAAAGTGTCGAGAAGAGTCAAGGAAGGAGAAGGGGGGAAGGAGGCAAAGAAAGGGAAGGTAGGGAAGCCTGGCTCTTCCATTGTTAACCAGTCTTCCCTGCCTCCGAGCTGCACCACTCTCATTCTGACTGTGCTGGCAATATGCTGATTCCTAGAATATAAGTAAGATCCAGCAACCACTGGGAGAAACCTGTAATTCTTTCTTAAGAATTATTTTATTAGATATCTGTCTCTCTCTGTCTCTCTCTCTCTGTCTCTGTGTCTGTCTCTCTGTCTCTGTGTTTCTGTCTCTCTCTGTCTCTGTCTCTGTCTCTTTCTGCCTCTCTGTCTCTGTCTCTGTATATCTGTCTCTCTGTCTTGGTTTCTGTCTCTATCTCTATCTCTGTCTCTCTCTCCATCTCTGTCTCCCTCTCTCTATCTCTCTGTCTCTGTCTCTCTCTCTGTCTTTCTCTGTGTCTCTGCCTCTCTCTGTCTCTCTCTCTCTGTCTCTCTGTCTCTTGTGTTATGCCATGTATGTACAGGTAACCACTGAGGCAAGAGTAGGTTATCAGGTCCTTGGAGCCAAAGATACCTGCTTTTTGAACTCTCTGGAAGAACATCAGACACTCTTAAGTGATGAGCCATTGTCCAGCTCAAGGTTTGGTTTTTCTTTTTTGTTTTTTGTCTTTTGTGTTGTTGTTTGTTGTTTTCTTTTTTTAACTAAGATGTAACTGATGAAGATGTTAAAGATGAAGATGATGCTGTAGGACAGGAGCTGGTCCCGGCAGTTGTAGTCTTGCCTGGAGTCACAGAAGCTTCTCAGATAGGAATCAACAGACAAACCTTTAGTGAGTCGCTTTCCCAGGGCACAGGCTGGTAGATATTCTAGGTTCTGAATTTTAAGGAAAGAAGTAACTAATTGAAAAGTATTATGATTTTTTTTCAAGTTTCCCCGCCCCACTCCCGGCTTTTCTCAGAAGTAAGTAATTCTGTAGTTAGTTGTCAGGGAAAAGGATGTATGTTCCTTAGAGGATTGGGGAAGATGGAAGGCAGGAACCACTGAAAGGAAGCTGTCACCAGACAAGATATTCAAGGGCATCTCTTCAGCAGACATAGTCACCATCACATTGCTTCCCTGGGAGCCCTGAACAGCAGCGAAGCCACGCCCAAACCTCAGTACTCTGTCAGACCCTTCACAAGTAAAGCTATTAGCATCAACTAAACACACACAGAACCAGAAGGTTTTCAGTGGTCCCTTCCATAGCAGGCAGAGTTCCCAAGGTCCTTGTGAGCTATCTGACCCGAGGTCAGCTGCTTCCTTCTATTTCTTTTCAGGAACTTTCTGGGTAACTCACCTGCCTCAGACTGTGCCATGCCTGTCCTGGCCCATCATATATTGAAAGAATTAAGGAACAAGGAGGGAGGGAAGGAGAGGAGAGATGGGAGGGAAGGAAGGGAGAAAGCAAAGACGTTACACTGTTAGCCAGCCTCTCCTGCCATTTCACCATCCATCCTTCATTCTCCCCTCATCCTGTGGACCCCGCTAGATCATGGGTGATGCACTACTTTGGCTGGTTCAATAGCATGGCTGGGCAGGAGCTGGCTCCTTAAATATAATTAAATATGAAAAAGTACTCAAAACATCAAGACAAAAACATAGATCTTTTAATTTAGTCTTTGAGCTAATTTTTTGTAATGGGATTTGCCATTTCATATGTTTGTTTTTAACTTATAAGCTTGACCATTTTCCTATGGATTTTGAAGAGCATATGTAACTCAAATGTGGACCTCAAGCGTTTTCTGGTGTCATCATAGTTTAAAATGTTTTCTTTGAATGGAGAGTAATATCCACACAAGCATTCAAAATACATCTCTCTTATGAGTTCCAGTTCTTATTTTTAGGGGAAGAAACTGGTGGCAAATGTCACAGAAAAACAAAAACAAAAACAAAAAACAAAAGACAAACTGATTAGAGAGGTTTATGGTTGATTTAACTGAACTGGGTTACATTTTTATTGTTTGTTTATTTTAAGGTTAGGGCAAGGTTAAAGTGACATAGGTAATTGACAGAATGTCACCCAGCTGGGTTTGGGGACCAGAATCCAAATCCAGGTCTGTCTGAATCCAAACACCATGCTCTTTGTCCTGCGTTTCTGTCTCCTGTGTCTGCACTGGCACCTTGGTAGCTTGGATGTGGCTCAGTGTCCAAGAGTTCCAAAGTTCATGTAGGTTGCCTGAGGTCCAGGGCTTGACCCCCAGCATTACAAATACCCAGTTAACCAGAGCCCTATTAGCACCACAGCTACAAAGAAAAGAGGGGAAATAGCAGAAACCCAATCAACCCCAGGTAATTAAAGAGGAAACTATCCTGTGGATAGCTGTTATCCTCGTCTTTTGACCTTTGACCTCTCTCCTGATCAGGGTCACAGCACTCAGAAAGGCAAGGCCCTTGGACAGCTGGTGATAGAAAACTCAAGCAGCCCCCAAAGTATCCTCTAAGCACTCCCAAAGAAGGCAGGAACTGGGATTATTTTAGACACATTCCTGACCAGCGGGCCTCAGTTAAACAGCAAACTCAGTGAATATGCTTTGAGACTAAGTGCGAGTTTTTCCTATAGTGGGAGCCAAGTAAATATGTGCTTAGCCCCCCTAAAGCAGCGGTTCTCAACCTGTGTATTACAACCCCTTGAGACCAAACGACCCTTTCACAGGGTTCACCTAAGGCCATCGGAAAACACAGATCTTTACCTTATAATTCGTAACAGTAGCAAAATTACAGCTGGGCAGTAGCAATGAAAATAGTTTTATGGTTGAGGGGTCACCACAACATGAGGCGCTTTATTCAAGGGTCGCACCATTAGGTGAGAGCCACTGAGCTGAAGTCTAGCAGGGGGAAGCAGCGGGACTCTAAGAAGCCTCTCTGCCTAGTGTCTCTCTGCCTTTGTTTATCTTCCTTGCACAGAGATCTAGGGTGACAGGAAGTGTGACAGCCGTCCTGATGCCGGCAGTGTTGGCTTTGCTTGCCCTTCGCATCTGTGATGCGGGGGAGCAGCTGTGTGATGCAGGGAGCAGCTGTGGGAGAGACGTTGCGTGTTTTCATTTCTCAGAAGGACCGTGAGGATCGCCGCGAGCTCCTGAGGCTTAAAAGGTCTGATTCTTGCAGCTGGCTGACTGATTGGCAGCCACGTTTCCCACAGCCCTCTGTGGAGAAATCGGAATTCAGGTGCTTTTATCGTGATGACTGGCCAGGACCGGGGATCCCTTCACTTGGGGTTGTGTCTGTGGTTATGTGGATTCTTGGCTTCCTTTAAAGGTAAGTGATTCAGGCTTGTGCCCTGGAATGTTATTAGTTCTTACACACACCCTTTCTTCTCATTTTGCCTGGATCCAACAACCGGATGACTTTTATTAGTTTAACCTAATGAGTAAGATTTGGAGAGTAACGTGGGGGTAAACATCGAAATATACTGTAAATAATTTTTCACTTCTCTAACTAAGTAGCATACGGAATTGTCTGTTTTTATGGCCATTTATGCTATCAATACGCTCCACTTATTTATTTGTGGTTAAATGTGATATATCCTCCAAACAGTGATTTGTTTGTCCACCGGTACTTACTACTCAGCCTGTGAAATTCCCATGGTAAGCAATTGTCCTCACTTGGAAAATCCGTCTCATTGTCTATACTAAGTGAGAGCTTGCTTGTTTTAAAAGTTGACTCAGACATGGCTGCTGCGCTGAGCAGATCACACACACACACACACACACACACACACACACACACACACACACACACGGCTACTAGGTTTCAGAGGGGCTGATGGAGAGAGAGCTGAGCGCAAAGAGTCACAGAGGAGAGAAATGGTAACAGTAGCCAGGGTGGCTTCTCCCTGTCTTCTGAAGAAATGACTTCATCCTGGTTACTCACACTAGTGAGAGTGACAGGTGTAATGTAAAAGTTTTCTTTCCTGCCTCTATCCCAGCGTTCAGCACTTCCAAATGGATGCGTGAAGCAGCTGCCGCTGAGGAACACAGCAATTACTGTCTGCGAATTTTACCTGAGCAGGATTTCAAGCCCATGTGGAGAAATTCACATAATAGTTATGGAGTCAACTCTGAATTATACAAAACAAGCTTTAGGAATGTGTTTCATCAGGGGTGTTGAGGACGTGAGCAGTGCAAATTGGAGGCAAGAAACTGATTTAATGCATTCTTAAGGACTTAAAGGTGCAGGTAGCGCTACTGTCCAGAGGCTAATGGCTAAAGAGGATACTGTGAACCAATTTTCAATTGCTTTTAAAGTATTTTAAGTGAATCTACTTTTAAAACTTTCTTTTCTCATAAATGTAGAAGCACTTTATTTGAAGGTATGTTTTTTCAAAGAGTGTGGCTAATGAGGACCAAGGCAATGATGAGAGTTCTAGAAGGATGCCTTGCCAGTTACAGACACACAGCCCTCCGGAATCTCTGCCAGGACGCTACTCCAGTGGTCAGGCTGTGGGTTGGGTGTAGTGACATAAAAATTTCCATCCTACTGGCTTTCTACCCCTTGGCATTTATGGTGCCCTTGACTTCAAACGCAGTCTCCTTCCAGACCACTTTGTGAACATTGTACTAGTTCTGAGATGCCTATAAAGTTGTCTTATCTCAATACTGACCCAGAGCAAGCAAGACTAGAAGGGGCGTGGTGGAACTGCCCTAGTGCAGGTAAGAGTGGGCCTACCTGGGGCAGTGATCAGCCTTTCTCCCTGAGACACTGAGCCTCAGGACCAGGAGAGGAGCCAGCTCAGACCCTCAGGACCAGGAGAGGAGCCAGCTCAGACCCTCCCACAGCACTTGCCTGATGCTCCCCTGTGTCTGTCTGGCCCCCCCCAGGGTGTACATGCTGTGCGTCTGAAGAACAGCTCTTCCACACACTGTTTGCTCACTACAACCGCTTCATCCGGCCGGTGGAAAACGTTTCCGACCCTGTCACGGTGCACTTTGAATTGGCCATCACACAGCTGGCCAATGTGGTAAGTGCTACAGACTCCTGATGTGTTTCCCAAGGGCTGAGTTCCCAACACTCTTGTGCTTTGTGCACTCAGTGAACACAGAATCCTATTGAACAACTTAAAGGTGAATGGAAGACTTCCTGTGGAGGGTCCTTGCAAGGCCCTGTGCAATGCTGTCTTTGCTCAGACTTCGCATGCTTAGACATTCTTTCAGAGTCGGATTATGAAACAAAGACATGCAGGCGAGAGGAAGGGAGGCTCCTAGAGAGCTGAGGAGTGTACCACACACGGTGACCCTCTCCAAGTTCATTGAGATCATGTCCAAGGGAGAAGTGGGGCTATTTTAGTTTTTCTTTTTCTTTTTCTTTCCGAGTAATCTTCTTTCCCTCATCCCAGGGACCGAAGGCGAAGGATCTGATTCTCTCAGATAAGCAGGAGTCTTAGCGCCAGGCCTGGACTTCGGCTCTCTAGGTAGAGTAGGAAATTAAGGAAAGCCTATTCTGGTAAACACTTGTTCGTGTTCTAAATTCCAGATGTTTCCTCTTACCTGGCTAGACCTGCTCAGCCCCTTAAAACCCACCTATTTTGTATCTGTTCTGACCCCTTCTTTGGTTTCTACTGGGCAGGATGCACACCTGCTGTGGACTGGGCTACCGGAAGCGAAGAATAGAGCCCAGTGTCACCTGTAGTTTGGAAAGGCCACCCTTTTGTTCAGCTTTGCTTCATTCCCCAACGATGTGCTTTCTCAAGACAGTTTTCTTAGGATGGCAGCAGGTGGCCCGTGTATGTGAGTGTTGACGTTGGCATGTGGCTACTAAAATAATATGTATGTGTCACGTGGACAGCTTAAATAAAATGCCTTCATTTCTTCGTGTGTAACAGAAATCTAAAGACTCATAGTCCAAGAGGTTAACACCAGTTTTCATTGCAGTGTTAATACTGAAACCTGTATTTACTTCTAACGCTTTTTTAAATTTTACTTTATTTTTATTTTATGTGCATTGGTGTTTTGTCTGCATTTCTGTGTGAGGGTATCAGTTGGAGTTACAGACTGTTGTGAGCTACCATGTGGGTGCTGGGAATTGAACCTGGGTCCTCTGGAAGGGTAGTCAGTGCTCTTCACTGCTGAGACATCTCTCCAGCCCTAATTCTGAAGCTTTATACTGCTCCACTCGAGGGGGCGCTGCTGTGAGCTGTGATGCTGAAAGCATAGCCAGATTCAACGACAGCGACAAGGCTCCTTCCATCTCTTTTGCCAGACTGTGCATATCAAATGTTGCTTTATGGTCTGAGAGAACTGACCTATGTCCTCTTTTTGTACTCTGATTCTTCTACGGAAATGGTGGGAGGAAGCAGAAGAGCAAAGGGACACAGAGCAGACACATGTCAAGGCTCAATCATAGATGTCCTTCTGACTTTGCCACTGGGATAGACACTCTGTCTCTTCAATTTCTCTACCTGCAAACAAGATCTGAGGATGAAAAGCTTTGCGTGTGTGTGTGTGTGTGTGTGTGTGTGTGTGTGTGTGTGTGTGTGTGTGTGTGTGTGTGTGTGATGAAATGGAGTCTTGGTATGTAGCCTCATTGATGCCTTGGCTTTGTCCACCCAAGTGCTGGATTCCCAGTGTGGTACACCACTATGCCTGGCACAAAGTAACTTTCATAAATTGCAAATGTACTGACTTAAATGGTTATAGATTCCAGCATGGGGTGAGAAATAATTCCCCAGTTTCTTCCCCATTTTTCCTCGATTTCTAAACTTGGCAGTATTGGCTTCATGTGGAAACTCGTACCTGTAGCCCCAGCAGTTGGGAGGTAGAGGGAGCAGGATCAGAAGCTCACAAACACTCATGAGCTACACAGAGAGTCTGGAGCTCGGCCACAATATATGAGACCCTGTCTCAAAAAAAATAAATAAATAAAATATTAATATAAAATCATTCATAGAACATGTGCACTTGCAGAGCTGCCCTTTTCACTCAATGTCATACCTAAGCTTCTTGGTATGTTGAAGACATCAGTATGACTCTTCCTGTTTGCTGGCTCATGGCTCATGGTCAATCATGGTCTACAGTTTGCTTACATATTAAGAAACATGTAGGCTGAATCCAGGTTTTGCTCTATGAATATTGGTGTGCAAAAGTCAGCATAAACACTTACCTTTCTATCTCTGGAATAAGATTTTTCTGGGTCCTGGGACAGTCTTCAGATGAGCTCTGACATGCAGGGTGATCAGGAAGTCCCATGGCCTTCTAGACGGGCTCTCAGACCCCAGCTGCTGTCTAAGTGGCCTGATGGGTCTTCACCTCAGAGAACTGTGTGCTGAAGTGTCTGAGTTCTGTGAGATGACTTTGGCCTGAGAATCTTGTGAATGCATGACTTTTCATGCACGAGCACGTTCTCTTTCATCTAAGACAAATTCCCTATGCAACATGGCCAGACCTGACAGAAATGACAAACCTAAGCCATTGTAAAATGTAGGCTGTGTGGTCTTCCTAAGCTACATCTCCCAGTTTATTGCAGCTTTTCCAGAAACTAGTGCATTTGAAATCATGACTCAAAATTGTGCACCTGGATGCCCACTAATGTTGTCCCAATAAAGAGGTCTAGGCAGATGGTACCAAGCATGCAGTATGGTACCATGTGTCTCGAGCCTCCTCTTCCATCAGAGCTCACTGAGCACAGTGCCAATTGGAGCCGTCGGGACTTAAATGGAGACTATGATTTTCCAGACCAAGTCCTAATCCATGAACTCTCTAACACTTCCAAGGATATGTATACCTCATGGATGCACACCATGTAGACCTCATGGATGCACACCATGTATGTATGCATTCCTCATAGATGCATAATCATGCTTATCCAGTCTCTGGAAGTGTCAGACAGGAGACAGGCCTGTTAAAAATGATATTAATAATGAGTGTCAACTCCCTGAACGCAGTGAACTAGTCCAGAGATAAATCATGTTTTGGAGAATAAGTGGGGCTGAGACCTCGTGGAACTGAGGCAACAGAAATTATCCAGTTTTGATGATCAGCTGGTCCACATGTAGTACATATGCTGGCCAAGGTTCTGTTAGACCCTACAGATTCAAGGCGAATCAATACCAGAAGGCCCTGATCGAGGGGGGGCACTGTGAAGATGTGCAGATCCCACTTCTCCTCCTTTTGTCGACGTTTACAAATCCCAGGACCTATGATGATTCCACACGACCCACTGGCAGAGAGAAGCTTGACATAGTCTGGGTTTGGATCTCTCCAGGGTGGGTAGCAGTAACCATCGAGTGAAGGAGCGGAGCCCAGGGAGCAGCTCAGTAGAATGTGGACAGCATCTGTCAGAGCTCCGCATAGAAACCTGAACCATCCAGGTATGGTGGCACACGCCTGTAATCCCAGCACTCGGGGAGGCAGAGGCAAGTGGATCTCTGTGAGTTCGAGGCCAGACTGATCTACAAAGTGAATCCAAGACAGCCAAGGCTACACAGAGAAACCCTGTCTCAAGAAACAAAAACAAACAAACCTGGAGAGAGCTGGGTTCCTTCACTCTACAGGGGCCTCAGCTATCTTGGGATGTGAGATTGTGGAATCTCCTGTTGACTGCTAAGAACATACCATCAATACCAAGCTATTCTGCTGTGACCCACCTGTCACCTAGGTGTGTCTTGAGTAGCTTTCCTGCTGAGGATCAGGAGCCACTGAAGTATCAATTGTACTGAAGATGGTGCCAAGGAATGCCTGCTGAACACCTGCCCTACCTCTCCTTACATGGCCTATAGGGCTGCTTGGATGGTACTCTTCAAAGAAGCCTTCTTTAATTCTTATATAAACAGACGTATGTGCGCACATGAACCACTCTACCTCCCTTTGTTATATCATGATATATTTTACATATGCATGTGCTGATATTATTAGCTTTGCCTCTTCCCAACCAACAGCTAAGACCACATGGAGGCAGGAGATTTGTTCACCCTGTAACTGAGCACACAGCAGTCACTCTGTAAGTAGGAGTGTCCTTTGTGACTCAAGGGCACTCAGATTGGAGAAAGAAAATCAAAGGACAGCCAGTTTCAGGCGGCAAGCTTGCTACTCAGCTGAAGCTGTTGTCTGAGTTTGGATCCCAGGACTAATGCCCACAGGACACTCAGGACTTCTTTGAGGAAAGGCCATGGGCCATAGGTAGAAACAGTGAGCAGCTGTCACCACCTACAGGACTTTCCCCGCCATTGACCCTGGACCTCTCTGTCCTCCTCTCTGTTTCCTTTTATGTACCCAGGAGGCTTTACAGAGTGAGGTGATATGAAAAGATTCACAGAGCAGAGGGAATTCAAATGAGATTTGAGGGACATTTTAAAGCCATAAACCATTTTCTAAGTCAACAGAGCAGGGATGGGTGTAAAAGTCCCCTACTTCTGTTATAGTTAAATAGTTTTCATAGTTATCTCAGTCTTCTTGTTTGCCTCCACTAGCACAAATAACTTAGAATTCTCTATTTTTAGCCATTAACTCTTACGAGGACATGGATGGTTGAAAATATTATTCCTCCCTTCCAGGATGAAGTCAATCAGATCATGGAAACCAATCTGTGGCTGCGTCACGTATGTGTCCCCCATTGAACAGCAGCAGCGTGTGTCCACTCAGCGATAAACCCACCTGTGTTACTTCTTCCCTTCCCCAACCTATGATAGATATAGAATATCCTTTGCCTTGCCATCTTGGGGCTCAGCTCTGCTTGCAGCTGGCTTAAGGACGGCAGCACGTGGGCAGGCAGAGCTGCTGTCTTTGACATCACGCCCTCTGGCCTTTCTACTTTCTGCTCTCATATCTCTTCTTGTCACTTATGGAAATCTGAAGTCTGACGCTTTCTTTCCTCTTTGACAATTTGCACACAAATTACCGTTAGAAATGAATGTGAACATAGCCCATGAAACACGATGTGAAGCCATAGCCAGTTATAGCTGTGCCAAAATCAGCTTGGCTGTTTCGTTCCCTGTGCCCATGATTATAATGCCCTGCTTTTTATAGAAATCTGTGTATTCTTCAAAAATATCTTACTTTTTAAATCAAGAAAAGTATTTTTTATTAATTTATTCATATTACATCTCAATTGTTATCCCATCCCTTGTATCCTCCCATTCCTCCCTCCCTCCCATTTTCCCCTTACTCCCCTCCCCTATGACTGTGACTGAGAGGGACCTCCTCCCCCTGTATATGCTCATAGGGTATCAAGTCTCTTCTTGGTAGCCTGCTATCCTTCCTCTGAGTGCCACCAGGCCTCCCCCTCCAGGGGACATGTGAAAGTCAGACCCCACTCTCCACTCAACTGTGGAAAATGTCCTGTCCATTGGCAAGATCTGGGTAGCGGTTTGAAGTTTACTGCCTGTATTGTCCTTGGCTAGTGCCATAGTTAAATCAAGAAAATTATTGAACCAGCATAAACATTTGGAAAATTTTATGATGAAATTCTCAAAAGTCATTGTCATCCATTTTTAAAGTGAAAGGGGCTCATAGGGAGAAAGGAGGTAAAAAGGGGTGGGATGGGGTTCAGAAGGGACAGAGGATATATGTATAAAGCTGTTAAAGAAAAAACTTAACAAACATTAAAAACAAAGCAAAATCACCACCACCAAAAAAAAAATAGTTGTATTTCTTTTAGATCTGGAAGGATTACAAATTGCGTTGGGATCCCATGGAGTATGGTGGCATTGAGACACTTCGTGTTCCAGCAGACAAGATCTGGAAGCCCGACATTGTTCTATATAACAAGTATGTATGTCTAGAAAGATTCACAGTCAATTTGTAAACATCTTTGGCCCATGTGACCCACAGCAAAGGGGCGCACAGTGCTGCTAACAGTGTGTGGTTTTTTATTTCCAGTGCCGTCGGTGACTTCCAGGTTGAAGGCAAGACCAAAGCTCTTCTTAAGTACGATGGCATGATAACGTGGACCCCACCAGCCATCTTTAAGAGTTCTTGCCCTATGGACATCACCTTCTTCCCTTTTGATCATCAAAACTGTTCCCTGAAATTTGGCTCCTGGACTTATGACAAGGCTGAAATTGACCTTCTGATCATTGGCTCAAAAGTGGACATGAACGACTTTTGGGAAAACAGTGAGTGGGAAATTGTTGATGCCTCTGGCTACAAGCATGACATCAAGTACAACTGTTGTGAAGAGATCTACACAGATATAACCTACTCTTTCTACATCAGGAGGTTGCCCATGTTCTACACCATTAACCTCATCATCCCCTGTCTCTTCATTTCTTTTCTCACCGTGTTGGTCTTTTACCTTCCTTCCGACTGCGGCGAGAAAGTAACCCTTTGCATCTCAGTCCTGCTTTCTCTGACTGTCTTTTTGCTGGTGATTACCGAGACCATCCCATCCACATCTCTTGTGATCCCGCTGGTGGGCGAGTATCTCCTGTTCACCATGATCTTCGTCACGCTGTCCATCGTGGTGACCGTGTTTGTGTTGAACATACACTACCGTACGCCGGCAACACATACCATGCCCAAGTGGGTGAAGACCGTCTTCCTTCAGGTCTTCCCCTCAATTCTCATGATGAGGAGGCCTCTGGACAAGACAAAGGAGGCAGGTGGTGTCCAGGACCCCAAAAGCCTTCCCAAGAGGCCTGCCAAGGTCAAGTTGGCTCATCGAAGAGAGCCCAGACTTCTAAAAGAGTGCCGCCACTGTCAAACATCAAGTGAGGTAGCGGCCCCTGGCAAGAGACGAATAAGTCAGCAGCCTGCACAGTGGGTGACAGAGAATTCAGAGCACTCGCCAGATGTGGACGACGTGGTAGATAGTGTTCAGTTCATAGCAGAGAACATGAGGAGCCACAATGAAACAAAGGAGGTAAAAGCATACCCACCTTCTCCTAGCAGACCCCACAGGCACCTTGGAGACTAGTCAGAACGTCAGTGGGAATTATGGTGTGGTACAGTCAGGCAGAAGCATCCAAGACCAGCTCTATTATCACACAGCCCTGGTTGGGAGGGTCTGGGTTAGAGTTTAGGGATGTAGTGACATGCTGTGTAGCCTGGGCAACAAATCTTCAGTCTCCATTTACTTACGGTGAGCTCCAGCTACAATCCACACGCAGGACAAACTTGCCTCATGGAAGGGTGCCTACAACACACCAAACGAACAGTGGCAAAGTGAGGGTGGGAAGGGAGACTGGCCGAGGGCAGTGAGAACTCACTGTGGTGCTGCCTGAAGCTGCAGCGGTGAGAGATTCAAGCTCCTTGGCAGTCAGCAGCTCCGGTCACATTTCCTCTAACGTGGCCTCTTGAACAAAGACAAGAGTCCAAGGCGTCTCGGAGATGTGCGCCATGTGTACACATTCTGCTCCTGTGTCCCACACGCTGATGCCAGGGACATAGCTCCTCCCTCCCCCAAAGCAAGAGCTCAAAGATCCCATGCCACCACTTGAGGAGCTGAGGCTGGCAGAAGCTCTAGCCAAGTGTCTGGAGCGGCTCCGTTTCCTGCATCTGTAGCTCCTAGGGAAAGGATAACAGGACCCCCAACACCACCCTGTTAATGCACTGGGAGACACTGAGAATGTCTGTCGTGATACATGGCACAGGAGCGCAGGACAGGAGTGGCCATTGAGCTCACCTCCAGGCTAGCATCTTTTAGTGTGTAGGACATAAAGTTACTGTTGACTTACTGTGCCATGCAGGTCCCCTAATAGACAACCCATAGAGTCCAATAGCAGAAGGTTAGAAGTTTGGAACTAAAAAGATTCCAGATACATAACACCTCTCCCTGTTAGCATCACCTGGAGGCCTGGAGGCTGCTTCTTCCTGTGCAGGGGGTTCTGGGTCATACCTCATATCCTCCAGCCTGTTCTATCCCCGTTTCAAACTCAGATTCCCCCAAAGGACCAGGTTCTCCGTGTGCACTCATGACAAAAGTTGGGCTCTCATGAAGATACTTTGGGGGATTGTCCCTGGAGCCAGGAAAGGACCTTTGTCACAGGAAGGGGGTCACAAACGTCTTTGTCAAGTGCATAGGCAGCTCTATGAGGCACCAGGGATGTGTGTCCACCCTCCTTAGGCAATGGGCACCACAGAGGACACACAGGCAGGCAGGCAAACTAGCTGAGTTTTAAAAGTGTTGGAGAAAGTGGCTCTAAAAACAGAAAGTCATAAAACATAGCACGTTTTCCTGTGGTCTCTGTTTTTAAAGTTGGCCTTGATCTTTTGTTTCCATTTCAGGTAGAAGATGACTGGAAATACATGGCCATGGTGGTGGACAGAGTCTTTCTCTGGGTATTTATAATCGTCTGTGTGTTTGGAACTGTAGGGCTGTTTCTCCAGCCACTGCTTGGGAACACGGGCAAGTCTTAATTTGGCTTTTTTTCCTTTTGCCTTCTGAGTCTTTTAGATGTTTTTGTTTTTTTCTGAACGACTTACCACAATGAAAAGGCCAGCTACCCAGTCTCCTAAACCAAGACAGGAAGGGAAGGGGCCGGGGGCAGGGCTGCGACCTTAGGAGCCTGAGTACAGATCTTCGTTACACTGGGTGTTTTAATGCCTTGGGGCCCAGAGTTGGCAGTGCTCTCAGGCCAGCAGTACTGAGTCAGCTCCCCTATGCTTTGCATGCGTTGTTCCCAGGAACACTATGACCCCTCACAAAGCAAAACCTCATCGGTAGCATCAGTCCCCGCTGAAAAGAGGTTCTCTTGTATCTGAAGCTCCTGCTGGGTATTGCAAACATGTGTACGGCTAGAGAGGAAGCCTGAAACACTGCTGGTATTTGCAACACCTGCCTGCTACTGTACCCTACTTTCTTGTGCGTGTCTCTGGGATGGAGGCCGCACTGCCATCTGGCACCTGCAGTGGTTACAGGAGAAGCCGGATAGCATCTCTCTTGGCAGACTATCCAATGGGTAGTACTAGTGGCTTTCTGTCAGGGTGGAAAATGACCTGAGATAATCAACGGAAAAGGATGAAGTTTATCTGAGCGCACAGCTTCAGATGATTTAGTCCATGAGCATTAGGCCCCATCACCTCCGGACCTCTGGTGAGGCAAAATATCATAGCAGGAGTGCCTAGCAAAGGACAGCTGTCCACTTAATGATAGCTACAAAGAAAACAAAAGGGAGAAGAATCTGGGGTGCCAATATTCCTTTCAAAGGCACACCCCAATGACTTAACTTCTTCCCACAAGACCTCAACTCACATCCTAGAAGCTCTACGACCTCCCCTTAGTGTGGAGGATTAAGTCTTGACCACGTGTCCTTGGGGCTGATCCAATGTTTTGGCAGGACGTTTGACTGGTGCCCAGTACTGTGCTAGGTGCTACAAGGATAGCAAAAATAAATTCTTTCCCTTGTAAAGTGGCAGCCTTTTAGAAAAGTCACATATGCAAAGATCCACAGGGTCTTGTAGTGGAGACTATAGCTGGAGCAACCGAAACGGGAGAATCTAATGGAAAACCTAAAACCACCCCTGTGTTTCACATAAGTATCAGTCTGCACTTCCCCCATGAGCCCTCCGCACGCTCACTGCATGGAGACAAAATAAAACCTATGAGAAATTTTAATCTTGTGCCATTTGGAGCAACTTCTTTTCTGAGTGGGAAAACACCGGGAACTGTTACTCGTTTGTGTGACTGTGATGACTTGAGTAGGTGTCTTAGCAGCTCACGTGGTCCAGGAAAGGAGCTGTTTCCGGCGCCACTCCCTCTCTCTCCCGCCAAGCAGTTCGTTGTCCTTGTGCCTAGGGAATTTCATGGTTCAACTTCACCTTCCGATCCTGTTGTCTGGACACATCATCAGCAACATTTGGCAGGGCCTGGAGAACAGACTGTCCTCCTTGAGAGGTGGACACCTGGTCCCCTCTCAGGACGCAGCTGCAGAGGAAGCAATACCCGTCACAGGACAGAAGCATTATGGGGGACGGTTCGATGTGCTCTGGCTCGTACCGGACAACATAGAAGGGATCTGTGGCGCCTCCATCCTCCTACAGATCTACGTGGCCAATTGTGGGCCCATTGGGGTTGCTTCTTTTTTTTTTTTTTTTTTTTTAAGGACACTTGTTTTATCATGCTGTAGAAGTTTTGTCGTGATGCTCAAGCGAAGTCTCCATCAAATATTAGCAAACAGGCCACAGGCGAAGAGGACCAGCTCAGTCCTGATACGACTTGATGGGCTGAATTGGATGGGAAATGGGGTTCCCCTTTTCTGAGGAATAGGGGAGAAGGAGGCAGAATGGGACTGGGAGGTGAGGAGGGATGGGGCTATGACCAGGATGTAGAGTGAATTAATTAATTAACATTTTGTGAATTGCATTGTAAGAAAGAAGGGTAAAATTGATTTCAGGCAGGGCCCAGAGGAAACTCATCTGAGTGTCTTCATGCTCGACTGTTCTTTAATGCTTGAAAATACTTCATACTTTCTGACCCAGCTTCCTAGAAATTACCTAGCAGTTATCAAAGGACTCCATACTAAACAAGCTAGCAATACACCTTTAAAAAGGCATGTACCATGTTTGGGGGCGGGGGCAGGAAACAACAACATTTATTCAGAATAAGAGAAGAAAACACGGACTGAAAATACATCTGTAAAGGAGCATGAGATAAATTGCTAAATACATATTTAAGGTTAATTTTTAGAATGCTCAACCCGAGACCCATCCCATGGAAGAAAGCCAACCCCCGACACTATTGATGACACTCTGCTGTGCTTGAGAGGCTCCATCCAGCAGCACCTTGAAACAGATGCTGAGACTCACAGCCAAACATTGGGCGATGATTCATAGGGCATCTTGTGGAAAAGTGGGTGGAAGGAATAAAGGACCTGGAGGTGACAAGGGCTTCACAAGAAGACCAACAGAGCCAACTATCCAGGGCCCAGAGGGACCTGTTGGACACTGAAGCACCTGCCAAGGACCTAGCATGGGCTGGACCTCGGCCCCTACAAAGATATAGCCTATGGGCAGCTCAGGAGTCATGTGGGTCCCCTTACTAGGGGACCTGATGATCCTGCGTGGATGAGAAGGAGGGCTCCCCTTTTCCTAGGAATGGGGGAGTGGGAGGGAGGGTGGGACTGGGAGGAATGGGGCTACAACTAGGATGTAAATTGAATAGATAAATTAGTTTTTAAAAAAGAATATTCCTTGGTTACTATCCACCTTATTCATTGAGGCAGTCAAATCCAAAGTTCACTGACATGGCTGGTTTACTACCAACTTGTTTCAGGGATACCCTGTCTCAGCTTCCTAAGGCTGGAATTGCAGGCAAGCTGCCATACCCATCTGGCATTAACCTGTGTTCCAGGGACGCAAACCCCAGTCCCCCTGCCTGTAGTAAGTGCTTCAACTACTGCAGCACCTCCCTAGCTAATCAGTTTCACACAGACACAGACACACACACACACACACACACACACACACACACACACACACACACTTAAATAAAAATAATAAAAGTAACCCTTTAGAAATGTTTAAGCCTGCCCCAGGAGCAGGAATGTTGTTATCCCTCGAGATCTAAGGATCTAAGGACACTAAGCTCCTGTACTCTGTGAAACAGGTTGATGCAGAACTTTCCTTCACAAAATGACCAGATGACTGACTCCCATATGAGGAACCAAGGCTCTCTTGGGGGTCTTTGTTTGGGACACAGCATTGGAAGGATGAGCAGCCACACCTTCGTACACTGCCTTGCAGCAGGAGCATCAGTCCTTTTGGGACGAAGCAGAGAGATCTTTGTCTAACCCTTGTGACCGCTGAAGGCACTTTTAAAGCTGAAGAGTATTTTCATCTGCTAATCAGACCAACTATAACCTGTATTGGTTGCTTCTTTGACTGCTGTGATCGTATATTTGACAAGAATCTGCTTAATGAATGGAAGGTTTTTCTTTGCTTTTCATTGAGAGGTCATAGTTTATCATGGCAAGGAAGGAAGGCATGGCAGCCGGAGTGTGGGGCAGCTGGCCACATTGCCTCCATGAGCTCAGGAAGCAGAGAGGCCAGGAAGTGAAGCTGGATAAGAAACCTCAAGCCACACCCTTAGAACACCATTTCTTCCAGTTAGGCCATATTAATTGGAAACCATGTGTTCAAACACATGACCTGGTGGGCCATTTTATATTTAAATTCACAGTATGAAATGTCTTCATGGGGCTATTTCTAGGTGACCTGAGTCACTGTGTCATATTCTTCTGGATATCTTCAGCTACTTCAGGTTCATCTGAATCACACACACACACACACACACACACACACATCCTTACCACTTACAGCCCAGGGTGGAGGCCATCTTCAAGTGTTCTAGTGGATGTGTCTACCTCTGCACTGGACTGAGCTGGTTTTCTGAAGTAGACAGCCCTGGCCAGAGCCTTGATGAGCCACATCAGGTGCTCCCAGACGATTTTTCAAAGATAAGACCATAACCATGCGCCAAAGATATAATTCCAATTTTATTTTCACTCTTGTTTTATTGGCATACTGAACAGAAAGTATAGTGACGTGGGGACACATGCCAGGTGAAAGACAAATAGCCATCATCATAATTAAGTGAATTCATTTTAATATGCAACAGTACTGGCTTCAGAGATAGAACTTTGAGGCAATCGAAACCATGAGCATTGCATTGAAACACTATTCTCTGGGAAGCACAGTGGTCCGTATGCCTGTTTAGATACCATATTTCCAGGGTCCAAGGCATTGGGTATTACAAATTAGCTATGTACCATGGCCACAGGCTGTGCTACCCAGATTACTACTGAACACAGCGATGATATCAAACCGTCACCATCTGACTCATAAGTCGTGAGGTGCACTTCACGTTACCTTCTGTGGTATATTCCAGCCAATAATACGAAATCGGAAGTACAGTCAAGGTGGTTGTTGTCACGTTAGAAGACAGGAAATTCAAGGGGCAAAGGAACAAGTCAGATGGCATCTGAAGCAAGCAGACTGAGAAATGAAAAAGTGGGACATTCTCGGTGATAACGGAGTTATTCCTCCCAAGAAACCATTGCCAAGAAGGAGACTGAAACGGACTTAGAAGGCACAGCAATACAACCCTGCTCCAGGTCCTATTTTAGACAGACTAACTGCAAAGCTAAAGTATTTGTGAGGCAGAAAAAATCCAATTAAATGTTTTGTTAGATATGGCAATATTGCTTTAGAAATATTCTCATATAAGAACTCTGTCAAGGTACACACTGAAAATAATACACAGATCTAGAAATGTTGGGACAGAATGAACAAAAGCATACCACATGAATAACTCAACAAAACACTTCTGGTATCCAGAAGGTACCATGGAAGCTTCCAAAAGGGAGGCAACCAACAGTTCTACCCCCCTATGACACCCATGAACCACATCAATAACCAGTAAGGCATGATAACCCTAAAAGTGCAGTAGTGGCATGCATACCTTGGTGGTAACCAACAGCTCTCTAAAATTGGACTCAAAGCCCACTCAACAAGAAGAAAATAGTGCCTGGTGCTGAAAATGACACAGTGTTAGGGAAGTCACAATCACTGGAGAATCTACAAACACTAATTCACTAAGCCAACATAATCCCTAACAACTATATATAAACATCTATTTTTTAAGATGTATTTATTTATTATGCATACAATTTTCTGCCTGCACATACATCCACAAGCTGGAAGAGGACACCGGACCTCATTATAGATAGTTATAAGCCACCATGTGGTTGCTTGGAATTGAACTCAGGACCTTTGGAAAAACAGTCAGTGCTCTTAACCTCTGAGCCATCTCTCCAGCCCCTAAACATCTGTTCTTATGCCCACAGGTAAGTGTAGTCTTCACCCTCATTGAGGAAACAATGCAAATGTTGTAAAGCCCTCTTTGCAACAGAGACCACTACAGAAAACTACAATCAGTCAAAATGCAGAAACATGAAGCCCAGTCCAAACTGATAAATCTACAAAACACTTCCTCACCTAAAATTCAGGGTCTTTGCCAAAGAGGGGGCAAAAGATTGTAAGAGCCAGAGGATAAGGGAATTTGCTGTGAGGTTGTGTCTCCTAGTACATCAGAAACTACATCCATAGTCTTAACAACAAGGATGACTCTAACGAGCATGCCAACTGGAAAGGGAAACTCCTCCCTGCCACACAAAGAACCATGGGTAACTGAGGAAAGAAAACTGGGAATGGGAGATGTAGTCTTCCCCCACGAAGAGTACACCAAGTGCTGTTCAATGCTGAATGGTCAGCCCTGAAAACATACATGCAGGTAGCATCATAAAGACTGAACAGTTATATTTAGGAACATAAAGTACATTTTTAAAATCTATTCAGGCCAGGCATGGTGGTGCACGCTTTAAATCCCAGCACTCAGGAGGCAGAGGCAGGTGGATCGCTGTGAGTTCAAGGCTAGCCTGGTCTACAAAGCGAGTCCAGGACAGCTAAAGCTACACAGAGAAACCCTGTCTCAAAAAACGAAGAAATAAAATAAAATAAAAATAAATATCTATTCAGACAGTAACCATTAGTCAAAAAAAGAGGCTATACGTTTGAAAGCAAGTGGGGACAGGTATATATACAGGAGGGTTTGGAGAGAGGAAAGAGAAGAAAGAAATGTTGTAATTAAATTATAACCTTAAAAAAAAAACTTCTGGTTAGCAAAGTGACCACACTGTACACACCTGTAATCCCATTACTAAGGGAGGCAAATGAAGGCAGATCTCCGTGAGTTCAAGGCCAGCCTGGTCTACAAAGCAAGTCCAGGACAACCAAGGCTACATAAAGAAACCCTGTCTCAAAAAAAAAAAATCTGGCATCTGGTTTAATTAATGAAAATACATGAAATAAGCCTGGTCTACACACTTAGCCCTATTAGGCATGTTGGGGATGTAACGCAAGTCGTGCTGGCACAGGTAAGGAACCTACCACTCACTAAACAAAACAAGCATGCTCTAAACCACATAGTGCAGAATGAAACAAGAGAAACAGGGAGGGCTCTGGGATTGTGTTCTGTGCAGACCACCCCAGAAATGGGGGGGGGGGGGTGAGCTGAGACCCAAAGAATCAGATCCACTCGAGAAGCTGCCCAGCTGGAGAAGTCTTCCAACACCCGCTGATTGGGATCAACTAGCAAATTGTACCCACTTATTTTCCTTCCTATACAAGTGAAGTTAAAATTTCTTTACTTTACAAGAGGGAGGGGGGAGAGAGAGAGAGAGGACTGTGTGTGTGCGCACACATTTGCTAAGGCATTTATGGGGGTGGCATTGAAGGGCACCTAAATGGGAGCCAGTTCTCTCCTTCCACCACGTGGATTATGGATATTAAATTTGCATCTTCCACCTTGGGAGACGCTGCCTTTATGTGCTCAGCCCTCCCTCCAGCCCTAAGGTTTCCTTGCTCTAACATTCTCTTTTGGAGTACTTTCCCAGGATCATTACAATATGTAAATATTTACGCTTTTCTATTTTTGAAAGTATTAATGTCATCTTTCACTTTAGCGCCTAGTAAAAGTAAGCCACATGCACACACTGAGGCTTAATCGTTTCGGTATTTGATTAGGTCAGAAAATGTTTGTTGTGGTAAATGTTTCATGCTGGTATTTTTCTAATGTAAAACTACATTCAGATCTAAGCACTTTTTCTAATATTAATGCTGCCCTTTTCCTAGCGTACTAACAGGTTAAATGTGAAGGAGGAAGAATAGCTCTTTATCCTTTTATCCACAGTAGCATTCAGGAAGGCATAGCTAAGCCTTGATTTTCATCACAGTGTGTTCCTGGCAAAGTCTGCCCTGAGGTGGCCACAGAACAGGCTACCTCCCACCCACCTGCCCAAGGAACAAAGCTGCTGTTAAGGAGCCATGTGGTTCAACATTGGGAAGCCCCACAGCAAGCCTCAAAAGCCATAGAGTGCAGGACTGAGGAGACGTCAAAGGTCATGAATCCTCACCTCTATGTCCCCACAAGCTAAAAAGTCCTCTAGGACACACAGCTGCTGTAAGGTCCTCTGCTCACAGTGTTCACAAAGCTGGGACCAACAAACCGTGTGACTTATTTCACTATGCTTATTTATCTCTTTTATAAAAAAAAAAAATCCATCGTGTGGGCTGGATCGGCCAAGAGCCGGGCACACTATTGCCAGTGAGGTAGGGGAGCAGTGTAAGCTGTGCAAGGAGATCTGAAGAGCCTGACATGGAGATTCTCCTTCAACTGCCTATGGCTGAGCTCAGTGGGAACTCCAGGGCACGGTTTACACCATTCCCTTCGTGCACACACTTAAACATTGTTTAGAGAAGTATGAGCAGCCAGGCGGGGAGGGGGGAGGCGGGGGAGGGGGGACACTCATGGTGGCGCACGCCTTTAGTCCCAGCACTTGGGAGGCAGAGGCAGGTGGACCGCTGTGAGTTCGAGGCCAGCCTGGTCTACAAAAGCGAGTCCAGGATAGCCGGGACTGTTACACAGAGAAACCCTGTCTCAAAAAAAAAAAAAAGAAAGAAAGAAATCAAAGTATGAGCAAGGGCTGAATCCAGCAGAGGCAGTCAGGGGTTCGCCCAGGTTGTGGAGCCAGGGCCGGAAGCATGATACAGCAGCCTGAGACTACAGTGTCCCCTTGCTACTTCGGCTGCATCGTGTGACCACCAAAGTACCAACGAGGACTCCCACCATCCCTTACTCGCACACACGGACACACATGGCCAGAGAGGGACCAGCTTCAGAGGTGACCAGGGGCCGGGCCCACACCCGCAACACAAATTGGACTCAAAGGGATATTTCTAAAACATAAGTAAATTAGGGCGTGAAGTTGTGGTGGATACGGTGAGAAAGTAGACCTGGGTGAAGTTGGAGAATTAGAGGTAAATAGACTCAAAGCGCATCGTATGGAATTGTCAAAGAATTCAGAAAATATTATACAAAGAATTTTAAAGTATGAGAGAAGAGTCAACCAGATAACAACCCTGGAGAGCAGGTCCAGCGATGTCAGGACCTCTACCAGGAATTTCAAGAGGCAAAGAGACAAAAATGAAGAACAGAGATAGTAAAAGAAATGGAAGAAAGTCTGCAGAATTTGAAGACATTAGTCATCAAATGCAGAGAGAAGGAGATGGAGACAAAGGGGAGGGGAAGGGAAGGGTGGGGAGATGCCGCAGATAAAGATGGATGAGTGGCACTCCATGCTCAGACGTGACGTGACATATCTGAGTCTGAAGAGAAGAGAAGCTTAGGAGGTTTAGAAAGGAAAAAGCACAAACTAACAGGAAATAGAGGGCTCCACTCTTAGTGTATTTTGCAACGGCAATAATCTAAAAGTAAAACCTTAGGTCGGGGTTTTAAAAATCTCAGGGATAAACTACTTAGAAGAACCATGTCTACAATAAGACTGAACAGGCAAGGCTTCGTCACTGTGGATGAACAAACTCCTTTAACGAAACCCAGGGAGGACTCAGTAGGAACAGCAGCAAAGTCAATCTGATCCTAGAGGAGGCGTGGGGTCGGGTGAGGAAAAGAGAGACCCACAAGGAAAAGGAAAGCGAAGGCGGAAGACTCAGTGAAAACCAGTTCTATCTGTGGTGGCTTGAACAGGAATGGCTCGCAGTGGCTCCTGTAATTTAATAGTCATCAGGGAGTGGCATTACTTGAGAAGGATCCAAAGATGTTGCCTTGTTGGAGGAAGAGCATCACTGGGATGGCTTTTGAAGTTCCTACAGTCCAAGCCAGTCTCCGTGTCTTCTTCTTCCTGTTGCCTATAGATCCAGATGTGCTATCCAGATGTGCAACTCTAGGCTATCTCTCCAGTACCATGTCTCCCAATGTGTCACCGTGCTTCCCACTATGATGATAATGGACTAAGCCTCTGAAACGGTAAGCAAGACCCAGGTAAATGCTTTTTTTTTTTTTAAATAAGACTCGTCACAGCCATGGTGTCTTTTCAGAGCAATAGAACCCTGGCTAAGACACCATCCAAAGCCACAATCAAAAAATATTCACCACTTAGTTTCCTTAGAGAAGAAAGAAGAGAGAAATAGTAGATACAGTTCTGGTAACTAATGGGTACTTTTCTGTTGTAAGCTATTTTGGTGCAACATTACAGCAAGTTGCAAATCACCAGAGTTCCTACTTGCTCCATTAGAAAGAGTTTTGCAGTGCAGCGAACAAACTTCCAGTAACACCTGCCTTTGAGAACTGCCACAGACACTCAAGCCTCTTCAATGAACACCCTACTGGGGGGGGGGGGAAACATTCATTGACAAGTAGTATCTTGGACCTGTGCACTAATAGTGTGCTAGGCCAAGAGTTGCACCTGCGTAATTCCTGAAACTGCTGTCAAAAATGTGTTCACCCACACTGCTAGAGGAGCACCACATGGCCCCAGCATGCAGACCAGACCATCCACCAAGTGGAAGAGCAGATGGAGGAGTTTAGGGATAAGCAGATGGGGTGGGGGTGCAGAGGCCTGAGGGATGTGCAGATGCAGGAGTCCAGGGATGAACAGATGGAGGAGTTCGGGGCATCCTGCACTCAGGGTCTTCCCATCACGGAAGACTTAGATAACAGGACACGGTGCTACAAGTAGTGTATGCATCTGCATTCTGTGGACATGCTGGCAGCTGTCAGTCCTAAGATGGGACTTGTCTCTGTGTGTGTCTTCTAAATGGATCCAGCCAGTGGTTCCTAATGGAAACGATGTAGCCACATCTTCAAGGCTGGAATAAAAATCAGAATGGAGCCCAAAACTGAAGCTATCAGAAAGAGCCACAGGAAGATGCGGTCAAGAACTTGAGCCACAAATTTCCAGTCTTGCACTACCTGCAAAAAAAAAAAAAGGCATCTTTCATTGAAAAGGCTGAGCAGCTGTTCTGAAATCATTGAGGGTTCTAAAGAGAACAGGATTAGATTTAGGACACTGTTAAGTTTTCAAAAAGTATCTACACATCACTGATGGCATGGGCTTGGATTTTATCCAGTGAAGTTATGATACCCAAGAAAATAGATTGCAAGTTAGTGTCTAGAAACATTTAATAACAGTGAAGATATAAAACAGGAGCTATAGAATTATTTGTGTACTTCAAATATTGTTCATCAAATGCCAAAACAAAAACCCTGACTTTTATGCAATGCTTCCTGATATGCCTATGAAACCAATCACAAATTTACATCTTTAGAGCATTTGTAATTATGTGTCATGGGCTTTCCTCCTACTCCACAAGTGGACATGGCTCCTATAGATCCGGAAGACAGCATTGAGGAAGAGAGGAAATGACAGGTGGGACAGACATTATACTAAGGGCTCTATGGGGCCCCTAGTTAGGCAGGGACGTTGTGAGAGAGTGGGTACCAGGCCTGCAGCAGCAGGACCAGGGAGTAACAAGCCATGGGCTAGGGAACCCTGTGAGGCAAGCATGGGAGCTCACCTTCCAAGGGACACAGAGTCCAGTTTCTACGCATGGTCTCAAGCTTACAGCAGTTTCCCAGAAGCGCCAATGTATGACCATGAAAAAGAAAATACAGTTGGGCAGTGGTGGTACTTGGGAGGCAGAGGCAGGCAGATCTCTATGAGCTCTAGGCCAACATGGTCTCTACAGAAAGACTTCCAAGACAAACAGGGCAACACAAAGAAATCTTGTCAGAAGAAAGAAAGAAAAAAGAAGGGGGGCAGGCAGACAAAGAAGCAAACAAAGAAAAGATACCCAATAGAAACCATGTCAGCTCTTGCAAGAGGAGGGAGAAGAGGGAAATGAGTGGAGGATGGAGAGCATCTCCTGTATCCTAGGGATATACAATACCATCTTCCCAGGTATCTTCAGCAGTACTGAGCAACAGATCCCCCCTGAGCCTCATAGAGTGCCAGGGGAAACCAGGATACTATACAGGGACTTGCTAACCAGTAGTGCTGTAGACAAGGATTTTGTAAAGATGGAGCAGAGTAGAAGGCCCGCCCACTGACTGGAGGGACACAGCAGGCTGTTCTGAGGTTTCCAGGCTTAAAAGCAAAACTGTGGCATAAAATACACAGGCAAGATACAGGGAAATGTTAAAATGTCAACCCTGGGTAGTGGGATGATTAATGATTGTGATTCTCTTGTCTTTGCATTTTCCAAATTATCTGTGCCATTCATATTTTAAAACCCACTTAAATGTTGATATTAGTATTTATAAAAGACGTAAAGAAATAAAACAGAAACTCCTTCCCTAGTAGAAGAAGTACATCCATAAGAGTTGGTATTTTCCTAGGTTTATTTAAAACAAAATATTTAATTGTGTGAAAAATATGATAAACAGATGAGAAGATAAGTCAGGCTGAGCCTATGAAGATGAGATAAAACATAAAGCATATTTCAAAAACACTATCAGAAGCCTGTTGGTGAGCCTCGATCTAATTTTCAAGAATTTTAGCGTCAAATGACTGTTTCTTGTAGTTGTCATGAAGACAAAGGCTGTTCTCAGCCTGTGTACTGACACAGTCTGTCATTTATTCCTTGTCCTATTCTTCAAGTAGGTTCCAAAAAAAAATTCTGGCAAAGTAACACGTCATAGAGGATAAGGCTGGGTCTGTGCTCAGGAAGGTGGCACCCCTGAAACTTAGGCATTTCTGGTTTGGAGCCAGGTTCTCACTGTGTGAATTCTTGCTCTCAACCTGCTGGCATTCTTGGCCTCCTGGGTAGCTGGGATTCCAGGACCAAATCCTGCAGCTTCACTCTGGTTTTTCTGAAATACATACACTAAGCAGCCAGATCCTTCTACCTCAATGAAGCACCTGTTATAACTAAATTTTATATTATGATTCAAATTCTGAGTCTCTCTAGTCACTGAACACATTTCTAAACACTGCGTTTAAAAACATCATACCATGAAAAGGTGAAAATGACCGTAGACCAGGATAACCTGTTTAAAGATGTGACCAAATTCTTCACAGTGGAAGCGAGGCGCTGTGAGGAACAGTGCTCCATCAGCACCTGCTCGGTTTTTAGTCATTGTGCTTTTGTGAACTCATTCCTTAAAAGAAAAAAAAATCAATGCTAAAAGTTCTCTTGTTTGCTGAATTTGTGTTCCGTTACAGAGAGTCGCTGATAACGCTAAGGTGAGCAAGGTCTACGTTCTGTTGTATAGGACAACACTGTGGCTTTCCTGTGCTGACCCCAGTGACAGCGGCATCGCATCACAGCGCACTCACCTGGCTGATGAAGTGCTCCTTCTTCACGTGCCCGGAGATGTATCTGATGGACTCGGCGGCCTTTTCCAGGAAAGTGACCAGAACTTTTTCTCCATCACTGGTAGGAGTGTGTTTCTTTTTCCCAGGGGCTTTCCCCCTCGCTGAGGCTTGACTCTCCTTTCCATTAGGAAACGAGAAGCGGTCTGTGGGGTCCTTCATGCAAAGCCATCTGGGAAGTCTTTGCAGAAACAGCTTCTTCACCCAGGGGGCCATGGGATGGTACGTTGAAGAAGATCTGTGGTGAACATTAATTACAAAAACCGTAACGATAATTGATAGGGTAACAAAAATCATAATGAAGAGGAGGTACTCGCCAATCAGAGGGATGACTTTTGAAGAGGACGGAATTATTTCTTCAATTACTAAAAGAAACACTGTCAACGAGACCAAAACCGAGGTCGATAATGAAAGTTTTTCCCCTTCGTCGGAAGGTAAGTAGAACACCAGGACCGTGAGGAAAGACAGCCCCAGGCAAGGGATTATCAAAAAGAGGGTGTAAAATAACGGCAGGCGTCTCAGAACAAAGGAATAGGTAACAAATGGATAAGAATAGGACCCTTCCCTTCTGCTGCCCTTCATCCCCTTTGCGTTCAGTATCTCCCACTCTCCATTATCAAAAAAGTCTTTCCGGTCAACGTTGTCATTGATCAGGACGAGGTCAACCATGGTACCATCGTAAGTCCAGGATCCAAACTTCATCGAGCAGTTCTGCCTGTCGAACGGGAAGAATGTGACGTCCATGGTGCAGGAACTTTTGTAGCTGGCGGGAGGAGTCCAGCTGACGGTCCCGCTGGATTTCACAACGGCCTTGGTCATGAGGGAGCCTTCAAAACGCCCATCAGCACTGCCATGAAAGTAATTACACTTTAGTGGATGGCTGAGCACTAGGTGTTTGGAGGTTTTTCCTCGAAAGTCTACTATCTACGTCCTTTCCTTTCCTGCCATAGCGGCGAACCGTACAAAGAAAATCACTTTGATACATAAAGTTAATTATTCTGAGCAAATCGGACTTTGTGTATCCTGTGTTAATGTAACCAATGCAGAGTTCTTCTAAGATACTTACTTTTCAAAGAGAACTATGTCAGGGAGCCACAGCGATTCTGACGGAACCTTTATAGAGTTAATGCCACCATATTCTCCGGGATCCCAGCGTAACTTTTGATCCGTCCATTCCTGCATGAAATGAGTATTGCAGCAACTTCATTCTGAAAATCCAGCACTTCAAATTTCTTCAGTTTATCAGCCCATTATTTTGTGACTAAAGAGATTTGCACCCCTGCTAGGACCCGGCATCCTGTCTAGGATTCAGGGTGGCCTGTTACCACGAAGTAAGTGTTCAGCACCTGCAGGCCATTCCTGACAGCACTGACACTTTAATACAGTGGGAACGGGCAGAGACTTCACTTTTATGCTTTATCTAGGTTGATTTTTGCAAGTTCCTAATTAACATTTTTAAATTATGTCCCTAATATTCTGGGCCTCCGTATGTTTTTCTTCAAGCATTAGAAGGGTGAGGCTTCCTGGAGCTCAGTGAAGCCTTCTATGTCATTAAAAAAAAATCAGGAATCAGCAAATGGGTGACCTAATTAGATGGTAAAATATTAAAATATGTATGATGCCCTAAAAGGTGCAGATTACTTTCTCAATATGTTTATTACCATATGTTTGTGAGGCTCTCAACATTGGTCAAAGAAGCTTTGTCTCCAGTAGAAAGTGGTCAATAGAGGGACCCACGACCATTCAAAGTGCTCAGAATAAGTGACCAGGAGTGCTCGGTGGTACATAGAACATCGTTATCTGCCACCACACCCACGGCTCAGGGAACACCACAGAAGAGGGAACAGAAAAAGTGTAAGAGCCAGAGGTCAGGGTTGGAACAGTGTCTTCTGGACATGACAGTGCAAGGCACTCCTGAACTCACTGTGGCTGCAATTGCCTACACAGAATGTACACACAAGCTGAAGGCAGTCAGTATTCCTGTACAGATGGGGAAGGGCCAGCCAAGTATCCACTCTACCTGAGTAGCTATTGACGATTGATGGCTGCTAAGGGAGAGTCTGTTTTCTCTAGGGATATGATTCTTGCTAGGTCAACCTTGCTCCGGAGGATGGCCTCACACCCATGCCTAGAGAGGTACCACTAATCAGACTCAGCGGGTTATAGAAAACAAAGGGGTATAATAAAATGGCATACAACTGAGTGAGAGGATCCTGGAAAGGGCACAGGTATGAGGAAGAGGAACATAAATAAAATACAGTGTACACAAGTATGAAATTCTCAAAGAGCAAGTCCAAATATTTATAAAAAAAAAAAACAACTTTGCTTTAGATTTGATGTAGTGAGAGAGATGAATGCTTGCTTGGTTTGGTATAGAAAACTGTTGACCCAAACTGTCTTTTTTTTTTTTTTAACTACCAGTTATTTTTGGCAAAGCTGCTTACATGGATTTGTTCTGGGCACAAAGGGCACATGTCTAGTTATAGCAGGCATTCTCATCTATGCGCTGCTTAAATAAATACTGATTTATTATCTCTCTTAGAAAGTTCTAGAGTGGATGGAGGAGGGATCACTGAGGCATCACTTCGGGCTGGGGAGCCACCAGCAGTCGATGGATGCTGAAGGAAGGAGAGGAACTTTTCTTTGTGGTACAGCCAGGGGATGTTGCTTACGCCCCCAGGGGATGCCTCATACCTGGGCACAGTGGGCCGCACTAACTGGATATTTCTCCTTTTAAAGAGGACATGAAGTTGAAGGGAAGTGCACTGGGGAGGCTGGACAGAGTCCAAGTGAGACAAGGAGAGTGGATACAATCAATACTGCATCTTTGTGAAGTCTTCAAAGAATACTATTTTTTAAAAAACAAAATAAACATCAATCTCCTGATAAGTAGCAGGATCTCAGCATATGTGACATCTCTTCACTTAAAAGAAGACATGGCCTTTGGGAATACAGAATCTAAAATACTTATAATACCGTGTCACTGTGGGAAAGCACGCATAGATGACTAAGTACTCGAAAGCCAGGCTAACTAAAGCGTGTGGAATATTTTCTCAACATTCTCAGGCTTTGCTCTGCTTCCTTACCCATGTTCAGAAGAGCGCACACAACTCCCTCCTTATGGACTCCCTCGTCACCTTCTGAAAGACTCATGGAATCATCAGAGGGCCCGAGTCTCAGAAATGTTCACACACAGTGGCTTTTGTGTCCTCTTCACTTCACTTGCCACACCCCACCCCACCCCCATTCGCCACTGTGGAATCTGTTCACAAGAAAATCCCAGCTCTACTCGGCTCTGCATACAGGTAGTCCTGCAGTCAGTCCAGCATCCCCTGCTAAGGCCTTCTTGTCCCTCCTGTGCCACTGACTCTCTTGAAACTTTAGAACAGTTATTCAAGGCCCCTTTATAAGCCAAGCTTCACTGAGATGCAGGCACGTAAGAGTTAAATCTAGAACCTGGGGTGGGGACTCTGTTTTCTAAAGCCCAAGTTGCTGCTGTACGATTAAGGCTCGGTTATGCTCTTAATGTTGAGCCATGTGGACAGGTGACCTTAATCTGTTACATCCCATCAAAACATAATTTAGATTTAACTCTTTTGTAAGATATTTGGGGCTGCTCACAAATGTGCTTTCACAAATTACTAGCAGGAACAGCAGGAATTGAAGATTGCTTCGTCTGTGGGTCTGCATGAGGAGTCGCTTTCTTACAACTTAAAATTCCGCTTAATGTGCACAATCCTATACGCAGAGGATGAATTTGGCAGCAAAGGAATTTAAGCTATGTTTTAAACCATAAAGCCATGAAGTATTTTCTCTAAAAAAATAAAATAAAATAATTTTTGTCTAGGTTTAAATATTGCTGAAAGGGATTTGAAAATGTAAATTTATCTAAAATATTTTCTTGGTCAAATTTTAATATGCTGACATTATTAGAAACTAGTTCTCTATGCCTAAAGTAATGCGGCTTTGTTTTTTAAAAGATGCATATGTTTATTTATGTATATGTATTTAGTGTATGTCATGTGCATTTGCAGCTGCCAGTGAAGGCCAGAGAAGACCTGGCTAAGTTGGAGAGTAGCAAGCGCACTTAACCACTGAGCCATCCCTCCAACCCAGCAAATAAGGCTTTTTTAAGAAATACTGCTCTGTTGACCCTGCCGGTGGTAGCGCACGCCTTTAATCCCAGCACTCAGGAGGCAGAGGCAGGCAGATGTCTGTGTGTCCAAGGCCAGCCTGGTGGTCTACAGAGTGAGTCCAGGACAGCCAAGGCTACACAGAGAAACCCTGTCTCAAAAAACAAACAAACAACAACAACAAAATAGTGCATTTACATTGACTAAACTCGTATGTCTTGTGCTGAATTTGTGGTGCCTTCGACTACATCAGAAACTAACGTCTTTCAGAGCAACAATATTTTAGACTACGTCATTGCACTAAAAAAGTGAAGAGGGGTATGGGTGTGTCTGTGATGAAAAAGAATTAGTTTTGTGTACGGCTTGGGTTGAGGGATGAGAAAGGATATATCCTGTAAATTATCTTTAAAATAAAGCATTAAGGAAAGGCTTACACAATTAAATACACGTAAGCTTAATGCAAGCAAAGTGACCAGTGAGCCCCTCTTTTATATATATGAGGTATATAACATAAACTGGCTGGCAAAATTTGATAATTCTACTATTTCTAAGCAGCATGATTCAGATGGAAAACCAGCCATTTCAGCTGTCTATTAATTTAAATGTGATCTGCCTTTATTTGCCCAGACTCAATAAACATTTATCATATATACATATATGCATATATATATACATATATATACAACACAGTGCACTTGTACTTCAGAAAAGGGTTTTATTAGCACTTGTCACCTCTCTTTCTCTTTCTCTCTCTCTCCCTCCCTCTCTCTCTCTCTCTCTCTCTCTCTCTCTCTCTCTCTCTCTCTCTCACACACACACACACACACACAGAGTGTCCTATCAGACCAATGGGAACTGATTTTGCCCCAGTGATGGGGAACAGACCAAACTAAACCACCAGGGGCACGGGCAACAATATGCTCAGAGAAAATTGTTTACAGACACAGGGGAAAAGTTATCAGGTTCCGGATGACATGGCACTAAACATGGCGGTCCAAGCCTGTAATCCCCAGCCCTTGGGAAGCAGAAGGGTCATGAGCCACCTTGTCCGGATGGCAACAGCAAAGCCGGGTGGTGCTGCTTGTGTCCTGGACGAGGCTGTATGTAAAGCCTTGGCATCTTCAGATCGTAAATGTCAACAGATACTCTGTTTGCTAATATGGATTTCTCTAAAGACCCATAACATTTCTTGGACAAAGAATGGTAAAGAGTGAAATAATTTCAGAAGCAGTATTCTAAGGGAGCTGAGGCAAGCCCCAGGAGAGGATTTCTAAGTCAGAAAAAAAAATTGTTCTTGCTTTCTGTGGTCCAGCAGCAAGATCAATAATAGCAGGGGAATAGAGATTTGTGGGGGGAGGGGGTGGCTGATGGCACTTCCTTTGCTTAGGGATTTTATTGTGTCACCGTATATGCCACAATAACTGGCACTGAGGACAGCACTGGCCCCTGACACTATGAGCTCCCAGCCTGAGATTGATTCACCAAGCTGCCCATGGTGCTGGGGAAGAGACCACGTGGGCATTCTGAGGAGACAATGTCTAAAGCAGAAATTGGAAGGGTGAAGAGTCCCAGCATGGCCGGTACAGCAGGTTAGAGAGATGGTGGTGGAACTGTGCGTGGGAAGGAATAAAGGATGGATGAGTGGATGGAAATGCCTTTGGACCTTGAGCTGGATGGTGCGAATCTGAGGGGGTCATGACATCGTCCTTCCTGGTGTGGTTTTAGCAAGTCTGTGAGTAAGATATTTATGGCCCCTGGGGATGTGATTCCTCTCTGAAAGTTCAAGGAAGAAAGACAACCAATGCTGCAAAATAAATCAATAGAATAAAAATAGATCCAGCTCAAGGGGTTCCAGTGGTTGAGGGTGGGGGAGGGAACGGGACGGGGCAGGGGACACAGAGGGGAGCTGAGTGCGCCAGTCTTCGTCTTTATGAAGGTGTGAGGGGGCTGTGCAGTCATGGGAATTATCAGGAGGACTGCCAATGTGATTCACAAAATCCACTCCTATCTGGTTTGCAGGACTTCTGCTTGACCTTAACACCCACGTCAGACATTTGCTCTTCTTGGGAGCATTCCCTGAATTTCTCCCATCTCAGTGTCACCTTCATGGACCTAATATAAACTTAATAGTGATGTTCACCATCTTACAGTAACTATTCCTCGCATAACTAACTAATCCTCTGCCCTCTCCTTGAAGATTGGACTGTGTTGTTGTTGTGGTTGTTGTTGTTGTTGTTGTTGTTGTTGTTGTTGTTGTTGTTTTATTCCTCTGTTCTTCCAGGATCTCGCACAATGCCTGTCACTTAGCAGACTCACAGTAAATAGTGTTGAATCATTGTCACCACCTGCCTAGTGTCACCCCCACCCCATGCTGTCCCACCCCATGCTGTCCCACCCCTGAGAAACAGGGCTACAGGAAGATGCATGCCCACACACTAACGAGGTTGCTCTCCTGAGTTCACAGCTGAAGATAAAACAGACCCTTCACAGGCATCCCTAAGTCTTTCCCTGAGGAACCCAGCATGTGTACTAGAGTCTTTTCAGATGGCGATGCATCTAAATATAAAATAATGCCAGTTTCCCAGGGTGGCTGGCAGATACACCTTGAATTGATCCTTACCTGCTTGAGCCACACATTTGTTGTCATCAGCTGATTCTTTTCGTCCTAAGAAAGGGACCATTAAAAATGTTAAGCATTAAACAGTGTCTTCTGGACACAGCATGGTAACTGTACCTATTAACTGGAAGCGATTGCAACTGTGTACATAAAACCCATGCAGACCCAAGGCAGACCAAATCCCAGTGTGGAGATGGGCATTGGGCAAGAAATTCCAATCCTAGCTCTGGAGCTATTTGGCCATTCTTAGCTTGTGGAGAAATGGTTTTCTCTGAGCCAGTAGCTCTGGTTAAAGCATCCATGATGCACACATCCAATATTTAGGCAACATAAGTTGGTGTTGAAGGATTTGTTTGTAAGGGTAAAGTGTTGGGTGACCAGGGAGGGAGTACAAGTTGAGAACAGATGAGGGCATTATCAAAGCAACTTATATGAGACTCTCAAAGAACTAATAAAAAAATTAAATAGTTGACAGGGGGAACAGGGAGATGAAAAATGGAGGGTTTCAATATTTTGGATGTTTCTTAGGAAGACTCCTGAATCTTACTGCAGAAGTGTTCAAAACCCAAAAGATTCAGATATTCCATTGACTTAAGAACAAGTCAATGATACATGGCCCCACAGCGTGCTGTATACTTTGCTCAAATGAAACTACCTATTAAGACAAGCAGTAATTCATTGTGGAGATACTTTTATCAGGTAAACAACTCAGAAAGCTCTTGATGGTGCAAAGAAGGAAATTATAGCTGGGCTTAAGACAAACTCAAGTAAGTAATTAAGTTTTACTCCTTCTCAACTGTCTGATGGGGTTGAAGACCAGATAGTTTAGTCTTACAATTAACCTTAGTTGTTTAGGGGTTAAGATGTTTTTAGGTCTAGATAGATGTTTTAAGTTGACAGAGATGAGATATGATAGATATTGATTCTCACTCAGAATTTTAGAATCACCAAGATAGGAAAGATGATTTCTACAAAGTTGCCAAATACAATTAGCCAAAACACCATGAATGTAGCATTCATATAATCCCTGGTTGTTTCATGGTTCTTCTTGCTGTACGTAATAATATAAATGTATATGCCAAAAAAAATAAAGAAAAAAAGATAAACTCTGTATAAGTTTCCAGAAAGAATCCTGGGGCGTTTAGCCAGCCCAGAATGGAGAAGAGAGCCATAGGCTTGAGCCACACAGGAGACATAAACTAGAGCCTTGGGGAGCACAGTAGGATGAGCTCCTCCTGTATTTGGGCGATTTGAGGCTACAGGTTTCTCCACAAACATAAATCTAGCAGGAGTACAAGCCTGAGAAGAGAGTGAGCAGAGATTTAAAAGTGTGGGTGAGGTCAGGAAAAGTGAGGAGTCCCCTGGAGAGCATGTGGCTCTAACAGGGCACTGTCATCGCCACCTTGTCGTCTGCTACATCATCAGGTTGTGACCTCTTTTGTGGGGGCAAATGACCCTTCCACAAGGGTCATCTAGGACCATCAGAAAATACAGAGGTTTACATTACAATTTGTAACTGTAGCAAAGTTACAGTTATGAAGTAGTAACAAAAATAATGTATGTGTGGGGGTCACCACACCACACATGGGGAACTGTGTTAAGGGGTAAAGCATTGGGAAGGATGAGAGCCGTCTCCTAGGTGCAGGAGCCCTGATGGCCCAGTGCAGAGGTAGCAAGGAGCCTGGATATCCCCTGTCATGCTGGGTTTTATCCCCCCTTCTCCCCTGCTTCCTACTGGGGGGGGGGTAGTCAATCTATTCTAACTCCCCTCTCCACCCTCTGCCCAAGAGTCCCACAGAGTTGGCATGGGATGACCTCCCATTCCTGCCTCAGGACATTTCACTGCCTCCTAGGGACGTATTTCCTCTCACCATAGCCTATCTGTAAAAACGTCAGGGTCAAGAACAGGGAAAGACAAAGTCTGGAGTCACAACACTTAAGGACGGTGTGTGGTTTTGACTCACCACATCCACAAGCTGAGATATTTTCAAGCCAAAATACACTTTTATGGTGTCACTGGAATTCAGCACAGGGCGAACCCATTTCTGATAGTCTTGGAACAAGTGTCTGAGGAGCGCGTCTTCATGTTGGGCGATGGAGCTGAGTGCTGTAGAGGCTGTGAGAGTCACCCAGGAACCTGAATTAAGGGAACAGTAGAGACACTGGTTCAGCATCCTCACTTGGATCCCCCATCTGTTTACCACGGGCTGGCTCAACAGAGGCTCTGAAGCAAGGTGCTCTGCACCCCACTCTCCCCCTGCACCCTACTTCCCTGTACCACATTGGCAAAACCAGGATCTAGACTTTTCTAGAAACATCTCATCCCTGGGTACACACACAGGTCTCTGAAGTGTCACCTATAGCCTCTCATCTTACCCTTCACTTCAGGTCTCACAAAAAAATGCCACCTACTTAGAAATGTGTACTGCACACATGCTGGCTCCTTCATTGCACCTAGGATTTATCCTGTATCTTTTCAGTTGAATATATGTGTGAGTGTATATATGTGTGTGTGATTGTCACTGTGTGTCTTGTATATATAAGTTATCATTGTATGTATATTCTATATGCAGATTGTCCTTGTGTAAATATACATATGTATGTTCAATCATATTACATGTGTTTGTTATTGTATACATAAGTGCATATCACCTTTGTGTGTGTTTTATATGTACAGTTTTATTATGTGTCGCCTTTGTATGTGTGTTGTGTATGTATAGTTTTATAATGTGTATGTTGTTAGCATATTTACATGTTGTCATTATCCCCCCCGCCTCCCAAACTTCAGGTTGACAGGCACAGACAGCATCTATCCCCTGTAACAGCACTCCACATTTAGAACAGGGCCTGGCCCAGAACGGGCACTCATTTTTCACACATGGAATAAATGAAGCAGGGAAAAGGCTATATCTTCACTGAACACCCACTGTGTTTCTTTGTCTGTTTTCTTGTCTTCTTCCCAGTGATATCTCCTGCTAGAAGTCCTCTGGTCAGCTCCCAGGAAGAATTCTTACAAGCTCAAAAATATGTAAGTCCCTGAAATGATTCTGACTTAACATTGGGGCCTCGGTTAGAGTATTGACATAGAAACGCAGTCTAGTGAGTCTTCTTTGTATTCAAGTATGTGCTGGCTAACCTAAACCAATAAGGTCCCTAACTATTGTTCTCAGCTTCTCTGTGAATGTTCAGGATCTGTTAATAGCCTAGAACTAAATCTGCAGAATTTTCTTTATTCAAGAAGACCTCTGATTACACACACACACACACACACACACACACACTGGCCAACAATCACAGGCAAAATGCTTACTCCAAGTTTACTAAGCCAGACCAAGAGATTGTCCATTAGATGTAACATCCTTTTAGGTCCATGAGGTCTCCACAGGCAGTTCCCTAAAAGAGGAGCAATCCAAGGTGCCCGTGCAGCTGCTCTCAGGGTGGGATGAAACTGGCAAAGATGGGACGACTGTGCTTATCAGCATAGAAGTTTCTCAAAGGACTGAAAATGGAACTGCTATATGCCCCAACTCCATGCCTGCTGGGCATTCACCCAAAGAACTCCATCCTACTAAGGAGATACCATGTTCATGCCACCATCAACTGATGAATGCATAATGAAAATGCAGTACACTATGGAATGTTTCTCAGATATAAAGAACAGGGAATGTATTAAGTTCAAAGGAAGATGGATAAAACTGGATAAATCAGGCCCAGAAAGACAAATGCCACATCTTCTCGCCCCTCATGCATGGATTCTAGCTTCAAATTTTTAGATTAAGGTATTGACTTTGGACTTCCTACAAAGATCAGGAAAGTAGAAGGCCAATGATACAAGGGAAAAGAGGGGGTGGAACGTTTTAGGCAGGGGTGGGGACAAGGGAATAAAGAGGAAAGAGAAAGGGGGTAATGAGAAGACCAAGCAAAACTAAGAATGTATGAACAGCCTTATGGCTTTGTAAGCTCATTAAAAATATAATTGCTTTTTTAAGGAGTTTAAATAAAGGTTCTTGCTTGGATAGATAAAGCTGCTCCCAAAAGCCATGGGTTATTAAATGAAAATGTTAGTGCTAGGAGTCTCACACCTCCTCATGAGTTGTTGGTCAAGGAGGTCCCAGAAACCACCTGTGTCATTATTTCTTTAGTCAACTTAATATAAACTAATGTCATCTGAGAAAAAGAGACCTCAACTGAGAAAATGTCTCCAACATAATGGCCTCTAGGCCATGCTCTGAGGACATTTTTTAATATTAATGAGTGATATAGGAAGGTTTGGCCCACTGGAAGTGGTACTGCCTCTGAGCAGGTGGTCCTGGGTTGTATAAAAAGCAGGATGAGCAAGCCATGGAAAACAAGTGAGTAGGCAGCATTTGCCCAGGCTCTGTGCTTCAGTGCCGACCTCCAGGCTCCTGCCTTGCACTCCTGTGCATTCTCAGTTTTCTTAACCAATATATTTTATTACAACTTATTAACCGAGCATACGTCACTTATAACCCGACTAACCAAAACAATAGGAAACAAGGATTAAGGAACACAATAGCAAAACCGTAAGGATATCAGTTCCAAGGAATAATTCTCCTGGCATAATCAGAAGGATTTCTGCTGCTGGAACCTGGAGTAACCAGAACCCAGAACCTCAGCAGGAGCTGGAAACCTGAAGCTTTCCCTTGAGGGGTTCTCTCTAGGAGCGTCTCAAAGTGGAACAACTTTGCTATCCAAAGTTTCCAAAAGTCCCGCCTTCAGTTCTGGGCTCATTTATACATCCCCTCCCAGAGTCTGTTCACAGGATTTTTTCAGCTGGCAACAGTCAAGCTCCCGCATGAGGTGGTTGCTCTTCTAGTGGATTAGCCTCACCTGTTCTCTCACAAGACCGTTCCAATCCCACACTTGGGATCATAAAAAACAAGTGAAGTCTCTGCTTCATTCCTGCCCTGACTTCTCTTAGTGTTGCCTTATGGCCTTGTAAGATGAAATAAATCCTTTCTTCTATAAGACGCTCTCTACCGAGGTATGGTAAACACACTAGGTCAGCCCCAAAGCTGCAGAGACTATTGTCATCGGAATGTGTCACCCACCACGGTTACATGGTTATGGTGGTGGCATTGAATGAGATGTTCCCTATAGTTTCCGGTGTTCAAATACTTGGTTCCCAGTTGGTAGCAGTGTTTAGGGAGATTAGGAGGTGTGGTATAGGGCATAATAGTGTCACTGGGGCTGGACTTGAGAGTTCAAAGACCTCTGCCATCCCCTGTTTGCTCTCTGCTTCCTGGTTACAGTCTAAAACGTAATCTCTCAGCTGCCAATTGGTTGCCATGCCTATTGCCAGGCCTGCCGGCCTTGATGGCAGTGGACTCTAACCCCTCTGAAACAATAAGCCAACTAAGCCCTTCCTTGTTTAAGTTGCCGTGGGTGTTTGATCCCAGCATCAGGAAAGTGACTAATAGAGAAGTTCGTACCAGGAAGTAGCCTGTTGCTGTGGCAGACCGGACCATGCTTTTTGTTGTTGGTTGGTTGGTTGATTTGTTTGTTTGCTTGTTTGTTTGTTTGTTTTGAGAAATGAGGAAGACTTTGGGACTTTGTACTACAAATGCAGTTAAATGATGTAAGCAGAGTTTAATGAGCTATCCATAGGTCTTAGGATGGAACCTACCACTGTGTTTTGCTAAATGCATGTTAGCAAACTGCCTTCTGTGTGGTTATGTTCAAACTCATGTTTTACGGCTACTCCTCACCGTGATCAGAGACATTTCTTAGTGAAATGGCAGGAGTCAATGCAGAGAATCACGACTGGTTAAAAAAAAAAAAGTACTGAGAATAACTGACAAGTACTCCGCCCTAAATGGGACATCTACATCCTCCCTCATGAAGCCTCCAATAACATCAGGGAAGGTCAGACAGAAAGAATGAAAGAGCTGAAAGACGGAGAGAGGTGGCCTGAAATTCTGTCTTCTGAACATGACATAGGCTGTGGTCTCCTGAACTTCAAGCCGCTGTGGTTACCCACACAAAATCAGCCTTCCAGTGAGTGAGTGAGTGTGTGTGTGTGTGTGTGTGTGTGTGTGTGTATGTGTAACAACAATGAATAAAAGGCCGTGCATTTGACAGGTAGCTAAGGGAGATACATGGCCACAGAAGGAAGGAGAAAGAGGAGTGGTGGCATTATGTTTTAAATAAATTTTAAATTTTTAAATAAAAAAGACGGAGGGGGAAAGGATGCATCACACTTTTCCCTTGGGAAAAGATTTCCACTTTTAAAGTGTTCTTAAATGTTGTCTTAATTAATAATTCATAAATGTTAATATTGATGGTTAAAATACAGGGGGTGTGTTTTCTATCAACACATATGTGTTTGAAAAGCAGTGAAAAGGCTGTTTGGTAAGAATTTGACTTGTTTTTTCAAAATCTTTAATACAAGGAGAAAAAGAGACGATACGACATTAAATTTTATGTATTTTTTTTTTAAATACTGCCTTCCAGCATGCATGGCGAAGGGCTCATGATGCCCTGTCTTTAACTGAGTCAATGCCAGCAGAAGAACGGGAGTCCTTTTCCTCAATGCTGTAGCTGCTGAGAAGTTGCCCATGATCCAGTAATAACCCAACATCCGTGCAATGCAAGCAACAAACTCAGAGGGTTATTAAGAAAAACAAAACAAGAAAGTAAATGGAGGTCTTGTTGACAAGAACAGTTTGCAGAGGGAGTGGGAGGGGAACAAAAGAACATGATGTGTGGGAAAATATCACCAAAATACATCATATGTGTATGAACTTGTCAACAACAAATAAAAAGTATTTTTCAAAACAATGCCTAAAATGATGGGCTATAACTGAAGTTGTGCCTCGCCCTTTCTCTTCCACTCAAGAACGCATACATATAAATATAAAATGCATTAAAGTAAAAGCATTAAAGTGTGCAATAGCGGGAAGTACGGCCCTACACATGGGATATTCATTTAACATCTCACCTTTCTGGACCTCTAGTGCTTCGGCTGTTATTAACAATCAGAGAAGCATCTAAGAGCAGGGCAGCTGCCAAGGCATCAGTGGGTCAAGGGACCTAACCGCTTCCGGAAATGTCCGGGGAGGGAAGAGAGAGATTCCCTGGTTCATCCTGATGGAAAAGATGTTCACTTGGCTCCTTCTATCCCACCTCAAAGTTCAAAACAGCCTCATGCAGGTGGTTTCCCAGCATTCCACATCGCACTCGGACCCCTTTCCACCATCCACAGACTCTGGATCTCTGAGCTTCTGCTCAGGGTCTCTCTAGCCTGTTTTCCTACTGCACTGAAGTAAGCATTTAAAACCAGATGAGGAACAGATCTTCACCTCTCCCTTCTCCACTCCAAATCCAACCACCAGTCTCATCCCAAGTCTGTGGCAGACACCTGCTGTGGCCTTCCCTTCACCTCTGCCACCATCTCCAGCAGATCACACTGATCTATTCCTCCAGCCTTCCTCCTGACTCATGCCGTTGCCCCAGCGCCCACCTCCAGCAGGCATTCCCTGGCAACCTTGGAGGCCAGTTTCAGATCTTTGCTCTCCCTCCTCTCTTCCAGCCCCACCCCCAGTCTCATCCCCAGCTCCATAGCAGACTTCCTGTTCCAGCATTCTCTACCCCGATCCCAAAGAACAAAGCAGATCCTGGTGGAACGGCCTGCTTTCTGCCATCTTGGGAACCCCCCCCTGCACCCCCGTTCTATTCCATCCCCTTTTCTAAGTGCAGCGCTGAATATCTAGAAGCATGTTAAACCCTAAGTGGCTACACCTGGAAGAATCCTAGAAGAATTTCCCACCAGGCAACACAAAGCCACCTCCTAAGAAGCACAGAGCAGCAGAAACCATGGAACAAAACACCCACCCAACACACACAAAACCACATATCAGCACCTAGAATTTCAGTCATCCTAAACCCAGATACCTAGATGCCAGCTTAAAAACACAATCAATAACATCCAGGACAATGTGTCTCCACTAGAGACTATCTCACCTACCTACCCAGCACAGTAGTCACTGAGAAATGCAACACAAGACCAGGACCTTAAAATAACCTTTATGAATATAATAGGGATCCTTAAGGAGGAAATTAGTAAATCCTGTAAAGAAATCTATGAAAACACAAACAAGTAGTGGGAGACCATGAATAAAACAATTCAAGACCTGAAGGTAGAAAAAGAATCAAAAAAAAAAAAAATTACCCTAGAGAAATCTGGAATTGAAAAATTTAGAAACTACAACAGCCTCACCAAGAGAATATAAAAGATATAACAGAAAGCCTCATGCACTAAAGACAAGATAGAAAAAAATGCATACCTCAGGCAAAGAAAATGTTAAATGCTTTTTTTAAAAAACAGACAGAAAACAACCAGGAGATCTGAAACAATATGAAAAAAATCAAATTTAAGAATAATAGAAATAGAAGGAGGAGGAGAACTCCAGGTCAAAGGCACAAAATATATTTTCAACAATATCATGGAAGAAAATTTTCCTAACCTAAATAAGGAGATGCCTATCAAGGTACACAAGCAGACAGGACACCAAATAGCCTGGACCAGAAAAGAATGTCTTCTTGGCACATAATAAACAAACATACAGAACAAAGAAATAATACGAAAAGCTACAAGAAGGAAAGACCAACTAACATATAAAAGCAGACCTGTTAGAACTAAACTTGACTTCTAATAGGTGCTATTACCGGAAGTCGGATGCCAGCCCAGACTACTATACCCAGCAAAACTTTCAATCACAAAAGAAAAATGGAGAAAATAAAATATTCCTTGATAAAATCAAATTTAAGCAATTTCTATATACAAATCCAGTCCTACAAAAGGTCCTAGAATTAAAAATTCAACCTGCAGAATGCAATCACACCTAAGGAAACACAAGGAATAACTAATCTCAGACACACAAATAAAAAGCTGAAGAAACACACACACACACAAACACACCATCACCACAACAACAACATAATAAGGGAGTCAACAAACACTGTTCATCGGTAACTTTACACATGCATGTTCTTAATTCCCCAAGGAAATAACGTAGACTAGTAGAATGAATATGAAAACAAGATCCATCCTTCTGCTGCATTCAAGAAACACACCTGAACATCAAGGATATGCATTACCTCAAAGTGAAAGAATAAAAAAAGATATTCCAGCAGCTGGACCTAAGAAGCAAGGAGGTATAGACACTTTAATATCTGATAAAAAATAGACCTCAAATCAAAACTAAATACAAGAGACAGGGAAGGACACTACACACCCATTAAAGGAAAAAAATCCACAGAGATAATGTTTCTTGTACTGGAAGGTACTCCGCACGCTACCAGATGAGAAACATAAATATCAACCCACCTTACCAAACCTTCAATCTGCAATAGAGGCATGCCTGCAAGATATGCTAGTGCAACGGTGGTACAAAAGTTGTGAGGGTAACCAACGAATATCTGATTTAATTTGAATTAAGGCCCACTTCATGAGATAAAATCCATATCCAACATTGCTTGCATGAGAAAGAACATGAGATAGGTCAGGGGCCTAGGAAAAAACTAAGTACCACTGTTCTACTAAAGGAAAGTAGTAATAAAATGACTCCTATGACATTATGCTATGATCTAGGGATCAGTGCCTTGCTTACTTGTCATCAGATGGCTTTCTCCTGCAGGAGATGGGGGAAAAAATACAAAGACCAGCATCTAGACAATATAAAGAGTAAGAGACCTCAGAACACTCAACCCTAAATGGAGGTCTTCATCAAATTCCTCCCCTCAGGGCTCATGGAACCCTGTGGAAGAGAAGGCAAAAAAAAAAAAGTGTAAGAGCTGATGCAACATGGCTGGGACAAAAGACTGCCAGAGGCCCAGGCACCACTACAATGAGCAAGTATGTGGCAGACAAAGGTTTGTGCACTATGAAGAGAGGTGAAGCTGGAAACGCAAAGGTGGTGAGGAACAGCCTGCTATGAGTAGCTTGCACTGGTCCCTGAGATCATGGTGATGCCTTGGCCTGTGTTGCTGCCAAAGGCCAAGTCTGGGTCCACGACCCTGCAGCAGTGGGGGTCCGTGTCAATGTCCACAGCCCATGTTACCATCAAAGGCCATACGAATGTGCCTGGTCTAGGTTGCCATCCAAGGGCCTCAGTGAGCTTGCCCTGCCCCTTGCTGGCTCCAGTACTGAAGAGAGCAGACTCTATCCCTCCCTTAAGCAGTGCTGGAGACCTGGCCCTGGTGGTGGAGAACTGGCCTCAGTGGAATGAATACAGAAGAGTTGGTCCTGTCCCTTGCTGGCTGCTGCAGGCAGGAAAGTTGGTCCCCTAGGAAAATCAAGAGAGCTGGCCATGGTAGCAGGGGCACAAGAGAGCTCGCAGGCTGAACAGCTCAGCTATCAACCAGGTCCAGATTCAGGGCTTTGAATAGGGCCACCCCAACATCTACCCAACCTAGGAGCTGCTGGAGCACATGAAGGGGCTGGTCTGGCAGAACTAAAGTTTCAGGGTCTCTACAACACAGGGCAATAACAGGGTATTGGAGAAGAGTCCCCGGTGAGGATCCAGAGGCTTCGAACCAGACCAATGACTCATTGCAATGAACAGGTGTGTGTGTGTGTGTGTGTGTGTGTGTGTGTGTGTGTGTGTGTGTGTGTATGTGTAAGAGAGAGAGAGTTTCCGTGGCAAGAGGGTTGTTGTTGTTGTTGTTGTTGTTGTTGTTGTTGTTGTTGTTTTGGTTGGTTGGTTCATTGGTTTGATTTGGTTTGGTTTATTTTTTTTTTATACTTTTGGAATTTTTACTTTCTATTTTTTGTTTTCTTTTGGGGAAGAGGTTGCAAGGGCAGAGGGCATATATGGAGGGACAGGAAGAAGAATGAGGTTGGGGTGCACGGTTTGAAATTCACAAAGAATCAGTAAAAAAAAAAAATTTAAGTGTTTTTTTTTAATGTAAGAGCCAGAGGATAGCAAAGAAACAAGGCCCTCTCAACACAAAAGGGCAATGAATACATAGACTCTCCAGGACTGAGGAAGCATGCACAGGGCCCGCACAGGTCTGCATCAGATGAATCCTAGAGCTGAAAGGAGAAGTTTCCCCATCCCTAGACCAAAAACTCTCTCCAGTTACTAACCACTTGCAAATGAAAATTTAGTCTTTTCCAAGGCAGTCTCACTTAGGAAACAAACTATTCTTAAGAGTAGGCTACATGACCAGGACAAGATGGTCAACAGACTCTCTCTCTCTCTCTCTCTCTCTCTCTCTCTCTCTCTCTCTCTCTCTCTCTCTCTCTCTCTCTCTTGCTCTCTTGTGCTCTCTCATGCTCTCTCTCATGCTCTGACCATCGCTTTACGCTGCTGGCCCCATTGTTGAACTAAGCTCTCAGACTGTTCAACTGTCATTTCTGTCCGTTTAGCAGTGGGATTCCTTGCCGCATTTGCTGCTTGGCCTTCTGACTGCTGAGCTGCCACTGTCACTGCCAACTCCACGACTCTGCCATTGCTCTGCTGTCTGCTGAGTTTGTTTTCCTTCACCTTACCAGCTCAGCCCGCACTGCTAAAAGAAGGCCAGAAAAGACCATTTGAGAGAAACCTCTAATTGGGCCTAATGTTTTGATACCAGGGGAGGCAGCACAAGTGAGTGTCTCACAGCTCGTTCCCTAAGGAAACCTACCAGAAGGCTTACACAGTCTGAAAGGTGGTGTTTGGACCAGTCTTAGCCTTGTCACAATAGTTTCCTTGCTAGGCCAACAGGAGAAGTGATCCTCCTCTGGCCTAAATAGAAGTGGGTACAGGGTCACCTACAGTTTCTCCAAAGTTTGTCATAGTGAAAATCTTTATACAAAGTGTTTGAAATGTCACTGAATGAGACTGTGCCTTCAGGAACCAAGCTAGTCATCTGAAATGCTTGTATAGTTGATTTTTTCCCCCAAAGTTTCAATGGCATAAAGTAGTCTGTCTAGCTATTTGACTAACAGCAGTTTTGTTCAAAATATCTAGGGCAGCAAGAGAAATTCCTGCAACTACCAATTAAAGAGACAAATTGCCATATCTTTAAGCATCGTTTTTATGTTTTACTTATTTAAGTTGATCTTATTGTGTGTGTGTATGTGTGTGTGTGTGTGTGTGTGTGTGTGTGTTCCCTACTCACATGTATGTGCACTCTTTGCATGCCTTTACTCACAGAGGTTGAAAGAGGGTTTCCGATCCCCTGGAACTGCAGTTCCAGATGGCTGTGAGTCAGTGTGTGGGTGCTGCAGACCCATCTGGGGTCTTCTGCAAGAGTGGTGAGTGGTCTCAACCACTGAGCCATCTCTCCAGCCCAATCCTTCAGCATCTTTGCATATTTACAAGAAAGTTACCAGAAGCCAAGCTTACTGTAAGAAGTTAAAGAACATAGATGAATACCATTGGTGATTTAAAGTCCTTTAACTATGAAAAAACACCTGCCCAGAGCTCCAGCTTGAGGCTGGTCTCCCTCACCAATTTCACTGACACTACTTGGCTAAACTGCTGGGCCACAGGAAAGGGTCCTAGGAAGTCTCTCTATTCCAGATTATCGCAATTAGCACAAATCATTACCTTGTTATCTCAAATGATGGATTAAGTCACTCCAGGAATGTCAAAAACTACAGAATAATGTCTTGTATGCACCTGTACATATGCATATGTACACACACACACACACACACACACACACACACACACACACGAGAGAGAGAGAGAGAGAGAGAGAGAGAGAGAGAGAGAGACAGAGACAGAGACAGAGACAGAGACAGAGACAGAGACAGAGACAGAGACAGAGACAGAGACAGAGAGACTTTTAGCTCACACAATCTGTGAACCAGGTTTTGCTGAGGACAAGCAAGGAAGGCCCTTGGCTTTGAATTTTTAGCCCCCTCCAGAAAACTGTACCCCAAAAAATGTACAGATTTTTGGAAAGGAGATAAGTTGAATGTTGTGCAGTAAAATCTAAAATGGTGGCATCTGGCTCTTGCGTTTCACCTGGTTCCAAGAGAAATGTATGGCTTTGCTCTCCTAGGAAGGGGAACATATTCACACTGTCTTTCCAATCTTAAAAGGTGGGGCTCCTCAGGGAGGTCAAGGACACCTCAAGAAAACCTACAGGAACAACTACCTGGGCTCATAGGAGCTCACAGAGGCTGAACCACCAACCCACTGCACATATGCTATAGCTGTGTAGCTGGGTGCTCTTGTGGGACTCCTAACAGCAGGAGCGGGGTCTGACTCTGACTCTGTTGCCTGCCTTTAGGACCCTTTCCTCCTTCTGGGTTGCCTCCTCTCTCCTTAATAGGAGAGGAGCTGTCTAGTCTTTTTGCAACTTGGCATGCCATGGCTAAAATCTATAGGAGGTCTGACCTTTTCTGAAGAGAAATGCAGGAGGAATGGGTGGAGGAAATGGGGGAAGAGACTGGGAAGACAAGAGAGAGGGGAAACTGTGGCCTGGATAAAAAAAAATTAATTATTTTTTTTTAAATACGGGGCTCCCATAGCATATAAATGTGTACTGTTTAGAATGAGTAAATGTTTGTGTTGCTCAAAATCATGCTATGCAAGTCCCACCCCCAAGGTGGGTGTTTTGAAGATACAGCCTCTAAGGAGGAGGAAGGGGCTCAGTGAGGATCCAGGAGAAAATCTACCACCCAGGAGAGCAGCTCTCCTTGTCGAGCGTGAACTTCAGCCTCAGAACTGGAAGAAATGAACAGCTGTTGCTTAAGCCGCCAGCTTGTAGTATGTACTGCATTACGGCAGCGGGAACTGACTGGGACCAGTCTGTTTTGACCAAAGCAAAATTCACCAAAGCAAATAAAAAAAAATTTTTTTTAAAGCATAAATGCCTTAGTAACTGTAGCAGGAACAAAGAATAAGTCCAGACAAGTCGATGAGTTGTCCTTTTAAAATAAAATATTAATGATGACGGGCATATTTGGTTCTTTGAAACTGTAGCCTTGATAAATATTTGATGATGTGTGATGAATGGACAAATGAATCAGCAAAAGGCCACATTCTATACCAGGCAAGGCAGTGGCCCTGGCTCACTGCTCCTAGGACACAGAAAACTACATGTAACCAAGATTCCAGGAATAAATGGATTCTCTTTTGCAAACGGATTCATCCTTTAAGTTGATAGTAGAAGACCAACGTTCTAAGATGCGTTCCGTTGCTCACTGACAAGTCAAGAAGCTGTTCTGGGATGAGGGGTGAGCCTGGCTTGCATGGCATCTCTAGGAAGCCTGTATTCCCTATGCTCAGTGTCAGTGAAGGACAAAACAAAAGGGAAATGGTAGGGAAGCCAGAGCGTGCCGAAAAGACTCTCTGTGCTAATCCAAGCTCTTTACTAGCATTGCTATTTTTGATGTTTAGTGACACCACGCAGTTTCCAAGGTGCTTTACTGCTTGCTCTGGTCTAGATGTTCAGTGGCCACAAGACCCATGTGTTGGGTGGTACATATTGAGATGTACCAGAACCTCTAAGAAGTAGAGTGAGATGGGGAGATCTTTATAGTATCAAACGGTACATTTGAAGGGATTGTGGGATTCTAGAATCCTCTTTCTTTTGCTCTCTGACATCTGGTGTAAGCAGTTTTTCCCCCAGACACTACCCTCCTACTACAATCCGCTGCCTCACCACAATGCCTAAAGGAGACCAGTTGACCATAGACTAGAAAATCCAACTGCAAGATAAAATAAATCTTTTATGCTCACAAGTCACCTACTACATGTATTTTACTACAGGCTCAAAAAGCTAAACAACATCCTGTTGCCTAAGGCAGCCTAGCACTTGGAAGAGTATGACATTCTAAAACTAAGGTACAAGAAATATTCGTTAGATCTTAGAACACCCCCGTTCTGGTGTTTTGTTTTTCCTTTTTTTAATTTAATTTATTTAATGTGCATTGGTGTTTTGCCTGCATGTATGTCTGTGTGAGGGTGTCAGATCGTGTAGTTGTAGTTACAGACAGTTGTGAGCTGCCATGTGGGTGCTGGGAACTGAACCCGGGTTCTCTGGAAGAGCAGTCACTGCTCTTAACCTCTGAGCCATCTCTCCAGCGCCCCCACACACACACACCACGCCCGGTGTTCTCATAGTCTACCCAAAAGTTGCCTTCTGTAGCTGATGTCTGGCCTTCCTGCTTCATTACTTTGTCCATGGATTCTTCGGTGCTGGTAACACTCAGCAGTCATTCTCCTTAAAGGTAGACACGCACAGTCCTAAAGGAAGGGAGTGTCCTTGCTTCAAATTAAACCCTTATCCCCTCTTATCTACTTGCTTTGCAACCACCCAGTGAACATAGGCTGAGTGGGTGCAGCATGTGTAGCGAACACCTGCCCCCTCGGGTGCCTCAATCCCTGGTCTCCCAACCTTCTCCTGTTCCTGGTCTCTCTATCTAAGCTCTCTGGTTTTTGTATTTTTAATCTTGGCAAGATATTTTCTTTGTAGCCAGACAGGTAAAGTCTTGGGCTCAGGACCAGAGAGGAAGGAACAAACAGAGTCAGAGAACACATACTGAGAGGCAGAGATGGAGACCTTATGCCTGCTGCTGCTTGTCTCTATTAAAGGAACCTGGAGCTCGGGATGCGCTCCAGAGTGCTGTTCCTCTTGGCTCAGAATGTCCAGAGCCTTGCCAAACCCTCCCTCATTTAAACAAGTGTCCGGCAGAACAATATTGACCATCAGTGGGTACCAGACCCAGAGTTAGAAGCTTCATATCTGGTCCTGAATTCAATCTTCATCTTAGGCAAAGCATGTGGAGGATAAACATGGGATGGGTGACTATTGCAGCTCCTCTTGTGCCTGTACAATCTTAGCATCCGTGCAGAGGGTGCAACATGTGGCCCACTGACTGAGGCCTGTTTGGTTTAGTTTAGGAAATATATAAGAGAATGCTTCCTATGCCACAACATGGGCACGGCCCCCCACAGATGCCCAATGCCAGCCTCAGACAGAAATCTTCCTCTAGAACTGAGACTTTGGCTTTTGGGTACTTTTTATTTCTGACCAATTTTTCTGGCCTCAGACTTCCAGGGTTCCTGCTCTCTTACCATCCGCATACCAATTTTCCTTTTAGGAGAATCTGACAAACTCACTCATTCCAAGGAATAAATAAAATAATTGACAAGAAAACCAATGAAACTTCTCATGACTCTTTGTGAGTTTGCTAACGGTAGCATCTATGTTGAGCTCCAACTATGAGAGAAAACGAAATTTTTTTAAAAATTAATAGTTGAAAATTTTCAACAATTTTCAATGAGAGCTACTATGTTTTTTATATCTTTTGCTTTTTATTGTCTTTTCTTTCCATTATTATATAATTATTATGCACAGGAATGGTAGGCAGGTCTGCTGACATATGGCTCTGGTACTCAAGGTGAAGCCAAATAGTAAATATTTAATGGCTCCCTCTAAACATAAGAGCTTATTAGAATGACTTTGCTCTAGTCTCCCATGCAGCCACACATCCTGGAAGTATTCCCAGGGTTCACCACATGCTTAATGAATATTCACCGAATGAGTAAACACAGACATCATCCCCTAGGAAGAGTGCTGGGGAGGCAAATAAGCTAGAGTTCCTTCTCTTTGGGAACACACACAAGCACTCCCATGTGAGAGATGTCTCACAGGAATATGCAGTTGTTTTCATTTACTAAACACAAAAATATAAAAATTGAAAGGGTGTTCAGTGTCATCTGAATATAAAATTGTGTAAATATTTTACAATGAGTAGTAAGATTATAGAACATAAGGAAGGAGGGTCCATCCAAAAATCTGAGTAGATCCCACTGGCTTCTGAAGTCTCACAGCGAGACTGACTGTGCGTTATTAGATTATTACGATGATCTGTGAGAAACATACACTCACAGAACACATGCCCACACTCTTGCAGCCTCCACACTGGAGGAAAAGCACCAACTTCTCTTCCACTTCCAGTTTCCTGACAAAATTTACTGCACACAGAGGACTAGGCAGAGCTGAGCCTAGAGTTAGTGCTAATTATCTTTGCTACCCACTGAGGGGCATCCTTGCAAGGCGCATTGTAAGAACCAATTCTTTCATAGTAAAAGTAACATCCTAATAAATGAAGGCACAAAAAAATAAGTCAGACGTATGAGCACTAATCATATGATAAACACCCAAAGGTTGATGATCATTTTTGTGATCACAAGACTTCTTATGATATTCAAGACTTTTCAGAGAACACATCGGGTGCTGTTGGGAAATGGGCTTAGCGTTCTCTGCACCTCAAAGTTACCCTGCTCGCTTCTGAGGGTGAGCATAGTGGGAGGCAACTTCTGAATGTGTGCATGACAGTGATTGTACAAACCTCACAGCCTACAACTTTTAAGTCTGGGATCTAGTTCTAGATGGTCCACTCTCAATCTTGAAGCTGTAATAATCAAATGTGGCAACAACACTCCTGAGACGCAAGGACACACTGCTAATGGATTAATTCTACTCAAAGCCCTGTTCTTAGCTTCAGGGAAAAACTTGTTTTGTTTCTAAGTTTTGTAACAATGAAATGATTCCGAGTCCTAGAAAAGTGTCATGTAAGTGACCACTCCCCTAAACCTTCAGGGTGCCTTCCTCACAGCCCGCTCCTCCCTCTGTGCTTTTATTCTCACCTTCTTTTAATTCTCTTTTCTTATCAATAATCTTTTTTTCCATTGGTCACATAGCACACAGATATTCACGGACTTTTTTATTATACTATTAAAATAATAAAAATAAAATATGAAGCTTCCTAGTTTAGAAGTATTTATTAAATTATTAACAGGTCTGCAGAATATATTTACAAAATTGAATATGGACACATTTGTTAGTAAATATAAATTTCTACTGAGCATTTAGCAATGCTGAGAGTAACATTCAAAGCACTCGGTAACATTTCCCTCTTTATGTCTATCAGGTTCGTAATACGCAGTGATCCAAAAGAGCACCGTGCAGTAAATGAGCAAGCCTTAAACCGTACTCAGAGCTCGGACTTCTTTAGCCATCTGTTTGTAGAGCTCTCATTCTATAAACCATATTTTAAAGGTTATCCTGAAATAGATCAATGCTGCACTTTTACAGTAATAACGTGACCCACGGTGCTGTTCACGCCCACCCTTTGAACAACCTGACACCTGCAGTTTGCATTTAGCTTAAGGTGCTCTTACCTGAGAGAGTGACAGTGGGGACCAGAAGGACCAGAAGAAAGCCTGTCATGACGTCTGCTTCAGAGAGATGATTTCTTCCCTTTCACCCACAGAGCGTTTCCACCGGAAAGGAACAGTGTCGGAAAACAAAACACAAGCGGCTCAAAGTCTAGGTGGAACTCAAGGGGATCACCAGCTGCCTGAGATGAAAATAGTCACAGGTCACCTCCCTGTGGAGTGGCTTTCCTAAAGTGCACTTCACTGATGCCCAGTGAGCTGTCAGGTCTTGTGAGGCTAAAACCATCTCTGGGTCCTAACTCCTGGCTTATTAATTTGCCCGCCGACAGAGAGAGATGGGTTGAGAGAGGAGAATGAGTTTAAAATATCACTGTGGGATTTTCTTGTGTCTGGATCTGTGTAGTGAGCGTGCCGTGTTTCGTGGTCTCTCTCATGGAAGCACGTGAAACACTGCTCACTAGTCACTTTTCCGTTTGGACCAGGAGCTTACAAGTGATGAGGATGTCCAGCCACTTTCCGTGTCTGATGGGACTCATACATGTTAGACCTTGTTCCCTTGAGCCCGCTGGTCCCCCTCCTCCTGGCCGCAGGAGATAAGCTGGTGGGAGTATCCTCTCTCACACACTTACGAGGCTGCATATCATTAGTTCTATTCCACCTTCTTCATGGTCATCGAACTTTTCCTCCGTTCACACACGGGGCGCGCAAGGGTGGGGGGAGGGGAGCCAGGTATTCTAGCAGGTACAAATCTAATCAATAAGAAAGCATAAAGTTGGAGCTACATAGGGTAAGGTAGCCAGAAAAAGAAACTAATTACCTAAATGTGACAGATTATGGGGCAGCATTCGAGGCACCAAATGACTTTGACTTTACAGAGCTGTATTCCTTGATAATACCTCATTAATCTTCTACTAGTGTGTGTTAGTCAGCTTGCTGTCACCGTGTCAAATACCTAAGACCAATAACTAATAACAAATGATTGGATGGGGTTTACATGGATTTCTGTCCTGTGATCAGTGAGCCGGCTACTTTGGATACTTTGTATCCAGGCCATGCAGACAGAAGCACACAGGAGAGGATGCCCTGTTAGCAGCTTCCAGGTGCCAGATGATGCTCTGGGCGTCACAAAAAGAAAGGAGCCCTATCTAAGATCCAGGAGACTCAAGCTCTGGTCTCCTCAGGCTCCCTTTTGGTGTTCTGGCCTGACATCTACCCTACCTGTCTCTGAATTGTACCCCGAGCTCCCGTGGGAGGCCTGATATCTTTCCTCCTGGATCTCCATGGCCTGTCACACATTAATAGTTAAGATTAGGCCTTGAAGGAAGGCAGGAAAGGAAGGAGACATGCCATCTCACCATAAAATGGCCGTCACTCACCATGATGTACAGCAAGAATCCCTTTTCTTCCTGGAAAATTATATATAAGTATGCTTGTCATTCTATCATTGGACAGGAAATCCAATCTTAGCATTAAAAGATTCCCATCTTTTTCTGCAGGGTAGCAAAGGAGTTTGGCAAGCTTACAAGCTCCTGTAGCCTCCAGTCTGCCTTGACCCCAGTGAATAGGTCAGTGGCCATCAACATGGTCTCTCAGAACTGTCAGCAGCAGCCTCTGGTGCCATATCTCATGCCCAGGACTCTAAGAGCAGAACTCAGGAATAAAATCCTGCCTCGTTGAGGGCTACACACACACACACACACACACACACACACACACACACACACACACACACATACACACGTACACACCAAGTGCGCTAGAAATGGTCTTCTTGCTAGAAGAATCAGCTGGCCTCTGCTCTTAAGCCTTACGAAGCCCTCTTCTGCCTTCTGTTTTAGAGAACATCTCTTCTCCATCTACTGTAACACCTCAACAGTCTTTCCAGAGAGCATAGGCTAAATAGAGAGAAGTGGGCATCTGGCACTGAAAGATAAGTTGTCTGCTTCTGCTTTGAGGTCTCTGCAAACACAAATGCCTGACTCCCTTCCTCAGGCATGGATGGGAATTAAAATCAGACCGTGGACAAAGCACGGCTCATCTCTCAGAAAGTGCCCATCTCTGAGCCAGGTCTGTGTCCTCTTCTCCCTGCCCGGCAGCAGCAATGCACCTCAGCCAAGGCAGCTGCCTGGAAGATGCTGTGTGCAGCCAAACAAGCAGAAATAACCAGGAGTTTTCCATTGTCATTGGAGCAAGCTGCGGTCTGGGGCCAAACTCTGTAGATCCACACTGACCCACTGCTGTCTGCCTAGTCTTATTGGAACTTGATATGCTATGGCTGGTTGATATCTAGGGGAGGCTTGAGGAGAAATGGAGGAGGGGGGGGAAGTAAGGGGGAAGGAATGGAATGAGTGAGGGAGGGTAAACTGTGGCAGAGATTACATACATACATACATACACACATACATACATACACACACATACATACATACATATATACATACATACATATATACACCATAGAAATATAGACAATTCAAATTCATATTGTGGAGAGCCACAGATAGCAGCGCCCCTTGCTGCTTCCCCGGCACAATGCGCCTCTTTTGCGCATGCATAGTGCTCAAGCCCTTAGGCGCATGCGCAGTGAGCAAGCCCCTTATGCGCATGCCTGAAGGCATGGCATGAGGTGGCGTCATCTGAACAAGGCATAGCGTGAGGTGGCATGATCCGAGCACACCAACCAGGAGCGACAACGTGGCAGTCTCTGATAGGACCAGGCACACTATAAAGGTTCTGTGGGAGCTTTTCCCGGGGTCACTCCGGTAGTCCAGGATCCTGAATAAAACTGCTGCAAGAAGAGTTCCCGGTGTTGGTGTCTTTCCTGCTGGTCGGGGGCGGCATCGACACATATAGTTTCGATTTTGGCCCAAACCAGGCACAGTGGTACATGCCTTTAATCCCAGCACTCCAGGAGGCAGAGGCAGGTGGATCTCTGTGAGTTTGAGGCCAGTCTGTTCTCCAAAGTGAGTCCAGGACTGCCAAGGCTACACAGAGAACCCTGTCTCAAAAAACAAAGCAAAACAAAAAGACAAAAAAAAAAAAAAAAAGAGGTCCAAACTGGAGAGAGAGCCAAGAGTGCTTAGTCCGCCTGTGCTTTCTGTACACCTGAGTTCCAGCTCAAAGTAGGGATGGAGCCAGAACGACAGAACTTTCTCCTGGATGGGCTTGGGCTACTAAGAGGATGAAGGACAGATGACTCCTGACATAGTGTTTCCTGGGAGGAGCCACAACTGAAAAGGGTGTGTGCTTGTTTGGCTTGGGTTGGGTTGGGTTGGGTTGGGTTGGGTTGGGTTGGGTTTTTTGTAGGTTTGGCTTTGTTTTCAGACAGTCTCAACTATGTAGCCCTGGCTAGCCTGGAACCTGCTGGTGGCCTCACCAGGGTGGCCTCAAACTCACAGAGATTTGTCTGTGTCTGCCTCCTGAATGCTATGATTAAAAACATGTGCCATTACACCGGGTAAAAAAAAAAGACAATTGTCTTACAATCAAGTTTAGTTGGTTAGGGGATAAGATCTTTTTAGATCAAGATAGATAATTTAAGTTAATAGAGATGAAATATGATAGATACTAATTTTCATTCAGAAAATTGGACCCAACACAGTAGGAAAGATGGTTGCTTCAGGCTGACAATTGCAAATGGCCAAGTCACTGTGAATGTAACATTCACGTAACTCATGACTGTCTCGTGGTCTTCCTGCGGTGTGCAGTTTGTCTTACTCATGTGTAGTAATATAAATGTACATGTTAAAAAGAAACATAATAAAATACTTTTTTAAGAAAGACAACTGTTAGAAGCTGGGCTTACTCCCTAGGCCTGGCTACAAGCTCTGAGCTCTTAATGAGTGAGTTAACCGTGCCTGTGGAGTTAGGGAAAGTGAAGGTTGGGTGTGGGACTTGGGAGCCCTCTAGTGGATTGTGGATCACACTGCAGTTCCTCGTAGACATGCTCCTTGTAAAGGGACGTGTACTTTATATTAGTTTTCCTTGCATTTTAATAAAAGTAGTAAATTCTATCTATATCTCAAACTCTGCACCAGCAGGCAGTAGGTACCACTCAGAGGCTCCTTCTACAGGCAGCTCCCGAAGAAGAGATCTAGGGCAGCTACAGCCCACAGGCTAGAGACTCTCCCCGTGGACTTGCTAACGCTAGGAAGGCATCCAGCCAGGGTCCAAGGATTGTGTGAGCACCACTGAGTGACTCGCATCAATGCCCTTCGCATCAGTCACACACGGCAGTGTCTCTGTCCAGTCAGCTCAAAGCCTGTGAAAAACACACATCCCTGGTGGTGTGGGGAGGGTGTGCCTAATGAGTTGGACTCTAGAGGGAGGCTGTGGGTAATGGCGGTGGGTTTCCCTGGTGAGAGGGGTTGGCAGAGATAGTTACAGGCGACATGTTGCCAGAATTAGTAGGCTAGGCACGGCTGGCCATTCAGGTAACAATGGCAGGTTGCTGTGACTGGTAGGTGCTGTAGAAGTTTTGGGTTTCTTTAAAGATTGTTATGTTGTGTGAATGTTTTTGTTTTAATCCCAAGTGTGGGGACACAGGACTGCTTTAGTTGATCCACAGCTAACAACTTCCTGCAGCTCAGAGAGAGGTGTGGTCTTTGCCAGTGGCAAATAGCTCAGGGAGAGAGACAAGGATGCTTCCAGGACACTTCCTGGGCGCTTCAAGGAGAGGGACAGAGAAAGAAGACTGATGCTGCATTTCCTGTGTTTGCTGGACACCTGTTGGCTGAGACTGGTATTGCCTCCAAAGAACCCGGGGACCCTAACCGGCCGGAACTACGTCTAAAGAAGTCTATGTCCCCTGTCCCTTCCAATCTTCTTTCTCTCCTACCTGGGAGTCAGGGGTTGGAAGGGAGTTAGAGGCATTAAGGAACCTCAAATATAAAAATAGTTTTAAAAGGTGCTTACATGTAGGTAGGGCTGGTATGGATGGTTACAAATAATCATGCAGTCAGGTGCACTACTCAATATGGCAGACATATGTTGTGGTGGGGCTTGTAATTATGACTGGCAGGAGTGGTTATTGGTAAAGATGTTTGAAAGGGCACTGGAACAAGAGTCAGAAATCTTGACTTTCACCCTGATTAACTGTGTAATTTTGCACAAATCACTGTTGTGGCTTCTGATTTCCTACTCATCAGGATGGATTGGATGAATTGCCAACCCCAGCTGTACAGTTCACTTCCCAGTAAGGACATGGACGTTTATAACCATCCCTCAACACCAGTTCAAGAGTATCTGATGCCCGCTTCTTCCTCCACAGATGCTGCATACATGTGGTGTACACACACACACACACACACACACACACACCACAAAAAATAAAAAAAATAAATCTTAAGTAAAAGCCATAATGTATCATTTTCTTTTTATTCTGTCATGAATAACACTTCTAGAGGTGTCAGAATAATGGAGCTTAAAATTATTTTATATTTCTCAATTAACCTCATAACAGGCCGGGCATGGTGGCGCACGCCTTTAATCCCAGCAGTTGGGAGGCAGAGGCAGGTGGATCTCTGTGAGTTCTAGGCCAGCCTGGTCCACAAATTGAGTCCAGGACAGCCAGGACTACAAGAGAACCCCTATCTGGAAATGCCCCCCCCAAAAAAACTTAAATTCATAATGAAACATTAGGTAGATAAACAAATTTCCCATAAATTATTTACTGTTAGTAAAAATGTTGTTCTGATAAATTATATTATGTTGTATAATCTAAGGTGTTATTAGGAATGGGTAATAGCTTTTCTTATCTAGGGATCATGAGAACCTGCTGTAAGTTGTCATTTGAAATGGTTAAATATATTTTTATTACTTTCTATTGCATACAGGTTTGACTATAGTTAATGTCAGACTCTTACCATACACAAATAGATTTTCTATTTAAAAATGAAAAAAGAACCTGTTATAGTTATTGGACAGATTAGAAATTGTAAGGGTAGATTGATATTTTAACTTAGTAAACAAATGCATTCCGTGTCCCTAAATATTAACTAAATGTATTCATAGCCACTCACCTGAGTTGCATGTGACTTCATCCAGGTTGGTCTAATCATTGCCTATTGCTGCTGTTCACTGTTTTCAAATGCTTTGTAGCCTTTGAAAATTCTACCACTTAAGAAGTTAATTTGTCTGATACATATGCCGAGCTTCTTAGAAATGTATATCTGTTTCAGTATTGAACCTTCAATGCATCAGTATAAGAAAGTTAGCATTTTAAACTAAAGTGAACAGAGCTGAATTTCTGCATCAGAACCAAGACATTTATTGATTTAGTTAGTTGAGCATGTGGCTGGGAGATTGGATGTTTAAAACATCTGTGGTCCTTCCTGCTCATGCTAATCTGCAGCCACAGCCAAAGTCCACAGCGTCGTGGGCTCTAAGCTCCCTTTGGGCTGTGAATTCTCCACATTTGTGTCATACCAGGGTTCTCCTTGTGCCCAGGACTGTCCTCCCTGTCCAGGAATTCCTCATTCTTAGCCATGCTAGACATCGTTTGCACTGACATTAGTGCAGGAAGACAGAAACTCGGTGCTGGTACTCTGAAATGTGGACACATTGTAGGTTTTGTGTGAGATTCCATGAGGCTGCTCAGAAGCCATCTGGTATCCCCGACAGTGACCTCCACACACTTGCCAGCCTTTTACATACACGGTGAGGAATACCTCCCTCATCCTGGAGTCTCAAAGGCTGCGTAACACCACCATCTGCTCTTCACCCTGGTACCCTGAAAATGTATGACATCTGACACAAGGATCAAGTGAAAATGCAGTGCACACATTTTTAAATTCATCTACCTACTCGGGTATCTAGTTCATGTCTACGTATCAGTCCTTCAAAGTGTGTCCTACAACTGCTCTGGCACCAAGTCACATTCTCTCCACCTTCAGCATCTACCCTAAAAATCAAGGTATACCCTGTGAGCTGTCCCTTCTATTACCTAAGGTCATGAGTTTCAGGCTTTAGAGCAGTGGTTTTCAACCTTCCTAATGCTGCAACACTTTAACACAGTTCCTCGTGTTGTGGTGACTCCCAACCATAAATTTATTTTCATTGACACTTTATAAGCTATAATTTTGCTGCTATGAATCATAATGTAAACATTTTTGGAAAAAGGCTTGCCAAGGGTATCGTGGCCCACAGGTAGAGAACCAGTGCCTTAGAGCTACCAAGACAGCCTTCTGGGTGGTGTACCTGTCAACTTCCTCTTTCAGTAACAAATGCCTAACACTAATCAGGTGGTGGGTTGTTGGTTGGTTGGTTGGTTGGTTGGTTGGTTGGTTGGTTAGGGATTAGTGGGTTGGTTGGTTGGTTGGTTGGTTGGTTGGCTGGTTAGGGGGTTAGTGTATTTGTTGGTTAGTTGGTTGGTTGGTTGGTTGGTTGGTTGGGGGTTAGTGGGTCGGTTGGTTGGTTGGTTGGTTGGTTGGTTGGTTGGTTAGGGGGTTAGTGGGTTGGTTGGTTGGTTGGTTGGCTGGTTAGGGGGTTAGTGTATTGGTTGGTTGGTTGGTTGGTTGGTTGGTTGGTTGGCTGGTTAGGAGGTTAGTGTATTTGTTGGTTGGTTGGTTGGTTGTTTGGTTGGTTGGTTAGGGGGTTAGTGGGTTGTTTGGTTGGTTGGTTAGGGGGTTAGTGTGTTGGTTGGCTGGTTGGTTGGTTGGTTGGTTTTATAGTAGCAATATTATTCTGGTTTTTTACAGACACATCAAGAGGAGACCATGGATTTGCTGATTTATAAGATGAAGAAAATCTATGCAGTTCCATTTTAAATAACCACTGTGAGAAATTGATGGGGAAAGATGACAAGTGTACTTATAAAAAGGAATCTTCTGGGACACTGGTGAGATTTCTCTCATCTACCTCACACACTTGCACTTTCCATCCACCCTTTCCACTGTTACGTACCTGACATCCCCGTGCTCTCTTCACTTGCTCACATTTGCTGTCTGCCAGTACTCACCTTGCTATTGGCGTAAGGTAACCATAATGTAATTCAAATGCTGATTTCTGTATCCCCATATCTGGTTGCAAGCCTTGTTCTAAGAACCTCCTGTCTCAATGTTGTATAAACTCTGCTCCCCAATTGCTCCCTTTGTATGCCAATACAATAAAGCAGCTTAGAGCCAATCACTGAGTAGAGGAGAGAATAGGGCTGGACTTCCTGCCAGCCAGGGGAGGAGGAGTTAGAAGAGGAAATAGGGCATTCAGCCACAAGTGCAGGAGAGATGAAGATTCAACTGAAGCAAAGAAAGAACTAAAAAGCAAGTAAATTGAGGGTTTTGCCAAAGGTGAAGTCAGGATAACATAGAGGGTTAAGAACAGACTTAAACTGCTCTAGATTGCATTTTAAAGCTTTATAAACAAACATAAAAGAGTCTCAATTATTTGGGTGATAACTAGCTTAAGAGAGAAACTAAGAGAAACAAAGAGTTTAATGAAAAGAACCTTCAACACCTTACCCATGGTAAGCTCTTCTCATCTTGGACATGGTGGGCTAAGCACTCAGGATAAACTAAATTTTAAACCATACAAGTTCAGGTGAGTTTTTGGATGCCTCTAACAATGTGATCTTCTTTGTTCCGAATGTTAAAGCAAATGAATTCTGGTTCAGGGAGCAATCAAGGTCGGTAGTACAGGAATCCCAAGTAATTTGTTTTTTTGGTTTTTGGTTGTTTGGTTTTTTGTTGTTGTTGTTGTTTTTGTTTTCCTTCTCACACCTGGGGAAAATTCCCTGGGTACTTTTTCTTCCCTGAACAATCATGTTCAAATGCAGTTCTGACCAAGTTTTTCCTTTGTTCTTGAGTTGGTTTCCTCTAGTGTGCCTGCGCTTTGCCATTACTTGCCTTAATGAACAGAAGCTATGAGCAGCATAAACTAAGCCCTCGTTACTGCAGAGCCCACCCGACCCTTAGCAGGGTCTTATAGACAGTATGACTTTGAAATGGGAGTCTGCCCTCCAATCCACTCTGCCTGAGGCCCTGGTCCAGGCCCAACATGTGACAGTGTTCTGGGTCTCAAGGGTGATTTACCATGTCCTCACCCACAGACTTCCAGTAAACTTCGTTTTCCCAATGCACAGTGAGTTCACCAAATACTGTTAGGGTCCTATTTGGATATCCCTGTTGAAACACACACACACAGAAAGAGTTCACCGTGCTTTCTGAATCAGACAGAAGCAAATCTACACTCACCATGTGCCTACTTACCAGTCCATCCACCTTTTTAAGTGCCTACAGTGTGTATCTTTTCTTTTTGAAATAGGTGTTCTCTGACACATCAAGCCCAGTTTATCCTCTAAGGGCTACAGATAGAAATTAACCCAAATGAGGCATGGTCACAGATGTCTGTAATCCCAAGACTTGGAATGTTGAGGTAAGAGACTTATAGGCTCTGGGCCAGCTGAGAAATATAGAAAGAACCTGTGTGAGAAAAAAAAGCGCCAGTGTTCCATGGCACATGCCTATAATCCCGGCACTTGGGGAGGCAGAGGCAGGCAGCAGAGTCCAGGACAGCCAAGAATACACAGAGAAACCCTGTCTCAAAAAAGAAAAGAAAGAACGGAAAAAATAAAGGGGAAAAAAGAAAGTGTGGAGGGAGAGTAAAGAGAAGAGAAAAGAGTGGGAGAAAGGAAAAATAAATTAACCCTCCAGTGGCTTTATATTGGGACCAGGTGCTGCTGTTATATCACATGATCCTAAGTCCATTCAAACGCCTAAGTGCCTTGTACCAAAATACATGGTCAAATGGATTGAAACAGATAATTGTGAGCTTTGTCTGACCTTTAACCTTTTAGTGGTAGTAAACTTTCAAAGTTTTCCCAGTATTATTTTGCAATTCCTGCACTGGGATACATTAAAGCGGAAGAAAGTCGGAGCCAAGAGCCACTGCTGCTGTCCCTTCATCCTCACGTTCCCGGCCCCCTTACATCAATTTAAATCGCTCTTAAATAGTCACTGGGCACAGCGGGATTACCGTTGAGGTGATGCTGTATTTGACCCAGGAGACTGAGAAGCAGCCCTGGAGGGATTGCTGAAGACTTGTCTCTGTAATGGCCACTGAGGAGAACATCGAGAATAAATATCCTTTCTCTCACAGAGGAGCTAGAGGAGGACAGAACTGGCCTGGGGCTCTAACAAGCAGGCCTTGCAATGATGGGGAAACCCAGATGCAGAGACTCTGATCCCCCGCACACCTTTCTATCCCCATAGATACACAATGAGCTTTCAAATAACTGACATGTGAGGGGGCAAATTAGTCCTCAATTAGCATGTGCCTTCTACTGAAGCCATATAAATATTAATTAGCTCTTCATTAAAAGTTGAGTATCACAATCCACCTAATGCATGCTCTAGCTAGTTACTCCAGACAGATGTAGACTACAATAGCCCTTCCAGTCTTCAAGAACAACCTCAGAGGCAACCAACAAGACAGGAGGAAAGTCACCGTGTCTCAAGGAGATCAACCGAGCTGCTGTAGAGATGCACATATGACGTGTTACAAATAGGTCATCCTTCAGTGTGGTGCTTTGTCTGCACCAACACAGTCCCCTGTGGGCCAGACGAAGACATAAACTACATTTCTAGACCCTTTAACAATGTGAAGACAGTGGTTTAAGAATGGCTGATCTTTAGACTTCAGTGTTAAGAATCAGTTAATACATGTAAAAGTATCTTTTATTTTCCTGGCTCAATTGTTGTCTCCGGGGCTTACTGCCTCCTTCTGCTAACCTAGGCCTAGTCTGGAAGCTTCTAGCCTATGTACAATCTAACCTAGGCCTAGAATGTTCTCAGCCTCTGAGACTTACTGCTGAATAAGCTCACCCTTTCTTGTTCTGAGCTCTGTGCTGGGCTGCCTCAACTCAGCTGTTCTGTCAAACTTCTCTCCCAGCTGACTCATTCAATCTGGCTTCTCTCTTGGCCCAGAATTGCTTTGCTTGGCCTCAAACTAACTCAGCAGTCTTCTCTAATCTTCTGTCTTCTTCTCATTTTCTGGCTCATTCCATCTTCACCTGAGTTCTCGTTCTCTCTCTCTCTCTCTCTCTCTCTCTCTCTCTCTCTCTCTCTCTCTCTCTCTCTCTCTCAACCCATCTCTCTATTACTGTCCTGGTAAAACTATCTAAGTAGCTTCCCTTTCCTCTCTCTTCTCATGAGAGTTGGGCATACCCTAGTCTGTCAAATTTTCTCTGATTCATCATTTTTTTTTCTGCCACTCAATTAAACACCTTTCAAACATGGGTGCTTCCTTCTACAAACTAACCTCACCTTCATTTGGGATTAAAGGCATGTGCCACCACGCCTGGACCTAAGCTTTTCTTTTCCTGATACTTGCTCTATACCAGGCTGGACCTGAACTCACATCTGTTTGCCTCTGTCTCCAGGATTAAAGGCGTGTTTGTATTCCAAGCAAATCACACAGGCCTAGAAGATATTTGGATGTGATGCCTTGCCAGCCAGATCACGTGGACTTAGAAGGTCTTTGGATGTCACAGAGAATGGATGATACACAAAAGCAACAGGACGAGTAGGTGGCCCTGATGACATTTACAGGAGGCACTTACCTGGAGGGGGAGGAGGGGTCTTAGAGTCCAGTGAGGAGCCAAATGCTGGAAGACCAACCATCACTAAATACTCAGGCCACTGGTACTTCCTCTGTCCATGTGTTGCTGCAATCCTGCTGTGGTACATGTGCTTCGCCAGGGGCAACATGGCATCTTGTAGCCCAGCCACACCCACACCTTCCTATAGATCCCTGGATCAGAGAAAAAGATTCTTCTCTCCAACTTGAAAAATGTGAAAGAGGATTCTCGGGTATTTTTCTCAGTGGCCAGGGGCTGCGTTGTTAAGGTGGAAGCACCTTGAGACCTGGGCCCATCTCTGACTAAGGAAATAAGTGAGGTATTTTATTAGCTGGCAGGTTATTGCTCTTTCCAGTCGTTCAGATTGACAGTGGCTGGCATGGGTCTAAGATGTTCAGTGTTCCTGGCTGCAATGAAAGCCTTCTGCAGACAGCTGTTTCTTATGCACCGTCTCTTCTCATATACCCATTTCTATCTTTATAATGACCCGTTAGACTAAGGGTCTCTATGAACAATGTTTGGTTTGACAGATACCTACTATATGAACTACTTTGGCACCGATTTGAGATCCATCTTCCTGTGCACTGAAAAGACATTTCCATTAGCTTACAGGGATAGTACAAAACTCTTTTTTTTTTTTAAGGTTATCGTGGTATCTATAAGACAGGAAACGATAGGATAATGAGAATTTATGTAGACTGAGCATACAAGGCATCAAAATATGTGTTCAGGTTTGAATGCATTGATAAGGGTCAGTCACCAATGATGTGTCTATGTTGCAGAGCTCTTCCCCTTGATGTAATCTAACACCGAGTGAGCCCAGACTTGAGTCATTCTCTCTCCCCATAGCTCCTGTCACTTTTCTGTCTGTTGTTGTATAACTCTGAATCTACGCCTGCCTGAATGGTCCCTTAGGGACCTGTTTACCTCTCTATGTGTCTGTCTCTCTCCTCTCCCTCCCCCCCCCACCTTTTCCCCATGATCTCTCTCTCTCTCTCCATCCCTTGTTCGTGTGTCTATGTGTCTGTGTCCCTAACTAAGGCTTTTGCTTTCCTTTATTGAACAGCGCAGAAAGCATCCCATGGGAAAAGAATGAGAGATGCTGCACTAAAATCATCAACGGTTTTACACAGGATTAAGTCACTGGCTCCCAATGGCCTCACTGACCCAGACATCAGTCCTGCAAACACCATTGTTTATAAAGCAATATCTGTATGTCCTCTTCAGCATTTATGGTTGGTGTGCATTTTCTAAGATCGCTTTTGCCTATATTTGATGTTTCCAGCATAGCATACATACATGCTTGCATTACTCCGGATCAAGAGCAGAGGACGCGACTTAAGATTACAGCTATGCCATTAGCTTAGGTTGTAAAAGCTGATTTCACGGGGAAACTGAGGCAAGTGAAGTTGGTTGTTACATTGTTCTGCTTTGTTGCTTGTTTGTTGTTTTGGACAGGGTTTAAAGCTGTCCTAAAACTCACTTTATAGACCAGGCTGGCCTCTGACTCAAACTCACAGAGATTTGCATTTCTTTGCCTCCAGAGTGATGGGGTTAAAGGTATGTACCACCACCACCCAGCTGTTACATTGTTCTCTTAAAAGTAGATTAAACAAACAGACAGGTCACTTTATTATAAAACATTTTATAAAGTATATTTTTAAATCCGGCTATGAGGTCCAGCAAAAGTTCCCGCCTTTTAGAATATGAGATCTTGTCATGATATCGCATCAGCACAGGAATATGCTTAAAATGTCCACATTTGGGTACAGATTTAAAACACTTTTAGTTAAGACACTGCATCTCCATTGTGGTTCAGTGCTTGCAAAATGCAGCGCTATTTCTTCTCCCTGCACGCTTGATCTGTATTCAAGTATTAGGAGTGCCTAGGAAATTGCTGTAGCTGCTCAACTTTAAAACTGCCCAGAACTTGCTGGATTGAGGCCCTCCAAATGTTCTCCTGTGGAAGAATGCTACATCGATACTTAGATTGACTTAATCTAAAGTTGGCCCCAAAGAAGTATCATCAGAGGGCGAGGGCTCCCAAAGCGGAAGGCCCAGGCATCTATCCTGGCATGCCACCAGTGCACCAGCACAGCCTGCTAACAGTGGGGTTGCAGAGCTTCTCGCGCTGCTGCTGCTGATGATGATGATGATGATGATGATGATGATGATGATACTGATGCTGATGCTGATGCTGATAATGCTAGCCATGTTCTTCCTTCTCTGCCGTCAGGTTTCCATCCAATTAACCAATAATGTCATCATACTTGGCAAGAATCTTCTCTTGTCCTCATTGATGATCTTGCCTTGAAGTTTTGTCATCTTCAACTGTTGCTATCACCTGAAATGCATAGGCTCCTGGTGAACTCTTGGAATTTTGTCTCTCTAATTCTATCTTGAGCTTTGTATGGGTCAGCCACCTGGACCATTGAGTTCACTGTCCTCTCCTTGCCAAAATGACCTTTGTCACTGGTGAAAGTGATCTTGACACCATCACCATCAGTGTCAAAATGATTTGGATCTGAGGCACATCACAGGGGACAGGAGGTACGCCTGTGGGTTCTATCTTCCCGATCTTCTGTTCTTGACCTTGGCCCCGTCCCATTCACCAGCACATGCAGCAGGTTGTCAGAGATGATGATGATCTCTTTTAGCAATAGAAGAATTGTGTTTAATGAGGACAGTCATGACTCTACCAGAAGATTCAGTACCAAATGAAAGGGGAATGAATTCTAAGACCAAGAAATATTGAGCATTTTCAGGCTTGTCTGAAATTATCCAACAAGAGAAAAGACCTAAATACGTAAAATTAGAGTCCAAAAGGGAGATGGTACCACAGATGCCAATGAAATCCATGATCATAAGTACATTCTCCAACCTGTATTCTACCAAATTGGAAAAACTAGAAAATTCCTACATACTTATAACCTCCTATTGTTAAACTAAGAAGACATTAAAATTTTTAAAACAGATCCATTATCAGAAATGAGATTGGAGCAGCAATTTTAAAACTTTGTAACCAAAAAAATGATGAGATCCAAATGGATTTGCAAAATTTTACCAGACTTTAATAGAACGATAACCAATGCTTCTATTTACTATTCCATAAAGTATAAAGTATTTTTCAAAGCCAGCATTATACTCTTAGACACACACACACACACACCTATAGATAAATCTCCCTGGTGAACATAGATACAAAAAGTCAATAAAATACTTGTAATGTGAATTCAAGAACATGTCAAAAAGACCAGAAGGATTGTACAATCAAGTCAGTTTCATCCCAGAGATGCAGGGGTGGTTTAATGTACACAAATCAATAAATATAAAGGTACTTAAAAGAAGAAACTAAAGTCATATTTTAAAAATGAAAAGAGGGCTCACATATAGGCTCACACTCCTTTAGCAACCTGGCTTTTCACAATGACACAAATAATAACTCTTTGAAGACAGGATCTTCAACAAGTAATGCTGATCTAGCATGACAACTATCCATAGAAGAATGAAACTCGATCTTCATCTCTCACCATCCATAAAACTCAACTCCAAATAGACCAAGAACCTGAACAAAAGATCTGATACCCTGACTCGGATAGGAGAGGAAGTAGGGCAAACACCTGAACTCCCCAGCACAATAAAGGGCTTTCTGAAGGGAATGCAGATAGTACACGGAGAAAGACCAACAATAAACTAAATGAAACCTCATGAAGCTGAAAGGCAGAGGATAACACGGGATCCGTACAGCAAGAGACAGCATCATCCAAGTGAAGAGGCAGCTCAAAGAATAGAAAGAGCCTTTACCAGCCAGCTGTACATGTAACAGCGTCTCTATGTAAATATCTAGACTATGTAAAGAACTCCAAAAACTAATGTCAAGCAAACAACCAAATAAATAATAATGGGCAGTGGACCTAAAAGTTAAATTCCTAAGAGATGTAATACAAAGAGCTAAGAAACATTTACTTGTTAGTGTTAAACCACCTTAGCCATCAGTGGAATGCGCATTAAAACTTGAGAGTTCTTCTTACACCAGTCAGAATAGCTAAGAACAAAAGGGAGGGCTAAAACTTAGTAGATGCTGGTGGGAATGAAAATTGACACAGCCACTATGTAAACCAATATGGAGGCTTGTGTGTGTGTGTGTGTGTGTGTGTGTGTGTGTATACACTATATATATGTGTGTGTGTGTGTGTGTGTATATATATATATTTACACATAGTTATATATAGTTTTCATAGTCCTGGAAGGTGCCATACATGCTATAGGAGGAGAAAAGTAATGATCAGGCTTACCCATCTCTGAAGCCCACTAGCTCTATAATGACTGACCTGGAAAGGTCACACCCACAGATGCAGTCACGGCAAGGCCATCAGGACAGGAACTAAACACTTTCTCATTGGAATTAAGACCCACTTCACAAGACAAAACTCAGACCTGATACCATTATTGGGCCAAGGACCTGTAGCTAGACAAGCCATAGGCCTTTCAAGAACCAGCTACTACTATTCTGCTAAGTTCCTTTTTGTATGTTTTTAGGGACAGGGTTTCTCTGTGTAACATAGACCTGGCTGTCTCCTGGACTCATCCTGGCAATAGCCAAACTCTTTCTGATTGGAATTAAAACCCACTTCACAAGACAAAGCCATTCCGCAAGTCGAAGTATCCTGTTCCTTCCCAGAGGCTGAATAGCCTTTGTGCTAAAAGAAATGAGCACCTCAGGGCAAAGATGCCTGCTGCTGCTCAACCTCCTGGAGCGTGGTGTCCACGGGCAGGTGGTGTGGATCTGAGATGACTGGCAAGCAGCTGCTTTGTTTACCTTCCTCTGAAGACCACCTTGCCCTCAAAGGCTGGCCTGGCCTTCAACCCCACCTTCCCCTATCATAAGCTTTCCCATCTGCCCATATATACATAATGCAATATAGTGGAATCCATGGCACTTATGAGTAGATAGTACTTGACTAGGCTACTTACGCCCTCAGCTTGGTCTTCGGAGCACAGTGGTCTTTCAATCCCCCTTGGACACAAGAATGTTCCCGAGCAGCAAGAACGACTGGGGTCCCCTCAATGGCAGGGTCCCAGCCTTCCTCCCTGGCCTGCTTCTTATGCTTCTTAATATTTTCTCTTGAAGCACCATGTTTGAGGTTGTAAGGAGACAGCTGTACTTTCTCTCTGGTGTTGGCCATAGAGACTTCTCTGTCTTGATGAGATTGGGGCATCTCCAAGGCCTGCATCTTCCTCCTGTGTAGGAGCTGGGGCTTGGCCTCTACCCTCAGATTCTGGTCCAATGCACTTATATTTCCATGCAGGAAAGTATTTTTCCAGAAGAAATACTGTGACTCACTTGCCTTGAAGGCGTTCTTGTCTTCCAGTTTGCCTTGGCCTGATGGCACTGACTTGCTATGCTCCTCTCCGGCCTCCTGCTCTCCAGCTGATAAGGGGCTCACACTGTGCCCTGGATGTCTAGAATGGGGCTTGATCTTCTTGCTCTGCAAAAAGCTGTCTTCTTCTAGAGGAGCAACAGGTTTGCAGTACTTGTGTGGTTCTTGAGGCTGTTTGAGTCTTTCTATGCCTTCTCCTCCTCCCAAGTGATCCCCCCTCAGATCCTCCGGGCTCTCCTGTTGTTGCCATTTCTTGCTTGGGTTTTTGATGTTCTTACCCACCTCTGGGCCCAGGAACAGCCTAGTGTCCACTAAACTTGAGGCTTTTTCCATTTGCTTTCCGGCCTTGCTAAGCAATGCCATCATCCTCTTGTTCTCCTGGGCCTCCCCTGCTGTTGTTGCTTCAGGATCATTCTTCAGCAAGCCTGTGTGTCCAGCAAATGCCAGGCTGTGCTCTGATCTTTTGATACCATTGCCCTGAAAGATCTTTTGGGATACTACAGACAAACTTACTTTAGGGTCAGGGACACAGTCCTCTCTAACACTGCTTGCAATATGTGGAAGATGCTCTGTATTCTTCTTTCCATAAGAATAGTGAGGCTTCTCTGCCAGGCTGGGCTGCTGATCACCCAGGCCTCTTCTATTGGCTGGGACATCCTGGACTAATTTAGCCTGGGTTATGAAAGAAGCCCTGGTAGCGGGCATAGAGGATTGTCTGCACACTCGTTCATGGCTCTCGATGTATTGAAGTCTTCTACTTTTTAGTAAATGGTAGTCTACCCCTTGGGAATACATGTCCTCTTCCTGCCAGGGGTTTAGCCCTCCTAGGTCCTACCCTGAGGTCAATAAACCTCTCCTAGCTACAGTTTCTATAGCTACCTACATATCTATTTACCTATATATCTATTTATCTAGCTAGCTATCTCTAATACAATCAATACAAGTCACTACAATGCAATACAAGCCAATACAAGTCACTATTACTCCATACAATCTCTCCAACCTCTAGCATCCACACTGTACTGATGCCTCAGTGGGTTGAGGACTAGGGTGCCCTCTGTACATCACAGTCCTAAGTGTTGGGGCAGGTCCCACTAGCTGCCTGTCTCTTTGTGATGTAGCTGGCAGAGCTGGAGGGAAGATGGCTGTAACTCAGGCTGGGCCTTGTGCTGGTGAGTGGTCTGTGGCCTCTGTCACTCCAGATGTCAGGAACGCCAACATCCTTTTTTTTTTTTTTTTATCCACAAATGGAAGGACAAAGGCATGTTTTGAGTGGGTGGCAGGTGACCTATGAAAGACAGTCAGGAACTAGGAAGAGGGGTCTCTAGGGAGTTAGAGGGCCCATGAGCTGACTTCCTGGGACTTGCCATTCTGCTCCCTTGCCAAGGGATCAAACAAAACTCACTTTAGAGAATCAAAGGGACTGGCGGCTTCTAGAATCAAATACCAGTGACCATGTGGTGAAGGATTTTTGATCCCATTGCGAAACCCAAGATTGTGAACTATAAAAACCTGTTTCTTGTTTGGTGTAATTCAGCCATAACATACACCTTTAATCAAGAGCTTTCTGTACACAGGATTTAATAAAGTTAACCCTAGGTCAAGAGGCAGAGCAAGAAACCAGATGACTGGGATTAAAGACTAGGAGGGACTTTGAGTTCAAGGGTATTTAAGACATTGGGTAGGAGCTTTCAAATCTTGAGCTCTTGACTTCTTCAGCTCCTTGGCCTTTGGCTGTTGGTGCTTTTTGGGCTTTGAGCCAGCAAGACTTGGGCCTTGGGATGTTTGGCCTTTTCCTCCTGGGCAGTCAGCTGAGCTAGGGAGCCTTTTGGGCCTTTTAATCTGTGACGTGAGCTGAGTAGCAAAGTCAGTGGGTGCTTTCTCTGCCTCTCTGAACTAGCAGGATTTCACCCAGCCCCTGGCTTCTGAGTCTTTATTGGTAAAATAGAATGTTTGGAACTTTCATTTAAAACAACAACCATGGTCCAGACACCAATTTTGGTTTCTCCAAATATCATATTCCAATGGCATAGCCACTTCATGATGTTTTTATGGAAACAAAACAAAGATCAGGAGTCAAACACTTTTCAAACACATTGATACAAACAGCACTACCTGCAGCTACAGCAAAACACAGAAATCTCTGCTCTAGGCCACAGATGCTGTACCATACATGTGTTGTTGCACTGTGTGGGTGGTGTGGCCTGCCTTCTGGTACTCAGGTAACAGGGTGTCCAGAACTCCAAGAGTGGGAAGGTATCCCAGGCCTGGGGTGGGACAGTGTCCCAGGGGTATCCTAAGGCACGGGAGCCTAGAAACCTCACAGCTCTGAGAGGAGACTTCCTCTACAGAGATGATGCAGCTCTCTGGGAGGGGTTGCTCCTAAACGCTGACAAACTGAGGAGCCTTGGAGCCTCAGCTATGCTCCTTCTTCATTTCTTCTCCTCTCCTTCTCCTTCGTCATCTTCTCCTTCATTGTCTTCTCCTCCTCCTCCTCCTCCTTTTCCTTCTTCTTCTTCTTCTTCTTCTTCTTCCTCTTCTACTTCTTCTACTTCTTCTTCTTCTTCTTCTTTGTCTTCTTCCTCTTCTACTTCTTCTACTTCTTCTTCTTCTTCTTCTTCTTCTTCTTCTTCTTCTTCTTCTTCTTCTTCCTTCTTCCAATTGAAGAGTCACAGCAGGCAGTAAATATCTTAAAAGAGATTCATTGGAGGGATGAGTCCAGGAGTGGCTGCCTCTGCTCCAGGGAGGAGACAGCAGAGAACTGGGCAGACACAGCCTTTATATAGGGTTTCTTAGTGGGAAGAGATTTCTGGGGCAGGGATTTTCCAGAGTGTGGATTGGTGGATTTCAAGGCTGAGTTGGGGGTTGCCTCTGATCTGGCCAGCACTGCTGCAGCATCAGAATCCCTACAATATGTATCTGGGCCTTTCCCCTATCTCCTCCATGCCATGAAAGATGGCGTGCCAATTCATTTCTCTTGTATCATCAGTGCATCTACTATGGTAATGCTTGGGTGACTCACCCCTTGCTCCTAGTTTTAGGGTTAGAGGAAGCCAGTTGCCTGTTAAGTTAATACATTATAAAAATTCACTTGACAGTCACAAGAATGTTAGATTGTACAAAGAGCTGGGCAAGTAATAGCTAATAAGAAGCTAAAGATAGCCCCCCCAAAAAATAATATGTAATTATATTCTGGACCTGCAAAACTCCAACCTCTTTACAATCATTTTTGCTAAAGAGTTAATCAGCCTTGCAGAAGTTTCTGTGTAAGTTGCAGCTTCCTTCCATAGCGTTCATCCACACCCCAGACCCTACACTGGGTCAACGAAGACTGTACTGTGTGCATCATCGAAGGGCACACCCAGTATACCTGACCACACTATGCTAAAGTTGTCTTCCTGATAAAATTCCCAACTTCTTTAAGGATCTGATCACTATGAGGCAAACACACAAGCAAGGGATGACTCACTCAAGCATCACCATGCTAGATGCCCTGGTGCTACAGGAGAAATGAGTCCAGTCATGCCGGCTTTCATGGAGTAATTATATTCGTGGAGGGGATAGAGGAAAGAACTAGAAACACATATGCAAACTCAGTAAGAATAAAAAAGCCCCTGGTGAGAAATTATCTGACACTTAGAGAGGCAGATTCTTTGAGCGCAGCATTTGAGAGCTGCGGAGTTCATCACAGCAAGCCTGAGTGGTGAGAAGGAGAAGGTCACACCATAGCCAGGAAACAAAGGGGTGATGCCTCTTTCCCCATTTTCAATGTGTACTCATCACAATTCTCCAGAGGAACAAAACTGATAGACTGATATGTCTGGCAAAGGGTGTGTATTTGCTTGGCAGCAAAGTCCAGCAATGGCTTTCTGAACACTGGGGAGGCTGAGAGCCCAGTAGTTGCTCAATTCATGAAGCTGGGTTCCTCAGGAGCTTCAGTCTGGTCTACAGAATTCCTGGAAATCCACTGGTCTTCAGTCCACATTGAAGGACCAAGGATCTGGGTTCCAGTATCAACACGAAACAGTGACATGCTAAAGCACCAACAAAGTAGATTTACTCACCAACAAGAGGTGGAGGCAGTCAGGAAAAGGCAAAAACTTTTCCCCTCCAACCTCCTTTATAACCAGGCACCACTCACAGTGAGAGGTCTCCCCTATTCAGTCAACCCTTCCAGAAACTACCTAGAGCCCCCTTGCCCCATGAGCCTCGCTCTTGGTTGATTCCAGACCCAATCAACTTGACAACCAAGAGCACTCGTCCCAGCATCCTTTAGACTCAAGTCTAAGTCGACAGTTATCCCAGGAAGCTAAGGCTGAGTCCACACTGCCTCATGACTGTCAGAACCCTCATGAGCAGTGCATCTTGGGACACAGCTTTGACCTTTAGCTCGTTTCTGTTTAAAATCAGCCTGTTGGTTATGATGCTAAATAGGCTGGCCCTTCCTTCTCAGTAAATGATCTCCAGCCCACCACAGTCACATCAACCAGAAGCTTATGACAAAGACAGGAACCCTGTGCTCACTACAGCAGACCCAAGAAAACTTCCCAAGCAAGCCACACACATTCAAAGCAGAAACTAAATGGATGTGGGAATTCAATGTATGTGGACATCAGGGTCACCTGATTTTTATCCCAATCCTCCTTGTACTTTCATCAGAGGGTGGGTTGGGGGTTTTGTTGTGGTGGTGGTGGTGGTGGTTGTCGGGTTTTGTTTTCATCTTGGTTTTGGCTTTTTGAGACAGGGTTACTCTGTGTCACCTGCCTGGCTGTCCTGGAACTTGCTCTTTTGTCACAGGCTGCATGAATGCCTCTTATTCCAGCGCTTTGGCTTTAGTTCCATTTTAATCTTTTCTGATGAACTGTATATGTGTGGTGGTAGATACCCCATAAGACTCCTGAGCAGCGTGGCCCACAGCATCCAGATCAGATAAATACCCTAAAGAAAGGGGATACGGTTATTTTGGCATATAGGAATGAGGAAAGTGCTTGCCCTCAAACTCCCAGCACTCTGCCTGCCTCTGCTTCCTGATGCTGGGATCAACATTTTCACACGTTGGCATCTTTTCCCTTTAGGATAAAAGCTACTTAAGTATCATCTTGAGGACATTTCTAAAATTCAAATTCTTGTATCAGTCTTATATCCACAGAGTTTTGTCATGTGTGTGTCTGTTTCTCTCTCTCTCTCTCTCTCTCTCTCTCTCTCTCTCTCTCTCTCTCTCTCTCTCTCTGTGTGTGTGTGTGTGTGTGTGTGTGTGTGTGTGTGTTTGTGTGTGTCAGAGTATTGAAAATATTGGTCCTAGGCTGGTCTTGAAGTAGAGATCTCCTTCTTTGAGGCTCCTGAGAGGTAAACTCTTTTTTTTTTTCCTTACTCTTTTGTAAACTTTGTTGTTATTCGTCTTCAATACTTCCGCTTTCAAAAAGGATTGGGCCAGCTTATTATAGAAGTCACTAGTAGAAGCCAGGCAAGGTGGCAGATGCCTTTTATCCCAGCACAGCCTTCAACCCCATGGAGGCAGAGGCAGATGGATTGCTGAGAGTTGGAGGCCAGTATGGTCTACAAACTGAGTCCACCCTCTTTCAAAACAAACTAACAAACCAAAATGGAACTGGAAGAATTCACTCTTCAAAGCATTGAAAGGTGAATAAAAGCTAACAAGTGATTATAATAGAGACAAGGGAAGGGAAATAGTTAACAAAGAAGCTTGATGAGTTTCCCAATGGTCTAGACAGGGGCTTTTTCTTGGGTTCTTCTAACTCATCTTAGGGACAGTGCAGGTTATTTCCTGCAGATGATTACAACCAACTTAGTAACTGCACTAAAGCAACCTGTAAGAAATTATCACTAAAATAACATATCTCCTCTCTGAGAACAATATACTTTTATCAGATTAAGTCTTGGTCTTTGTCCCAAGTAAGAATTTTAACATTAGAGCAGCCACAGTATGATTTGCATTCTGTTTTTTTTTTTTCTATAATGGATAAAGATTCTTCAGGTTTCATGAATGACTGTATATGGTTTAGAGAGAGAGAAAAAAACTGCCCGTTCATATTACCATGTTTTCTTCTTAGCCATTTCCATTGGGCTCTGTCTCTTGTTTTTATCATTAAGTATCATTTCTAATTGACTTTTTTCGGATTTTACATGTAAGGGTTTACCTCATCCCCACGTCTCCCTCTGATTCCTCCCACTCCTTCTCAAATTCACAGCCTCTTGCTCGTTATTGTAATTGTTCCCTATGCATACATGGCTGACCAGGCAGTGCCACCCTGGCCCGATGGTCCTGAGTTGTATAACGAAGTAGGCTGAGCAAACCATGGGGAGCAAGCCAGTAAGCCACGTTCCTCTGTGGTCTCCATTTCAGTTTGTGCTTCCAGGTTCCTTTCTTGAGCTCCTGCCAAGACTGGCAGAGGCCAGGCAGCACTGCAAGGAACGGCCTATGAGCGCCTCACTGCAGGGACTTCACTGAGGCAAGGCCCTTGGACACCCTTTTCCTACTCAACAAGGACCTGTGGTGAATTTTGGTGGCCTTTATGCTTATTGCCTAGATGATGCATGTTACAAGTTCTCCTTGCTTTCACTATGCTGTTTATGCTCATAGTGATAAGAGTTTCACTGTGCTGGGATCACGCAGGCTGAAAGCCCTGGGGATGGTTCTGTGTTCTTCTCAACATCCTTTCGAGGCGTGAAGCCCTCCTCTCCTCTCTCTGTCTCTATCGATCCTCCAGATGTGACCATTAACCCTGGGTATCTTGTGACACGTAATCACATCCCTAGAGAAACAGCCCCAGTCACACCGCGTAAGGCCATGGCAGTTGTGGAGAGCAGTGGGTCCTGCTTCATAACTGTTCTGAGAAAGCTCTGTCTGGTCCAACAGAGACTTGGAAAATAGGGAAGTTGGGCTGGAGAGATGGCTCAGCCACTAAGAGCACTGTCTGCTCTTCCAGAGGTCCTGAGTTCAATTCTCAGCAACCACATCGTGGCTCACAACCATCTTCCATGAAATCTGGTGCCCTCTTCTGGTATGCAGATGTACATGCAAGCAGAGCACTGTATATGTAACAAATAAACCTTCATTTTAAAAAAAGAAGAAAATAGGGAAGTTATATCTGATCAGCAATGACTTTAGAAAATGGAGACACTGTGCCTGATCAACAAAGTTAAAATAATAGTTCTTAGAAAGATGGTATCAGAAGTTGATAGGTACACATAAGGAAAGGATACTTGGTACAATGGGCACATCTCTGTCTACAAATTAAAAAGTACCGTGACATAGGGATGCTATTTGATGAAAGGACTCACACTCGCCTGTCTCTCACCTTGCATAACTACGTAACCGCATTTGCTGCCAGCTGGGTACGTGCTCATGTCCACAGGCCACGCCTGGCTTGGCATTTATTTTTGGCTTTCTGAAATCGTGCTTTGTAGTGCAAAATATGATTGGGGTGGGGGGTGATTGGCCCAGTGGGAGGGGGAAGGAGGAAGGGAAACTACTAGGGGCCTTTTGTAATGAGAGGGCTTGGGTAGTGCTGATGCTATGATTTCTTTAATAACCAGTGATGTCACTGCACAGGCAAGCCAGGTTGTGGTTGCATAAATAAAGTCAACAGGTGGTCAGCATCTTCACTTTATGCTGAAGCCCCTTCCCTGTCTCGGGACCGAACCCTTGAAGCGGGAGCTGGTCTCCGACATAAGACTGCCCTTAAATAAGAGACTGTGATCTTGACATGGAAGCTGAAATCAACCCTTTCCGCCCAAGTTGCTTTTGGTCACAGTGTTTCATCACAGTAATAGAAACCCTAACTAAGACAGTACCCACACACACACAAAACGCACACAATTTGATGGTTTAAAACAACGTTTTTGGCCTAGGGAAAGGGAACAGGGTGAAAGCGGGAGGGAGGGAGGAAGGGGTGGATACAAGTGAGGGGGAAACCATTGAGATGTAATCTGAATAAATTAAATAATAAAAAAAAAAACTTTTTTTTGTTTGGGTATTAATGCTGCACTTTCTAAATGCTAGAAATGTCATGGGGGAATCAAGGGGTTCGGCTGGAAAGCCAGAAAGCGACATGAATGGGGATCTGGGTTTGTTCTTTAAAGGCTCACAAAGCGAGACTGGGCTGGACAAGCCCAGCAAGTGGGAAATCGCGGCAGCAAGTCAGGAATTCAAGGATAGCCTGAGCTATATGAAAGTCTGTTTCAAAGAAGGAGGAGGAGGAGGAGGAGGAGGAGGAGGAGGAGGAGGAGGAGAAGAAGAAGACAGGCAGACAGACAGACAGACAGACAGACAGACAGACAGACAGACGGCCACGATTATGTTCATGATTCTAGCGCAAATCTGAACCGTCTATAAGAAAAAAGTGTTGTTGTTGTTTTTGTTTTTGTTTTGTTGTTTTTGTTGTTGTTGTTGTTGTTTTTTACCATTGGTATCTCAATTGCTCTAGAACGCGCTCTTTCTTCTCTGATTTGAGCTTGAAGTGCCTAAGAAAATGTTTAAACACTCCGGTTAGGAAGAGCCATGCAAAAACTCTGTGCCTTGTTTCCATGGAAGGAATCAGCTGACTGGGGCTGGGAGAGGCAGGCCAATCAGAAGGCAGTTTGGCAACAGACTGAGTCCAGCTTGGTCCAATGAGGAAACAAGATCATGACAAGCTTGTCCTAAGCCCCAAGGGTGAGTAGCACGTCCACATTCTGAAGCCCCTCCCCCTCCTTTCGGCAGTGAGGGTCCAGCTGCATATTAACAGAGACTCTGCGGAATCCTTAGGTCTTTAATTATTATTATTATTATTAATTTATCCAGATTACAACTAAATTGTTATCTCATCACTTGTATCTTCCGGTCCCTCCCGTTTTCACCCTATTCCCCTCCCCTAGGTCTAAAACCGAGGGGAACCTCCTCCCCGCCCCCATATGATCATAGGCTATCAAGTTTCATCTTGGTAGCCTGCGTACTCTTTCTTTGAATGCCACCAGGCCTCCCCACCAAGGGGAGGTGGTCAAATATGGAGCACCAGAGTTCATGTCAGAGTCAGTCCCCGCTCTCCTCATAACTGTCCAGGAGATTGGGATAGATGTGAGGACATCCTACTGAGACTCTAGGTAAGAGAAATATAGAAGATGGGGAAATAGAAGGACCCAGAGGGTCCTAGAAACCTACAAGAAGAACATCTTGACGGGTGGATCGGGACCAAGGGGGCTCTGCTCAAACTATTGCACTAACCAAGGACAATACAAGTAGTAAACATCGAACCCCTACTCTGATCTATCTACCCAATGGACAGGACATTCCCCACAGTCCTTAAGTCTTTAACACATACAGCATCTTCACTTTTCACTGAATGGACTCCAAATGAAATAGCCTTATCTGAGAAAAGCCTGTGTTCCTTATATTAATAAACTCCTCCAGTAGGGGGCAGCACTAAGCCAAGTATCGCGATGAAATCAAAATCTGCTCTGGAGTTGGAGGAGCATAGGATACTTGAAAACACTGCTTTTGAAAAGCACTGCGGCCTCGAAATGTTGGGAAGGAATTTGCTTCCACCTCCACTATTCTGCCAACCACATTCCAGTCAACGTCCTGTACTGTGTATAATTGAAGGAGCCAGGCGTTTGTGGTGTCATGTATTTATTCTTTTTATTGGTTTTATTATATTATTGTCTTGAGCCAAGCATACATTTGAACTTCTGACCCACCTGTTTCCATCTCCAGCCATGCACCACCACACCCAATGCGATGCTGGGGACAGAACCTAGCGCCCCATGCAAGCTAGGCAAGCACTCTACCCGGCTAAGATTACACACACACACACACACACACACACACACACACACACACACACACGGGGTAGGGCGGATGATGAAAACTTGATCTCAGAAGTGATTCTCTCCTTCCCTCACACGCACTGACCTCCTGCAGACGGGTGAGAGCTGTCTTTGTTCCAGTTAATTATACAGAGATCTCTACTGCCTTGCCTGGGGCGCTGGCTCGTCCTAGATTTAACTGTCCTACAACAAAGGGGCTTGTGGCGGACATCTTTAATCGCCACACTCAGGAGGCAAGCAGATCTCTGTGAGCTCCAGGCCAGCCTGGTCTACAAAGTGAGTCCAAGACAGCCAAGATTACACAGAGAAACCCTGTCTCAAAAAAAACAACAAACAAACAAGGAGCCTGTGTCATCTAGGGGAGTGAGGAAATTTGGCTTTACTAAACTTTGGCCATATCTGCAGGAGGCCAGGTTTGACTTCCTAGAGAGAGTGCACAAAAGAACTCATACACAGCATTAACCCCCAATGGTACTCTGACCCCACCAAGGGCTTCACACACAATAGCCACTCGATATTCAGCAACCTCCAGTCCTTGCTACTCCTGGTTCAAACCCAATCCCAAGAGACCCACTAAACACCTGCGTGACTCTAGGTCCCTCCTAAACACCAGTCTCAACTTTGTTCTGAGAACCCACCAACTGCTTCCTGCTAACACTTCAGAGGCCGAACTGCCCAGGCTTCATCTTGACTCACAGTATGGCAGAAAGGGGCCTGAGCTTTGAAGTGAAACCGACAGGAACTGGGATCCTAATACTGATATCCATTAGCCTCGGCCACATATAACACAAGAATAAAAATGTTACCCACCAACTTCCCGAAGTTTCAGATGTACCCAGGTCATTCTGTTATGGCCTTTTCTGTTGTTCCAGCAAGTGAATCCATTGTTATCTGAATGTACACATGCTACCGCACATGCTAGCTCGCTTTTATGTCCACAGGCACACTAGCTTCCTTCCAGGTCCACCTTTGCTGGTTGGTGGTTTGGAGGCTAATGGCCCCCACAGGCTCATAGGTTTGAAAGCCTAGTCATCAGAGTGGCACTACTTGAGAAGGATTAAGAGGTGTGGCCTTATTGGAATAGGTGTGGTTTTGTTTGAGGGAGTCCTTGGGGTTTCAGACCCCACCTCCAGGTTCTCCCAGCATCCCTCAGTCCCTACCTATTACAAGGCATGGCTGGCATACCTCACTCTCTACGCTGAACTTTCCACCCCGGGGGTTGGGCTTTCTCTCAGCCAGAGGCTTTTCACTCTAAAACCAGGACACTTTGGTTCCCTCCTGCCACCCCCCAATATAGGCTCATTTTTTCTTCCTCTCCCCACTTCTCTGTCTCCCTGCCTGCATGGTGACTTCCCTGGCTCCCATTCCTTGGGACCGGTGAACCTGCCCAAGAGCTGCCCCCAATAAAACTGCCTTTATACTTTAATTTGGCAGAGAAAACCTATCAGGAGTATGTCACTGTGGGTGGACTTTGAGGATGTAAGTGCTCCCTCTCTCACTCACTCCCCCCACCCCTTGCCCCTTCCTCCCCCTGCAGCTCTGGGCTCCTGCTCCAGCACCATGCCTCCCATGCTGGCTGCCATAATAGACCAAGCTTCTGAAACTGGAAGCGAGCCCCAAGTAAATCCTTCCTCTATAGGAGTTGCCATGCTCATGTCTCCTCAGCGACAGTGACTAAGACACTATCATGTCCCTCTCCAGTCCCCATGTCCTTGTTCTACTTACCTGGTCACATTTCTGTGTGTGCATTTAAACATGCTTCCTCGGATGAGCTATTCCTTGGGTGTCTGTTTAGGTTCTCAGGGATGAACACACTGGATAGAAGCTGCAGTTACCTGCAGTCCACTTGCTGGACCTCACCCTGCCTGAGACACTGTTCAGGTGGCAAGACAGACTTGCTCCTTGGCCTTGTCTTTGCCCCTTTCCTCAGGTGCCTAAATGTCAACACTGAAAGGTACCAGGAGGAAGGTGATACTAGCTGGGATGTCTGGCAACCTGGGAGACAAGAGGGCCAGCAGCCCTTAGAAGAGTTACCAGTTGAGGTCTGTACACTGCACTCAGGCTAACTACATGCATGCCCCCAAGATCATTTTTGCCCTCCTTGCTATTCACTGTGCAACTGCTAAGTGTTCCCTCTGTGCATTCACACGTGTGCACATTTGTGTATGTGCACGTGGCACATGGAAGCCAGAGTGTCTAGTGTCACCCACAATCACTCTCACTTTTTTTTTTTAAAGACAGGATCAGTCACTGAACCTGGAGCATGCCAACTGATGTCAGCTGGCCAGCCAGCAAGCTCTTCTCTGCCACCCAGTCACTGAGATCAGTGTGCTGCGGATGGGGTATCATCACCCCAGCCTCAAACCCTCCCAAGACATCTTGCTTCTGGCACCTACATCAAATGCCAGCAAGACTCCCTTTTCCTACTCAGCCCGTTCTCTACTCACCGCCTGGTTGAGCCTCTTCACTCAAGAAGGTAAAGCCTCTATCACCTCCAATATTTACCCCAGCAAACTTGTTCCGAGATCCTTAACCTCAGCGCCCTCTTTAATTCACCAAACAGGTCCAGCCTCCAGGCACTGGATACTCACATGCAATGCTTGGTGACATCGCATCTCCATTAAGTTTCGCAAGCTGGCAACACACACACCACACCATAAAGCCTCTTTGTAGTTCCGGTTCGTGGTACCTATCTGCAGTTGCCAGCGAGTTCTTCAAACACAAACAGTGGTTTTAGTCAAACGGAGGGTGGGCACGCCAGACGGATGCGTTTCTTAAGAGGGCATCGACACCAACATTAAGATTCCAGCATGTAAGGATGTCCAGATGAACAAAGCAGGCTCATCTCCCCACAACTGTCCTTCCTGGAGAACAAGGGCTGGGTTGCAGAGCTTTGCCAACACGCAGCACCCAGCAACAATTAATGCTGGGGAGGCTGAAGGATACAGTTCTCGCTGAGGCAAGCTGCTAACTTCTATGCATTTTTATGGCTCCTGGTGTTCCAAGGGAGTGTACATGGACCCTGAGAAAATAGCAACTGCTCTGGAACGCACAGACTGGTGAGCGAGACTTCTGGTGAGATGTCAGGGCAATGAGATGCTTTTATTGGGAAGCTAACAGAGAGGGGGTACTGACTGGACCTCTCATTTAACCAAGATGAGGTTTGCCCTGTTGCCTTTGTTCCGGTAACAGCCCCTCAGTGGCCTCATAATTCCACACGTGGGAGGAGGCTATGCTGTTAAGTGTGCAGTCAACACAGCAAAGTGCTGTGTGTCCTTTCATATACCACCACATGGATCCCAGCTTCCTTTGGGAGGGGCTGCAAATCAGCTATAGAAAAGGCAAGCAAAAGATATGGCCATGGGCGCCTGCTGCTCCCCAAATGGCAAGCTAACAAACATGATGATCCTGAACCTATGAGGGAGGCACATCAGCCACTACTTCCTGGTCCAGGACACCCAGGCCTCAAAATATCCTGTAGTGAAAGACACCTGCCACACCCCTTCTTAGCCTAGGCATCAAGAGTAATAAAAAAAAATGGCTCTTCTTTAGCAATTGCTAAGGCACCTTCACATGCAGAAGTGCCTGCTGTGTTCATGTAGGATCACTGACATCCTATCCTTACTCATCTGGCTCCCTGAGACCGTATGACCTTTGTGACATTCCTATTCCCAGCTGCATCATTTCCCTCCAAGCCTTCCCCACATCCCACCCCTCATGGACCACTGATAACCCATCCTATACAATCTGCTTCATGCTACCTTTTTTAATGGGTACATGGCTACACTTAAGTAAAAATCCTGAAGGCAGAGATTACCTCTTCTGCGTCCACCCCGCCCCCATGGCAGCACACACAGAGACGATCAACAGAGACTAGCTGCATGTGGATCAAAGGCTCTACACTGGCCTGGGCTCAGGGGAAAGGTGACCACCTAGCTGGACAAAGGTAATGCTTACTACTAAAAACAGGAATTACAGAGCAGCAGAGCTCTGGCCCACTCCCATGGAGCTTATCTTCAGCCCGATTTCTCAGCTATAAAATGACAGTAAGGCTTGCTCTGCTTACCTGGTGTGATAATCACATGAGATGACGTAAAGGAAAGTACACTATAAGCACTGAGCAGGGAGTAACTGTGTTATCATTTCAAGTTGAAAACAGTTGAGACAGGGCCCAGCCTGGGGCCTAGGGTAAATGTGGCTTTTATTTCCTCTCAGGGCAAGAAGTGAAGGGTAGCTTTCCCAGATGCCCCAACCTATGGAAAGGGTAGGTGTGCTCCAGAGGTCGAGGCTACAATTGCCAGAAGACCGTTCTGACGGGTTCCTCTGTGTCCACTTCCTGGTGCTTGAGGCAGGGTGTGGGCGAGAGTCTGTCCCCTGGAGTAGCAGCTCAGCATCACCAGAGGCACAAGGAGGTATCTGCTGGTGTTCACAGAACTGAAGGCGGAGCAAGAGCCCTGAGTGAGGAGCAGTGGGATTGGGTGGCCGGCCCACACCCAATGTCTGCCTGGTATAAGGCCTGACTACTGTGGCTCTCCTTCCAAGGGCCTCAGGGGGTCCAGAGAGCATCACTCCGTCCTATGGCTGGTCCCTTAAATGTCCATCTCAAACTGGGACTCTTCACCTGTGGAGAGACAAGACCAGAGGGCCAGTAAGCAAGTGGCAAATGGGAACCCTCCAAACCTAGAGGCTAGGGAGGAAACTTCATCTTTCTTATGCTCGTAGGGCTAGTGGAGGCGGAGATGCTGCCAAAGAGAAAAGAGACAAGCTCACTGGGCTAGGAGAGCAGGCTTCTGCGCTAACGGAGGTGACAGTGCTGAACGTTCTGTAAATTCGAGTTTTAATATGTGGGCCAAGGATTGGAGCTTTGTTTCTTGTGTCCAGTAAGGAGAGTTAAAACTACGCATCCCATACACCACCTCCTCACACCCCACACCCTCTCCCTACTAATGCTAATACTATATGAGGCTACTAGGCCACTGTTTGGGGTGAGGGGTACCATGAGAAACTAGGACAGGGTAGATGTGCCAGCAAGGGTAAATGACAGCCTTCAGTTTAACAGTGACAATTTCAGGTGTAGCCTAACTTCATTGAACTGTCAGGTTTGGCGTGAGGTAAAAAAGTAAAGGTGGGGGCTAGAGAGATGGCTCAGAGGTTGAGCGCACTGGCTGCTCTTCCAAAGGTCCAGAGTTCAATTCCCAGTAACCACATGGTGGCTCACAACAATCTGGTGTCCTCCTCTGGTGTGCAGGCACACATGCAGGTAGAACATTGTATACATAATAAATCTTTAAAAAAAAAAAAGTAAAAGTGAGAGCCACTTGTCACATTGCTGTCTGCACCCAGTCATGTCTGCCTCCCTATTGCCACCCACCTCCATCCCAGTCCAAGCAGGATAAATATTGTCTGTCTTGGGCTGCTGGGTTCTCAGGGTAATTAGGAAGCCCATCCTACAGTGTCAGTGGGTGTGAGCAGATCTCTGGCTGAGCCCAGTACACTTGCCTTCAAAGTGAAGAGAGTCACAAAGGTGGTCCTCCCACGACGGAGGGTGGGTGGAAACGCTTGTGCAACACTGTCCCACAGAGGAGAGCTCAAACGCCCTGCCACAAGAGCACATTAAGACCGCACATGTGGCTGCCAGGGTGGCTGCTTTGATTAGGGGGATGAGGAATCAGGAAGGACCTAGCTATAAATGTCAAAGCTTCGGTGACAATAGGAGGCATTGTCCGCCTGTCTCCGTTAAAAGGCCAGTAACCTGCCTGAAGATACCTAGGTTTACTTTTTTTCTTTGTTGCAGACATGCAATTTCCTAGCGGGGAGGCACGCCATGTCTTTGATCAGTTGTCTCCTGCACCACGAATATCAAATAGGGCCACTGTGTTCCAAGAGCGGCCCGTGTGGTGGTCTTTTGCAAGCAACTGTACAGAGGTAGGCTGCCTGATGAAAGGCGCTGGGTAAAGCCACTGGCATTTTAGATTGGCTCTCCATTTATTTATTACCTGATGCATAAGATCAGCTGTCCTGAGGTCCTTGTAGCTTTTTGAGCTGGCACTAATGAGAGTTCTGCTTCCCACTGATGCGCCCCCCCCCCACCCTCTGGGCTCTCCACAGCTGCTTCTCAGAAGGTGGACAGTCACCATCACCCTCCCCCTGAAACACGGAATTCCCCAGAGAACACAGACACTGTTCTTCTCCGGTCAGGGCCTGGACAGGCCCAACCACTCACCAGCTGCCCGCTTATCTTCCAGGCTGCTATGCAGGTGGCTCTGGCTGGCTTGCATGGGAGGCTCATCACTGGTAGGGCTAGTGACCCCAGGAATGGTTGGCAGGTCCTTCGGGGGTGTTTTGGCCACAGGTGAGTTCCGACACTCCATCAGAAATTTCCGGTCATAGATGATCCTGGTTCCTGACGGGGGAGAGGGGTAATAAGGAAGTTTATGACGTTTCCTTGGAACGCTTTGCTGGTTGTGCTTCCCACTTCCTGGAAGTGTGGCCACAGCAGATGTAGCAGGTTCTTTTATACAATCTGGACCGAGGGTAAGTAAGTAAGGCCGACCGAGAGAGACCTGGCCAACCTGATCACAGCCCTCCTCCGCTGCTGACAAGCACAGCCCACAAGAAAGGAAGCCGTCTTGTCACCACACCACCCTATTCTATAGAGCCCCAGGTCGGTCATCCAGAGCAGAGAGACAGTGGGTCCCTCCCAGAAGCAGGAAGCTTTGTCCTGCCCTGTCTTTGCAGAAACAGGAAATGCTCTATCCACTCCAAAAAAGGTCTCAGGATGAGCTCTTCTCCAAACCTCCACTACATGTGCCTGAGGGGGTTCTTTTGATTTTTTGTTTGTTTGTTTGTTTTTTGTTTTTTGTTTTTCGAGACAGGGTTTCTCTGTATAGCCCTGGCTGTCCCAGAATTCTCTCTGTAGACCAGGCTGGCCTCAAACTCACAGAGATCCACCTGCCTCGGCCTCCCAACTGCTGGGATTAAAGGCAGGCGCCACCACAGCCCGGCTTTGCGTCACCCCTTTAAGGGTTGGGGTGAATGCCACTGCCATTCTACCCAACTCCCTAGCAAAGTGAGTCTCTCTCCCCAGGGCGAGGGCCAGTCTGGCAAAAGCAAACCTTACGACCCTCCACCCAAGAAGCCGCCCAAATACCACCATATAAGGCAGCATTTCCCAAGGGAGGGGAGCTGAATCATTGCAGGAGACCCATGAGGTGACACTGAGAGGAGGGGGGGGCAGGAAGGGGAGGCGACAGCTCTACCATGGCAGCACGGCATCGAGATCTATTTTTAACCCCTCAACAGCATTTACTAAATGCTTCCTCTTCAACAAATCTCAAGCATCAGGTTCCAAGCCTCCTCCGGTAGACAATGGCATCCAGCAGGAATGTAGAAACTGTCTCTGCCTTTCTATTTATAGTTCATCTCCTGCAGGCGACAAATAAGTCTGGTTTCTTAAAAGCAGGAGTGGTATCCAGGTTCTTTCTAATAGAGCACATACATCATAAATTAATGTATTACAGAATGTTATATATCACACTTAAGGAAAATAAATCAAGGGCTGGCTAGATGGTTCAGCTAGCAAAGGCTCTTACCTGCCACGCAAGCCTGGCGACCTGAGTTCAAAATCAGGGACCCACATGGTAGGAGAAAACCAATGGCTACAAGTTGTCTTCGGCCTCCATATGCATGATGTGGTATACACCCACCCACACCCAAGCCAAGCCCATATTCTCTCTCTCTCTCTCTCTCTCTCTCTCTCTCTCTCTCTCTCTCTCTCTCTCTCTGTGTGTGTGTGTGTGTGTGTGTGTGTGTATGTGTCTCTGTCTGCCTCTCTCTCTCTCTGTCTGCCTCTCTCTCTCTCTCTCTCTCTCTGTATCTCTGTCTCTGTCTCTCTCTCTGTTTCTCTCTCCCTCTCAACAAAAAAAATTTTTTTTTAATTTTTTTAACTCAATGAACTTTGGCCTGGCTTGGGATTAGGCAAGACCTTGAGAGAGCTCCTGACTGTCCAGGAGCATACTGCCCACCACCTAGTCCTGGTCTTTCAGTGAACAACTTCCCTGGCACTGATGATGGTTTGGTGCCACCTGGAGAGTGATCTGCAAATGCTTTCAGTTTTACATGCATAGGCGTATAGTAAGCCGAAATAAAAGAATAAAAAATAGCTGGTGAGAAGTAGACGGACAAACAGTACGAAGTCAGCCAAACAGTCAGCAGAAATCAGCCTTAAAGTAGCAGGCTGGCGTTGGATGTTCACGATGCCTCGCAGAAGCTGACTAGGGAAGTTGAGGCAGGAGACTGCGGTTCCAACTGAGCTAAATCTGCATAGCTGAGCTTCCAAAGCTGTCTCTGTCTCTCTCTCTCTCTCTCTCTCTCTCTCTCTCTCTCTCTCTCTCTCTCTCTCTCTCTCTCTCCCATTGCAGACACTTTCATATCGAGGGATAAACAGCAGTGACCTTGGCTGGCAGAGGTTCCCCTTCTAGCTGCTCTCAAGGGCATTCAGTCTTGGGCTGTTTTGCTGTTCTTGTCCCTCCTGTCACAGGGGGCAAGACCATCCAGACAAAGAGCCGTGAAGGACACTTGAGATAAACACATTTGGGTCTGAAACAGGAGAGGGCAACCCTGCTTCTACAGCCAGCTTTATCAGTCAGCTCAGACAGCACAGAACAGCTTACCAATACAATGTACACTGCAGATTACTTATAAAAACAAAATACCAACCAACTGAAGAACAAATATGCTCTGTGTCCTACAGTGTGAAACATTCAGCCAGGATGTCATTCTGCATAACAAAGCAGGTCGTCTCAGTAGGCAAGCTTGCTTTCCTCTTTAATAAACAGTCCAATTATATGTATGCCCAAAAAAAACCTGTCATTAATTTACGATTTTATCAGTAAATGTTTGATTTCATATACCTATTTCATATACCTACATACCTAGGGTTGTGTACAAACTCTCATGCTAGGAGAGGTCAAGCAAAAAAGGTTTAAGAGGTCCTGATTGCCAAGTATGGAGCCACTCCCAGCACTCAGGAGGCAGAAGGATCTCCGTAAGTTCGAGGCCAGTCTGATCTACATGGCAAGCGCCAGGACAGCTAGGGCTACCTAGAAAGACCCTGCGTCCAAAAAGTAGAAGAGAAGGTCCTGGCGCAGGACCCTGGAGAGGTGCACCTACGGGAGTGCCTGTGAGGACAGACCCACCCTCAACTTGGGCAGCACCACCTCAGTCTAGAAGGCAGCAAGACCCCAGCATTTATTTCCCTTCTCTCTGCTTCCGGTCCACCCTAAAGTAAAGACCCGCCTCTGCCCCATGTTCCTGCCGCCATGATGCTCTCTGTCCAAGGGCAATGAGTCAAGTGACTGTGGACTGCACTCAGAAGTCATGGGCCAAAATAAATATCCCTGTTGTAATTCTGTCAGGGATTTGGCCACAGGGATGAGAAAAGTATTTTTTTTTAAGTAAAATAAATAAATATACAACTAATGTAGAGGTGGAACACACACACACTGAACCACAGGTCAGTTGTGAAACTGGAACCCAGAGCCTACTGGGTGCTGGGGTGAGAGTTCAAAGTTCAATTTTGTTCTGCCTGTGGAGTAACTGTCTGCTACTGGCTGAGTCTTGAAACACAGCTGTGCCATTCACTGGCTCTACTCTGTGGACAGGTTACCATTTTCCCCGCCTGTGCCTCGAGGAGCTCTCAAAGACCTCAAAGTGCCACCTTCGTCATCTTCTGGTGTGCGTTAGATCAGTGGCAGGCCGGAGGAAATCCTGCACAGACACTAGCAATTACCCTGTCTTGTAAAGGTTGAAGGTGACAGGCTGCCACAAGCAGCTCAGTCTCACCCACAGCAGGACCCAATTCCAAAGCCAAAGTGGGGACACACCAGAAGGAAAGGAAACAACCAAGAAAGAAACTTAGGGGCAATATGGGGTGGGAATGGGCACCTTCCATCTCTCTGAGACACACAGAACATGGAAACCATCATGATATAGGTAGGCGTGGCTGGCAGCCTTTGGAGCTTTTAATTCCAGGAATGCGCAAAGAATAAAGCCTTTATTCCCAAGTCGTGGTTTAACACCGATGTCAGTTTTCTTGGACACACAAGCGAGGTGATATTCCCCAAGGATCTAGTTTTCTCACCTGTCACCTAGGAGTTACTCGGGCTTGCTGACACTATTTAAAGCACTGGCCATCAGTATCTATTTTTAGGATCTGATTAGTGGCAGGCCCTTAACGTGAAAATGACATGGGACTTGGAGGCAGAAGTCCTGGGCTCACAGTGGGAATCACTACCTTTAAAAAAAAAAAAAAACCTCAATTTCTGGCTCCCAGTTCTTTCTGTGCCACAAGAAGAAAATAAGAAAAAAAAAAAAAAGCTCACACCTCAGAGGAGTACCACAAAGACTAAATGACAAATGCCAGTGATCCTGGGAGTTAGAGTCATTGCTCCATGAGACAGCATCTGCCTTACAGGGCCCTGAGGGACCAAAACATAAATAAAAATAAGACATCCGTGGTGGTGCATGCCTCTCACACAAGCACTAGAGAGGCAGAGGCAATTGGATCTCTGTAAGTTCAAGGCCAGCCTAAGCCAGAACTATGAAGCAAGCAGAGTAAACTTACCAAGGAGAAGCCAGGCAATGAGGCACGGCACACCTATAATCCCAGCACTTGGGAGGTAAAGGCTGGAGGATCAGCAACGCAATGGCGCTCTTTCCTACACAGTAAGTTTTCAAGGCCACCTTGGGCTCAAAAAATTAAAAAATAAATAAATAAATAAAGCAAAGCAAGAGAAACAAATGATGAATCTCTCTCTCTCAGGGGTCAAGTATCTTATGATGCTACCACACACCGAATGTGGCACCTGGATGGCCGTCTTTCCATATGGCAGCTGTAGGGACAAGGAGCCACCTTTCTTCCTAAGAGGCTCTGATGAGGATGAGGCTTTTACAGAGACTTTTAGAACAAAATGGCTAAAATTATCCTAAGGCTCACCAAGCACCTTCCTCTTTCCCGACCTCTCCCCAAATGCTTCAAAATGCACTGGTGCATTACGTGGGTGCCACTAGTCATTACCAAAAGGGGGTGGGTGCCCTCTGGACGTCGTCTCCCAAAACAAACAGCAAGTGCTGCTCCAGTGGGAGTGGGCGGGAGCTGTCATGGACTCTGCCGTAGTCCTCCAAACTCATGCGCAGAAGCCTGACCCCAGCACCTCAGAAGATGGCATCTGGAAAGGTCTGTCATAGGGAGGGTCACTATGAGGCCTTTGGAGTGGATCTGATCTGGTGTCACTGGTAACCTTGGAAGAAGTGGAAATCTATACGCAGACCCTCAGGTGGAAGACCATAAACTGAGGAGAGAGAGGGCACCCATCTGCAAGCGACAAAGAGAGGCCTCAGAAGGAACTGAGGATCTCCAGCAAGAAAAAAAGTTCCATTGCTTAGGGCAGCTGGATGGCCGTCTTTCCATATGGCAGATGTGGCAAGCTCATATAGACAGCCTTTTTCGGGGCTAGAGTTTAAAACCCAGGGACTTGTACACAATTGTTCTTCCACTGGGTACAACTCCAGTCCAAACACACATCCTCTTAAGTAGGGCATCTGTTTTGCTCATCTGAGTGTTTTGTGACAGGGTCTCGTGTAGGCCAGCCCAAGCGCCAACTCAAATTTCTAGCTGATGCTGGCTGTCTTTAGTTCCTTCTCCTATTGCTGTAAGACTCCACAATCAAGACAACTTAGAAATAAAAGCATTTAATTTGAGGGTTTAGAGCCCATGACCATCATGGGGGGAAGCATGGCAGCAGGCGGGCAGGCATGGTGCCGGATGAAGCTGTAAGCCGAAAACTTTCATACTTATCTTTGGAACCCTCAATGCCCACGCCCTTGTGACACACCTCTTCCAACAAGGCCACACCTCCTAATCCTTTCCAAACAGCTCCACCAACTGGAGGCGGAGCGTTCAATATATGTACCTATGGGAGCTAATACATTCAAAACGCCGATGGGCCTTGAGCAGCTGATCCTCCTGTCTGCACCTCCAGAGTTCTGGTATCACAAGCATGTGCCACCACAGGCAGCTAAGAAGGCTGCTTTTTAACCTTCACATTGTACGTTGCCAAACCAAAGCTCTAAGCGGACTGTATGTCCTGTATTCTCATCCTTATTTTTGGACTGCCAGGCACACCTGACGCAAGCCAATTGCTAGTGCCCAGAAAACCCAGACTTTTCAAGTTTAAATGGGAGTGGTGGGTTGGATGATATGAGCCCTGCAAAGCAATTTTCCTATAGCCTGGTGTTCAGCGGAAGCAAGAAAAAATAAAAAACAAAAACAAACAAACAAACAAACAAAACTGGTTCATACACGTAAGAAGTAGTAGTAGCTCCCAGCACTCGGGAGGCAGAGGCAGGTGGATCACTGTGAGTTCGAGGCCAGCCTGGTCTACAAAGTGAGTCCAGGTCAGCCAAGGCTACACAGAGAAACCCTGTCTCGAAGAAAAGAGAAGAAGAAGAAGAAGAAGAAGAAGAAGAAGAAGAAGAAGAAGAAGAAGAAGAAGAAGAAGAAGCAGTAGGATGATCCGGAGATTCAGGTCATCCTCAAATTTGAGGCCCTCCTCACTGGGCTACAGGAGATCCTGTCTCAGAACAAAGAAGTCCGTCCCCTCTTCCTCCTGCCCCCACTTGAAGCTGGCCTGCCCCCAAGAACAAAGGAATACTTTGGAAAGGATGTGACAAGGCTCCCATGCTTACGCCCTAGGTCAGTATCTACCATGTTCATAAGTTCAAGTTAGACTAAATGATTCCACCCCTAAGAAGGCACTTAGGCAGGTGGTGGCCCCACATGTAGATAAGGCCACCTTGGACCTTGCAGCCCAAGGCAACCCAGCTCTAGCATGAGTCAACTCTTTAACACTTAGCGAAGAACAGACATGGGCAACAAACTGTTTAAGTTACTGAGTTTGGGGATGGCTTGTTAAAGGCTAGGCTACCTAGTACAGCCAATTCCTCCCTGGTGTCCCAGAGGAGACCCAGGCCCCAGGGAAGAGCCTAGACATCCTGAGGGAAATCCTTCTTCTCTCTAGGCTTCTTTTGGTCCCCTTCATCTTTTTTCTAGTACTAAAGATCAGGCCAGGACACCGCCACACATGCTAGGAGAGCACTGTGCCACCAAACCACACCGAGCACAACTTGTCACCTTCTGGGCACCGGACCTGGCATCAGATCCTGGGGACACAACGATTGCTTTGGAAGAACATCCTGTCTGACCCAAGAAACAAGCATGTCAACAGACTCGTGACTATCATTCACCACGGAGAACGACAGCTGACATAAGAAGCAGAGCAGAAACTATCAGATGTTTTTGTTTGTTTGCCTGAACATATGGGGACTCATATGCACAAACGGACATTAAGAAAGAAAAAGAGACTGTCACCCTAAGCAATCCTCATTTTCAATATTGCTACTCCATTCTAACTCATTTTCGTGAACATCAAATAAAGGCTCATTTGGGAAAATGTTTCAGTACTTTGTGTCAATAAGTGAAAATGAAAACAGCACCATCCTATCTGCCTTCCTTCACCAGAATCGGTAATGACTTTCGCCGTTACAGTGGAGGAGAATCAAACTCTCCTTGCAAATAATGAACACCTGCCACTTTGGGACTATATTGAAGAAAACAAAACAAATGAAATCTCTGAAGACCACGAAAATCTAGAGGCTCACCTCATTAGACTCTCATTTATGATGGAGAAGAGTTCTCTTTTGTACAAAGCATGTCCTGTGGTCCTGGGGCCAAACTACAAAGTCAAGTCACATGGCTAGGAGATGCATGTCCAGTTGCTTCATTCTAGAGATAAGCCTTTGGTTCTTAGAATTATGTCCCCAGTCAGCTTTACTGAATTGTTACCTACAACTGGCAGATAAAAATTCCATACATTTAAGCTGGATGGCGCGTGCCCATAATCCCAGCCCTCAGGAGGCTGAGGCAGGGGGAAATCAACAGGTTGGGGCCAGCCTGGGCTATACAATTGAGATCTTATGTAAAGAAGAAAGAAAAAGGAAGGAAGGAGGAGAGAGAGAGGAGAACGGGGAAGGGAGAAAAAAGGAGGCAGAAGTACCTGGTCAAAGTATACAAAACGGTGTTCCGGTATCACACTAGGAAACGTAAAACGAATCCTACCATTAAAGTAATTGGCATATGTCACGGATGTGCGTGTTTGTGTAAGCAAGGATAAGGCTTTGCGTAGATAAGGATATGGCTAAGGTTTCTCTTCCCTGATTTCTAGTAAACACTGCAGGGCTAATTATAGCCACTGATGAACGCATGCCTCGACTTTATCCCTCTCATAACTCAAAGTCTGTGCCCAACATCTAGTAGCCGTAACTCCCAACATGCCCATCCTCTCTTACACTCGACACTCGCCCTCTCCGCCTCCGTCTCTCCTCCCCCTCCCTCCTTTGTGATACTAGATATTGAAATTAGGGCCTCGTGCATAGCTGGCTGTCATGGAGTTCACTTCCAATCTGCTAAACTTTTTTATTTTTTTTTTTAATTTGGGGAGAGGTTCCTGAGGAAGCCATAAGAGAGCACCCCTCCGGCTAGAATCACCGTGGGCAGAGGTCCAGGGACAGCTGCAGGTGCTGAAGGGCAGTCCTTTCCTAGAGCAGCAAGCACTTTTCAACCCTGAGCCGGGCTCTTCAGCCCCAGGCCTGTATCCTTTTTCGGCGATATCTGCCTACCTAGCAGTCCCAACCCTCCCACTCCAGCCACCTTCCTAGCCAGGATGTAGCACATGCCTTAAACACCGAGAGGCTTCGAAGCGAGTTTGAAGTCTCCTCCACTTTCAGTAGTATGTTCTGGAACCTAATGTACAATGTTCTGAACCCTTTAAAAGGAAACTCAGGTGTGTGAGATGCAGACATGGGGACCGCTCTATCTCCTTACTGTCCCCGTGCCCAAGCTCTCTCTTTCTGCCTTGAATATCCTCAGCAGGAACTTCTCCCTTCCATGTGACCCCAGGACATCAAGACACTAGATCAGTGCTCAGCCCACCTCCCCCTCTTCCCAGAACTGGTGGCTAAACAATTAGCAGCCACTTCAAGGTTGGCTTCCTAGAGAGAGACTTTTTTTTTTTTAAGAATGGGTCTCAACAGTGTAGCTCTGGCTGACCTGGAACTCACTATTCAATACCAGGCTGCCTTCCAACTCACAGAACCCACCAGCCTCGGCTGAGTGCTGGGATTAAAGGCGTATACCACTACATTCACAAGTGCCCACTTTTGTCTACTTAACAAGACAGTGTCATTAACACCTGCCACCCTACCTGCTTGCGTGATTAACGTGAGCCAGGTACTACTTAGGTATGACCACCCAAACAACTTCTGTAGGTTTAGAGGTCAAACGTCCATCCTGGGCGTTGACTAGAAAATTCTGTTTATGGTACTACTGATGGTGATCTCAAAGACTCATAGGCTCAAACATTCACGTAGAACACTCCCTTCAGAAATGTCTTAGGTTAGCCGGGCAGTGGTGGTGCATGTCTTTAACCCCAGCACTCAGGAGGCGGAGGCAGGTGGGTCGCTGTGAGTTCGAGCCCAGCCTGGTCTACAGAGTTAGCAAAGTCCCAGGAATGGAGATGGTTCAGGTCACCTGCCATGTCCTTGCCTCAGAGACACAGCTGCTCCAAAGCCATCCTCAGCAGCAGGAGGGACTTACTGCAGTGTTTCTTCATGAAGCACTCACAGTCTTTTACAAGTCAGTCATAAGCCAAAGTGTGTAGAAAGCCTAAGTTCAAGAAATGCCAGCCTGGCGTATGCCCAGACGGAATCTACTTTGCCAGACTCCTAAATATCAAAGAAGGAAAACAACAACAACAAACAACCCACATATGCACGGGTTTTGTTTGTGTGTTGTTTTTCCCTTTCACCTGGAATTCATGAGTACTCAAAATGGAATGCGGCCCAATCACACATATGGTTATGCAAATATCTCAATCTAGCATCAAGTGCGCAGGCTACATGCTCCTACAGATCAGGAGGTCACTGCAAATCTCAAGGTGACTAACTGGACCTTTATCTCCCAGCCGGCCCCTGACATATGTAGGAAAATACAACGGTTAGATGGATTTGCAGAGAAGCGTAGGTCAGACCTGTTAGAAATACCCCCAAAGGGTACTCGCCAGGGAGACTATACGGAAGACAGAATGGCCAGATGTGGTGGTGAACACGGTTAGCCCCGGCACTCCCAGCACTCGGGAGGCAGAGACAGGTGGATCTCCGGGTAGCCCTGGCTCTCCTCTAACTCAGTCTGTAGACCTTTGGCTTCAAACTCCGTATTTAACTGGGGTTCTAGGTTACGAGAACAGTCTGTAACAAATGGTCCAAGCTTCTGCGCTTTTAGCAGAGATGACCTAGAATAGATGGCCTTTGGGACAAGATCCGACTCCTTAACGAAAGAACAGGCTTGCTGGTTTGGGAAAAAACAAGCAAGACTTTCCTTAAGCTATGGACTGTGTAAAAGAAAGAAAGAAAGAAAGAAAGAAACAAACAAACAAACAAACAAACAAACCTGGCATGGGCCAGCTGGTTTCTTTCAGTTAAGAAACAACCATGCTACACGGATGCGCCTTCCTCTTCAAAGAGAATGGGAACCCCAAGGTTTGCCAACTTCCACACTTCCCAGTCCAAGAGAAGGGGATCAGAGCTCCTTACAAACAGTACTGGCTACTGCCACTCAGCTAACCTGTCCACCCAGAAAATGAGGGGGGGGGGGGCGGCGCAAAAAAAGATTTCCCTGAAAGGCCTGCCTCCTCTGTGCCTATTTAAAAAACAAAAACAAAAACAAAAACAAAAACAGCCGGGCGTTGTGGCGCACGCCTTTAATCCCAGCACTCGGGAGGCAGAGGCAGGTGGATCGCTGTGAGTTCGAGGCCAGCCTGGTCTACAAAGGTAGTCCAGAACAGCCAAGACTACACAGAGAAACCCTGTCTCAAAAAAAAAACAACAACAAAAAAAAAACCACCCAGGTTCACCTAAAAAGACTCGACTGTCTGTAGAAGTCTGAGCATAACGCAAAGTTCTACGGGAAAAAAAAAAGGCAAAGGGTGCAACAGCGTGAACTAAAAAGAGGCCAGAAAGGGATGGAGAGCACCAGTAAAGGGAGGCTAGAAGGCTGCAGAGAACTTGTCCTTGGGCCGTTCCTAATGAACGCGAGAGCCGCCTAGGCTCAGCTTTCCTGCAGAGTCTAGAAACCCAGCATGACAATGCATAACAGGCACGTGCCCAAGCAGTGGAGCCTTGGTGCAGTGTTCTGTAAGACCGAGAGGCACAAACCAGACGCTCATCTCCAAGATCCCTCCATCTGTGCCTTGGTTCTGGATTCTGGCTCTGCCCCCCCCCCGGTGTAGGGACAGCTGCCTGAGAAAACAGGCATGTGGCCTGGCCGCGCCAGCAGTAGCCCAAGGGTCAGCACAGCGCCAGGATCTCTCCTGTTTTTGAGTTGTAAGAGGAGTCGTTGGGGGAGGAGACCAGGGAGGGGAGAAGCGCAAAGTGGGTGGGAGCAGAGCGAGGATTGGGAGGGAAGTAGTGAGCCGCGAGGATTTCATCACGCAAACGGGCGGGTAGGTTTCATCAGCGCCAATACTGGGGCTCAGGGGCAAGCTGGGAATGCCTGGTTCCCGGAGGCCGGCCCCCACCCGCGCCAACTCAGCTTCCTCTTCCTCATCCTCCGCCACTTGAGCGAATGCATCACTCGGCCCTCCCACCCCCAGCCCCCACCCCACCCCAGGCCCGAGGAACGTGTTGTTCTGCACTGCCCTGGCCGCGGCCCCTGCCGAGACCTCTCTTTCTCTCTAAATAGGCTTCAAGCCACAGGTGGCCAAGACGTGCTCCTGGGCTAGGGAGCACCCTCAGCGTCCAGCCTCCATTAATGAGCGAGTGTCCAACGCAAAACGAGGGTTGCCCCCTGAAGGCAAAAAGTGTGCAGGCATCATTTATTCCGAGGGAGATCGACTAAACTTAATCTCCAGGCCAGACTCTTTACCCTGATCGGTGGAGCCACCCAGACTTCCATCCTGTCCCACCCCAGAACTACCCTGACACCCACAGAGGCCACGCGTAAGCACATGGTGATCCTGGCAGAGCGCCTATCTATGTGCTTGGGACACCCTGCTGTTTCTCCCACGAAAAGGCTGTTTGCAGCACCGTCTCCAGACCACGCTCCACCACACCCAGAAGGCGGGCAACCCAGACGGTAACCCCTGCTGCCTTTCCGACGCCTCTTGTCCGTTCTACCCAGCTACTGAACCCCCTGAGCGCCGCCATCCCAGTCGCACGTGTGACTCCGGATCCCGAAGTATCTTCCAGACCCTAAAGCCGCCCGGGACCCCGGCCCGCGCCTACCTCCCGGGGTGGTGCTGAAGAGCGTGCCTCCGGGGGTGGTACTGTAGTCCCCGGGCGGGAGCTGCACACCGTCGCCGAGGGCTACGCGGCGAGTGGGGATGGCCCGGCTGGGAGTCTGGCTGCAGCTGCTGCCCCCCGACATGTCTCCTGCACGCCGCCCACGACCCTCCTGCAACCCCGCGGCACCTCGGCCCAGCCCTTCTCGTGCCCGGCCCGCCCCTTCCGCCTAGGCTCCACGCCCCCTGAGATTTGCGGTCCGCCTGTCCCCACCCAGCTCCAGCCCGCCGCCTGCAAGTGGTTCCCAGCTGCTGACCTAGGCAACTTCTGCCCTCTCCAGTGCAGGAACCCCAGTCTTGGCCCCTAGGGTTCCTGGGTCCCTCCCCGAGGCGCTGGGAAGAACCATGTAGAGGTGACTGTGGCAGCGTCTCAGCTCACTAGACCGACTGCTTTCTATAATTAGGATGTGACCCTCGATCCCCGATCCCCGATCCCCGATCCCCGATCCCCGATCCCCGATCCCCGATCCCCGGCGGGTCCTCAGAGAAGAAAGTTAAGGGTGTGCTGATCTTTCCCTCTTCTTTAAGTCTCTTCAGCTTGCACAGTGCCTTAGGAGTCAGAGCAGCGGCTGCACAATGCACATTCCTGGCCTTGAAAGGAGTGGCGGATGAGTAAGAGAGAACTAGCCAGGCAGCTAGAAACTGACTATAAATCTGATGTGGAACGAGCAGGATCGGAACTCCGTGAAGGGTGGACTGGAAAGAATCAGAGATAGTCAGAGAACCCAATCATCCCTGAGCTGGGGTCTACTCTAGCGCTTAGTCTAATAGTCACTAGGGAGGAAACAAGGACCGTCAGGGGATCTGTGTCAACCTTCATGTGGTAGAAAATGCCTATAACCTCGACACTGGGAAGGCAGAAACCCTATGAAAATCCCGTTACAGGATAGCCCAGGCTGCTTAGCGAGATCCCCATCTCAACGCAACAAAACACGCCAAGAGCAACCGCGATAAGTAACAGAAACGGAAGTTCAGGAAAGGACAGGGTTTTGTATGATCACAGAGCTGCTTAATATCTGAGGTGGAGGTAGGACCAGAACCCAGTCTTCACTGCTGTCCGGGCTAGTCTGTCTCTCACCACACTTGAGAGAACACAGCGGGCCACCTACCTCCCTTTGGGAGAAACATGCTGAAAGGAGTTTTGCTTTTGCCTTGTTTGGCTGCACTAGAGGACCTAGGTTTCCTGGAATTAAGATTTCAGGGAAGGACTTGCTTACAAAGCTCAACATTCAAGCCTGGTATGGTGGTGCTACACACTTCTTAGCCCAGCAGTTGGGAGGCTGAGGTTGGAGAATTCTAGCTTGTGCTACACAGCAAGAACCTATCTCAAACAAAAACAGAAAGTTTGAGCCAGGCATGATAGCTCATATAGTCCTGATACCAAAGAAACTGAGACAGGAGCATTACCAAAAAGTCGAGGGCAGCTATGATTATGGTGAGATTGAGGAAAAGCCTGGGCCAGACAATGTGAGATCCTGTCTTAAAAAGTGAAAGAGAGAAAGAAACGGGGGAGGGGGGAAACTTGGAATGCAGCACATTTGGTAGACAGTTTAACTAGTATATGCTAAATCCCAAACACCATGTAAAAACTGGATGTGGTGGCACTGTGTAAGCTTGTGATCCCAGTACTCAGGAAGTCAAGGTAGAAGGATCAGAAGCTCAAGACCATCCTCACCTATATAGCTATAGATAAGACTCTATCTCAATTTTTAAAAAGATATATTTATTTATGCAGTATTCTGCCTACATGTGCACCTGCACTCCAGAAGAAGGCATCAGATCACATTATAGATGGCTGTGAGCCACCATGTGGTTGCTGGAAATTGAACTCAGGACCTCTGGAAGAGCAGTCAGTGCTCTTAACCTCTGAGCCATCTCTCCAGTCCCTCTGTCTCAATTTTTAAGTGGAGTGAGTAAAGAACGGAGTCTAATGGCCACAAAGAAACTAAAACACTGGCGATAACTAAGCTTGGGACAGCTTGGCTGCTCATCGGAAGCCCTGTGCTTCCTGGCACAAAGATAGCTACTGTGATGGTTTGAATAAGAATGGTCCCCACAGGCTCATACATTTGAATGTTTGAGCATCCGGAGAGTGGCACTACTTGACAAGGATTAGGAGGCGTGGCCTCGATGGAGGAAACGCGTCACTGGGGGGTGGGCTTTGAGGTGGCAGAAGTCCCGAGCCAAGTCCAGCGGCTCTCTTCCTGCTGCCTGAAGAGCCTCGTATGGGAATCTCATCTACTTCTCCAGCACCACGCACCCGGCTCCCCACCATGATGATAACGGGCTAAACCTCCGAAACAGGAAGCCAGCCCCAATTCGGTGCTTTCTTTTAGAAGAGTTGCAGTGGTGATGGTGCGTCAGGTCACGGTGCCTCTTCACAGCAATAGAACACTGAGTAAGACCCTAAGACTCCTAAGGACAAGGCACTTGGGTAAATTCAGGGGGTGAAGATGATCGCCTAGACCCCTCATGATGGAAGGAGAAAACGGAATCCCACAAAATGACCTCTTCCCTCTACATGAGCATCATAGCATGTGTTTACATGCACCCATATGCACATACCAAAATAAATAAGTGTTAAAAAAATGTAACAGATACAAGAAACTTGGTATAGTGGCCAACATTTGTTCTCCCAGTCCTTGGAAAGCGTAAGCAGGAGTTTGAGGTCATCCTGGGCTATATAACACAATTCAAGTGCAACCTGGACCATATGACCTTGTCTGAGAGGTGGGGGGAGAAAGACCCCCCTCACAGACAAGGTCAAGCCAATACTTGTCTCATCAGATGTGGATGCGGAGATTTCTCACAAGAGCAAAGCAATCCTACGGCGCAGACAATACAGGACGGATTGTGACTCTGCCTACCTGAAGACAGTGTCAGACCTGCCAAATTGGGGTTGTAGTAACAGAAGACTTCAGATTCCAGGTTCAAGAGGAGACTGTGTCCTGTGTGCTTTGAAGTGCTGGTCGTCAGTTGCATTCCCACAACTCACCTTCTTTGGCTTGAATAGTTTGCCACAGCAGTTCCTAGAACTTGCTACATCCTTCGGTTTATTATGAAGAACATTACAAAGCCTTCAGTGAAGAACCAGACTGGAAGACGCACATAGCCAAGCATGAGAGAAACTGCCCTACCTTTCAGCTGTTGTGCAACATACCCCCTCCCCCCCCAACACATACCCTTCCCCTGCCCCCTACTCCAATTTGAAACATTCTCTGTTGGAGGGAGAGGGAGACACACATAACTCAGAAAATAAATTAAACTTACTGGGCCTTGGGAAGCTCAGGGAAGTTTCAAAAGAGTAAGAAGTTAAGTTATTAAGACAAAGGTGGCCCATCCCCCAAAGTTATCTGAGCAGTAAGCAGTTGCTTGGACCAGGGAAGTCTCTGGTGTTGCAGGGAATTCCCTGCAAGTTGGTTATTCAGGGAGCTCAAGGGATAGAACCTTCATGAGTCATCACCGTACTGGGCTGGGCTTTTTAGTGAGGCCCTGGCCTTGAATCATACATACTCTTCTAAGTAGCCTTAAGAAACCCATTGGTTTGTCATGCTTCATGCATATGAAATGATTTCCTTGGCCTGCCATTTGTGCATAGATGTCCACGTTTCCCTAGGATGTCACACAGCATCTGGGCATGCCACCCTCCAGGCAACCTGACGTGTTCAGCTACCAGGACTCTCCTTCTCCCCCCCCACCCCCCCCCTGTTCTGTCCTGGCGTGTTGTGGTGGCTTCTTTACATAGGTGTGCTTGATTACATGGTAGGGCACTGATGATCAAGTGCAGCTCTGGCCCCTGTCCCTTCCCTGCAAGTTGAACGTGGAAATGGAAGTGTCAACCTTCTGATCAGGCCTGGCTTTTTTTGGGGGGGGGGGGGGGAGTTGGTTTTGGCTTTGGTTTTGGTTTTGGTTTTGGCTTTGGTTTTGGTTTTGGTTTTGTCTTTATAGACAGGGCTTCTCTATGTAACAGCCCTGGATATCCTGGAACTTGCTTTGCAGACCAGGCTGACCTCCAACTCCAACAGAGATCTATCTGCCTGTCTCTGCTTCTTCCCAAGTGCTGGGATTAAAGACGTGGGCTGCTACCACCCAGACCATGCTTTGATCTTTGAGGTGACCCCATCATAAAGCTATCTAGGGACACCCCGTGACTGAGCCAATAGTGGGGTGGTGGGTTGTTTTTTTTTTTTTTTTGAGAATTTTATATATGCATATGCAAACCCACCTCTGGTCCCTCCCCTCCAAGTCTTCCCATGTCCCTTCAAGAGCACTTTCCCTCTCAAATTTCTCTATTGTTTTCTTAAACCTACAGAGTACTACCAGTGTGTGTATAGGTACAGACTATCCACTGAAAGATGTGTAGCCCACCAGAGCTCACATTCCTGGAGAAAACTGGCACTCCCTTCTCTGGAAGCCGTCAGTTGCTAACAGCTCCTCGCCTGGGGGGCAGGTATCCTAGGCCTTTCTTCATTCACACTGGGATTTTGGCTGGCTTGATCTCTCGAGTGTTGTGGTTACACACAGAGCTACTATGAGCTCCTGTGTGCTGTGGCCCTGTTGTGCCCAGGAAATCCTGTTTTCCTGTTTCCCAGGAAAGGCTGTTTCAGTCTTTCTATTTCTCTCTCTCTCTCTCTCTCTCTCTCTCAGCATTCTGCAATCTCTGTCAAACTGTTGTTGTTGTTGTTGAGACAAGTTCTCCCTGTGTAGCCTTGGCTGGGCTAGAACTCACTATGAAGACCACATTGGCCTTGAACTCATGGAGATCTGCTTGCCTCTGCCCCCAGAGTGCAGAGATTAAAAGCATGTGCCGCCACACCTGGACCACAATCTCTTTTTGTTTTCTGTATACTGACCAGTTGTATATCTCTGTGTCAATCACCACCTACTGCAAAGAGACGCTTGTCTAGTGAGGATTTAGCAAAGTCCTAATCTATGGAATAAAGATGCGTATGTAGGGGCAGTTTGGGTAGTAACGGTGGGTCTTCCCCTGGGGCCTATCACCTACTCAGCCATGGGTTCTGGGCCCAGTTAACCTAGACACAAGTTCTGTTTGTGAAATGGGCCTTAAGCCAATGGTGATCTTCCATACAGAAGACAAATTTATTACTCCCAGAGTTCAAGGCTTTAAGGAACTGTATGTCCAAAAATCGAACAAAGATAAATATGTATTTCATGATACCACAGAGCTGTTCGTAGGAGCATATGTTTAGACAAGCAGGACAAGGGGGTGAGGTGCCTATTTAACAAAGCCAGGTTAATATACCCAGGTTTTCCCAGCATCCCTCAGTCCTTATCTGTTGTTTGTTTGTTTGTTTTCCTTAGTTCTGGAGACTAGAATGCCACAGAAGACTGTGCCAGCTGATTTGGTTCCCTCTGAAGGCTCCCTTGCTGACTATTGGGTGGCTGCCTTCCTGCTGTGTCCTCCCTCAGCCGGCCAACAGAGAACGTATATGCTCTGGGGTCTCTTCATTGTCTTATAAAGACATCAGTCCCACTGTAGGGTGACCCGATGACCTTCTAAACCCAGTTGCTTTCCAAAGGTCACGCCTCTCAATATTATCACACTGGGGTGGAAGACGTGAACATGTGAATTGGGACATTCGGCTCTACACAGGAACCTGGGAGTGGTTGCTTCTCTGGGTAAGGACACTGGTCCTTTCGTAGGACCCTGGTTAGGCTCCAGTGTAACTGCCTTTGCCTTCCCTTCATCTGACTCACACTGAATCCCAGCACCCATCCTTCCGGCTTCAAATCGTCTAATAGATTTCCAAGCTGATGATAAAGTGTTAAGTCCATAAGTATCAGGACAGGAAGGTCCTAGGTTCAAATCCATTTTCTATTTCTGTGGACTTCACAAATCACTTTGGGGGGAAAAAGGGGGCAGGGGTGACTTGAGTTGCCTGTGTAAAACAGTAGCCTGCCTGGGGCCACAGTAGACTTAGAGGGACTCTAAAAAGCTGTGCAGAAAAGCCTGCCTTCCGGTTCCTAGGCCTGGACAGCTGCCCAAAGCCAAACATCTCCCTTATCTGAGGCAGAAAATAAGGCAAAAGGAGACATTTATTATGTGCGTTAGTATGCTGGAGGCCTTGTACTTTTCCAGAAGATAGTCTGGTCCCTAACTCCTGGGTCAGAGGTTAACACGTACACATGAGAACGCCTGTGAATAAATAAAAAGGGAAGAGAGGCCTGGGGATGTGGTGGGAAGGGGGTTGGCTGGAAATTGCTTTTCTGAAGCCACAGTGGAGCGTGGGAAGTGCAAGCGGAACCCAAGAGGCTGCTGTCAAAAGAGTGATGCCCTAGGGTTGTTTTGCGGCCCTGCAGCTACTGGGCCAGGGCGCCCTCTAGCGCCTTCCTGCTTGTCCTACACTTTGCTTTGTTTAACCCCTGCCTCATAAAGGCCTGCCCTGGCCTAAATCCTTCCCCTGCCACCTCCTGTTACAGGCATGCACCACCGCTCCAAGCCAAAAGAAATTTATTTTCAATAAAATCCATTCAGGGGCTGGAGAGATGGCTCCATCGGCGGTTAAGAGCACTTGATGTTCTCGGCAAGGACTCAGGTTCAGTTCCCAGGACCCAGACGGTGTCTCACCACTCTCCCGAACTCCACTTCCGGGGAATCCAACACTCTTCTCCGGCCTCCAAGGGCACCATGCACACACGTGGCTGCACAAGCATGTATGCCGGCAAAGTACCCATACACATAAAAAATAGAAATTAATGAAATAAATAGTAAAATTAAGTCATTTCGTAATTTCTTTGTTCTCCTCTGGCATAGTTCCGCATCCCAGCTCCCAGCAGCCCAACAGAGGTCGGTTGTCCAGCTAATCAGCCTCAAGGCTGCCTCTTCCATGGCAGATCTGGCTGCCAACACCATGCCCTCCTGGTTCATTGCTCTAAATTAGCAGCTCTACCTTTGCCGTCTGCCCTTTTCCGGTTTTCACTTTGGATTAGAAAGACCTTGAGGGAGTCTTCCTAGGAAGGCATGGTACAAGGTCGAACATCTAATTTCTAGAGACAAATGTCTTACAAACTGAACGCTACTTCTTTTTTGTTTGGTTGGTTGGTTTTGGTTTTTAAGGTTTATTTATTGGTATACAGTGCTCTGCCTGCATGTATACCTACACACAAGAAGAGGGCACCAGATCTCATTATAAATGGTGATGAGCCACCATGTGGTTGCTGGGAATTGAACTCAAGGCCTTTGGAAGAGCAGCCAGTGCTCTTAACCTCTGAGCCATCTCTCCACTACCGCGTTGCCAGCAAAGAAAGCTGGACCAGCAACATAAATGATAGGCTCCTCCCATCTCTGTTGCTGCAGAGCCTGTGACCTTGGACCCCACCCACAGACCTCAGAGTCGAACAGTTGAAGAGGAACCTGATAACTTCCGGGTCTATTGCAGTGAGAAGACTGTGGCTCAGCCACTGCCTCCATCAAGGGTTGGTGGACAAGGCAGTTGTGATTAAAATAAAATAGACACTCTCCCCCAAAGAGAAAACATGCAGCCCTGATGATTGCGGGGAAATTGTTCTATTTTGAAACAGAACAGGGTCTTACTCTGTAGGCCTGGCTGGCCCGAAACCCACCATGTGAACCAAACTGAACTCAGACTTGCAGTGGTCCTCCTCCTCTTCCTCCTCCTCTTCCTCCTCCTCTTCCTCCTCCCTCTATTCCCAAGTACTGGAACAAAGAAAAACAGACACCAATGTTGTACAACTCCTCCAGGGCACGGGAAGATCTTCCATGTCATTCTACAAGCCTAGTGTTATCATGATACGAAATAAGACAGAGAGGGCACTAAAAAGAAAACTATCAGCTGATCTCTCTCTTAAACTCAGATGCAAAACATCCATTTAAATATTCACTGACAAAGGTGTGGTGGCGCACACCTGTTATCCCAGCACTCAAGAAGGCAGAGGCAGGCAGATCTCTGTGAGTCTGCGGCCAGACTGGTCTACAAAGTGAGTCCGGGACAGCCAAGGCTACACAGAGAAACCTTGTCTCATAAAACAATAAACAAATAAAATAAATAAATAAATATTCACTGATTGGAAATCCCCTTGCGGAGAAGACTCAAGGCAAATTAGAAACAAGTGGCACTTTTTTAAGCTACTTGTTTTCCTGGTGTCTAGGAATCAAAGCAACTAGAAAACAGCTTCTCAGCAAAGAGGGCAACGGAGGAAATGCCCTGGGAGCTGGAGAAAGATGCGCTGAGCCCCCTTGGCCTGGCAGAGGGGAGGAGTAGCAGACCGCTACAGCAGACAGACACAGTGGAGGGAGAAGAAGTAGAGGAAAAAAGGCAGCCTGCACCTAGCTGATGTGAAGGTGCTCTGTTGAACTCTCAGTGTAAATGCCCGGCTCTGTAACAAGAGCCATGCTGAGAAGGCTGCTCCCCTCCCAAGCTTGCTGCTTTGGAAAAGAGGTCCCTATAGGTGGCATTCCTAGGAATTCACATAGGTTTCACCACACTGTCCTAGCTTGTGTCTGTGGTGCAAGTAGGGGGCCTGGCTGAGCATCGCTGAAACTCTCTAAATGGGATTCAAGTGAGAGAAACAGGAAGGTGAGGAGGGAGTGGGCCTTGCTATTCAGCTGGAAGCTCAGCTCTGCTGAGGAAGGGAGCGAGGTCAGCTGGGGGGCCATGCACATTCATGCTGGCATTGTATCAGGCTGATCTGTCCTGTCCTAAGTAAACTCCAGCGCAGAAAGCTTGGGCTAGTGCTCCCTTTCTTCTAAGTAGCAAAAAAAAAAAAAAGAAAGAAAAGAAAAGAAGTGTGTAAACCACTCCCCTGAGACTGCTGCAAGCAGCACACAAGAAAAGAAAGCAGTGACAATCTCCCAGTGGTTGGCCTTGTCACAGGGTCCCTAGCCCAGTAATACCTGGAAAGAAATATAGCTTGGTAGAGGTATGGAACAGAGGCCAGGTGTGTGTCAGAGATGTCCCTGCAGAGAGGCCCAGAGAGGACATTGCCTGAAGCTGTGACGGCAAGGGCGGGATTTCACTGGAGACCCTTGCATGTTGGAGATGGCAGAGTCGTGGAATACATGTGGAGAACTGCAGACTGGGAGTGGAACCAGCCTGGGAGAAAGAGAAGTGGGTTGCAGTCAACAAAGCTGAAAGGAAAGCTGAAGAGTACCTTGACTTCAGACATGAAGATGCAGAGTTCTGGGTTTGCCCGGCTGGTTTTGGCTTTGCTTTTGGTCCAGTATTTCCTTACTATGCACTTTTTTTCCCCCTTTTGAAATGGTAATGTATATTCTGTACCATTGTATGTTGGAAGTATATGAGCTGTACTTTTATTTTGATTTTTCATGGCATTACACTTAAGAGCATGCCATGAGTCTCTGAAGAGACTTTGAACTTTGGACTTTGTTGTTGTTTTGTTTTGTTTTGTTTTGTGACAGTGTTTCTCTGTGTAGCCTTGGCTGCCTTGGTCTTGCTTTGTAGACCAGGCTGACCTGGAACTCATAGAGCTCCACCTGCCTCTGCCTCTGCTTCTCTGAGTGCTGGGATTACAGGAGTGAGCCACCATGCCCGAACTTTGGCCTTTTAAACAGTGATGAGACTGTGATACACTAGGGATTTCTGAAGTTGGATTGGATCCATTTTTTTTTTCATTATGATATAGCTACAAGCATACGGAGAGTGCTTGTTTGAACCAGTATGGCCACATAGGCTGATATATTTGACTGCTTAGTCACTGGGGAGTAAAACTCTTTGAAAGGATTAGAAGGATTAGGAGGTGTGGCCTTGTTGGAGAAAGTGTGTCACTGGGGGTGGGCTTTGAAATGCCAAAAGCTCATGCCATCCCCTATAGATCAGGATGTAGCTCTCAGCCACTTCTCCAGCACCCCACTTGCCTACTGCCATCCTCTCCATCACAATGATAATGGGCTGAACCTCTGAAACAGTAAGCAAATCCCCAATTGAATTCTTTCTCTTATAGAACTTGCCTTGATCATGGTATCTCTTCACAACAATAGAATGCTAAACACACACACACACACACACACACACACACGCACACACACGCACACACACACACAATCAAGAAACAGAATAAGTGTCAAATTATATTGGGAATTAGCCAGCATTTTCATGTATTTGTAGCATCAGGGAACCTGTTCCCAATAACCAATACCACACGGGTAGGAACCTCCTCTCGTCTAAGGAATTTATTTAATATAATTATCAAGATATTTATAGTATGTCTTGGGGTAAACATCCCAGAATTTTAAATGGACATGATCTTTCATTTATTGAATGAGAATGTTTAAACATTCATTGTAGCAGAAATGGGTTTTTAATAACTACCATGTGTGGATGTTTTTTCATTTAGAACTCAATAGCTCCTTAAATGGTATACACATTGGGTAGGGGCTAGGAGAAACGGAAAGGTGGCTGAAATGAAAGCCAGATACCGGAGAGCGTCCTGTGGGGTACAGGCCTTTGTGAAGATGATGTGTTTCAGTTTCATATTAGGGATGTGGAGGAAATTGTGACAAGCTAATGTTAGAGAAGGCTCAGCTACATATTCAATCTGAGGCAAGTCCAGGCTACACTGTAAGACCCTGCCTTAAGGAGAAAGGAAAGATTACACTGGGAGAATTTCCTTCAGCAGCCTAGAAGTGGGATCCAGATTCTACAAGTGACTGAAGAGAACCCCTCCTGTGGAGTGAGAGTTATTTATCCCACTGGCTGTGCACGGGGTCCAACACACCTCCTGCTCCCTACGAGGCCAGGAAGGCCTTGCTCCCTCCACATCACCTTGAGATCCTTTCTCTGATGCCTTCTTGAGGCTGCTGCTGGCTTTGTAGCTATTTCCTCCTAATTCAAACAGTCAGGTGGAAAGAAAGACACTCCTAAGAAGCTGGAAACTGACCAAATTCAGGAGGCTCAAGAAGCATACAGAAAGAGAAAAAGCTTCTTAACCTCCACCCACTCCCAAGGTAAGACAAACAGTAACCATAACTGGAGGGGAAGGCATGCATGCGTGTGCTCATGCATGTGCTCGTGTGTGTGTGTGTGTGTGTGTGTGTGTGTGTGTGTGTGTGTGTGCGTATGTGTATGCATGCATGCTTGCATGTGTAGCTCTTTAAAAGTTGTGCAAGCAATTGTAAGTGGTCACGCCTATTGAGATGAACTGCCTTTGAGTCACCGTACACATGTAAGTGACCCCTCACCCATGCTCCTGTAAGTAACCCAAGAAACGATGGTTCACCAAGCAAACCATGGGTGGAATCGTTTTGTGTTTTTTCTTTTTTTGTGTGGTCTGTCTTTGGTGCCTTACTTGGGACTCATTCATGTCTCCCTAGGAAAAGTCATTAGACGCTGCATAAGTCTCCAGTGGCATCATTGCACTGGCACTGCTTTCTAATCTGGGAGTTGGTGTATGTGAGCAGAAAACAAAGCAAACCAAGCCAAACAAAGATTAGCCCTAAGTGATCAGTGATTGGGCAGGAAGCCCCCACAGAAATAGTGGCTGCCTTGACCCAGTGTGGCATGGGAGCTGAGTGGACCACCTCATCACAGGTCTTCCCTTTGTTTATGGTTCTCATGAATACTCACAATTGCTCTGCAAGGTCCCCAAGCTATCCCTCCACAGTACTCTCTCTCTCTCTCTCTCTCTCTCTCTCTCTCTCTCTCTCTCTCTCTCTCTCTCTCTCCCTCTCTCTCTCCCCCCCATCCCCCTACCCCCACCCCACCCCCTGTTCGTTGGACAGACTAGAAAAGGCTCCTGATAAACATTTAAGCAGTTGCTAACATTAGGCAGCTGACCTTTGCATCCCCCAACTGACCTCTCCCAGATGCCAGGCTTTGCTTTACCACAGACTTGTCATGCTTAGGCCTGAAAGCTGAAAAGACAGAGGTCCCTGGGGAAGATCTCTTCCAGTAAAGGAAGGGTTGGACACAGTGGTCTGCTAGCATTAAATATGGGAAAAGGGTGAGACAGGCAGTGGGACTGTTAGAGGAGGTGCTCACAACTCACTCACTCTCTCTCTCTCTCTCTCTCTCTCTCTCTCTCTCTCTCTCTCTCTCTCCTCTCTGTTTCTCCTCTCCTCTCCTCTTCTCTTCTCTCTCTTCCCTTCTCTCTCTCCCCTCTCCTCTCTCTCTCTCTTCTCTCTTTTTTTCTCTCTCTCTCCTGTTTCTCTTCTCTTCTCTTCTCTCTCTCTCTCTCTCAATCTCTCTCTCTCTCTCTCTCTCTCTCTCTCTCTCTCTCTCTCTCTCTCTCTCTCTCTCTCTCTCTCTCTCCCCTCCTCACCCCATACCACTGGGGAGTAGGAGGTGGGAAGGCTATACATGTGAGGGATTCTTGGAAGCAAGCCAAGAGGTGACAATTGCCCACTTAGGTTGCAACATTCCTAACTCACCCTCACCTGCACCCAGTGGCAGAAGGCAGATGTCTGCCAGCTCCTCGTGGAGTGGTCAGAACTGTGGGCCTCCTGGAGCTCCTGGTAAGTGAGGCCCATCTCATCCACCACATGAGAAACCAAGGACTTCCCAAGAAACTTCCAACGTCAGTCTGAGTTTTAGCCCCGGTGCTAGCTTTTAGTGGCTGTGACAAAATAAGAGAAACAAACCTGTGAGCCTGGAACGTTTACTTCCTTTTAGTGTTTCAGAGAACTGGGCCATGGTTGTGGGGCCCTATTGCTTTAGGCCTGCAGTGAGGCCTAGGTAGAAACATGTGCTAGGGGAGGCCTGTTCACTTCATGGTGACCATGAAGCTAAAAGACACATGAAGATGCTAAGGTCTCAGTATGCCCTGCAAGGGGTTATCCCCAGTGACTTGGCTTCTCCTAACTAGTCCCCACTTATTCAAGGTCCGAGAACATCCTGGTAGTGCCACAGGCTGGGGACCCATTTCTTAGCACCCTGGCTTTGTGGGGTATATTTCACTTCCAAACCACAGCAATCCCAGACAGCTTCCCCACTGGTCTACACAAACATCAAAGTGAACCTAAAAGGGCTAAACCCTGGGAAACCTGGTGGCTCAAATCTGTCTTAGGAGCAGTGAAGCCTTTCAGGAATATTGACAGCAAGTTCTATCATTACACCATTGAGATGCCCTTCATTCATCTTTTGACTTAGTACCTGTTCTTTTTCCCATTTCTCCTACTTTCTACTTATCCAGGCTGGGGGTTGGGGAGGGGGTGGGGGGTGAGGAAGGATGGCTCTTCTGTCCCACCCACATCTTGCTATTCTTACTGAAAGCTGTGGGGCTATAAATAAAATTTTCTCTTCTTTTTCACTTAGTTGCAACAAAATAATGCTGGGCATTTCACTTTCACTTTTTATCATGAACTATCTCCAACACAAACAGAAGCAGAGAGGGTAGCATTTCCCCTCCCATAACCCCCAGCTCACATAATGACCAATATGTGGACAACCTCATTCTGTCACTGTATTGTCTTAATGGGGATCCCAGTTATCTTACCATTCAATACGTAGATGGCATCTATCACTAAAAGATAAAGGTTGATCATTAAAAACGTAAACTCAAAGCATCACCCCTGATAAATCAGTCTAGGCCAGTGATGTATCTCAGTGGCATTGCACGAAAGAGCTTGGCTTTAGTGTCCAGCTGCACCCAAAAAAAAACATCAGTGATATTTTCTTCTCTTTATTTTATTATGTGTATGGGTGTTTTACTTTCGTGTGCTCCTATATACCATAAGTGTGCCTAGTGCAGGTAGAGCCCAGAGGATGGCACTAGCTCCTTTCTAAGCCACCATATGGATGCTGGGAATTGAACCTGGATCCTCTGAAAGAGCAGCCAGTGTTCTTAAGCACTGACATATCTCTCTAGCCATGTGCTAACTTTTTAGACCATCTAATATACGTCAGTGTACTTTAGTTGCCTCCTAATGTTTTTGCAGGCGTTTTCTCTATTTTACTGTTTGATAATTTCATGCATGCATATAATGTGCTTTGATTAAACCCACCCCCAATACGCTGCCCTAAAGTTTCTCTCTTGTCCCACCTCCTCCCCTACTTTTCCCTCTCAAGCTCAAGAGCTCTGTTTTTCTTTTTACTTGTTTGTTTTTGCTTTGTTTTGTTTTTAACGCAAGGTGCCATTATGTAACCTGGGCTCACCTGGAAATTACTAAGTAGATGAGGTTGGTTTTAAACAAGGCCTCTGCCCCTTGAGTTCTGGGATCAAAGGTGGGTGACGCTAAGTGTGTCTTGCTGGGTTTTTTAAGACCCACTGAGTCCACTTAATGGCGCCTGTATGTGCATGGGTTTAGAACTGTCTACAAGAGTATGAGCAGCTTCTTATGTCCCACATCCTGGAAGAAAATCTCTTCTCCCGCCATCAGGAGTCATCCACTGCCAATAGTTTTCCTTGGCTAGGGGTGGCTTCGTGACCCCCACCACACCCCATACTGGGATTTTGTCTGGCTTGGTGTTGTGCAAGTCTTCTGCATGCTATCAGAACCACTCTGAATACACTTATGTATGCAACTGTGTAGGGGTCGGGCTATATGGCCAATGTTCTTCCATCTTGTCAGAGCCTAGGTTCCTATTTCTCCAGCAGTCTGTCATTTACCAGAAACCAGCTGACCTTGTCGTGGTTCGGCAGTTAGACACCTGTTGTGGTTTATTGTAGGGGATGGTCATTCTAAGACCGCGCCCCCCCCACCCCACCCCCCACCCCGCCCAAGCTCATAGTAAGAGCTACTCCTTTCTGGCTATAAGCTAGCTTTTCCAGTAAGACTACTGGTAAGATCAGATTAAAGGCCAGCTACCTGCAAGCAGCAGTTCCGGGAACTTTTTCCTGACTAACGAGGTCTTTCACAGCTTACCTTTCTCTCTGGAATTTCTCTCTTCTGCAATTATAGCAGCTGTAAAGGTAGACACCTGCTGGAGCATTCCAGAGTTAGGTATCCATAGCAACCCTTGCTTACGCAAATACCCATGCCTCTGTGCCTATATAAACTCTGTGAAATTTTTCAATAAATGGGGTTTGATCAGAATGCAGACTTGCCCCCTTCTTCGTGTCTTGTGTTCTGTCCCTATACAGGAAAATTCTCCTCCCAAGCTTTAGTCGAACCCCGGCGGGCCGGGGCACAACTGCCCTGTTGTGTCCAGGAAACAGATTCCTTTTAGTCATCCACCACCTCCAGTGGTCCCTTCTTCTGTAATGAGGCCTGAGTTGGAGGATGAGAGCAGTGATCAAGACGTCCCATTTAGGGCTGGGCATTCTCCAATCTCTTATTCTCTCCATCTTGATGAGTTATTGGTCTATGCTTCCTCATCTATGGAAAAAGGAAACTTCTCTGATGAATGTTGAGGGCTGTACTAATCTATAAATATAAGCCATTAAAAGTTGATTTAGTGCCGGGCAGTGGTGGCACACGCCTTTAATCCCAGTACTCGGGAGGCAGAGGCAGGCAGATTGCTGTGAGTTCAAGGCCAGCCTGGTCTACAAAGTGAGTCCAGGACAGCCAAGGCTACACAGAGAAACTCTGTCTTGAAAAAGAAAAAAGTTGATTTAGTATTGTGTCTATCTAGTAAAATTATAGCAATAGGTTCCCTCCTAAGGCCTAGAGCCCCTGTGACCTGCAGGGTCTTGGCCCCAATAGCAGTGCCAGACTTGAGTTCGATCTTGCAGAGAAGGCCTTAAATCCAGTCAGAAAGTGCCTGGGATTTGTGGTAGCAAATCTTGGCTGTCAGTTTAACTACATCTGGAATGTACTGAAACACTGGCCTCTGGACGTTCATTCTTGCCAGGAATTTTCTTAATTGGCTTGTTTTAAGCTGTATCTTAGCCAGATGGTGGTGGCACATGCCTTTAATCCCAGCACTTGGAAGGTGGAAACAGGAGGATCTCTGTGAGTTCGAGGCCAGCCTGGTCTACAGAGTGAGTTCCAGGACAGCCAAGGCTACACAGAGAAACCCTATCTTGAAGAAAACAACAACAACAAAGCAGTGTTTTAGTTACTGTTACATTCATGACAGTGGCAACTTGTAAAAGGAAGCATTTAATTGAGGGCTTGCTTACAGTTTCCGAGGGCCTAGCCCATGAGCATCTCGGTGGGAAACAACGATGGCGGAGCAGTAGCTGAGAGCTTTACATCCTGATCCTCAGGAAGTAAAGAGAAAGAGAGAGACAGAGAAACTCTGTCTCATAAAACCAAACCAACCAAACAAAAAGAGTTGCTGTGGCCATGGCATCTCTTCCATAGCTATGAAAACCCTGACTAAAACAATTCCTTCACTTCTTTGGGTGTCCGGTGTAGACTGAAGCCCCACAGCTCTCCAGCAGTCCTCCAGGTCATCCACAGCAGATTGGAACGGCTCAGACATCCAGCCTCAAGGGATTGAGAAACTTCTGGATTCTTGACCTCTCCAATGTGAGACAGCTACAGTCAAACAACCCAGACCACATCCTGTAAGTCCGTCTAATAAGTCTCCTTTTAAAACACACACACACACACACACACACACACACACACACACACTACAGAATGAAGAATGAACATACATACATAATATTATACATGGTTTTAATAATATATATATATTCATATATATATACAGAATCATGCTATGGATTCTGTACCTTTAGAGACCACTGACTAGTACACTTATTCTCATAACCTCTGTGCCAGCATTGAAGCAATGGGCATATCTTAACCAGTCGCCATGGTAGTTTAGAAGGGTCATAGCTGGGAAAGATTCCAGCACTCAGCGTCTATGTGTTCTATGATTGATGTATATGATATCATCAGGAATAAGGTCTCACTGTCAAGTTCTGGTGGAGGACAACCAAGAGTAATTGCAGTAGTTAATATTGAAAAGTCACTATTTAATGTAAGTGTATTATGTATATTATATGTATATAATGTACCGTATATTATAAGGTAACCCACTCCAGGCACTGGGCTTTTTATTTATTTGTCTTTCTTTCTTTTCTTTCTTTTTTTTTGGGGGGGAGGGGCAGGGGTTTTCAAGACAGGGTTTCTCTGTGTAGCCTTGGCTGTCCTGGACTCACTTTGTAGGCCAGGCTGGCCTTGAACTCACAGAGATCCTCCAGCCTCTTCCTCCCAGAGTGCTGGATATTTATTTTCAATAATTTATTTATTACTTTTCTTTATGTATGTCTGTGTGAGGATGTCAGATCGCCCGGAACTGAAGTTCCCATCATGTGGGAATTGAACCTGGGTCCTCTGGAAGAGCAGCCAGTGCACTTAACCTCTAAGCCATCTCTCCAGCCCTTGGGATATTTATTTATTTATTTGCCAGTCTATGGTCTCTATGAGGGACACTGTGCCCACATTATAGGGAAACTCAATTTAAACTCGTGTGTGTGTGTGTGTGTGTGTGTGTGTGTGTGTGTGTGTGTGTGTGTTGTGTTGTGTGTGTATAATTTTTTTTGGAGGGGGAAGCTTTCTACACAGCAAGTTTCCATCTATGCTCTTTAGTGTTAGCTGTTCCTCCCCCATACTCACTCCTCTACCCTGCCCTCCCATTGCCCCCCCTCCCCCCACGTCACTTAATCCTTCTTGTCCCATTATTTTTCATTCCTCCTTTATACCATTTGCACTAAAGATTCTTTAATTGTGGCAGACATGAGTTCATCTTAGCCAGTGTGTTTTATTTTTATTTCTTACGTATTTAAATTTTTTACTTTAAGTAATTTTGGGGACAGAGTCTCACTATGTAACCCAGGCTACTCAGGAACTCATGGCCCCTCCTACCTCATCCTCCCAAGACAGCACTACAGGCATCTACAGCCAAGACTGGGTGTTTCAACAAGTTTTAAATGTACAACTCAGGGGCATTAATTACAAACACAATATTGTGCAATCCTTGTTACTATTTATTTTTAAATGTTTTTTTCATGACCCCAAATAGAAATTCTGCTCCCACTAGAGTTAGGCAATACTTCCCTCTTCTCCCTCCCTTCAGCCTCTGGTTAACTCTTGCCCACTTTCTGCAAGTTTGCCTGCTCTAAACTCTTCCTCTAAGTGTGTGCGCGCACAGCGCTTGTCTATTCGTGTCTGGCTTGTTTTGCCTAGCTTAATGTTTTCAAGATCCATCCATATTGGAGCAACGTGTCAGAGCCTCATTCATTTTGAGCTGGAAACCCTTTCGTACACACTCACTAAGCTCTGTGCTCTTCTGCAATCAACATGGTGTATAGGTTTCTACTTGGATCTGTCCCTCTTTCCACTTCTCTTGATTGCACAGCTAAAAGAGTTGTTGCGAGGTCAATCTTCAACATTTTTGTGAAACAAAGTGTTTTCTACAGCTGCTGCACCATTTTACAGCCCTGGCAGCAATTGTAGGAGGGTCCTCAACTCTCAGCAGCCTTTTTCTTTCTTCCTTCCTTCCATCCTTTCCTTCCTTCCTTCTTTCTTTCTTTTCATTAATTTATTTATGTTCCAGCCCCCTCCCTCCTTACCTCACATTCCCACCTTCACACACACCCTCCTGCCACCCCCGCCCCTTTCCTCACAGAAGGGGAATCCCACCACCACGGGTACCAACCCACCCTGGCACATCAGATTACAGCAGGACTAAGCACATCCTCTCCCACTGAGGCCAGACAAGGCAGCCTAGCTAGAGGAAATGAATCCAAAGGCAGGCAAGAGAATCGGAGACAGCCACCCACTCTAATTGTTAGGGGACACACATGAAGAACCAGCTGCACATCTGCTACATATGTGTAGGGGGTCTGTGTGCAGACCATGCATGCCCTTTGGTTGGTGGTTCAGTCTCTGTGAGCCTCCATGGGCCCAGGTTAGTTGACTCTGTAGGTCTTCCTGTGGTGTCCTTGACCCCTCCAGATCCCTCAATCCTTCCCCCAGCTCTTCCTCAAGACTACCCAGCTCTGCCTATTGTTTGGCTGTGTGTCTCTGCATCTGTTTTCATCAGCTACTGGATGAAGCCTCTCCAAAGACAGTTATGCTGGGCTCCTATCTGCAAGCACAGCATAGTCATTAATAGTGACAGGGGTTGGCTCTCTCCCATGGGGTGGGTCTCAAGTTGGGCCACTCATTGGTTGGCCATTCCCTCAATCTCTGCTTCATCTTTATCAATGACCTTTTTCTTTCTTTTCTTCTCTTTTCTTTTTCTTTTTTTTTTTTTTTAAACAGGATTTCTCTGTATAACAGCCCTGGATGTCTTAGACTAGGTTTATAGACCAGGCTGGCCATGAACTCACATAGATCCACCTGTCTTTGCCTCCCAGCGCATACTGGGATTAAAGGCATGTGGCCTTTTTCAATAGTTGTTCTTTCATTTTTAATTTTAGTCATGTTAGTAAGCATAAAGTCATGCCTTAGTCTGATTTTGATTCCCCTTTCCCTGATAACTAGTGATATTGACGGTGTCTTCATATGTGGGTTGGTAATTTACACACCTTCTTTGGATAAGTACCTATTCATGTCCTTGTCCCTTTGATGATTCTATGACCCTTTCTATGTCCATTATTTCAAGGACTTATCTTATACTAGTGATTTTAAAAAAAAACATTCCAATGAATGCAAGTGTGCCGTGATGCAATTTAAAAGTCCAATTTTTGAGTTCTAAAGCTCAGTGTAGTAGAAAGGAACCAAACCCAAAAGTCGTAGTGTGGGAGGTCAGTATATCCCAAAGGTCTATGACTGGTCAGTAGCTCCTCCAAGCTTCAACACACAAACGCAGGGTGCTGTGCAAGACTGGTTGCTGTGATGACTAATGTTACGGGTCACTATGATGTAACTGGCTAAGGAATGGCAAAGTGTGGCGGGCGGGATGAGAATGGCTCCCATAGGCTCACACGCTTAAGTATTTCATCCCCCAATTGGTGGGACTGTTTGGGAAAGGTTATGTGGTGTGGCCTTGTTGAAAGAGGTGTGTCGCTTGGTGGACTTTGAGGTTTCAATAGCCCAAGCCATTTCTAATTACTGTGCTCTCTATTTCTCCCTCCTTCCTCCCACCTCACTCCCTCCTTCCCTCCCTCCCTCCCTCCCTCCCTCCTTCCCTCCCTCCCTCATGCTTGTAGATCACATGTAAGCTCTCAGCTACTGTCCCAGCACCATGCCTTTCATGCCCACCTTCCTGCTGCCGTGTTCACCACCATGATCGTCAATGACTTTAACCCTCTGGAACCATGAACCCCCAAGTTACATACTCTCTTTTAGAAGTTGTCTTGGTCACGATGATTTGTCACAGCAATAGAAAAGTAACTAAGACACCAGATAGCTGGGAAAACATTATATATGAATATGGAGGCATCTTATCGGTAAACTAGATGAAGGAAGTCTGCCCTCATCAATCTCGTGGTGTGTGCATCGTGTATCCTCAATTGCTTTTCATCTTATATATCAAGTCAGGGTCTCTCACTTGAATCCAGAGCTCAACAATTTCACTAATCTAGTTAGCCAGCTTGCTCTACGCATCTCTGTCTCCACCTCCCTGGACCTGGGATGACAGGAGAGCTGTGGTACCCACCCAGTGTTTGCATGGGTGCTAAGGATCCAGATTCTGGTCCCCACGTTTGCACAACAAGCACTTTATCCATCTGAACCAGCCCCAGCCCCTAGACCATTACTTTTCTTAGATGAGAAGCGAGTGCCAAAATACAATGAGCTTTATGTCTGCATTTGAGTGGAAAGAAGACTGCATGGATGGAGGTAAGGCCTGGGTCACTGGAAGTGCTCCGTGTGGGCGGGTGCCCTTCCCAAGGTGCTGGTGTTCCACAAGGCAGCTTACAGAATCTGCAGCAGCCTGCACCCTTACACACCTTTGTCAACGCCACTCTCTCTTTTCTATTCTAAATACAATGTGATTATCTCTTTCCTGGGCCCTTTCAACTCATATCACTTATTAACCTTTATCGGCCAGTCTCCCCTTTGTTGCATTTATTGAATGGGGGACTTCTCCCTCGTTGGAACCCTGCTGCCATGGATGCTCACTCTCTCTTCTCTCCTTACATTGTAGGAACTAGCCTCCTCCTAGAGTCCAGTCCCTCTTAGCAGCTCAAGCACCTACCCTGATGTCCAGCACACAATTGTTTCCCATCTGCTCAGACTGGTGAATACGCAAAATGGCACAATATGGAGGCTTTCTTTCTTGGCCTTACTTTGGGGGCAGGTGTATGGGGCACAGGGTTTCTCTGTGTAGCCCTGGCTGTCCTGGAACTTGCTCTGTAGACCTGGCTGGTCTCGAACTCAGAGATCCTCTTGCCTCTGCCTCCACACTCTGGGATTAAAGCTATATGCCATCACCATCCAACTCAACCATCCAAGTTGAGCCAGTGGGGGAGGGGGGAGGCAGAGAGAAGAGAAGAGAAGAGTTGAGTTTGCTTGAGGAGTTCCCCCAGAATGAATGGCAATATAACAGAGCCAGCCAGTGATTTGTTTCCTCTGAGCAAGCATTGCTGGTGCTGGGTTTAATTTAGGCTCGGCTCTTCATGCTTTAAAAGGACTTTCCCACGACAGACTCAAGACCTGAAGTCCTGCGCAGTCAGCACCACTACTGAGAGATAAGTGGTGAGAGCTGCAGCCAACTGTGCCGGCCCCTGACCTCCTCCTGCTTCTACGTCAGGGTTGGAGATGTTTGCAGCCCTGAACTTTAGCGTTTCGTTCCCAGCTCAGCAGATAAGGCATGGCCATGTGGAGTGCAGTCTCTGGCCTTTTGTGGGCTCACACCTGTGATTGTATGGGCCTGGTTTGGGTGTACATGGCTATGATTGTATTATGACAACAATGAGTCTGTAAGAGCACACATTTGAGTTTTTCATTGAGTGTGCACAATGGTCACTGAGTGTGTATGCCTCTGGGCACAGTTTTATAAGGGGAGTATTTGAATTGGGCACAGGTGTGTCCATCTTTAATATGTGCTTGAATACAGGGGGCATTCTCATGGATGCTTCTGTCTCACTGGGTACCTCTGCTGAATGTATGACCACCCAAAGAAAAAGCCCTGTTTGGTTCCCTAGAACAATGGTTCCCCCTTGTCCCCAAACCCTAATTTTGCTACCACATGAAACAGATTCCAGCAGCTTGTTAGCTCTTTTCTTCTTCTTCTTCTTCTTCTTCTTCTTCTTCTTCTTCTTCTTCTTCTTCTTCTTCTTCTTCTTCCTGAGAGAAGGTGAGGGTAGCCTATCCAGACCTAGCTAGGATTTTCCCCCTTCTTAATAAATAGCATTTCATCTTGATACTGCGAGGTATCAGTGGGGCTCTGGGAGCCACAAGACCCCTTTGCCTTCAGTGCCGATGACATCATTTGGAAATTGTAATAGGTCTAGCTAGCAAGGAAAAGAGAAGATGACTGAAGAATGAGCGATGCCTCCCACTGCCCCACATCTCAGGACAGGGTTGACATTCTTGGCCTGGCTTGCATTCTCTTCCTTTGTAGCTCCCTGCTGTCCACCCAGGACCACCCATTTGGTCCAGCACATAGGCTGCTACTATAAGCAAGGACACCCTTGATGCTCTGGGAAGTCTAGTCCTCTCAGAATTTTGTTTTGGTTTGTTTTTCTTTTGGTGTGTTTGGTTTGGTTTGGTTTGGTTTTGGTTTTCAAGACATTTCCTTCTCTCTGTCCTTGTGTGTTTGGTTTGATTCTGTTTGTTCTGTCTTGGGGTGCTGGTGGCTTGAGCCCAGACTTTTCAAGCCCTAGGCTAACTGCCCATCCCTGTGCTACAACCCCACTTGACTACCAGAGCAACCAAACTCCAGGGAGCGGAAGCTAGTGTTGACAACTTCCTTTAAGTATCCCGCCTTCTGCCTCCATCTCCCTAATTCTCCACACATTCCCAAATCACTGTCCATAGAGGAAGAAGAGAAAGCCTCTTGGCTCAGACGTGAGAGAACTAACTGGCTCTCCTTCCCAGCTTTCCGTCACCCCATTCCGTCACCCGCACAGGTCCCCTCTGTAAATCTGAACAGCGCTGTTTATAAAAGGAACACACTTCCCCCACTGCCTTCTGCCGCTAATAGCTTGCAGCACAGCCCGTGAAGCGATGTTTCACAGAGCCAGTGGGGACAGGCTTGAGTGGAAGAAAGGTGGTATGTGACCCTTGTTAGTGCCATCTCCCCTTTTCCTTGAAGTCCATGGTTGGGAAGGCGGAGGTTAAATGGACTGTCATCCTAGAACTGGGAAAGTTTATCTGTCTGTGGAAAGGTGTGTCATGGTATGGCAGAGCTCTTCAAATACGTCCCCTTGATGACTTCTAGACATCTTTCCCTTCTCCGTCAAAGGGCAAAGCCATCCTTCCCAAAAGTGACTACCAAGACAAGCGGGCCTCCTTTGGAAGAACAAAGTAAAACTCCCAACCCGCTCTATGCAGCTCCGGGATCTCCTACCCAGAGGCAGGGGCTGGGTCCAGTCACCTCATTATCAGGATGCTAATAAGACTACAAGTGGGTGCCTGGGAAACCGGAGGTCTAGGTGGCAGTGCCCGGATCAGAAAGGTCTTCCTGTAAGGATTCGGGCTATATGACCCAAGGGAATCCCCCTTCCTTCCACTTTCTATTTCCGGAAGAGAAGGGCGCTCCCTCCCAACTAGAAAACAGGATGCCCTCTCTCCTCTTGAGGGGGGTGAAAAGTGGCATTTTCTCCCTACCCAGGGCTTCTTTGAAAACAGGAAGCATGTCTCTCTCCCTCTGCCCCAGCATCTCCTGCTGGCAATCTGGATGTCCGGTGTCATTGTTAAGACTTTTTGTTCCCAGGAAGACTCACCCTGCCTTAATGGGAGGAGGCACCTTTATTATTTTGCTCTCTGCCCCTCCAACCTCAGCCCACTATCTAACACAGGCTCTGTGGAGAAGAAGGGAGGGAAGGAGGGAGGGACGGAGATACAGTCTAATAGGAGAGGTATAGCCAGGCAGCTTCCTTCTGTGATTACAGCCCTTGTCCTCATCACAGGTTTGACCCTTTGAGCCTTTCCTCTGTGGAAGAGGGAGACACTGGCCACCAGGCTCAAAGAGTATGGTTGATCTGCCTCTCTTCTGCTCTCTCCTCTTCCCACAAGCCAAGTCATAGCTGGACCCGTGTTGAAACATTTCTCTGTAGGAGGCAGGCACCCCTCTTTGCACTCTTTTCCCACAGTGCTTTGCTTCTCTCCTGCCTTGGAGGAGACATTGCTTATTGGGCAGAGACCTGTCTGGGCTTTATTATGGTTGTAACTTTCCCAGAGGAGCTTCTCTGATCGTCATTGGGTTTGTCTTCCCACTCAGGAACTGAAGGACCTGCTCGTTTTTATTTTATTATTTATATGTATATTACATGTACATGTGTTTATGTGTATATATGTATACATATATACATGCACATATATAATGTATATGCGTATCTATGCATGGAGGCCAGACCTGGGTGTTGGGTCTGGAGTTGAAATTACTTGAAGCCATGAACTAACTGGTGTGGGTGCTGGGAACTGAACTCAGGCCCTTTGGAAGAGGAGCAAGAACCTTTAACCACTGAGCTACCTCACCAGCCCCAGAAGGCCAACTCTTGGTCCCTTCTTCCACTGATGAGCAGGACCTACAAAAAAAGGACCAGCGCTGAGGTGTAGCTTAGCACTAGGCTTCCGACTTAGCATGCTCACGAGTCCCTGGGTTCCATCCCCAGCATGCAAAATTAAATCAAATTAAAAATAAAACCTATGACACTAGTAGAAAATCCTGGCAACCCATTTCCCCTCTCGTAGAAAGCCCATGTCCCAGCCCAGCCCTTGGACATGTCCATTTGTTTCCTAAGATGGAAAGCCTTTCCTCTGCCTCTCCTTCACGTGGACGTGTGTAGAGTCAGCTTTGCCGTGTGCTGCGGGACACAAAATGTCTTCTGTTAGGCCATCTTTGCAGCTTTGGTTCATCGCCCTGACTCCAGGGAGACAGTGGTCCATTGTTGTCCGCTATTGGTCAGAGTGGAAGGTGTTGCTGGCACAGTCTGGCTGGGAATGAGGACAAAGACATGCTGGCACAAGAGCCGGCGCCTCCTCGTCCTGTGTACCTGCTAGGAATCAGCCTTTGCATGCGACTGTGAACACGCCTGGCTTTCCTGCCAGGCCTCAGTATATATAACTCTATGAGGTGTTGGTATTGAGTTTGATCTTTAATACCTGTTTTAGAGGCAGATATGATAACGTGTAATCTCAGATACCGATGAGACCTCATCAGGAAGATTATAATCTCAAACCCTGCCTACGCTACAAACCTTGGCCACTTAGTGAGACCTGTAAAACTAAAGAGTAAACTGAGAGCTGAGGATAGCCCACTGGTAGAAGGCTAACCCAGCATGTGTAAGTCCCCAGCACTCTTTAAAAAAAAAAAGAGGAGAAGGGAAAACTATTTAAAGAACTGTCATTTTTTCCCTTTTTAATTCTTAGTCTCAAGTATCCCAGACTGGCATGGCACATGGTGTGTTACCAAGACTATTCTAAGCTTCTGACCTCCCGCCTTCAGCTCCAGGTTGCTAGGAGCACAGGTGTATGCTGCCATGTCTGGTTTCTGTAATGTTAGCGGAAACCCAGGCCTCTGTGAATGCTGTATCTCCAGCCCCCGAGCTGTTCTTCGTAAGCCACTTCAGTCCCAAGCCCCTGGACTACCTGATACAGAAGGAGAGAGAGCAGACACAAAAGCACTGTTCAGAAGCCACACGCGTGCTTGTCAAAACCCTACAAGCGCATAAGATACAGAGGAGCGAGACACCTACGGGCAGGAGCAGATGTCCACTCAGTCTTGTCCGCTTCCAAGAACTTCTTTGTTTACTTTTGCTTTTGAGGCAGAGGCTCACTATGTAATCCAGGCTAGCCTACAACTTAGGATCTTCTTGCTTTACCTTCCCAAGCGCAAGAATCACAAGCCACCGCTCCCATGTACTCCCAGGAACCCGGAAGCAGAATGGGGACACTATGACTGGCTGGCAGCAGCCACTTCTCTGTGGCTGGGAGCCCATCTGAGGGTTAACGGATATGCTTGGTGGAGTGAGACCTTGGGTTCACTCCCCAGCATCCAAAAAAATAAAAAAATGTACATATGTACTATACACACCTACCTCTAACATGTGTGGTCTTAGGTAAGGTACAAGGCCATAGTCACACAAGCCTCCCAGGTGTCTCCCTGTTGTGCCATGTAAACAAACACATGTACAAGCGCCCAGCCTCGATGTCCATCGGGGTCACAGCTTCTGCTCACTCTCGGGGACAAAACTTCCTGCCATCAGAAGGTCTGCCCATCAAGTGGCTACTGCCTCCACTCACCACAGATTGCTGTTCTTCCAGACATAGAATCCACCCACATCCTTGGAGCCTCTAACAGGCAGCCAGCCACCTGGGGGTCCACCCTCAGCATCTTAGGGTTCCACACTCACTGTTTCCAAGGGCATAAAGCAAAGGTCATGGGGGACTGGGCCTGAGCAAGGCTGACTCTGGGCAATGTATGTGTCTACTCAGAGTTGGATGACCTCTGCAGAACAGGCAACGCTAATTCCCCAGGGCCCAGTCATTAGGATGGCTTCCCAGAGCATCAGGCCATGGGCTTGCAACCCCCAGCTGGCCACCAAAAATGATAGTGAGGGTGGAAACAGGCATATTGTCTGGGGAGAGAAATGTAGCAATGGCTTCCAAGATTACAAATATGTATGCCTCATTTATATATAACAATTCTGTTCATAGAGGAAAAATACACTTACACAGGTATGAAAGGACTGGGGTGCTAACTACACACTGCAACATCATCTATTAATAAAGACAGGAAGAGCCGGTCAGTGGTGGCGTACGCCTTTAATACCAGCACTCGGGAAACAGAGGCAGGTGGATTCCTGTGAGTTCAAGGCCAGCCTGGTCTACAAAGCAAGTCCAGGACAGCCAAGGCTAACACAGAGAAACCCTGTCTCCAAAAACCAAAAATAAAGACAGGACGTAACTGGGTGTGGTGGCAAAACAAGGTTGGCCTCGAACTCACAGAGATCCACCTGCCTCTGCCTCCTTGAATGCTGGCACACTTTCTATATTTTGGTGGTTGAATAATGTGAATACAATATCTGTTTAAAACTTAAAAATACAATTATAAAATAATCTCAAAAACCAAAATGGCAAAATAATGGGAGCAGCCTAAGGCATGAGATGGGGAGAAAATGCTGAAGAAGAGGAGTAGAAAGAGGAAGAGGAAGAGGAAGAGGAGGAGGAAGTGGCAGCAGCAGTGGCGGCAGCAGCATACTTATACATGGCAATGCTGGCTCACAGGCCTTTGAGAACGGGGGTCTGGTACATCTACTCTCACAATACTTGGTTTGTCTAGTAACACAATGGTTATTAGACTAATAGTTTGCCACATACAAGGATGCTTTTATGAGTGGGGACTCTTGGCCTTTTTCAAGAACATACACATTTTTTGCACATTTTCTTCAAATAGTAAGCTCGGCTATTCACTAAAGCAGTGATAGGTATGTCTTGGGACAGTTTTTTCCTCTCTTTCCCCAACCTGCTCTTATGTCCTGGGGGGAAAAAAACTTGTCAAACGGCATGTATTTGCTTTAGAGATTGCTTGTGGGGAATCTTATGACACCCCTTTGTGATAACTGGCAGCCCTCTGAGGTGTTGCAAAACAGGACTTGGGTGCAATCGCCCTGATGATCAGGGAGAAGCCACAGCCAAATGTAGCCTGCACCACCCTGGCATGCCTGGAAAGGGGCAGGGGCAGCCGAGGGGGAGAAAGGAAGGCCTCATGGCTTACTTCACAGAACAAGGAAAGCGTTTACTTGAGAGCCCCTGACAGCCCTGCTCATGGGTGAGTGAGCCGCTGGGTCTCTGGGAGCCCAGCTGCTCCTTTTTCCTCAAGGATAATTTTAGGTTCTCTCTTCCCCTTCCAACCTTTCTGACTCCCAGCCCCTGGTTCAGCCTCCCAGAGGGATTGCCTGGACCAGTGACTATACAGTGTGCTTTTGAAATAGAGAGCTGTTCAAAAGAACATGCCAGGGGGCCACCCTGGAGGCATTTTCCACTCTACTTTTGTTCTCTTTTGTCCCATTGTTTTAGGGGGGAGGAAATGAGGCGGCTCAAGGGCCAGTCTTGACAGGCGGCCTCAACTCTGGGACTGCGGGGCAGGCTTTAGTCCTGGGAATCACCGAACTCAGGTCCTTCTGCTTGCAAGGCAAGCACATCACTGATTTAGCCATCTCCCTAATCCCAGAGGCTCATTTCTAAATGTTTCATTCCCCACACCCAATTTGGAAGGAACTGTTTACTGGGACTGGATGGCCCTGGATGAGGAGAGAGAGGTCGGAGGCACCCATCTTTGGGTAAGTACTGTATAAGAAACTTCAGAGGCCCTAAAATTCCAAGCTCATCCTTCTACGCACTCCAGAAATGCAGCGTGAGGGCCTAGAGAGATGGCTTAGTAGGTAAGAGTATTTGCTTTGCAAGCGTGAGGAACTGAGTTCAAATCCCTAGCACCCAAGTGAAGAGTTGAGCATGGCTGCACATGCCCATAATAATAACCACAGCCCATAATAACCAAAGCAGAGGCAGGTATATCTCAAATGCTCCAGATTTCCCCCGTCCTAGCCAAGACAAGTGCTTTCCAGCTAAGTGAGAAACCTTGTCTCAAGGTAATAAGGTAGAAAATAATAGAGGGAGACACCTGATGCGCCCACACATTCACAAGCCACCAGCAAACTCCTCAATTCTGGTTTCTTACATATAAAATCTCAAAAAAGTTGATGGTGACCACAAAAAAATGATAATAACTTTATGGAGAATGTTAAGTTTCTCTACCTAGTAATGCTGCAACCCTTTAAGACGGCTCCTCGTGTTGTGTTGACCCTCAACCATAAAATTATTTTTGTTGCCACTTCATAACTGTAATTTTGCAACTGTTCTAAATTGTAATGTGAATCTCTGATATGCTATCACTGTGGGGGTTGCAAGCCACAGGTTGAGAACCACTGTGCTAAACAAACTTTAGCTTCAAACCTGGACCACCTCCTTTCCCTCCCTCTCCCGCCCCCTCTCTCTCCCTCCTCCCTCTTTTCTTTCCTTACTTACTTTTCTCTCTTTTTCTTTCTTTTTTCTTTTTTTTTTTTTTTTCTTTTTTCTTTTTTTTTTGAGACAGGGTTTCTCTGTGTAGCCTTGGCTGTCGTGGACTCACTTTGTAAACCAGGCTGGCCTCGAACTCACAGCGATCCGCCTGTTTCTTCCTCCCAAGTGGTAGGATTAAAGGCGAGTGCCACAATTCCCCTCCCCCCGCCCCCACGGCTTCTCTCTCTTTCAATGCTGGGCCTCAGACATGCTAAGTACACACTCTACCACTGAGATATTCCCCAGCCCCCATTCACCACTTTTTCTTTCTTTTGTTTTTCAAGACAGGGTTTCTCTTTGTAGCCTTGACTGTCCTGGACTCGATTTGTAGACCAGGCTGGCCTCGAACTCACAGGGATCCACCTGCCTCTGCCTCCTGAGTGCTGGGATTAAAGGCTTGCACCAGCACTCCAGACCACATTCTCCATTTTTTTTAAAAAAAAAGATATTTATTTATTTATTTATTGTTTTGCTTGCATGTGCACCTGCACACCAGAAGAGGGCACCAGATCTCACTATAGACTGTTGTGAACCACCATGTGGTTGCTAGGAATTGAACTCAGGACCTTTGGAAGAACAGGCAGTGCCCTTAACTTCTGAGCTATCTCTCCAGCCCCCCCCACTCTCCATTTTTTAATGTATTTTTTTATTACTTCAGAATTTGAAGGTTTTGTTGTTGTTGTTGTTTTCTAGAACTCTTCTAGGAGAAGTGTGTATGGATGGGGCAGTGCAGGAGAAAGATAGAGATCAGAAGCCCTTAGCAGCCCAAGCTACGTGATGCCATGCCAAATGAGGGTGACTCCTGAAACTGATGTCCCCAGTAACTGAAAAGAAGAAGAAGAACAAAACAAACAAACCAAAAAAGGACAGGATATCTTAAGGAGGGCATCCAAGTAGAAGAGGGGCCATGTTGGATATGTTGTTGTTGTTGTTATTGTTGTTGTTTGTCTCAGGAGGGTCACCTTCCTTCTTGGGTAAAGGGTAGGGTGGGAGGTCCTCCCTTTCTTTGTAGGCTTGCTACAGGCTCTGCCAGGAAGGAGCTGCAGAGCTCCAGGAAACCGGTGCTAAGGGAGTGCCATGGCAGGACGTCCCTCTCCACCGTCCAATTCCCACCAGAGGCCTCTCCCATGACTATTGGACGCTGTGCCTTTAAAAGCAGCCACTCCTCCTAGCATCTAGGGTGTGGGGGTGAGATGGAGGGAAGCTGACAGACTTACCCCAGCAACCAAGGAAGATGGCCCAGGTTGGAGAAGTCGCTCCCACGTCCTACTGTCCCCTTCCCTGAGCCAGGGGGTCTGGGGGAACCTTCCTACCCCAAAGCGCGACACGAGATGGCTCCGTGGCCTCACAAGAACGGCTCTCTGGCTTTGTGGTCAGATGTTCCCACATTGGACCCCAGTGCAGGCAACACGAGTGGGTTGCCAGGGGTGCCATGGGCAGCGGCATTGGCTGGGGCGTTGCTGGCGCTGGCCACAGTGGGAGGCAACCTGCTGGTAATCGTAGCCATTGCCCGCACGCCGAGACTCCAGATCATAACCAACGTGTTCGTGACTTCGCTGGCCACAGCTGACTTGGTAGTGGGACTTCTCGTAATGCCACCAGGAGCCACATTAGCGCTGACTGGCCATTGGCCCTTAGGCGCAACTGGTTGCGAGCTGTGGACGTCAGTGGACGTGCTCTGTGTAACCGCTAGCATCGAGACCCTGTGCGCCCTGGCTGTGGACCGCTACCTGGCTGTCACCAACCCTCTGCGTTATAGCACTCTGGTTACCAAGCGCCGCGCCCGGGTGGCGGTAGTCCTGGTGTGGATCGTGTCTGCTGCCGTGTCATTTGCGCCCATCATGAGCCAGTGGTGGCGTGAAGGAGCGGACGCCGAGGCACAGGAATGCCACTCCAATCCGAGCTGCTGCTCCTTTGCCTCCAACATGCCCTACGCGCTGCTCTCCTCTTCTGTCTCCTTCTACCTTCCGCTCCTTGTGATGCTCTTCGTCTACGCGCGAGTGTTCGTCGTGGCTAGGCGCCAACGGCGTTTGCTGCGCCGGGAGCTGGGCCGCTTCCCGCCTGAGGAGTCTCCACAGTCTCCGTCGCGCTCTCCGTCCCCTGTCACAGGCGGGACACTCGCGGCTGCCGACGGAGAGCCCTCCTGTAGCCGACGGCCGGCGCGCCTCCTGCCGCTCCGGGAACACCGCGCCCTGCGCACCTTAGGTCTCATTATGGGCATCTTCTGTCTATGCTGGCTGCCCTTCTTTCTGGCTAACGTGCTGCGCGCTCTCACGGGGCCGTCTATAGTTCCTAACGGAGTTTTCATCGCCCTGAACTGGCTGGGCTATGCCAACTCCGCTTTCAACCCGCTCATCTACTGCCGCAGCCCGGACTTTCGGGACGCCTTCCGCCGTCTTCTGTGCAGCTGCGGTGGCCGCGGGCGGGAGGAGCCACGCGCTGTCACCTTCCCAAGTAGCCCAGCCACCGCCGAGTCCAGGCAGAGCCCGCCGCTCAACAGGTAGAGGACACAGGCAGGGGACCGACCGGCAGAGGGAGAGTTCCGGGTAGGGAAGTTTTCTATCTCTACTTTTGAGTTCGGGCGTTGGGGAAGGATGGGTGTAGACAAGGCCTTAGCCTTGAGAGAACAGAAAGAAAGTAGGAACTAAAATGGGATCTAGGGTCCTTTCTTTTCTTGGGTCCGATCCCTAGGACCAGGTGAGCCCCACCTGCTCTGCCAGAAGGTTTCTGACGTCGCTGGTTGCCTCCAGTTTGGGTTTTCTAGTCCCATTCCTCCGATGCCCAGGTGCTAGTCATTTCAACACCTGGCCGGGACATCCATAGGCAGTAACGGACTTCCCAACCTCTCTCCTCTGCCTCAGTTCCGTTTTCTCTCGAAGGTTTGGTGGTTATGAAGGTGAGCATGAAGGACCCACGTGAAGGACTGTCAAGAGCCCGCAAGGAACCCGTGAGTTGGATTTTGAGCGGCATCCTCTCTCAGGGACAGGATTGGAGCAGTAGACTGGGGTTTGGGGAGGGGGGGCGGCGCCTATATTTTGGAAACTAAATATGCTTTTCGGGGATTCCCGGGTCATTCCTCCTTTCCTCCAGTGCTTGGCCCCACCCCCTTCCCCCTTGACTGGTTACCCACAAGAAACATTGTCTCCATTTTGCGGGACTTTTTTTTTTAGCCAGAAAGGTAAAAACCGACTCCTCTAATGCAGAATTTTTGTAAAGCCCCTGATTTCTGCAGAGTTGAGTTCCCCAATCCGCAACTCTCCAGAGACTACTGACTAGATCAAGATTACAAAATGGGTTGCCCCATCCTTTCCCTTTCTAAGGGAAGGTGTCTAAGACCCTCCTTGAACGTCACTACTACCTCACCAGCTGGGATGTCAGGCCACCTGTGCTGGACTGCCCAGGGAGCAGCCCTATGGCCTTGGAGGGGTCCCCATTACCCTGCTGTGTATATGCTGTGTGGTTAGGGCAAAGAAAGCGCCCCTACTACCTCCCTGCCTACCGCATGGACAGCTTGTGATTCTCCAGGCTCTGTGACTCTGGTTAGTTTTCCGGCAGGAAGCCAGGAAAAAACAACGAAGTTTGAGGGTTTGTTCCAGGCTCCTCACTATGGCTCTCTAGGCCATCTCTCACGTCAGGCACAAAACAGCTCTGATCTACCTCACAGTCCAGACTTCAAAGTGTTGGGGGAGTTCCGGTGTCCATAAGAAGGTGAACCCTTGAAATGGGTCCCCTTATTCATTTAAAATCTAATAAATATTGTGGAATGTGGTTTGTCCCTTGCTTTTTTTTCCCCCCTCTCGGTTTGTTTTCTTTTCATAATCCACTTGCTACCTTCCCTGCTCAGAGCTGCCTTCTGACAGAGGCAGAAAATTTGGGTAATCCTTGCTCCTTTCTTTGTTAATCCTCATCAGACAAAATCAAACTCTGTCTGGGTAAATGAGACTGTCAGGTCTTTGGTTCTCCTTCCTCTCTGCTCTTTCTGAAACTTCTGGGATCCACTTGCAAGGAGGAGCGTAGCCATGCATTTTTCATCTGACTCTGTCCAGGGTTAAGAATCTCTCATACCACACACTAGTGTGGATTGATAAGGTCTCTTTGACATCAGCAAATACTTTGGTTCTGTGCTTTGTGTGCCTGTGTGTCTAGAGGTATGGGGTACTGGTTTGGGATGTCTTATGTTATATTAATAGATGTGTACATATAACACGCACACATACACACACACACACACACACACACACACACACACACGTTTCTGTGCCTTCTATCTTCCCACTTCCTTTTTGGGTTGCAGAAATCCTGCTGTTTTCTAGAAGCTAAGCCAGAGTCACAGCTGTCTGTTGATACTATTTTTCCCCTCAATTCAGCTTTTACAATTCTTATCTGACACGTTTCTCATCAGGGGAAAATATTCTAAGGAAGTGACTCTAATAGTGTGCAAGCTCTTCTTTAACTCCACAAGCAAAGCCCATGGTTTCCAGGAAATGTCTAGCATGCCTGTGGCATTGCCTGCAGTGCGTCAACTGTGTTTGAGGGTCCAAGAGATACCAAGCCTCACACTGCCCACAGGACAAGCGACATTCATTTCCACATATGGCTGTTCCCTGTGAACTGGACCTAGTCTATGCAGCTCCCTTTTCTCCTGAAGCTCGGGTTTTATTTCTCGGGATGTTTGCATACCAAAGATGACTTTCTCCTTTTTTTTTTTTTTAACACAATGCATTGTTTGATCTCTGGTGTCTGAAGGTAGAAGGTTTCTTGGCAGAGAGTCTGTTTTTGAACGATAGCCCTTAGCAAGGAAGGAAATCTTGATTGAGCTTGGGGATCAGGGGGTGTCTTCTCCCCGCCTCTGGATATCTTCCCAACATCTCTGAGGAAAGTTGCCCAGGCAAGGGAGAGGATGATTTTTGGAGGAGGGACCTTTGGTTTATAGGATTGTCCCTGAAGGGTATCCAGGAGATCATACTGCTTGGGCCTTGCTGGACACATACCCATGTGCCAACTGTCAGCTTCCTTTGGAGTGTTTAGACTTGATTTGGACTGTGGATTCCATCTGCAGATTGTCACCGGCGGATTTGACAGCGGGAGAGACAGCCTTCCTAGTGTCTTGTCCAGCCAGGTGTCAAGCTGAAGGAGATTTACATCCTCGAACGAGAGGCAAACTGCTTTTGCCAGCACCAAGCCTGAGCCCTTGAGCTGGCGAAGACAAACCACCAAGCTATGAAGCTAAACATGTGAAGACTTCCAGACCACTGAGAACTAGAGAGTTCTAGAAGCCCTGTCCTCCAAGAGCTGGGAGTAAGAGATGACAGAGTGGGGCAGAAATGACAGAGAAAAGCTGGTTGATTTGGACAGGTGACCTCATGGTGAAACTGCAAAGAAGGATGCTGGGAATAAACTTTTCTCGAACTTTCTGTGGTAGACTCTTCTAGCTGGCAATGGGTAAGTGTAGGCTGTGGCCTCATAGGCAGTTACTAGACAAATCCCATGCTGACTTCATTGCTCAATGAATGTAAAGACAGATCCTCACCCTCACCTACCCACCCTAGTGCCTCCATCCTCTCTCAACCCCTCCCGACCAAAGGGATGGAATTGTCTTTTTTTGTTTGTTTGTTTGTTTTGTTTTTTGGTTTGGATTTTCAAGACAGGGTCTCTCTGTCTTGTAGACACTCACTTTGTCTACTCATTTTGTAGACCAGGCTGGCCTCGAATTCACAGCGATCCACCTGCCTCTGCCTCCAGAGTGCTGGGATTAGAGGCGTGGCGGGGGGGGGGGGTTGTTTGTTTGGTTTGGTTTGGTTTGTTCTGAGGGTCTAGCTCTGTAGCCCACCAGACTGTTCTGGAACCCATCTTTTTCCTATCTCAACCACCTTAGTCCAGGGACTAGAGGTGTGCACCACCATGCCCTGTTAGGATAGCATCCCAAGCCTTTTATTAAACCTTAGCCTTGGTGCAACACGAGAAATGTTAGGCGCCACCTGGTGGCAATATGCGATACAACAATAGTGAAGTGTTGGACTGACTAGTTAACGGTTTTCACAGCTGAACAATTCCATATAAATAACTTAGGCCAACTAGGTGACACACACCTGTAATCTCAGTACTTCAAAGGGACTTAAATTCTAGGCCAGTCTTGGTTGCACAGCAAGATATCATCTCAAAAAGAAATAATGTAGCTCAACCCTTTGATAAGGGATAAAGAAGCTGAGTTCTAGTACTGGGGCTGTGCTCTTTTACTAGAGTGCTTTCCTAGCTTGCATGACATCCCAGGTTTGACTCCCAGCACCACAAAAAAATGTAAATGGTGCTGCACATCTGTAATTCCAGGACTGTAGAGGTGGAGGCAGAGGACCAGGAGAACAGAGGAAAAAGAAACACTAGACACCCAAACGTATGTGGTACAAACTGAAGGTCTTAAAGCCAAGGAGAACTTTATTTTTTCTGTCTCTTTCACATGCTGTCTGTCTGTCTGTCTGTCTGTCTGTCTGTCTGTCTGTCTCTGTCTCACTTGCTGTCATTCTTTGGGCCAACCCTAGTATTCTATTTAAAGTGAAGTTCAGTTTTTTTCATTACAGATTACATCATGATTTTTCTTATCTTTTACAATCAATAGAGCATTCAAAAATCAATAAAGCAAGAGAATAGTCTAACAAGGAAATACAAACAGCTCTGTATAACCTACAATAAAGTATACAGTAAAAATATCAATCAATTTCCAAGCAATGGTCAGCATAACCTGATTATCGTTTCTTAAACAACACTCAGGAAAGCTTAATCATAAATTTGCTGGGCTAACGCCATTGTATTTACAAGAGTGTCATAGCAACATAGCTTGAGCTAAATGTTCTCTAATAAAGTAAAAATTTGACTTACTCCCAGTCCCAAACCAACAGGTGTGCTATCTAAGCCTAAGCTAACTGCCAAGGGGTCCTTTATTGTGAAGTGTCAAGCCAGGCAGTGGTGGTGCACGCCTTTAATCCCAGCACTCGGGAGGCAGAGGCAGGCGGATCGCAGTGAGTTTGAGCCAGCCTGGTCTACAAAGCAAGTCCAGGACAGCCAAGGCTAATTAACACACAGAGACTCTGTCTCAAAAAACCAAAAAAATAACAAATAAATAAAAATTGAATTAAATTAAATTAAATTTAAAAAAGAATATTGTGAAGTGTTTGTAAAGCATGACATTCCAAGTCCACCTTCTATTGCTCTCAAAGTGATTCTGAAGAAATGTTTCTACAGGTAACAGTATCTAGCCAGGTACTGTTATGTCAAGGTCTTAACTTTCTTTTATGCAGTTTCTGCTTAGGTGCTCACAGTCAGAGCAAAACAAAAAACAAAACAAAACAAAACTCTATCATTGTCTCAAGCCTTTGGCCAGATGCCTTCTTTCAACATTCTCTGTGGGAAAAAGTTTTCCCTGTGTGAATTTCATTAGGACTGAGAAATAAAGAGAAAAGACAGTTTTAGGAGAAAAGGCAGAGTTTTAGACAAAATTACACCTGGACCATGCCTCAACAGCTGTTCTGGATGTCTGAAGATCACACTGGACAGTCGGAGGTCTCTGGAACTTTGTCAAGCAAAGCCTCTACGATTTGTCCTCATGTCTGTGACAGGCTGCTCTTCCAAAGCTCCTGAGTTCAATTCCCAGCAACCACATGGTGGCTCACAACCATTTATGATGAGATCTGTGCCTCTTCTGGTGTACAGGCCAAATATTGTACACATAATAAGTAAATAAATCTTTTTAAAAAGAGGTTTAGACTTTGAACAAAACAAGTGGATTATATTAACATATAAGATATTGTTTATGAGCTAGAGGGGATGGGGACACCAGGAAAACAAGAGCCTCTCAATCAACTGACCAAGGCCCATATGAACTCCAAGAGACTGAAGCAGCAAGCACAGGGCCTGCAAGGGTCCGTACCAGATCCTCTGTGTACATATTGTAGCTTTCAGCTTAGTATTTTTATGGGACTCCTGAGTGTGTGTACAAGTAGGTCTCTGATTCTTTTGTCTGTTCTTGGGGCTCGTTTCCTTCTGTTGGGTTGCCTTCTCTAGCCTCGATGTGGTTTTTGTTTTATCTTATTATATTTTATTTTGTCCTGTTTGGTTGTTTTCCCTTAGAAGCCTTTTCTTTTCTGATGAGAGACAGAAAAGAAAGTGGATCCAGAGGGAAGAGGAGGTGAGGAGGAACTGAAAGGAGTATAGGGAAGACAAACCACAATCAGGATTTACTGTATGAAAAAAGAACCTACTTTAAATAAAAGGAAAAAATTAAAAGAGGTATAGAAGTTGAAAAAATAAGTGGGTTCCGTTGGCATATAAGGTATTGTTTAAATTAAGTAAATATTTTCAATACCATGGCTGTCTACCGACACCCTTCCCCCCAAGCTTGGCCTGATGCCCAGTATTTTTATGGAGGACATCTGACAGTTTCATCCATCAGCCACTGCCTTAGCTCAGGCTTTGCTTACCTCTTAACTCAACCCAGTCTCCACTTGCCCTTCTTGCTGAATTCTGGTTCCTCTCCAGTGCTACCACAAGCCCCAGGAGAAGCAGCAGAGAAACCGTGGGAGAACCCAACATGTGATGGCTGCTAGTAGGCAAAGGGTGGTGCCTATAGGGCCTTCAGGAGGATGGACCCTCGTCAGCCATGCTCATGATACAGTTGCCAACATAACTGCCAGTGCCTGCAGCAATGAGAAAATACTGAACTCAGATGACATCCTGAGGAACATATCAACGAGAGGGACAGGAGTGAATGACCATGACAGTGTCCTTCCCAAGCTCATGCAAGAGCAATGCGCAAGGACGTGCCACACACAACTAGAGAAAAACAGGGACCAACAGCCCTGAGCACAGCCCTATTAGAACAGCTTGTTCTACATAACATACCCATATTTGTATTCTGCCTGGCCAGAGGTGGTACTTAGGGCTCTGTGGGGGTTTGAATGAGAATGGATTCCCATAGGCTCTTAAGTTTGAGTGCCACCTCTAGTTGGTGAAACTGTTTGAGGAGGATGAAGAGGTGTGGCATCGTTAGAGGAAATGTTTCACTGGAGGCGGGCTTTGAGGTTTCGGGAGCTCTTGTCACTCAGTTAGCTCTCTCCATCTGCCATGGGCTGGTGGATCAAGACGTGAGCTCTCAGCTGTTCCTGCCGCTATCACGGACTCTAACCCTCTGAAGCCATAAGCCCAGTTAAGTGCTTGCTTTTATAAGTTGCCTTGGTCATGGTGTTTTGTCATAGCAATGGAAAAGAAGATGGACTCCGAGGGCGCCATCTGCAATGACTAGCTAACCAAGTTCTACATGGAGTCTCTGACACAAGCCAGCTTCCTCTCTGTGAATAAGAACCGGGCATGGTGGCGCTCCCCTTTAATCCCAGCACTCAAGGAGGCAAAGGCAGGTGGATCTCTATGAATTCAAGGCCAGCCTGGTCTACAAATCGAGTCTAGGACCACCACGCCCAGCCCTCAAGAAGGTATTTTTAAATCGCCTTGACTTACAACTTCCTTTTTTCTGTTACTATAAAACTTCATGAACCATTTCTACGTGGGGCTGTGGAACCTGGGCTGTTGTAGTGTGAAGCCCGCACCACTGAGGTACCGAGTCAAGGGCCAGGGACTGCGGATTTAACTCATACACACACACACACACACACACACACACACACACACACACACACACACAATAACACAGCGGGTCCTTCGTGCTAAGAGAGCAGCAGTTGCTGCAGCAGCCATGGCAGCGGTTTATTCTTCTCCCTTCCAGAGTTCCAAAGGGCCTTCTTATAGGCAGTAAAACAGGAATCCTCCTCCCAGGTGAGATCCCTCAAGAGGTGATTGCACACAGGAGGGCAAGTCTCGAGGAAGGGAGGGGCGCGCGTTCTCAGAGCAGTAAACACGACTAGCTAACCAAGATAAACACAGACATGGAAGCTGCTAGAAACAGGACATGAAACAGCAAGACAGGCAGGCAGCCCAGTCGGGCCTGGCTCGTACAATCTAGTTTCATGTTTTCCAGGCCTTGGTCACTCATATTTGGCTACAGAATAAATGATCTATCTTCAATTCCCTCTCAGGTAATATCCCATTTGTGCTGATCTACATTCTGCTAGGTGGCTGGTTACCTCTGTTCACATCCCATGCATCTGTCCTTTTCACACCTTGCCAGTGCCTCTCCCACCTCTGGCTCGTATCCCAGAATCCTCTCTGCCTGCCAGGTGTCCCGCCTTCTATTTCCTGCCTCAGCTATAGGCCATTAGTTTTTCTTTGATAGGCATGCTTCCATACAGAGAGATTCCTTCTACCATCAGTGGTAGAACACTCGCGTAGGCTGTGTAGAACCCTGAGTTCAGACTTCAGCACACACAGATCATTTTCAGGAGTTGAGGGTGGGTGATGTAGTCAATACTTGCTGAGTTCTTTCCCACTATCCCTCCGAGACTGTCTTTTGGGAAATCCTTAGCTGGGCAGTTTGGAAGGGACCAACAGACACTGCCCTCAGCACTAGGTTGCTGATTTAAACTGACAGAGTGTCCCAGAAGCACCAAGGGAGTTCGTCGGCTTCAGAGAAGGGAACTTCCTTCATCCCAAAGGGAAAAAAAAAACAGCAGACACTCTTTCCTCTTCGGAATAGTAAGGATGTGTTGCCTGGAAAGCAGCAGCATTGTGTGTGTGTGTGTGTGTGTGTGTGTGTGTGTGTGCGCGCGCGCGCGTGCGCGCATGCGCGCGCCAAATTTGCTGTCTCAAGTGTGACAGCTCACACCTTAATCCTACAGTTGGGAAGTAGAGGAAGGATTCCCACAAACTCAAGCCTGAGCTACTTGGTGAGTTTCAGGCTATTCTGGGATACAGAACAGCACCATGTCCACCCCCATAGATACATGCATGAAAGAGTTTTTAGTACACACAATGGAGTTGTATTCGGCCACAAAGAAAAACCAAATTCTGTCCTCTTCAGGGACAGAGTTTCTAAACTCTGAAAGACAAACGTTGCCATGCTCTCTTCCACATATGTAGTCTGGGTTGTAGGTTAAAATGTCTCAAAGGCAGGCTGGAGAGATGGCTTGGTGGTTAGGAGCACCAGTTACTCATCCAAAGGATCCTAGCTTGGTTTCCAGCACTTACACAGAAGCTCATAGCTATCTTTAACCCCAATTTTGGGCATCCGAGTCTCTGTTCTAGCCTTCTCATGCACCAAGCATGCATGTGAGGCACAGGCCAGTTATGATCAATGTTCATGTATGAAAAGTCATAATGTAACCCACTACTTTGTACAACTAACATACGGTAATAAAATGCTATGGTAGTCGTTTGCTATGTGTATTCTACTGTTGAGGGCCTTTCGAGGCAGGGTCTCGCTGCTCACAAGGCCCACCAGCCTCAGCTTTCCAAGTGCTGGAATCACTGTCACCCTGCCTGATCCTACTGTAAAAGCCAAGTTCCCCACTCTTTAATTTTAAACTTGGGGCCCAGAGAGAAGAGAGGTGCTGGTAGTTGTCTGGGAAGGCGAGAGTTCTCACAGTGCAGCCCTGGCTTCTCGGGTGTTCCCGTTCCTCTCCAAACACAGTCATGGCCACCTGAGCCTCACCCAGAGCTCTGAGGTCCACTGTTTCCAGGCACTATGGCCAAACTCTGAAGCAATCTGAGGAAGTAGCTTTTCTTCTGCCATTTCCTTCTTCTTTCTCCATTTATGCTTGAGGATCTCATGGTCTTGGGGTAGGGGAGAGGGGACTTAGCGAAAAGTTTTTGGGAAAAGTGCAAAGTCCTCGGAGTAACTTCTGGGGCCCTGAAGATCAGTTAAATGGAACTGCTAGCTCCAGCCCCCTACAATTTCAGCTCTGAAAATACCCTATTAGAAACATCATAGAGTTTTGGGTGACTGTTCAAGCAAATTATCTTTTTTTTTTCCATTTTGGAAACTGCTAACCTGCACTTCCTGTTTACTCAGGTAATTAATTTTATTCCTTCTTAAGTCTATGATGGGGTTGAGGACCAGACAGTTTAGTTTTACAACTAAGTTTAGTTATTTAGAGGTTAAGATGTTTTTAGGTCTAGATAGATGTTTTAAGTTGATAGGGATGAGATATGATAGATATTGATTTACATTCAGAATTTTAGACTCACCAAGATAGGAAAGATGTTTTCTTCAAGGTTGCCAAATACAAGTAGCCAAAACACTATGAATGTAACATTTATATAATTCCTGATTGTTTCGTGGTTCTTCTTGCTATACTAGTTTATTTATATATGTGTAATAATATAAATGTATATGTAAAAAATAATTTTAAGTGGAGAAAGAAAGGAAGAAAGAAAGAAAGAAAGAAAGAAAGAAAGACTGTCTTGCACCCGCCCTAGAACTGATGCATCTTCTTGTCTGCTCTCTGGCGCTCCCTTGTGTCTTGTTCCTAAACAGCTACCAAGAGACAGTCTTGTCTTTTGAACGCGGTTTTAAAGTTCAAAAAAGGTTTTTGCAGACGCTGTGCACGACCACCACAGCTCTCAAGACACCACTCTAAGCCTGGAATCGGTTCCCGCCTACAGCATGGCACTATTTGTAGTACAGATGCTGCACAGCCACAAATTTTCCCTTCTCCCACGTCATCCTCCCTCTCTCCTGGGGCTTCTTTCTCAGAGTTCAAGCCTCAGGAGGGCGGAAGGGGTCGCTCAGAGAGGACGGTGTGATGGATTGAGGAAGGTGGACTTTTCTAGCGTCCCTAAGACCTCAGCCAGGTATGGCAGCCCCGCGCCGCCTCTGCCTAGGTCTACCCAAGTCACCTGTGCCCCCAGCGGCGGCAGGCGCGAGTAAACCGCTGAGAACTGCAAAGCTCACAGCTGCTCCAGTCCGTAGGCGGCCCTAGCCAGGTGTGGTGCCCCGGCTGCAGTGGGGCGGACCCGCTGCAAGCAAGCGGTGCAAATGCTTGTGGCTCCACAGCCGAGTTCTCTAACAAGGGGACTCAGCCTGAGCTGGCTGTGGCTCAGCAGAGGTTTGCGGAGGGAGTGGAATGCGTGCCTCTCTCTCTGTGGTCTTTGTGTAACAGTAAGCAGGGACGGGGAAGGGAGGGAGGTTGGGGGCGAGCTGGAGAGATAGCTCAACAGTTAAAGGCCTGGCTCCTCTTCCAGAGGTCCTAGGTTCGATTCCCAGAATTCAATGGCAGCTCTCAAGTATTTACCTCCTCTTCTGGCTGCCCCCAGCACCAGGCACGAAAGTCACACAGATACATACGGGTAAAAACGTCCATGAACAACAATAACAACAACAAAATGAAAACAAAACCGCACAAAATCAGGTGTAGTGACGCAAGCCCTTTGTCCACAGCACTGGGGAGCCAGAGGCAGTAAACTCTCAAGAGTTTGGAGCCAACCTGGTGTACTTAGCCGCAGCGAGTTCTAAGCCAGCCTGGCCACATCCTGAGACTCGCTTTGTAGACCAGGATGGCCTCGAATCCATAGAGATCCGCCCGCCTTTGCCATCTGGAGTGCTGGGATTACAGGCATGCGCCACCACGCCAGGCTTGAGACCGGGGATTTCATCAAGACTTAGGGGACTGAAGAGTTCGTTGGTCAGGGTCCGAAAGAGTTTGTTCAAGGTTTATTCCAACAGTGGGGCCAGGCCACTTCACTTGTGATTCCTCCCAGATGAAGCCCAAATATTGGAGAACATAATTCCTCACATGGCTTTGGAAAATCCTATGTCCTGTGCAGGACCTGTTCATGTATCTTGAACTCTCTGACAGATAAGACAGCTCTTCATTGTAAATGGGGGTTCTTTCCAAATGTGTGGGCTCCTCTGCCAGCAGTGCACTTGTTTTTCTTTACAACTCTCATAACTCAACATTCTTCAGCATTTAGGTGAGGTGTTGTTGTTGTTATTGTTGTTGTTTGTTTTGTTGTTGTTGTTGTTGTTGTTGTTGTTGTTTTTATTCCATACAGGGTTTCTCTGGGTAGCCATGGCTGTCCTGGACTCTCTTTGTAGACTAGGTCTACAGCAATCACCTGCCTCTGCCTCCCTCAGTGCTAGGATTAAAGGCAGGGAGTTGGAAACCTACGTGCATAACTCAACATTTAAAAGGCAGAGCTGGGGACCTGGAGAAATGGCTCAGTAGTTAAGAACACGGGCTGCTCTTCCAGAGGACCCTGGTTCAAATCCCAATACTCACATGGCAGCCCATCACCTTCTGTAACTCCAGTTCCAGGGAACCTAATGCCCTCTTCTGGTCCCAATGGGTACTGCACACATGTAGAGCACTGACATACATGCAAGTGAGACATCAATATACATACAACTAAAAATAAAAAAAATTAAGGTGAAGGTGGAGCTGGCCGTGGTTGTAAACCCTAAGGCTCCTTTCCTTAAGGCTTGCTGTAATCCCTATCCAAAAACTGAAGCAGGAGAATGAAAGTTTAAGGCCAGCCTAGCTAACTTGTCCCTGGCTAACTTGAGGCCCCTGTCTCAAAATAGAATAAAAAGTGCAGTGCTAGAGATATAACTCATAAATTAACGGCTTTCCTGGGTCTGGTGCTGTGAGAAGAAAAGCAAACAAACACAAACGGTGGGGAAAAAAAATATTTCCTTCTTGCTTTTTCCATCAAACATCCATTTCTACTTTCCAGAGGCCCCTTAAGTATCCTTGAAGAGAATCTATACATACACACTCATGCGAATATATCTTTTCTACCCCTATGTATCCTTCAAGAAAATCCATACCTATATACGTATGCAAATATGTCTTCTCTTACCTCATGAATCCTTCAAGAGAATCCATACATATACATGTATGCAAACATATCTTTTCTCTCCCATCCCGAAATCTCTCCCTACTTTTCTCTGAATTCAGTATTTTCCTGCTTTTAACTTAATGTGTCTTTGTGGGTTTTTTTTTTCCCTACCTTGGTCCATTTAGGTCTATCTATAACAGCTAGCACAGGATTCCAGTACATAGCTATTTCCTATTCATATACCATGTCTCTGTCACTGGCATTTAGTTTTATGTTGGTGTTGCCAATAAAGATCTCCAAAACGTGTATCTTTATATTCATGCTCTGTGTTTGGGTTCTCCCCAGAGCTAGCTGGGGAGAAAAGCTAAAGCTGCCATGACTGCACGGCCAAAGGAACCACAGAAAACACAGCCAGTAAAAACTGCATCTGGAGTTGGACTCGCCCTGGGAACAGTTTCTTTCCCTCTCAGTCACCCCCTCAAGCTCATTTGAGATTTTTTTTTTTTAATATTTAATTTTATGTATATAAGTGTTTCGTCTGCTTCTCTGTATGTGCACTCTCGTGCATGCATAGTGCCCACCGAAGTCAAAATAAGATGTCAAATGGCCTAAAACTGGAGTTATGGGTGATTGTAGACCACCGCCTGAGTCCTCGGAATCAAACCTGGGTCCTCTGTAAGAGCGGCACGTGCTCTTAACTGCTGAGCCATTTCTCTAGTCCCATTACTTGCAGATTGTGTTGGTGAACCTCTTAAGAGTCTCACAGCTAAAATGTTAAGTGAACAGTATTATGCAGCATACATGTGTGCTGCTATTAAAGGCATACCCCACCTCCACCTGGCTGGGAGTTTGTTTTCTGTTGCTGTGATAAAGAATGGGACCAAGGTTGGTGGGATGGTACACGCCTTTAATCCCAGCAGTGAAAAGCAAATTCAATTTTCCCCACTTGCATCGCAGTATAGTTTGACCTCTTACCCGAACTCCTTTGCAAATGGAAGCAGAGCGTGTATCCCTGGGTTGGCACTGCTGGACACCTGTGCTGTGGGATGTTTGCTTCTGTTGGGGGAGCCCTACCCAGCTCACTGGCTGCCAGCCTCCTCCTGCTTTTCTAGAAACTGACTTGTTATTTCAGTTGGATGGCTTGGGGCTATAGAAGGCAGAGAATTAGGAAGGAAAGTGCCTGGGACTCCCATGTCCTTTTTCATTCTTCCCTGATGTCTATTTTCCCAGGGGACTCTCCTCCAGTACCATGGAATGTTCCTGTGACCCCCCCACCCCCGTCCCTAAACATGGGCACCATGGAGACTGGGAGTCCTGAGGTTCTGTTGCTCTGACAACCCATTGCCCATTAGTCTCTGCCAAGGTTCTGGGAGAAAGAGGCCTGCTCAACTATGTCCAGTCTTTCTGTGTTCAGGGATGTCCCCCAAGCCCAGAAGCTGGAAGGCAGCTTGCTGAAGATCTACAGGCAAGACGAATACCCTGGCAAGTTGTTCTTGGCCTACCGAGGTAGGAGCCAAGTCATTTTCTATGTGGGGCAGTGGCCCCAGTGGAGGGCTGAAGAATAAATAGCCCATCCCAGTGCACTGGGAAAGGTTTCAGTTTATTAGCAGAACTTCCCCAAGCAGAAAAGAACAGTGAAGGTCCCAAGTCATCCCATGCCGGGTGCCCTTTGCTGGGGACTTCTTGGAATAAGGGAGGAGCCAAAGTGTTCTTCCTGCCCTCACTTTTTATCTACTACTGCATCATCTCTTGCTCCTCCCAGTTCTCTCTGGGGTTTTGTGGGTTTGGTTGTTGTTGTTGTTGTTGTTGTTGTTGTTGTTGTTGTTGTTGTTTTTACCATCCCCTGTGAACCTGGCTGGCCTTGAACTCATAATTTAGCTGAAAATGGTCTTGAGCAGGTTCTGGTCTTGTCTCCACCTCCCAAGTACTGGAAGTGCCATCCTGCCTTGCTTCTCTCTCATTCTTTTGTTGTTTGTTTTGTTTTCTTAAGGTTTTTTTTTTAATTGTATGTGTGTGTATGAGAGAAAATGTGTGTGTGTGTGTGCATCTGTGCAAGTGTGCAAGGAGATACTCAGAGGCATTGGAGACCCCACTCACCCACCCACTGAGAGCTGGATTGACAGGTGGTTATGGACTGCTTCTGACATGAGTGCTGAGGACTGAACTTGAGTCCTCTTTCCGAGCAGTGTGTGCTCCTCCTAACCACTGAGCTGCCACTGCCCTTGCTCTTGAATCAAGAAATTAAGCCTTCTGAGGGGAATGTAGCTCGAGGGGTAGAGTGCTTCCACAGCACTCCTGAAGCCCTGCCCGCAGTCCCCAGCAAGTCAACGAGGTATGGCATATGCTGTAATCCGAGCACCTGAGGGGTGGATGATGTTCAAGGTCATCCTCAGCTCCTTGGCAAGTTCAAAGCCAGCCTGAGATGCTTGATACTAGAGGGGGGAGGGGCAAGAAAAGAGACAGAGATAGATGGAGACAGACACACAGAAAGAGAGAGACCAAGAGAGCCCTCCTAATATGGAATCAGGCCTTGCCACCATGAAAGCCACAGTGGACTTTAACTTCATCCAGGCCTAATTCACTTTGTATGTAAATTGCAACCTTTAAGATGAAAACAAGACAACCATTTGTTTTGTTGGTGGTTTTGTTTTTGTTTTTGTTTTTGTTTTTGTTTTTTTGTTTTTTTGTTTTTTTGGTTTTTTTTGGTTTTTCAAGACAGGGTTTCTCTGTGTAGCCTTGGCTGTCCTAGACTCGCTTTGTAGTCCAGGCTGGTCTCGAACTCACAGCGATCCGCCTGCCTCTGCCTCCCGAGTGCTGGGATTAAAGGTGGTTTTGTTTTTGAGACCATATCTTGCTTATAGCTCAGGATGACCTGAAACTCACCTGGGGCAATGCTTGCCTAAAAAATGATCCTCCTGCCTCCACCTCCTCAGTACTGGGGTGACAAGCACGAGCTACCATATCTGATTTAGCTGTGGGTTTTGGTGGTGGTGGTAGTGGTGGTAGTGGTGGTGGTGGTGGTAGTGGTGGTAGTGGTGGTGGTGTTTTGTTTTGAAACACAATCACTAACAGCATAGTTTTATGAAAAGAAGGAAAACAAGAGGGGATGGAGGGAAAAAAAGTAAGCTTTCATGGGCTACTTTCCAAAGCTCCAATGAACACAGGCAAGATTTGTGGTTTGCTAGCTGCTGCGGAGCCATGGAGCTGGCAGCCTCCGAGATCCTGAGGTCAGGTGTCCAGAGCTCCCTTTGAAGTTTCTCCACAGTCTGCATGAGCGATAACGGCCAGCCCTGGGTTTCTCTTGTGGTGCACAAGACCCGCCAGCAGATTGCACAGGACCCCTCTCTGAACTATGAGTATTTGCCCTTGTTGGGTATGGAATCATTCATCCAAGCCTCTTTGGAGCTTCTCTTTGGAAAGCACAGCCCAGCTATTGCAGAGAAAAGGGTAAGCCACAAAGAGGAGATGCGGGGCTGCTTGACCTTAATCCACAAGGGACTATGCAAGAGCAGCCTTTTTGACAGAGGCCATGCCCAAGACTCTGGAATTCCACAGCATTCAGGGACAAAGGATGGGATTCAAAGCAAAGTGTGCAGCACTCAGTCACTCAGTCACACCCGCTCACACCGCTGATTTGAAAACTGTAAATAGATCATTTCAATAGAAAGATGAAAAGAGCCAGACACGGTGGCGCACACCTGTAATCCCAGCACTCAGGAGGTAGAGACAGGAGAATCGCTGTGAGTTCGTGGCCAGCCTGGTCTACAAAGCAAGTCCAGGACAGCCAAAGCTACACAGAGAAATCCTGTCTCGAAAAACCAAAAAAAAAAAAAAAAAAAAAAAAAAAGGGAAAGAAAAAGGCTGGATTGCTCAGAATGTGTAAGGTCCTACACCCAGCATCAAAAATAAGACAAAAATCTACTTTAGGTTGTGCTAGTGTTACCACTGCCCCTTTCAAATGCTTCTTTCCCATACTGCTTGCTGGCAGGTAGGGGGTGTACAGACTGTTGGTGAGAGTGGGGCCTTCCAGCTCGGGGCCCAGTTCCTCAAGATGTGGCGTAAGAATTTGAAAGTCGTTTGTATCATCTCATGTCAAAAGGGTGAGTGTCACCCGGGAAATGGGCAGTGGAGTGGAAGACCCTGCATCCTGTCCCCAGTTCCGGCCCCATGTGTAACCTCCACTCTTACTGCCACTTAATGGTGCCTATGCCAAGCTACGTCCATCCTTTTCCTGTTGTTATCCTGACATCAGTCAGTAATCCTCCACCCCTCCCCCCCCAGCGCCCCTGCCCCCCCCCCCCCCCCCCCCGCTCTCTGGTATCTCTGCCTCCCTCTGTTTCTCCTTTCCACAGGAACCCCAGCTAGTGATGGGGGTTCTATGTTCCCACAGAGCACTATGGACTCATCTTCCAGGACATGGGTTTTACAGTTTACGAATACTCCATCTGGAACCCCAAGGATCTGTGCTCAGACCCCTGCTTGTTCTTTGAAGTGATAGAGGTAGATGGGCAGGGGTCCCCCAATTCAGAATCTCCCCCCCCCAGGCCTGGCCAACAGCCTATTCTTCCCAGTCACGAGAGACCTCTGCTGGGTTTGGATTTGCCAGGCTTTTCAGTGAGAGCAAACCAATGGGACTGTTTCTCCTCTAAACCACCCTCCCCCCCCTCAGCCCCCCAACCCTGAACCCCCCCCATCCCCCACCCTGGGTCACCTCTGCTGGTACCTTGATAAGACACTGACTTCCTGCAGCACATCCCAGATGGCAGTATCCTTGTGATTGGGAACATCATTGACTGCAGGTTCACACAAGAGCAGTCGGTGAAGCTAATGTCCACCATTAAGGTCAGCGTAGCTTCCTGCCACAAGTTCTCCGTCTTTCCCGTCTGCTTTCCGCCATCAGCCTCACACTTGTTGTGCCTTCTTTCTCTTGCAGAACAAGGAGATATTTCCCTTCTTTGACATTCCCTGTCAAGGGTTATCCACTGGGGACCTGGAAGAAGACACCAGACTCTTACAGCACTTTGTATCTCTAGGCTTTGAGTTCTTCTGCAGTCAGTCTCTATCCAAGAACTTTGGCATTTATGGTATGGTATGAGAGGAAAGACAAGCAAAACGGGGAACACCCATCACCCAAGTGATGTTACTTTTGTGTACATCAGAAGAGGGCATCAGATTCCACGACAGATGTTTGTGAGCCACCCTGTGGTTGCTGGGAATTGAACTCAGGACCTCTGGAAGAGCAGCCAGTGCTCTTAACTGCTGCACCATCTCTCCAGCCCGTGGTGTTGGTTTCTTTTTTTTTTTTTTAGTGAGTTTATAAAATAATGGGTTTCTTATAATGTGTCTCCCCCACCCTTCACACACACAGACACCACACACCAAACAATGTACTTCCTCACGTTTTGCCCCCTGCCTTCCCATACCTCTCGTCCAAAGGATAGATGTTTTGGTTTGGCTTGGGCTGTGTGTTTTTTAGTTTTTTGAGACTGTGTTTCTGTGTTATCTTGGCACAGGCTCGTTTTGCACACCAGGCTGGCCTCCAACTCACATTGATCTGCCTGCCTCTGCCTCCCAAGTGCTGCGATTAAAGGCGTGTGCCACCACGCCAGGGGGGATAAATGTTGTTGGTGTTTTTTTGTTTGTTTGTTTTTGTTTTTTGTTTTTATATCACATACCCCCTGGAAGAAGCCTAGGACTTCAGAGAAATCACAGTGGAGGCAGTGAACAGCAAAAAGCTAGGAGTTGACCTCTGATTAAACCTACTAGTTAAACTGAGGAGCTTCTGCCTCCTCAGCTGGAGGATGAGGAGGAGGTACTTAACAATCTTTCCAGCTCTTTCCTCCTTGAGCACTCTGGCATAGGCACCCGTGCTCTTCCTTCTGCCAGAGAGGCTTGGAAAACTTTTGGGGCCAAACACCACCCGGGCTGGTCTGAGCTGCCGCTCCTAGTTTAACTCTTTCTTGGCGGGAAGGGTGTAGGAGACTGAGGGCGAGGCTGTACTCTCCGTGCTGCAGATGAAGGAGTGGGGATCCTCGCCGTGGCAGCCCTCAGCAACCAGCACCTGCTGTGTGTCCTCTCCCAGATGATGAATTATGTCCAGGCCCTGTGGCACAGCCCTCCTTCCACGGGGGCTCGGGTAATCACCACCATCCTCTGCAACCCGGCTCTGTTCGGAGAGTGGTAAGAGGTGGGGGGGAGGGGGGAGAGTCCCAGCTGACGTGACTGGCTCACAGGGTTTACTGAGGATTTCTTTTCTCCTCTGTGGCTTCTTTATTCCCGCTTATTTATCCACACATTTATTCAGTTTTCCTGAGGGCCTTCTGTGGGTGCCATGGCTTTAGCTATGCCAAGGGTTTCCCTACCTTTTAGGAGAGGACAATAGTAGCACCTTTGTAGTTGTCTTTTACTATTTTGTGAGTTCTTCTTTTTCCTACCCTTTATCTCCCACCCCACCCCCCACTCCCACCCCTATCATTAGATAGGGAAGAAAAGATGATGATGATGATGATGATGAGAGAGAGAGAGAGAGAGAGAGAGAGAGAGAGAGAGAGAGAGAGAGAGGAGAGAGCGCCCTGAGTCTAATTTCTATCATCTTGTTTCTTCTTTGAGCATGACTACTAACAAACATCAAGTAACCTACCCTGAATGACCAACAAGCACTAACCCCCACTTAGCAGGGCTCTAGCATTTATATACCCTCTGAAATTTTCCCAGAATTCCACACAATCTCAGAAACTATCTGCAGCTGGCAAAACCATGCCTTTGCTAGAGCACAAGACAAATTATAGTCAGCTGCTGCAAAGCCCAATTTCCCCACACCTGGGATTAAAACAAAAACATATTCTTATAATACTTCTGTGGGTTTATTTTTTTAAGAAACCAAAATTCCAGCAGTCTCACTATACACCTTTACTTTGGACATAAGCCAGTGATCTATAGGAACACTTCCAGACTGCACTGAGATGAAACCCATTATTTTGTATACAAACACATTCACATGAAAGAGAGTTGGGAAAAAAAGAGAGAGTTGGAGAGAGGGAGAGAGAGACAGAGACAGAGAAACAGAGACACAGACACACACACACACACACACACACACACACACACACAGGGGGGGGGGAGGGAGAGAGAGAACACAAAGGAGAGGTCTTGAGCCTGCAAGATTGCTTGGCAGGTAAAGGTACTTGCTGCCAAAGCTGATGACCCCAAGACTTGATGGTTCCCTTGACCCACATGGTGTAAAGAAAGAAAGAACCTACTCCTGCAAGTTGTCCTCTGACCTACACACACTAAAATCTGACAAAATCTGGGAGTCTGCATGCTTAAATTAATAGGGGGCCATGTTACTCAGCTCCCTGTTACTACAACAAAATACCTCAGATGGCTAACACTCCTCCCTGCAAAAAGAAAGGGCAGACTTGTGTCGACTCAGTTTTGGAAATTCAACTGATAGAGTCACTTGATTCTAAGGGGAGGCAACACACCATGGTAGAGAGAGTCTGGGGTAACATGCTCACCTTATGATGCCCATAAAGCAAACGGAGAAAACAAAGGAGAAATCCTACTAGTCCCTAGTGGCCTAACTTCCTTCCACAACCAATAGTGACACAGCCTTTAACACACAGGCCTTTCGGAGACATTTAAGACCCAAACAACAACAGAGATCCAACCTCCTTTCCCACCATTAGGCACTACGGAGCCAGGTTCCATTCATGTGCTTCCTGACACGGTCAGGTGTGGAAAGGTAGGAAGAGACGGCAATGCATTGGGAAGCAAGGAGGCAATGCAGTCTGATTTCTTGGCAGGAAGCACAGTCTAAAAAGTGTTGTGGAGAACATCATGCTGGTCAAGGAGAAGGTGAAGGAGAAGCTCCGGCTCCTGGGGACCCCTGGGTCCTGGAATCACATCACCCAACAGAGTGGGGCCCATGGATATCTGGGACTTAACTGTAAGTTCCAGGATGGGGTGACTCTCTCCTTCCTGACCTCAGAGCTGAGAGTTTGTTTGTTTTTTCCATTATTATTTTTTTTACATATGTTTATTGTATTACACATAAATACAATAAACTACATACAGCAAGAAGAACCATGAAACAATCAGGAATTATAAAAATGTTTCATTCATAATGTTTTGGCTATTTGATTTTGGCAACCTGGAAGAAAACATCTTTCCTATCTTGGGTTTTTTTTTTTGTTTTTTTTTTTAAGATTTATTTATGTATTATGTATACAGTATTCTGCCTGCAAGCCAGAAGAGGGCATCAGATCTCATTATAGATGGCTGTGAGCCACCATGTGGTTGCTGGGAATTGAACTCATGACCTCTGGAAGAGCAGTCAGTACTCTTAACCTCTGAGCCATCTCTCCAGCCCTCCTATCTTGGTTTTAATGCTGAGTTGCACTGACAGCTTTGCTCGGGGCTTTCCTCACATCCTTGGAGAAATGGGGATTGCTTTAGAGACCTTTGTAGGACCCAGCAGATGCTGAGACTTCTTATCCTGTGTGATTCTGCCTGAGCTTGAGAGAAACTCTGAGTCCTGTGACTTCATAGACCAACAGGTAGAGTTCCTGGTCAAGAAGAAGCACATCTACATCCCCAAGAACAGCAGGATCAACTTCTCCTGCATCAATGCCAAGAACATAGACTACATCACGCAGAGCATCCATGAGGCTGTGATGTCAACAGAGGGCTGAGAAGGGCGTCCTCTCCTCAAAACTGACCCTGATTGCAATGAAAGCTTCATGGAGTCTTTGGAAATAAAAAATCCTGAATTAATTATTCATTCCTATGTTTACTCTTTCATTTATTTATGAAGCAATGTGCTGGCCATGGGTGGGGGATTTCAGTGCAACACATGCCACGCATGCTTGGAGCCCTAGATTCCAACCCCAGGAGATACAGGGAGGGGAATGCAAGAATAATTACCCTCATAGGGCATGGTTCAGTTTGTAGCCATGTGGCTACTAGCAAACTGAAGTCAGTCGATACTGGAAGGTGTGTGTGTGTGTGTGTGTGTGTGTGTGTGTATACATCGTTTCAGTTGTGTTGTATACATTCATATGGTGTTTCTTCCAGAAACACAGCTAAGTTGTGCTCAAGCAGCTCCCTAAAATATCAATCATGTTTGAGAAATCAAAAGGCTGACTTAGAATTCATGGGTAAATGCTTAAAATTACTTGGCAGAATAATTTTGAAATATGTCAGCATTGAATGGCTGTCTTAGTTACTGTCCAGTAGCTGCAAAGAGACACCATGACCTAGGCAACTTATAAAAGAAAGCATTTTGGTTGGGGGGCTTTTTTTTTTTACAGTGTTTGAGGGTGAATCCCTAACTCTTGTGGCAGGGAGCATGGCTGCAGGCAGGCAAGCATGCGGCTGGAGCAGTAGCTGAGAGCTGGCACGCTGAGCCACAGACAGGAGGAAAACAGGGGGGCCTGGCATGGCCTTTTTTTTTTTTTTTTAAATACAGTGTTCTGCCTGCATGTTTGCCAGAAGGCCAGATGGCATCAGATCTCATTATAGATGGTTATGAGCCACCTTGAGGTTGCTGGGAATTGAACTCAGGACCTCTGGAAAAGCAGACAGTGCTCTTAACCTCTGAGCCATCTCTCCAGTCCTCCTGGCATAGGCTTTTGAAATCTCCAGGTCCACTCCCAGTGACACCTCCAACAAGGCCATACTTCCTAGTCCTTCCTAAAAAACTCCAGCAACTGGGAAGCAAACATTCGACTATATTAGCTTATGCGGGCCATTCCCATTCAAGGCACAGCTCAAATCACAGTGGCTAATGCTATCTAATTTCAAGTGTTACGAGTTATGATAATGTCTTGTGATCTAAAAAAAAAAAAAAACCCAAGTAGATCAATGAAACAGAACAGTGTCCAAAAATAATTGTTTCTGTTTATGAATAACTGACTCCTTACGAAGATACAGAAGAAACACAACAAATCATGCTACAAAGGTTAGATGTGAAAGGAGGGAGGGAGGAAAAAGCTAAAGAGGAAGTGTGTGGGTCCTTGCAAATGAGCTCAAGTGTGGTGGGGGGGGGGGGGGAAGGCCAGGGGCACATCTCCCTGGAACTAGAGTCACATGTGCTTGTCAACCATCTAAACTCAGGGCTGCTTTGTGAGTCATCCTTAAAGGAAGGAAAGGGGAAGCCAAAGAACAGGAAGAGTATTTACAAATTATTTTCTTGATAAAGGACTTATATCCAGAATATGTTAACAACTATGAACTAAGCAACAACAAAATGAACACTTTAAAAAAAACTGTTTATGTTTGTTGGCTTGTTTTTGTTTCGTAGTCTTGCCTGGCACAGAAGTGCTATGTGCACCACACTGGCCTCAAGCTCACAGAGATCTTCTTGTTGTTGTCTCCCAAGTGCTAGGCCTGAAAGCATGCATCACCATACCCAGCATAATACAGTACTTTTAAATGAGCAAATAATTGGTTGTCTTGGATGTTAAGGGCAGTTTTGGGGCAGGGAACAGGGAGGGATCACCAATGGCTACAAAGAACCTTTAGAGAGAAGTGACAGATATGTCACTAACTTCATGGTGGTGATGACTCACAGATGCACGCACATCTCAAAACTCATCAGATCGCAGGCTTCAAACATGTGCAACTTACTGCATGTCAAACAATACCTCACTTTTTACCAAGTATGATGCTATCCATCTGTAATTCTAGCACTTGGGAGGTGAGTTCAAGGCCATCCTAAGCTATATGTAGACATGACCCTTTCTCTTTAAAATACGCATATATACATATAAAGATGTACATGTATACATAATAAACCTCAATTAATAAGAATTTGTGTATAAGAAGAGTGATAGAGTGGGAAGTTGAGAGGCTGGTGTGGCACAGGTCCTGATGAAGGACAGGAAGGAGGTGAAGGCTGCTGACGGTGAGCTAAGCACTTTAGGTGGTGCATTTATCCATAAGGCTAATCACTAGGCTATAGGTATGTGAGTTGGTGGCTAGGTGGAGTGGAGGAAGAAATTGTGTTAAGGCGGAGCTATTGGTTCATCCCTTAAACACAGGTCCTACTGTAACTGCATGTTTCAAAAGAGGTCGATTTTCCTGCTGGACATGTTGTTTCTCCAGTCAAGGAGTAGACAACAGCAATGGTTATTTTTAGATCATTTTTTCCTTTTTTTTTTTTTTTTTTTTTTTGCAAAATCCTAGCCCAGGGAATGGAACCACCCATAGTAGATGAATCTTCCAGATTCAATTAACTTATTCAAGATAATCTGTCATAGGCCTGCCCAGAGGCCCATTTCCCAAGAAATTCTAGATCTCACCAAGTTGACATTTGAGATTAACCATCATACCTTGTCTCAAAAACAATAAAAGGATAACAATAATACTAAAGTGCATTGCACGTAAGCCACAGATAACATGAAAGGACTAAAGACAAGTGACCTGTTAGGAATGGCGGCCAGTGGGCAATGTTAGTCTTTCAATCGCTGCATTGTGGATTGGACTTAAAACGAGAAGGGAAACATTTTCACTTTTGGAAATAATCCCAGGTTTAGGTTCCAGAGATTGTCAATAAACCCCAGAAGGGAGGAACAGTCACCTACAGGTTCATATTTGTTGGCAGTTACTGTGCTGTAGAGTTTACTGTAATACAGAGGGGCACTGTTCTAAGATATTTAATCCCATCGTTTCATTCAGTGCTCTAACAAGTCACTGAGGTGAAGTCTTACCATCCTGCTCAATCAGGGTCCTGTACTTTCCGTGTGTGTGTGTGTGTGTGTGTGTGTGTGTGTGTGTGTGTGTGTGTATTTATGTAGTTAAGTATATTATACATATATATGTATGTATATTTCTATCATTTCTGTCCCTGTAGAGAATCCTAATATATCAACCCCATTACCCTCACGTGTTCAAACTCATGGGCTTTGCACATCACATGCCCTGTTCCAAGCAGGCACTACAGGGCTCTCAATGGTTCCTCCCTGAGCCAATTATCCCTACTACCTTGAGGACACCTAATTGGTGAAGAGTTGCATCCTATCAGGCTTAACAGAATCTTAACATAGCTGAACGGGAGTGGACTCTGAAACATTTCACAGAACAAGGAAACCTGTTCGAGACGACCTGCCTACCACCTGAACTTAAGGGGCAGTCACACCTAGTGGCTACAGAAATGTCAAACCCTTGTTTCCTGGTTGTTTTTCCAAGACAGGGTTTCTCTGTGTAGCCTTGGCTGTCCTGGAACTCACTCTGTAGACCAGGCTGGCCTCGAACTCACAGAGATACGTCTGCCTCTGCCTCCCCAAATGCTGGAGTTAAAGATGTGCGCCGCCACGGCTGGCTAGAAACGTCAGATTCTGTGGCCCGAGCTGGAGGCCGTTTCAACCTGGATCTGCTTTACTGATGACAACCATATTTCCAAAGGGCACGGGGGGGGGGGGGGGGGAGTGGAGGGTAGGAGGAGGTATGGGGGGTAGGGGGGTGGGAGGAGGTATGGGGGCTGGGGAGGATGACTTCTGATGCTCTCCAGAGTGGGTCAGGGTAAGGGTGTTGAGAGTGGCACACTGAGAATGAAGTAGTCCAAGGTGCAAACAATGCCTGATGCCAGCCGCCTGCCCGCCCTCCTCCCCTCTCCCCTCCACTTTGAATAAAGCTCTTTGTAATCCCGGCTGGCACCCAACTGCTCAACCTCCAGCCTCAGCCTCCAAAGGCCTAGGATTGCAGATGTGTGCTCCCACCATGGCCAGCTGGATGCTGGTCTTCAGATGAACTTAGCTGTCCTGAGGGCCATGCCACCCCAGGGCCATGCTGAGGTGGGGGGGGGGGGTGTGCATCTAGACGACCTGCAGAGCTTGTCATCATGCAGGTGAAATTTACTCAGATCTCTGAGGCTGCCTGTGGCCGCGTCTATAGTTTCCCACTGGTCCCTTCAAATTCTGAGTTATTGTCCTGGACTCACTTTGTAGACCAGGCTGGCCTCGAACTCACAGAGATACGTCTATTTCTGCCTGCTGAGTGCTGGGATTAAAAGGCATGTGCCACCACACCTGGCTCCCTACCAGAATTTTTTAATACTTATTTATTATTGGTACAGTATTCTGCCTGCATGTGTGATAGCAGTCCAGAAAAGGGCACCAGATTGCATTATAGATGGTTGTGAGGCACCATGTGGTTGCTGGGAATTGAACTCAGAACCTTTGAAAGAGCAGACAGTGCTCTTAACTCCTGAGCTACTTCTCTAGCCCCCCTACCAGAATTTTACATCCAAATTTGAAGCAAGTTTTATTAAATACTAGCCAGGGCAACGGACACTGGCCAGGTCCATATCCAGAATTCTGAGAGAATGGCACTACTTTAGTCAGAAGCTTATAAAGGCAAAACCTGACGTACTTCCTGTCTATGTACCTCCCACCTCCCTGTGATAAAAGCACATCCTGTGCAGCTGAGGCAACCAAGTTTGTTTACAGAAACAAAAACCAGTAGCTTGTTATCTTACATGAACAACAGCCCCCAGCATTCCAGGAAGTTATCTGTCCTTGGGCAAATGGGGCTTACAGGTTGGAGGCATTCTTGGTTTTATAGCTCACTTAAGTACAGTAATGTAAACTTTAGCCATCACGTCACTTCTGTCCAGCAGCACCTTTCTACCCTCCCCATAAGTGTTGAGGGGTGGCGGGCCTCCTGCAAGCTTTTATGATATGTAAGGATGATACGGCAGCAGCGAGGTGGCCCCATGGCAGGCCCATGGCAAGGTGTAATTCCCTGAGGACTTGTGCCATGCAACAGATCTGGTATAAAGGAGATTTATTGTGGGAAAGGGGAAATGGGCCTAGAGAAAGGACAGACAGTGGGTGGGTGGGGGAGCTCAGGGAGAGAAAGGGGGCCCCCAGGACAGAGAGAGAAAAAAAATGGATGGGGGACAGAGGGAGGCTGGGGGTGGGGTCAGGTGGAGGGTGGACCTTTTAACTGGTACACACCTGGAGGTGGCAGGTGATAACATAAGCAATTGCTAGGACCAGGAAGGCCAGCCAGCTGAATCTCCTGTACACTAACACCAGCAGCCTGGGTTCTGTCTGGTCTTCTCTTCCTGACAAGGCCAGCACATCCCTGAGTCCCTCCAAATGTGACCCAGGCCACAAAGAAGTGAATTTGCTCCACACAGAATACTTAGTAACCCCCATGAGGCCTCGTTGTCCGGTCCCTAGAATCTCTGGATGGCTAAGAAAGCAGCAATTTCCTCCCCACCTGGATTGTCTATAAGCTCTCAAGCCTCTGGCAAGTCCTATGGTTGATCTTGGCTATCAGTTTGACTGGATCTGATCTGTGAAGGCATTTTCTGGAAGCATTAACTGAGCAGAGAAGACCCTCCCCCAACATGGGCGACACCTTCTGTTGGGAGCCCAGCCACAACAAAGTCTTGTGGGGAACACAGTGTTGTGGCATCGTCAAACCCGAGATTCACAAGAGAAAGACCAGGTAGGTCCATATTTTTTTTTAATTCAAATTTGAAGCAAGCTTTGATTAAATACTGGCCAGGAACATTCTAGGGTTCCCAGAAAATGGCATCATCTCAAGGTTTTGCAGCCTTAAAAAGGCAAAACCAAAATGCTGCTGTCATCAGAAGCACCGCATACATCCTGATGTGTTTGCTGCCTATGTACCTCTCACCTACATGTGGTCAAGCACATCAAGTGCAGTTGAGTCAAACAAACTCGTTTAGGGGAGTGCAAACATGTAGCATGTTCTCTCTCATTAACAATACCTGTTAGCATTTCAGGAAGTGTCCGTCCTTGGGCAAGCGGCTTACAGGCTAGATGCATGTTTGCTCATTGATCTCTTAGGCACAGTAATTAAAATTTAAAACATAACTTTGGCTCTCACAGCATCCTGCCTGCCTGCAGCTACCGGAGCTCTTAGCTTCTCCTGTGTGCAGGCAACCGTTGTTAGATTCCCTTGTCCATACCATGTCAATCATTCAAATAAATGCAATATATTTGTTCCATCAGTTCTTTTTCCTCTTGAGGACAATGACTAATACAGGCAGCGTGGTCAGGCTCTGAAGTCTGTACCCTTCATGCAATACCATCCTGCTTCTGGGAGGCAGTATGGAGGGTGGGAGTTGTCGCTCTGCTCGTGGAGTGATTGCGTAGCACAACATAACCATAAGCAGCCATATGCTCGAAATCTCAGCAACTGGGAGGTGCAAGTGAGAAGATCAAAAGTTTAAAGTCCGAAGTTAGGATAAGAGATCTTGGCCGTGCGTGCATGCGTGCGTGCGTGCGTGCGTGCGTGCGTAGTTCGGAGAACACTGGATATAAAGCTTCACTACCCAGGAGCTTTCTTGTGTTCCTCCAATGAAAATGAGTTTCCTAGTTAGAGGGTCCTATAGTTAGATACAATTAGTTTTTTTTTTTTTACATTTTCTTTCTTTTTGTTTGTTTGTTTGTTTATGAGATAGGTTTCAATAGCCTTGGCTGTACTGGACTCACTTTGTAGACCAGGCTGGCCTCAAATTCAGAGATCTGCCTGCCTCTGTCTCCCAGAGCCCTGGCATTACAAGCATAAGCCGCTGAGCCCAGCTTTTTCTACATTTTTTTTACAACTTTAAAAAAAAGATTTATTTATTTTTTATGTATATGACAAAGAAACCAAATACATACAATGGAGAAAAAGACAGCATTTTCAGCATTTTCAGCAAATGGTGCTGGTCTAACTGGAGGTCTACTTGTAAAAAAAAAAAAAAAAAGCAAATAGATCCATATTTATCACTCTGCACAAAACTAAGGTCCAAGTGGACTAAAGACCTCAACATAAAACCAGACACACTAAATCTGTTAGAAGAAAAAGTGAAAAGGAGCCTTGAACTCACTGGTACAGAAGACAACTTCCTGAACAGAACACCAATAGCTCAGGCTCTAAGATCAATAATTAATAAATGGGACCTCATGAAACTGAAAAACTTCTGTAAGGCAAAGGACACTGTCAACAGAAGAAAACAACAGCCTACCGACTGGGAGAAGATCCTCACCAACCCTACATCCAACAAAGGGCTAATGTCCAAAACATATAAAGAACTCAGGAAATTAAACATCAACAAACCAAATAATCCTATTTAAAAATGGGATACAGGCCTTAGAGATGGCTCAGAGGTTAAGAACACACTGTCTGTTCTTTCAAAGGTCCTGAGTTCAATTCCCAGAAACCATGTGGTAGCTCACAACCACCTATAATGAGATTTGGTGCCCTCTTCTGGTGTGCAGGCATACACGTGGGCAGAATACTCTACAAATAATGAAATCTTTTTAAAAATGGGGTACAAAGCTAAACAGAATTCTCAACAGAGGAGAATGGAACAGCTGAGAAACACCTAAAGACATGTTCAATGTCCTTAGCTACTATAGATAAAAGAGAGAGCACAGCTAGAGGCAGAGACAGCTGGGAGAGTCCAGAGTGCACATGTCCCTGAGCCATGTGAGGAGGGGGTGGGGGCAGAAGGGAGAGCAGAGAAGGGGACCTGGTACAACAGCCAAGAGGGCAGAAAGTTTTCTCTTTTAAAGGTGGTCAGGTAACCAAAATGGCTGGATTATATAAGGAAGAGCCTCTCAGGGGAGAACAGCCTACTTCCTGGGCTGGAGAGTTGGCAGGGGGTGGGAGGGTTGGGGGGGATGGAGGCGAGAGGCATAGAGGGAGGGCCATACCCTGGAACAGGTAGGGACTGAGGGGTGCTAGGAGAACCTGGCAGTCAGGTCCACTCCGATATGTTAAGTAGGCATCTCAACCGTTTGTCCCAGGGTTTGAGACTTAACACAAAAACACCTGGCTTTCAGACCGTGCTCCGCTGTGCAACTCCAGCTGTGTTGGAATTCACTGTGTGTCTAGGCTGACCTCAAACTAAACATCCTACTGCCCACACCTCAGAGGAACTGGAATGCATGGACTACTGTGAATGGCCTTGTGTTTTAGCATGACTGTGGCAACATAGTGAGACCCCCATCTCAAAAATACTCTTTCCTTCCTTCCTTCTTTCGTGTGTGTGTGTGTGTGTGTGTGTGTGTGTGTGTGTGTGTGTGTGTGTGTTGTATACATCCATGCCATGATGCAGTATGGAGGTCAGGTGACAACTTTCCAGTTTCTGCTGTCTCCTTCTATTACATGGGGCCTGGAGATTAAACTTACATCCTCGGGCTAGGCACCAGGCACCTTTACCTGCTGTGCCACCTCACCAGCCCAGTGCCCAGAGTTTACCATGACTTTGTAAAAAGGTTCCCAGGTCTGTGACTGGGATGTGGTTGGCACAGTGCTTGTCTAGAAGGCACAAAGTCCTGGGTTCCATCCCTAACACCAAAACAAACAAGCACCACCAACAACAATCACAGGTGGAGGGACACATACCTATAGGCCCAGCACTCAAAGTCCGAAGGATCAAAAAGTTCCCCAGCTACACAGAAAAGGTGAGGCCAGCCTAAGCTACAGAAGGCCATGTCTCAGAGAAAGCATGGGTCGGGGGCAGGGAGTGGGAGTGGTTCTAGGCAATAACCACTCCAGATCTCTTTTTTTGTTTTGTTTTGTTTTCTGAGACAACATTTGACTGTGTAGCTTGGCTCTTGGCTGTCTTGAACTCACTTTGTAGACCAGGCTGGCTTGGAACTCACAGCGACCCACCTGCCTCTGCCTTCCAAGTGCTGGGATTAAAGGTGTGTGTCACCACACCCAGCTCCAGATCTCTCTCAAGGTTAGGAGATCAGAGGCAGAATTTTGGTCTGTGAGCTGTTTAATCAGTAGTAAGTTAACGATGGGTGGACCACTGTGGTCCAGCCAGCAGAAGGAACATAGGGCTATGGGAAATCAGTGGGGTTTGTTAGAGAGGGGTTACAATGGCACAGGGGTTTGGTCCTGCCTTCCTTCTCCCTGAGTCTTGAGGTCGTCAAGTTTTGGGACAGCAGGTGGCGATGTTTAGCAAACTTGGGCACTGGCAAGAAACCTGAACTTTAAACTTGAGAATTGGTCATCAATAGCCTAGTAACCACCTCCTTTTATGACCACAGAAGAATATGGCGCTGGGCACAGATCTTTTCATCCTCTTTCAGGTTTTCAGAGCTCCTCATTGGGTCCTAGGAAGGAAGGCAGCTAGGATCTGTGATCACAAGTGGGTGTGTGGGTGTGTGCACGTGTGTGTGTGTGTGTGTGTGTGTGTGTGTGTGTGTGCATGCACTCATGTGTGTTCGGATTTCAAATGCTTCCGGAATGCAGTTCTGCTAAACTCCTGGGTGGAGGCCACCTGAAGTCTTTCTGGAGAGGTGGTGAAACTCAGAGCCATCTCCACGCTTGCTCTGCCCAGCACCTTCAGTAGCTTTGCCAGCTCTTCATGGTCCTGGGTTTGCCACCTTTCCTCAGAAAGCAGAATTCGGACTGGGTGGTGTGACACACATGTTTAACCCCAGCATTCAAAAGGCAGAGGCAGGTGGATCTCTGAGTTCGAGGCTAGCCTGGACTAGAGGGAGATCCAGCTCTGCCAGGGCTACACAGAGCAAACCCTGTCTCAAAAAAAGAAAAGAAACTCTTTCTTTACACAAAAGACTAATACACATAAAAATTTTTAAAAATCAGAGATTTGTGAGATAGTTCAGCAGGTACTATGTTCACTGCCAAGCCTCTAGGACCCACACAATGGAAGGAGAGATTTATGGTGTAAACTGACTTTTTTTTTTTCCTTTGTGGTTTTTCAAGGTAGGGTTTCTCTGTATAGTGCTGGCTGTCCTGAAACTCACTCTGTAGACCAGGCTGGTCTCAAAGTCACAGAGATCTGCTTCCCCGAGTGCTAGGATTACAGGTGTAAGCCACATAAAGGACAAAGTTGACTTTTACAGTCACCTGCACAGCCTGGTAACCAGGATGTAATATTAGATTCCCTGGAGTTGGCATTACAGGTATTTGTGACTTGTACCACATGGGTACTGGAAATCAAACAGGTCTTCTGGAAGAGCAACAAATGCTCTTAGCTGATGATCTGTATCTTCAGCCCCTCTGTTTATTTACTGTGTGGAGTGTGTCAGAGCATGTGTTGGAAGCTCAGGACAATTTCTGGGACTTGGATCTTTCCTTCTGTCATGTGAGTCCTGAGGATTGAACGCTGGTCATCAGGCTTGGCCGCAAGCACCTTTATCCATTGAGCCATCCGGCTGGCCCCTGAGATGCATTTTTACCTTCCAGGTTTGTTTGTTTGTTTGTTTTGTTTTGTTTTCTGGTTTTTCAAGACAGGGTTTCTTTGTGTAGCCCTGGATATCCTGGACTCGCTTTGTAGACCAGGCTGGCCTTGAACTCACGAAGATCTGCCTGCACCACCGTGCCTGGCATGAAACTGGTTTTCCATGGTGAAGCACGGCAGGGTCTCAGCTAGCCAGTTGGTTTTTATGAATGATGCATTGTTAGCAGTTGTCTGTAGCTTACAGTGTTATGAAATAGCTGCTACTGAGTCAAAACCCAGACACCCCAGAGTATGTTGCAGAGAATGTAGTTTTCTCCATCCATTAAAGCACAAAAACATCCATAATGTTATGGATGTAGGAATCACTTTTTGTTGTTCTTCTTTTCTTGTATTTCAAGACAGTGTTTCTCTGTATAGCTCTGGCTATTCTAGAATTCGCTCTGTAGACCAGGCTGGCCTCGAACTCAGAGATCTACCTGCCTCTGCCTCCAGAGTTCTGAGATTAAAGGTATGCCCATAAGCTTTTCAGCCAACATCATGTTTCAGAAGACCATTCTGTCCAGTACGCTGTATGTGGTATGTATGAGTGTGTGTGATGCATATATGTATGATGTACGTATATGTATGCACATATGTGTGCCACAGTTAGTGTGTAGAGCTCATATGATAACATTATGGCATGTGCTCTCTCCCTTTCCTCCTTAGCAATGGTGTAGGGGATCAAACTGCAATTGTCAGATCTGCATGGCAAGCACCTTTAGTCACTATGCTGGTTGGTTTTTTGTCACCTTGACACAGGCTAGGGTCATCTGGGAAGAGGGAGCCTCAACTGAGGCCCTGTAAGATTGGCCAATAGGCAGTATGGCTTCCATGGCACTGGATACTCTCTATGGTCTCTTTCTTGTCCAAAGCCCTTTGAAACCTAATGTGTTGGTAAGGATGACTAATACTTCAGAGAAATGGAGGAAATACTTCCAAATGCTTGGTAGGCTATGACCACCTTCTAACAGGAAAGGGAGCGGTTAAAGTGGGAAGCCAAGGTGGGTGCTGGAAGTTGCCATCATTAAAATATTCCTGACTTATAAATGTGTCTGTTTTTGAGGGCTCCCCTGTGGCAAATCCGGGACAGCCAAGGCTACACAGAGAAACCCTGTCTCAAAAACAAAAACAAAAAACAAACAACTCCTGCCCCATCACGAAAAGAGAGAGAGAACAGGGCTGGAGAGATGGCTCAGTGGTTAAGAGTACTGACTGCTCTTCCAGAGGACCCACATTCAATTCCTAACACCCACATAACAGTTCACAACTGTCTATAACTCCAAGATCTGACACCCTTACACAGACATACATGCAAGCAAAACACCAATGCACATAAAATAAATACAATTATTTTTTTTTAAAAGAGAGAGAGAGAGAACATATTCGTGACTTTGAGATTACAATGACTATTTTAGACATGGCACAAAGCACTAACCATGAAAAAAAAAAACTGAAAACTCAAACTGTATTAAACTTAGGAGCTTCTTTTTATCCAGCAATGCCACTGAGCGTAAAGAAGGTGGGTCAAGGGTTGGAGAAAATATGTGTATTACATGCCTTGCATTGCTTTTCTTTTAAACAGGCTCTCCTATTTCCCAGGCTGGCCTTGAACTTAGTATGTAGTACAGGTTGCCTCAATACAGGTTACCTCAAACTGGTGATCCTCCTGCCTCAGCCTCCTGTCACTGAGATAGAAAAATACTATTAAAAAGACAGGAAAGGGGAGCTGGAGAGATGGCTCAGCAGTTAAGAGCACTAACTGTTCTTCCAAAGGACCTGGGTTCAATTCCCAGCACCCACATGGCAGCTCACAACTGTCTGTAACTCCAAGATCTGACACCCTCACACAGACATACATGAAGGCAAAACACCAATGCACATAACATATAAATAAATAAATAATTTTTTTTTAAAAAAAAGAAAAAGACAGGAAAGGAAAAAAAGTAATAAAAGATGTACACAAGTATATCACAAAGACCTTACCCACTGGGGAGAAGGAAAGATCATTAGATATTGGCGAATTATACATTCAACCCCTGCTTGGCCCCCAGAAGGGAAATACTTCTTAAAAGCACAGCAATAGTAGAGGTGGACACAACCATGGAAAAACTGGATCTGTCAAACATCAGTAGGAGTATGAGTTGGCGTAGCCTCTTGGGGAAACTCTTTGGTAATATCTCTTAGTGACAGGCATATACTTACCCTATGACCTAGCAATTCCATTCCTGGGTGTGAGTGTCCGTCTACATGTGCGCACCCAAAGTCACGGGGTGATGTGTAGTAATCTTATTTCTATATATCCTGTATTCACTTCTTTTAGCTGCTATATAACTGTACCATAAGCTTGCTAACTTAAAAGCATAGAAATTTACTCTCTCCCCGGGTGTTCTGGAGGTTGGAATTCTAAAGCCGGGGTATCAGTGGTAATGAGCTCACTCCAGGGGCTCTGAGTGAGATTTTTTATTCCTTGTCTCTTTCGGCCTCCAGTTTCCATATGTTAGTTTTCTATACTATAACAAAAGACCTGAGGGCAATTAACTTGAAAAGAGCACAGGCTTATTCTGGCTCACTGTTTTAGATGCTTCTCAGTTGGTTAGTTCATTGCTTTTAGGCCTATAGTGAAATGGCATGGCATGGCCAAGGTAGGAGCATGTGGCAAAGAAAAACATCCTCTCATAATGAGTTGCAAAAGAGAGAAAGCAGAAGATACTGGGGTCCTCACAGCCCTCCTATGACCTACGGTCTCCCACTAACCCTTACCTCTTAGAGGTTATGCCATCTCACACTAGCAACTTCTGGGGACTAAGATTTACCACAGAAGCTCCAGAGAAAGGACCCCACCCAACCCAGCGTTGGGAGCCAATGAGTTCATTGCTCTTCCTCAACAAGCCGGGCCAGGGGTTACTTAGAGGAGTGTGGAGTGACTCAAAGGCAAGTGGATCACAAAAAGACCCACTCCACTCAGGACAACCACATCCCGGGAGCTGCACAGGAGGTTCTCTCTCCTCGCCTCAGCATCTAGTTACTGCTTCGATAGCCTTGGCAACCGGCCTTCTGGATCTTGGAGCTCTCCGAGTTTCTTGAGCCTTATAAGTTGTCATATCTTGCTCACTCTCATAAACCTCCCTCCTCCCTCCTCCCTCCTCCCACCTCCCACCTCCCTCCTCCCACCTCCCTCCTCCCTCCTCCCTCCTCCCTCCTCCCACCTCCCTCCAGGGCAGAATGCTTCAATTGGGAGAAGACAAACTATACCACAGGAGACCTTGCAGATCCAGTCCTCAGCGATATATAGCTTGATCCTCTGCCTCTTTCTCCTGGCTTTCCCCCTCTCCTTTTTTTGTCTGTGAAGTCTCTCTCTCTGCTTCATCCCACGCCCTCCCCTCCATCCTTTGTGTTGAGGAAGGAAGACGGTACAATCTAGGCAAGCCTCCCTGTCGCATTACACCGCTCCGCTGCTCGACACTCCTCTCCCCAGTGTAGGGAGAAAATCTTCTCCAGATATCTTGGTTGTTCTAGTGGGCTTTCGTGTCACTGCCTTTCACTGGTGAAGGCTTGCTTCCTCTTGAAGCAGGGGTGGGGGTGGAGGGGGTGGGGGTGGGGGTGGAGGGGGTGGGGGTGGGGGTGGGTCTTTGGGAGGATGCTGTTCTGGAATAATGTGCATACCCAGAAGGAGTGGTATACATCCTAGTATGGGTAAAGGGGTAAGATTTCCCCAAAGTGGACTCACAGCAAGGACTATTAAGATAAGTGTTATTATCCTCAGGTTAAAAGCTAACATAATGGCTCAGTGGTTAAGAGCACTGCCTCTTCTTCCAAAGGACCCGGGTTCAATTCCCAGCACCCACATGGCAGCTCACAACTGTCTGTAATTCCAAGATCTGACACTTTCACACCAATGCACATAGATTAAAACTAAATAAAATATTAAAAAAAAAAAAAGCTAACATAAGCCGGGCGTGGTGGCACACACCTTTAATCCCAGCACTTGGGAGGCAGAGGCAGGCGGATCGCTGTGAGTTCGAGGCCAGCCTGGTCTACAAAGCAAATCTAGGACAGCCAAGGCTACACAGAGAAACCCTGTCTCAAAAAAACAAACAAACAAAAAAAGCTACCATATTTGTACTTTGTATAGTGGCATCAAAATGGAAGAAGAGCTAACAGAAGGTAGGTCAACCCACAGGGGTCACAGAACCTCAAGAGATAAACTCTAGTGGCTGATGGAGGGAAGCCTGGGAAGGGAGCAAGCCTCTAAGGCGTGGTATCTAATGGAACAACTCAAGGTTTTGGGGCAGCAAAACTTCTGCCTTCCCTGTATGCCAAAAATGGCTCTAAAATGTCAAGTGAGGCTTGCAGCTAGAAACACACAACAGTTTCTCACCTGCAGCCCCACGTTCTACTCCTGATATAATACCCCTGTTTACTTTCGTAATAAGAACAAACCTTGGATTTTAAAAGTGTTTGTCCAGGGCAGTGTTGTGGCAGCTGCAGAGATTTAACAGCCGGATGGCTGGTGGTTGCGGAGTCATTTGTCTCCTCTACTCACGAGGAACTGGAAGGCCTCGCTGGCTGGAAATGGTGAGGCACCTACTTCCCGTGAACAGAAGAATAAAACAGGGTTCAAAGTGCCAAGAGACGAACTAGAAACTAGGAGACGCGGGAAGTCTTTGTGCGGAGAGAGAAGAAGTGGGAACACATCTGTTCTAGGGCTGTTTGGAGCCCCAGAGGGATCTAGAGCTTTCCCTGAGGGTCTTGACAACACCTTCATGCTATCTACGACGCAGGCTTGTTAGGCAACAGCACCAAGGGTGCAGAGATGACCCATGGACGTTAGCTCCATCCACTGCAAGTTTTTCATTTCAAAAAAATGTTGGGGTGGGGGTGGGGTGGGGGCTTGATTCTTTCTTAATCTTGGCAGCACTGTGCATGAAGCTTACGATGACGGCTTCACAAATACCACCCAGGGCAATGACGTCAGAGATCTGCACTTCCTCAACCTCCATGAGTCAGCCAAGACACTTTTTCATTCCTTGTCATAGTTTGCTTTCGGTTGCTGTGATAAACACTGAGCCTAGAAGCCACTTGCAGAGGACAGGGTTGATTTCATCTTACAGCTTCTAGTCAGTCAGGACAGGAACTGAAGGCAGGATCTCAGAGGCAGGAAATGAAGCAGGGGCCTCCCCAATTGCTTACTCAGCCTGCTTTTTAATACAATCCAGGACCACCAGTCCAGGGACGGACGACACTACCCACCCTGGGCTGCCCACCCCCCTGAGCTGCCCGCCCCCACCCCCCACCCTGCCCATTGATCGTTAATCAAGAAAATGGCGTCTGCCCTCCTGCAGGCCGATCTGATGGAGGCATTTTCTCAACCGAAAGTTGAGAAACCAAGCCAGCAGAGAGTGTTCCCCCCCCCAAGCCGTCACACAGAAGGCAATCACGGCCAAGCTAGTGCGCAAGTGCCAAGGCAGCTGGACATAAGAGGCTAGACAGCTATTTGCCAAGAGCTGGGTGAATGAATCACCGTGTGTGGACGTTTGTCACCACCACACCCTGGAATCTGCCGTGAAGGACGGAAATAGGCAGCCATTACTAGCAGGCTCTTCCAGCCCCTCCTCTGGACTGCCACATCACCCACCCTAAATTCCCAGAGATCGTGTCTTTTGAGGGAAACCTTCCAGTGGCAGTGGCTGGCAATTAGGAGGCTAACGATAGTGCCCTTTAACTTCAATAGCTCTTTCCTCCTCCCCCCCCCCCCGCACCCCCCCCCAGAGTGGATGAGGAAGCTGCTGGGGCCCCCCGCCACAACAAATCTGCATTCCTGATCAGAGGGAGCTACTTGCCCATCCTGGCCGCTGCCTGCGGAGAGGCTTGGAGCCTTCCTGCTGCTGGCTGTACACTGCTCCTTTTTCAGGAGGACAGCTGCCCTGCCTGTCCAGTCTAACCTGCCAGGCACCTTGTCTGTGTACTCAGGGTTGACTGAAACTGTCTTCCTCTTTCAGTTGGACCCAGGAGTGGGCGGGGCAGGGTGGGTGGAAAAGCAGTTCTGCCTCCACCCTGACCACAGGAGGTATTTACAAACATTCCCAGTGCCCTGTAAGATTGCAGGCCTGCCTCCAGCATAGCCAGCAGCCTAGGAGTGGTGGGCAGCCAGAGCCCCCAGACTGTCAGCCCTGTCACAGCCCTTGTCCCTGTGCCTGTCTATCCCTAGTCAGGGTACAGTGTGGTGAAAATGGGCGCAGAGAGATTCTCACTCAGTCACTGAGTCTTGAGGACAGTGTGCCGAGGCCCCAAGAATAAGAAGAAGCAACCACCTGGTAGGTTCATAACTAGCTGGAAAACATTGTGTCCCCTCTTTACTGGCAGGTCGGTTTTCCCGCCCCACCCCCCACCCCCCGACTAAGCCCAGCCCCACTGTCACCTGTTGCATGCTGGTGGTCAAGTGGCACTGCCCTCCCCCATCCTGCCATCTCTGCTTAGCTAGAGTGTCCCTATGACAGAAACCCAAACACATGAGGTCACACGAATTCTCATTTCACTTTTCTCACTCTACCTCCCTCTCTTTATCCCTGGCATGAGTAAAGCGATGCTGTCTCCTGCTCACCCTGCGCAACTGCCCAGCTCTCTGGCTCATTTTTTTTTGCTTTCTTATAGAAACAGGAAAAAAAACAAAAACAAAAAAACGTGAGTGTGGGAGCTGAGCAATATGGCCCATGTCTGCAATCTCAGCCCTCAGAGGGCAGAGACGGGACAAAGAGAAGTTTGAGGTCAGCTTGCTCTACATGCAGATACCTTGTTTTCCTTGAAAAATATGTGTGTGTGTGTGTGTGTGTACACATATAGCAAAAATAAATATTTTAAGTTATTTTTATTTTGTGTGTATGGGTGTTTTGCTTACATGTATGTCTGTGTACCACATACATGCCTGGTGCCTGCAGAAGCCAGGACAGGCTGTCAGATCCTCTGGAATGACAGACAGTTGTGAGCCTCCCAGCCTCCATGTAGGTGCTGGGAATCGAACCTGGGTCACTTGGAAGAGCAACAAATGCTCTTAACTGCTGCACTATCTCTCCAGCCCCATTTTAAAAAACATTTATTTATTTATTATTATGTATACACTGCTCTGTCTGCATGTACACCTGCACACCAGAAGAGGGCATTAGATCACATTATGGATGGTTGTGAACCACCATGTGGTTGCTGAGAATTGAATTCAGGACCTTTGGAAGAACAGGTGGCGCTCTTAACCACTGAACCATCTCTCCAGCACCTGCCTCACTCCCCCCCACACACCCTTTTTTTTTTTTTTTTTTAGTTTTAAAGCAAGTATGGAGGAAATCAGATCTGAAAACTTCCTCCCTAGCCAATTTGGACCCCAAATCTAGACTTTGTCCAGCTGTGGGCCACTGGAGAAGCAAGTCAGACACCTGAGTATAGACTGATGGGTGGAGGTGTAGGCAGATGGGACGGGGGCAGACACATGACTGTCACCTGCATGCTGTTCATTGTCACAGCTCTCTGGCAACTGGACGCAGTTTAAGGATGCTGTTGCTCACAGCCCTCCAGTGGCTGGCTTGCCAGGTCTAACACTGAGGTATAAACTCCAGGGCTTGGTGTTGATAATCTGCACGGCCCAGACACCTTGGTGGTCTTATTTACTCGACTTCTGATTCCCCCTAAAGGCCGGGCATGGTGGCCCACGCCTGTAATCCCAGCACTCGGGAGGCAGAGGCAGGCGGATCGCTGTGAGTTCGAGGCCAGCCTGGTCCCCCTAAACACTGAGAAGCAGGGGAACTGAGCAAGTCACCTGCTTTCAAGGCATCTTTGTCAAGTCAAACCTTGGAGAAATATGAGAGAAGCAGTGGGTGTACTTAGGTAGTTAGGGGACAGCAAGGACAGACGGCTTCGGAGGCAGCTGGGGCCTGGATGGGGGAGAAACTGTCTATAGGCTTGCTTATCCAGTACCCAGAAGTCAAGGAAAACAGAGGGGTGGGGCCTAAAGAGGAATGCCTTCAAGTCTCAAGTGAGAAGTGAATGCGCCCCCCCCCCAGATCAACACAGCAGGGGTTCCAGAAGTTAGGAAAGCAATGGACTGGTCTGGGCGGGAAGCCAGTGAAGGGGGAGGGGAAAGCCTGGAGACCTGGGCGGGTAGCAAGCAACCCAGGCCTGGGATGCTGAGAATGTTGGAGAGCGGGGAGGTACAGTAAATCCCAGCATGGGAGCCAGGATACCAAGGTTCTATTCCCAGCTTTAATGTAGACAACGCAGATAATGTCACATCTCTTTCCTGAGTCTAAAAGCCTTCAGAACTACAGTTCTAGTCCACGCCACGGGGGACTTTAGCCTTTGAAGGGTGACCTGAAACATGTAAGGAAGTCACCAATCCACTAGACACTGACTGGGAACTAGAAAGTAGCCGGGTGGGAGGCCAGAGATGGAGCCCAGGGACAGACGCAAGAGTAGGGAAAAAAAAATGGGGAACCGCGGAGTTTGGTTTGGCAACGCCATTTCCAGTTCCCCTTTCTTGCTCTTCTTAACCTAGACTCACCTTAATGGCTGTGGGCAGGGTAACAAAGGCCAGTTAGCCTCTCATTCCCTCTTCTCCTTTGCAGGCTCTCTCAACATCCTTACCTTCTCTGGCGCCTTCCTACCTCCAGAGCAGTACCCCCGGGGACCAAAGCAGGAGGATCAGCCAGCCCCTTGGGGTCGTCTGGCTTAGGAACTCAGTTAACTTTCGGAGCCCTACCCACGTGCACGCAGCTGTTCTGAAAACGTTAACGTATTACTTTCTTTACAGCAATCCAAGGAGTGATTGTTGCTTTGTTTTACACATGAAGAAACTGCGGCAAAGTTTTAAGCAATCCACACAGGTCACACATCTGCTGTGGGAAAGTAAGCATGATTTCCAAGCCAGAGCTTCCGCTTAGCTCCCGTTCCGAAGTAAGGACTCACGCAGCCGAGGACCACATCCTGCATCAGCACCTAACTGATCCAAAAAAAATCTTCGGGCAGCGGGAGCCCACGTGACCCCGCCTTCTCCTAGCTCTGGGCTACTGAGAGCCCCGCCCCCACGGGCAGGTGGTGCGCGGGCGCGGGGGCGTGCCGGGGGGCGTGGCCGGAAGCCTTAAAGCGGCCCGGGAGCCGGGTGGGCGGTCCACACCGAGAGCAGCGGCTACCTTCTGGCTTCCTAGTCGGGTGCCGCGTCCGCCACCATGTCCCTAGCTGCCTCAGCGGGCCGGGGCCCGGGGACCATGTGGTCTCCTACACACGTGCAGGTGACGGTGCTACAGGCGCGGGGCCTGCGGGCCAAGGGTCCCGGGGGCACGAGCGACGCGTACGCAGTGATCCAGGTGGGCAAGGAGAAGTACGCCACGTCGGTGTCGGAGCGCAGCCTGGGCGCGCCGGTGTGGCGCGAGGAGGCCACCTTCGAGCTGCCGCCGCTGCTGTCCTCAGGCGCTGCGCCCGCCGCCGCCGCCACCCTGCAGCTCACCGTCCTGCACCGCGCGCTTCTCGGCCTGGATAAATTCCTGGGTCGCGCCGAGGTGGACCTGCGGGAGCTGCACCGGGACCAGAGCCGCAGGAAGACGCAGTGAGTGGCCGCGGGGCGCTGGGCGTCGAGGGGAGGAAAATCGCTCAGGCAGCGTTCCTTTCGGGGTGGCAGCCACGGCACGATGGGAAAGAGGCCTTTGGCTCTCCTGGCCAAAGCAGTCTCACCTAACCCAGCTTCTCCTCGGGCTGTCACGCCCCAGCTCTCCCAGTGTGTGGCCTTTTGGAAGGCAGGAGAGCTTTTTAATTCTCCGTGCGCCTTAGACCGCAAAGCACATTAAGCACTAGCTGAATTTTTGATGAATTGAAACAAGTATGCAGGTAGGAGAATTCGTAATAGGCTGCGTACGTGCTTTAACTTACGTGGAAGCTCTCCTGGGTGTTTTATTGAGTTGAGATCCCCTGGGCCAGGCGGAGGGGGGGTGTGGGGGACACGGGGAGCTTGACGCTTTGAGCTGAGATCCCCTGGGCCGGGGGAGGGGTGTGTGTGGGAGGGAACACAGGGAGTTAATTAGAGGAAAGCCCCAACACTTCAGAGAGGTTGGGACAAGGATGGAAAAAACAAAACAAAAACACCAACCTGGTGATTGCTGACTCTCATTCCCCCTGAATCTACCTCCTCAGAGTGAACCCTATAGAAACAATTCGGTGTTTGCCGGGGGGGGGGGGGGGGGGGGGAGGGAGGGAGTTAGGGGGGGTGGTCCGAATTAGTGGTGGCTGCAGGGTCTGTCCTTAGCTCAGCAGCCGTGAGTGAGCATTGTTGCTTCTTTGGAGTTTGGTAAATTCTCTCTAGTCTCAATGCCTGGTAGGTGGCTACTGACCAGCCCACCTGTTGCTCCTCTGTTGAAGATTCTGACAAGGCATCCTAATTCTGCAGGAAACACTGGGCAAACCCCAGTTCACTTCTTATAGATTTATTTGTTCTCGGTTCACCAGTGTTTCGAAAGGGCAGCTTAACCAATGGAACATTTGATTATGTTTTATCTCATGTACCAAAGAGAGCTTGGGTTCGCTTAGCTCGTTACTTTGCTTGACCTTGTAGATGGCAGCCCTGTTACCACCTAAACCCTACAGTTTACGAAGCATACCCGTTTGTTTCCTCCTTGTACTTTAGATATACAAGGTGTCTTAACTTTCTCTTGGGATGGGGCACGAAGAGCCAGAGAAGCTGAATTTTCCAGACTAGGATGGGCTCATTTTCAGCATTCATATTTACAGTTGAAAAAACCTGATTTCCTCTTTGTGACCACAGATAAATAGGCGTATCTGAGCACAGATAAAAAAAGGAGAGCCTTGACACGAAGCCACATGGGGTATCCCAAAACATCCACTTGCAAGCCATACCGTATCTGTGGAGGGGAAGCCGGAGTTATCTTTATTTTCTATCTTGATTAAATGTCATTTGAGGGGCTTGGGTTGTTGCCCCATTCCAAGATGGATGTTCACATCTCTATTTTACGATCCCTTTCTTATATGACTATCTCATCTCCTTGCAAGACAGAGTGCATCTCCCTGCCAGAGATGGGGGTTCCCGAGTCCTAGGTCTGATGTCTACTTGGCCCTGACTCATAGTTAGGTTGCTCTAAACACCCCAGTTTCCCTATTTATAAATGGAGCATGCAGCAACCCTTAATTGGTGTTTGTGAAGGGTTTCTGCTTCCTGGATTAATAAAGCCGGTGTAAAGGCTCAGAAGGTCCTTGCGCTGCTGTGTGAGGGTTGAAAGCCTCCCTAAGCTCTCATCTCTGTATTCTTTTTCCTCATTTTTCTCTAGGTAATGCTAAACCTACGCAGTCGCTCATGTTTCTGTCACATGAGCTGGTTGCCACTTAGTCACAATATTGACTGGCAGGGGAATCGTGCTTACTTAGTGAGTTTTTATAACCGCCATGGGATGTCTTGTTTTTCAACAAGGAGGTGAAATTGCAGAGTTTCCATCTCCCACTTTCTGGGGCTTTCCTAGCTGCTGGGGGAACCCTCAGACTAAGTCTGTCCCAGGCCCTGGTATGACGTCAGAGTGCCCCAGGTTCCTGGGAGTTGAATGGATACAACCTGAGAAGTGGGATTTGTAACAGAAGGAAACAGGGTTGGCTAGAACATCGATTTGAACTGGTTATTAACGGCTTGAGTCTACCTCACATGTTAAAAATCAGAAACAGAAGCTCAAATCTTGGTCTGCTTTGTGTGTGTGTGTGTGTGTGTGTGTGTGTGTGTGTGTGTGTGTCTGTGTCTGTGTCTCTGTGTATGTGTGTCTGTGTGTGTCTGTGTCTCTGTGTATGTGTGTGCGTCTGTGTAACAAAACAGTTACTGAACAGATAGGGTGGTTTTTCTTAGTTTCACACATTTACATTTGAGGCTCATTATCCTATTAAGAGCAACTTATTAATTGTTCTCTTGATAAACCCCTAAATAGCAGATTTATTTGCAGACAAAGAGAATATACTTTATCATGATTGTGAACTTGCTGACCTCAAGTTTACTGTGAAGACACACACTTTTAATGTACCAAGCCGCCTAATATGTAGGGCAGCCTAATACACGAATGATACATTTAGTAGCAGAAAGTGTGGCCTTCAGTCAGGGGAAATACAAAGGAATTGTTTTTACTCTTGTATATCTGTTAAAGACCGGAGGTTTCAGTGGGTGTTGGTTAAATAGTACAGTAACAACAGCAGCGATGAGTAGGGAGTATTTCAGGAATACAGCATATAGGAGGACCCTTAGCTCATTTCTAGTCTCACATACATTGGTTTAAACATTTCTGAGAGCTGGAGGGTCATTATCCAAGTAAACACCAGAAAACAGTATTGTACTAATCTTCAAGATTTTGAGACAGGGAATGGTAGGCAGGGTGTGGTTGGGGGGGGGGGCGGGAGGCCATTTCTTCTATCTGTTGAGACTCAAATACCTACCTCAGAAGATAATTTGGATATTTTGAAAATATTTTTTTTAAATAGTAAGACGCTGAAATAAGTTACCAGTGGGGGAGGGGCGGGTGAATTGGATTGTTAGAAGGAAGAGTTGAATAGTTGTTTTCCTGGGAGGCTTAAGTGTAGAGAGATGGCTTGCCTGGCCATGGAGGACAGTAAGGCACAGTAAGCCGCTGGAGGTGTGCTTTTAGCTCTGCGCTTCTTGTGCACATTTAGATTGTTGTATAGCAAGATTGGAAGATTCTAGCAATATTGTTACTAGTGGCTGGCTTTCTTTCTTTCTTTTTTTCTTTCTTTCTTTCTTGTAATTTCCCTTAAAGATAACAAAGTCGGGCCTTCCTGGAAACAACCATCTCTCAGGCAGCGTGGCCCTGGCCCCTCCTACTCGCATGTAGAAAGCTGAGCTCCAGGCTCACTGTAGATTCTGTGATAAACAACCCTTCCTCATGTTGGCTCTAGAGAGTGAAGTGACCACAGGAGGAGAGCACATCACAGTTGTCACTAGGTGATAGTATACTTGTGATGTCACTTGTTAGACATTCAGTTAGCATAGAGGAAGTTCTACCTGCTCCACCTCGCGCCCCCCCCTTCTCATCTCTAAAGCATATCCGTTCTTTTAATAAATATGTAGGGTTGTGTTTTGTTTTGTTTTGTTTTGTTTCTGGCTCTAGTAATTGAGCCCAGGACCTGATGGATGTATGCCAGGCAAGGGTTCTGAATCCCTGAACTCTACTCCCAACCCTCCAAAATACTGTGTGTGTGTCTGTGTGTGTGTGTGTGCGCGTGTGAGATGCTTGCGTCCATGACACATGTGTGTGAGTGCATGCATATGTGCAAGGGTATGTGTAGAGGCCAGAGATTGGCATCAGTGCTTTCCTCAAAATGGCTGTCTACCTTACGTATTAGGCAGCCTCTCTCTCACTTGAACCCAGAGTGTCTAGCCAGCCAACTTCCTCTGGGAATCCCCTGTGTCTGTCTCAGGTCGCAGAGCCACCACACCTGCCTGATATTTACATGGCTGTTGTGCATCAGAACTTGGATCCTCGGGGTTGTGAGGCAAGTGCTTAGCCCAATAAGCCATCTTCCCACCTCCTTCCCCCTGAGCATTTAGATGAACCTGGATCTTACTGATTTGCCTGGCCAATCAGCTTCAAGGTCCTATGTCTCTTTAGGGGTTATAGACACCTGCTGCTGTGCCTGGCTTTTGTATCTGCCCTGTGCTAGATGCTAGGTATAAAGTGCCAGAGAGGCACAGTCACTGCTTTCAATAAGTTCATAGCCTTGTTAGGAAGTAGATCTTAAACAAAGGAACACAAGAAAAATTTAATAATAATGTATTGTGCTAAATCATGGAGAGGGAAAGAACAAGCTATCAAAAACAAAAGATTGTCATTGGAGAGACGCCTGGCAGTTAAGAGCACTGGCTGCCCTTCCAGAGGACCTAGGTTTGATTCCCAGCACCCACATGGCAGCCCACAGCTGACTGCAACTCCAGTTCCAGGGGATCTGGTGCCTTCTTATGCCCTCTGAGGACATTGCACGGTCTTAGTGCACTTACATACGTGCACACAAAACACCCATGTGCATAAAATAAATAATAAATAAATCTAAAAGGAAATTAGGTATTAAAAAATGATCAAGAAGAGTGTGTTGTGAAGAAGGAGATTGGAAAGCAGGACATGGCAGCATCTGTAGTCCCGACTGCTCAGGAGGTGGAGCCGGGAAGATGGCTTGAGCCTGAGAATGCAAGGCCAGCCTGGGCTGTACGGCAAGAGCCTATCTCATAAAGTAATAATAGATAAGCCGTCGTTTGATGGTTATGGTGCCGGGGATTAGACCCAGGGCTTTACGCATGCTGGCAACGTGCTGACCTACTGCGCTGCACCCCCAGCTATGAACATTAACGAATAAGATGGCCTCTGAGACATTTCTAAAGAATAAAGAAGAGTCCAAGGGGCTGTGCAAAGGGCCTGAGGTAGGGGTACCTAGGAAGCTGGGGAGGAAGGGATGGCTTAACTTGATAGAAATAGGAGACCACTGAGTGTTAAAAGCAGAAGCGGTGCTGTGGTCCAGTAAGATCTTGAGTGAAAAGGATTTGAGCGTGGCCTCGTCTGGAATGCCACAGGCCAGACGGGAGGCTGTTGCAATAACTAAAACAGTGTGGTGGTACCTGCGACTCGGGTGAGGGTTATGGAGATGGAAAGTTGTGGATCCTTTCAGAAATATTTTATAGGTTGAGTTGCTCCACCTCAGGACAGATTGGCTCTGGTAGGAGGGGAAGGGGAGGAAGCAATTAAGAGTCACCAAGTAAAATAAGGGAGCTTATGTGTTGAAAGTGAACCAGGAAATGGCTCTGCTTTCTTGCTCCAGAATCACCCTGATACCAGGGTGAGGTCACCATGACAGAGACAACTTTGGGCCGTGCCACCTGTGAGTTGAGTCTCCTGTTGAAATGAGTAACTCGGGCATGCCATTGGCAGCAGGGTGTGGAAGTGTGTCTACAGATGCAGACTGTTTCAGTACAGGCCAAGGACAGTGTTGGTAATTGTGTGGCTGGTATAACCTCACTGCTGTGCTCTGCAAAGTTGATGATGTCACAGTTTCAGGGAACACGGGACCAAGGGAAGGAAAACCTAACATAACACGGCAGCTGGGAGAACATCCCTGTACAGAAAATTAGGCTCAAGGAAATGAACCAGGCACTCACTCCCTTCACATCACGGACACCGAGTGATGAAAAGCTAGGGCCTTTCCCACCTTGCTAAGTTCTCCTCCATCCAAAGACCTTTACAGTGTTTCTATAGCTACCGTCTGAGGAAAAAGTTTGTAAGTAGTATCTGATGGGTCATTTAAACTGTAGCTATAAACTTTGAAATGCAAGAATTATATTATAAGCAGTAGGCGGACTTGTTAAAATGCCATCAACTCCAACATGTAGCTGCTTAGCTATCCATTAAAACATTTTTTTTGTCGTGGGAAATGCTGCTTCTCCCTCTCTCCTCGAGGAGGGACAGCGAGTGCTGGCTTAGCCCCAGAAGCCCTGGGAAGGAGGTGGAGGAAAGAATGGATAATAGGAGGCCATTTGATCTCTCCATCGTAAAGCAATTCCCAGCCTTGCCTTTAGTTCTGGATCTAGCGCAGGCCTCTAAACCTCAGGGCCTTTGAATAACACCCAAGCCATGTATGGGCTCATACCCCCTACCCCCCTCCCCTCCCGCCTCTCTCCCCCCCAACCCCAGACCATGCCTGAGATGCCTGCTTTCACTTGACCACTTCTGTCTTGTTTATTGTGTGATCTGGTCATTGTTAAGAGTCAGTGAGCGGCTTACTGAGTGGATAGCTGAGATTCCTGCATGGTGATGGTAGATTGCGTGCAAGGTTTTGGTTTGGCTAGTTGGTTAGTTTTGAAACATGTAGCCCAGTCTGGCCGTGGACTCTCCATCCCCCAGCTTCTGCCTCCTGAGTTCCAGAATTACAGGAGTGCACCTCCACATCTGGCCAGGAGAGCCTCTTTTCCCTAAGGGAGAAGTAAGTGTGTTGATAGCCTGGTAGAGAAAAAAACCAAGGTGCTGTCCCCCAAGTGGCACGAGGAATGTGCTGTGGAAAGGAGGCAGCTGTAATTATCTTCCCTGAATCTTACGGGAAGCCGCCCGAAGGGAAGGCATTTACAGGCAGTACTGAAGATGTGGCTGCCGCACACTTCATTTTTTTTTTTCACCGCCCGCCTGTGATCAAGGACGTTGTAGCTAACCTCCAGAAAGCCTGGCCTAAAAAGGCCTCTTGTTATCAGCCAAGAATGCTGTATCTGAAGGGCAGCCCCAGCAGGCTTATTCCTGGGGTATTTATTCAGGGCTGTGACCTCTTTTAGAGCACCTTTCTCTCATGGTCCGTGAACACGACCCGCAGCTCGCCAAAATGGAACTTTTCATTTTTCCTAGTCATTTGTTACTAAGATGTGATTTAAAATAAAATTCTTGGGGCATGTTTTCTTCCTGCTTTGAACTTGCAGTGATTACAAGATAAATCACAGATTCTCTGCTCCCTTGCCAGGAACTCGTAGAGAGGGGGGCACATTCATCTGTTTACATGTCGAGGAGGGGACTGATGTCTTTGATGTTTGTTTTCTTTTGCCTTGGCCAAAGCATCAACTGTGCGCTTTCTTTCCTCATCCTTAAACTCTCCTCTTCAGGGGTGGGGGTGGGGGTGGGTAGGGTCTGTCACTGCCGTGATAAATTCCTTTGTCTGGCCAGGCATGATATACACTGGGGACAGATATATGGAGTCGAGAGCTGAGGTCGCACATCTCATCCGAGAATAGGACCATTTGTGCCTTGCTGAAATATAACCGACTTTATAGGTGGGGAACTGGAGGGATGACAGACCTACATGGTGACAAGTGAGTTGTTTTCTAACTCGTAGAAAGCATTTTCATATGGGCCCTTGAATTTTTGTTGTCTGCTGAGGCTGATGGCACTGCCCAGCTGCATTGCTAATCATGGGAGCCTCTGGTTTCCATTTCCCCCACTAGTGTAAGAGCCAGAAAGGCTTTGGTGATAGTCTATACCCCAACAAGATCCAGAACATACACTTTGATCATGGTATTTTTAAGTTCTTCCATTTAAAAGAAGAAGAAAAAAAAAAAGCTTCCTGGTAATTATATAATACCAGAAAAATAAACTGAAATTACGTTACTGGTTGTATAGGTGAGTGTTTTCCTATACATTGAAATGTGAGTCCATTGGGACTTAGGTTAGGTTGGCATGTTTGAGTGTCTGGTAGCGTAGTTAGAACTATTTCTCTCCATGTCAGGAACTTTGGGTCAGCTGTAGCGCTCTCAGGTGGTGGAATGTCACAACGCCATCAGAATTGGTTGTCTGAGGATCCTAAGGCATGTGCCATGCGCTACAAACACAATTGCGTGTGCATTCTGATTCCAGCTGCAACTGCCAGCAGGCCTTGCTCTAGACGTTATGACATCCTTCGCGTGCGGGTACCCTCAGCCGTGTTGCAGGGTAGAAGCTGGAACCAGGGAAGAGGTAGACAAGTTGCCCAAGGTCTCTCAGCTGGAAACTGCTAACTGAGTGGGGGAGGAGGGACCTTTAAGGAAATGTATGAAACAGTGGTCATTGGCTTAGTGTGGGATTGGGTGCCCGCTTTAGAGGCATACTTGATTTTCTTTCTTCCTATTTCTTTCTTTCTTTTTTCTTTTTCTTTTTTTCTTTCTTTGGGTTTTTTTGTTGTTTTTTTTTTTTTTTGAGACAGGATTTCTCTTTCTCTTGCAGCCCTGGTTATCCTGGACTAGCTTTGTAGACCAGACTGTTCTTGAACTCACAGATATCCGCCTGCCTCTGCCTCCCTGAGTGCTGGGATTAAAGGTGGATTTTCTTTTTCTTATAACGCCATCTTACCTTTGTATGTGTGTGAGGGGGTGGTTTTGTTTTTGCTTTTGTTTTTCTTTACATCTTCTCTCTCTCTCTCTCTCTCTCTCTCTCTCTCTGTGTGTGTGTGTGTGTGTGTGTGTGTGTGTGTGTTACAGTGCACATGTAAAGTTTAGAGGGCAACTTGAGTCAGTCTGGTTCTCTCCTTCCACCACGTTAAGTTCCAGGGACCTAACTCTGGTCACCAGGCTTGGCCACAGTTTCCTTACCTGCTGAACCATGTCACCACCCTCCAAATCCACTCTTCCCCTGCCTTCCCCTGTGCTTTCTCCTTTGCCTCACTTGCTGGTTTTTAGGACCGAGTTTGGTGGCTCCTAATAACCTTTTCGGTGCTGCTTGAAGTGGCTGTTTGAGAGGTGAGGGTAAGACAGACTCCAGTTCCTCCAGAGCGCTGACAGAGGGCCGAAGGAAGGGCTCAGGGTGGAAGGTTAGCTAGTGGGTAAGTCTATAATCAGACTTAGGCCCTGTGTCCAGGACAGCAAAGGCTACACAGGGGAATCCCGTCTCGGGAAAAACAAAGTTAGGCCCTGGTTGCCAGCTACCCACCTCATTCCACAACCGAACTTGCTAAACTGCATAGCTGCTATAGAGGACACTGCCAGTGTGTCACAGGTCATAAACATCTCTCTGTCGCTGCTATTCCATGATGCTGCCATGCTGCCCATGAACCTCGGCGGGCCACAGAGTGACGTCCCACCCTGTTTATAGTCCCTGGAGAAGACGATTTTTGAGCTGCTTCATAAAAGGACCCCATCGAGGAAAGGGCTGACTGTGCCCTGCTCCCAAACACCCAGTAGGGTGCTGTCCTGTTCCTGCTGGGTTTCTATGGGGATGGCACTCACTTGTGCTACAGCCTGTAATTGAAATTTGGCCCTAAAAGGGAAGTGCATAACTGTGCTGATCTGAAGTCTAAGCTGGCCCAGAGACTCTGACATGAGTTCTGAGACATTTAGAATGGTAGAGCTGGGGGGGGGCTCTTCCCTTTTCTGGACCCTTCTAGGGCTCAAAGTAGATGCTGTATTTATTAGTTTTCCAAGACAGGTGGCATTGTATTCCGTAGGGTCTTAAGTTAGTTGAGAATCTTTGTTTGTGATGAGATTTGTACTTTAGTGGGAATGTCTTCTTACATAGAATGTTTTTACATGCTTCACAGTGAGGAAGTTTCCAGCAGTTGTCCCGGTGTTGGTCTTTAAAGTTAGAGATCAGCCACAGGAGCAGCATGGAGGCTCATGAGGCTTAGGAGGCAAGCCCTTCCGTACCCCGGAGCCACCCCGAACCAACCCCTGTAAGGTGTGCTCACCATGGCATGATTACTCACATATATACAGTGTGTGTGTGTGTGTGTGTGTGCGCGCGCGCACACACACACACACACACACACACAAATAAATACGTAAACAAATAAATGTAAATTTTAGGTTTTTTTGTTTTTTGTTTTTTTTCTTTTTAAGAAAAAGAAAGCAAGCAGCCATTGTCCCAGTGCAGCTGCTGCTTTGGGATGTTTGGTGCCCATGATTCTCCCTGACGAGAGGCGAGTCTCGGGCCTCTTCACCGCTCTAACCGCAGTGCAAAGAGTACGAATATGTTTGCACACGATCTTGAAGACCATGACTTCTCTCCATGTGGCTGCCTTCTGGAATGTGAAAAGCAGCCACCAAACAGTCCTGTCCGAGGCATTGCTAGCAGTCCTTTACCCACCCTGCAGGCTTACGTCTATAGGGATACTCTGGGAGATCTCCTGTTTGCCCTCATCTGTGGAGGAAGATCCTCTTTTCTCAGCATCCCCTGATTGATCCTCCTTCCTTCTCCCCAACCCCCAGCAAGGGCAGGGTCCATCTCACTGAACGCAGGGTCCATCTCACTGAACACAAAGCCTGTCTCCCGTCCTTCTGTTCCATTATGGATGTGATGACTTATCTCCTTAAGACACCGTTGCAACTATGTAGGAAACATAAATAGTGGCTTGTATATTTTTAGCTGGTAACATTATTTTGGAACCCTCACCCACCCCACCCTACCCCCCCCAAAAAGAACCCCTACATAACCTCCACAAGGTAGGTTATTTGGATAGCATGTACTTTTTTCACTTACAGGAACCCAAGTTGTCACTTGGGAGCACAAAACTGGTCATTGTTTCTAGGAGAACATGGGGGAGGGATGGCAAAAGCAAGGGACCAAAGCTCCTTACCCTCTGCCGACTCTGATCGGTATTTTTATCCTATACCTGGTAGTGTTTTTAAATGTTATAGAAGGGCTACGCATTTAGCCCAGTGGTGGAGAGCCCTTGCCTCATCTACACAAGACCTTAGGTCTCATCCAGACACCACACACCCACACAGGTTTACATAGCAATTCCTCCACCCCCACTTAGCTTTCTGCATGTTCAGAGGTCCTTCTCATTTCAAAGGACTGGATTTTAACTATAACAGTAAAACATAACTTAATTTTGTAAATATAATTGCAAAGTGTAAAGCATATAATAAATTACATACTTTTAGAAGGGATCATTTGACTTTTTATATTTTTATTTTTATTTTATTTTATTTTTCAAGACCAGGTTTCTCTGTGTAGCCTTGGCTGTCTTGGAACTCGCTATGTAGACCAGGTTGGCCTCAAACTCAGAGAGATCTGCCTGCCTCTGCCTCCCAAGTGCAGGGATTAAAGGCTTGCACCACTACTGCCCTGATGACTTTTTAATTTTTTGATAGATGAAGTAATTTATTCATATCATAGGCTTAAAAATAAACCTGCTTATAAAGTTATGGCTCTCTGCTGCACTGTGCCCTTTGGACAGAAAAATGAGCCCAACCCTGATCCTAGGATAATGGAAGTGTTCTGGCCCTATGTGAAAGGTAGTGCTGGAACACCCACGTTGCTACTTTATGCTGTGTGGCCATACAGGGCCGGATTATCTATTAACTTCTTCTCTGGGAGACAGAATTATTAAGTGAATTAAAAACACTGAAAATGGAGTTGATTGTAATGTTGCAGCCCACCGCCATAATCCGATATGGGGATCCCAAGTGTGAGTCGCTCGTTAATGGAGTTTTCAAGCTCAAAGCCTGGGCTATGGCAGACCAAAGGCTTGCCCACCAGCCCCAGTGACTAAAGAGACAAGTCATACTGAAAAGTAGGAAAGGAGGTGGGTTTAACATGGCCACAGTGGAAAGAGGTCCAGCTGCCCCCGAATCTGACTTGAGGTGGGTTTCAGTACAGGGCAAACTGTATGCATCACTAAGCAATCCTGTGGTGGTGTGACCACAGCCCCACCCCCACCCCATCATCCAACATCGCTACCTAGCTCCAGCGTACCCTGTAAGATAGTCATATGATAAGTTGCCAGACTGTGTGAAATCTTTTCCTGGAACAGTTTCCTCCAGTTGGCACGAGGTTCCACCCTTTTCCTTTCTGCAGAGTGAAACTCCTGAAGTTGGGACACAAATGTCTCTTTAGAATATCTTGTCTGACCACAAGAACATTGTTATAATATTGATAAATATGCCATGCAACAGTTCTGGTATGAAAGGAGATTTATTGTGGGGAAGGGGGAAGAGGAGAGAAAGAGGAAGGTGCCCATGACGGAGACAGACAGACGGACGAAGGAGGGAGGGGGAGAGAGAGAGAGAGAGAGAGAGAGAGAGAGAGAGAGACTGGAAGAAAGAGAACCTGGTGGCAATTGGGTTCCTATCCTGTGCACCTGGCTCAGGTGATGACATAAGACATTGTCAGGACCCTAAAGGCCCCCACCCTAAAGGGCAGACCAGTAGAACTGCCTTCACACCAATAAAACAAATATAACCCACAAGAATCAACTAAGCAGGGCTCATAGGGGCTCACAGACACCAAAGTGACTGACAATCATAGACCCTGTATGGGTCTGAACTAGGCCTTCTGCGTGTGAGCTGTGGTTGCAAAGCTTGGTGTTCTTGTGGGACCCCTAACAGCAGGAGTCGGGCTATCTCTTACTCTTTTGCCTGCACTTGGGACCTTTTTCCTCCTACTAGGCTGCTTTGTCTAGCCTTGATGTGCCTAGTCTCGTTGCAACTTGATATGCCGTGTTCAGTTGATATTCCTGGGAGGCCTGTTCTTTTTCTTTTCTTTTTTTAAGGGAAATGGAGGAGGATTGGATCTGGGAGTTGGCCTTGGGCCGGGGGTGGGGGGTGGGGGGGGCAGGGGAGGAGGGGAGACCGGAGGAGTAGAGGTATGGAAACGGCAGTCAGAGTGTAATAATGTACGTAAAGAATAAAAATTATTTTTTAAAAAAGAACAAAACAAACAAACAACCCCAAAAAGAATATATTGTCTGCTGCTTGGCAGTTTCACCGTGGCTTTCTGGTTAGATCAAGCATCTCCCTAGCCCGGCTTTTATTGCCAGAAGTGTTCTGTTCTTTCCTTGCTGTAGTGGGAACGCTCTAGTGGCGTTTGCTGGAGAGTTAGCTCCCTACATGCGATTGCAAGTCAGCTTGTCCTGGCCCCTAAGGGGCACCGGAGCTTCCTCGGCTACCTGCTGGCTGGCTTTGGGGCAGTAAGGACAGTGAGGCTTCTGCTTCCTGTGGTTCCCCAAACCATTGCTCCTGTGGCAGGTAGTAATTGATGGGGAGCATTCTGGAGCTGGCTCTAAGTTGGCTTAAAAACGAGCATTTTTGCCCAGATAACCTTTAGAAAGGCAGGCCTGGTCCCGGGAATGGTCAGATGGCATTCTCTGAAGGTCTTGCACGTGCTTGCTGGCCTGGCTGACTGAAAGCCTGGTGGAGAAGCACCCCACCCCCACCCCACGCTCCCGGTCCCTGCTTCCTGAGTGACCCCTCACGCCTGCAGCCCCTGCTGTGGTCATCTGAGGCTCACATTCAGCTTCCAGCCACTTCTCCTTTTCAGGTTTCTACAAGTAATATTACAAAAGCCAAAGCACCTTTCATCACCAAGGCAACCCTGACTATTAGAGAAGAAAAAACACAAATAATCCTATCAACCCCTTGACAAGTATGCAAAGTATTCCAGGCCAGGCCCTTGAATAACGTACTGGAAAGATATGAGGCTTGGAATTACGTTAAAAGCCCCGCGTCTTCCAGCTGTGGCTGTCCCTCCCCTCTCCTCCCAGCACCTTCTTCACATCTGTGGCTTAAAAAACCATGAAATACTTTCTCTCTTTGCCAACACAGGCCATCGGCACCTCACATTTTGCCGGGTCTTGGCTATGTCTCTTGATGCCCTTCAGGTTCCTCCTGGCGGTTCTGTGTGCTGGATCCTCGTGGTCACCTTACAGGCTGTGGCTGGTGGCAAGCTCTGCTGAGTCTCTCCTCTCCCCTTTTGTTCTAGAATATTTAAATTGAAAATGTACGAACTGGGCTTGGGCTCTGCAGTGGAGCACTTGCCTCCAGTGTGTGAGGCCCTGTGGTTCATCCCTAGCGCTGAGCCACCACGTACACACATACACACTCATATGTATATGCACACAAGGGGCGGGGGCGTTGTCTTCGCCTCTCCTCTTAAGCTCCTGCAAAGTGAGAGCCGTGTCTGTCCTCGCTGTCCTCTGAGGCTCGAGTGCTGTCTGCGGCTTAGGCCTCTGCTCTCCTGTGTACAGAGGGAGCCAAGTAGCTGGGGGGATATGGGCCTTTGCTGAGCTGCCGGCGAAGGCGAGAGAGGAAGTTGTGCTCATTTGGACAAAACCATCATTTCCTTAAAGTCCACACGCTGAGCTTTTAAGTAGGTCACTGAAGGGGAAAAAAAAAGTAAGTTCTCCACTTGTGAGATGGCCTGTGGGTGGCTCTCTGGGGGTTGTTGTCACTTAGTGGCCTGCAGAGAATAGGTTTCCTAGTTTACCAGAGATCAGGTTTCCAGACAGCAAATGAATGCCAAGGAGAACCCCCCTGCTGACGTTGTAGGCGGAGTAGGTTTGGTACCCTGTCATTTGCTGTGTCTTTTTTTTTTTTTTTTTTTTTTTTTTGGTTTTTCGAGACAGGGTCTCTCTGTGTAGCCTTGGCCGTCCTGGACTCACTTTGTAGACCAGGCTGGCCTCGAACTCACAGCGATCCGCCTGCCTCTGCCTCCCAAGTGCTGGGATTAAAGGCGTGCGCCACCACGCCGGGCATTTGCTGTGTCTTGAAGTACCTTTAACCATGTAAAATGCTTGAACGGTGTCTCAAATATTATTTCCTGATAGCTAAGTCAGACGTGGAATGCTTTTTCGTCAGGTTTTCATTATTTCAAGCTGTGACAAATGCAAAATTGATCATTTTATTTTATTTTATTTTATTTTATTTTATTTCCCTTATGCTGAGCATATCATGTGGTAGGCAAGTGTTCTGCCACTGACCTGCATTCCCAGCCTGAAGCTTACCATTGTAACCACCTCAAGGTACAGTTGCGTATCCATTCATTCTGGCGTAATTGCCACCACCATCTGTCTTTAGAATCTTTTCAGTTTGAGTTAGAACCCTTCGGGCATTGCTTCCTGTTCTGCCCATCCCCCAGTCCCTTCCCGCAGCAATCCACTTGATCTGACTGACTACTCTGGGTGCCTCATGTAAGTGGAATCATACGTACAAGTAGAATCATTAATGGCTTTTTACATTTTCCTCCTTTTTTTTTTTGAAACTGAATTGTGTGTGTTCTATTCTCCCTGCCAGGCGTTATTCCTTTGTATAAGCTTTAATTAAAAAAAAAAAAATTCTGTGTATTGGTGTTTTGCTTGACTGTATGTGGACTATACACATGCAATGCCTTTGGAAACCAGAAGAGGGTGTGTTGGAGCCCCTGGATCTAGAGTTACAGATGTAGGCTGTGAGACACCATGTGCTTGCTGGGAATTGAACCAGGTCCTCTGGACAAGCAGCCTGTGCTCTTAACTGCTGAGCCATTTGATGTTTACGTATAAGTTTATATAATAACTTAACAGCCCTTATTAAAGGAAAATATGCCATTGGAGCTGATTTGGGTTTTTGGTTTGGTTTGGTTTGGTTTTTGGTGTTGTTTCGGTTTTGTGAGACAGGGTTTCTCTGTCTCGCTCTAGTTGTCCTGGAACTCTTTCTGTAGACCAGGCTGGCCTTGAACTCTGTGACTCCCTCCAGAGTGCTGGGATTAAAAGTGGGTGCCACCATGCCTAGCTGTAACTAATTTGGTAAAATTCTTCTCCTTATTTTGAGGCAGGGGTCTTGCTTTTTGTCAAGAAGGATTTGAATGTTATTCTGTCTTTCTCTTATTGAAAATAAAATTTTCGGGGGCTGGAGAGATGGCTCAGAGGTTAAAAGCAGCTTCTGCTGGCTGCTCTTCCAAAGGTCCTGAGTTCAATTCCCAGCAACCACATGGTGGCTCACAACCATCCATAATGAGATCTGATGCCCTCTTCTGGCCTGCAGGAAAAGTTCTGTATGCATAATAAATAAATAAATATTGAAAAAAAAAAAAAAAAAAGAAAATAAAATTTTCACACACTATATTCTGATCACGGTTCCCCTTCCTCCAACTTCTCCCAGATCCTCCCACCCACCCAGTTCCATGCCTTTTTTCTCTCTTTAGAAAACAAAAAGGCAAACAGAAACAAATATACTAGAATTTTGTTTTGTTTTGTTGTCTTTTAGGACAGGATCTTTCTTTGTAGTCCTGGAACTCATTTTGTAGGCCAGGCTAGCCTTGAACTCAGAGATCCACTTTTGTCTGCCTCCCAAATACTAGGATTAAAGGTGAGTGCCACTACCACCTGGCTTAACATACCAGCATTTTAAAAAAGGGAAACACACACAGACATACACAAAAAGCAAAACCCATAAAAATACAAAATCAGAAATGATAACATGCAAGCAAAAGATCAGTAAGGTCTACAGAAATACTGTTGAGTTCATTTGTGTTGGCCACACACTGTCAGCCATGGCGCCTGCCCTTAAGTGTGGCTTGGATGCCCACGGAGACTCCAGTGGAGAAAACTAAGTGTCTTCTGCAAGTGGTTGTTAATTGGAGACAGCTTTTGGGTTAGGGGTGGGGGTTAGTGTTCACTTCCCCTCTCTGAGCCACACTGCCACGTCTCTGTGTGTCCTCCTGTGTGTGTCAGTCCTGCTGTTTCTAGAAGGCCTTGTTTCTGTGGTGCCCTCCATCCCCTCTGGCTCCTACACTCTTTCTGCTGCCTCTTCCACCGAGTTCCCTGAGCCCTGAGGGGAGAGATTTGGTGGAGTCCTCCCACTTAGGACTGAGTGTTCCAAGGTTCCATGACTCTCTACATATTGTCCAGTGGTGGGTCTATTAGTTCCTGTCTTTTTTTTTTTTTTTTTTAAGATTTGTTTATTATATATACAGTGTTCTGCCTGCATACCAGAAGAGGGCACCAGATCTCATTATAGATGGTTGTGAGCCACCATGTGGTTGCCGGGAATTGAACTCAGGACCTCTTGAAGAGCAGACGGTGCTCTTAACCGCTGAGCCATCTCTCCAGCCCCTAGTTCCTGTCTTTTGGGTTTTTGGGTTTTTTGTTTTTTTGTTTGTTTGTTTTTTTGTTTGTTTTGTTTGGTTGGGTTTTTTGTTGTTGTTGTTTTTTGAGATAGGATCTCGTTATATTGCCCTGGCTGTCCTGGAACTGGATATGTAGACCAAGCTAGGCTCAAACCCACAGAAATCTGCCTTCCTCTGCTTCCCAGGGCTGGGGTTAAGGGCATGTGTATTTTCTAAGCTGGCCTCAAACTCCTACCACTCCTCCGCATAGACAAGACACTAGGCAGCCCTGTGCCAAGTTCTTTACTTTTAGAGATAACTCATTATTGGATCATTACTTTAAGAGATTTTAAGGGTTGAGGATAGAGCTCAGTGGTAGAGTACTTGTATATTCTCAAAGCCCTAGGTCTAAACCCTAGTAAAATGATTACACTAAGCACGTCAGACTACCTTTGTCTAGCATACAGGCAAACAAACAGAAACAAACCAACCAAACACTTCTCAAAAATAAAAGTACAGCGCTGGGGATATAGCTTGAGGGCAGAACGCTTGCCTGGTCTGTTGTGTGTGGCACCCTTGTTTGAGCCCTCGCACGACAAAAATGAGTGGATAAATAAAAGCAAAGGACCGCACTTTCCCCTGCCCCAGCTGGTCCTCTTCATTGAGACCGTGTAGAAGTGCGTTTGTATGCGAGGTCGGAGCAGCAGAGAGGAGAGGGCACTGCTGGAGTTGCTTCCACCCAAAGGTGATCTCTCCTTCCCTCCTTCAGATGGTACGCCTTGAAGTCCAAACCAGGAAAGAAGGAGAAAGAGCGAGGAGAAATTGAGGTTGATATCCAGTTTATGAGAAACAATATGACTGCCAGCATGTTTGACCTCTCCATGAAAGATAAGTCTCGGAATCCATTCGGAAAGCTGAAAGACAAGATCAAAGGGAAGAGTAAGGAGAGTGCGTCGGACACCGCCTCGGCCATCGTCCCCAGCGCGGCACCCTCGGTCGACAGTGATGATGACTCCTTTTCAAAAGACAAGAAAAAGAAGTCGAAAATCAAGACTTTGTTTTCTAAGTCCAATTTGCAGAAGACACCACTCTCCCAGTCCATGTCTGTCCTGCCGACTTCAAAGCCAGACAAAGTGCTGCTCCGTCCTGGAGACTTCCAGTCCCGGTGGGGTGACGACGACATCGAGGATGAGTCCTCCTCCTCCACTTCGGACGGTGAGTTCCTGTCCTTGCTCACTCCCCTCCCCCAACTCCCCTAGTTTAGCTGACTTTGCTCTGAGAAGGGAGAGGCAGATCTTCAGGTTTCAGTTACTACAGTGATGGCGGTGAGGAACAGCCGTCTTTGTTACGAGGACGTCTTCACTCAAGGCGATGCTTCTTAACTATGTGAAAATGCCTTTCCCCAAGAGTTTGGAGCTCACAGAATAAGTGCACTTGAGGGTGTTTGCTGTTGTGTTCTCACAGGCCTGAGGATCTGGCCCAGGACCTTGGATATGCTGGGCAAGTGTTCCAACACAGACCCTCATCCCAGGACCTGTTATGTATGAAAGAGGGAAACTATCAGACCTTGGTGTGTGTGTGAGTGTGATACTTGGTTAATTCAGTAGCCCAGCCTCCTTAACTCTGACCTGCGTAATTTGAACTTTAGCTACAATTATTGAATCCCTTTTAGTGGCCAGATTCTGTAATTCTATCAAGAGCATGGCCTTTTCCATTGGTCTAACACAGGATTTCTTAACTTTGGCACTGCTGACTGTTCAGGCTGTTGTGGGGAACCGACCTGTGCATTACAGGGTGCTTAGCACCTGCCTATCAGTTCCCACGACTGGAAATGTGTGCAGCTGTTGGTGACTGACAGTCGCCCCTGCTCGTTGCAACTGCTTACTCCCACCCCCGACCCCCACACCTCCTCTCTTCCAGTCTTTGTAATGCTGAGGATCAAAATGACAGCATCATGGATGCTGATCAAGAGCTCCATCACCAGGTTATACCCCAAATCCCTCCCTCATTTAATTTCTTTTTTTTTTTCATTACTAGAGATTGAACCCCAGAGCTGTATCCTCACCCTCACTTTTTATTTGTGTGTGTGTGTGTGTGTGTGTGTGTGTGTGTGTGTGTGTGTGTGTGTGTAAGGAGGGGGGGCATAGCTTGGGGCGTCAGTTCTCTTTTGACCATGTAGGTCCTGGGAGGTGAATTAGGTCACTAGGCTTTTTAGTAAATTCCTTTATTCACCACTGAGCTTTCTCTGGAGCACTTAACACCCCTTTTGCTGTTTGTTTTCTCCCCAGTCATGTCCCACAAGCGAACATCCAGTGCTGACCACACACAATCGAACCAGACCAACTTCAGCCTTCCCAAGAAAGAAGGGCTCTCCTTCCTTGGGGGCCTCCGGTCCAAGAATGATTCCCTTTCCCGATCTAACGTCTGTATCAACGGGAACCATGTTTACATGGAGCAGCCGGAGGCCAAGGGTGAGGTCAGAGACAGCAGCCCTTCTAGCTCCCCATCGCCTCAGGGCTTCAGGAAGAAGCTTTTGTTGGCGTCCACTGAAAACCTGGCTGCCCGGTCTCCCAAGGAGCCAGGGGAAGGAGGAGGCACGTCCTCCGACAGGCGACTGTCCGACTCTTCCACCAAGGACTCCATGAAGTCCATGTCTCTTCCATCCTACCGACCCATGACCAGTGGGGACAGTAGAGAGATCACGTCTTCTCCAGCCAACACAGAGGCTACGAAAGAAACAAAAGACAGCAAGAAGCAGGAGAGCAAGAAGTCCTCTTTGCTTTCTCTGGTGACAGGAAAGAAAGATGTGCCTAAAGGCAGTGAAGGTGACCCTCTTCCCGCTGTCTCAGAGAAGGAAAGGAAAGCAACGCTCATGGGCGCCCAGCTGCGGGAGAAAGACCCCGTGAGAGGATCTGAGAAAGATGCTGTACCTGTTCCCTCCAAGGGGGGTGGCTCCCCAAACCCCTTTGAAGAAGTGCAGACCTCAGACCCCGAAGCCAGCCTGGAATCGAAGGCTGAACCAAAACTACCAGTTCCCTCTCCAAGAGCTCCCCAGACCAAAGCTGTGAAGCCTAGGTAAGTCTGAGGTTTGTTTGTTTTTTTTTTTTTAACATATGGGACCTTTTTCTGCCACCGCCTGGTATTCAGCCAAGTCTCCACTAGAGCAAACCTGGTCAGTCTCAGGATGTGTATGCAAGGGTTTGCTAGTCTTAAGTCATTTGAACCAATCACGTCTGCTGGCCTGGCCTGCTCAGCACAAAGGGCAGGGGTGAGTCCCAGCCTAAAGCCACAGCATCTGTAGGTGGAGGTTTTCCTTCTCAGTGAGCTGACCAGACTCGTGCATGGCTGATTCTGTGCATGCAAGCTGGCTGTGCGTGGTTGCAGGGAGCATATGAGCCGAATATGTGTTTTAAGGGTTTTTAGTGCTTGCTGCCCTGTGGAGATGGTTGCCTTTCCTCCTGGTACTTGGCACCAGTGAGAGACCCTTGACCCGCTGTGTAGTGCACCAGTGACCATGCTCTGTCTCCTCCTTGCTTGACCCTAAGAGCCTGCCTGAGCCTGAGGGAGGGAGCACCTGCTTCTGTGAGTGACTCTCGCATGGATGTTTCTCTGGTATGGGGGGTGGAGACACAAGCTGTTTGGAGATTCTGCAACAGATGTACTTTTCTCTTCCAAATCCATACGTGCTGCTTTGTGGTAAGCCTTTCATTACTCTGAGCTTTTTAGTTGCCCTTGTCATAGTCAAGTACTCGAGGCTCCCGAGTATATCACTAAAAGGAACCATAAACTCTCCATTGCTTCAGCTGACTCTAACTTGTGGGTTGCAACAGACCCTTGTGTGATTGTGCGCTTGGTGCTTAGCAGTGTCTCTTTCCGTGGGGAGAGCGTGTCTCAGTTGTGGGGTATTTACATAGCATGTATGAGGCCCTGGCTTCGATTCCCCAGCACCAAGAAAAAACAGTGATTCATCTGCGTGTCAGGAATTGCTGTTCCCTTGACCTTGTAGATACTGCCCCAAACATTAAAAGCCTGTCCCTCAGGGAAACCACCTCTTCTGGCGTGCAGGTGTACATGCAGGTAGAGCTTTAGTATACATAAAATAAATAAAAAATTTTAAAACTGCCCCTCTTGACTGACTATTTTTATATGTTTTTTCAAATGCATCTGCAACTGACCTGCAGATTTTATTTTGTCCTTTTTGCAGACTGGAAGTTTCTCCAGAGGCTCAACCCAAAGCCAGGCTTCCTTCCCCTGTCTCTGCTCTCTTTCCGACTCTGCCTTCTAGCTCTGCTCAGGCTCCTCTCTTCTCTGACGTGAGATGTGACTCAGAGACCCAGCCCTCCAAAAGTTCTCCTGCCTCTTCCTCTTCCTCCTCCTCTTCCTCCTCCTCTTCCTCCTCCTCTTCCTCCTTCTCCACCTCCTCCTCCTCTCCCCTAGCAGCCCCTATCTCTACATCCACTCCAGTCGAACACTGGCCCCCCACAGGCAGGGATGAGGCCAATTCTGAAGAACCTTCTCTGCTCCTCAAAACAATCTCTCCCAAGGGGAGTTTAACACTGGCTGCAAACAGTGGTTCTTCTGCCTCGGGGTCACCTTGCAAAGAGTTTCCTAGCCTAGTGCGGAAAGGGATGGAAGAGTCTGCAGGGGGCAAGATCAGGGAGACAGGGACGGAAGCTGGCGGTGTGGAGTCAGGAAAGATCCTCATGGGGCAGCGTGAGGAACCTGTGAAGTGTCCATTCCCAGAGCAGCCGTGGGGCCCCTCACCTGAAGAGGCCCAGGAAGAACTCTCAGTGCTTTCACTCCACAGTGACAGAACTGTAAACCCTGATGAGATGTCTCCCTCGGGGGGAGCCGCAGACTCAGAGCGTCAGTCTGGGTCTTCTGTGGAGAACGTTCAGGATGGTAGAATAACGTCTACTGTCAAGGAAGCAACCCCACCTCCTCGAGAGGCAGGGGCAGCCTCCTCGTGTGACAGCATCGCACAGAAACATGAAGAGTTGAGTTTGAATGCCAGTGGAGGCCAAAAGAAAGGCAAGAAACGTGTGTCCTTTTCTGAACAACTCTTTGTGGAAGAAGAAGAAGAAACAGAAAGACCCACTGCGCTTGAGGAGGATGGAAGTCATCTCCAGCCGCTGACAAATGCAGGGCCTCTTGCTGGAAGCGTGCCTGGTGCAGAGTCCTCCCACACGGAAGGCACAGGAGAGGAACCTGCAGGCCCAGAAGCTCAGCCCACCATCCCTTCTGAGAGCGAGAGGTTCTCCGAAGGCCCCACACGCCAAGCCCGGCTAGCAAGAGGTACCCAAGACTTGAGGGATGAGGAGAAGGATGACCTCATGACTCCGTGTCAGAGCAGAGCCAGCGATCATGAAGGCCTGCTATCTAACCCCCTACAGGACCTTCCGTCTGCCTCTGAGGTGACACCTCCTTTCATAGCAGATCTGAGCTTGTCTCTTCCGTCCATCCCTGAGGTGGCATCAGATGATGAAGGAGTAGACGAGGCTGGAGATGGAAGAGAGGCAGTAAAGCTGGTGGATCTAGAAGTAGGAGCCTCACCTGCTAACGGGTCACTTTCCTGTCTGGAGAAGGCAGAGGGGCCGAGTGGCAGGGCACATGAGTCAGTGCCCACGGAGAATCTGCATGACTTCAGGCCCCAGACTCTCACAGTGGTTCCTTCCGAGCAGACAGCAGCATTAGGAATTTCTAAGCCACATCTTGGCCAGTGCCCAAGTGTGAATAAAGAGCTACCAGGCCCTGGTACTGTTGAGGAGGAGAAAGTGAAGGGGGGTGGGAGCCCAGCTTCGCCTCTCTGCTTATCCCAGGACTCTCCTGTGTCCAGCCCCTCACTCTCTGAGACCTTTCCTGCCACACACTCTGTCCCCAACTCTCCATGCTCTGACAGTCACCACACCGGTGTAGTGGAGTCTCAAAAAACAACAACAGAAGGCTCCATGGGTAAAGTTGAAAATTTTGGCAAGAAGAAGCCACTTCTACAAGCCTGGGTCACACCCTCAGAGATACATCCAGTCCCAGCTCAGCCAAGTGCTGGAGCTGGGGCAGCCAAGCACAGGTGAGAGAGATGGTGGGGGAGCTTGTGTTTGTACGTGGGAACCATGCCCTCTCTTTGGTTGTACCTGCAGAGAGAGACTCATGCCTTCAAGCCAAACGAATGTCCCAATGTCAGAGTTTGCCTGTCGCTGGCAAGGCTTTGTCACACAAGGGCTTGCAATAACTCAAGACCCGGCAGCGTGTATAGCAAGGACATAGCAGTCTTCAGAGACAGCTTAGGAATGGTTCCACACTGTTGTGGAGCTTTGTAGCGGTGGAAGCCTTAGGTGCTTGTGTCTCAGGGTCTCAGAAGCCAGGTGAAACCCAGCAGTAGAACCAAGCGATGCCAAAAAGCTCCTCTGAGATCGAGCAGCTGTTTGATCTGCACTCTACCTTTCTGCAGAAGTCCCGAGTTTCCGTAGAGCCCCTCAGTGGAGTCCTAGTCTAGTCTGTAGCTACCTCCAAGGATGAGAAACTTTCTTTCTTTCTTCTTTACTGTTAACATTGTTTTACTTATTTACTTTAATTAATTATTTTATTTTTATTTTTTATTTTTCGCGGTGCTGGGAATGGAACCTGAGGCCTTGTGCATGCTGGGCAAGTACTGTGCCACAGAGCATAACCAGACTGAGGGACTTGGGCTGTCAGGACGCCCCGGGCAGGGATGTGTGTTGCTGGTTGCTTGTGGTCGTCTGGTCCTGCTTACTTTGAGTTCCACAGGAGCTAGGGCATTAGTTGGCTGTGGGGCCAGAGGTGCTTCTCCTTCCCCATTGCCTGTCTTGCCGGCAGCCATCTTTGAGATGGCTAGCTCTCAGCTTTGTGGTTACTGAAGGCTTAAGGGTCCTTTTCCCGTTCCTAGGCTCCATCCTGTGAAGCCGATGAACGCAACAGCCCCCAAGATTGCAAACTCCAGCCTGGGAACCGCCGCCGTCATTAGTGGGAACCTGATCAACGAAGCCATTATTAAGGTGAGCGTTCTGAGGGGTTGGCGTATTTATCAAGGTCTGCAGAGCTTGCGTGTGTGGAGTCACCGTTAGAGCTGGCCTCTGTTGCTGCTGCCACACGGGGCTGATGAAAAGACAACTTGAGCTCCATAGTCTGGAGGCCAGCCTGGGCTACATAGCAAGATGCTGTCCCTGAACAAACAGCAGAAGTTAAAGTACTTGGGCGGCAGGAAATTCTGGGTCTTACTCGGATGGGTCAGGAATCTGGATAAACTCCAAGAGCCCCCAGACTCCCTGTTGAACAAATAATTGCATTTCCTTATAACTATTTTTTACTGGATTCCTTTTTTTGGTCTCTAGCAACATGAGTCACTGGCACTGTCTGTTTGTTGAGAATGGTGGTACTTTTTTTTGTTTGTTTGTTTACTTATTTTCTTTTGTTTTCTAAAGACCTGGAACGCACTCTTTAGCCCTGGAGCTAAAGGCAGTGCCACCACACCCACCCAGCACTTCTTTTTAAAGATTTCCTTTCCCCATCTTTCCTTCTTATCTTTAAGCAAAAATATAAAATTCTTGGTACAGACGTTTCGTCTAGGCTTTGTTGCTGCTTTTCAAAATAGTTTCCATCATTTAAGACATTTCAAAAACCAGTTCAAAGAACAGCTGGAGACCTTCGTGCGGAGTTGCCGGTTGTGCACGTTTGACTCAGTTAGCTCCAGCTCCTCCTGTGCCTCCCTCCTGCTCTTTCTCTGTCTACCACTGCACGTATCTGGGTTCTTTCGTTTTGTTTTGTTTTCTGTATCTGAACCATGGAAAAGAGTAAGTTGTATGCATCATGTCCTGTTTTACTTCTAATCTTCTTTGTGTGAATTATATGCGTGTACCCAGGTGTTTGTACAGGTGTGTGCACATGTGTATGGAGGCTGGAACTTGTAGCCAGTGTCTTCTTCAATAGCTCTTCACCTTTTGCTGTTTTTTTCTTTAAAATACTTATTTCATATAATATATTCTGATCATGGTTTCCCCTCCCTCGTCTTCTCCCAAATCCTCTCCACCCATCCAACTCCGTGCCCCCCCCTTCTCTTTACAAAACATACAGGCAAGTAAAAACAAAACTAAAACAGAATAAAAAGAAAAAACATACACAAAATCAAAACCCATAAAAACACAAAATTGGAAACAATAATATACAAGCAAAAGACCAGTAAGGTTACAAAAAAAAAAATATATATATATATATATACACACACACATACACACACACACACACACACACACACACACACACACACACACACGTAGTGTTGAGTGCATTTGAGTTGCCCATCCTCTGCTGGACATAGGGCCTGCCCTTAAGTGTGGTTTGTATACCCGCGGAGAATCCATTGGAAAAACTAAATTTTCCTTTGAAGGTGGTTATGAATTAGAGACAGCTTTTGGGTTAGAGGTGTGGACTTGTGTCCGCTTTGCCCTCTCAGGAGTGGGACCCCATCTGGCTTGACCTGTGCAGGCCATGAGCATGCTGCCACGGGCTCTGTGGTCAGTCCTCTTGTGTCTGGAAGGCCTTCTTTCCTCCATGCCCTTCATTCCCTCTGACTCTTACACTCTTTCTGCCTCCTCTTCCACAGCCTGGAGCCCTGACAGGAGAGAGTTGATAGCTATCCCACTTAGAACTGAGTTTTCTAAGATCTCTCAGTCTCTGCACATTGTCCAGTTGTGGGTCTCTGTATCTGTTCCCATCTGTTGTAGAAAGAAGGAAGCAAAAAGAAAGAAAAAAAAAAGAAACTTCTCTGATGACCACTGAGTGAGACAGAGACATTTTACTGCTAGGGTCCTTTAGCAGAAAAATAGTATTTGGTTTTCCCCTAGGCCTGTCTAGTCTCAGGTTCTTAGCCACTGGAGCAGTTTCAGGAATGGGTCCCATCTCACGGTATGAGATTTCAATCCGATCAGATAGTGGTTGGTCACTCACATAACTTTTGTGTCACTTTTTTTTAAAAAGATGAGTCTCTCTCTAGCCCTGATTGTCCTGGAACTCACTATGTGATGAGGCTGGCCTCGAACTCAAAGATCTACCTGCCTCTGCCTTCTGCCTTATCATCAGTTTGTGGAGAGCAACCAATAGCCTTGACAACAGTCTGGGTTGTTTGGGGCTTTCATGGGTCCCCTTTGGGTTAGTTAACTAATTGGTTAATAAGACGTAACCCATTCCTGCCTTGCGCTAGAGGTGTCACTTGGTGGCGAGAGATGTCAGGTTAAGTCTTGTCACCCCTGTTCTTTGGTGGCTCCATCTAGATCTCTTTCCTGGAAAGTTACCCTGCAGTAGGTCTCCTCCAGCGGCCTCTAGTGGTAGCTGTGTCTCCCTGGGTCCTGTCCCTTAGCCTCCTCTTCCTTCCCCAATCGTTTAATCTTCCTGTTCCACCCTCCCCAACTCTCCATTTCTCCATAGCTAAATATTCTTTCCCCCACTGCTTGGGAGAACCTCCCCTTCGCACTAACCCGCTACTCTTTACCTAACCTCTGTGGTTGTAGGGACTGTAGCATGCTACCAAAAGCATGTGCTAACAGCCACACAGAAGATCCATACTACATTTGTCTTTGGGTCTGGGTTAAACAGCTGAAAAACATCCCACTGTGTAAATGTATCACATTTTCTTCATCTTTTCATTCGCTGATGGATGTCCAAGTCGTTTGCGGTTTTCGGCTATTGTGAATAAAGAACGGCGAGTGTCGCTGTAGTAGGATGTAGAGTCCTTCGAGGGTATGGCTGGATCTTGAGAGCTATTTCCGGCTTCCCGAGGACTGATGTCACTGATGTCCACAGTGGCCTTACACGTTTGCGCTCAGTAGATGAGGGTCCCCCTTACTCCACATGCCCGATAGCATAAACTGTCATTTGCTTTACTGTTCTTAGCCATTCTGACTGGTATGAGATGGAATCTCAAAGTAATTTTCTTTGAATTTCCTTGATTAAGGATTTTTTTTTTTCCGAGACGGTTTCTCTGTGTAGCCTTGGCTGTCTTGGAACTCTCTCTGTGGACCAGGCTGGCCTCGAACTCACTGAGATCCACCTGCCTCTGCCTCCCAAGTGTTGGGATTAAGGATTTTGAACATTTGTTTCTCAGTCATTTGTAAACTCTGTTTAGTTCTGTACCCACCCCACCCCCACCCTTTGTTTTTAGGTTACTCGTTCTCTTTTCTTCTTTTTTGATTTTCGTTTTGGTTTTTCAAGACAGGGTTTCTCTGTGTAGTCCTGGCTGTCCTATTCCTTCTATAGCCCAGGCTGGCCTTGAACTCAGAGATCCACCTGCCTCTACCTCTCGAGTGAGTGCTGGGATTAAGGGCGTGCTCCACCACTGCCCAGATAGAATTAGCTGATGGTTTCAAAGTTGTAGATAATGTTCTTTAGCCTTTGAGTACAGAATTCAACTTGAGGTTTTAAAAAAATACGCATATGTCTCTGCATTACACGCATCCCTGGTGCACACAAAACCAGAAAAGGGCAGGCATTAGACACCCTGGAACTGGAAATAAAGATGTTTGTGAGCCTCCATGTCGGTGCTAGGAATCAAATCTGTATTCTCTACCGGGAACAAGTGCTCTTAAACACTGAACCATCTCTTCAGTCCCAGTGTTCTTGTCTTGTTTGGGGAGTTTGTTTGTTTGTTTGTTTGTTTGTTTTGGTTTGTTTTGTTTGACAAGGTTTTATATAGCCCAGTCTGGCTTTGAACTCCTGGTCCTCTTTCCTCTGCATCCTGAGGATACAAGAATATGTCCCTCCAACCAGCATGCAGTGGCAGGTGATCTAATGCCCTCTCCTGCCTTCCATGGACACATACACTTGTGTGTAGGCTTAATTTTTTTAACCAATATATTTTATTAACAACTTAGTGACCGAGCATATGCCACTTATAACCCGACTAACCAAAACAATAGGAAATGAGGATTAATGGGCACAATAACAAAACCTTAAGGTTATCAATTCTGAGGAACGATTCTCCAGGTGTGAGCCGCAGGATTTCTTCTGCTGGAACCTGGGGTAACCAGAACCCACAACCTCAGCACGAGCCGGAGCCCTGAAGCCTTCCCTCGAGCAGTTCTCTCTAGGAGCGTCTTGAAGTGCAGCGAGGAACAGCCAAATCTATCCCAAGTCTCCAACCCCCCCCCCCCCTCCAGTTCTGGGCTCATTTATATATCTCCTCCCAGAGTCCGTTCACGGGATCTTTTCAGCTGGCAACAATTAAGCTCCTGCACAAGGTGGCTGCTCTTCAAGTGAATTAACCTTACTTGTTCTCTCACGAGACCTTTCCGATCCCACATTTGGAATCCTAAAAAAACAGGTTTATCTCTCCTTCACTTGTGGACCCAAATAATACACAGAGACATAATTAAAAATAAAGCAAATCAGCCAGGGCAATGGCGCACGCCTGTAATCCCAGCACTCAGGGAGGCAGAGGCAGGTGGATCTCTGTGAATCCGAGGCCAGTCTGGTCTACAAAGCGAATCCAGGACAGCCAAGACTACACAGAGAGACCCTGTCTGGATATCTGGAGAAAATAAATAAAAATAAAATAATTTTTAATATACTGTTCGCTCTTTCAGGGTGCCCAGGTTCTATTTCCAGCACCTATATGGTGGCTCATAACTATCTGTAACTGCAGTCCCAGGAACCCAGCACTCTTTTTCTTAGCCTTTCTAGGTACTGCACACATGGTGCATGGAGATATGCAGGCAAAACAATCACATACTTTTTTTAAAAAAGAAGAAACATAATGAGGCCTTGATGGGGGGTGAGGGTAGGGGGCGGAGGAGGAGGAGGAGAGCAAGAGCAGCATCCGGCAGTAGCAGTTACGTAACCAGCCAGGTTGTGCACACACGAGCCCAGCTACTTGGGAGGTTGAGGTAGCTGGACCACTTGACCTCCTAAGTTTGAAACCAGCCTTGAGAACTCAAGAGATACAACCAGCTATGAGTGAAGAGCTGGGGCAAGCCCCAAGGCAGCAGAAGGATGTGAGGAGCCACCCTCTTGGCCAAGCCGGCAGGGTGCTGCCCCTGATCTCCCTGAGACCCTATGGAAACTTACTCCACACTCTCAAAACACGCATCACTAAAGCCAAGTGCCACCAGGCTACGGACCTCACCCGGACACACACTCTCTGGGTACACTGTGGCCTTTCCCAGAGACTGGGTGTTCTCTGATGGTAACAATGCACCCGGAACAGGGAACAGTTGCTTTTAACGAGCATTTATCATCCAAGACAAGGAGGCTGTAACTGCAAGCCCAAGAGTTCTGAGCCAGAAGGAAATGAGAGATGAAAAGACTCAGTAAAATGTAACAAGTCGCACCAAGGTCTCCGGAGGGAGGAGGAGGAAAGCCCTGAAATCCGCAGCTCAGCAGATTTACAAATTGTAGGAAATAGGACTCCAGAGCAACTCAAGGTGATTTCTGCCCAAAGAACTGCAAGACAGCAAAACAGTTTTTGCTCTGGGGTCACTTTCACCTTCTACCTGGAAGACCAACAGTTAGGAGCCCACAAAAATAATCTCACAACGGCGCAGAAGCCCCTGCCCCATTCAGGGAGCAGTCTGCCCAGGGAGGCGAGTTCAGAGGAATCCCACTCTCTCACTGGCTGGCTTAGAAACACACAGTGCTGTTCTCACACCCATAGCAAGTGTGAACCCAAGTCAGGTGGCTCGTGAATAACCCACGAGTGCTGGGATTAAAGGTGTGCGCCACCACACCCCGCCCTTTAATTTTATATCTGCATAGGTGTGAGGGAGTCAGATTCCCTGGAACAGGCATTACAAACAGCTGTGAGCTGCCATGTAGGTGCTGGGAATTGAACTCAGGTCCTCTGGAAGAGCAGCCAGTGCTCTTAATTACCAGCTGTCTGTCTCTCTCCAGCCCCCTCATTACACTTCTTGGAAACATGTACCCAGAGTCAAGAACAGAAGTGTGAGAACTGCAAGCCGAGTAAGGTTTCTGTTTTTTAACTGTGCTGAGGGTCAAACCTGGGGCCTTTTATACATGTTAGACAAGTGGTCTGTGCCAACTGAGCAACACCCAGGCCCCTGGTTTTTGTTGTTGTTGTTGTTGTGTGTGTGTGTGTGTGTGTGTGTGTGTGTGTGTGTGTGTGTGTGTGTGTTTTCGAGACAGGGTTTCTCTGTGTAGCCTTGACTGTCCTAGACTCACTTTGTAGATCAGGCTGGCCTCGAACTCACATAGATCCACCTGCCTCTGCCTCTGCCTCCCAAGTGCTGGGATTAAAGGCGTGCGCCACCACCGCCCGGCTTCAGGCCCCTGGTTTTTACATTTTCCAAAGGATCATAAAACAAAACAAAACAAACAAACAAACAAAAGCATGTCATCAGCCTATACACAACTCTCCAGAGCCCAAGGTGCTTCTCTCAGTAAGCCTCCTAATTTCAGCCTGTGTTGAAAGTGGGTTTCCAGGCCAGGTGAGCTGGCTCCCACCTTTAATTCCAATACCTGGGAGGCAGAGGCAGGCTGACCCCTGAGTTCGTGACCAGCCTGCTCTACATAGTGAGCCGCTGTCTCAAAAAAGAAAAGTAACAACAAAACAGGTTTCTGAGAGACTCAGGGTGGGATGCAGGGTGGGGCTGCTGACATTATCTTTCACATTCCTCTCGGATGCCCGGTTTGTCCGCTGACTTGTATGTAACCTTTTCTCCTCTTCCTCCCCTCTCTGAAGAAATACCAGCCCTCGGACCCTGCCTTTGCCTATGCACAGCTGACCCATGACGAGCTGATCCAGCTGGTGCTCAAACAGAAGGAAACCATCAGCAGGAAGGAGTTTCAGGTGCGGGAGCTGGAGGACTACATCGACAACCTGCTAGTCAGGGTCATGGAGGAGACCCCCAACATCCTCCGGGTGCCGGCTCAGATGGGCAGAAAGGCTGGGAAGATGTGAACCGCAGGAAAGAAGCAAGTGTTGTGTGAGCTCGGGTCCACCACCTCTCGAGGTCCAGTAACCAGCACACCGGCTCCGATCGCCTGTTTTGTGGGTTGTCCGTCAAGAGTTAATTCTCCTAGTTGAAGCCAGGTTAATGATTACAATGAATCTTTTACTGTACATTCCCAGAGTTTTATTTTTAAATGCCGCTGTGCCTTTAACTAAACTGTAAATATGAGATTTGATCCTGAGCCATCAATTCAGGGGGCACCAGTGGAAATAATGTATTTTAACACTGGACTTGTTGCCTCTGAGATTCTCAAGTGTGCATCCTCCGTGAAACCAGGCTTAAGGTGAGGTGAGAAAGGAGTTGTGCGATGGTGCTGTTTCACCTCCTTTCTTGGCCTTTCAGCAGCTCAGGTGTGGCAGATGCTAAATTGTTATATCATGTGAACTTCTAGGGCTCAAGGGGTGTTTTGGTAGGGGCTTTTGTGTGGTTGGTATTGTTCAGTTTTCAGGGTCAGATGTTGTATAGCCTGGGCTGCTCTTGAACTCACTGTATAGCAGAAACTAGCCCTGAACTTCTGATACCCCTGCCTCCACTTCCCAAGTGCTGGGATGACAGCCGTGTTTGATGCCTTTTGGCTGGAGCGCAGTTGTTTACAGAAGGCCTCTGAGCATGCTTCTTAGATTTTGAACAAATGCCGTGTCCAGTTCCCACTACCCTCTAGACTTAAAATTAAGTATGCTCTTGGTCGGTGGGAAGACACAGCTCAGCGGGCAAAGCGCTTGCATGAGGATCTGCATTTGGAGTCTCGGCACCTATGCAAAAAAGCCAAGAGCCGTAGCATGTGCCGGGCAGGGGGTTAGCTAGAGGGTATTGGGGGGCAGAGACCCTAGATCTCAGGGGTCACTGACCAACCATTCTAGCTGAGACAGGGAGCTCCAGGCTCAGTGAGGGACCCTGTCTTAAACAGTGAGATGAAAACTACCATATGTTCCTGCATAGGTAAGCGAGCACACACAACACACACACACACACACACACACACACACACACACACACACACACACACGTGTTTTTTAGATGCATGGGGCCCTCTCCTGGAGTCACAACGGAATCACTTTTCAGGCTGGAGAGACGGTCCAGTGGTTAGCGCTGGCTGCTCTTCCGGAGGACGGGAGCATTCAATTCTGGCACCCAAATGGCTGCTCACAGCTCTCTGTAACTCCAGTTCCAAGGGATCTGACACCCTCACGCAGACATGAATGCAGGCAAAACACCAACACACATAAAATACAAAATAAAATAAGGGAGTCACATTCCGCTTAGGTAGGGGGACGTGGTCAGAGTCCCTCCTCCGTGATCACAGGGTTTCTGTTGCTGGCTTGGCCTTCCCAGTGCCTGGAGAGAGGACAGAATGTTCCAGACTCTTTCTACAACAGTTCTGTGAGGTAGAGAATGACTTTAGGGGAGGGTCCTTTGGTGTTTCCGGGCTTCCATTTACTTGTCCTGCTGGCTTTCCTGACAACATTCCTGGAAGGGAGTAGACAGAGCCCCACCCCGACCCACAATTCCTCAAGATGAAGGAGCCTTGTGCTTGGGCTGGGTGAGTGCTCAGGGGTAGAGCACCCCCACACACCCAACACCCCGTGCTACAATAGTAAGTAAAGTGAAGAGCTACAAGAATTTGCTTTTTGACTGCTATTTCCTGTTTTGGGAGAGTTTTGTTGTTGCTGCTATTTTGAGACAGGACCACTGGCTTCAAATGTTCATCCCCCTGCCTCAGCTTGCCTGGTAGGTTGCTGTATTCTTAAAACTAGATTAATAATATATATTTTTTCTAACTCGGCCCCTTTTTTGCTAATAGAGGGAATTCTATTGCTGGCCACAGCATACTGGAATTAAAATGTTTTGTGCTGTTCTTTTTTTTTTTTTGTCTTCCTGGTTGTAGTAAAATCTCATCAAATCTTAACATCTCTGCTAGGCGAATCACAGGCCAGTGGAATGGGCAGGGTTGGGGTAGTGGTGGTTATCGATGAAGAATCTCTGTGTGTGTCCTTATCCTGAAGGTGAGGCACATTGGCTATACTGGAGCACTTTAATCTGAAGGGCAAGACTGTAACTTGATTTATCTAATTAGCTGTTAATGATCCACACCTACTTGTATTTAATCTCCTACAATACTTGGACCACTGCGGATTTCCGAGATGATTCGTACTTTTTTTAGTGTTGTGAAGTTTCTTAACATGTCTATAAAGGAAACCATATCCACTTGGACACTGAAAATGCACATGTATACATCTGTTCTGCATTGTGTTTTGTTTTACTTGACATAAACGCATTTTTCCTGTGATGACCTAAGTGCGATTGGGTGGGCGCACTTGCAAGAGCCGGCCTGGGGAAGTGCCTTGTTGATGAAGGCTCTGGAGGCCTCGCTGCTGCTAGGACCTTTGCTATGTTACAGAGTCTGCACTGAGAGGACCGACGAGGTGGGATGAGTTCCTGTGCTCTGAAATGCCACTTGGGAACTCTGGAGAAGGAGGGACAGTTTACTTCAGGGGCTTCTTTGGTTCCTGCCAGTGCTGGAACACTTTGCATTTCTAACTTTGCTGTACCATGCCTACTTAATAACTGTTCTCTGACATTCGGTTGGGAGCTGAGGGAAAATACAAGGAAAGCTGAGCCTGCATTGAGCCACTGGCAGAGGTTGGTGTTGCAGAGAACCCTGGAGCTACTAGGGTGACCATGGTGCCTGTGCCTGTAGCTGCCACCAATGCCAACATGAGGGGCCCTCGAGGGGCCTGCGCTCTGGAGAAAGAAGACGGGTCCTTTCCTGGCCCTTGCCTGGCTGACTCCAGAAAGCCCAGCCAGGGGTTTTGGTGGGGTATGAGGGGACATTGGATTAAATACCAACAGACTCTATTTGGAGGACAGCTTCCTAAAGAAAGCAGCCAGCCCTTGGCCTAATTGTTTCATATCTTGTCCTTGGCTTTGGCACGTGGCCTGGCCTCCCTCCCTGTTTTATTCCAGTATGTTACCCTTACTTTGACACAGAAGAAAGGAAGAAGCAATGCAGCCCCGTGTGGCGCTTCATAACTCTGCACATGCGTGTCAGAAGAGCTGTGTGTCCTTCCAGCCTCTGAGTTCACAGGACATCAGGAGAGACTGGTGTCCCACGGGGACTTCGCTGTGTACTGTGGAGCCAGAGTTTGTCCCTGGCTGCTTCAAGTCGACCTTCTCTCTTCCCCTTTACTTTTTTGGTGTTGGGGGTTAGACTCAGTGTCCTGTGATGCGAACCCCATGCTCTGCCACTGAGTTACACCCTCGGCCAACCCCCACCCCACTTTGTGATGCTTTTATCTTTGTTTTTTCAGACAGGTTGTCATGTAGCCCAGGTTAACCTTGTACTGGTTTTATGGCTGCTGACCTTGAACTCCTGATGTGCCTGCCTCCGTCTTCCAAGTGCTGGGAATATTAAAGTATGCTACCATTCCCAGCTTCCTGCCCCACCCCTCTGCGGGGAGAGTACTAACCAAGGATCCTTTACGACTGAAAATCAGTCATTTGCCTTACATAGGACACGTGAACCCACACCACCCCCAGCTCTGGGTTCTTCTTCCTACTGTGTCAGCTGCTAAATTGATTTTCCCCTTCCTCCGACTGAAGGCTCATCTGGTGGGGTTGGTTGGTTGGTTGGTTTGGGTTTTGGGGGGTAGGGTGGAAGGGGTTGTTTGGTTGGCTGATTTGGTTTATTTTCAGAGATAGTTTCTCTGTGTGGCCCTGGCTGTCCTGGAGCTCGCTCTGTAGACCAGGCTGGCCTCAAACTCAGATTTCCACCTGCCTTTGCCTTCCGAGTGCTGGGATTAAAGGTGTGCACCGACACCCCTTGGCTGCACCTGGTGTTTTTTAATTACAGAATTACTGTTCCCTGCTGTGGCTGTGTTACTTTGGAGGTTTTTAGGTTCCTTTTAAGAAATAACCTAAGGGATTAGGCATGTAGCTCAGTACAATGCTTACCTTACATGCACAAAGCACTAGGTTTGAACACACACATACACACACACATACACACACACACACACACACACACACACACAACTGGGCAATGTGAGGCGCACTTGCAATCCCAGCCAGCACTTGGGAGGTGGAGGCAAGGTGACCAAAAGTTTGACTCCATCCTTAGCAGCACAGGGATACAGGAAACTTTGTCTCAAAACAAACACAAACAAGGCCCTAAGACTTCCTAACACTAAATAAAGTTATACTACCTTTCACGTGTTGTGTCTGTGCCTCAGTTGGAGTGTGGTAAGAGTTCCTTCTATCTTGTTGGAAACCTTCCTAGGGTGGTGGTAACCCATGGTGCTCTCTCACACAAAGAAGCCCTACACAGCCGCCACCATGTAGTCCTCATCTTATCCTGAGTGACCTCTGACACCTTGTGAATGTCCATCTGGAAATTTCCAGAGGGAAATGTAGCCCTTGGGTTCAGAAGTGTAGCCCACCTGAGAAGTAGATGCTGGGTCAGTCAGCTCAGCTGATCTGACAGAAGCTGTGAGGGTCGGGTCAAGGAGTCTTCTCCCACTCTCATCTGATTCAGCTCGCCTTTCCATCGAGGCTAAGTCTTAGCAAGGAGAGCATGCGCGGGCCTCACAGGTATGGGGCATGGCTCGCCGGCCTTGCTTTGTAGACTCCAGAAAGGGGGCAGATACTGTTTCTCTCAGAGATCACATTGCAGGGCCTGTAAACAAAACCTCAGCCCCCAAATAGCTTCTCAATAAAACCGCTCTCTTGGGAAGAGTCAGGTCAGGGTCCTAGACTTCTAGGCAGTCTCCGTAAGTGACTAGCCTTGCGAGTTTTCTTACTCTTGCCTCTTTGCAAGCCTTTCAGTTTGGTTCCTGCTACTGCTACCAAGCTCAGCGCTTATAGTCGGCCTAATGTGTTTTCAAATTCTAGTTCAAGGAAGGACACAGTGTCTTGTCCTTTGAGTCCCTTTACCTTGACTATTATTAACAGAAAGCTTTTGCTTCAGTAGGAAGGAAGGAAGGAAGGACATAGTAAGGTGGATAGACAAAGAAAACAAGGGGCAGTGGTGGCGCATGCCTTTAGTCCCAGCACTTAGGCAGAGGCAGGTGGATCTTGGTGAGTTCGAGGCCAGCCTTGTCTACAGAGTGAGCTCCAGGACAGCCAGAGCTGTTACACAGAGAAACCCTGTCTCCAAAAAAGAAAAAAGAAAACAAGGGGGAATGATTATAAACTCTTCCAAATCCGGACTTCTGAGCTGAACAAAGTTGACCCCCAAGGTCCTGCTAGCACCTGCCCACCCATCTGGAAGCCTGATGCGGTTACTTTGCCTCATGCCAGGGTTTTTCTCCTATGCAAACAGATGGTCTTTAACAGAAAGAGACTCAAATGCTTTCCAAAGCCTTGTATTAAAAGCAAGGCGGCTTTGTAGCTGAAGGTGCTTGCCACACAAGCTTGGGGATCTGGGTTGGACCCCAAGAACCCTCTGTGGAAGGAGAGACCCGGCCCTGTAACTTGTTCTCTGTCCACACGTGCAGCGTGGCTCATGCACATCAGCATTCACAGACACTGATAAGTATTTTGGGGGAAAAAAATGCTTAGTTGTCAGCCTCTGGTACTATTGGGAGGTGGTCAGTGTGCCAAGAGGGAGATACAGTGAAAATAATGTAGGTCACTAAAGGTATGTCCTTAAAAGGGGATACGGGGCACTACCCTTTCCCTGTCTCTCTCTTGCGCACCATGAAGGAACAGCTTAGCTCCACCATGCATCCCGGCCATGGTATGAAGTCGAAACAAACCCAGGGCAGAAGAGCCAAGCAGCCTTGTGAGAACCAACCTGCAACTAATCTGCCTTTTCAGTCGACCACACCAGGTTCTTTGCTACTATAGTGGGAATCTAACAGAACCACCTAGTACCTCTGTTTTGGACATACCTCATGGAAATGACAATAATTTGCATCAATCTATACTTTGCAACATGCGCTGATAAGATTTGGAGGGAGATACACCCTGACCCCAGCTAACCGCCACTCAGCAAGAATCAGGTCCTTTCCGTCGCAGTTTATGACTGCCACCTATGGGCCAAAAGGGGGACCTGCTGATAGAGGGTCCCCTGACCTGAGCCCGCCCATGGAAAATGTTTGCAGGATGTTGCCCATCCTTCACCAAACCCAAAGGGAAGGTGTTTGTGGCTTCCCTTTTGGCGCCATCTTCAGGATCCCTGCAGTCTCGCCTCCTAGAACACACTGCCGGTCAGCGCTGACCCAAAACTGGCGTCATTGGCCCAGCATCTCCCACCACCGAGCTCAAGGACAAATGTTCTCAGCGCATTGATTCTCTGTTCTTTCCCCCAAATCTGTGTCCTGAGCTCTGGGAAGGGTCGCGTCGGTGACACAGATGCGGACTGCACAGAGTTGAGGGGAGAGAGCCCCTTTTGTCCTGGCATGTCGAGGGCTTGATTCACGCTCCACAGTCACGGCAAACGGGAGGCACCCAACAACTAATTCTGGTCAAGGCAGATATTGACCCTATTAGACAAACGAGACAGACTTAGATGTGTGAAACCTTTAGCTGCCTAGGTCGCATCTGAGCGTCGAAGGATTCAGCTAGGTTGTGGTGCCGTGTACACTCAGCAAGAGTCCAGGACCCCTGCAGGGGATGGCTGCAGGCCAGGGGTTTTGAGACCTCCTAGCCTCCCTGACTTTGAAGTTTAGAAAGGGGGTCAGCAAGCTATGGTTTGTCACCTGTGCTTATACAGCTTTCAAGCAAAGAGGGACTTGTACATTTATATGATGCATAAAAGAAAATCAAAATGATAGTATTCCGTATTACAGAAATTACCTGAAATTCAAACTTCAGTGCTCACAGATGGAGTCTCACTAGGCAGAGCTGTGCTCATTTGTGTCCATGGCTACTTATGTCTTTGGCTGTTTTTACTTTCTAAGAGCAGGATTAAATGATTTCAGCACAGTCCAATTTGCCTTTGAAAACTGAAATATTTGCTATCTGGCCTTTTACAGAAAAAGTTTGCCATCCTCTATTCTAGAACCAGTGTTGGGGTGAGGAGATAATGTTCTTGTATTTGAATAGGATTATGAAAATAGCTCAAACATGGGAAATGGAGTCCACATAATTCAGTCCCCTCGAAGGCTTGTTGTAAGGCCCAATAATCCATAGTTTCCCAGAAGAGAAGATCCGGAGGTGTGACTACAATTCCTGCTGAGCACAGCACAGTGGTCCCAGACCCACTTACCTATCACATGTCAGCGGGGACCCATGGCACACCCATAGTCCCAACTGAGGCAGAAGGATAATGGTGAATTTGAGATCAGCCTACACTATAAAGGGTTGTCTCAAAAATATTTTCTTTCAAAAGAAGAGGTAAAGAAGAAAAATTTAACAGATGTCTTTGGTCTTGGATGTTCAGGAAGTTGAGCATATTATTCTTAAGCCCAGTCCAGACTCTGTGTGTGTGTGTGTGTGTGTGTGTGTGTGTGTGTGTGTGTGTCTGTCTGTCTGTCTGTCTGTCTGTCTGTCTGTCTGTGTGTCTAGGTATCTGTGTCTGTGAACAAAAGGGAAAGGTGACCTAGACCATATTTTGTGCTGTGGCCTCTTTTCAGTAAGCGTTGGAGAATGAATGTCCACTAAAGATTTCAGGTGATGGAGAAGAAGTCCAGTTGATGGAACAGCCAGGCTGGGGGTGGAGGTGGGGGGCTGGCTGTGAGGATCCTCAGGATGAAACTGGCCTAGTCACAAAGTTGCTGTCGTGTGAGCTGAGAGGAGCCCGGCTGGTGCTGAGCTACAGGACTCCCTGGTGACTCATACTAGATTAGAAGAGTCTAAAAAATGCTATGATCTGGAGAATTCCATCTATTTAGTGCTTTTCTCAGGCCCACCCCACCCAGGACAGCAATTCACAGGAATTGAACCTTTTTACACAGTGTTAACCCTCTCCAAGATGATCTAGCCTTGGAAATTCGCAGTCAAGGGCCAACCTATAGTGTTAACCTATAGTGTCCTTCCTCAGGGTGCCCACCAACTTGGTTGGCCTGGAACTCCCTGTGTAGACCAGACTGAACTAGAATTCCTAAAATCTGCCTGTTGAGATTAGTGTCGCGCCTCGCTTGACCGGCAAGAAAGACGCGACCACCGGTTCTTCTCCTAAGCAGCTTTATTCAGGCCTTTCTTCTTCGCTTCGGTGAAAATCCCCCCAAGCCACTCCCCTCACATTCATTTATAGCACTCAAACAGCCAATCACACCAAGACACGCTCTGATAGGCTCGCGAGCAGCGGGCCTTTTTCAAATAAGGGGTTGTTTAAATTGAAACGGCTCCGGCTGCATGCCGGGCGCCCTGTGGAGGCGGGGGTCCACAAAGGGCTCCGTGGCTCTCCACAGTTCCTCCTTTTTGTTTTATTAGCGCTGACGCAACAGGTGAGAGTAGAGGTCTGATCTCCAGGAGGACACTGATGTATAACAGCCCACAATCTAAGCCCTCCACCAGATTGAGTGCTGAACCCGTCCTGTTGAATGGACACTGATGTACAACAGTACTCAGCCAAAGCCGTTCACTTGGCTCAGCACTGGACCCGTCCAGTACCTTTTTTTCTGGAGGTGGGGTCTGGGGTACCAACCCACATGCAATCAGACTTGCTCCCCAGGAGGCCATTAACTGCAAACAATGTACCTCCTGTGCAGTGCTCTGCCTCGCACCCTGAGCTTGACGAGGTGATCAGTTCTTCAGGACCGCCAACCACACTTGTGGAGATTGCCCCGCCTCAACTGCTGCAAATGCCTGAGCCATCATAACTTGAGTACGCATCTGAGACACACACAAACGACAAATACACCAAAAGCATACCACACATACTGCAAACATCAAGAACTCCAAGGCTCCTATCCCCGCCCACTCTTCCAGGTGGTTCATCGCTGCCGCCATCCATGAAGAGAAGCTCGTGGCAAGGGACAGGTCCCCGCGCATGGAATTAACAGCTGCAATCACGACACGCAAGTGGTTGAGTGCCTGCTCGAGAATGGCTGACCAATTTCCCTGGAGTTGATCTGATAAAAACTTAGACAGATTAGCGGCTTGGGTATAATTTTCATGAACCATCATAACTACCATTATATAGGATGAACAAAAACGGGGGCCAATTTGCTCTTCCAAGGGTACAAAGGGCAATTCTAATCTAGCATTTGAGGTAAATAAACAGGGAAAAGCTTGCGCATCATGTCGAATCGGCATCAGCTTCGGGAAAACTGACAGTATCCCCCATTGGGGTTCCCGACTATGAATGTGCGGGAGGAGGGTTATCATCCACAGGATCCACAGGAAGATCATCTCCATGGCACCTACGGATGAGACGTTCTGGAACCCACACCGGGTCGGTTGCTGTCCGGGGAAAAACACAAACAGATCCTCTCGCCCATGCTAGGACTGGATCGGGGCCGTGCCATACACCAGTCAAGACATCCTTCCATTTCACCAAACCTTGTCCACAAGGCACAGTGGAGGAATGGCGATCAGCAGAGGATCGTCCGTCTATATCTAGATTTAAAAAATTTAAAGTAAATAGGGCTAAAGCTATTCTTTCTTTTGGGGTGCGGCCATTGCCTATTCCCCCTTTTTGTTTTATTAAGCATTCCTTTAAGGTCCTGTGAGTGCGTTCAATTATTCCCTGTCCTTGAGGATTGTATGGCAATCCATGTTTTAATGTCACTTCCATATGTTCACAAAAGGAAGCAAAAGATGCTGCTGTGTAAGCAGGACCATTGTCTGTTTTTAGTTGTTGTGGTTTCCCCCATGCAGCCCATGCCTCAAGGCAGTGGGTCATCACATGGGAAGCCTTTTCTCCTGTCAAGGGAGAAGCAAAAATGATACCTGAGCAAGTATCCACTGATACATGCACATATTTTAATTTTCCAAATTCTGCAAAATGAGTTACATCCATTTGCCAAACTTGTAACGGCCGAAGCCCATGAGGATTTACCCCGTAGGATGGAGGATGGTGATGGATAACACATTGTGGGCACCAAAGCACCACTTCTTGAGCATTCGCTCGGGTTATGTGAAATTTAGCCTGTAAGGTCCGGGCATTAACATGAAACTTAGAATGAAATTCTTTTGCTAACTCCAAGCTAGAGGCCATGAAGGCAAATTGCATGCGGGTGCATTGATCAACTACATCATTACCAGTAGACAGAGGACCAGGAAGACCTGTATGAGCTCGAATGTGCTGTACAAAAAAGGGTTTATGTCTCTCCTTGATTATTGTCTGCAATTCTTTGACTATTTCAAAAATGGGACTCCTATCACTGATATTCCCCGCTACTTCCAGGGTCTTTACTAGATTCACAACATAATTAGAATCAGAGATTAAATTAAAGGGTTCCAGATGTCTTTTGAAAACTTCTAAAACAATTTGCAACTCAATTCGTTGAGGTGATGTTGGATGGAATTGTATGAGGATTGGTTTTTGACCTTCAACTAAGAAAACCCCACAACCGGTCTTTGATCCATCTGTAAAGATATTAACAGCTCCACTAATGGGCTGGGATCGAGTAATTTTTGGAAACACTACTGGATGTACCTTAAAGAAGGTCATCAATGGATGTTTAGGATAATGATTGTCAAAATACCATCATAACTAGTTTTTAAAATAGCCCATTCATCAACTGTTGCAAACAAAACTTGAAGTTGGTGACTATCATAAGGGACAATAATTCTTTCAGGGACCATACCGAAGAATTGTAAACTCTGTTTTAGGCCTTCCATGGCTAATTTTGCAATGGCTGTGGGATAATGATCTATAGTTTTTGCAGGAGAACATTTTGGGTGGATCCATAATAAAGGTCCATCTTGCCATAGAATTCCTGTAGGCTGGTCTGATGTTTGTAAAATGCACATTTGAATGAGAATTCCTTCTTTTATTCTATTTAGGCAAGCTTTCTGCAATTCCTGATTAACTTTATTTAAAGCCTTTCGTGCTTCTTCATTTAATTGTTGAGGGGAATTCAAATCACTGTCCCCCGCTAAAATTGCAAATAATGGCTTTAAGATATAATTTGGAATCTTTAAATAAGGTCTAATCCAATTAATATCACCTAACAATTTCTGAAAATCATTTAAAGTGTGTAGGCAATCCAGGCGTAACTCCAATTTTTGGGGGCAAACTTGTCTTGGTAGAATCTTTGCTCCTAAATAACTCACTATGGTGTCTTGTTGTACCTTCTCAGGGGCTATAGACAATCCCCTTCGTCGCAGCAATTGGTCTAGTTCGGAGAAAGCTGTATGCAAAAGGGTTTCATCATTGTGTGCCAGAAGGATGTCATCCATATAATGGATACATCTTAATTTGGGGTATCTTTTCCTCAATGGCTCAATAGCTTGTCCTACATAAAGCTGACACATCGTAGGGCTATTAGCCATACCTTGTGGCAACACTACCCATTCATATCTCTGGTCTGGCTTTTCATGATTACAAGAAGGAACTGTGAAAGCAAAACATTCCCAATCCCTTTCATTTAAAGGAATGGAAAAAAATCAGTCTTCAATATCAATAACAATTATGGGCCAATTCTGAGGCAGGGTAGAAAGTAGCGGGAGTCCACACTGAATTGGTCCCATCACTTGCATTTGCTCATTAATAATTCTTAAATCATGCAACAGCCTCCATTTTCCAGACTTCTTTTTAATAACGAAAATGGGGGTATTCCAGGGTGACACAGAAGGTTGAATATGTCCTAAGCTAAGCTGTTCCTGAACAAGGGTTGTGGCTGCCTGTAATTTCTCTGAGGAAAGTGGCCACTGGGGAACCCATACAGGGTCCTCAGTCTTCCATGTAATGGGAGTCCCCTCCCCAGCGGCCCCTAAGAAAAACCCAAACCCTCTTTCCCTTGTTTTTGTTTTGGCTCTATAGGAGAATGCCGTCCCTGGAGATATTTTCCTAGGCCAAAACTGGGATGATAACCCATATGGTTCATTATTCCCTGTGATTCTTTCGAGTATTCATTAGTTAGTCTAAAGCCCAAGTCTTGTAATAAATCTCTTCCCCATAAGGTGACCGGCAGGTCAAGGACATAGGGCTGAATTTCTCCAACATGACCCTCCTGATCCTGCCATTTTAGCAATCTGGAACTCATGTCAGGGGCTTTGGCATATCCCAGTCCTTGCAAAGATCTGTGAAGAAATTTGAACGGGCCAAGCAGTAGGCCAGTCCTTTTTGGCAATAATACTGCGGTCGGCTCCAGTATCTAGCAACCCTGAAATTCTTTTACCCTCCACTAACAGGTCCAAAATCGGTCTCTTATCCAATTGCAAAGAGAGGAAAATTAAATCAACTCCACTGGACCCAAAACCTTTCTTTCCTCTCTCTTGTTTAGCTGATGGAAAATTAGTATGTAGACTAGGGAGAATCACCAATTGTGCTATGCGATCGCCTGGTGATATGGCCACAATACCACGAGGCGAGGAAACCATAATCTTAACAGTACCATAATAATTGGGGTCAATGATGCCTGGATGTACTATTAACCCTCGGAGAGCAGTGGAGGATCTCCCAATCAAGAGCCCCACTGTTTGAGGTTCAGGGGTCCTTTGAAGTCAGTCTCTATTAATTGGACACCCATTTGGGGAGTTAACACCAGTCTGGTGGTGGAACGGAGGTCCAACCCTGCGGAACCCGAAGTGGCTCTCCGTGGTTCTTGGGACGACGGAGAGATGGCCACCTCTCCTCCTCCCAGCTTTCCTGGTTCCCATTGTCCATGGCCCCATATATTTGCGGGCCCTGGGGACGTGGGCCCCGCTGTCCGTTTTTTGAACGAGCTCCACCATAGCCAGGTGTCAAATGCTGACCGTTAATATCTTTCACCAATCTACACTCATTTGCCCAGTGGTTCCCCTTTTTGCATTTGGGGCACAAACTTGGTTGTCTCGGTTGAATGTTTCCTCCCCCTCCCTGTCCACTTCCTCTCTCAGGACATTGTCTTTTTAAATGTCCATGTTTGCCACACTTGAAACAAGTGCCAGGGGGAGCAGACTTCCTTCCTCTTGAGAGCTGTACTACTGTAGCGGCCAGTCCAGTATTAGTCAAAGGCCCGCCCAGTTCTCGACAAACTTTCATCCAGACTTCTATCCCTTTGCCCTTATAAGGAGTGATGGCAGCACGGCATTCCTTCGTGCATTGCTCATACACTAGCTGCTTAACCAGGGGCATGGCGACATCTGGGTCCCCGAAGATTCTCCCTGCTGCCTCAACCATGCGGGCGACGAAATCAGAAAACGGTTCTGTGGTACCTTGCATGATCTTAGTCAGGTTCCCACTTACCTCCCCTTTATTGGGTAAGGCCTTCCATGCCCTAATGGCAATTTGGTTAATCTGCTCATACACTTGCATTGGATACCCCGTCTGTTGATTTGCAAATCGGCCCTGTCCTAGAAGCATGTCCCTGTCCCAGGCTGGATTTCCTGCCGCAGCGTTAGCGGCGGCCTGTTCAGCGGCGAATTCTATTACAAAGGCCTTAAAATCAAGGTATTGACCAGGAGTGAGGCAGGCTCGTGGTAGCGCTGTCCCTGAGCATCCTGGAACACTGGAAAACCCAAGGCACCAGCTCTAACGTCCCTCCAAACTTGCGGGCAGAGAGACCGAGTGCTTGCGGTTGCCTCTGGCCCAGGATTAGGAATGTTCGCTTCCTCCTTTGGCAACTTCCCCTTTTTAAATGGAGTCAGGTCTGGATACAAGGTGGACCTCTCCATTTTTTCTGCTAATTCCTCAATATCTTCTTCCAAGTCTGAACTGTCGCTTGATGTGTCCCCTTTCTCTGACCTCAAAGACCTTTCTTCTTTGAGCTGCTCTAAGGCCCGTTTCCCTACTTTCAGAGCCTGTGAGCATCTGGTATCCTCCAAGCAACTGCGTACCAGCCTCCATATAGGTCTTATACCTCTTTTCAGATCGCCTTGTTCCCAGGCAAAGTCTAGATCTCTACCTAACTTGTCCCAGCTCGAGGAGGCTAGTTTACCTGATACAGCAAACCACGGGGCTACGGTATCACATTCTGATAAAAAGGTTTCCAAAGTTTTACTCTTTAATTTGATTCCCTTTGATTTTAACAGCTCTTGAAGAGCGGCGAAAACTGGATGAGACTGTGACGCACCCATATTTTCACTTATTGGCTCCCTCCCGGAGACCTAAGAATTAGCTCCCTTCCGGAGACCTAAGGATAGCCTCCCTCCCGAGGACTTTCCCCTTCCCCAGGGGTTGTAAGCTCCACTTACCAGGAACTTACCCGCCGGCAATCCCTGACCACTTGGAGTTCTGAACTTGACGGTGGGGGAGTTGGCTCCCCGTACGGGCCACCACTTGTCGCGCCTCGCTTGACCGGCAAGAAAGACGCGACCACCGGTTCTTCTCCTAAGCAGCTTTATTCAGACCTTTCTTCTTCGCTTCAGTGAAAATCCCCCCAAGCCACTCCCCTCACATTCATTTATAGCACTCAAACAGCCAATCACACCAAGACACGTCTCGCGCTCTGATAGGCTCGCGAGCAGCGGGCCTTTTTCAAATAAGGGGTTGTTTAAATCGAAACGGCTCCGGCTGCATGCCGGGCGCCCTGTGGAGGCGGGGGTCCACAAAGGGCTCCGTGGCTCTCCACAATTAGAAAAGGTGTGCACCCTCACACCCGGGCCACTCTTTAAAAAGAAGTATTTTATTGAGGCCTGAGTTCCGTCTCCAGCCCTCACTTTGGGCAGCTTGCAACTTAACCTGTACTTCTATCTCTGGGAGATCTGATGTCTTCTGGCAATGGCAGGCACCTGCACACATGTGACATAATCACACTGACACAAATACATAAAAACGGGAGGGGGTGTTTTTGTTTCTCAAGACAGGATTTCTCTGTTTATCTCTGGCTGTCCTAGAACTCACTTTGTAGACCAGGCTGCCTCTAATTCACAGAGATCCTCCTGCTTCCGTTTTGAGTGCTGGGAATAAAGGCGTGCACCACCACTGCTCCTCCAAATAAAGGTTTTAAAAGAAGCATCTGCTCTGCAGATTATTCTTGGAAAGCACAGGGCTTCTTTCCAATTTTCTATTAGAGGAAAGTGTCATCAAGTCAGGGAAGGCCAAATGGCTGGGTTGACAAAGTACAACCCTTTGTCCTTTTACTCAACTGTAGTCCTGGAAACAGGTACAATCGAAGCCCACTGCATCCGACTTCTGATTATAGCTCACAAGAGCAGCTAGCTTTGTCTAATGAAATCTGTCTTCCCGAGGAGTCTTCTGAAGATTCGCCACATATGTGGTCATTGTGTCACCTTGGCTCTTCTGAGTACTAATGAGCACCATTTCCCTTTTGGGTTTGCTGTTTTTATCCGTTGCATGAAAACATATTGATTTTTTTTTTTTTTTTTGAGACAGGGTCTCCTGGCTATCTTGGACTCACTTTGTAGACTAGGCTCCAACTCCCATTGATTCCCCTGCCTCTGCCTCCCAAGTGTTGGGATTAAAGGAGTGTGCCACCACGCCCAGCTATTTTGATCTTCTAAAGAGGGCAGATATGCTCCTTAAGAGAGAACCCTAATTTATGAAGAAGTTAATAAGAAGACACCATCTTGAACTAATTCTGTATAGATGTACAATAGTTTTCTGTTTGATCCCACATTGCCTCTCCAATGCAAGGCTGAAAGTAAGTTAACAGTTGCTTCTAAAACCTGCAAATTCTTCGCCGTTGTCAGACTGAGAGGCAGGCATCCTCCACGAACTTGAAGCCCAGTGCTAAGATTCCCCTCTGCTCTCAGGCTTCAGTGGGGACTAAGTTTGGACTTAGTGTTTGGACATAGGTGTTTGGAACAGTAGCACCAACACATTTGTAAAATTTTTTTTATAATGGCATCACTTAAAACTCAGGGGTTTTTTGTTTGTTTTTGTTTTTGTTTGTTTCTTTTTGAGATAGGATTTTTCTGTATATAGCCTTGGCTGGTCACTTTGTAGACCAAGCTAGCCCTGAATTCAGAGATCTACCTGCCTCTGCCTCCCCAGTGCTGGATTTATAGACATGTACCACCATGCCTGGTTTCAAGCTTTTTTAAAAATCTCTTTTTGTTTGTTTGTTTGTTTGTTTGTTTGTTTGTAAGACAAGGTTTCATGTAGGTCAGGCTTGTCTTGATCCTCTTTCCTCTACTTCCCAAGTGCTGCGATTACAAGCATGTCACTCTTAACTTAAAGTTCAAGATTGTTTTTTTCCTTTTCTTTCTGTTAAAAAAAAAATTAGAGAGGGTCTATCTGGTCTTTAACTGGCCTGTAATGCTCTATGTACATAAAGTTGCCCTTGCTTCCTTTGCTTCCTGAGCTCTAGAATTAAAGGTGTGTGCCACGAGGGTAGCTTAAAGTTCAAGGTTTTAAACGTATCTAAATCTGCCTGTATCTTCCGGTTAACCAAAAGCCAAAGGGGAGAGTATTATGGAATATAATACTGTGGGGCTGGAAAGATGGCTCAGAGGCTAAGGGCACTGACTGCTCCTGCTGAGATCCTGGAGTTCAATTTCCAGCAACCACATGGTGGCTCACAACCATCTATAATGTGATCTGATGCCCTCTTCTGGCCTACAGGTGTACATGCAGGTAGAGCACTGCATAAAAATAATGAATAAATCTTTAAATATCTATACATAAAAATACATACACACACATATATTTTTTATTTTTATTTTTTTCACTGTGAAGGGGTTCCATGGTGGGCCCATGCCAAGGTGTGCTTCTGAGAAATTACACCATGCAACACATCTGGTATAAGGAGGTTTATTGAGGAAAGGGAGAGGAGTGAGGACCAGGGAAAGAGGTAGAGACAGACGGAATGGGTGTGTAGACAGGAAGACAGCTGGGAGCATGAGTCCAGACAGGATGGCAGCCGAGAAGGAAAGAGGGGAAGGGGACACCCAAGGACGGGGGGGGGGGAGAGAGAGAGAGAGAGAGAGAGAGAGAGAGAGAGAGAGAGAGGGAAACTCAGGAGGCAGAGAGAGACAAGCAGATTTCTGTGAATTTGAGGCCATCCTGGAATATATAGTGAGGTCAAGTATAGCCAGAGCTACATAGTGAATCTTGTCTCAAAAGAAACAAAACAAGAACAATAAAAACAACAAAACCCAACAATTTAAAATGTATTCTTAGCCAACTGCCAGCTACTACCAATCCAGAGGCTAGAACGTCATCAGATAACATCTGAAACCCATGAAAAAGGTTTTCCCACTGTTCTGTAACATTTTTACCTGTGGTCCCTACCATTATACTGGTGGATACTTTGATATATAGCTCTCTTTGTTCTTAACTAACGCAGTCTTATGTAACCACCTAATCAGGGCAGCCTGTTATTTGGAGAAACCTGAGTCTGTTCCTGAGCTATAGCCCTCCTTTTTTGCTTCCAGCATAAACTTTTATGTATCCTCTTTGAGGTGAGAATTGTGGTTTTACATGATGTTCTCTGACGACATCTAAGTCTACTACTCGAGATATTAATTCAACTGTCCAAATTTCTTTATTTTTCTCACTATGTTGCTCTGCCTGGGCTGAACTCAATATATAGAGCAGGCTGGCCTCAGACTCTGTCTCCTGAATGCTAGGATTAAAGGGGTATGCCACCATACTCAGCTATTTTGATTTATTTGAGACAGCATCTCAATCCTCCATTTCCCAAATCCTGGGATTATAGGCGTGTATCACCGTGTCTGTCTCAATCCCCCCCCCCCCATTTTATAGTTGAGAAACAACAACACAGAAAGGCAAGTTGTGTCAAGAAGCAGTTCTGTAAAGTAAAACACAATTTACTGCTCTCCCACTGCAGAGTGATGTATTTTCTCCTATTGTCAAACATAACATTCCTCACTACATAGGAAGGGAGAAACTGATTCCACTTGACTTTTAAAAGGGGGTTAAATCAGGCATGGTGGCACAAGCCTATAAACCCAGCAAGCAGAAGGGGAGGCAGAAGGACCAGTATTCTAGGTCACCATGGACTACATAAGCAAGATAGTCTCAAAATAAATAACTCAAAAAATAGTATTTCACAGAAACAAATCCTCATCTGTGATATGTGTCAACTCCCAACGTTGCCTCAAGACACCAGAGAACATGTGACACAGTTAAGCCTAGGAACCTCCTTTCTAACTCGTGTTTCTACTCGAGCTCACAGAAAGATCGGAAGTGGCATGAAGCCGAGGGGCGGAGCAAACCACTAGCGGGTTGTCCAGCTGACCGGAAGAGGAAGGTGTTGCCAAGAATAAGGGCCCCTCCGCTTTACTGCTGCCACAAACTTTTTAAGTTGGCAGGAGTAGTTAGTGTCCAGGCAGTTACCGTGGTAGCTGAAGAATGGTAAGATGCCGAACGGAAGCCGCTGCCCGGACTGCGGCTCCTCTGAGCTTGTGGAAGACTCGCATTATTCTCAGAGCCAGCTGGTGTGCTCCGACTGCGGCTGCGTGGTCACCGAAGGGGTCCTTACTACCACCTACAGCGACGAGGGCAACCTCAGAGGTACTGGCATCTGTCCTCCGGCCCTGGGGACAGCCTGGGGGCGTTGGAGAGCTTAAACCCACACTCCTCCTCTGCCTAGCTCCCTCCCTTTCTTGGTCATGCGCACAGTTAAACGTAGGAGAAGCTAGCCGAGGGTGCTGTTCATCTGTTTCCCCAGTACCTACTCCGGTGTCATTTAATGGATATACTGGATAGTGACGAATGAAATGGAAAACGTTTCATTCATCTTGTCAGACCTGTTGAAGAACTGCCAGTAAGTTCTTTGGAAATACAACACGAACTATCATCCCATGGTCGTTTGTAACGTTAATTGGCAAAACGAGTGTTAAATTCCTTTCACTTCATTGCTCTGGTCCAGCTGCTCTCAGTCGGTGGGGCGTGACCCCTCATTACAGTTACGACGTTGCAACGAAAATAATTTTATGGTTGGGTGTCACCGCAACATAAGGATCTGTATTAAAAGGGTGGAACATTAGGAAGGTTGTGAACCACTGCCCTAGTCCTTGACTAGTGCAGCACTCAAAATTGAATGTGCCAGAGAAATAACTGGGAAATTGGAATGGCCGGTGCTGCTTTATGTAGTTGCATTCCAAATTCTGTGGATTTGGTGTTACTTGAAGACATAAAAATAACCAGATGGGCTTTTAGTTTTACATTGCTGGTTATCTTCTCTGAGATGGAAGTAGATATGCAGTAATTTGAAGTCTCCCTGGCCCATAGGCGGTCGGATGATGAGCAGAGGCCAGCTGTGCTATTTGCTGTTTTACTATTTTACAGAAGTGACGTATTCTCGAAGCACAGGGGAAAACGAACACGTTAGTCGCAGCCAGCAACGAGGTGAGAATCTACCCGTCCCCCCCCTTATATTTAAGCTTTGCTTTTATTTATGGCATTCTTTAATATTTTATTTTAATATTATGTGTATGGGTGTGCTAACTGCATGTATGGATGTGCAGTGTGTGCGTGCCTCGTGCCCACAGAGTCGGAAGAGGGTGTTGGATCCCCTGGAACTGGAGTTATAGGTAGTTGGGAGCTGCCCTGTGGGTGCTGGGAACCCCAGGTTCTCTGCTAGAGCAGCAGCTCAGCTCTGCTGAGCCATCTCTTGCCTAGAGATGGCTTCTACGACACAGTGGCTTTAAAGACAGCTTGTCTTGATGACCTGGTCCATCTGTGTATGTTCTTGTTTTCAGCATTACTGGCATAAAGAAGGCTACAAGAGAACAGTTATTGGCATGGTGTATGTCTACAAACCCAGCACTCAGGAGGCGAGGCAGGAGACTAGAGGGTTTGAGGTTAGCCCAGCCTATGTACTGAGTGTGACTTAAAAAACCAAAAGGAGTGGAGGTAGATGAAGGGTTGGGTCTGGGGAGTGCTTTAAGTAGCCTCAAGGAAGCTTGGCTTTGGGGCTAGGGGTTAGGTCGGTGATAGAGTATGCACTTATCATGTGTAAGGCTTGGGGTTCTATTCTCAGTACCAAAAAATAAAAAAATTAAAATTAAAGTTAAAAAAAGTTGCCTTGTCCATAAGTCAGAGTAGCTCATATAAAGGTGGAGGATTGAATGCGACCCTTTCCACAAATGTTCTGTACCATTGGAAGAACCATAGTTCTAATGGCTCAGCAATAAAGAGCTTATCCAGCATGCTTGAGGATCTCAGGCCTAGCTCCAGCATCACAAAACACATGGCCACGCCAAGTGTCCTGTCATTATACAAGTGCTCATAATTTGTGCGTCTGGTATATATGGCAAGTTTAAAATAAGTAGATTAAGCCCTAGCAGAACTTGCTAGTAGGTATGCACTACTTCCTCTGACCTCTCTACTCGCTGTGTCTTCCTAGACCTCCGACGAGTAAGAGACCTATGTCGAATTCTCAAGTTGCCCCCAACATTTGAGGACACAGCGATCTCCTATTATCAAAAGGCCTATCAGCTGCCGGGCATCCATGCTGCTAGACTACAGAAGAAGGAAGTGTTGGTTGGATGCTGTGTCTTAATCACCTGCCGGCAACATAACTGGCCCCTCACCATGGGAACCATCTGCACCCTGTTGTATGCAGATCTGGATGTGTTTTCCGGCACCTACATGCAGATAGTAAAGCTTCTGGGGCTGGATGTGCCGTCTCTGTGCCTGGAAGACTTGGTGAAGTCTTACTGCAGCAGGTACCTGTCTAGGAGGGACCACTGGATTGGGATGTGTCCTGTGCATTCTTTCACCAGTGGCTGGCTTTTCCCAGAGCCTGTCTGAAAGGATGTGAGGGTCTCTCCTATTTTATGTTTACTACCACTAAGGTTAATACTATTTGCACCATTCCAAAATGCTGTAATTTTTAAATCCCCTTTTCATCACAGAACTATGATAATTAAAAAAAAAAAATCCCTTAACCAGCCTTGTCGTAGTGCTACCAAGTTGCCTCGCTTCTGCTTTATGAAGGGCAGTCATTGGAGTTACAGGGCAGGGACCATGGGTCACTGTGTGCAGTAGCCATGCTCCAGCAGGTCACTTCTGTACCCCAGAGATACTGGGTAATGGAGAAACAAGGCTAGACGTTCTAGTGGGATGTCTAGTTGTTTTGTTTGAGTCTCATATGGCCCAGGCTGAGCCTGCGCTTCTGATCATCCTCCCAGTGCTGGGACTCAGGTGTGCACCATTATCCTGAGTTTGCCTTTTCTCATTAGTATTCTTTTTTTTTTTTTTTTTTTTTTTTTTTTTTTTTTTTTGGTTTTTCGAGACAGGGTCTCTCTGTGTAGCCTTGGCTGTCCTGGACTCGCTTCGTAGACCAGGCTGGCCTCGAACTCACAGCGATCCGCCTGCCTCTGCCTCCCGAGTGCTGGGATTAAAGGCGTGCGCCACCACTCCCGGCTCTCACTAGTATTCTTTAAAACAAAACCAAACCACAAAATGGCCAGCCAAGTGTGGTAGCACACACTCTTAATCCCAGCACTTGGGAGGCTCAGGAGTTCTAGGCCCTCCTGGACAACATGATAAGACCCCATGTTTTTGTTTTTGTTTTTTAATAGAAAACAAAGACAAAAAACAGTGATGGTTGAAACTTGGTCATATCCTAAGTAGATGCATATAATGGCACTTTCTGTAGAGTGAATGAGGACATTGGAATTATGCGGACAGGAAGGTGGTGCTCCACTGTGCTAGTGCCCTTCACCTAGCAAGTGTGCGCCCCCTTTTCTCACCCTGGAGGGGCACCCCTAGCATTCATATCGTTCATTAGCCCTTGCTTCGGTTGTTTCAGCTTCAAACTGTTCCAGGCCTCCCCATCCATGCCACCCAAGTACGTGGAAGACAAAGACAAGGTGCTGGCTCGGACCTTGCTGCTGGTGGAACTAGCAAACAAGACGTGGCTAGTGACTGGGCGGCACCCGCTGCCTGTCATCACTGCAGCCGTTTTCCTGGCATGGCAGTCCCTGCGGCCTTCCGATCGGCTTACGTGTTCTCTTGCCCGCTTTTGTAAACTGGCTAACGTGGACCTGCCCTACCCGGCTGCCTCTCGTCTGCAGGAGCTCCTGGCCGTGTTGCTTCAGATGGCCGGCCAGCTGGCCTGGTTACAAGTTCTAAAACCTGATAAGCGGTCGGTGGTGAAACACATTGGTGACCTTCTCCAGCACCGTCACATGCTGCTCCGAATGGCTTTTCGAGATGGAACAGCAGAAGTGGAGACCAAGAATCTACAGCAGCAGGGGCCAGGACAGCAAGAGGAGGTGGGGGGCGGTGCCTCCGATTTGCCCAAGAGGAAACGCCCTGCCAGTCCTGCCCTTCTCCTCCCACCCTGCATGCTGAAGCCCCCCAAACGGGCCCACCCTGCTCCCCCCGTTTCTGTAGTGACTGGAGATGAGACCATTTCTGATAGTGAAATAGAGCAATATTTGCGCACCCCTCAGGAAATTAGAGACTTTCAGAGAGCCCAAGCCGCTAGCCAGGCAGCCATGAGTGCCCCTAACCCTCCCTGATGCACATTCTTTCAAGTGTATTCAGTTCTGACTACAGCTCATTAATAGGCCCGTTGTGTTGCAGGAAGTGCGTATGACCCTTGGATGCTCCTTTCTTGTTTAAAGGAACAAAGCCTTGCAGTTAGTCAGACCCAAGGTCCAAGAGAAGGTGGGAGGCGTATGGTGGAATGTCTGTGGGCGCTACAGTCCTGTCCCTTGGCGCAGGTGAGCAAATTGGCCATCTACTCCGGGATGGAGTCTTTGCTGATGAGTCTGCCCAGCTCTCCCCTGCCCTAGTATGAAATCAACTGCACTGCTATTGTGAAGGAGCAAGCATCCCTAGTGGCGTCAGGCGGTCCATGGCTGGTGTCTGGGCTCCAGTGGTTTTGAGTAGTCATAAGATCTTCTACATTAACGCAAGGACCATGGGTGGACTACGGCCGTCGCTCAAAGGGCTTTGCAAGATTTTAATATATTAAAACAAAGAGGCATCTGCTGGAAAACATTCTATTGTATAAAACCAGAACTTTAAAACATGTTTTCTTTGGCACTTCATTCCCTCCCTCCCCTCTCCCCGGCATATTGCAAAAAGCTCTCCAGTGCTAAGGCATCGGCAGGGTGTGTAAACAGCCAGCATACGTGGAGGAATAGTACAAAGCTTTCACCTCTAATGTCATCTGTGCAGCAAGCATAAATAATGGGCTCTCCCCCCCACTCCTGTGTTCTCTCACCTAACCAGACCTGGGTTTCCTGCTGCTCTACAGGATCCAGGACTCCTCCACCTCCATGTGGTTCTGTTGGAAAAGGCATTTTAAGTTGGGGAAGACGGGAACGGGGGTGAGCTGGAGGTTTTCTGCAAATAGTCAAAGCACAGGCTCTTGAGCAACCTGCACCCAGTGCTGCCTCAGAGTGTGCTTGGGTGTCAGGGAGCTGGGAGATAGTTTGGCACTTAAGGTTTCTAACTGGAGTTAGAAATTGGATTATTAGCATGGCTTTGCCACAGAAGCCTCACGGAGGCATTTTCCTTTAGTCCCTCGGAGTTGGACGGCTGAGAGCAGGCAGCGGATTCTTTAACTGAGCAGCTGAGTGGAGCCTCTCAGACATTGCATAGGTTGTGCCCAGGTCCAAACATCAGCGCCTTCCCACGAGGCTTCAGGCACCTGGCAGCGGCACTTCCTCAGGTGTGTAGAGTTGAGGGCTTGTTCTGAACTCTGCTTAAAGAACTGTGTGCCACTCCCTAGGGATTATGTCTCCCTGATTGTACACCTTTCCCACCTGCCCCCCCTCCCGCGGGACCAGCTGCTCTCTAGAGCTGCCTACCACACTGCTTTACTCCTCCTTGCATAGTTAATCTGAAAAGGCAGCACCTGTTACTCCCCCTGGCAGAGCACCTGGCTCACCTGCTAGGATGGTTTCCCAAGCCAAAAACCCTGGGAACTCGACAGTCACGTGGTACGCTGCAAGGCCAGTGAGGAGAATGCAGTTCCCAGGTTTCCTGAGCCTACCAGGGCTGGCTCTTCCACTAGCCTGACAGATCTTTTATCCCAGTTATCCCTACCTGGGAGGGCACCAAGATCTTGGTCTAGGATTGTCTGTCGCTACTGCTGAGGGAATGGTCCACCAGACAAACGGCAAGCATCTGCCTCTCACTTTCCCAGCTTGGGTAACTAAAGATGGTAAGGCTAAAGGCAGCCATCAGCGTGGCCACCTCAAACCTACACATCAGTTGACGGCTTGCACCGCCCAGGAGGATTGCAAGTAACAAGCCGGTGTAGCCGGCCCATCCTAAACCTGGCCCTAGACGGTGGTCTCGCTTTTCCAGAGGCCTGTCTTCATGCAGCCTCCCGCTATGGCCTCCGCACCGGTCACACTGGCATCCTCATACTTGCCCCCCTTGGGGGCGCCGTTAAGACTGGTGGTGTTGAGCGGGTAGGAGCGGCGCTTGCTCTCCCGCTCCAGAGCGCTGCCGCTGCCCTTGAGGTTGTCGCGGCTTGCGCTGCGGCGCTGCCCAGGGCGCCCCGTCTCTGGGATCGGCGCGGCGCTTGTGTCGCTGCCCTCCGACGGTGTGAGCATGGGCTCACCCTCGATTGGAAGGCCGTCGCCCGGGCTGTTGCGGCTACTGCCCGGGTAGCTGTCGGACGGGCTGTTGTGCAAGCTGCCGCTCTCACTAGACAGCAGCTCTGGGCATCCTGGGGACGTGGCCGCACGCAGCGCCTTGAGCCGGCTCTTGCTACCAGTCTCTCCGGCTCGGTGCCCCTTGGCTCGACTCTTGTGTACTCGGCGCCCATGGTGCAGGTTGTTATGGTGCCGGGGAGCTAAGCTGCCTCGGGAGCCGACCGGCTCTGGTTCTCCTTCCCCTCGGGCAGCCACACCTGCCTCGCACACCTGGCTCTGGGCCACCTGCAGGTTGGTGAGTTTGCAGGGAGGCGGCGGTGCACGGCCACTGCTACCACTTGGTGAAGACTTGAGGGAGGCTGGTCCCTCCCCCAACACTGGGGATCCATCTTCCGCAGCAGTTGGCAGGGCGCGGGGTGGGCCGTGGGAGGCCGAAGGCGAAGCAGGTGGACAGCAGGCGCGCCAGGAAGCCCGAACATCCCTACGTCTGGCACAGTGGTGCGTGAAGACAAAGAGGCCCAGAGCTGAAGCTGCCACACCGTACAAACAGCTACACACCACTCGGGGCAGCCATCGTTGAGACACTGCCAAAGCGCCACACGCCCACATAGCCAGGTACAGGAAATGCGTAGTCATCAGCGCCCCCAGCTGGACTCCAGGAGAATATACGCCATCACCATCCTCTGGAGGCGCAGGTGTCCCTACTCCTGCGCTAACTGTAGCCAAAAGGGAACCAGAGTCACTCAGGAGGACGCCACTGCTCCTGAGCCTGGTGGATCCCCTCAGCTCTTCCCCTGGCTCCAGAGAGAGCCTACTATTACCCTGCTTTGGATTCTGGGCCACATGACCCCGTAAGTGCAGGCCCGCACACAAGAAGTAGATCCAGGTGATGGGCAGGATCAACGCCACCGGTATGTAGAAGGCGCCAAGGCTTGGACGCCACACCAGCCAGCAACTAGGGGGTGAGGGGGGAGACAGAGGCAGTGGATGAAGAGTTTAGAGAGCCCTGGAGGTGGGGCACACACAGGCTGGGTGGTTGGTAAGGTAGGGTGTGGGAAGCGAGGTGAGGCAGGACCTCAGCATGCAGGGGCTCTCTGCGTGGGTGGAACAGCAGGCACGGGGCTGGTGTGAAGGTTGGGACAGGCAGATGGTGATGTTGAGGCAGGAGGGAGTGGTGCTCACTAGGGACTGTGGTCCCGGTAGTTGTGGATGTTGACCGCAGCGGTGATGCCGCAGATTATGAGGGGGATCCCTCCAGCAATCAAATAGAACCTGGAGGGCAAGGTTTGCAGGTCAGAGAGACGGGCACACGGGAGGTAAGACAACCAGGTGCTCAGAACCCTCAAACCCTCTGTCTTTTCCTCTCTGTCCCGTTTAAATCTGTGTGATCTGGGAAGGTGTGGTGGGGCAGGGATTTACGGCCTCTAAGGGTAGGGCAGCTTCTTCAGAATTTGGCCAAGAATTGCTCTAAGAGACAAGAACCAAAAGTGTTCGCTCCAACTCTAAGCAGTCGGCGTGAGGGATGTCACAAAGGTTTTTGGGATCCCTGTCCAATGCCCTTTGCTCGTCACCCCTTTCCTTATCTTCCGTCATGCCTAAGAAGTTTGGCGTGGTCCCCAGCGATCTTGTACTCACGCCCACCTATCCCAGCTTTGCTGCACCTGTCTTGGCTTGCGAGGCCTTTCCCACAGTTGATAGCTGTTGAAAGCACTTACCGGAGCATGGGCCGAGGACCGGGCGGGGCTGCATCCCCTTCTTCTGGAGGGGGCGCCCTCCAAGTGAGCTCCTTGTGGAGGACTCGAGCCTTTACCCCCATCCAGAGCAGAGTGGACAACGAGGAGTAGTGGAGGGTGATACCCACCTACAAGGTCAAGGCACTGAGGCTTGGGACCTGGGCTGCCGACTGGGCTACACCTTGGACGGTCAATGGCTGGGGATACTCTCACAGTTCCCGTGGCTCCAGCATCCCACCTAGGTGCTCATCATACTGGTCCTTGCTGGTGTCCTCCTCTCTGCTTCCATCCAAGGCTCTCTCCCACCCTGGGGATTCTCTCATCACCTTTTCCCCAACCCTACTTGGCTAGAACAGAGGAAGGGAGCGGGATGGGGGGGGAGGGGCTATTCCCATGAACTTTATTTTTCTTGCTATGTTGCCCTCCTCCTCTGAAGTCACTATTTTAGATGCCCCACCCCCTTTCTTACCGCTTGGCAAACCATTTGGTAGTTGGTGAGAGTGATGCCCCCCACAAAGACAGCAGACGTCATGGCCATGTGGAAACACAGGTTCAGCAGCATGTGCCAGCCCTTCCGGGACACATGGATGGAACTGTCCCCGAAAGAGTCTTTTAGTAATGAGCCCTCCAACCCCCCCCTCTAGGGTCTGAAGACCACTGGGGTGAAGGGTGGGGGCAGGCAGATGGTGATGATGAAGAAGACAAGTTACCTATGAGCATGCGTATAAACGTGCTCCATGTAATGGGGGAAGGGGGGGGTCCTTCATCTCAACCCCCCACCCCCCACCCCAACCCCAGAGTCTGGCCAGGTCATGTGGACCTGCCTGAAGAAGAAACATTTGCCAGTCTGTGGTAAGACCTCCCCCAACCCCTCCCCGGAGCAGCTCTCACTTGTGGTTGAGGATGTACGTGATGATAGTGGAGAAAAGACAGAGTAGCAGCAAAGCCGTGCAGGGGTACACAACAGGATGCAATCCAGCCCCAGAGCCTCCTGCCTCCCGTGGGAATGCACTCAGCTCCTGGGAAAGAGGGGGTGAGGTGGGGGTGGGGGGAAGGACTGAGTTGTCCCTATCTGTTCCTAAGCCATTTTTCCTTGTCTTAACCCCCCTGCCTTGGACCTGCACCTGGATGCTTTAGCCCACCTGGTAGGTTAGTGTGAGGACCGCCACTTAAGAAGCTGGCCTCAGACAACACTGGCAGCCTCCTGCCTGCCTCGCCCCCTCTGGAGTTCTGCTTTTCCGTGGGCTTCAAGATAGGTAGGAGGCTCAGTGGTTAAGGGCATTCACTGGCTGCTCTTCCAGAAGGCCCTGGGTTCAGTTCCCATCAACCACATGGCATTTGATGGTACAAATGCCTACTTGTACGGTGTGATACATGCCTATTTATTGTCCCAGCACTTGGGTGCTGGAATCAGCAATTCAAAGTCACTCTTAGATATATAATAGGCTGGGCTATCTCAAAAACCAAACCAAACAAACAATCAAGCAAACAAACCACACCAAAAAATGTGGACCCTGAAGGCCAAGCTAGATGGTTCCAAATCCCTCTTGAAAGATGGAGAGGCGTGGAAGAGTCTAGAAGGCCATTTCCCATGAACTTTGGCATTAACAGAGCACAAGGCTGCTGTCCTTTCTGCATTTTCTTGTGGTTCCAAGTGATCAAAGTACCATAGTCCCTGTCTCCCACACATGGTCCCTTGCCTCCCTGCATCCCACACATGGTCCCTTGCCTCCCTGCATCTCCGCCCTCCCCTCCTTGCCCCGCCCATACACACCATGAGCACAGCTACATTGCCCAAGTGCTGGCAGTACAGGGAGCTGACGTTGGGCTGGCTGAAGCGGAGCTTACAGCCTTCAGAACTCCAGCCTCCAGGCCCCTCTTGGTTCCACCAAGCTGCCATGGGGTCAGCTCCTTCAGCCCAGTGCCTCAGTGAAACAGCCACCGGCTCAGTCAAGTTTCCCACGCCACAGCCACCTGCAGGGACAGCAAAGTCCACAGTGTGAGGAAGGCTGCTGGAGTGGCGAAGCAGAGCAACGGTTGCAGGGGTCAGAGCTCAGAGCATGCAGGGGTATGGCTGACCTGGGGATGGAGCTAGATCTGGTCCAGGTTCAGTGTACTTAAGGAGTGAGGAGGAGACAGGTGAACCCATGGGACATCACATCACCCCACCATTGGTGCCCAGTAAGAAGTGATACTGGCTGCAGTGCTAACTGGGGGGTGGGGGTGGGGGGCATGTCAGGAGGAATCTCTGGAAGGAACAGTTGGCACCAGTAAAGGGATGCATGCATCTGTGACATGGGTCCTACAGCCCCCACCACCTCCATGACTACATCTATTAGCTCATGTCGTTGATAACATTGACCCTTCCTCTGAGGAATTATCATTCAGGTCTCAGAGAAACTGGGGTTTTCAAGGAAGACCTCCCTGGCCCCTAGATTCAGGTGAACATCATTAACTACATGGCCCAGGCACCTTGCACAGTTGCTTGATTCTAATGACTTGCCTGTCGGCCGAAGGGTGCACTCTTAAAGGCGCGAACACAATGGTGTGTACTCAGGCATATCTCAGCCTAGCAGAAACTGGCACATACTAGATACTTAACAAGTGTTCCCACCCACCCAGACTTGAAAATGACCATTTTAAGAATATGAAAGGATCCTAGGGTGGTGATGGCGACACCTTCATGGCACATAGGAGACTCCCGCATGGCATGTAGAAGAAGGTAGCCATTAGAATAAGCCAATGATGCTTGAAGGAGCTCTCATATGTACAGTGATGTTTTCAGAGGGTGGACCCCATGACGATGTGGGTCCCATTGGAGATGGAGGTTGCCTGGCGAGCAAGCCCAGAGTTTGGAAGGTGGAAGGAAAGAGGGACTCAGAAAGGTGTGTGTTGGGGGCGGGGTAGCTTCTCCTGATGGGACAGACCAGTAAAGGACAGGTCTACAGTGACCCACTCAGTTCTTGGGGACCAGACCGCACCACAACTATCCTTCCTGCTCAGTTCCTAGCCTATATGCAGTGCCTGGACTTTCTGGCTGCCGCTTGGGTTTTATTGTCAGTCCCACACTCCCTGTCACTACTCAAGGAGGCGGCAGCCTCTGCGGGGCAGGCCAGGGACTGCATGTTTTCTTCCACCACCAAAGGTGGTGCCAAACTTCCAAGATGTGTTCTTGCCTCATTGCTTGCCTGCCTGGGGCCCATGTGTGGCAGTGCAAGACGCCACTGGGGTCTGGTGTAGAGAGAAGGAATTGAGGCTTTGTGATATAGGCTTTGTGATCCATCATGTGCTTAGAGGATATAAAGCCATGTCCTTCTGAGCTTATTCTCCATTAATGTCTTCCTTACCAGGCCATCTCCACTCCCATCCTTGAGTTATGGGAAGGTTTCTGCTATCCTCTGCCAACTGTACCAGGGCAGTGGGGGGAGCCACAGATGTGGAAGAGGCAAGACAGACATGCGGGAGGTTAGTCCCTTACTGGTTCCTGCAAATATGACTGGGGTGGCCACACCACGCCTCTTGCCAGGCCCAGCTGTTCCAGGACGGGAAGTGTTGCCGTGGCTGCGGAAAAGACGGCCATTTCTGAAGACCAGCAGTTGCAGGGTGCAATCTGGAGGGACTGGGGGAGCCAGGGCAGCCGGAAGGGTTGAGAACAGGCTGGGGGGCAGCTGGATGGAGGCCAGGGCCACGCTATTCTGAGGGGACATAGGAGGTCCTCAGAGATACTCAGCACCCCTGGGCTTTGACGTCTCCCAGCCCCTTCCTGTGCCTCTTGCATTGGCCCGCTGCCCCCCACCTTTTACCTCCTCTCACACCCACCTCCATACCTGATACCTGTACGTCAGCACCACCCTCCTCAGCTTCTGGTCCCCATCCCCATGCTGTTCCCTTCCCCGGGTGCCCACCTTGATGTGGAAGGATGACAGAGAAATGTTGGGCCTCCCAGTGGTGCAGCGGAACCGGAGCTGCTGGTCAGCCAGGGGCTCCGGCTCAAGCGGGATGCTCTGGCCAGGGCCATCGGGCTGTCCACCTGCCATTCCTACCTCCCTTCTCTGGAAGGCTGTGCAGGTCAGGCCCACATAGCTGTGAGGCTTGATGAGGTAGGCCTCCAAGGCCACATTCCTTGAGTTCTAGGGACAGGGAACTGGTCACTCAGGGTTTGAGATACGGTGGCCTTCTGCCCAACACCGCACATTTCCTCACTTAGATCTGTTGCAGCGGCTCTCCTTAGCCTTCATCCCCCACTGTCTTTTCAAAGCATGGACAGTCTTGTGTGTGTGGCATGGAGTCATCCACGTGTGCATACACACACACACCTTCTTCCCTTGGAGGGACTGTTGCTCTCATATGCTCCCTATCTTCTACCTGCTGTTTCCGTTGCACCCCCACCTCTGCACCCCCTCACACCCATACGTCCCCAAGTATCTAGTACAACATCATTTTTTTCCCTTGGTTCTTTTTGAGGTAGGGTTTCTCTGTGTAGCCTTGGCTGGCCTGGACTCTGTAAACCAGGCTGGACTCGAACTCACAGTCTCCCGAGTGCCAGGATTAAAAGCGTGTGCCACCACGCCCAGCACCTAGCACAACAGCTTATACATAGATGCTCTATCATGTTCATTCATTCTACCAGTTTAAGGATGTCACTGTCCCCTCAGTGAGCTTGGAGCACGCCTCATCCAAGTGCTGTCCACTATGAGACAAAGCCTCCCTTCCCGCTGCACTCACTCCCAGGATGCTCCTGTTTACTTCCACCCATGCAACCCCCTGACTCAGTTCCCAACCAGAAAGGTCCACACAGTGTCGCCATCACAGCCACCCCCTCCTTCACGCTGCCCTGACAGCGCACAGCTGAGCTGTGCTCCCCACCGTGGTACCAGAGCCTGCCCTGTGGAGAGGGAAGCACTTTCGTTCTGTGGACCACCATTCTCAGGCTACCCCCACCCCCCATTGCTAGCCCCTGAAGAGTCCCTCCCACGCCAACCTACGGTACCACAGAGATGTGCTGGGCGTGGGGGCTAAGGGCTGCTCCTCCAATGCGCTCCAGGGCACCCACGATGCCGCTGCAGGCTTTGTCTTCGCGCTGTGCCAGCCACAAAAGATGCTCATCCACCAGCATCAGGTTGCTGGCCATGTCCACCATCACCTCCACCAGCTGAGGGAGAGAGGCAGGGCAGTTACTGAGGGCAGGAGGGAGTAGTATTGGGGCCCCAAGCTGACGTGTGTGAGGCCGGAGATGCTGGGAAAGGGCTTCTTAGAAGATTAAGTTGGATTCATTGGACCTTACCTCTTTGATCTGGTCAACATAACCCAAAAATTTCTGGATCATCTGAGCCACATAGACTACGTCCATCATGTCTGAAAAGCTGGCAGCCTCAGCAGTGTACACTCGCAGTTGGTGGGCCAGGGTCAATGCATTGGAGGCATTGATGGGCATCTGAGGGTGTTGGGGGGGGGAAGATCAGCCTGGTTTCCTTTTTCTGTCTCAGAACTGGCCCCTAAATCCCTGGTTCACAATGCAGGAGAGGAGCCAAGGCCATTTAGTGAGAACATCGTGATCAAAGGTGCACTTGGGTCCCTGATCATCACAGCCCCGGGCTATTCAAGCCAAGCACCATTAGCCTAAGGACAATGAGAGTATAAATCAATGTGATGGTGGATAGAGAAGATAGAATCGGGTAGAGGCCTGGCCCCCGGGGGGTAGGGGGGGGGAGAGAAGCTGTCAACCAGCTGCCCCTGCTATACCCACTTCACAGGGTCTCACTATGCAACTCTGTTCTGGAACTCATTACATAGACCGAACTGGCCTTGAACTCACAGAGACCCGCCTGCCTCTGCTTCCTGAGCGCTGGGATTAAAGCACTACCATGCTTGGGAGCTGTCCCCACTCTTGATGCACACCAGAGAACAGAGCTACAGCCTCCCCCATGAGGCATCAGGCTCCATCCCAGCCAATTACAGGAATCAAAGTTGGGGGGGGGGGAGGGGATGCCCCTGCCTCACCAGCACAAAGGTGTAGAGCACGCGAGTGATGTCGTTGGTGTACAGACAGTGGGAGTAGTCCCCTGGCTCCCAGCGTCCAGCTCGGTCACACCTGCGGGAAGCTCGGGTACCTGGGGCTCCCCCGCTCAAGGGCACCGAGGTGAAGGGATACTGTAAGCAGGACTGGTAAGCCGTGATGCCAGCCAAGGTCCGGGGCCACCTAGAGGTAGAGGTAGGAAGCTGCCATGACCAAGACTCCTTGAGCCAAATGCCCTCCCCTCCCAACCTCAAGCCAGGACTGTGACAGCAGACCCCTGGGGCTTGATAAAGGGTTCAGTACAGAGTGTACTGGAAGCCTTTAAGGGGTTCCCCAAGTTCTGCTCCCTCAGTTTGTTCTGACAATGCTACATATGGGGTGCAATGCAGGGATCTGGGTTTACAGACAAGTTCTGGCATTTCCTGGATGAATTGCTTATTTTTTCCCTTCTTTCTGGGCTTTGGTATTCTCAGCTCTACAGTTTGGAAAACAATATCTGCCCCTCATACAGAGAGGGCCTCTCGAACATGAAAATGTGATGCTGTCTGTAGAAAGCTTTTGCATACCAAAGTGGGGAAAAGCAATTTTAAAAGATGGTCGTCATCTTGAGAGGCAACAGCAAGATTGTGGGCTAAATGAGAAATGGGAGTCCTTGGGACTGGAGGAAGAAAGCAAATTGGGTGCCCCTAGTCATGTGTGCTTTCAGAGGGTACAGGGGTGGGGGCAGCCATTTATAAAAGCGAAGCAGCCAACCTGAAGTCCCCACGGTTGTTGGTCACACGTTCAGCAGGGCAGTAGGAGGCGGAGGTCTCCAACACTACTATCTCCACCTTCTTGCTGGTATTGCCTTGGATGGTGGACACGGAGCACTCCCACTCACCTGAGGCCCACACGCCGATGTGAGACAGGGTCAGCTCACTGCAGGGGAGGGGTGGGGGAACTGGCTTGGTGCGCTGGTTAGGTGGTTTTGTCTTGGGGTGTGTGTGTGTGTGTGTGTGAACTCGACACAAGCTAGGGTCAGCCGAGAAGATGCCTCCATCACAGTGGCCTATGGGCAAGTCTGTGGGAGCATTCTCTTGAGTAGTGTTTGATGTGAGAGCGCCTAGCCCACTGTGGGTGGCGCCACTCCCAAGCAAGTGGTCCACAGTTGTTTAAGAACCAGGCTAAGCATGGGAAGGGACACATTTCCCCCATGGTCTCTGCTTCGGTTCTTGCCTCCAGGTTCCTTCCCTGCTTGAGTTCTTGCCCTGATGTCCCTCCCTTTCCTCCCCAAGTTGCTTTTGGACATGGTCTTTATCAGAGCAATAGAAAGCAGATGAAGACACCTGGTGAGCACCCTCAGGCCCAGTCCAGTCTCTCCCCCTCACCCCCACCCCCTGCGGCCATGGCCCTGGACAGCCCACCCACCTATGCCTTGTCCTTGGACACTAGCCACCAGCTCAGAGTCTTCCTTTAATGGGACAAGAGATACACAATCTCTCTCTCTCTCTCTTCTTTCCTTCTGCCTAGAGGGCACTGAAGGCACCGAGGAAGTACTAACAAATGTCAAACACCACCTCGCCTCATTTTACCAAGCATTTAACACTTTTTTTTAAAAAGGGAGGCTTCAGTTCTAGCCTCTCCAGTCAGACCATGTATGACTGCATCTTGGCTCTCTATAATCTCTCTCGCCCCTCCTCCCTCCCTCTCCCTCTCCTTTCCCATCTCCCAGGAGCTTGTCTGGAAAGGAATGGGAACTGTGGCTCCCCTTCTCCATGTCCTTGACTATAAACGGGGCTGCGGAGCCTGTACCTGGTGATGAAGGTGCAGTCGTGGATGAGGTTTTCCGCAAGGACGATGCCAGCCTGCTCATCACTCTCCATGGGAGCCCCGTTGTGGTACCAGTGGATGCGGGTATCATTGCCCAAGTAGCTGGCCGAGCACTGGAAGGGCAGCCGGTCACCCTGGAACACCACTTGGCGTAGGGATGGGATGAGGTAGTGCGTGTGCAGTTCCAGAGCCCCTTCTGTGGATGAGACACCAGCAGGGAGGCCTGGGTGTGTGCCCGTGTGAGCCCCTGTCAGAGACTGGCTCAGGTAAGCGCAATCCGGTAGTTCTTAAAGGGCAACACGTAGTGAGCCTGGGATCCCATAGGGTAAGCCAAGACCCTCTGCCTCTAGTGCTCTCTGGGTGGGAATGAAAGGAGTCAGAATCCTCCCAGGTAAGAAGAAATCGGGGGAGTACACAGTGGTGTTACCCAGAGGGGAGAACAGATGAGAATATTAACAAGCAAACAGCCCTAGAAGAGGTTTAGGCATGCTGGCAGAAGGCCACCCCGCGCAACTGGGGAAAAGAGAAAGGCCTGGAAAACATGGCCATCATATATCCACACATGGGGCCCAGAGAGCCTTGACCTAGCAAGCTGTGGGTGAGGGACCTGTTCTTTGGGGCCTGGGACAGGTTTCTCACCGCAGCGGAGCTGAGCCTCCTGGAGGCTGCTCAGGGCCTGGGCGTGCAGGGCACTGGGGTAGGCACAGAGTGTGCGCTCCGACAGTTGCAGGGAGTGATTCCGGGCCCAGGGCAGCAGCCAGCGCAGGTGGCAGTCACAGGTCAGAAACTCAGTACCAAAGTCCCTGCAGGGCAGGTACAAGGAACAACGTGGGCTCACGGGCATGAAACTAAGCAAGGCGGTGCTAGAGAGAACAACCTTGGGGACATGTGTGCCCCGCTGCCCGGGACATGGTTAAGTTGAAGGCATTTGTGGCAATGTGCCTAGTCAGCAGGCATGATGTACGCTCCTTGGGGCTGGTGCTAGAAATGGCCACACATTAGCCCCAGTCAATGTGTTGAGTAAAGAACAGATGGTGTGGGGTGGTAAAGTGGATCTGGGAGTTTCTTTAGGGATAAGGCGAGGGCTGACGTCTGTCCTTCAGAGTCCCCTGGTTCCAAGTGTCTCCCTTCTGGTCAGAGGAAAGGACAGACGGGGTCAGGGGTGGGGTGGGGTGGGGGAAGGAGGATGGGAGTGGGGGGCCGCTCCTGTGCTGGAAGGATACTCACACAACCATAAGGGCCGGCAGCTCATCAAAGACCCCAGGTTGCAGGCTGGAGAAAATGTTCCCAGATATGTTTCTGCAGATGGCAGGGGGGACTGAGTTAAAATCTTAGGGTCTCCCTGGGCCAGGAGAGTAGATCGGATGGAAGGAGAAACGGTCTGACCCAGCCTTCTTCCTCCCCAGCCCTCCCCCTCTCCTTCCCCAGGTCCCCACACCATCCTCCCCCCCCCCCAACTCTCTCAGAAGCCCCTCACTCACAGTCTGAGAAGCCTGGGGAGGCCTTGAAATGTCTCAGAACTGAGACAGCCAATCCGGTTGTTGGAGAGATCTCTAGAGAGAGACACACACACTCAGCAAGCCCGACAATACTACAAGATGAAGAATCTCTTCCGAGTAAGACCTGCTGCTGGACATTATGTGGGCAGTAGGCTTGGGCCCAGCGCCACAGCAAGCTGCAAACACCCCCACATTTGGCCCTAGCCAATGTACTGAGTAGAGACGTGATGCCTGAGAAGTGACAGGGCAGGGTAGGTACTAGGAGCGGTTGGCTCATGGTATTTGGGGGGAAAGAGAGGGCTGGGGACAGGATGGGCAGGACATGCCACTCACAGGCGTCTCAGCTCTCCCAGACCTAGGAAGGCTCCAGGCTGCACAGCGCTGATGACATTGTTCCTCAGGTCCCTGTGGGAAGCAGTGGGGATGCCTTCATGCTTCTGTCTACCGGCTACCCTGCTCCTTGAGTGGGGCAGCCTGTCGCCACAGGTACTGGTGTCCTTCTAAGTCAGTTTTCCTACACACCCAGCCAAGAAGTCCCTTCAGCCTTCTCTGGCCACCAGTAAGGAGTACAGGTCAGAGAAATGTTTGGAAGCTAAAGTCCCAGGAAAAAGAACAAATGTTCGCTGAAGACTCTGGACCGACTCATGATCCACTTGCTTAATGATGACATGGCGCTGATGTGATGCAAATGGAAAGCCACAATTATCTTGGGCTATCTTTAGTTCCCTTAATAGCCACCTGCCCCCTGCCTTTCTATCCAGCCTAATTTCCTTTTGACTATCAGCTAAGATCTTTGTGCCTGAGTAGATAACCCAAAGCTAAGAATGTCATCAGATAGCATCTGAGGCCCAGGACAGCTGATTTCTCCATGCTGCAGTAATGCTTACCTACTGGGTAAATGCACTGACTTATGGATTTCTTTGTTCTGGGATAATAAAGTTTATGTGGCCTCTTCTACAGTAGAACAGCAGGTCACTCAGAGCAAGCAGAATCCATTCCTAGGCATGGTCACTCATCTGTGGCTCAGAGTGAACTACCCCTTACACCCTCTGGGACAAGAGCTGTGTTTTATGTCACCATATTCTAGATGATTGAAGAGGGCTTTGGATGGAGAAACAGGGTAAGGGGCAGAGAAATTAGGAGACTGGTTTCCCACTGTCCTGGGAGCCACTCTAGGACCTTACAGGGCCGTTCTAGGAAGCCTTTGAAAACAGCCATACCTAGCCATCAGAGGGAATTTTATAATTATCATATTCCTACGGTATCTCTCTCTCCCTCTCTCCCTCTCCCCCCCCTCCCTCCCTCCCTCTCCCTCCCTCCCTGTCCCCCTCTCTCTCTCCCTCCCTCTCCCTCCCTCCCTGTCCCCCCTCTCTCTCTTTCTCTGAAGGCTGTGAAGAGGCAGGCAGGCTGGCTGGGGTGAGCAATGCACTGTGTCTTTGTACAGCTCCAAGCTGCCAACCATGGGTCCGGATAAGGCCCAGGGCTAATAAAACCCGTTGGAGTCTTCAGCCCTGCCCCCCTAAGAGAATATCTTATCTGTACCCTGCTGTCAGGAGGCGGCAAGGAAGCTGTCTAGGTGGAGCAGGTCACAGCAGGATGAATGCTGGCTCCTGGGGGCCATCCCATTCCACACGGAGAAGCATACCACAGGCACCTCTCACTCATGCACACGGCAGCCTCTGACTCCTAGTTCAGTAGCCCAAACACCACTGAGGCGGGAATTCAACTCTTGGCCCTTCGTCCCTTCCCCAGAGGCTGCACTAGTTCCCAACCAAGGGACATGCTAATGCCTATCTAATGGCTCCAGCCAAATCAATATCTACCATACAGGCCTCTGCACGGAAGGCCAAGCTGGATACTGGCCAGCTCATCCTCTGTACTATCTGTTAGCATTCAGGCTGCCTGCTAGCCCGCCCCTGGGGGCCTTCAACATCTGACGTCATCACCTGCCACCTCTACCAAGTGTGTGTCAAGTTCTCGGGATATAAGAACGGGCCCACCACCCAACCCTCCCTCTCCTGCTCTCTCTTGGTTTCTCTCTGTTTCCCTCTGTCATGGGCCCCCTCCCCTTTTTTCCCCTCTTCCCTCTCCCTCCATCCCTCTGCAATAAATCTCTTTTCATACCTGATCTGTTGTGCAGCATCTTTATATATTGCGACACTATCCTCTACGGTGCGCGTGGCCAATGAGGGCTACCGATTATGACCCACCCAGGGCTCCACCAAACCCTGTCTTTTCTAAGCCAACACAGACTACAACTGAGGCTGCCTAGAGCACTAACTAAGGGTCGTCATTTCTGCTCCTACCTAAAAGAGCCCAGGAAACTAGGAAACTGGGAAGCAGTGAGCGAAGGTGGGCCACTCCTGGGGGAAGAAGACAGAACTCGTCGGACAACGGGATCTGGGGGTCAACCTGGTTTCCAAAGCTCTGCCATCCCAGCCAGTTTCAAACAGAGGCAAGTCAACTTGGCTCTACATACTAAGGGCCTTGGAGACAATGCTGAACTATGAACAGGAAAGAGTTAACTGAACTATGTCCCTGCTGGGTAAGAGGAAATGGGTGTCCAGGATGGGGAGGTGCTGTCCTGTCCCACCAGGGGGCCTGTTTGTGCTGTCCCAGTTGGGGAACACTGAGAGACAAGAGGCAGAGGTGAAATTTCTATTTAGCTAGGCTGTTTGTATCTCAGCTCTAGACTCAGATGATGGTGAGTCCCCTTAAGGAAGAAGGGAAAGCTGGCATCAGGGCTCAGCTTCCTAGAGAAAGCTAGAGTTGTGGGAAGGTGCCCCGATGCTGGAGAATGTGGAAGGGCCTGGCCTGGTCCTAGATTCCCTGCATGCCAAGTCAAAAGGGCAGAGTAAGTCCCCCTGACCAGGTCTGCCCTTCCTGTGTATCCCCCCCCACCCTTTGGACTGTCAGGCTCCACCCTTCCATCCCACCCTCCTCTGTTGATCCAGCATGTGCCCCCTGGCCTCTGCTGGGGTCTGGCCATTCTCAGGGATCTGCCTCCCACCCCCATGCAGGGGCGGGCAGAGGGAAACACATTCCTCATTGTGTCACTTCCCTTCATGGGCTGCCAAGGGGCTGAGGCGGCAGCCCCCCCCCCCCCCTTTCCCTCTGCTCACTTGTGTTTATTCTCATTTCCTCCCCGTCCCGCCTCCCCCGACACACACCCCCCCCCCACCCGCCTGCCCCACTGATGCTCTGCAGATGGGAGCAAGGCAGCCCTGGGGCCCCAGCCCCTCTCCCTGCCCTGTTTCCTGCAGCTAAGCCACGCAAGGCCCTCAGTACAGGGCAGCTGCCACAGGGACAGACATTCACCTCCCTTTACTCAAGTGTGCTCAGAGGTTTCCTGGGGGGCTGGGAGGGGGGGGAGAGGGGGGGGGGAGTCGCTCAGAGCTGGGACACCAGGTCTTGGAGGCAAAGGCCAGGGGCCGCTCCCTGGGCTGGACCATGACAGCCCAGTGGCCCTGTGGGCAGACCTTGTCTCCTAGTCCCTGAATAAGGGAAGTGGCTCAGGGCTGAACCTTCTCAGGGACTGGAGGAAATGGCACCCCAGGACCTGTGTATTTTAGAAATCCGAGGCTCTTGTCAATTGGCTGTCTGAACCCTTCCTGTTTAGCATGTTCCTGGGAAAAGCTGATGAAGGCCTGGACTCTCACCCTAGAAGAATGTACTACACCTAACACTGGGCACACAGTCTTGAAGGGCTGTGGAACCCAGGCTAAGAGCCCTTGCTCCAAAGATCTAGGACCAGGGCTTAGCAGGAAAGCACTTGCCTTGTGTGTGCAAAGCCCCAAGTTCCATCCCATAACGAAAAAGAAACACACCAGGTATAGTAGTGCACTCAGGAGGTACAGACAACTGGATCTCTGTGAGTTCGAGGCTAGCCTGGTCTATATTGTAAAACCCCGTTTTGTTTTTAAAGCCAAAGAAAGGAAGCCTGGTGTGGTGGTACACGCCTTTAATCCCAGCACTCCGGAGGCAGAGGCTGGCGTTTGCTGTGAGTTTGAGGCCAGCCTGGTCTATAAAGCGAGTCCAGGACAGCCAAGGCTAACACAGAGAAACCCTGTCTTGAAAAAACAAAAACAAAACAAAACAAAAAACAAAAAAAGAAAGAAAGAAAGCAAGAAAGAAAGAAAAAAGAAAAAGAGACCCTTGCTCCAAAGTAACCTAAGGGCACAAAGCTGTCCAAAATATAGGCTCTATGGCTCCCTGTCTGCTCCCATGGAGCTCCGCTATATAGGGAACCTGGGAAAGAGGGACGGCATTGATGGAGTGCCCACATCCCTGTTGCCTTTTGCCCAACCTTGATCATACACCTTGACTCCAGGCTCACCCTTCTCGAGCTGTGGGTGTCGGCTGGAGGAAGGGACCCCTGAGAGCAGGATTGGAGGGAGACTTCCTAGGGCAGTCACGCTCTGCGGCCTTGTTGGCAACAGACCTCTAGAACTGGAGCTCATGAGCACAGCGGGGAGAGACGGTCACCGCTGGGCTGGTCGCAGCAGCGATGGTGCAAACGTTCATCAGCACTTAGGAGGCTGAAGCGGGAGGATGTGAGTTTGAGGCCAGCCTCTGCTATGTATAGCTAGCACCTGACTCCAATAACAAACAAACAAACAAACAAACACAAGTAAAAGCCAAAGCGAAGCAAAGCAAAACAAAAAGGCCCACCAGGTGGAAGTTCCCAAAAGAATCCAATCATAATAGACTAAAAGATGAAAGTATCTAAGTATCCATCAATGTATAACTAAATAAAAGACTTAAAATATAGTATGTTTGGTCAAGGAGCTCTTTACTGTACACAATGTACAGTAAAGTACAGCTTTTTATTCCACAACGAGGAATGAAGTGCTGATACATGTTAATGCATGGATGGCCCTGGAAAATGTTACACTGGCTGAAAGGATCTAGTTATAAAAGATTACATATTATATAATTCTATTTATATGAACCGTCCATAGCAGGCAAATCCATAAAGGCAGGAAGGATATTAGTGGTTGCTTAGGACTGGTAGAGGAATGGGGAGTGACAGCTAATGATTCAAGGTTTCTTTTGTGGATGACGAAAATGTTCCAAAATTAGATTAAAGTGATGGTTACACAACTTTCTGAAATATTTCAAGGCCCTCTGGATTGTGCTCTTTAAATGGGTGATATAAATTACATCATGTTAGAGTTGTTAAAAGCGCGAGTTGTCATGACTCTGTGCCGTACGCACTTACACACACACACACACACACACACACACACACACACACACACACATTCGGGCAGAGTAGAATTGCACAGAATTGGCTCCTCCTAGGCCCCCACAGACCTCCCTGCTTGTAGGTCTGAAAACCAAATTATAGGTTCGCTGGCCACACAGCAACTTGCCCTGAGCCCTGCAAGGTTTCCAAAGTTCGAGTTTAACTAGAAAGGGCAGGCTGGCTGCGTAACAGGCCAGAATACCCCTTGCAGGTATAGAGGCTGCTGGGGAAAGGAGATCCACTGTGCTCCCAGACTGTCACCCTCCCACCACCTCACAGGGCTTTTGCCCCTGACACCATTCTACAGGGATTTATTGAGCACATAGATTGTGCCAGGCACAAACTGACCAAGGCAAACAAGAGGATCCCCCAGGGCTTCAGCTGTCCTGGAGCCCAGGACAGCTTCTACGTGTCCTCCCTCCCCAAGTGTTAGTGGGAACTAGAAAGGAAAGGAGAAACAAGGGCCCGGGGGCCTCACCCTTGGCCCCGCCCACAGATTAATGGAAACCACCTGGCCAGTGAGCAGCCCATTCTAATGAGTGCCCCGGCACCCGCTGCATACCAGCCCCCAGGGCTCATTAATCTCATTAGGCAATGACAAATCAGCCAGGGCTGAGCAAGCTCCTCTCCTTGGGCCGTTTTCTCCAGCTTCACACAAGCCTCGGTGGGCCCATATCCACATGGAGTCTCTCTCTCTCTCTCTCTCTCTCTCTCTCTCTCTCTCTCTCTCTCTCACACACACACACACACACACACACACACACACATGCATATTAAATCTCTCTCCCTTGACCTCGTCTGGCAGGGTGGGGATGCCTGTCCGGTAGTCTCATGGGTGGGCGTGGGGGCATCGCATAGAGATGCCTGAAGAATTTTCTCCCAACCTCTTCCTCATTGCTAGTGCAACATGTGGACAGAGAAACTTAGAAGGCACCTGAGGAATGGGTCCTCCGCAGGAGGGTCGGGGGAGGGTCTATGGGACACTACTTGTTTACCATGCATAGGGCCAATACTTGACACCTGGCACCACAAACAACAAAAGCAAAAGCGGGGGCCTTGTGACACACAGCTGATTGTATTTGTAATCTCAGTACTCCAGAGGGCAAAGGGAGGGACCCTGGACTACACACGGGGTTTTAGGTGCTCCAAAACAGAACAAGACAGAAACAAGGCCTGAGAAATGGCTCTGCAGAGGCGGGTACTCGCCACTAAGCTTGCCAACTTGCATTTTATTCTCAAAATCTATGTGGTGGAAAGATGTGTAAGATGTCCTCTGATCTTCGTACATGTACCACGGCATAAATGTAAAAAATGAAAATAAAAGGACACCTCACTACATTTCTAACTGCCTGAGTAAGGCTGGGAAGTCCGGACAGCTACAAATAACAGGGGGCCAGGCAAACACTTTACAATGTAGAACTCTCCAGAAGGGAAGGGCGCCACGTTCACTGACAAAGCCGATGCTCAGAGGCACTCACTCTGTAGACAGAGTCATCTAACCCCATAACAACAGCTCAGAGAAGAACTAGCCCCATTCTCCGCATGGGTCACGCAAGGCTTGTGGAATCACCCAGAAACAAAGGCAAGGATCAGGATTTGATCCCAGGCCTCTTTATACCAGAGTAAGGCCATGCTTTATTTCTGTTTGTTTTGAGGAGGTCCTGGTGTATAGCTATATAGCACCAGCTGGCCTGGTGCACATGGTGCCTGCCTTGAACTTGTGACAGTATTCCTGCCTCTGCCTCCCCGGGGCTGGGATTTTAAGTGTTCCACCATATCTAGCTACCACACCCTGGCCCTGGCTCATGCCTTTGACAGTTTCGCCCATTTACCTACCCTGCCCCAAATATCTTTCCTATGGGCCCCAAACAGGCTAGGTCTGGCTGAGGGGCTGTAGGCAGATGTGGGTCCTTCTGTACACCCCCTGGGCTGGCCAGGAGGCTGTACACTCCTGTGGCACACAGGAAGTTTTGATTCATCATATCTGATTGATAGAAACAGGTCTCCCTAGATCCTTAGCTGTCCTGGAACTAAATCTGTAGACCCAGGCTGGCCTTGAACTTAAGAGCTCCACTTGCCTCTGCCTCCTTCTAAGTGCGGAGATAAAAAAGGCTTGAGCTACTACTGTCTGGCTACTTCTACATCCATCCTGCTTCCAAAGCAGAGGGCAAGCAGGTCTACTGCCCCACTCTTGGTCAGCAAGGTCACTGACACACTGAGACACACACAGACACGCACATAGTGCCCTTTCATCCATTTGCAAAGGCCTGATGAGCTCTCAGCACCGGGGGTGGGGGGTGGGGAGGGGTGGAGGGGGGAGGGAAGGGGAGGGGGGAGGGGAGGGGAGGAAGGTTGGGGGTGGGTGGGTGGGGATGAGGAGGCAGGAGGGCACATTCTGTAGCTTACTTACCATTGCAGCTACCAGACCAGATCCCAACCTTCCCATAGGACTTGCTGTCTACAGATCGTGGGATATGGGACCGACGCGGCCTCAGCTGCCCATGCCTAGACATCCGGGTCTCACTGGACAGAGAGATCAGTGTTCCCTGGACACCAACCACACACCAGGCTACAAATGTCACAGTTGTGATGAATAGGCCCACACAGTCTAGGGGTCATCTGGTGTGTTGGCTCCCAACCTCAGATGCGCATGAGAACTGCCTTCTTGCTGGGTAGAATTCCCAGGCCCTATCTGACCCAATGACTTACCATCTCCAGGAATGGGACACAGGGCTGGCATTACTTATGGGCCTTCTCCCTACCCTAGCACAATGGCTAGTCATACATTCATCTGGCTGGGTGTCATGGTGTGCACTTATAGGCCTAGCTTATGGGCCTATGGGGCGAGTCACTTGAGTGCAGTATATCAAGGCAATCCTGAGCCACACACTGAGACTCTCATATCGAAACAACAAGCAAAGCACTAATGCTGTATTCTGCTAACACAAGTGTGCTGTGGAGGTGTTCGGCAGATGTGGAGTCAGCTGAGCTGAAGGAGATAGCTTCCACAATGCAGTTGGATATCCTGTAATCAGCTGAAGGCTCAGGAGAGAGGAAAAGAAAAATCTTGTCCAGAGGAAATTTTATCTCAAGACGGCAGCTTTTTTTCCTGTCTGACTTCCCAGCCTAGGGTTTTGGACTCGACAGTCCCCACAGTCATATAAACCTGACTTTTTGGAACACACGCTCATCTATCAGCAAGTAGTGATCGGCGCGCTAGAGGTCCTGGTCACAGCCCTGCCAGAGGCCCTCCTTACCCAGCTGTGCTCAGCACAGCGATTTGCCCCAGAGCTTCTTCCTCCATGTCACTGAAGTTCTGGTCTCCCCAGGTGAGAGACTGCAGGCTCCACACAGATCCCAGAGCAGGATGTTAAGTCCATGACTTGCCTCACTTTCTCCCCTCCCTGGTTTTACAATGGGTATCCCACGCTTGGCAGCCATTATTGATCACTTTGACTACACACACACACACACACACACACACGTATGTGTGTATAGTGTGTATATATATATGTGTATATATATATATACACATAAATGTGTGTTTGTATATGTATATATAGTTTCATATAGTCCAGGCTGGCCTCAAACTCATTGTATCAGAGGATGACCTTGAACTCCTGATCTTCTGGAGTTCAGGGATTATAGGCATTTGCTACCACACCCTGTTTACAGGTTTGGGCCATATGTGAGGCCTCAGAGCTTGGAATCCTTGCCCTTGTGTCCTTTCTCATGGCACACGCCCCCAATACCCAATAGCTTGGCAATCATACCCCCTTCCCCATGCATGCTCTGAAGGAACTGTACTTCCTATGGGTGGGAAGGACAGCAAACCTTGGGTCTCTGAAGGAAAGGGAGGCAAAGGAAACAAGAGAGGACGTGGTGGCACACACCTTTAATCCCAGCCCTTGGGAGGCAGAGGCAGGTGGATCTCTGGGAGTTCGAGGCCGGCCTGGTCTACAGAGTGAGTCCAGGACAGCCAAGGCTACACAGAGAAACCCTGTCTCAAAATAAAATAAAATAAAATAAAATAAAATAAAATAATAAAAGAAAGAAAGAAAGAAAGAAAGAAAAAGAAGATGAAGAAGACGTAAGATCTGTTCCCAAATGCTCAATCACACGTGGAAGAATGAGCTTGCGCTTCTCCCCTCACCTGTAATCCCAGCACTTAGTGGGCTAAAGCAGAGGCCAGGGCCAGCCTGGGCTACATAAAAAAGAGCCTGGACTCTCAAAAAAAGGGGGTGGGGAGGCCGGGGGTGGGGGTGGGGAATCCCAACAGAAGATGTTGTTAGAAGCTAAAAGGTGCAGACAGAATGAGGAGCCAGGTTCCCACCAGGACTACGCTGCATTCTATATAAATGGCACCATTTCTCCCCCTCCCATGGGGGACAATTTCTTTGAGCATCAGACAAGCTAGCTTTCTGTCATTATCACAGGTATGAGCTGCGGAACCAGAGGACCCTGAGCACAGAGATACACTGCACCACCCTCACGCCCCTTCCAGGACCTTCTCCTAGCCCCAGTCTGCCCCACGGTCAGAGTTTTCTAACTCCTCTTGGATTTGATCATCTTTGTCTCCCACAGAGGCTGCCTTGCCTTCCTCTCTCACCTTGGTGGATGTGGAGGGAGGGAGGGAGGGAGGAAAGGAGGGTGTCTTACAAGGAAGCTGAACACTTAAGTGGATACTGCAGCTCTGCTGCCCTAATCTTGAAGACACGTCCTTTAAACATGTCTGAAAGAAGTCCCCAAACTCCTTTATGATCAGAGAGAGATGTCCGTGATCTCTACCATACTGAAGTCACACCTTCTTTTTATATAGTTTTTAAATCATGCTGACCCAAGGCTTTGGAACAAAATGGTCTCAGAGGGGGCCAAGAGCCCTACTGCATGAATTAGAAACGCCTCAGAAAGGGACACTATAGGTTACAGTGTGGGTGGAGAAGAAAGCAAAAAGTAGTGCCCAGGAGAGGAGACCAGGACTCTTTAGTGGAAGGCAGCGGTTCTCAAGCTGTGGGCTGTGACTCTCGGGGGTGGGGGGACGGGGGTGGGGGGGTTGAAATAACCCTTTCCTGGGAATCACCAAAGACCATTGGAAATCGTATTTGTGTTACGATTTATAACAGCAACAAAATTACAGTTATGAAGCAGCACCGAAAATAATTTTATGGTTGGGGGTCACCACAACCTGAGAAGCTGTATTAAAGGGTCACAGTGTTAGGAATGTTGAGAACCACTGGTGGGGGTGGGGGTGGGGTGGGAAAAGGAGCTCAAAGTGATGGCAAAGGCTGGGGTCTGGAATCAAGGCAGTGGGTTGACCTCACTTGGCAGGTTATGTGACTTAGTATTTAACCAGATCAGGTTAACACAGCTGAGCCCTCAGCCTTCTGCATCCTCTCTTCCCTAACTCCTGTGGCCCCCAGCTCAGTAACTTTTGTCCCACAGGTTGCCCCCAATCAGCCCCAGGGGCCATCAGCAAGGCTAGCAGGCCTCCTGGAGAGAGTAAGGGCTGAGCTCCACACACCAGCCCCTCCAGGCTTTGATTGTTGGTTTGTTTTTCTGGAAGGAGCAAAGACAGCTCAGGCACATTAAGTCTCCCTCAACCATTTCATGCTGGGCCCCCAGCTGGGAGGAGGGGCTGGCTAAAGGGCTCCCTCGGCCCTCTCTGCTAATTGCTCATTAAACACCATTAATGAGCGTCTTCTCTTTGCCCCACCTCTTCCTAAAACAGTGAAGAGACTCCACTTTGCCTACTCTCCCAGAGCAGCAGGCTCTGTCCTCTACCAAGTCCTATACTAGACCTGGCTCTGCGGGCTCCAGATCCTCTCTCTCTCTTATCCTCTCCAAAGTGACCCTGTCACCCTTTGCTATCATGCCTCACCCTTACCCCCCACCCCACCCCACCCCCACCCACCTTGCCCAAGCACTTCCATCACTTACAACTTCTCCAGCAGGGACAGTCCCAAGAAGGATCCGTTGCGGAGCCCAGTAATCTTGTTGTTGTTCAAGAGCCTGAAGGGACAGGAAGAACATGGGTACATGCTGTTAGAAGCTAGGCAGTGCAGAGTGCAGATGGAGTGGGGACCCAGGTCCCCAAGATGGCCGCACTGCACTATGCGAATGCCACCACCTAGAGATAAGCAGCAGACACCCTACCTGCCACTCCAGGATGGCGTAGGGAGAAGCTGATAACCAGTCAAGCTAGAGTGAAGGACCCCTCAATTGGATCCAACCTGACATGGGGCTCAGTAGATGTTAAGTTGTGACAGCCTGTTTCCACTTTGGAGCCTCAGTGTCAACCCCACTGAGCCCCTGCCACGGGTACCACAGCTCTGTCCTTGCAGAAGCTCTCCCTTAACCCCAAATCCAGAGCAGAAGGATGGGGGAAAACTGCCCTCATCTGGGTCAGGGAAAGAAGAGGGGCCCTAAAGCACATAGAGGCGCGCTCCTTTAGTCTCAATGCTTGGGAACTAGAGGCAAAAGAGCAAGAACTTAAAGCCATCCTCGGGTACATAGGGGCTGTACTGTGTCTGCAGCCTTGCCTCCCCTACCTATAGAAAGACTGATGGAAGCCTGAAGCTGATGGAAGGCCAGACCTCCCCCTTTACAATGCCCGCTCAGTCTTCTGTTTATTTACTGTTTACAGTCCAGGGGCAGAGGCCGCCAGTCTCATCCTTGCCCACCCACTCGGCCTTTCTCTCCCAGACTTCTCGTTGGGAGGAGGGAGCTCCAGACCAGCCAAAGGCTCACCCCTGTAGTTAATTGCTTTTTAGAAAGCTTTAATGAGACTGCTCAACCTAAACTCCTGGCAGCCCTGGGCTGAAGCAAAGGGGTTTCCTTTCTTTGTTCTGTTCTTACCAGTGGAGAACTCACTGGAAGGCCCGAAGTACAAACCTTAAGATGTCTCTGGAGTAGACAGCCACTGTGCTCTCTATACAGTGGAAAGAGACAGAGGAACCATCATGGAGATCAGGCCCAAGGCCCACAGGAGTGAGGGAATAACTCACTGGGGCAGCGAAGGACCCTCAGGCCCCAACTGCCCAGGGCCTTTGGAATTCCAGGTAAGTGCTCCACTACTGGGCTATATCCCAGGCCCCACCCTGGCTAGGATGGAGGCAAGGCAAGAGTGGGAGGGGCTGTCTGGATCAACAGCAAGAGGAAGCCACCTCATATCTTTCTTGTCCTTCCAGGTAGAGCTCACTCAACTTCTGGTATGGTCTAGTAGTCCTTCCAAGGGTGACAAGGTCCAGATGAATGGCTTAGGGGAAATTACTGGGCTTCCAAAATGAGACACACACACACACACACTCACACACACTCACACACACTCCATCTTCATATTTCAAAAAGCACATTATAGATGCCAGCTGTATGCTGCATACTTGTAACTATTGTAACTAGCACGGAGGAAGCTGAGAGAGGAGGATCAAGAACTGAAGGACCGGGCTAGAGAGATGGCTCAGTGGTTAAGAGTGGCTGCCTGCTCTTCCAGAGGTCCTGAGTTCAATTCCCAGCAACCACATGGTGGCTCACAACCATCTATGATATGATCTGATGCTCTCTTCTGCAGATAAAGCACTCATATGCAATAAATAAATCTTAAAAAAAAAAAAAAAAAAAGAGCTGGGCATGGTAGCACACACCTTCAATCCCAGCACTCGGGAAGCAGAGGCAGGCAGATCACTGTGAGTTCGAGGCCAGCCTGGTCTACAAAGTGAGTCCAGGACAGCCAAGGCTACACAGAGAAACCCTGTCTCAAAAAAAAAACCAAACAAACAAACAAAAAAGAACTGAAGGACCACCTCCACTACAGAGTAAATCATCGAGAAAAAAAAAAAAGCACGTCACAGCAGACCTGAGCTACAGCTCAGAGGAAGAATATGGTACATGAACTTAACATGTGTGAGGCCCTGAGTTCAGTCCTAACACACACAACAAACACAAAATGAGAATCAAAAGGTACCTCAGACATAGGAAAAATTAAGATGGGCTGGAGAGATGGCTCAGAGGTTAAGAGCACTGCCTGCTCTTCCAGAGGTCCTGAGTTCAATTCCCAGCAACCACATGATTCCCAACCATCTGTAATGAGATCTTGTGCCTTCTTCTGGGCTGCAGGCATTACATGCAGACAGAACACTGTATACATAATAAATGAATAAATCTTTAAAAATAAATAAAAATTAAGAGTTTTTTAGAAACTTCCCTTTTTCTGGTTTTATGGATAAAGATGTTGGCACAGGACTCCTACTCACAAATGGAGAAGCCCCAGGGAACATTAGTGCTCAAGTTTGAAAAATGGATGCTATCTTGGAGTGTGAAACAGGTCTGAGACCTGGGGAATGTCTGAGGATTGAGAATTCCAGCTAGGAAATATTAAAAATCCTACACTAGCCAGGTAGTACTGCACGCTTTTAATGCCAGGACTCAAGAGGCAGAAGCCACCACAGTCTGCATAGTGAGTTTCAGACCATTGAGGGGATGCATATTGCAATACTCTCTCAAAATGAATGGACAAATGAATGAATGAATGGATGAATGAAAAAGAAAGAAAGAAAGACAAAAAGAAAGAAAGACAGAGAGAGATCTTGGGCTGGATAGATGGTTCAGCAGTTAAGAGCACTTTCTGCCTTTTCAGAGGACTTGGGTTTAGTTCCCAGCACCCACATGGCAAAACAAAATTATTATACATATGTATTGTTTTTCAAGACAGGATTGCTCTGTGTAGACTTGGCTATCTTGGACTCAGATTTGTAGACCAGGCTGGCTACAAACTCATAGAGATTCACCTGCCTCTGTCTCCCAGAGTGCTGGGATTATAAGTGTGCACCACCGTGCCCAGCTAAAAAATATTTTTTAATCTTAAAAAACAGGCATGAACTTGGGAGGCAGAGGCAGGCAGATCACTGTGAATTTGAGGCCAGCCTGGTCTACAAAGTGAGTCCAGGACAGCCAAGGCTAACACAGAGAGACCCTGTCTCAGAAAACCAAAACAAACAAAAAACAAACAAACAAAACAAACAAACTGGCACAATGATTTACACTCTCCCAGGTGTGGTAGTGTAGATCTTTAACCCCAGCATTTGGGAGGAAGAGGCAGGTGAGTTCCAAGCCATCCAGGGCTACCTAGTAAGACTGTCTCAAAATAAGTAAGTAAGTAAATAAATCTTTAAAACATTTCTTTTTCTTAATACTACACTAGGGGCCAGCAAGACTGTTCAGTGGCTAGAGGCACTTGCTACCAAACCTGATGACCCGAGTTTGATGCCCCAGGATCAACATAGTGGAGGAGAAGGCTGACTCTAGCAAGTTGTCCTCTGACCTCCTCATGAATACCCAAACCCATAAATAAACACAGGGGGAAGTCCTGTGCTAACAAAGTGTTCTCACTCCCTCTTTTCCTGTTTTTTTTTCCCCTCCTTTTTCCTCTCTCTCCCTCCTACCCTTGCTTTCTCCTTAAACAACACAGAGCCCATCACAGTGCTCATGTCAGAGGTCAACTTGCAGAAGTTGGTTCTCTCTTTCTCCTGTGCGGGGTTCTGGGACTGGAAGTGCCCTTAACCTTTGGGCCATCTTGCCAGCCCTGGTTCCCTTCTCTTTTTAAATATGTTATCATTTTGAATTATGCATATGTGTATCCGCTGTGTGAGTTTGTGCACGGGTGTGCAGGTGCCTGTGCAGGGCGGAGGAGTTGGATCTCCCGAAGATGGAGTTACAGGTCACTGTGAGCTGCCTGGGCTTGAACTCTGGAAAAACAGTGTGTGCCCTTAACCACAGAGCCATCCCTCCAGCCACTGCCTTTTCTCCTCTCTCCCTCCCGCCCACCCCCTCTCTCTCTCTTTCTCGAGACAGGGTCTCTCTGTGTAGCCTTGGCTGTCCTGGACTCATTTTACAGACCAGGCTGGCCTTGAACTCACAGAGATCCACTTGCCTCTGCCTCCTGAGTCCTGGGATTAAAGGTGTGTGCCACCACGCCCGGCTGCTTTTTCTCTTCTTTTAAGATAGGGTCTTTCTCTGAAGTCTAAGCCGTCCTGGAACTCATGATCCTCATGACTCTCCCTATCAGATGCTAGGATTATAGGCACGAGACACCCAGGCTGAAAGTGTTTTCTGACAAATAATTAACTAAATGACTTATATACAACAATTTCTGAAAGATTAACGAATTGAAATCAGAGTTCTTTAAAGGAAAAAAAAAATCCACAACCCCAAATTTCCAAAACGAGAACCTGAGATCTCAGGCAAAGAATTCTGTTCAGATGGGCTCATTAGGATGATAAAGGGGTCCCCACATTCCCAGGCCCTTCAGCCATCAGTGCTAACTCCTTTCATATATCCCAAACTTTTATCTTAGAGCTTGCCCATAGAAACACAATGTGGACCACAATGTGTAATTTTAAATTTCTTATCAGTCACTTTGTTAAAAGCTTAAAATTAATTTTAATAGAATCTAACTTAACCCAACATACCCCAAGTCTTTTCGGTGTATAATCTATTTACAACGTTATTTCGTAGATGTTTTTATTTCTTTGTGTATAGGAAATCTTTGGAATCTGCAATGCATTGTACTCCACCGGTACATCTCAAGTCAGACCAGCCCCACCCACTCTCAACGTGCATGTCGGACATCGTAGGCTCAGGAGCACCGCAAATGATGGGGACCAGCTTGTGAGTCAGTCCAGGATGAAACGCAGGACCAAAACAACACATCTCTGGGCCTGGACAGCTCTTGACCGCACCCCACTCTATACTGCGGAGACCTCCTACCACTGGCCAACCTTCTCTATAGGCCTCTGTGCAGTGGGGACAGCTGCAACCCAGGATTCGGGCTTGACCGGCACAAATGCCAGCCCCTAAAATCTCAAAACTCATATAAATTTTCTAGATGCAGAGACCATGATCCCAATTGACACATACACAAAGGCAGGCATGAGGCAAACAGCTCTTTATCCTTTTCCAACGGGCTCCACCCCTATAGGCGGCAGTGCCACTTTTGACAGATTCCAGCAGATGGCTGGTTATACGGCCCGAGTCCCCAAATACCCAGAATTGAATCTTTTGCTTTAAATACCCTGAGAGGGCCAAGGAATTTCACTTTAAACCTGCATCATCCCGAGGATGTTTGTGGGTTGTCTCTTTCTCAAGTGTGTGGATCTAGAAATTTATTTTTTACTGCTGCAAGGGATGGGACCCGGGGTCTTGCTCATACCATACTCTCCAGTCTGGAGATGTTACAGGCAGGCAGAAAACTGGAAATTGCAGAGCTGATAGTGGGGTGGATGAACACAGACACACACATACACTCTCAGCTTCATCCAATGGGAAGAAAAATGTTCCCACCATTGTTGACTGTCTCGTGGGAACAGAAAAGTGGGAAGCTGCCTGGCAGAGGGGGAAGGCTATGGCCCCCACAGCTCCATCCAGCTAATTCTAGATACAGTGCCAGCTTGGGCATTCTTTAAACTCCCCAGTCAGATCCATCCTCAGGCTATACATCTCTCTCACACCACTGCCTCACAGGGAGCCAGCCTGGCGAGTCCCTTCCAACCGCACTAACCTAAAGGCCCCACAGAGACCTGCAAAAGCATCTTTAGCATCTGGCTCCACCCACCCCTCCTGCCCTCAGCTCAGACTTTCTATGGGAAGGAGGGTGAGTCCCTGGGGTTCCCTTTTCTTTACTCCAGAGTTTGAAATCAGGCCAAATCCAGGGTACACCAAGGCCATTCCAGAATCCTCTCCGGGTTGGGGGTGGGGGGGTGGGTCTTATTTTTGAGAGGAGAATGAACGAGTAACCGCCAGAGTAACTCACCAATGGAGCAAGTGGCTGGCATCTCTGAGAGCCCTTGTGGCCTCTGGGTAGCCACAGGAACTCACCAGATGCTACTCCCACATCAAAAGTGACCCCACAGGACTCATGTGGGTCCTGCTCTATGGGGCATTGAGCCAACATATGCCAGCACCAAAAGGTTCAAACGTGTCCAAGACAGTTAGGGTATGTGTCAGCCTCCCTTCTCTGAGCCAACAGACTCTGGAGAGTCAGGGTCTACCCTCTCTAGGACCCAGAGCGCCAGGAGTTAGACCTCCTCTGGCTTTGTAGAGTCTGGGAAAGGCCTGGCACCAATGCCTGCTGTTGGTGTGTGGTAACAAGGAGCTGAGCTGTGACAGGGAGGAAGGTTGTCTGCTGATAAGCTATGCTGAACCATCCAGGGGAACCATCCAGGGGAAACCTGAGCTCCTAGTACTCCCAGGGCCCAGCAAGTGCCACAAACCTAAAATATAATCGTCACCTCTAGGGCACAAAGGCTATGCTGGATGTGCAACTCGGTGATGAAGTCATTGCCTGATATGTGAGAAGCCCTGTGCCTGATCCCTAGGATTGATGGATGGATGGATGGATGGATGGATGAATGCTGTGTATTGAAAGGTAACAAATGCATAATTATCATGACTGCCAAACGTCGTACTTTATCAATGTGCAAAAGTATTTGCCGGGCGTGGTGGCGCACGCCTTTAATCCCAGCACTCGGGAGGCAGAGGCAGGCAGGTGGATTGCTGTGAGTTCCAGGCCAGCCTGGTCTACAAAGCAAGTCCAGGACAGCCAAGATAACATAGAGAAACCCTATCTCGAAAAACAAAAACAAAAACAAAAACAAAAACAAAAAAACAAAAAAAAACAAAAAAAAAAAAAAGAAAGAAAGAAAGAAAGAAAGAAAAAAGGAAAGTATTACGCTTAACGAAAGATAGAGGCCAATGACTGCCCTCCCCTGGCTTCCTTTCTGAGTTTGCCCTTGATGTCTAGAAAAAGCAAGTGCCTCACCCACTGCTGGGCTTCTTCATCACGGCTCTGCTTGGCTGGAAGCATGCCCAGGCAGTCCTGGATGGCTTCAGGTGACAAAAGGGCCAGGTGGATCTTCTTTCTCCAGTACTGGAGAGCCCTGTCCAGACACTGCCCCTAACCTCAACCTGGACACTGAACAAGCCAAGGACAGCTCTGGGTCAAAGGCGAGACCAAAGGGGAAGATGTCTCATCCCAGCTCTTGCTTATGTGCTTTCTTCTAACTAAACTCTTCCTGTCTCCTTCCTTCCTCTAGCTCTACAAGAGCATCCTCACAAGGGGGAAGGAGCGGGCAAAGCCAACATATTTGTGTTTAGATGGAAAGTTTAAGCTTTAGGACTGAATCTACCAGCCGAAACGCAAGACCAGGTGCCACGGGTGTTTGTGGAAGACAGTGAAGTGGACTTGGGTGTTCTGTGCTCCTGCACTCTTGCTGGTGCACAGGTAATGGTGTCAGCTGTAACATCCACACTTAAGACCTTCATTCCCTAAGCCTATCAGAATGCGCAGCCCTTAATAAAGACACATGGTGGAGGGAGAAACTCTCTACAGGGAGACGCTGGGACAGGGAGGAAGGGAGGGACTTCCAATGGGCTTTAAAGGCTACCGACTACTGCCATGGTATAAAGTCCTATCGGTGAGATCCAAGCTCACGGAGGCAGAAAAGTACTCCTCCTTCAAAACGTAAACAGAGCTGGGGTTTCGAAGCTCTTGGGTTTGATACTCAATGAGTAAATAAATAAATGAATCCCAAAGGATTAATGTGCTATTAGCTTTTCGCTGATCTCGGAGACAGGGTCCCCCTGCGCAGCCCAGGCTGTTCTTGATCCTTCTGTCTCGGAGGAGCAGCGCCACCCTTAGTGACCACGTCGCCTTCACACTTACATATAAGTTAGGCCCTTCATCTTTTCTCCTGGGTTAATTTTCCCAGCACTGTACAGATTAATGTTCTCAGTCTCCGAAGCTGTTAAGGTCCCAGCAACAATAGTATCTCTCTTGCCTCCTTCACGGGGTTGACTGAGAGTAGATGCTGGCTCAACAAACAGGGGGAAAGCAGAGCTCGCAGGATGCTGCGGCTGCCCAGTGAGCAAGGAGTTCAGTGCAGAGCCAGCTGTCCCAAGTCAGGGGCAGTTCCCTTCGTCCCCCCATTCCTATCTCACAATGCTACCCTGCGCCTACCTCTAAGACAGAAGAACATCCATGTTTTCCCCAGCTACATGCAGCCGAGCCGCCCCATCCATAGGTGCAACAGATACCTATATTAGATGTTCCAGGAAAGGTGATGGAAGATCACTAGAGTCTATGCCGAGACCAAAGGTTTTATACTGGGACCAGGCTGTGTCTTCACATGTCCTGTGGGGTCATTGTAACACAGTGGTCCCCAATTCACTTGCACCGGTTAAGCCATTACTAGAGGGAACCCCTTTCCCTGAATAATGAAAGAGTGGGTGGATATGCCCAGCCCTTAGGACATCTAACTGCAGTGCATGCGCATCTGTCTGCCTGTCACTGGAGTTGCCTGATACGCAGGTGTCCGTACCAGAGTGGGAGTGGAGCGAGGATGCCCACTGGGTGGGCCACTCTTAATCTCTTAGCCAGTTCTTCTCACCCGGCTCTTTGTTTTTAAAAGCACACACCTTTAATCGGGAGGCAGAGGCAGCTCAAGGCCAACCTGGTCTATGCATCCATCAGTCCCGAAACCCTTGGACACTGTGAAGAGCCAGAAGAGACCGCGAGAGCCTCTAGAGCTGCAGTTAGGGTGTTTGTAAGATGCAGGGTGTGGGTACTGGAAACCAAAATTAGGCTCCCCTTGCAAGAGCAAGTGATTTTTACCACGAGCCAGCTCTCTAGCTCTCTGCTTTGAGTTTTTTTTTTTTTTTTTTGAGATAGGGTCTCATTTCTGTAGCCCAGGCTGGCCTTGAATTAGCAAGTGTTCTACCTCAGCCTCCTCGGTGCTAGGATTACAAGTATGGCACACCACATCTAGTTACTATGGTAATGGTAAAGGTAATAAGACCTTTCCATTGGACGTGGTGGCACACACCTTTAATATCAATACTGAAGAGGCAGAGGTAGGCAGATCTCCGTGAGTTCGAGGCCAGCCTGGTCTACATAGCCAGTTCAGGCTAGCCAGGGCTATTCCACCCAGTGCTGCATAGTGAGACCCTGTCTTAAAAACAAAACAAAACATCATTCAAACTCCAGTGCTCCATGCTTCCGGGTCATGCCACCTGGGGTCTGTTACTTCAAGGGGTCAGGAAGTCTCCGAGGGACCTGGAAAGCTTTGCAGTTCCTAGTCTTTCTGTCCTGCTTCCTCTGACAGAGGCGACAGGAGTCAGAAGCAGGGGGTGGGGAGGAGGGGAGGGTTTTGTGAGCTAGGGAGGGACTGAGTCCTGCACAGGACACCCCAGCCCTTATCAGTCTTTCCCACCCTGGGCCTGGTCTCTCTCCTTCAGTGGAAAGCACAGGTTTGGACCGCCCCACAAAATTCCCAGCAAGGCAGGAGGAGCTTGGTAGCTATGGGGGCTGGGGTAAGAGGGGCGCCCATCCCTCCCCTTTTCTTTCCAGCTGGGAGATGTCTGGCTCCTTTACTCAGGCTGCAACTCCCTTCTCAGGTCACCCCATAGCCTGCCCTCACCTGGCCCCATCCGTCTTGCACACCCTGGTGTGCCCCCATCCTGTCTTCCCTGAGGGGGAGGGTGTGCCCCCATCCTGTCTTCCCTGAGGGGGAGGCAAGGCCTGGGAGAGGAGGGGGTACCTCAGTGTCAGCTCCCTCCAGTTTCTCTACTCTCTCCCCACTTTGCCCTCCCTCTCTGTGGTCCAGTCCTGAAAGCAAAGGAATGTTCTGGAGTTTGGGAAGGATGGGGGCCTCTCAGAGGAGGGAGGAAGGGGAGGAGGCAACTCCGTCCTGTCAGTGTCTGAGCCCTAAATAGAACACAGCAGCCAGGCAGGGGGAATGAAAACAAACAGCCCCTCTCAACGGCCCTTCCTGATGGTCACCGGATTTTCACACTGGTCCCTCAGCCCGGGGCCATTTCCCTTCTCTTCTTCTCCCTGTACAGCCTTTCCTATTTAGGGGTGATGGGAGAGTTACCCCTTCTGGGCAGGCTGTGTGACAATGGGTGGCTCCTTAACCCTCTCTGGGCTTGGTGAGGAAACAGACAGTGGCTAAACTGAGTGAAAAAGACCAGGAAGCAGAAGAAGGTCTTACCCCTATGACACACTTGTGGGATAAACTTAGAAACAGTCTCTTAAAAATATGACCCCAACGCCAGGTGTGGTGGCACATGCTTTTAATCCCAGCACTCGGGAAGCAGATATAGTCTGTGAGTTCAAGGCCAGCCTAGTCTACAAAGTAAGTCCAGGACAGCCAGGGCTTCACAGAGAAACCCTGTCTGGGAGGCTGGGGGGAAGGCCCCTAATGCAAAATTCAACCTACGTTAGGTTTATAATACACTGGTCTGCCTTCACTTTGAGGGGAGAGTCTCAGGCTCACTACCAACGACTAGGGTGTCATACCCTTCACTAATTCCACAAGAAACAGAAGAAAGGGCCTTATGGGCTCAGAGGGTCCATGTGCATATCTTGATTAACCCAGCCAAATGACCTCATTCTAGTGACATCCCTCACCTAGCCAGGTTCTGGTACCATTTGCGGATGGTGTATATGTATGTATGTCTTTGGGACCCAGCCCGAGGGGTCCCAATCTCTTCAGTGTAGTAAATAATGGGCCAACAATCCAATTCCTGGTGCTCTGCACTCCCTACAGGGTTATCCCCAAAACAGAACTATGCATTGCACCCTAATATCTGACACCAGCATTCTGGAGGGTAGGGCTCTCAAGACCACTGAGTATGAGAAGTCAAAAGCTCTGGCTCCTGGGCTTGCCACCTATACCTCCTCAAGAAGGGAGATGGGAGGAGTCAGGGAGGCCCCGGGATTCTTCTTGGTTCCTCACTTGGGGTAGCAAGGGGTCCAGGAGCTCACTAAGTAAGACCTTTAGCATGGAGGGCTTGGAAGTACATTAGAGACTCAGACCTCCGTCATCTCCTCATCTCTGGCCTCTTCCCTCCTTTCTTTCCTTCTTTCTCTCCACTCTCCCCCTCCCCCTCCCCTGCTCACAAAAGCTCTCTGTACACAGCCACTTCCTCTGGCCGCTGTCTCAGAGCCCAGACCTTATGAGAACCATATGGGGGAAAGAGGGTGGAGGAGAAGGGGGTGGGGAGGCAGGCTGGGCCCGCCCCTCTAGCCAGCATCTTTCCACTGCCCTCAGGCTGTGTGCTTGGTGGTTGGCACACTTTGCCCCACACGCTCCTAACTAGATCCTGGTGGTTGCATTGCCTGAATCCCAGGCTAGAGCTGAGAGTCCCGAGGGAGATCTTTACACAAGAGCAACCTCCCCCGAGACAGGAGCGTTGCACAGGGCCCACAAGGACCCTACCTCTCCCTATCCAGGACCCATCAATCTTCCACGATGAGCACCCAGCTAGTATCGTGTACACCTGTGCAGACAGCCCCTTCTGCCCTGTATAGGAACATCTGTTTAAGGCTGAGCAGGTTGCCTATTCTGAGGGACTGAACAGTGATTTATCTCATGTCTGCCCCTCCCCACTTGGCCTGAAATGTCTCCAGGTTGGAAGGACTTTGGTCCTGCTGGAAGCAGGGAGGGTGGGAGGGGGGGGGGGGAAAGGATTTTGTGTCCAGCAGATCCCAAATAGCAAGACCTCCATCTGGTAGAAGCATTTGAGACCCTCCTAGCTAACCCCACAGGGATCCCATCTAGCGAGATCCCTCTAATCTTCCAGCCTAGCTACAAAGCCTTAAATTGTGGGCCTGCGCTTGCTGCTCTCTAAGACCCTTTTCAGTGCAGATGAAGTAGGAATTTATGGCACTGGCTGTGTCCTCGGAGGTCCTCCTGGGGAGATCTCCTACAGCTGTCTATCATCATCCTTCCTAGAATCCCTCTTTCTCCAGCCTCCGCCTCCTTTAACTCTCAGAGCTAAGGACCAGAAAGCAAGCCTTTAGCCACTGGCCAGGTTGGGGAGGTTCCCACTCACAGCACACTCCTCCCAAACGGTAAGCCACCTACCCTGGGACCTTTCCCCCTGAGAGAGAAGGCTCACAAAGGTACCTACTCTGGGCATTTGTACCCACAGCTGCCTTGCAGACTGGGCTGTGAGGGCTGGGGGTGGGGGGTGGGGTGAGAAATGATCAGGAAGGAAGCCAAGAGCTCTGCTTTCCTGGAAAACTGCAAATGAAAAGTCCACCATGGGGGGGGAAACAAAGCAACGGGTGCGGGAGAAGGGACCTGCAGTCTACAAAAACAGAAGGCAGAAGTTGAGATAACAGAGTGGAGGAAGGCTTTTTCAACGAGGTTAAACAGGACTGTTCAAGGGAGGCCCCCCACCCTGCCCCCCAGCAGACATGGACCTTATCTGGGACTTTGAGTCCTGGCCCTAAGTGTCTGCCAGGCTTCTATCTTGAGGGTCCCTGTGGCTGGAATCTGGGGACTCATTCTGGAGGGGAAAAGAAGGTCCTCAGTGGGAATGTAGCAAAGGTCTGGGAGGGAGGACATGACCACAGTACCAAAACAGCTGGCTCAAGTCCTGCTCCTCAGCCCAGTAACAAGCTTAAAAAAAAAAAGTAGAAAGAAAGAAAGAAAGAAAAGAAAATCTGTGTGGAAAAAATAACACACAGAGGAATTAGAGAGGGTGAGACCAATGTCTTGCTTTGTTTGAGACAGGGTCCCGTAACTAGGCCAGAATGTTTTTAAACTCATGGTCCTCCCAGGATGGCTAGCACCAATTCTGCACCTAGCACGACTCCCCACTTTTGTTGTTGTTGTTGTTGTTGTTTGTTTGTTTGGGTTTTTTGTTTTTGTTTTTCAGACAGGGTCTCTCTGTGTTAGCCTTGGCTGTCCTGGACTCGCTCTGTAGATCAGTCCTGCTTCGAACTCACAGCGATCTGCCTGCCTCTGCTTCCTGAGCGCTGGGATTAAAAGCATGCACCACGCCCCCCCCCCCTGTGGCTACAAGTCCCCACTTATCCAGGGGGTTTCTGGGGCTGGAGAGATAGCTCAGTGGTTAAGAGCATCAGAATGCTTTTCTAGAGGATGCAGGTTCAATTCCCAGTACCTACATGGCAGCTCACAACTGTCTATAGTTCAAGATCTGACAACCTCACACAGACATACATGCGCCAATACATATAAATTAAAAATAAGTAATTTTTATATAAAAAAATGGGGGTTTGGTGTTCTTTCTCGGAAGCAGCAGCCCCTTCCCAGACCTCATTTCTCATCTCAAGATGCATCCTCATGTGCTTGGTCTGAGTCTCAAGGAAGACTTGCCTATCTTCCCCTGAGAAGATCCTGGGTCTATTTTCACTTCAGAGGCTGCTTGCCAGGGTGGAGGGGGTGGGGGGGTGGGGAGGATCATAAATGTGGAAAACTGAGAAAAACATCTGGAAGGAGACTTAGATTCCATTACAGTCCAGACTGGTTTGTGAGTGGGCTTTGCTGTCCTGCCAGGCTGTGGACCAGTCTCTTTGGCACTTTGGAAGGTTCCGGAAGGCAGCTAGGTGAATGGCCTGAGAGGAGAAGAGAGGCTTTCCTTAGGGAAGGGCTTGCGGCTGGGGCGGGAAGGTAAGTCAGGTCGAGTCTGTTGTTACTTTGTCATGATATATTCTCACCAAGAACTGGTCTCACTCCTTTGAGTGGCGTCGATGGGAATTAGGCATGGCTGGAAAGCATTAGTTGCCAAATCATTCTAAGATGTACTGCAAAACCACTTTTCTATTTTTTTTCCTCCCTTCCTTCTGCCTTGACCATGTTAGGATCCCCTAATCCCCACCAACAGACACACAAGAGACAGCTCCCACACATGTGAGGGTGCAGAGTCTCAGGAGCATGTGCGTGTACACAAATCACCTCCAATCCCACCCCACCCCCCAGCTGAACCATCATCACGCAGCTGTGTGTCACAAACATTGGCCCAGCTATTTCTCCCAGCAGAGCACTTTTCTCCTGCAGAGCTAAGGAGGCTGGGGAAATGCCCAAGCTTTCCAGGACCCTTAAACATTTGCTGGATACTCAGACCTACTGTGAACAGCCTAAGCAGCCACTGGCATCTCTCAGAGCTTGCATCGAGGTGGGAGAGGAGAAAAGCAGCCACCACTCACTGCAAGGCACACACCCCAGCTGGAGAGAATGCAAGCCAGCTGGCCAACATCATAGGCTGACCAGTTGTGTCCTGTCAGGAAGCCGGCTGCCTATGAACCCACCAGAGGACTTTACTGTATTGTTCTGGGCACAATCGAACACATGAAACCAGGCCCAGGTCGGTCTGGGCCAGGGGTGCTTGGAGAAAAGGTTGCCTCCAGGGTCAGGATGGCAGGGAAGAGGAAGCGGCTTTTGGGCTAGATCCTGAACAGGAAAGCAAGGAGCACGACCCTCAAACCCACGCCGTGCGTGGAGCTTGGAGCACATGGCTAGCACAGGAAACCGCTGGGGTGCGGGGGGGGGTGCGGGGGGGTGCGGGGGGCGCTCTCCTCGTGCAGTTGTCGGAATTTGAGACTCGGGTTAAGAAGAACAGGCGCTCGTGCCAGTGAAACAAAGTCTGATTCAGGGCCTGGGTTGAAAGAACCACGGAAGGAGACCAGGAGGCACGTGTCTCCTCATTTCACCCAGGTTTTTCTACCAGATCTTTGCGTAATTAAGTTAATCGATAAACAGCCAAAGCGGAATTATTTCCAGGGGAGTAAAGGAATAATAGGCCGGGACCCGGGGGTTCATGCCAAGTTCACTTCCCAAATACACGCAGTGGTAAAGAGCCCAAGAAGAGTTGAGATGCAGGGAGTTCCATTCAGAACAGAAGCCCTTGCATTCCAAGGACAGGTTTAGCGGAGTTCACGCTCTCCTTGCCCTTGGAAGCCCAACTGCGAGCAGAGCTCCGCAGGCCCGGGGCGGGGCACCGCCGACTTAGTTATCCCAGTTAGAGAAACCGGGCTTGCCAGCTGAGTCCAGAAGGTTTTCCCTCGTGTAGGCTCTCAAGGCTCAACTGTGGAGATGCGTTCCTGACTCTGATCAGCCTTCCCACTCCCTCTCAGCTCAGGGTCCCTTAAGGATGCGATACTAGCCCACCTGGAACAGGGAGCGTGGAGTGGTCCCTCTAGCGTCTACTCGCACCTCACCTGTGCAGGTGAGCGGGCTTCCGCTGTGCCTCTCTCTTTCTGGGGACATCTCGGGGTTCCCAAAATACCGATCCTTCTCCTAGTTCAAGTTTCCCGACTGACGCCTGGACTCAGACTTTCTTTCCCCAGTCTCTCAAGTGGCAAGCTCGCCCCATGCCCCTCCCGTTTAGGTCCCAACTCGATGACTTGACCCGGCACAGAGTAGGGTACTCACAGGGTGATGGTGCCATTTGGCAGAAGGCCGGGGTCTGGAGGTTCGGGGAGGTCCCCGCCGCCGCACACCACCCTCCTTCGAGCCGGGTTGTGGGCGCCGCCACTTAGTCCCTTGGGCCGCTCCCCAGAGCACTTGCAACCGCGGATAGGGACCGGGCAGCCAGGCGCACCCCGAGTTCCGGGAGCCAGGAGCAGAAGACACTGCAGCAGCGGCAGCAACAGCAGGCGCGCGGGCGGCACCGGCATCCTGCGTCCCCCCGTGCCCATCAACCCATCGCCCCGCGGGGACCTACAGCGCAGGGGCCGAAAGGCACGCTGGCCGGAGGGACCCGGGCGTGCGAGAGGCGTGCTCAGCGGGAGCCTGAGGCGCCCGAGGGCGGGGCGGGGGGCCATGGGCGGAGGCAAGCCTCGGGGTCCCTGCTGCGGCGCCCCGGGGGCATGGCTTGGGAGCACCCGGGCCGGGCGAGACGCGGGCGCCGCTGACAGCGCAGCGCGGGTGGCCCCCGGCGGCGCGGCCCGAGTCTCAACACTGCGCTCTGAGCCGACCGGAGCCTGTCCCCTGCGCGTCGCCGGCTCGCTCGGCGCGCAGCTTAGACCTAGCGGATAGCGCCGGGCTCTTGCTGCTGCCCCTGCGGCAGCTCCGTGCCATGGATGGGGGCAGCTCGGCGCCGCGCCACTCCCGCCGCCAGCCCCCGCCCGCCTCCCTCACCGCCTCGTCACTCTGCGAGGCCCTAGCGCCGCCCGATACGCAGCCAGGCGGCTGCCCTCCTTCAAGTGCATGCCTGGAAGACAGCTTGAATAGCCACCCACCTACATATCCCCGTCACCTACCCGGAACCAAGACTATCTTTCGTCTGGCCTCTTTCTACTTGCCAGGAGCCTTTCTCTCCACAACCCAGCTCAGACCTCTAAGCCAACCATCACTTTCCACAAAACTCTTTCTCATCCAGCCTACACGCCCTTGTTCTAGGACTTTTGTTGAAGTTCGGGCTTGGCCTGAGACGTCTGGTGCTCCATGTTAGAGGCTGAGGTTTGCTCAGGGTCTAAGGTTTCTCCTGGCCCCTGATACAATGGGCCGATCTAAAGTTGACGCTCAGACTTGTTCCCACCCTCAAACTTCGATTGAAGACACAGCAGGAGGACACAAGACTGAGACAAGGAGGCCATAGACCTTACCCTGTGAGCAGTGACCTTGCCCAGCAGGAGGTACACGTCATTAGGCCAAGGAGGGGTCAAAGGTTAAGGCAGACACTGCCAGAGTTAGGCTCCTGTTAGTGTCTGCACACACACGCGCGCGCACACACACACACACACACACATGTATTGGGGAAGGAGGAAATGAAAATGGAAGAAATAAGAGAAGGCTCTGGCATCTATAATAGGGTGTGGGTAGAGCACTGTATCGTGAGCCAGAGCACCTAGTCTAGGCTTCCAGGCCCAGTGATGCCTTTTATTAGCTGTTTCTGACTTTGGACACAGCACATAACACCTAGGGGTGTGGAATCTATTAGGTCCTGCTTGTCCTGTTATAAGAATGTAAACTGTGCCGCCGTGAGGAGGAGGAAGAAGGGCCAGTCTTAGGTAGGATCTGACCTTGACAACTGGGCAGGAGAATAACCCAGCCTGTGGACACTACCTCAAAAACGCAACAGAAACAGCAACCCCAACAACCAATGCCTGTGGGGTATAGATGTACTGTGATACCAACTGAAAAGAAGGCTGGGGTTGGAGGACCCAGGGCACTGCCTTTTCAGTTTCCCTAAAAAACATGACCATTTGGTCATTTAAGAGAACCCTTGCCGCTAGGTAGCAGGCCCTCTTCAGGACTGGGGCATGACCCTTCTGTGGCAGCAGAGTGACCCCACCTTGGCCCTGCTGCCATGTTCAGTGCCTTTTCTGCCACCGTGGCCTCTGAACCAAACCTCTACTCCCCTTTGCAGGGAAAAAGCAGCATCTCTCCCCGGCCTGATGGCAGCAGACACTAGCTTCTTTCTTAGCTTTTCCTCACTAGAGTCCCTGCTGCAGGCTCTGTTTCCTTGAACTTCCAAAGATAAATAAATAGTGATTGCAAACGGAGGAAATGAAAAGTGGAACGGACACTCCCAGCAGGAGCCTTAGGCAGGCCCGGTGGAGGCTGCATTCCTCCGGAAAGGGGCCAGAGATGGGCAGAGACGGGGCTCACCAGACCACGCTGCCTAGCTAGCCAGTGCGAGCCAGAGATGCACAGAGAAGAGCTTAGAGACTGAGTCTCAGCTTCTCTGCCACTTCTTTCTGCTAAAAGACAACAATCTCAGGAGAAAGTCACAACTTTCAGATGACGTTGGCAGGCTATTGAGGGGAGCTGCATGAGTTGTCAGGTGGGGACACTGACACAGCACCCCTGTTCTGATGTGCATCGTTTTGACTTCTGCACAATGCACAGAGCATGGGGGAGGGGGGTCACACCTCCATTTTGTAAATATAGAGGAAGAAACACGAGTTTGAGAGAGTGGATGCTTCCCTTTGAAACCCTTTCTGACTGCCCCGTGAGCTGCTCAACACGTTCTCCATTGGGCTGCATTCTCCTGCCTGTACTTGGGTGAGGGTGTGATCTTCCTGTGTTAAAAGTCTTCAACACAATCAGGGTCTCATGCATGCCAGGTTGGCCTGGAACTCACAGTATAGCCAAAGATGATTTTGAACTCCTGGCCTTCCTATCCATACCTCCCAGGTGCTGCTGGGATTACAGGATATGCCTCCTTGCCCACTTATGCAGTGCTGGGCCTAGGTGGTCCCCAGGGCTACGTGTATGCGAAACAATCAAGCCCTGTACCAACTGAGTCACTGCCCCATCCTACCTGCCCCCAACCCTGAATTTTGTTTTGAGGCTTCTTTTGAGATAGAAGGACAACTCACATTTTCTTCCCATTCTCAGGCAATCTAGTTAAAGGAGCCTGACCAGTTAAATTTGTTATTGGCAGGAGGATTGAGACGTGGCTTTGACTGCCCTTGGCTAAATATCAAATTTGAGACCAGCCTAGGATATCTGAATTCATATCTCAAGAAATGTAAATAAATAAAAATTGTGTGTGTGCACATTCAATGTATGTATGTTGATATATATACATATGTATATTATGTATATATATTAGTAATAAATGCCTATACCATGGTACATCTGCTCTCAACATCATGCTAATGTCATTCTACACACACATGTTGAACCCAGGGCTTCACAAATTCTACACAAGTGCTCTACCATTGAATCATACCATTCTCCTTAACTATACTCAGTAGACATTTCAGTAAACGTTAGAATCAAGTACAAGCTAATGGAACAGACTGGCTGACCCACAGCAGAGGCGTAGCCGACCTGTTTCTAGTAAAGCAAATTCCATAAATGTCCAGGAGTTCACATACACTAGCTTGCTTCTCTTGCCCCTTTCTTTCTTCCTTCTCTTCCTTTTTGGTAGGTTCTTGTTGTGTGGCCTCAGCTTGTCTGATGCTCTTACGTAGTCTAGGCTGCCCTTGAACCTCAAAATCCTCCAATTTCCACATATGAGTGCTTGCATTACAGGTACATGTCACCATGCCCACCTCCTGCCTTACTCTTAAAAGAAGCTGGTTGGATTTAACTAACTTCCATGCCTAGCTTACCTCACTAGTATAATGACCATACTGCTGCCGATAATAGAATTTTGGTTTATTTTTAAAGACAATTAATATTCCATTATATACATATCTCACATTTATCCATCGATAGGCACCCTGGTTCTGGTTTTCTGTGCCACAGCAGGATAATGGTTGCTTATAATAATCTACAATATAGTTCTATCTTTTTTTTTTTAAGATTTATTTATTAGTATGTATACAGTGCTCTGCCTGTATGTACATCTGCTGGCCAGAAGAGGGCACCAGATCTCATTATAGATGGTTGTGATCCACCATGTGGTTTCTGGGAATTGAACTTGGGACTTTTGGAAGAGCAGGCAGTGCTCTTATTTACTGAGCCATCTCTCCAGCCCTCTATCTTTTCTTTGTGGTGTTGGGAATCAAACCCAAGGCTTGTATGTGGTGGGCAAGAACATTTCCTTTAAGCTACATGTTCACCAATATGACATATTTCAGAAGAACTGTAAAAATGCCAGGAAATAGGAATTGTTAGTGTACTGTGTAAGGGGAACGGAAGCACATTTAGTTTTTACTTTTGGTTTTTTGAGATGGGATCTTATGTAGCCCAGGCTGCCCTCAAATAACCTCGAAGTCCTGATCTTCCTGGCCCCATCTCTCATGTGCTGAGATTACAGGCATGTATCATACCCAGCTTGGGAACTGCTTATTATACTAATTTGACAATTACATATTGAGTACATAAACAAAAGTGTTGCACTGTTCTGCATAAACATGCGTAAATACTAGATCTAAAAAGTTCTGAGTTTAGCATGGCGCCTCATGACTGCAACCCCAGTACTTAGAAGATCCAGACAGGAGGGCCCTGGTAGACCATGCCAGAGTGTGTGCCAGGAGCCTGTCTCAGAGGAAAGAGGAGAGAGAATTTTGCTTGTTAGTCCCCACAGCAGAGGGAAGCCAATTGAATTTTTCTTTGCTTTCAAGTATCTATCATCTATCTATCTATCTATCTATCTATCTATCTATCTTATCTATCTACCTATCTACATCTATCTTTACCATCTATCTATCTGCCTATCATCTATGTGCCTGCCTTTGGATGTGTGTCTCTGTATGACATATGTATGTGTGAGTATGCTTGTGAATCCCAGAAGAGGATACTGTATTTTATCCTAGTTAGTATTTGTTTATTGTCAGCTCCAAAGAAGCTAAACTCATCCGGGAAGACAAACTTCAATTGAGAAAATACCTTCAGGCAGTCGAAGTGTCACATGCCTTTTATCCTAGCACTTGAGGGAGGAGGATGGTTTGAGTTCAAGGCCAGCCTGGTCTACAGAGTGAGGTCCAGGCCAGAAGGCCAGCCAGGGGTATGTAGAGAAATGAAGAGAGAGAGAGAGAGAGAGAGAGAGAGAGAGAGAGAGAGAGAGAGAGAGACTGGAGGCAAATAAGACTTTTCTTTTTATGAATGATGTATGTGCAAATATGGAAGGGCCCAGGCTACTGAGGGGTAGGCTCACCTGGACAGGTTTTCCTAGGTAGTAATGAGGAAGCAGGCTGAGCAAGCCATGAGGAACAAGCTAGTAAGCAGCTTCCCATTTCTGCCTTGTGTCCCTGAGTGTTGAGTTGCGGGTACTGAGTTCCTGCTCTGACTTCCCTTCATGAAGGACTATAAACTGTAAAGTGAAATAAGATCTTTTCACCCCAGGTTGGTTTTGGTCATGGTGTTTACCATAGCAATAAAGAGAAACTAAGACAAAGATCCCTCCTCTATAACTCTCTACCTAGTCCTTTGAGGCAGGGTCTCTCCCTGAATCTGAGGCCCACATTTTCTTAGCTAGCATTCCTTCGAGCAAGCCCCAGTGATCTTCCCCTCTCCACCCATCCCAGAGCTTGGGTTATAGGCCTGTAAAGTGGGGGTTCGGGGGATGGGGAGGAGGATTAGAAGGAGGGGAAGCAGGAACGGGAGGGAGGGGAGTTACACTGGTCCTGGGATCTAAAATCTGGACCTCATGCTTGCTCAGCAAGTGCTCTTAATCACTGAGCCATCTCTCACCCCTGAGAATGATTGTTCTAACAGATTAGAAACTAGAGGGTAAAGAGGAACCGAACTTTCATAGTAAATGAAAGGACAAGAATTTGAACAGAAGCCAAGAACATCCATACTTTCCCCCCCAATTATGAGATGGAGACAGCACAAGTGAGTGCTCGATCACTGAGAGGCAAACACTCCAGCCCACTGCCCAACAACAACTTCATTTTCTTGTTTTTTAGTTTAGTTTAGTTTTGTTTGTTTGTTTTGAGACAGGGTTTCTCTGTGTAGCCTTGGCTGTCCTGGACTCACTTTGTAGATCAGGCTGGCCTCGAACTCACATCAATCCACCTTCCTCTGCTTCCCCAGTGCTGGGAGTAAAGGTTATCACTGTATATCCTTGGCAAGCTTGGAATTTGCAGTATAGGCAAGCCTGGCCTTGAACCCACAGAGATCCACCTGCCTCCTGAATGCTGGGATTACAAATGTGTATGACCATAGCCAAGCGTGGTGGCGCACACCTTTAATCCTAGCACTCAAGAGGCAGAGGCAGGTGGATCGCTGTGAGTTCGAGGCCAGCCTGGTCTACAAAGTGAGTCCAGGCTGCACAGAGAAACTCTTCGTGGAAAACCAAAAACAAACAAACAAACAAACAACAACAAAGTATAGGACCATACCTGGCCAAAAAATGTATTTTTTGTGAAAGGGTCTCATGTATAATAGGACGCCTCAAAACCAATATGTGGCTGAAGATGATCTTGAACTCCCGTGGTGTTTGCTCTTGTTTTTAATGTTTTAGATGTGCGTGCATGCGTGGGTGTGTGCACACATGCTCATATGAATGTAGGTACCTGCGGAGGCCACAAAGTGGTAGATCCTCTTGGAGCTTGAGCAGCTGTGGTACGAGCTGCTCACGGTGAGTTCTGGAACTGAACTCAGGTTCTCTACAAGAGCAGCAAGTGCTCTTAGCTGCGGAGACACCTTTCTAGCCTAATGATCCTCTCGCCTCTACCTCCTGAGTGCTGAGACTACAGGGGACATATCACCACACCCAGAGAATCCAGATTTTTCTTAGCTGCCCTTCTCTGTAATCTTCTGGAGAAACAAAACTTTCAAGGCTCCCCTGAAGTGTTTCACTTCTTCTGTGGGTGTGCACACTTTCATTCCTTGAAGGGGGGGGGGGGTCTCTCTTAGCAGAATCATTTTTAAAAAGAGATTAGGATATATTTATTGTCTGACTCTGATTTTGTTTTGTTTTGTTGTCAACTTAATAAAAGCTGGGGTGATCTGGGAAGAGGATTCGCAGTTGAGAAAACACCTCCATAAGATTGCGTGTAAGCTAGGTGCGGTGGTGCACACCTGTGATTCCAGCATTCGGGGAGGCAGAGGCAGAGGCAGGTGGATCTTTTTGAGTTCAAGGCTACACAGAGAAATCCTGTCTTGGGGGGGGGGCAGAAAGACTGCCTGTAGGTAAGTTTGCCAGGCATATTCCTGATTAACGATTGATGTGGGAGGACCCAGCACGTTGTGGGTGGTTCTACTCCTAGGCAGGTGGTCCTGGCTTCTATAACAAATGAAGCTGATCAAGCCCTAGGGAGCAAGTCCATAAGCAGCACCCTTCCATGGCCTCTGCATCTGCTCCTGCCTCCAGGTTCCTGCCCTGCTTGAGTTCCTGTCCTGACTCCCTTCAATGATGGACTGTGATGTGGAAGTGTGAGCCAGAGAAAGCCTTTTTTATTTTGGTCATGTTTTGTTTTGTTTTGTTTTGTTGTTACAGCAGTAGAAACTAACTGAAACAAAGATCGCGTCTTGCAATTCTCAAGAACAGTGGCTGGAGAGATTGCAATGTGGCCCTTGCTGAGAATCTGACTCTAGTTTCCAGGACCAACAAAGTTACTTACAACCCTCTTTAAGTCCAGTTCCAGAGGACCCTACACCCTCATATGGTGTAAGAAGACGCTAGTCAGGCACACATTGTACACACAGACACTCTGGGAAGAAAAATTGTACACATAAAATAATAATAAATAAATCTAAAAAGAATAACGACAACAAAACCTTAAAAACAGAAAAACAAGCCCCATGAAGAGAGCCACATGGTATAGTTCAGAGTATATGTCTAGCATCCTCAAGATAAATAAATAAAATAAGTAAACACATACAAAAATGAAATAGACAAAAGAATTGAAATGGTGAAAAAATGAGCAAAACAAATGTATAATTTGTGGTTAGCACGCTTTAAAGGAGTGTGTGTGTGTGTGTGTGTGTGTGTGTGTGTGTGAAATAATACACAGACCACAAGCACACAGGGGCCTCTGAAGCCTCCTGCAGTATCATTTCCTTTGTAACCCAGCCTCACCCGCTCTGCCTGCTGGCCGGAGCCTCCACCCAGGCCGTTCACATTTTCAATGTGAAAATGACTCCTTCTGCGTCTGTTGTCTTTCAGCGGCAGGATCCTGGCAACAACACAGGGGGATAATGGCAGGTCACTGGCTTGATGTGTAATGTGGCATTGGACCATTGCTTCCAATTAGCCCTGAGCCACAGAGAGGCACGGGGCTGATGCTGCCAGAGGCTCTAGAGGTCAAGTCATCTGAGCCCACCACACTGCCCTGTACCTGCCTGTGTCTTGTTGGAACACACGAACTGACAGTTTGTGACATGGCTCATGCGGTAATTAGAAGAACTGAACCCAGGCCGTCAGGAGCTACCTAGGTAGTTACCGGCCAGCGAGCGCTTCTCATTGGCAGTCAAATGCTGCCACATATGAAACACTCACGTGGAACCCACACCTTCCCAGAGAAAAGCTTGCACTCTGTTCCAGTCAGACTCACTCAGGGTAGCATGCCAAGGGACGGGACCAAGGCAGACAGCTGGATTCTGGTCCTGCATTTTAGTTGTTCTTTCTCCTCTTTGGATGAGGATAAAATTAAATGTCAAAAAGCCATAATTAGGTTGGTGCTGTGGGTCGGTTGGTACAGTGTTTGCTTACCATGCACAAAGCCTTGGGTTGGATCTCCAGAAACACAGAAACTGTCATTTCAACACTCCAGAGTACAGGCACAAGGATCAGGAGTTCAAGGTCATCCTTGGAGAGATGGCTGTTCTGAGCTACAAGAGATGTTGCCTCAAAACAAACAGTTGGAAAAAAATAATGGCAATACATTCTTTTGTTTGTCTTTTTGAGACAGAGTTTCTCTGTGTAGCCTTGACTATCCTGGACTCGCTTTGTAGACCAGGCTGGCCTCGAACTCACAGCGATATGCCTGCCTCTGCCTCCCCAGCGCTGGGATTAAAGGTGTGTGCCACCACGCCCAGTTTACAATACATTTAATTTAAGAAGTTGAATTGGCTGTTGTTTGTCTTTTGTTTTTATTTTTGTTTTTTGAGACAGGGTCTCTCTGTGTAGTCTTGGCTGTCCTGGGCTCGCTTTGTAGACCAGGCTAGCCTGGAACTCACATCAATCCACCTGCCTCTGCCTCTTGAATGCTGGGATTAAAGGCATTTGCCACCATGCCCAGCTTTGTTTGTCTTTCTTTTTAAAGTCCTGTTCTCTTTTGTGTGTATTTATGGTTCTAGAATCGGGCAATGCTTCATTCTGTAAAAAGAGTGAGCCAGGGATAGGGTGTCAAACAGATGCAGAAGAGGAAAGTGATTGGTGGTTGCCAAGTTATGTTTCTTGACACACAAAGAACCATATAGACTAATGGCTTAGAATTAACAGAAACAAACACATATATCACCACCCATTTGAGTTTAGCCAAAGGAGTCAAACATAAACATTGGGAGAAAGATAAAGTTTCAAGGAATGGTATGAAGAAAACTGGATGCCATGTGCAGAGAAATGAAACTAAATTCCTATCTCGTACCCTTTGCAAAAATCAACTCAAACTTGAGCAAAGACTTTTTTTTTTTATGAGACCCAAATATAAAGTGCAAAACTTTGACACGCTTAGAAGGAGATATTTGAAGATATAACCAAGACAGGCTAGAGAGATGGCTCATGGAAGAGCACTGGCTCTTGAAGATTAGAGTTTGGTTCTCAGCACTTATGCTGGGCTGCTGACAACCACTTGTCACGTCCACTCCAAGTGATGTGACATCCTCTTTGGCCTCCTTGGGCGGACACACACACACACACACACACACACACACACACACACACGAAAACAAAAAGCATACACACTACTGATAATGACTTTTTTTTTTTAAGGTATATGCATGAGTAAGGACTTTCTGAGTTGGAATCTAGCAAGTCAGGAGATCATAAGAATTGAAGGATAGGAGGGCTGGAGAGATAGCTCAGAGGTTAAGAGCACTGACTGCTTTTCCCCAGCTCCTGAGTTCAACTCCCAGCAACCACATGGTGGCTCATAACCATCTATGATGTGATCTGATGTCCTATTCTGGCCTGCCAGTATCTGTGCAGGCAGAGCACTGTATACATAATAGTAAATGAATATTTAAAAAAAAAAGACTCGATGGGACTCGTCCTCACAGCAAAACAAACAGTTACCAGAGTAAAGAGATAGCCCACAGACTGGAGGAAAAAAAATCTCTGCATGCTATTCATCTGATAAGGGACTGATATCCAGCATATAGAAAGAACTCAGAAATTAAACACACAAATCAGTTAAACAAACAATCCAGTTAATAAAGAGGCAAGGAACTGGACAGTGCTCTAAAAGAGTATACATGGTCAGTAAGTGCACAGGAGAAGGTCCAACATCCTTAGCCATCAAAGGAATGTTAAGTAAGAGTATACTACTGGGTGAGGGTGTGCATCGTGTTACACATATGCTCTTCAGGAAGCTGAGGCATCCCTGGGTTGCCTGAAACCAGACGGGGCTGTATAGCAAGACTATGTGTCAAAAACAAGAACTGAACTCCACTGTATGGAGGCTCCCCTTCACTTCAGTCAGCATAATTATCAGCAAGAAAGAATCAACAGGCTTAGGGCTGTTTCTCAGTTGGTAGACTGCTAGCTTAGCGCCCACGAGACCCTGAGTTGGATCCTTAGCACTCCTTAAACCACACATGGTGGTACATACCTGTAATCCTAGTAGTCTGGAGATAGAGGGGCCAATAGTTCAAAGTCATACCTGGCTACCCAAGGAGTTTTCAGGTGCCTGGCCTATAGGAGAGTTTGTTTTAAAAAAAGAAGAAAGATGAGAATGGTGCTTGCTGCTAATCCTAGCACTTGAGAGGCACAGGCAGATGGATCTCTATAAATATGAGACATGTGAGTTCCGGGCCAGCCAGAGGTACATAGTAAGAGCCTGCAGAGAAAGCCTGGGGTGGGATGGGGGGGTGGGGGGGGGAGAGGCAAAGAGAGACATGTAGATGAGGACGGCATGGAGAAACTCAAATATCATTTGTGAGAATGTAAACTGGAGCAAACCAGTAGAGAGTTTCCTCAAAGAGGGGATTGGGGTGGCGGGGAGGGGAGTAAAAACAGGCCTGTCACACAATTCAGCCATATCCCTTTTGCCCTCACTCTGTATATACAGCAAAGGGAATCAAGGCAGCAAGACTGAAGCTATTTTTTCCACCCGTGCTTATTGCCTCACTAGTCACAAGAGCCAAGTGATGGATTAGGTTATGTGCCTACTGATAGATTAATGGATAAAGAAAAGGTGGTTGGAGACAGACCAAAAAAAAAAAATTATAAGAGGCAGAAGAACAGGGAGTTTGCTGTAAGACTGTATCTCCTAGAAGTGTCAGAAGCTATGCCCATGAAGTCTCACCAACATGGTTGCCTAAACTTGATCTGACCAAAGAGAACAGCAACAGGCATGCTGACATGAAAGTGGGAAGCCCAAGAGCCTCAACCCTAGACAAAGAACAGCAGGCTCCTAAGGGATGCCAGAGAGTAGGAGAAATGTTTGCAATAGTCTTCCCCAAGAGAGAGCACAGTAATTAGTTATCCAATACCACATGGTCAGACCTAAGAACATCATCTGAGTAATATTATCCAGACTGAGAAGGTTGTATTTGTGTATTTTGGAAAGCGCGCTCGCGCGCGCGCACACACCCACACCCACACACCAACACTGCCACCAGCAGCAGCAGCAACAGCAACAACAGAGAAAAAAAGAGACAATGAATTTGAAAAAGAGCAAGGGATGGGGGGTATATGGGAGGGTTTCCAGAGAAGAAAGGGAAAGTGGAAATGGGATGGTTATTATATATATATATATATATGTATATATATATATATTCATATATATATGTATATATGAAAATGTCAGGCTGGAGAGATGGCTCAGAGGTTAAGAGCGCTGACTGCTCTTCCAGAGCTCCTGAGTTCAATTCCAAGCAACCACATGATGGTTCACAACTGTCTATAATGTGATCTGATGCCTTCTTCTGGCCTGCAGGTGTACACGCAGGCAGAGTGCTGTATACATAATAATAAATAAATACATCTTTTTGTTTGTTTGTTTGTTTGTTTTTCAAGACAGAGTTTCTCTGTGTAGCCTTGGCTGGTCTGGACTCCCTTTGTAGACCAGGCTGGCCTTGAACTCACAGAGATCTACCTGCCTCTGCCTCCTGAGTGCTGGGATTAAAACACCACCACGTGCAGCAAATAAATAAATCTTAAGAAGAAAAGAAAAATGTGATATACATATAAATATTCAACCATAAAGAACAAATGTAAGTCATTAAATAGAAGGTATTGGCAGACGTCATGTAAAGCAAAAATAAGTTAGACTCAGAAAGACAAATATAGCATACTTTCTCTCATTTGTGGAATTAAGTTTTAAAAACCAAAAAGACATGAAGGGGCTGGCAAGATGGCTCAGTGGGTGAAAGTGCTTGTTGTGCAACAGGGTACCAGATTTCAATCCTTGGAACACACAGTGGAAGCAGATTCTGGGAGAGTTGTCTTCTGACCTCCGTATGTATACCATGACACATATACTTGCACTCACACACACCACACACGCACACACACATAATAAGTAAGTAAATACATAAACAAATAAAATGACGTAAAAGTAGAATGGGGACTGCTACTTGGAATGAGAGGCTCAGCAGGAGAGGTGAGGGGTAAAGAGAGGCCAGTTGAGTATGAACATGTTGGAAAGCTGGCCTGGCCAGCACTTGGCTCTTATCTGTATCGCCTGCCTTCTGAGAAAGTTATATAAAAGAGCTTAAATATAGCTTGGGATCATGGAACTTCAACATAGGCGAGCCCATTTTGTTTCATTCTATTGGACCTAGTGCAGAAGTTCAGTTCAAAGCAAGGCCTTCCAAAGACAACAATTTCCTTTGTGTCAAACCCAAGCCCCTGTACATGGGAGGTGAGCATAATTACCTGGGGAGGGAGAGGGAGGGGGAGAGAGGGAGGGAGGGAGGGAGGGAGGGAGGGAGAGAGAGACAGAGACAGAGACAGAGAAGGAGAGAGGGAGGGAAAGAGAGAGGGAGAGAGAGAGGGAGAGAGAGAGGGAGAGAGAGGGGAGAAAGAGGAAGAGAGAGACTCATTATATACAATAGGCTGGTGTCAGATCAAACTCACTATTAGCTTAGGTTGGTCTCAACTGGAGTTCCATCTGCTCCAGCCCTCCCCCTCTCCCCGCTAACCCCTACTGCTGGGACTGCTGGTGTTACAAGTATGGTGAGGTACAGACATGCCTGGCATATATTTAGTTTTAGTTCCTGATTCCTAACAGAGATTCTAAAATGCTTGGAATTTCTCTGGTGGGTGTTTGTTTGTTTTGAGACAAGGTTTTGCTATGTGGGGAACCAATGGGAGCAGAGGAAGTGGGACTCAGGGAGACAGAAAGATAAGCAGCCCTACAATGCAGCTGAGAAATCAGTCTTACACACAGAACGTGCTGCAAGTGGTCAAGAGAGACTGAACCCAAGCCACGCATAATGGTACGCTTAGGAGGTGTATTTCTGAGTTCAGGGTCAGCCTGGTCTACACAAAGAGTACCAGGATGCCCAGGGCTACTGAGAAAGCCTGTCTCAGAGATGGGTTGGGGGAGAGGGAGGGAGATCTGGTCAGGGAACTGAGATGTTTGTAATGAAAGTGGAGCTCAGTGACACCATGATGTAAATATTTGGTCTTGTTCCCATTTCCTGGCATAGACTCTCAAATCCTTGGAGTCTCTGAAATAAGAGTATCTTTGTATGCTAATCAGTTGACAGCTCCTAGAGCAGATAGGATGGAAGAAAGACCAGGACAAGGATTTGTAGCTTGGAACTGTCCTGCCCACCAATCTCCCGGGAAGTAAAGCCCCAAAAGGATGGATTAGTCAGGCTTCCAAGTCGTTGAGCACATAAGACACAGTTCTCTGCCCTTTCGTGATATCTCATCCACTACATCTTTTCATCAAGTCAGCAAATGCAGATAAACAGTCTCCTGAGGTCTCTGAGCAGCCCTAGCAAGCCCCAGTTGGGAAATGCAAATTTATAGCCAGTTGTCAGAAGCACACCTGGGACTTGGGCTGACCTCCACAATCAGATGGGAGCCAGGCATGGCCGCACCTGCTTTTAATGCTAGCCTTGGAAGGTGGAGCTAGGAAGGACTGGGGAGTCTGGGATAGCCTGGGCTACATGCAATCAAACAAGAGAAAGAAGAAACAAAACAAAAAACAGCTCCCTAAGGCCAGTTGGTGTGCTGTGGGGTTTTGTTTGTTTGTTTGTTTGTTTGTTTGTTTTTTCAAGACAGGGTTTCTCTGTGTAGCCTTGGCTGTCCTGGACTCACTCTGTAGACTAGGCTGGCCTCGAACTCAAAGCAATCCACCTGCCTCTGCCTCCCAAGTGCTGGGATTAGAGGCGTGTGTCACCACACCTGGTTGTGCTGTGTTTTTATAATCACAGCATTCGAGCAGTTGAGATGGCCTGGGTGACATAGGAAGATTGTCTCTGCTCCCCACTTCTTTCACACTCATCCCAAACAAGAAAAAAAACAAAACAAACAAGCAAACATAACAACAACAACAAAATGGTGGGGGATAAATTCTGGGGAGCAAATGAAGTTTGGCTCTTCACTCTGTTAAGCAAGTGAAAAAAAAATGGTCACTGCCTTAATGGAGTTGACAGTCTAGTAGGAGAGCAGTTACTCAGTGGAGAAGGGCATGGAAGGTCCCAGTTAGAAACGGTGGTGGCAAATGCTTTAAAGGAAGAGGGAAGAGGGAGATGTAGAGAAAGAATGGAGCAGAAGGCTACTGGTTTCCTTGGTGGCCCAAAAGGAAGAGTCCCAGGAAGTAATAGGTTAAGATGACTAAAAAGACAACTTTATCTTTGGCAGTCTGTGAGCTTCGGGAGTTCTCCCTGCCCTTGAGCAGGAAGAGCACAGTGCCTTGTAGGGAAGAGCTAGGTTCCAGAGAGCAGAGGGCACAAAGTAAAGGCCGAGTAAGAGTAGGTGTAAGGAAGGCCTAAAGATGCTCCTTCCTCCTCCACGGCCTCGTGAGGTCACTGAAGAAGGCCTTTTCTGGAGGACAGAGGTGCTGTGCCCACAGGGAACTAATTTTCCATCTGCTTGAGAAGCCTGTGATCTGTTGTAGGCTTTTCTCCCCAAGACAGTAAAGAGGACCAACGAAGGGCAAATGGCCTTCTTCCCAGCCTCAGTGCGTGCAGATCACTTAGGGTCCTGAAGGAGAAGCAACTGTAGCCAAGAGCCGAACCAAAATCTGCAGGCCACAATTTTTATCAGCCAGATGGTCTTGAGGCTTCAAGGTTGCGGAAGACAGAGGAAGAGAACGTGAGCCACCTTGGTGGGTGGGGTTAGGGTTCAGTGATGTTCATTGTGAGTATCAATTTGATTACTTCAAGAAGCACCAGGGCTGGGCACGGTGGTGCATGTCCTTAATCCCACCACTCCAGAGGCAGAGGCAGGAGGATTGCTGTGAGTTCGAAGCCAACCTGGTCTACAAAGCGAGTCCAGGACAGTCAAGCCTAACACAGAGAGACCCTGTCTTGAAAAACCAAAGGAAGGAGGAGGAGGAGGAGGAGGAGGAGGAGGAGGAGGAGGAGGAGGAGAAGGAGAGATGGATAGCGGATGGGGGCGTGGTTCAGACAGAACCCAGCTACAGCTCCTGAAGCTTGGCTCTTCTGTGCTCTCATCTCCCCCTCTCTCTCACTTCTGGATGCACAGCCACTGGCATGACTGTCTCTGATGATGAGATCAAGTCATTTAATGACGTGAAGGTGCTCAAGTCGTCCGTACCCAAGAAAGTGAGACGCAAGAAGACAATGCTCTCCTGCCTGAGAGAGTACAGAAAAAACACGATCCTGCAGGCGGGCAGAGGGACCCTGGTAGGTGATATGTGGCAAACTGTAGATGACCACCACCCTTTGTCAAGATGATGCCACACAATGGCTACTATAATGTTCTCTGTGATGCAATCTACGCCAGCAAGAAAGAGGAACTGGTATGCATCTTCTGGGCCCCCGAGAGTGTACCCTTACAAACAAAGCTTTCTATGCCAGCTCTACAGAGGCCACCAGGAAGAAGATGACAGGGATCAAGCATTATTTGTAAGCAAACTGCAAAGAGGATGTCAAGGACAGCTGCACCAGTGCAGAAAAACCAGGTGGCATTACCGTCCTCTCCCTGGAAGGCAAGCCTTTTTTGAGCCACCTCTTGCCTTTTGCTTGGAGCATCTAGAAGCCCCAGACATGCTTTTGGGTGTTGCAGGCTACCCCTTTCCTGGTACGCTGAGAGGCTGGGGGAAACCCCAGAACAAGGAGGGCAATTCCTCCACCTCAGTTGCCTAGTCCCCACCCCCACCCGCCGACTGTTTATCCCTGATGGTTCTGGCTTTCCCAAATGGTTTTTTACTTTCTATTTCCTCTTAGGTTGAAGCAGACCAAGTACCCCACCACCATATGTAGCATGTGTTTTTAAATCTATTCTGTTGGGTTCTTAATGTCTCTATCTCCCTTCCAAACCCTCTACCCTAGGTAGGAGAGAAAAAATGTTAGAAAGAAAAGGGGACACAAACCTCTTTAGACTTACTTCCAGCTGGTTAGGGCCATTGAGTTCTTTGGGAAAATACTAATCTCAGCTATCAGGAGATCTAGCAGTCCAGCAATGGCAAACACAGAAGGACGAACAAGCAGCCTTCTTCCTCCTCTGTCCATCTCCTCAAAACCCTTGAAACCTTCTTTCTCTGGGCTCTCATATTTATATCCTCTCCAAGTCCTCAGAGTTAAAAATATCTCTAGCTGGCAAAGAGCATGCCCTACATGAGGCTGTTATTAGCTGTGGATAAACCAAGGCAGTCCCTTATCCCATACTTGGGATTAAGACAAAACATGTTTACATAACTGAGTTGTTAAAGAAACCCAAAACTTCCAGAACAACCACACATACAGCAGGTACTCCATCTAAGGGAAGCATGTATTTTTTAAAGGTGACCCCTCCTTCTCCTTATCTGTCTCTCCCCATCTTATGCTACTAACTTCTAGCTGAAATAGTGACTCTATCCTTATCTGTTTAGTTCTCTGTGTGAATAGAATGTTTGTGGATACTATTCCTTCTACACCAGCTGGTTGCTCTCCCTTTCCTCATGGTCTTGGACACTTTTGGAAGGAGGACCAATAAGTGATACTTGAGTCAAAGCACATGGAGAGCTCAAGCTGTACTCACCTGCCTGTGAGTTTCATTCCTACAGGCTAGCTTTCATGGTACTGGAAGGTGCCATGGTTGTTACCAGATGAGAAAAGAAATCACTGATCTTATTTAGCTGTAAACCCTGAAAGCTACAACAATGACTGGCCTCACAAGATATACCTACTGGTACAATAGTAGCATAAAGGTTACAGGTGTAACTATTTACTTTCTGATTGGACCTAAGGCTCACTTTGTGAGGTAGAACTGATATCTTTTTTTTTTCTTTCTTTTTCTTTGAGATAGGGTTTCTCTGTATAGCCCTATTTTCCCTGAAATTCATTATGTTGACCAGACTGGTCTCAATTTAGAGATCCACTTGCCTCTGCCTCTGAAGTGCTGGGATTAAAGACACATGTTACCACACCCAGATTTGCCTGGCATTACTAAAAAGGCCAAGAATCTGTGACTAGAATGGTCATAGGGTCAGTGAGAGAACCCAATGCTATTATTCTGCTAAATGGACATAGTATGAAAATGACTCCTATTGATGTATTGCTATATCCATAGATTAGAGCATTTTTAACCCTCACCAGAGAAGCTTCTCCTTATAGTAGATGGTGATTAACATAAAGACCCTCAACTGTCAACATGTAGAAGATAAGAGACTGTAGAGAGCTCAGCTCTAAAAGGGACACACATATGACATCCCTTTCCTCAATGTTCAGGGATCTTCACAGAAGAGATAGCAGAAAGATTATCAGATCCATAGGTGGAAGGTAATAGCAAAGAGAAAGTGTTTTCTGAACATAATAGTGCAGTTGCAATATGAACTTATAGCAGTGTGACAGCATGCCCAAGACCTACCTACCAAGGCTGAAGCCAGACAAAATACCAACGTAGAGGGGGTGGGGTCATCATGAAACCACATACTGGCTGAGGAGCTATTAGCATGGATAACCACTGGGGAGGAGGAAAATCAGTTTTCTTTGATCATATGACCCTGGTAAGTCAATCACATCCAGGGCAGGCCCACTTCCAAGACTGGCTGGCCAACACAGCACTAGACTTGATGGAGGTAAAAAGAAGAAAGCCCGAGTTAGGTGGGTAAGTGTCAGGTCCCAGAGAAACCTGGGACAAGTCTCACTCTGCACCTGTGGCTCCTCCCAGCACTTCTCACCTCATTCCCTACCCTAAACCTCTCCATCCCAGGGCCTGCGCTTCCATTTCCTCAGCTTTGGACTCCTGAACAACTCAGCCATTTTGTCTAAGTGCTCCCTTGGTCTCCTGGCTTACTCTTGGTCCTCTTGGCCCCTTCTCCCCTCTCTCTATTTCTTCCTCTCCTGCTCCTCACTACTCCTCTCATGACCAGGTCTAGTCTGCTGGCCATGTTCAGTCTGGACTCTTCCAGATGCTTCTGGCTGCTCTTTCTCTCATGGCTACAATAAAACTCTTCTCAACCATACCTCGGAGTGGTCATGCCCTCATTTTCATTCAGAAGGGATGGCAGAGTGGAAAGATAGTTACAGGAGGAATTGGGGGAAAGTGTATCTTCTCAAAGTTCTCAAATAACCAATAAAGATGTTGTGCTTTAAAAAGATACAATAAAAAAGACTAATTAGCCGGGCGTGGTGGCGCACGCCTTTAATCCCAGCACTCGGGAGGCAGAGATAGGCGGATCGCTGTGAGTTCGAGGCCAGCCTGGACTACAAAGCGAGTCTAGGACAGCCAAGACTACACAGAGAAACCCTGTCTCGAAAAAACCAAAAAAAAAAAAAAAAAAAAAAAAAAAAAGACTAATTAAAAAAAAATCACCCAAGGCACTAATGAAGCACAACTTTGGGTGTCTCTGTGAGGGTGTTCTCAGACAGTATTACCCCGGGGGGGGGGGAGGGGGAGAAAACCCATCCTGAATGAGCATCACCATCCCATAGTTCTGTACTGAAAAGGGGGGTGGAGTAGAAGGCAGCCAAGTACTGGCGTTCTGCTTCTCTGCTTCCTGGTCAATGGACATGTGTCCAAGTAGCCACACCTTCTCTGTTTCCTGACCTGTGTGCCAAAACAAACCTTCCTCCCTCGAGTTACTGCTTATCAGGTATTTGGTCACAGCAATAAGAAAAAATAGCTAATAAGCATAAAGTTGCATACACAGGTTTTATTGAACACTTCACACTACTAGAGTCTGTTACTCTGTCACTGGAACTTAGAGGCCCTGTGTGTGTGTGTGTGTGTGTGTGTGTGTGTGTGTGTGTGTTCAAATATTTGCATGCATTGGTGTGGAGGGGTTCATCTTTCTTTGGGGGCTGCTTTCTGATTTAAACAGGGTGAGGAGTAGTGAAGGTCCAGCTGTTCTCTTCACACTATATATGTTGCCTGTACTTTGGTATTGAGTGTGGGCAGATGTATAGAGCCTGGTGTCCTTGCTCCAGAGCTGAGCATCCTAAAGCCTCACACCAGGGGAGAGCAGAGGCAAGAGAGAGAGAGAGAGAGAGAGAGAGAGAGAGAGAGAGAGAGAGAGAGAGAGAGAGAGAGAGAGAGAGAGCTGGGGGTTTGCTCAGGGTTAGCGTGCCTGCCTAGCATGCAAGGCCTTCTATTTTACACTTCCACACACATACCACAAAGAACAAACAAACAAAAAACACTTAGGGAGTTGGGGCAGGTGGATCATGATTTCTAGGCTAACCTACTCTATGTATAATGGATTAAAAACAAAAAAAAAAAAAAAGAAAAAATGCTGCTTAAGTAGATTGTGCAACTACTTCCTGAGAGTTGAAATAATCCCTTCTCGAGGGAGAAAGAAGTCTTAGACCCAGAAGGCACACAAAACTAACAAGGCTCCAGAAGCTCAGAAAGGTCCAAGACTCATGAAGCTGCCCGTTCCTTGAAATCATGTAGGAGGTAAGTAGTGGCTGAGTCAGGAGGTCCATTGTTGTGATAAAACACCATGACCAAAAGCAACTTGGGAGGAAAGGGCTTTTGTCATCTTGTGTTTCCAGGCGACTGTCCCTCAGAGCGGAAGCCAGGACAAGCACCTGGAGGTAGAAACTGAAGCAGAGACTGCGGGGAGTGCTGGTCCCCATGGCTTGCTTTTTTCCCCTTCTTTCCTTCCTTCCTTCCTTCCTTCCTTTCCTTCTTTCTTTCTTTCTAATCAAAGCAACTCTTTATTTTCAGCTTTTTGTTTCCAGCTAAAATTTTATTACAAAGCTTGCCAAACATCAAATTAAAAACTTGTACCTGGGGCTGGAGAGATGGCTCAGTGGTTAAAAGAACTGTCTGCTTTTCCAGAGGTCCTGAGTTCAATTCCCAGCAACCACACAGTGGCTTACAGCCATCTAAACTGGGATCTGATGCCCTCTTCTGGCCTGCAGGTGTACGTGCAGATATCTCTATCATATACATAAAAATAAATAAATAAATCTAGGCAGGCAGTGGTGGTGCACGTCTTTAATCCCAGCACTTGGGAGGCAGAGGCAGGCAGATCGCTTTGAGTTCAAGACCAGCCTGGTCTACAAAGCGAGTCCAGGATAGTCAAGGCTACACAGAGAAACCCTGTCTCGAAAAAACAAAAAATAAATAAATAAACCTAAAAACAAAAAACAAAACAACAACAACAAAAACCCTTGCACTTGATATCCAGACACTGGCACCACTCTATCCCAGGCTCTTCTCACTACCAGGCAAAGCACTCGTGTCTTTAATCTTATCTGGAGTTTCCTTATAAGCTCAGCACATGGGCTGGAAACATGGCTCAGTGGTTAAGAGCACTGCCTGCTCTTCCAAAGGACCTGGGTTCAATTCCCAGCACCCACATGGCAGCTCAGAACTGTCTGTAACTCCAAGATCTGACACTTTCACACCAATGCACATAGATTAAAACTAAATAAAATAGTTTTAAAAAAAAGCTCAGCACATACCATGCGGATACCAGGAGAGCAGCATAATAGAAAAGCACCAGCCGAAGTACTAGTAAAACAATGATAATTTCATAAAACAGAGTCTGAAAATTACAGAACGCAGAGTGTAACTTCGTGACTACATTAACTTAACTACTTTACCTACACTCCCCATGGCTTTTTCAGCCTTTTTTCTAATACCACCCAGGACCACCTGCCCAAGGGTGGCACCCCCACCGCAACGGACTGGGCCCTATACCCATATACCCAATACCCCATAGGCTTGCCCACTGGCAAATGTTACAAGGCATTTTCTCAACTGTTCCCTCTTCTCAAGTAACTCTAACCCTTGTTACATTGACAAGAATCAGCCGGCACCCTGAGGAGGTAGAGCTGCTTCCAAGTTGGTTAGGGAACGCTAGGTACCCAGCGTTCAGGAGTCATCACCCATGCTGGGGTAGGTTTTTTGGGTGCTGCGGCTGCCTATGCTTCTCCAATAAACTCATGGGTTCACTAACTTAGCCTTGGGATGAGCCTTGGGAGTGTCCCATCTGGGGTGGTTGAAGATCTCTTCAGTCTTTCTAGGGAAAGTCATACAACAGTGGAGAAAGCTGTAGGCTTTATCTCAGACAGGAGGTTGGGGAGAACAGCCTGAGGGTGTTCTGGGTGGGACATTAGCCCAGGTAGGGGCTAGGAAGAGTGAGGGGTGATTTCGATTTGAGAAGGGTGTGCCCAGCTGAGGCACACAGATTTGATGCAAATCTGAAAAACCTGTCTAGTGCTAAGCCTGCTCCTGGCTTGTGGTTGAAAGCCACAGTCTCCTCTCCACTGTGCTCCCCAGAGACTGACAGTCAGAGCTGTTCCCACTTTTCAGTCTCTGCTCTTTGTTGAAAGCAACACTAAAGGGACAAGGTTTAGTGCTAGAGAGATCCAGATACCTATCCATCTTAATTACCTTTCTATTACTGTGATGAAACACACCGTGACCAAAAAGCAAGTTGTGGAGAAAGGGGTATATTTGGCTTACATTTTCATATCACTGCTCATCTTCGAAGGAAGTCTGGACAGAAACTCAAACAGGGCAGGAACCTGGAGGCAGGAGCTGATGCAGAGGCCATGGAGAGGTGCTGCTTACTGGCTTGCTCCCCATGGCTGGCTCAGCCGGCTTTCTTTCTTCCTTTTTTTTTCTTCCTTCCTTCCTTCCTTCCTTTCTTTCCTTCCTTCCTTCTTTTTCTTTTCTTTTTTTTTTTTTGAGACAGGGTTTCTCTGTGTAGCCTTGGCTGTCTAGGAGCTTGCTCTGTAGATCATCAGCCTGTTTTAAAGAAGCCAGGACCACCAGCCCAGGAGTGGCACCAAAATGGGCTGAGTTCTCCCACATCAATCACTAATTAAGAAAATGGCCTACGGGGTTGGAGAGATGGCTCAGAGGTTAAGAGCACTGACTGCTCTTCCAAAGGTCATGAGTTCAATTCCCAGCAACCACATGGTGGCTCACAACCATCTATAATGAGATCTGGTGTCCTCTTCTGGCTTGCAGGCAGGGTATTGTATACATAATAAATAAAGGAATCTTTAAAAAATAAAATAATGTAAACTTAATTTAAAAAAAAAAAAAAAGAAAATGGCCTACAGTCTTGCCTACAGCCCCATCTTACGGAGGCATTTTCTCAATTTAAGTTCCCTGCTCTCAGATGACTTTAGCTTGTATGAAGTTGACATAAAACTAGTCAGGACACCGTCTGTCTGGTGGTGGTTATTTCCAAATCTAGCTTTCAGGTCTCAGCGTCCCACCAGGCTACACTCTCTCAGAGCTGGGGTTTTCTCTGAGTCATTACAGCTATTTGTCAATATCGTGCATGGGGCTCAGACAAACACCTCCATTAATACACAGTCCAAGTTGGTTGGCAGCCCAGGAGCTTGTGAAAATCCGTGCCCCATGTGGAACCTAATGGCGCTTCTCTCCCTAGCCCGGGCACTGTAATGAAAGGGTCTGAGTGTTTGCTGGAGTCTAGCATCTCATAATGTGTTTTGCGCCAGGGTAATTTTGATGTTTATATTTCCCACTTGGTAAGGCTTTTTGTTGACTTTGTTTTGCAGTGCTGAGCACGGGCAAATGCTTTGTGCTGAACAACTGCTTTGCCACTGAACTACACTACCAGCCCTGTGTCCCAGTAGTTAGGGCTGTCTGCTTTAAGCTGGAGAGACCAAAGGGAAGGCTTGGATGCCCATATTTGGGCAGCAACTAAGCAGACTCAGAGCTTTTCCACCCCCCTCGTCCCAGCTGGCTATGTCAGTGGTCATCCACGAGTGACCCGCACTGGGAGACTGTTCAGAATGTGGGGCTTTCGCTGCTTTCTCTCCCTGCCTTACAGTTTCAGGTTTCACTTCTGAAGGCAGGCAAGCAGGCAGCCAGCCATGTTCCAGAGGTCCTTATCTGCTCTTCCCATCAAAGCTCTCCTTCTATTACTCCTTGCGGATCCCAAGGAGGGAGGACAAGGCTGCTGAGACAGCAGGATACATGCCACCTTGCCTTCCAGGACATGCCAGGATCTGGTCATATGTCGTCATAGCAATGTCATGTTGCTTGGGACATTCGCCCCCTACTTAGAGATAAGGACATTAAGTCCCACTTGTCAGTAAGAATTTAGCCTAAGGTTATTTGGTTGGTAAAGAACAGATTTTCTGTTCAAACTCAAACAGTCTTCCAGCAATCATTGCGACTTGTGTCTGTGACTGTGTTTGCGTGTATGTGTGTAGCTGTGTGCACACGTGTGTATGTATGTATGCATGTGTATCTGTATATTTGTGATAGCATATGTATGTGTGTATATGTGCTTGAGGGTATATATTTTATGCACGCTTATTTATAGCTATACATGTGTATGGCTGTGCATGCAGAAGTATCCACGGCTGTAATCATATATATGTATGTGTGTGTGCTATAGTGTGCTTGTGGTTGTATGCATATATGGTATGGCTGTATGTGCATGTCTCAGCATGGACTGAGCATGCGTGGATAGCAACTCCCCACTTGGCAAGGCTGCCTTTTCTAGTCCTGTAGCTCCTCTTGGAGTGTGTTCTCTAACTTATTGTACAAAGTCCTTTGATGACTGGGCCCCTTAAAGGGAACACAGTGAGGGCCCTGTTCCTCTTCTCTTCACCCCCTGCCCCAGGCTCTGGGCCTCAGGTTAGAGGGCTAAATGGCCCACTGGCTGCCAAGGTGTCCCTGGGCCTCACTGGTGATTACTGAGCTACAGACAGCAAACACCAGCACAGGGCACTTACTTCATCTCCAAGATAAGAGACCACCTGTGGGTAGACATAAGGAGGCCCATGGTGAGCCTGCAAGGACACCACACTTATCCCAAGAGGGAAAGAGTGGCCGTCTCCACTTCCAGTCACAGACTTAGAGCAAGAAGGGAGCCAGAGGCAGTCAAAACCATTCCCTTAAACAAGGGGCTGCCCATCAGGATCTCAGGCTGAGGCCCAAGTTCCAGCATCCTCATGGTGCTGGCCATTTCCTGCCTCAGTCAGAGGTGCTGGCCAAAGTGGTGGAGCGATACCAGAGCCTGTGGATGCTATGGCCTCTCAGAAGTCAGCTGTCTCCTGTGAGCTGTGGGAGAAGGGAAGCCATGGGAATCGGAGAGAAAAGCAGACTGAGGGGGCAGTAGAGACGGGAGGAAACGGAGGAGGAGGAGGAAGAGGACACAGAGGCGGAGGAAGAGGACACAGAGGTGGAGGAAGAGGACACAGAGGAGGAGGAAGAGGACACAGAGGAGGAGGAAAGAGACACGAAGGAGGAGGAAGAGGACACAGAGGAGGAGGAAGAGGACATGGAGGAGAAGGAAGAGGACACGGAGGAGGAGGAAGAGGACACAGAGGAGGAGGAAGAGGACATGGAGGAGAAGGAAGAGGACACGGAGGAGGAGGAAGAGGACACGGAGGAGGAGGAAGAGGACACAGAGGAGGAGGAAGAGGACACGGAGGAGGAGGAAGAGGACACAGAGGAGGAGGAAGAGGACACAGAGGAGGAGGAAGAGGACACGGAGGAGGAGGAAGAGGACACGGAGGAGGAGGAAGAGGACACAGAGGAGGAGGAAGAGGACACAGAGGAGGAGGAAGAGGACACGGAGGAGGAGGAAGAGGACACAGAGGAGGAGGAAGAGGACACAGAGGAGGAGGAAGAGGACACGGAGGAGGAGGAAGAGGACACGGAGGAGGAGGAAGAGGACACGGAGGAGGAGGAAGAGGACACAGAGGAGGAGGAAGAGGACACAGAGGAGGAGGAAGAGGACACGGAGGAGGAGGAAGAGGACACGGAGGAGGAGGAAGAGGACACAGAGGAGGAGGAAGAGGTAGCTAGGTTCATCCAAGGGCATCCAAGTGGTGAGGCACTTTCCAGTTTTTTCCACAGTGCTTACTATGAAGACTCAGCAAGCAACATGACGATTCAGGGCTAGGACGCGATGAGGGTGTCTGGTGTTGCAGACCCTGCAGCTCTCTATAGTCTGGGGAGTCTGTGGCCCAGCAGGAACCTCCCTCCCCTGCACCTAGCTGACCCTACTTGAGAAGTGCAGTTGGCAGAGGCTGTCTCCAATCTCCCGCTTCATCTTCCCAACACATTGAAACCATCAGGCAGAGGCCTCACAGTTGGGTAGTCTCTCAAAGCACTGTGATTTCATCCAAAGAACACGGGTCTCCCGCATTCCCTACTCAACAGGGAAGAGGGGCAGGCCTGCGCTCTGCTCCAGATGCAGGCCTTGTGCACGCACTGCTGACTGTCTCTGAAATCTTTAGAGGCCAGCTTCCCTTTTGGAGCCTCACTTTACAAAAGTCATCTTCCGAAGGAGAAACTATTGTGGATGCTGTTTGCAATAGTGAGTTGCTAACTCCCCGCCACCCCCAGCCAAGCTGTCCCATCAAAAGCAGCACCCTTCAGTGCTTTGAGTTCAGGGGAAGCCAAATCAAAAGCAAATTCTGAATTCCTCTTGCTCATGGCCAATAAAAACCTTGCTTCGGAGCTGGCTTCCTTTGCTGAAATCAGATATCCTACTAATAAACAAGTCCTAAAGGCAGGGGGAGAGCCTTGCTTCTTTCTGCTGATTAGTTTTTCTTCCTTTAAAAAGGACCTCTCCTATAACAGGATGCCTGTCCTAGAAACTTGAGCATAGAAGGTGGCCCAGTCCGGCCCTGCCCTGCCCTGTATCACCCCTGTTGACCCAGAACCTTCCCCTGGGCTCCAATGGGTGGGGTGGGCTGTGTTTTCTTTAATGTTAGGCTGTTTAGCTCTAAGGCAAGTCAAAGGGGCTTGGGGAGAGGAGGCCTTAGCCGTTTGTCTGAGGAACTGGCAGTGGTTTCCAGGGAGAGCCGAGTTCTTGGCCTTTGGCTGCTGGTGCTGTTGGAAAAGGGAAAGCTGAGTTATCACAGGTGGAGGCCCCTTTCTTCCAAACAGTCTGGAGTTCTTCATGTTTCAGGAGGGTGAAAAAGGCTCCATGCTGTTTCTTTACTTTTTTTGGGGGGGGGTTGTTTGTTTTGCACCGCTGGGGATGGAACCCACAGACTTGTGCCAGGTAAAGTACTATATCACTGCCAAGCTGGTCCCAGCCCTCATGGGAATTTAGTGTTGAGTCTGGGCCCAGAAACGGCATCAGGGTGGACAGCAGCCTGGCTCTCCCTCATCAGCTTTCCCTAGGCCCCTCTTCCTGTCCTGCCCACTCTCTGGGCAGATCCATGTAGCCAGCTGTGGAGAGTGCCCTCCCCTGATATGCTGACATGGCCTCCTCTCTTCTCCCTGCCCCCCAAATAGGTTTTTAAGTGACTTTGCTGTCAGAAGATACACTGCCGCTGTTTGTTTTTCTCTCCGACACTATCTCTCCGGAGAGTTTCTGGTCAAGAGAATTATGTTGAGGCTGCAGATTGAGAGAGAATTGCGCCTAATGGGGAACAGACGGACAAGACATCTTTCATGTCCAGCCAATTTTCTCTCCCCTCCTCTTTCTCTCTCTCTCTCTCTCTCTCTCCCTCTTCTCATCTTCCCTTTTTGGCTTCAAAATTGGCCCCGGTCTGTGCTTGTTTCTTTGGTACATCTGCTGAATAAGGTCACACGTTGATTTTATTTTCGAAATTGGCAGCCTAGTTGAAGCTGAGCTCCGAGGCTGCAGAACAAGGCCACTGTTGGGACGGTGATGGGGGCAAATCTAGCGTGCAACTGGCACAGAGCTGCCCAACTCATTAAGACTTGAGAAGCACTTCTTTACCCAAATTGCGCCATCTGCTGCTGAGCCTCTCAGAGTTCAGGGCTGTAGGAGTCCCAAGGAAGGAACCGCTCTTGTTCCTTCCGAAAGCACCTCCAGTTGACCTGTGCAATACTTTATAGGGAAGGAAATGTTGCATCTGAGGCCCCCTTGGCATGAATAAGTCATTTAAGGAGAACTGATGTTTAAGGACCGTGTAAATGCGTACTCAAGGGCTGTTGGAATGGCTCAGTGGGAAGAAGTGTTTGCTGTGCAAGCATTCAGACCTGAGTTCGATCTCTGGAGGGGCAGAAGGAGAGCGTTTGACTCCAGCAAGTCATTCTCTGAGCTCCATATGCACACACAATGTAACTATAAATATTAAAAAAAAACCCAAATGTCTACTCAAACATACAGAACCACGGTGTGCACAAGCAGATAGAAAACAGTTGGGAAAGAGCACCGTTTTCTTGAGCTGGGAACGTGGTTCAGTGGTAGTGTCCTTGCATGTGCTAGGGCCTGGGTTAGATTCCAGAACAACGTAAAACAAAACCAAAAATCCCCTTCCTTTGTGCTCCTCCAAAGAAGGCAGATTAGTAAAACATTTGGGAGGATGGCGGTGGTTTGGATTCCTTGGCCCTTAGTCATAAGTATGATGTAAGAGCATCCAACTGATTTCATGGTAAGGACAGTCACAGTTCTCAGCAAACCATTTCCAAGTGCACCCTGGCAACACCCCGCACAGCCCCTTTTCAGGGTCTGCCCTTCTCCCGAAGCTTTCTTTGGTGGGAAGCCTAAGAGTCACTTGGCTTCCCAAGCAGAAAGCAAATGTCCTGGTGGAGCCCATTTTGGGTAAAGAGCTCACTGCTGCTCCAACCCAGGGGGAAGTTTGTACACTGTGAGCCCCGGAGCCTGTGTGAAAATGGCTCTGGAGGAGTGTGGGAGCCAGGGAGGTGGGATGATGGCAGGCTGATTCTAAATGTCAGGAAAGGAATGGGGGCAGGCGGATTCTCCTCCTGTCTGGGCTTAATTCCTCTTCCTTCTCACGCCCTCTGCTTGTGGTTTCAGAGTTTGTTCTGTATTAAGCTACATCAGTTCTCAGCTAGCACAAGGGACTGAAAAAAATGCATTTCTTTCACAGCAATATGGCTTTCTGAGGCTATAGCTGCAAATCTAATATACTGCTTATCACTGATTAAAGCTAGCAATGGAGGCTAAGTGTGACTTGGTGGTAGACTGCTTGCAGAAAAACCCCAGGGTGCCAGTCTTAGCGCTGCCAAATAACAACAACAACAACAACAACAACAACAACACAGCCAATGATAGCCATATTAGTCTTGAATTTACTTCTTGCCCTGCCGTCAACTTTTCCTGTCCTTAGTCAAGGTGTGTGTGTGTGTGTGTGTGTGTGTGTGTGTGTGTGTGTGTGTGTCCATTCCCAGCCTCAGTGCTGGATCAAAAAAGGGGGTACTTACGTCACCCTGGTCTACAAAGAGAGTCCAGGACTGCCAGGGCTCTGTGTAACAGAGAAACAAACAAACAAACAAAGGAGATACTTACAGGTTTCATAAATAACCTGATGAACTGTCATGAGAGAACACAGAGCTAGAGAGATGGCTTAGTGGATACAGTACTTACTATGCAAGCATGAAGACCTGAGTTCAAATCTCCAAAACCCATGTAAGAGCCAGGCACTGAAGCACTCATTTGTAACCCCAGTACTTCTGGTGCAAGATGGGATGCAGAGACTTGAAGATCCATGGAAGCTTGTGGACCAGCTAGCCTGGTATACACAGCTGTGAACAACGGGGTGGCCCTTCCCAAACAAGGTGAGGGGTAGACACTACCCACCTGAGGTTGTCCTCTTATCTCTCCATATGTGCAGTGGCAAGGGCATGCCCCCACACGCTTGCAAGAACGTAGGCACCTGCAAATTAGAAAGAGGAAGGGGAGCTGGAGAGCTGGCTCACAGTTAAAAGCACTAGCTACTCTAGCAGAGAACACAGGTTTGAATCCCAGCACCCACAGGCTGGTTAACAACCATCTGTAACTCAGAGTCCAGAGGATCTGAGATTCTTTCTGATCTCTCCAGCACTGCACAAATGCTTTGTACTAATGCACATGTAGGCAAAATACACACATATATGATTTTTGGGACAGGGTTTCTCTGCGTAGCACTGGCTGTCCTGGAACTCACTCTGTAGACCAGGCTGGCCTCTGCTTCTTGACTGCTGGGATTAAAGGCATGTGCCACTGCCGACAGGCTAAGATAAATATTTTTAAAAGGGTGGAGGCCGGAGAGATGGCTCAGCAGTTAAGAGCATCTGCTGTTCTCTCAGAGGACCCAAGTTCACTTTCCAGCACCCACATAGTGGCTCACAACCATCCATAACTCCAGTGATCTGACCTCTTCTGACCTCCATGAGCATCAGGCACACATGTGGTGCACATGCCCACATTCAAGCAAAACACCCACACACATTAAAAAAAAAAAAACCAGCTTAAATGTTTTATTTTTAAAGAGAAAGAATTCAGGGGAGAGGACTTTCAGACCACAAAGGTTTAAAAAGGGGAGTGGGGTGGAACAATTTGCTTTAAGAAATGTAGTGAGGGGGCCGCATGGTGATGCACGCCTTTAATCCCAGCGCTTGGGAAGCAGAAGCAGGTGGATCCCTGTGAGTTCTAGGCCAGCCTGGTCTATGAAGAGAGTCCAGGACAAGGCTGTTACACAGAGAAACTCTGTCTCAAAAAACTAAAGAAGAAGAAGAAGAAAAAGAAGAAGAAGAAGAAGAAGAAGAAGAAGAAGAAGAAGAAGAAGAAGAAGAAGAAGAAGAAGAAGAAGAAGAAACAGTGATTGGAACAAAATCTATGAAGGTAAAGGGGACTGTTTGGGAGGAGTGAGTGGATGAGCAGGCATGGGAGGGGCCAAGAGAGGGCGATTGCACAATGAAGCCTGTCATTGTATAATTAATGCTTGTAAAAATAAAGAAATGTGGTAAGGGTTAGGGTGCAGCTTCATGGTTCTGTACTTCCCTGGGTGTTCTGGGGCTCCCACCACCAGTGCCATAGGTATGTGTCTGTGTAGATGGTCTCTCTCCCAGAGACCAAAGCCTTGACAGATTACCAGGGGCCTCCTGTGCTTGCTCAACAACATTTGGAAGGAACAAAAAACCCAAGCAGCTGGGTGCACCTGTGAGGGATTGTTTAGTTTTGCTTTTTGAGACAGGGTTTCTCTGTGTAGCCTTGGCTGTCCTGGACTCACTATGTAGACCAGGCTGGCCCTGAACTCACAGCTATCCTCCTGCTTCTGCCTCCCTGAGTGCTGAGATTAAAAGCACGCACCCTTTAATGTGGTTGTGGCCCACATACAAGGACACAGAAGAGGGGAGCTTGTGCTGTCTGTCTGCCTGCCCCCCACTCTCTCTAGCCAGCTCATTTATCCTGAGCCATTCCTCGGCTGATGTTAGAACCTGCTTCTTTTTGGGATTCCAATGGGGATTGAAAAGTGGCAGCTCTCTAGGATCTTGCTGGGACACCTGCACTGCTGAGATTCCAGTCTTGCAGACTGAGCAACTACCAGATCCTTGGTCTTTGCAGCAGGAGGCATCTGTTGTTGGACTATTTGGACCACAGCGCGTAGGCCACTCTAACAAAGCCCATATATATTCTACTGTATCTGTCATTCCTTAGAGAATCCTAATATAGGGGATGCATGCACAACCCCCCACCCCCACCCCAGGGCATGGGTTGTCAGGGAGAGATGGCTAATTCTGCATGAGTGGATGGGTGGGTCTGACTCTAAACTTGCCTCGATGCTGTCACTGCTGCTATAAAAACCTGGGAGTAGCCCAAGCAGCTGCCTCAAATGAAACAAAAGACAGTCTCATAGCCTGGCCAGATTTTCTCAAGAGAGCCACCCGGCTGAGGATGCGCTGGCTATGGTTTGGCTTCCTCCAGGCATCTGGACTAATGCCTCTCCTGGCTTCGCCTCCACTGTGTTCTTCATTTCCAGGCACAAGCCAGGCAGATCTTTTATTGTTTAACTATTTCACTTTTTCCGAAGCGCCCAGAGTCACCCTCAGATCCCTCAACCAAGTCAGCACAGAAGTGGGATGAGAGCCTGTGTGCGGTGGCTTGTGCCTGTAATCCCAGCACAGGTAAGCAGAAGCAGGCGGATCTTTGTGAGTTCAAGGACAACTCAGACTACAAAGTGAGTCCAGAATAGCCAGGGCTACACAGAGAAACCCTGTCTCAAGAAGCAAAAGCAAAACAAAACAAAGAAAAGAAAAAGGGAAAGAAGTGAGATTGCCAAAAGTACCCATGAGCCTGCAGGTCCATGTCACTTATGGAGGAAGACTGAATAGGCCCTACTGCTGACTGATGGGCCCAGAATGCGCTCTTGAGGTGAGCCAATGTTGAAGTTTGCATGCGCCTCAGGGCAGCCAATGTCGCCATCTAGAGGCAATCAAAAGAGCTTCATTCAGCACGGAGCAGGCGCCTTTCCAATTCCTGACAATGGCAACCAACACTTTATTTTCAGATTACATCACAGTTTGTTATCCCCTCACTTGTCTCTTCCCATTCCCACCCTCCCTCCCTCTTCCATCCTATTCCCCTCCCCTAGACCTGTGACAGAAGGGGACCTCCTCCCCCACCATGTGACCACAACCTATCAGCTTTCATTGGGGTAGCCTGTTTCCCCCCTTCCTCTGAGTGCCATCAGGCCTCCCTACCAAGAGGAAGTGGTCAAAGAGAGGGCACCAGAGTTCATGTCAGAGGCAGTCCCCCCCTCCCCACAGCTGTGGACAATGAGCTGTCCATTGGCCAGATCTGAAGGGGTGGGGTGGTGTCTAGGATTACTGCATCCATTGTCCTTGGTTGGTACAGCAGCTTGTGCAGGCCCCCGGGGCCAGATCCACCATCCTTGATGGTCTTCTTGTGGGGCTCCTGGACCCTCTGGGTCCTTACATCTCCCCATTCTTCCATACCCCTCTCACCTGGAGTCCAATATCGAGGCCCAGCATCTGTCCTGATCCCTTGCTGAGTGAAGACTCTCAGATGACATCCATGTTGGGCTAATATTCACTTATCGAAGACATTTCCTTGCTCTTGACACTCAGAACCCTTGTATATATGTATGGCGTGGCTTCGGTGGCATCTCTGACCCAAGGAAGGGCCTCTCCAGAGGCAGGCAAGCTGCTTCCTATCCGCTCCAATGCCCCCTTTGTTAATTCACTCATTACACCAGATCATAAAAATAAATCTTTAATTACTTTATAGTTGGCACAGATGGTATAATTCAAGCTCACATTTGTAGTTAACAGACTCTGAAATGCCACGCTAGCTTTGATTGAAACGGAACAAGAACCAGAGTGGTCTAAGATTATGAAATTACATTCCAGCAGCAGCAGCAGGTTCTGAAGTTATTGTTAAACGAAGGAGGGCTGGAGTAAATGAGGAAAAGCTATCAGGAAAGAAGCAGCCCACACTGAAGCTGTTGTGGTTGCTATAGAATTGTGCTTTCTGGTTTATTTTATTTGTTTCTTAGCTAAGGGTCTCATTTAGCCTTTGCTGTTGAACTGTCCATCTCCCTGACTGCACCTTTCAAATGCCAGAATTACAAGCAGGTGCTGCTATGCCCAGCTGCGTTCTCATTTGTGAGGATCTCATTATGTCACGACCAATCAAGAGCTGCAAAGTTCTGGCTTATAAAACAGTGTGTGCACTGGGGTGGCTATAAGTACACCTGGAAGATACTTCCCCAGACAAGAAAAATGGAGTGAGGCCTTGCTGAACCTGTGCACGGCCCAAAACAGGCTCTGAAGGGCTGCCATCTCCAAGAGCGACAGTCTAAAACCCAGAAAAGGACTGTGATGGGAAGAAATGCGCACTCACTTTTCATCACTGTGGTCCCCAAGGAAAAGGCTCCATGTACCTACCACCTTCTCAACATGATGTCAGCAAGGCCCAAGTGCACTTACAAGTTACCCTGGAAGTTCAGTGCCACAGAGGAGCTGTGACTAGAGACATCTACTGGCCAGGGTGCAAACTGGGAGCAGAGATCACCCTGTTCCAGAGTAGTGATGGGACTGTTTGCTGGGGACTTGTAAACACAACTGTGGGGCACTCCTCCAGTTTGGTGGAATGGCAAATGGGAATTCCTCTGAGTTTTTTGTTTTTTTGATTATAGACATCAGCAACTCAAAAGATACCAGGGAAAAGGCATTCACAGAGGGCTGGGTGGTCCTGGGCAGTGTTCAGTAGATGTCAGTTCCTGATTTGGTGTCAGCTCTGAAGTCTCAGAACTCCTCCTAGGCAGAGGCCACACACAGGAGGCCTCCATCAGCACATGTCATCTCAGTGCTCTGTACAGCCACAGGAGAGTGGGGATGGGAACATGCGGAACACCAAAACGAAAACCTTGGCTGGTGCACAGTTGACCCTCTCAGCTGTCCGGGTCTCACTGTTCTTGCGCTAGTGGCGCTGTGGCCTTTGGGTCTGTTGTAGTCTTCTCTTGGACAGGTTTCTTTGAGTAATCTCGCTCTCCGAAAATGGTGCTTCCTATCCGGACGTTTGTAGATCCTACTTCAATCTGTGGGAGAGAGGTTCAAACAGGAAGGCAATTGGCACTGAGGTGCTCTCTCGCTCTCTCTCTCCCTCTCTCTCCCTCCTTCCCTTCCCTTCCCTCCCCCTTCTTCTTCTTCCTCTCTCTCTCTTTCTCTCTCTCTGCCTAGAGGCTGCATAAGGGACAACCAAGCTGCAGCTAATAGTGGCTAGGTGTTCTGGTGGGCCCGCAACAGAACCACATTTCAGGTAGCCTTCAAAAGACAGGTGATGACTTCAGCTTGTACAGTGCTTGGGGACTTCAGTGGCATTTTAGGATGTGGGGATGAGGGACGGTAGAGATCTAGGTGTGTGAGTGTGAGACAGCATGCCATAGGAGAAAGCTGCCTTGAAGCTAATGATCAAAGGGTATGGCCAGCCAAGCAGAAAAAACCTGTAGCTATCTGAGCATAAAATCAAACTCCATTTTAGAATCTTGAAACTGTTTTAATATATGTGGTATTCCGAAAATGCAACTTTACACTTTGATATTTAGAACGTTGTTATTTTTTATTTATTTTTAAGGCATCTCACTATACAGGCTTGGGTTGCATGGATCTTGTGGTGTAGACCAGGCTGGCTTGAAACTCACCAGAAATCCCTCTTGACTCTGTTTCCCAAGCGCACAGCACCCAGCTATTATTTAGTATCTTAGAAAGTCATGTTTGTGAGTTGCTTTATTTCAGTTCATACTTACTGTCACATAGCTAATAACCTAGGACATATGTATGAAGTGTCTTTAAAACTCAGCTTAAAACTTCTTTTTTGGTTCTGCGAAACCAAACCCAGGTCTGACGCAGTCATTAAACCCTAAATTACACCCCAGCTTTTTTTTTTTTTTGACTACATGTAGTGGATTACGTTGAGTTTTAAGAATTTCATTGTAATTCCTATAATTTCACTTCAAAGGAGCAGTGTGTGTGTGTGTGTGTGTGTGTGTGTGTGTGTGTGTGTGTATGTTAGGACAACTTAGTCACTGTGTCTGCTTTATCACTAGGATGAGGCACTTAAAAGACCCCCTACATCAAACCCCACCCCAGGGCCCGCCCCGCCCCGCCCCTGGAAGGACACTTACGGCATGCTGGAAGTCTGTGGACATGCCCATGCTCAGCTCCACCTGCTCCTCAGGGATGTTTAGCTTCTCACACAGCTCCCGCCGCAGGGACAGTAACACCTGACCCAAATACAAGTGTTACCATCATATCTCTGTGGTTTCCAGTGACATCAAAAGGTGGCCAAATCTGCTGGGCATAGTGGTGCTTGTCTATAATGCTCGGGAACAGGCAGGAGAATCCTTAATTCAGCACCAGCCTGGGCTATACAGGGTGGTGAACTTGTCTCCAAAACAAAGCAAGCCAAACCAAACTAAACCAAACCAAACCAAACAGAAGAAAAACAAACCCACCAAAATGAAAACAAAAGGAAAGCTCTCAACCCCCAAACACTTCTGGTGATTTTGTTCCTCATGCTGCATCCCCACCCGAGCTCTCCAGCATGGCTGCTGCACATTCTAGACATGTCCTGCTGGCAGGCCACACTCACGGCCCCACGATGCTTCCTTGGCACAAGGGCATCATGCCGACCCCAGTACCTGGAAGTCTGGGTTTGGTCCTTGACTAAGATCATGCCCAAAGCTTCCTATGGTCATGAGCCCCACGAACTCCAGGCTGGGACAATGGGCCTTTATGTGTTCCACCAAGGCTATGGTCTCCGAAGGTGGAAGGCCGTGTTTACCTTCACAAAAAGAAACAGAAGATGTGTATGCCAACATGTCTTAACCTGCCAGAAGAAGACTCCATTTTCATCCCTTCCTGATGATGGAGGTGACTCTCAGATGAAAACCTGATGAAGTCACTTACCCTAACCCTAAAGAGTGACAGTGTATGTGAGGTCCTTCATGCTGCCCCTGCTCCACGCAGGTTTCTCAAGATTAATTCTCTTTATTCCGTCTCAGAGTTCTACTTAATTTTTTTCAGTGCCAGAAACTGAACCCATGCCTCTGCATATACAAGGCACTACCACTAAACCACCTCCCACAGGGGAGACGGAAAAGATACAGTATGTTGTGATATGAATGACAATGTCCCCCATAGGCTCCTATGTGTGAACGCTTTGTTCCCAGCTGCTGGTGCTGTTTGGACAGGCCTAGGAGATGTTGTCTTGCTGGAGGTGGGCGCTGGCTATGAAGCTGCAAAGCCGAGCATCTCTCCATCATTCCCAGGCTCCAGACTTCCCCTCCCCTCCATGCTTGTGGTGCCAGGTGTGAGCCCTGGGCTTCTCTCCAGCTGCCATGCTCCCCTACCACGGACCTTTATCCCCTGGAACCATAAGCCAAACAGAGCCTTCCTTCTGTGAAGGCTCTGGTGTTTTATCATAGAAATAGGAGAGGGTAGTCAGTGTCTTAGGGCACTAGGGAGAGTCACACTGCCAAAGTCCTAGATGAATCTCAGAACTTTTTTCTAAACCTGACATTTTTATGATGTTTTTTAAAAAAACCAATTTATTAATAGAAGAGCAAAAAACAAATCATATACGCATAATAAAGTTGGAACTATATATTTGCAAAGTTTAACTTACAGTTAAGAACGGCTGGAGGAGCTAGAACAATTGATATTTGTTATGTCTTTTAAAGACTATTGGCAATGCTTTGCCTTTGTCCCATTATTAAATGCAGTAGGCATTTCACTGTTATTTTTTAAAAAATATTTATTTATTTATTATGTATACAGTGCTCTGCCTGCATGGCAGAAGCGAGCATTAGATCTCATTACAGATGGTTGTGAGCCACAATGTGGTTGCTGGGAATTGAACTCGGGACCTCTGGAAGAACAATCAGTGCTCTTAACCTCTGAGCCATCTCTCCAGCCCTTTCACTATTATTTAATTAGAACAAATCACAGCTAATTGTCAAGAAATGCAGTAAAGACACTCTGGAGTTGGTCTTGTATCTATTTATATGCAATGTAGCCATAGTCAGGGAGCATGCGTATAGCATAATAATGGAAACTGTTAAGATTATTGAACACTGGGCCAGCCCCAAGACTTCTCATTGCATACAGTTACTCTAAGGGTTCTTATAGCACCAATCTTCAGAGGAAACTGAGGCAGGGAGGCTAAGTCCTTTTCTATGGACACCTGACAAGAACTGTGAGCCCAGGCAGCCCGACTCCAAGGCACATCTGGAAAACAGATGCCTACACTGAGCTCCTTCACGCCAAGAACTGCTGCACGTGACTGCTCAGATGGCTCCATGCAAATGCCTGGCATTCATTCTTAACAAAAAGCAAGCAAGCGAGCTGTCCAGGGTTCTGCGTCACTGCACTGACTCCTCACCACACCACTGGCAGTGGGCACTCCCCCGATGGCATTGGGGGAGTGCCCGCTGCCACATATGGAAACTCAGGACAGAGAGCTTAGGCGACTGACAGGAGGTAGAGTTCACGCACATGTCTGTCTGGTGTCAAGCTCCACACTCCCCTGTAATTCACTGCCACACTGATAAGCCAGGCCCCATGAGATAGATACTCACAGGGGTTCAACAGCTTCTCTTTTCTCCTTGCCCAGGGAAGCCCTGGCTAATTTCCTTCCACACCTAAGAAGTATTATATGTGCAATTCTCAATCGCTTTCAGGAGAGGATTTCCAGAACATCAAAGTTCTAATTCCTCAAAATCAATGCCTAACAAGCCATAATATATTAATGAATTATACTGGATCACCACACTGCTCAGGTGTGACAAAGCCGCTTGCTAGAAGGTTGGAGCTTCTCCCCCACAGTCTCCTCACCGGATGCTGACACCCACCACTCTACCTGAGCTTCAGCCATGCAAGCGATCAAACACCTACGGTTCACATCCAGTCACTTACTCTCCTCTCCACTGGTGTTAATCTGGACCATAACCTTCAGTTGTTCAGTAGAGCCTTTCTTCTGCCAGGAACTGTTCACCTTGTCTGCCAACTTCACAGAGTCTATGGTTTCCAGCATAAAGAGGTTGGGGACAGCTGTAATGAGAAAATGGGAAGGTAGCAGTCTTCGCTTTCCCTGCTGTCAAGAGGACACATGCGACAAACCTCTGATCTGGTAGAGGGAGGACTGTCACAGCAAAAGAACAGGACAGTGAAACCTTCTGATCAGCCAAGAAAAACAGCACGACAGTTCCTAGATATGAAGTCCAAAGGCACACAAGCCCATCGCACCAGCAAAGATGGATAAGGGAACTGCTAATGCTTCACAATTAGGCAGCATGGGTACAGAGATGCATTTACGAAGCTGGTAATTGAGATTCTGAGCAGCAGGCCTGATCTAGTCATGCCTCAGTTCAAGCCAAGGGCAACAGGTCAAACAACAGAACAGAGCCTATCCAGATTCAAACACGCTATCCTGGACAGACACCATCACTGTCAGGTATGGGTCTTATTTGACAATGACACCAGAATAGCTCATCCTGGATGCTCAGTTAGACAGTGAGGTCATCAAGATAAACTACCAGAACTGCTCATCCTGGATGCTCAGTTAGACAGTGAGGTCATCAAGATAAACTACCAGAACTGCTCTCCTGGGTGCTCAGTTAGACAGTGAGGTCATCAAGATAAACTATGACTCTTGTCAGCGATAAAGGACAGTGATACAGTCCCACCAGCTTGCTTGTACTGAGCACAGAAATCTTCCAGGCAGTTGGCTAACTACTTTCCCTGCCTTCCACGTCTCCTTTCTCTTTTTTCCTCTACCTTGGAGAAGACTGAGCCTCTTCGTACTTCCTGATCTCTCTTCACTTGTTTCCTGGGTGTGGAATGTGAGGACAAAGCTGCATGCAGTGTACAGGTCTTACTGGCCTAGAGTGTCCAGCTGGTCACTGACCAGTGCACAGATATGAGGGTGACCAGGCCTTAACAGGTTAGGGGGGCATGTCATCTGAGGTTCACAAAGGATGTGGAATATGGATTGGGACGCAGACACTAGTAATAGTGTAAATAAATAATTCTAAACTCCACTCTGGCCTGTTATACACCAAGAGAATTAACAACAAGAACGTAAAGCCGGGCAGTGATGGCACACACCTTTAATCCTAGCGCTGGGAGGCAGAGGCAGGTGGATGTGAGTTTAAGATCAGCTTGGTCTACAAAGTGAGTGATTCCTGGACAGCCAGGGCTACACAGAGAAACTCTGTCACGAAAAGTGAACCAACCAACCAACCAAACAAAAATCCAAAACCTTAAAAGGATAAAATTGTCCCAATAAGATGTAAACTGTTCCAGAAAAAAGCAGCAGCAGGATATTTATAGGAATATAAAAATAGCTGGAACTGAACACGACAAACTTCATGTCTGAAATCTAAACAAAACTGTCTGGCATGCTGCTGGGAGAGGTGGTGCCTCATGCCTGCAATTCCAGTATTCAGGAGGCTGAGACAGGAGGATCACCACAAGTTCCAGGCCAGCCTGGGTTAGAGTCAGACTCTGTCTCAAAAACAAAACAAAACAAATAAATAAAGACAAACCAAACCAGCAATGTATAAAGCAACTATTCATTGGATTGATAATGATCTGACGCTGACTCAAAAGTGAGGAGATGAAAGATTTAGTTGATAAGGGTTAGGTTATCTCTTCCATGTATTTACAAAGACTCAAACTTCTAGCTAAAACAAGCACCCCTCAGGCTAAACTACAATGTATCAGATACAAACGCTGAGAGTTGATACATTAGGCATGAAATTACTCAGAGTGGCAAGGCCAGTTGTGCTGGTTAGGGTTTTTATTTTATTTTATTTTTTTTATTTATTATTATTTTTTGTCAACTTTACACAAGCCAGGGTCATCTGAGAAGAGCAAACTCCAACTGAGAAAATGTCTCCAGAACTCTGGCCTGTAGGCAAAAGCCTGTGGACATTTCTCCATCATTAATAACTGATATGGGAAGGCACAGCTCACTGTGAGTTGTTGTTGGGGGAGGCACGTGGACTCTACACCAGCCTCAGTTTACCCTGGGGTGTCCAAACTGGCCTTTGACAAGTTGGGGGCACCCTTGAGCAGGTGGTCTGGGGTTGTATAAGACAGTAGGCAGAGCTCAGGAAGTCCTGTGGAAGAGTGAGGGGGAGGATGGAAGGACCTGGAGGGGACAGGGATGCCAGAAGAGGACCAAGAGAAACAACTAACCCAGACCCATGGGGCCTTGAGGAGACAGAAGCACCAACCAAGGACCATGCACGGACTGGACCTAGGCCCTCTACACATATGTAACAGATGAGCAGTTTGATCTTCATGTGGGTCCCCTAGTGAGTTGAGCGGGTGCTGCCTATGACATGGACTGTTGCCTGCTTTCAATCATTTCCTCTTGGTGGGGCTGCCTTGCCTGGCCTCAGCGGATAAGCTCAGTCCTGATGCGACTTAATGTGCTGGGGTGAGGCTCCCCTTTTCTGAGGAGAAGGGGAGGGGGAAGAGAGTGGGGGAGGGGCCAGGAAGAGAAGAGGAAAGGGACTACGATTCGGATGTAAAGTGAATATTTAAAAAAAAAGGGGGGGGGCGGCTAGAGAGATGGCTCAGTGGTTAAGAGCACCAACTGCTCTTCCAAAGGTCCTGAGTTCAATTCCCAGCAACCACATGGTGGCTCACAACCATCTATAATGTGATCTGATGCCCTCTTCTGGCCTGTGGGTGTACATCACATTCATACATTAAATAAATAAATCTTTAAAAAAAAAAAAAAAAGAAGACAGTAGGCTGAGTAAGCCTCTCAACTCACTGGCTCAATGGAAATGACTGGAACTCAGATCTCCCTGCCTATGTCTCCTGAGAGCTGGGACTAAAGGCGTGCACCACCATGCCTAGATCTGAGCTTTTCTTTATCTGAAACTTGCTCTATACCAGGCTGGCCTTGAACTTAGATCTGTTCTATCTCCTGGGATGAAAGGTCTGTCTGGTTGTATTCCAGCTGGATCACACAGACCCAGAAGGTCTTCGGATGTGATCCCTTGCCACAGCAGCCACGTTTCTGGATTAAAATTCCTCTACATGTGCCACCACATCTGGCACAGCAGCTTATTTGTAGTACTCCAAAACTAGAAGTAACCTAAATAGCCATCAGTGTGAACAGAAAAACTGTGATGTTTATAAAGTGAGACACTACTGAATAAGACAATAGAACCACATAAAAATGCTAAAGGTCAACGCTTGATGAGGACTGATAGAAGATACTTCTGAAGAAAAATTCTAAAATATGCAATTTACAACAATAAAACGGACAACAAAGATGACAGGAAGGAACCTCTGGGGTGATGGGTGCCTGCTATTTTAATTATTGTAATAGTTTCACAGTTGTAATCTTGTGTCAAAATTAATCAAATTAGACACTTTCAATCTGTACAATTTATTGTAGTTGCATAAACTTGCTCTCAACTGGCCCCTGAAAAGGGTGTTAAGGAAAATAAGTACCAGGGGAAGCAAGAGGTTCAGTGTGTAAAGCTGCCAAGCCTGACAGCCTGGGTTCAATCCCCGGGACCCACATTTGAAGAGAGAGACCCAACTCCTCTATGTTGTCCTCTGACCCCTAGACACACAGTGTGCCTTGCTCTATAACCGCCCCTCCCCAAAAGAAGAAACCATACAGGTTTCTTCAGTTTTGCTACCTTGAGAGATGTAAGCACCGTTACTTAAGGTCCTCACATGTCACATGCTTAAATCTTCCTGTAGTTAGTAACTCTTTTTTTTTTTTTTATGGTGTTAGGGACTAACCTAGGACCTTGTAAATGCTAGGCAAGCACTCTATTGCTAAGCCACATCCTCCAACCTTATTTTTATTTTACTGTGACTTATTTGAGCCAATCCCACAGCACAAATGGTGAGCTGGGGATGGCCTCAAAGCTGCTTCCTCAGGTGGTGGTGGAAGCCATACAATCACAGAGAAGGCGTGTCTTCACACTTAGAGTTGTGTCTTACCCATCAATTTATTGACATTCTGTTTCTGTAAATGGCCAATGAAGTGCCATTTGATCTCAGGGCATGAAGACAGAATCTGGAGAGAAAAAGGAAACCATTTGATGCAGATGTCATGGCGGCTTGGTCAGCCCAAGCACCCTTCATTCCCATGCTATCTCTGCTGAGTGATGACCTACCACCACGCTCTTCAGCCGGTCTCCCACTGTTTCCTTCCCTTACTCCTAACCCTCTCTGTATTTTTTCAGATAGTACCCATTAAAGAAAAAAAATGATTTAGTTTTCCAGGCACACTATCATTGAGCTGTACCCCAAACCCTTTCATTTATGCTTTCAAAACTCCAAAGACTCTGCTCCTAAAATCACTACTCACCAACAGCCACAAAAGAGAATATTAAAGTCTAGATAAAGACAGAGAAGCTCCTTGAAGAATTATTTAGGGCACAAGGGAAATGTGGACAATTTCTATCCCTAGCCTAGCTTTCTGTTCTAAAACTCTATCACCAACACAGGTCTAACTCTCAGCTACAAGGTAAGACTTCTACACAGAGTCAACACTTCCTGTGTCTACGTACCGTAGGGTTTGATGCTTTCTCTAGTAGTTCCTGAACCTAAAAGAGCAAGAACAGAGCGAGTCAGAAGCCTGGTAGGCACAACTCTTCCGAGGGTTCTTATAAGAAGAATCTTACGTAGTTCTCTCCAAAAGTGCGCTGCCCATGACCATAGGCCTCAATCACCATGTCTGCAGGTTTAGTTTTGCTGACTGCTACTAGCCGGGGTTGGATGGCTGGAAGATTCTGTCAAGAAAGAAAGAGTCACATGAACAAATACGTGGGATTTTTGTCCCAATAAGATACACCTTGTAGTGCCCAGTGGAGGTGGCACACACCTTTAATCCCAGCATTCTGGAGGCAGAGGCAGGTGGATCTCTATGAGTTCAAGGCCAGCCTCATCTACAAACAAAGTGAGTTCCAGGGCAGCCAGGACTAAAGAAAGAAACCCTGTTTTGAAAAACAAAAACGAAACAAAATGATATACCTTGTAAAATATACTGGTGAGCATCTCTACTTGGCAGTAGTAAGATCTCCCCATTTTTATGATTGTTTGTTTGTTGTTTGCTTTTTTTTTTTTTTTTTTTTTTTTTTAAAGACAGAGTTCTCTGTGTACCCTGGCTATTCTGGAACTCATTTTGTAGAGTAGGCTGCCTCGAACTCACGGAGATCCACATGCCTCTTCCACTTGGATTCTGGGATTAGACATGTGCCCCCCCCCCCCCCTTGATTCTTTTGTTTTTGTGGTATGGACACAGAGCCCTGGATTTTGGGAACGCCAGGTAAACACTCTACCATGGAGCTACAACCTTGCCTGCTGACTTCCTTTTGAACAAGTGTTCCAGATGATTCACATATAAACCAATGCTGGAGGATTAAGGATCTGGGGCAGAGAAGATGGCTCAGTGGTAAAGTGCTGGCCATACGAGCAGGGGGGCCTGAGTTTAGACCAGACAAACACCCATATAAAAGGTAGATGTGGTACCAGCTGTCTGTCATCCCAGGGCTGGGCGTTTGCTGGCTAGCAGCTCCAGCTTTAGGGTCTCAAAATATAAAGTGGAGAGTGGCAGAGAAAGATGACTGACACTGGCTTCTGGCTTCCACACATACATGCATGGACATGTGCACTTACACACACAGGAATATATGCCTGTGTAAGCACACACACACACACATACACACACATACATGGGTATGGACTTGTACATACATACATACATCACACATACACATACACGGGTATGGACTTGTACATACATACATACATACATACATACATACATACATCACACACACACACACACACACACACACCACCTCACACACATACACCATCTTATTGGGTCAAGGGTACAGTAACAGTGGCAGAGGGTCTGCGTAGCATTTGTGAAGCTCTGAGTTGTATCCCCAGCACCAAAACAAAACCAAACCATACAAACAAATGATAAGACAAACCCCAACAGCATAACCTCACTAAGGGAAGGCAGCATTCTATTTAGCAGGTAGGTCACTTCCCCTTCTGATGGCAGAAGGGAAACAGCGTAGAGACTCATTCCATTCTGGCCCTGTTGTCACGCTTAATAATGCTCCTATTCACTCCGAAGGAGGCTCGACTGGGATAAAGGCACACAATGCATTGCTCAGTCTATGATTCAGCCAACAAATGACAATGCTGAAGTGCTGGCAACGGGACACAATTCCATATTCACCATTAGCTTCATCCAAACTCTTCCCCATGGCCATTACATAAAGTGCAGGAGGGGTTCAAGCCCGGCATGGTGGGCTCACCTGTAATCCCAGCACTAGGAGGCAGAGGCAGGTGGATCTCTGTGTTCCAGGGCAGCCTGGTCTACAAAGTGAGTCCAGGACAGCCACAGCTACACAGAGCCATCCTGTCTCAAAAAAAAAACAAAAAAACAAAAAAACAACAACAAAAAACCACACACACACACACACACACAAAACAAAACAAACAAAAAATGCCGAGTTTCCCTGCTTTCAGCTGCAGCCAAATCCTCACATAGCTCTCCTCATGTATCCCACCATTTCTGAGCCTTTCACAGAATCACGATACTCTCAAGGACTTGGAGAAGTCACATCAATTACCACAGGGTCTCCCGAACTGAAGGCCTCCAGACACAAAGTGGTACAAGCAGGCCTAAATCCCAGAGTGAGGTGCTTTAGGGAAATCCCAGGCTTTTTCTCTGAAGAGATAGAACACTGGTACTAGGAAGGAGGTGAGCTCTCATTTCCTTCAGCTACGAGAAAACCGAGGGCTCGAACAGTCGACAGGACTTGTTTAAGGTGATCTCCAGACATCAGCTAACGTAGCTTAATTTGCATGGAGAAAAGCAGACACGGACTCTGCTCTAATACGAAGTCCAATAGCGGACAAAACAACCAACTGGGGGGAAAATGCTTGTGACTGGGCACCTGCCAGCTCCCTTCTGCTGCTCTGTGTCGGTAAAACCTAGTCGTTCACTCAACTCTTAACCAAGGATCGCCGCCGCCCCCACGTGATCGCGGGTGGACTAGGCCCTCTGAGGGCTCTAGTACCGTGGCGACGGGAAATGACAAATGGCGAGGCACCTGAACACGAGTCACTTTCCCTAAGTGAGCACCTTCTCTCCAACCAGGCCAACCTGCAGGAAGTCCTGAGCCTCAAGCCCAGACCTCAGAGGAAACCTCTCAAGCCCCTGCAGCCCCGCCCCTCCGGGAGCCCCTTCTGCATCACCATGACACCTGGCCCTACGCAGGTATCTTCCCTCCTCCTCCCCCCCCCCCCCCACGCCGGCCCCAGTCCCCAGCGACCTGTCCTCACCCGCGGCCGCCGCGCCACACTCTGCTGAACGCGCTCGTTCACGGTCCGCAGCGCGAACCCGACACCTAGCTCTGCAGACATGCTGCCAGCCCTCAACATTCCCTCGAGGACGCGGGCCGAGGACCTGGGATCCACCAAGACTACCTTCCGGTCCCGCCCACTACATGCGAGGCCCAATCACTGCTCACCATCCGGCCACTTCCCCCAATGGAGGCTAGAGGCCGAGGCGGGCGCCATCTTGGGGAGGTCCGCGAGAGTGGCGGGAGTGCTAGAGCCTAGGGGGTGGACCAGAATAGCTATAAACAAAGACAGTAGGAGTAACTTTTAAAAAAATGTGTATATATGTATGTATGTATGTATGATGTATGTATGCATGTATATGTGTGTGCTTGTATGATGTGTGTTAGGTGTGTGAATATGAATATATAATTAAAAAAAAAAGACCTATTTGTTTGCCTGTCTGTTTTATAGGAGGGACGGGATTACCTATAAACAAAGACATTAAGAAGAACTTTTTAGAGCAGGGTGATGGTGGCATACGCCTTTAATACCACTACTCAGGAGGCAAAATCAGGCAAATCTCTGAGTTAAGTCCAGCCTGCTCTACAGGGTCAGTTCCAAGTGGCACTTGCTGGTACGATTTGCTGAAGGAGGCAGAGGCAGGAGTTCGAGGCCAGCCTGGGCTATACATGGGGCTGGAGACATGGTTCAGAGGTTAAGAGCACTGTCTGTTCTTCCAGAGGTCCTGAGTTCAGTTCCCAGCAACTACATGGTGGCTCACAACCATCTATAATGAGATCTGGATCTGGTGCCCTCTTCTGGTGTGCAGGCACACATGGGCAGAATATTGTATAAATTACAAATCTTAAAACAAAAACAAAAAACAAAAAACAAACCAAAACAACAAAAAAAAACCCAACAAAACAAAACAAACCCGAAAACAAATCAAGTTCCAGGACAGCTAGAACTAAAACAGAGAAACCTTGTCTCAAAATACGAGAAAAAACAAAAAACAAAAAACAAAAAAACAAAACAAAACAAAAAACCCCAAAAATGTCTGTGATGCTGTGGCCAAAATAGAATTTTGGATCTCCTGGGCCTGGAGTTAGATGGTTGTGAGACACCCTGTGTGTGCTGGCAACAGATTCCTGGTGCCCAGCTCCCCACTTTTTAATTTTTATGTGTGTGGGTATTTTCCCTGCATGCGTGTGTGTGTGTGTGTGTGTGTGTGCGCGCGCGCGCGCGCGCGCGCGCGCGCGCGTGCGTGAAATGCCCACAGAGGTCAGAGGAGGGCATCAGACCCCCTTGGAACTGCAGTTAGAGTTGTGAGCAGACATGTCTGTCCTGGGATCCGAACCCCTCCTAGAGCAACAAGTGCTGTCTCGCCATCCCGGACATTAGAAATAAATATGTGCAAGGAAAATGCTTCCTGCCCTATTGTTACTGTCCTTAGAGAACACTAAAAGGGACTAGAAGCCTGTTACGGAGTGAGTGTAGTGAGAATTCGCTGTAGAGCTACAGTTAGAAGGAGTGAGTTAGCGGCAAGGATTGATGGGTCAGGCTAAAAGGAGTCATGAAAGGTGAGATGAACAAGAAATTTAAGAGACATGCTGTTTCCAACAACATACTGAAGGCGGTAAGATGACCCAGGAGTCAGGGTGCTTGCCACTAAATCTGACGGTCTGAGCTTGATCCTTGCAACTCCTGGTAGAAGAAGGGAGCAGACTCCCAACAAACTGTCCTCTGATCTCCACATGAATGCCAGGGCGCTTGAGCATGTAAGCATGCACAAGGATATATACATACATAAACACATAAACACTCACACATGGAAAAAGACTGAGGCCTATATATCTCACATATAGGGCAACCCCCTCCCTCCTCCTCCCTCCCTCCCTCCCTTCTCCCTCCTTCTGTCTGCCTGTCCCTGTCTCTGCCCCTCCCTCCCTCCCTCCCTCTTGTGAATAGAGGATGTCGATCAATGTCAGGAGCGTATGACTGAGCTTGAGATTGCCAATTTGGCTAGACTGGATGGCCAGAAAGCCTAGGGTTCTGTCTTTCCAGGATTATAGATGTTTGTTGGGGATCTAAACTCAGATTTTTATGATTGCATGGGAATATTTATCCCCTGAACCATCTGTCTTAGGGTTACTATCGATGTGATAAGACACCATGACCAAAAGCAACTTGGAGAGGCATGGAGGTTTGAATAGAAATGGTCCCCATTGAGCCAGGCCTGGTGGTGCATGCCTTTAATCCTAGCACTGGGAGGCAGAGGCAGGCAGATCTCTGTGAGTTTGAGGCCAGTCTGGTCTACAAAGCGAGTCCAGAATGGAGAGCTAAGGCTACACAGAGAAACCCTATATGCCTGCATGCCAGAAGAGGACACCAGATATCACTATAGATGGCTGTGAGCCACCAAGTGGTTGGTGGGAATTGAACCCAGGACCTTTGGAAGGACAGCCAGTGCTCTTAACCTCTGAGCCATCTCTCCAGCCCCTCTAGGGCCATCTTATGGAGGCATTTTCTCACTGAGGCTCCCTCTTCTTTGACTCTAGCTGTGCCAATCTGACATAAAACTAGCCAGCACACCATCTTTCTAGCCCTGTCCTAGTTTGCTTTTTATTGCTCTGAGTAAACACCTTGACCAAAAACAACTTGGAGGGGAAATATTTTATTCGGCTTACACTTCCCCATCATGGTCCATCACTGAGGGCAGCACTCAAGCAGGGGAGAAACCTGGAGGCAGGAACTGAAGCAGAGAGCATAGATAAACACTGCTTACTAACTGCTTACTAACTTGCTCCTTATGGCTTGCTCCTTTTTTTTTTTTTTTTCCTTTATACAACTCAGGACCACCTCTCAGGAGTGGCACCACCCACAGAAAGCCAGACCCTTGCACACCAATCATTAATCAAGAAAATGTCTCAAATACTTGACCATGGGTTAATTAGCTGGAGGCTGTCTCAGTTACTTTTCTATTGCTGTGACCATAACCAAGGGGATTTACAATAGAAAGTGTTTAATTTAGCTTATGATTTCAAAAGCATCCATGATGGCACAGTGAAGGAACAGCTGGGAGTTCACATCTTGATCCACAACCACAAGGCTGAGACAGATACTGGGATGCCTGACTGGTGTAAAACCTGAGCCTTCCCACCAGTTATATACTTCCCCCAACAAGGCCATGATTCTTAATCCTTCTCAAACAGTTTCACTTATTGGAGATCAGGTATTCAAAGACAGGAACTTACAGAAGTCATTTTTGTTTTGTTTTTGTTTTTCCAGACAGGGTCTCTCTGTGTTAGCCCTGGCTGTCCTGGAGTAGCCTTGCAGACCAGGCTGGCCTCAAACTCACAGCAATCCACCTGCCTCTGCCTCCCAAGTGCTGGGATTAAAGGTGTGTACCACCCTGCCTGGCTTGTCATTTTCTTTTTTTTAAAGATTTATTTTTAGGTGAGAGAAGTATGGAAGAATGGAGAAATAGAGGGATCTAGAGGGTCCTAGAAACCTACAAGAAGAACATCATGATGGGCGGATCTGGACCCAGGGGTTTCTGCTCAAACTACTGCACCAACCGAGGACAATACATTGAACCTCTACTTAGATCTAGCCAATTGAAAGGACATTCTCCACAGTTATGTGGAGAGTGGGGACTGACTCTGATATGAACTCTGTTGCCCCATATTTGACCGTTTCCTCATGGTGGGGAGGCCTGGTGGCACTCAGAGAAAGAATAGGCAGGCTACCAGGATGAAACTTGATAGGCTGTCACCACATGGTGGGGGAAGAGGTCCTCTTCTGTCACAGATCTAGGGGACAAGAATAGGGTGAAAGAGGGAGGGAGGAACGGGAAGAGACAAGGGGATAACAATTGAGATGTAATCTGAATAAATTAATAATAAAAAGTTTAAAAAATAAAGATTTATTTACTATGTATACAGTATTGTGCCTGCAGGCCAGAAGGGGTCACTAGATCCCATTACAGATGGTCATGAGCCACCGTGTGGTTTGAACTCAGGACCTCTGGAAGCCAGTGCTCTTAATCTCTGAGCCATCTCTCTAGGCTAACAGAAGTCATTTTCATTCAAACCACCACAGGGGCATTTTTTTCAACTGAGGCTCCTTTTTCCCAAATGACCCCTGGCTTGTGTCAAGTTGACAAAAATCCTAACTAGCACAAGCCCCAAGTGCAGGTCCTCTTAGATGCTGCATGACTTCTTTGGGCATGAGAAATTTTAATGTGGCCCAGGGAACAGAAGAATATAAAGCAGGTAAGCAAATTAAACATTGCAAGGCTCAAGCTCAGGTCATCAGGCTTGCACAGCATTTTACCTTCTGAACCATCCCTCAGATCCCATAAATTTATCCTAAAACCAAACAAAGATATATTTACCAAGGAACATCTTGGAAGAGGGGGATGGTGAAAAAAATGTAAAAGCCAGAAGATAGGGAGGAGTGCTGTGGAACACTGTCATCTCCTGGGGATGTCATGGCTCTTGCCCCCGTTACCACAGCAACAGTGGTACAAGACTGGGTTCATCAACATTCCATCATGGAGCAGGAAGCAGCACATGAGGCCCCACCAGTCTCTGGGGAGCCAGAGGCAGTTGTGGTTACTTAGGGATGGGAGTCTTTCTCCTCAGTGGTGTTGCTACTGTGAAGTTGCCCAAGTAACTCACCACTCAGGCTCATATCAGCTTCCTTCTCTAACAGCAGCAGCAGCAGCAGCAGCAGCAGCAGGATGGAAACTTGTTGGGGTGAAAAGGTTTGGTGGACGTGCAAGAGATTAAGTGACAATGTGTGTGGCAGTATGATCAAATTGTGAATCATTTTCAAAAAGAAACAAAACAGTTTGACGTAAAGAAACAATAATAAAAATACTAAGGGTGTGGGGAGCTGGAGTTCAGAGGTTAAGAACACTGGCTGCTTCAGGAGGACCCTGTTTGATTCCCAGCAGGCACATGGCAGCTTACAACTGCCCATTAACTCCAGTCTGGGCAATCTACCCTCTTTTGGCCTCCAGGCATGAATGTGGTAGGCAGACACATGCAGGCCAAACACCCTACACTATATACATTAAAAAAAAAAAATCCAAGCTGGTGATGTAAAGAAAATACCCCGTTAAATGTGAAATTCCAATAAAGAGCAAACATTTCCATAAAAGTAGGTTTTGTGCAATATTGGGGATGGTATGTAGTTTACCTGGAGACACTAGGCTAGGCAGTTTGCCAGAGCTTGTCTAAGAGTTCCTACTTAAGCTGGTATCACTTGAGTTTGAGGTCAACTGGGAAAGCCTTTATCTCTTAAAGAAATGCAGCAATTTGTTAATTGTGTGTTTGTGACAAGGTGTCACTACACAGGTTAGGCTGGCCTCAAACAGACCCTCCTGCTTCTGCTTGAGTGCTGAGGCTAAAGGTGGCACCACCATGCTGCTAAGAATATATCACCTGGATACATTTTAGGGAAAGCCTAAGATGGACGGTTTACTTCTATCACCTATCCTAGTATTTATTGGGAAATTTTACTTTAATCAGAAAAGTAAAGACAAAGATGTTTTATTTAGCAAGACGGAAATTATATCCAAGATGCAAGTATATTCACATGAGATCTTTTGTGTTGTCTGAAACAATTCCTGGAGCTATTAACCCATGTTAATTAACCTAGCAGTATTATTTATGGAATGATTAATATAATAGAGTCATTTCTCAGTTATCAAGGCTCATTAATGCCCTTGGGGCACATTGAGAAACTGCTTTGACTATTCAATCACCAGCCTACGCAGAAGTAAAGGAATGGAAGTACAAACCCAACACTGCCCAATTCAGCTTTTATAAGGAAACAAACAGTGGCTAGAATCCCACTGAAACAACAAGATAAGTGAGGTTTACAGACAAGGGACAGGGTATCCAGCTCCCATGTACGGCAGTGCAGCTCAGTAAGCTTGCCTGTCTTACCTGCACATGACACACGCGGACCCAAGCTCACTTATCAAACACCTCTCTTTTTAGAGCACTTTTATTTCAGCCTCATTCAGTGGTTCCCTCAACTCAGAAACCCCACGGATTCTTCCACATTTCTTTTCAGTTATATAAAAATTATTAAGCTTTGGCTTCCTTACAGACACACTGACAATAAATTGGAAAGTGATTAAAAACTGCACTGGATCTAAAATGTGTTTGCAGAGTTTAGCGAGAAACATTCCCCCAACGTGGCTGTGCCTTAGGAAAGCCTACAAAAACCTCAATTTTACAAAACAATTACTTTGATAGAAGTTCTACTTAAAAATAGCAGCCATGACTTCACTGCCTACAAAACTGCAGGCTTATCACATTTTATATGTTTACAATTCAAATGCTTTATGATCAAATTTTCTAGTATTACAAAAACCAAAAATCACAAAGACAGATGGGCGAGGTAGCCCATGCTAAAAAAAGACAGATGAATTCCATGATTTTACTGCTGTGACAGACACCACTAACAACTGATTTATGTTTATGACATGGGGACACTTATGGTATTATTTTTTTTCCTTTTGTTATTTTGAGACAGGGTTTTTCTGTGTGGCTTTCACTGTTCTGGTTTGTACAACGGGCTGGTCTTGAACTCAGAGATCTGTCTGCCCCAAGTGCTGGGATTGCAGGCATGCAACACCACACATGGCTATATTTATATGTTTAAAGAAGGGGGGGGGGGGACGTAGTTGCAGCAGGACTTTATCGTGGCTTTGTGACCAAGGGAGGAGCTCTCAGAATGTTAGAAGCAGAGAGACTTTCAAGATGCGAGGGTGACATTTGGTGAGACAGCCTCACTCCTGCGTGGACTCCAGTGAAGTAGTGTTTTCTGAGGCTGTGGTGGAAGAGGGGTGCTGGGGACAGCATGTCACACTTAACAAATGGCTAACAGCAGCAATGGGAGGAAGATGAGTTGGCCTGGGGGGGGGGCGGCCCTGGACGGGACGGGACGGACCACTTTTGCAAGAACTTATGAGAAGCTGACTTGCTGGGAACATTTTGCAGTTTGTACAAAGTGTGCCCAGAACCAGTGGGATGCGAGAGCTTGGCGTGAGGAGTTAGAAGAGACAAGGGCAACATCTAAAGTAAGCAGAACCAACTTTGCCTCCTTCTAGGCAGGCCAAATGCTACCTAAAAACCCAGCAATCCTGGCGCCACTTAGAAGCAAGCTGGCCTGACTTACAGAACCAAAAATGAGGTGGGGATTGATGCCAGAATATATCATTTATGGCAGTCACCTAAAAGGTACCAGTAGGTACTTGGTGTGGGGGAGGGTGGGGTTGGGCCGCAGTCAAGTCCTAAGCTGGAGCTGGTCATGGTTACACAGGGTACTGCCATGTCTGTGAACTAACTGCACAGCTGCCCTCCACAGAGGCACTCTGTGCAGCACTCACGGGCCGCGGTGGAGCCCTGCCCCCAGCCTAATTTCAGGATCTAAGACCTTCCCTTCTCATTTGTCCTTTTCATTCTAAATCTCCTAGGGTGACTCACTGCTTTCCTAACCAGCAATGAAAAACAAACCGTGGAGATTCAACGCAGCCCATGGGGCACGGGCACGAACTCTGACTTACATCCATGTAGCTGCTCAGAGTTGACTCCCAGCCTGCTCTCTGGATCTAAAAGCTCCCTCATCAGCATGTCAGACAAGCCCCAGCACAGGCCATAGGCACTACTACTTGGATGTCTACTGGCTGCCCTTTCTCCTTCTATGTGTCAAGCGTTCTTCAATGAAGAATCTCCGTAATGATAAAGACATTTGGTTTCAAAAGTACACGCATAATTAGCCAACTAGTACTACAGTGCTAATAGGTATAAGGAGCCTACGTCATCAGCTCCCAGCTTAATGCTGAGGAAACTAATGGATAGATTATCCCAGAAGAAATCAAATCATAGGTCAGGTGGATTTGAAAAGGTGTGTGTGGTGGTGACTGAGACCTGCTGCGGTGAGATGTAGTCAGAAAACACTAGAGTTCGGGTATAGGATGTAGAAAATCTTGCAAAACCTAGCACCAGGTTTTTCCTAAGGAGGGCTCAACACAGCTTAACTCTAGAATAACGCACTCACAGACAGCCCGGCAGGCCAATGCTCTCGGCAGCTGATGTTCCATAGCAGATGCCCCCTATGTTGGAGCCCCACACACAGACCTCGCCAAGGGAGAGAAGTGTGGAATGCATTCTTCCTTGAAAGGAATAAAATCACAGAGAGGCAGCAGCCACGTGTCTCCCACTTTGGTGTTGACAGTAGCTATAGTTAAGCCAGCTTCAAAGGGACAATGTTGGTGCCTGCAGGTTAGAGGTCAAATCTGTGCTGTACACACCTTATCAGAAGTCATATAACCCACTTACCTGGATTAAAAATAAAACCAAAAACAATTCTCCATGTGCTCTCCCTTCCCAGAAGGGGGTAGATTTATGTCCATTGCTCCCTTGTTCACCACAGTCTCTGGAAGAGTCACAGAAGGTAGTGTGGGAAGGAGGAGCATTCGCTTCATCCTAAAAAATAAAGCTCTCTCTAAGCGGTACAATCAGAGGTTGTATACATTTTTTTTTTCAATTATCCTTCGTGGTTGCCTCTAGGGGCTCATCTTCTAAGCTGAAGCCCAGCTTGTCAGTCAGCCCCTCAAACTGCTTGCGCAGACCACCTGCAGAGTCCATAAACATGTTGGGGATGTCTTTGCCAAAGTAGATCTTGCTGTTGGAAGCAATGGCCTTGTACTTCATCAGCTGCAGATATTCTGGAGTCAGTTTGAGCTGTGACATAAAAGTGCAGAGAGCTTAGGAGGGATGACAGGGACAATTTGGTGGCACCCTTTTAACTTTCATCTGGAGAGGGTCTCTGTCAAGCGGATATGCTCCTTCTACTTTTCACAGCCTTCCTGCTACCCAGAAACCACTTCTCTGAGAGGAAGTAATCTGGGGTTCTATGACAGGGTAGCAACAGTTTCAAGAGTCTGGTGTTTAACATAGGAATGAAACTTCTCCTGAGGCTTGCCAGCTAAGAGAAGTGTCTGCCTCACACAGCGCAGGGATCCTCAGTTCTGCCGAGAGGGCTCTGGGTAGGAGGCAGTGAGGCAAACACACCCTCGGTCTGGTGGTCAGGCCTTTACCTTATTTGCTTCTGCTATCTTCAGAGCAGTGTAGCACTCAGCATCGGCCTTCGCCTTCTCCCGGGCCAGGAATGCAGCATCTAAGGGGAGAAGGGTGCAGGAAGCTAGATCAAGTACAAAAACCATGGGAAGGCCCAGAAGCCTGTGCTCCGCCCCAGGACTGGCAATTATAGCTCAGCGGTAAGCATTTGCCTAGCATACACAAAGCCCCAGGTTCCATTCCTGGTACTGCAGAAAGCCCAAAACCAACAAAGGCATTTTTGGGTCTCCATGACCTTGGAGAGATGGCTTTGTGTGTGTGTTGTTTTTGAAATGGTCTCACCTTGTGCTCAGGCTAGCCCTGGGCTATGTGGTCTTCCTTGTGCTCAGGCTAGCCCTGGGCTATGTGGTCTTCCTTGTGCTCAGGCTAGCCCTGGGCTATGTGGTCTTCCTTGTGCTCAGGCTAGCCCTGGGCTATGTGGTCTTCCTTGTGCTCAGGCTAGCCCTGGGCTATGTGGTCTTCCTTGTGCTGAGGCTAGCCCTGGGCTATGTGGTCTTCCTTGTGCTGAGGCTAGCCCTGGGCTATGTGGTCTTCCTGATAGCACAGAGAAGCCACTTCTCTAAAAGAAAGTCACCTAAGATCTTAGGCCTGAGTAGCAAGAGGTCCAGTTTAAGACAAAAAGGAGGACCTACTATGGCATCCTCTGACTCAGCCTTTTCAGTGCTGCATTGCAGACACTGCCGTGCCTGTCACATGTCTGTCTCAATACTGAATACCTCCATGTAAAGCAGCTCAGGTCCCTTTGCCACTTCATTTTCTCAGAGTTTCTGACACTGGCTAGGCTGGCTGGTTCTGATTTATGTATGCTGGTCCAGAGGAACACTGGATTCAGACCTCCCTGCGCAGCGATGGTGCAGCTCAACATTGAGCCCCATGCCTAGGGAAAGCGCCAGCCTCATCCCAGTCACATTTGTAACAAAATACTCAGGGACAAAGGTCACTCTTTGGGGGTGCTGTTGTGTGGCTATTGCTGTTCCTTGTCCCCCTTCGAAAAATTAAAATGATTACATTTGTTTACTTGGTGGAGTGGGGGTGGGGCATGCATACCATGGCATGTGTGTGGCGGTCAGAAGACAACCTGGGGAAATCACTTCTCTCCAGCTGCCATGATTGAACTCAGGTTGTGAGGCTTGGCAGCACGTGCTCTCACTGCTGGGCCTGTTGCTGGTGTTTTGAGACAGTTTTTCTGTGTGACCCAGGCTGGCTTAGAACACTAAATCCTCCTGCTCCACCTACCTCCTAAGTAGCGGGATTGCAGGTGTCACCCCAGCATGACCCATTTTACAAAAGATTCATTTTTAATTATGTGTATCTGTGTGTGATTATGTGCATACAAGTGCAGATGCCCATGGAACCAAGGGGTGTCAAATCCTTCCGGAGACAGATTTATAGGTGGGTGTGATCTGTGGGCACTGGGAACTGACTCAGTTCCTCTCCAAGAGCAATGCACTCTCTCAGCTGCTGTGCCTCAGCCCATGGCAAGTACTTTCAGGAAACGAAAGCACCGTTTCCCTGGTGAGGCTCACGGATCGGTGACATTCTAATCAGCTCATGAGTGGGTCCTACAGAGCCTGCAGGCTCCACAGTGAGTGTATAATTACACAGAACACTGGCCTGAAGCTTCCATGAGGATGCACCTTTGTCCTGGAACCCACTTGACAGAAGGAACTGCATGAAGCAAGAGAGGGTAGGGTGGTGGGAAGTGAGGGCTGGGGAGGGAAGCGGAGGTGAGCAGAGCTGCTCCGGAGCTGCTGGTGCTGAAGGGTCCTCATCAAGAACAACTTAGTGTCTGCATGGACCTGGAGAGCAAACTCTGAGACGAAAACAATGCAAGCAACTGAGTCCTCCTCCTCTAAGAGGTGCTTGCTATGGGTCACAGGTGTGTACCAACGCACCTGGCTCTGGGGGACTTTTGAAGAAGAGGTAGCAAAGGCGGGGAGAGCTGTGGTTTGGGTCCAGTGTGGGAGTTAATACCCAGTGCTCAGAAATAGCTGCTAGACTGAGCTCCAGATCAGCAGGGCTTGTTGTGTCTCTTTCTTTCCCTTTCCTTTTTTTTTTTTTTTTTTTTTTTTGAGACAGGGTCTTGCTCTGAAGCCCAGGATGTCCTGAATCACCACCCACTTCTGCCTTTATCCCAAGTACTGAGACTATAGGAATATGTTACCATGCCTGGACTGACAGCCTTGCTCCCAGCCCCATTTATTTACTTACAAACATTTATTTGTGTGTGTGCACACGCAAGCATGCCACGGTGAGTGCATAGAGGTCAGATGACAACTTTCAGGAGTTGGTTCTCTTTCCTCCCTGAGGGCTGTGGCCTATCAACTCAGGTCCTCAGGTTTGGAGCACTTCCACCCACCGAGCCACTTCATCAGCCCTTGCTTTCTCTTTTCTAGTCCTAACAAAATGCCCAGGGCATAATCAACACAGCCAACGCCTGCTGAGTGAATGTTCCGTGAGATCTGCTTGCTGTGCAATGCTGGCTGAAAGCTCTAAACCCAAGTCTAGGCAGAGAAGAGCTAGTACTTCAGAGACATCATAACACCCTGAGCAGAGACGAAAGGGCACAGAAGTGACCCAGTCGCCCGTGCTCTTCAGGCACGACATAATGTCTACTCACCTTCAATTTCTGAAATCTTCTTCTCTGTCTCCTTTTCCATTACCTTCTGTCCGTAGGTAATTTCTGCAACCTGAGCCACTTTTTCTGCCTCTGCATAAACGAAATTGAGATAGGATTTAGAGCTTGGCTAGCGTGGGGAGACGGCTCAGTGGGTCAAGGTGCGAGCTGCCAAGCCTGATGATGCAAGTTCAGTCCCAGGACCCACATGGTGCAAGGAGAGAACTGATTCCCACGGGTTGTCTGCTAGCGCCAAAGAAGCACCATGGCATGCATGTGCCCATACACTTACACACAAATAATAAATGTAAACACAAGAGGCCTGGATTGACTCAACCTTTCCCCTGATCTCAGTGCCCTAATACCTGAATGGGTTTGCTCAGATAGAGCCAAGTCCACAGAGGGCAGCTCCAATCAGCACACCTGAGCAGAGATGAACGTCCCAGTGAGCACAGGCGCACAGCATCAGTATGAAATAGCAGCCGAAGGAGCCGACCCAGGGAGAGAAGCATGCTTCCGGGCAGTCAGGGGCACAACCTAACTTCCCTCCCAAATCAACCTTTTAAAGAGTAAGTTCTCCCTGACACTTCACTTAGGAAACAGTTTGGGTTGACCAGAGCTCCAGGCCTTCCTCTTACTTGCTACATGGCTTTGGATATGTTTACAAATCTGAGTTCAGAGAAACAGAGCTATCACCTCAAGATGGCTGGGTGGGTACAAGGGCTTGCCAGGCAAGTCTGGCAACCTCAGTACACAGTGGGACGAGCCAGCCATCCTCAAGTTGTTCCTTGACCTCCACAACTGTGCCATGGCACATGAATTCCTACTTAGAGGCATAGTGCGCTCTCCCTCTCCCTCTCCCTCTCTCCCTCTCTCTCTCTCTCTCTCTCTCTCTCTCAGAGTAATAAATAATATTTAAGAAACCAAACGAACAGAAAGTCCAAGCAGTGACAGAACTTCCCTCTGGTGCTATGACAACTGAGTCACTTCACACATGATCTTCTCAGGAAATGGTAGTCATTCCTGTTAAGAAAAGGGCTCCTTCTACTTCAGAAATACAAGACCTCATGACTCACTGCGTGTGCCTACAATCTGACAATTTCCATGTGGCTCCTGGGGATATGAATGCCACCCCACACACAGGAAGCGTTTTGGAGTTTACCATGCCCTGCATGCCCTTCCTTACGTCTTCCCACCTCCCCAACCTTCCTCCCTGAGAGAGGGTTAGAGAAACATGTGCAGACCAATGAGAGCCTTCTTCCTCTCTGTTTCCGCCTCCTTTTCCACCACCTTCTGTTTCTGGGCTGCAATAAGAAGCTTTGTCTTCTCACTCTCCCTAGAAGGGAAAACATGGAGCTGTGAGGCTGTGCTGAAGGCCAGGAAGTTCAGTTCTCCCCGTGGAAACCCAGCTCTGGCTGAGCAGAAGCACCTTCGGGCATCTTTGTTCTCCCACGCAAGGCTGGTCAGTGGCTCAGCCTTTACTGATCTGTTGCATACACCATATGGCTTTCCTTTGTGAGAAATAAAACATAGTGCCTGGGTGTACGCCTGTAGCCCCAGCTACCCAGGAAGCTGAGGAAGGAGGATAGCTTAAGCACAGGAGCTTGGGGCTCGCCTGCACACTTAACAAGAACCTCTCTCAGAGCAAAATAAAGCAGAAAAACAAACCACTTTAATAACATAGACCCACCAGCAACCTTGTGTGTCCCTGTTATCACCCATGGCTACAATCCTCTCACTTTTAAGAGCATCACTGCTCTCTAGGGCTTCTCTGTGGTCCTGAGTGCTGACATGTCTGCCCAACCTTATAGTCCAACAGACTAACAAATGCTAAGTGAAGGGAGAAAAAAAATCCGAGCCTGTAGCTCTGGGATGGGTAGAGGGGGAGCTCACGGGGGCCAGCTTAGGCACAGGGCATACTCACATCAACTCATAGTTCCTGCGGATTGCCTCAGGTATATTGGGCTTTGTGACTCGTACAGCCTGGATAAGGGCACAAACAACAACTGATGGGAAAATGAAAAGGGTCAGGGACATAAGATGCAAGTGGCTCTAAGTGTCCCTGTGCTAAAAGAGCACCCCGTGAGAGACAGCATGCAGTGTACTTTCCATTGAGGCCATGCTTACTTGGATAACAAGCCCAGGGGCCATGGAGGTCAAGTCCTGTTGCAAAGCCAATTTGAGGTTTTCATCAATTTGATCTGGAATTGAGAAAGGCACAAATGGAGCTGTTAGATGTCTAGGTGAGGAGAGGAGAATGTGGGGAAAGCACCAGCAAAACGCTGGCTTGCTGACTAGTCTTTCCAACACCGTGTACACACCAAGCTAGAGAGCTAAGGTAAGAGCCTGCAGCAGTCACTGGCCTTCAAAATAAAACCCCTTCACAGTTTAAAACATCAACTATACCTTTCAGGGGGCCTAAGCTTAAACAAAAACCAATTTGAAACATTCGTCTTTCTCAACTGGCGTCGTTGGGAGAAGGCAGGCCCAAGAGAGATAGAATGCCTATGTCAGGGTTCCAGAAGGGAAGCAAGGAAAGCTGGGCACGGAAGGGCATGCCTAAACCCAGCACCTGGGAAGCTGCAGCAGGAGAACCTAGGGTTAGCCTAGGCTACACAATGAGGTCTTGTCACCAAAAGGTAGGCAATTTAAATCTAGTAATTTTGTTTAAAAAAAGAAGGGCTGAGAGATGGCAGCCACAACCTGACCGCATTCTCACCGAACAGCTCGATGTAGACTTCCTGGAGGGTGTGAACGCTGCAGAACTGGTTAAGCTCATGGTGGATCTTGTTGAAGATGAGGGCCTTGTCGTAGTCGGCCGTATAGTTCTTCACTATGTCATACACTGTGGGCAAGGGGAGCTTGGCGTAAGAAGAAAAAGCCACGGCGCCGCGCTTCTCAGAACTTTCTCAGCGGCGGCACTCAGGGCTTTTGGTGCCCAAATGGAGTGCGCATGCGTGTAGGGACAAGCTGGAAGACGTACCTGCATTTGGGACCAGGAAGTTCACCACTTCAATTCTGTCGAAGTAGATCATCACACCACCACTGTTGGAGGGAGAAGTGACAAAGAGGTTACCAGTGCGTCCTGGGACCTGGTGGCCTCCCCTAAGGAGCTGGCTTAAGACATGTGACTGCAAGAGCCGGAGCGCAGTGTTCATGGAATGTGAGGCAGCTCACGCCCGAGCCCTGCAGAGCTTCTAACCTCCCCAAGGACACAGCAAGACCGTTGAAGCCTCAGGAAAGCGTAGTCCCTATCTTTTGACCAAAGCACATGACTAAAAGGGAAGGGATGAAGGGGATGGCCAGGGTCAGAGTGCACCGGGTGCCGGGAAGCCTGCTCCTCTGCCTGGCCTCACTATCACTTCGGCGTGTGCTGCCTTCCCTCACAGGAGCCTTCCCTGCAGCCATGGGCGGGCGGCCAGGCTCTCCTCGTACTGGCTGGGGCTCACCAGCTCTACTCAGGGTACCTTACCTGGTCCCACATGGTACGTTCTTTACTTCATCTGTTTGGAGAGTCGTCTGGAGACAGAGGAAACATCAAATTATGGAAAATGGACCCTGGCAAAGAGCCAACCTACTACTATTTGGAATCCCCGAAGCCTTTGTCTTTGGAACTGGTTGCTTGTTTGGACTGTGCTTCGCTCTTGCTAAACATGACTAACCCCCTTTAAAGGCTGCGCCTTGAAACCAAGCAAAAGTGCCTACTCTGTGTCACCATACGTGAAGCACGGATCACACGGAAAGCAACTGAGTCTGGGGCCTGGAGCATGCACTTCACTGCTGAAGCAGCAGATGCTCTTCTGAGCTGTCTCAGAACAGAGTGCCTGCTCGGCACGACGGCGAGACTTGTAAGAAAACGTACCCAAAGCACTGGGACTTCCGCACTGCAAGGCAAAGGGAGGGCGCGCACAAGGGAAGATGGGCAGCCTGCTGGTCAACCTCCTTTCCTCTTGTCTGGCCCGGGAACTGAGCTCACAGCCAGTGTATGCCAGCCTCTATCTTTGTGTGACAGCCCCCAGTCCATTAAGTTGGCTGAAAAGGTTCTCTCTGGTTTTTCGAAACAGGGTTTCTCTGTGTAGCCTTGGCTGTCCTGGACTCACTTTGTAGACCAGGCTGGCCTCGAACTCACAGAGATCCACCTCTCTCTGCCTCTCAGAGTGCTGGGATTACAGGCCTGCGACACTGTGCTTGGTTTAAGTTATTCTTGAAGTCTGCGTTTTCTTAGTTGATATACTTTAGAAACTTATTTATTTACTTTTATTTGATTTACATTGGTGTTCTGCCTGCATGAGGGAATCAGATCTTCTAGAATAGGAGTTCTAGACATTTGTGAGCTCTGAGCTGTCATGTGCGTGCTGGGAATTGAATCTGGGTCCTCTGGAAGAGCAGCCAGTACTCTTAACTGCTAAGCCATCTCTCCAGCCCCATCTTAGCTGGATATATTTTAGAGATGCTAAGTCCACCTCAGCCAGGAGGTTGGCTACAGGAATCTTACTCCTATTTTACGAAGCTCTTGCCCTTACCCAACTAGTCTCCCTCCCCATGCAATGTGATTTGTATTTTGGAATTTCAAACAAGCACAAGCAAAGTTCCATGTTTTATTTCCATATGACCTGGTAACCTGTGATTTTAATACACACACACATTTGACTTTTCTTCTAAACATTCATAAAAAATTCTTTAGCTCCACTTCAAAGATGAGGAAGCAATTTCCACTTGGGGCTGATAGGCCAAAGCAAAGCAATGGCTCCATTTAGTTATTTCAATGATAAAGTAATATTAGAAGAGTCTCAGACTCTGTCTCTTTCTCTGAGTGAGTGTGTGTGTTAGAGAGAGAGAGCGCACCTTAAGCCAATCTCTGAAAAGGCGTTTTATTCCTCTAACAGTTAATTTCAAACTGTGTATAGTCAACAACCCAACTTTGTTAATGAGCCCAGCACACCACACGAGCCACTTATACCTGTACAGACTTATAGGATGTGATGAATGGGAGCATGAGATGGAAGCCGGGGCCACTGGTGGAGGTCAGCAGGGCGCCACCTCTGCAGAGGAGGGAGAAAGGCAGGTTCAGTACCCAAGAGAGATCCCTTAGGTCAGTGGGTCTCAACCTGTGGGTCACAACCCCTAAGGGATCAATAAACCCTTTCACAGGGAGTTGCATAAGATCATCAGAAAACACAGATGCTTACATTACAACTCACAAATGCATCAAGATTACAGATATGAAGAAGCAACAGACATAATTTTATGGTTGGTGTGGGGGGTCACCACACATGAGGAACTGTATTATTAAAGGGTCGAAACTTTAGGAAGGTTGAGAGCCACTGCCTTAGATCAAGACTTATGGGCCAAGCATAACCATCTCTCTACTCCTGTAAAAACTTAATGTAGGGTGACACATGTCAATGACATGTCTTCCCTTTCTCCTTTCTGTCTCAACTTGAACATTCTAGGAACCCTCAAACCATTAGTCGCACTTTTCCTATCAAGGAGTAAACACACAGACTAAGTACACACAGAGCAGAGTTCCTAGTTACACACAACATCAGAGACAAGGCTGTCACAGCTGTTGGGCCTGTGGTCATCACCAGAGCCCTAACCAGCTTCTAGGAGCAGCAGGACTGTTGGAGCACAGTGACACAGGAGATTAAAACAACACTGGGGGGGGGGCAGTGCTAGGGCTGAACCCAGAGCATCACACATTCTATCTAGTAAAGCACGCTACCAAAATGAGCTACACCTGCTCCTTACATATATTTCAGTAGGAAGTGACAGACTCCATGGTAGAGGAGGCAAGTGGAATTTAGTTAACAGATGGAAGGCTGAAGGTTCTGAACCAAAGTTCTAGTACAACTGAGAGCAGAAGGGCGAATCACTTGCCTTTACCTGACCGTGTCCTGGAAGACCCTGGGGACACACATATGAGGTCTCACCATTATTGAGGCAGATCTTGCTACATAGCTCTGATTAACTTAGTAGCCCAGGCTGGCCTAAAACTTACAGTAAATTTGCTTCGGCCTTCCCCCAAGTGGTGGAATTACACACGTTGAGCCATCATACTTGATACAAGGATAAAGTCACTTCAACACATATTAAATATATAATATGTATTTTCACATATTTCCAATCAAGTTGCCTGTGAATGGCAAAATTAAAAGCTTCTGGGGAACATGAAAGCAGATGGTAAAGACAAATTACTAAAGAGGAGTGGAAACGCAATAAAGTGCACATCTCTCTTTTTATTTAATTTTTTCCCCTTGAGACAGGGTTTCTCCAGCCTTGGCTGTCCTGCACTTGCTTTGTAGACCAGGCTGGCCTTGAACTCATAGCGATCCACCTGCCTCTGCCTCCCTGAATGCATTTTTTTTTTAATTCAGGGACTTGAGTATGTTAGTCAGAAGCTCTTCCACTAAGCTAAACTCTAATGATGATTTTAGAGCTTGCTACTGGCACTCCATAGCTAAGCATTATAGGACCCGTATACAAGAAGGGGGTCAAGCTAAACACATCAACGTACGCCTTTAATCCTAGCACTGGGGAAGCAGAGTCAGGTGAGGAGTCAGGTGGATCTCTGTGAGTTCAAGTCAGTCTGGCCTACACAGAGCATTCCATGCAAGCCAGAGCTACACAGCGAGACTCTGTCTCAAAAGGGGCAGTAGAGCCACAAAGACAGCAAGTGCTGGAGGTACAGTTCAGTAGTAGGGCAATTATCCAGCATGCAGTAGCCTCTGAGTTTAATCCTCAGCACCACAAACCAACCAACCAGTCGAGCCACCCTCCCTTCTAAAACCTAAAACGAAAACCTCAGTCACAGAAGCCACTAGAAAGAAAGTGACTCGAGATCATTTAAAGAGTCATTTTCCTAAAGCTGCTTTGATTGACACGGATCAGCCTGCAGAGCCTTTAAACTTCCTTGAGACATTCACTTTAAAAACAGTCTCTCAAGTTTTAGCAGAGTACACTTCTCAAGTTGCCTCTAAGAACCGGGCCTCTGGCAACTTTTGGAGAGGGAGCCTTGCAGTGTGGAGACAAGGGTCTTCAAGGGATTGGAGAGAGAACTCTTCTCGGAGATGATCTGGAAAGTGCACCGATTCCTTGAGATTTTGTCTTTAAACCCATAAATATATATATCACCAGCACCTTAAAATACTAAAGACAATTTTAAGTCTACACACACACACACACACACACACACACACACACACACACACACACACTTACCCATGGCCACAGACTTAGAAGCCTCACCTGAAAAAGATTCCCCTATTTAATAAAACACATTGGCCAGGATCTGCTGGCCAGTGACAAGGGAAGTGGGCCACCGGCTCTGCCTTACCTGTAGTATACTCCGATATGCCCCTCTTCTATCTTGTGGACAGCTGAGAAGAGAGATGCGCAAAAGAAACTGGAAGCCACAGCCACAATTGCTCCCAGCTGAGCCATCAGTGAACCTGTATCCTAGAGACAAGGGACAATGTGTGGTCTGACATACAGGAGAGAAGCTGCACCGCTCAGGGCAGATCACCCAAGCTGTGGCTCCGGAAAAGTGATTCATGGGCAGCCTGTTTGTACCAGAGACACAGTGCTAGCCACATCTGCATCTCTTTCCATCCTTGTTCTCAGTCAAGGTTCTGGTCCTTAACTGTGGGAGCATAATTCCCACTGAAGCCAAGAGGCACCAGCTCCAGATACTGTTATACCTAAGGGAGACTCGGTGCCAAGTGGGCAGGGTTCAAAGCACAGCCTTCTCTTCGCGTTCTCATTGTGTTGTTACCGGAGACAAGTTAATCTAGTAAAGGAATAGAGGCAGCTGCAGTGTGTTGGCCCAAATTACAGAGGATGTCAAATGGCAGGCAGCTGTGGCTATGTGTATCTGGTCAGGGCCTCCCACTTCTAATTGCCCGCCATTGAGAGGGAAACCACCATTCTCTTGAGATCCAAAAGAGAGAGAGAGAGACAGCAAGCAATTGCGTTCCGAGGTAAGTTTCTCTTGCCTGTCATCCACTTTCCCTCCTATTCTTTTGGACTTAAACGGGACAGATCTCTTAACAAAACGGAAACGACATATTTCCATATTCTTTGTACCCCAAACCCCGTGGTTACAGGAAACTGGGAGTGCCACAGGCTGGGAGACTCTGGACTTGTGCAAAGTCCAAACCGTCCAGGTGCCGAGACGCGGCAGAATCACACTAGAGATTCATTTCCTGAACACTGAATGTTCTGGAAAAACTACGGTGACAGACTGGCACAATCGGCACAGGGAACGAGTTCCACCTCTCAGGTCTAACTTATTTTTACCGTGGTGGCCTCCAGCTACCGGGCAGCAGTAGCGTCCCCTCTGCAAATGCCCTCACTTACTACCCCACGCCACCTCGTGCCCTTTCCCCGCCCTCCTCCTCGAGACAGGATCGCCCAAGAGCTTCCGCTCGGACCCGTGGGGACTGGACAGACAAGGATTCTTTCTGCTCCCGGGTGGGCGGGCTGAGGGGCTGTCTAGGCTAGAGCCCCAGAGCTCAGCGGGTCTGATCCAACCCCGAGCCGCAGCGAGGCCGAACGAGTACTGAGAGGCGGGGGCCGCGTACCAGGTTGTCCCTCCAGGCGCTCCGTACACGTCTGAAGCCCCTAAAGTGCAACCGCAGAAACCGCCACACCCCTCAGCACGCTACTTCCTTCCGGGCCAGGCGCTTTGATGACATCATCAATCCGCGCAAAAAGACTCCGCCCCAACCCCGAGAGCCTCCCCCCGCTCCGCCCCTCCCGCTGCGAGCGGCAGTGTTCGGTGGTGCCGCCAGGGGACGCCCGCGAGCCGGCCCGGCGGGCACGGACAGCCTTGGGATTGTAGGGCTGAGGGGATGCCCAAGGATCAGGTACCCAGCGCTGGCAGAGTGAGCTCGGGACACCACGACCCCTGGTATCACCTTTGGAGATTGCTAGAGATTCTCCTTTGCTTCAGGTCGATCTGGCTTTCTTTTCTTCTTCTTCCGAGCAGGTACCAGTGAGATGCAGTGCTCCTTGCCTGCTTGCTGCTTTCCTGCCTTCCCAGCCAAGAAGGAAAAAGCTTCCAAAAGTGCAGATTATGTGTGACGTTGCTAGCCAACAGCCCTACTCTGAATTGCTCTTTATACTTTTCTGAGAGCTTTGTTTGGCCTTGAGGTCCCCACAGCAACATAAAGTAATTAACAAGGAATTATTGTCCTGATTTTAATGAACGGAATCTGAATTCTGTGAGGGGCGTGACCAGCAACAGTCATTGCAAACTTCCTTTGCGTTTCTTTAATAGTTCAAGCTTCCTGCCTTGCTTAACACCTGCCACAGCGAGTGTATGTAACGCCATCTGCACCCTGGGACAGAGCGGACCGGGAAGAGAACTGGACTTCATGTCTCCTAGTCTAAGGCCCTCACAAGTCCTCACCCTGCAGGAGCGTAGTATTGGGCCGTTCATATCGAACCTTTTCTCTCCTTTTTGTCCCCGGGGGTAGAACTAAAGGGCTTTGTGGCCATACTCTCTCACCGAGCTGCTTCCTTAGCTGGAAATTTCTAAGCCAGCCACTGAGGTAATTTTGTTTGCAGGCCAGGAAGTGCCCACTTTAATTCAAGCTTTTAGTAAATGAAAAAGCTTTCTTTCCCCCCAGTACAGTAGATGGCGAGTTGTCAATGCTGGACGATTTTTAGGACTCGGAAAAAGGAAAGCAAAGGAACCCCTTTGTCCTCTCCCAAAAAGCCAAGGCGCTGAAACGGAATTCAAAGTTCGGGGAAGCCAGATGTGAGTAGATAGACGAAGAATAGCAGGCGCCCCGAATCCCAGATACACAGAGGCAGCAAAAGCAGACAGCAGGCTGTGCGGTTCAAAACCAGCTTGTCTAAGGGAACTGGCTAACTCTCCATTCCGTCCCTAAGGAACCCCCTTCCACTTCCTCATTATTAGCTCCACCCCCCACCCCCACTATAATCTGAATTCTCTTGAACTCTGGTCGCGGAGTGACTGGGCCCTGCCTCCTGTGTCTGCCCAGGGTGTGGTCAGAGCGTGAGAAGCCACCTCTTTGGCATTAAATAATGCCCGCCTCGGCTGTTTGAAGTCATCTGAAATCTCTTGTTGTTTCTCCTTCCAGACAATCCTTACATATTTTTACATATTGGGCCCCTATCCCCTCTTTCTAGCCTCTCAGCTTTCTTTGCCTTACAAGCACCGTTCTATCCTTAATTCTGAACAGCGCGCAGGTCCCCGTAGCTGGAGACTCCACCTAGTCTGGGGCCACAGTTCCCAGCAGCCTCCTTGATATGTGAGTAGAACGGAGGTTTTAGTCAGGAGTCCGTGTTGGCAGAATTGGTGAGCTTTCTCGCTCTTACCCTCCGATGGGACCTCCAGTACCCACGAGGCTGTCTGTTGCTATTTCTGAGCTACACCCAACAGCAGCCGGTTCCCCGCTCAGCGAGCAAGTGGGTGAGGGCCCATTTGTTTGCAGCAGTGTCCTGGGAATTAGACTCTGTTTCACGAGTCTTTTATTCTTTCTGGAGACTCTTGGGGATTTCATTCCAGTGAAACTTCTCTCTCTGGAGGACATTCCAGAGCAGGAAACTGGCCTTGGCCCATGTTTAGACCTACAAACATGGGCAATAGCCCTTCTGTTCCCAAAGACAATCTTGGCTTGCTTTAAAAAAAAAAAAACAACAACAAAAAAACCCCACAACTTTTTTTTTTCTCTCTCAAACAATTGGGCCTCAAGTTAGATGTTGATCTGCCCCTAATATCCCCTTGGCAACCAAAATTGCTGGCCTAAATTCGTCATGTTCCAATCAAACATCCTGAAAGACCTCGGCAAAATGTCTGCCGTGAAATGGCAAATGGCCTGAGGGTCCTAATGTCTTCTCCTTCCACCATAGGGTCAGGGGGTCACACTCAGGTTGTCAGACTTGGGTAGCAAGTCCCACTCCCATCCCCCACCCCCACCCCATCCCCACCCCCAGCCATCTCATTGGTCCTTAAATAAAGATCTCTGAAAGAGATTTTATGTGTAGTGCATTATTGTATGGAAGGAAGAATTTACCTAAGGCTTTTTGGGGAAAAAATACTCCATCTGAAGACACAACATTTGTGATTGGATGGCATCTGGAAAGAGTCACACAGCAAGGCCTTTGAGGACAGCCTTGCTTTGGAAACTTCCTGGACCTTCCTCACATTCACCTTTTCCCCATAAGATTTCTAAAGAGAGGTGGTTTGACTGAATTAAAGACATCACATAGGAGGGGCGGAGAGATGGCTCAGCAGTTAGAGCACCGGCTGCTCTAGTCGAGGACCCTGGTTTGACTCCCAGCATCCACATGGCATGTCACCAACATATGTAATTCCTGTTTCAGGGCCTTTAATGCCCTTTTCTGGGCACCACAGGCACTGCACACACATGGTGCACAGACATGTATTGGATTTTCTTTGCACTTTAATTCTTTCCATAACCCAGCTAGCCCTTCCTCCTCTTCTTGTTATCTGCCTTCCCACATGCTGCATTTTCTGGGCTACTGTCTCGGTCATTTTCGTTTGGAACTTTGGTTGCTCCCTGGCTCTTTTCTCAGTGGATAGCTGAAAAGGTTCTGAACAGCAACTGATTTTTTTTCTCTTTCTGGGGAACAAAGGTCTCCTGGAAGAAGATGGTGAGCCCTGAAGCAAGCAGCTGCTTTCTGCTCTTTCAGTTCTCCCATCAGTCAGTGCGCTGTCCTCTTCTCTGGCGAGCATGCCGTTTGGTACAAAAGCAGGTGGCTTGCACACAGCAGAGATAGAGGTACTTTCTTTAATGGAATACCCACATCTCCCAAGGTCTGAGTAGGGCAAGATCTAGAATGACATTCCAAGTGTTCATCCTCTGATTTCTTCCTTGACTCTCATATCTCTATTTATTAGTCAATTACCAAATCAAAGCCAACAGGCTGAATGGGCAGTTTTGTGGGTGGATTCTTGGGCAAGAATGGCTCAATTTTAAGAATTCTGGGAAGCTGGGCGTGGTGCTTTGACCTTGTATTGTTGCGGTTCCTTGGCCTTCTTTTTTGTTGTATGTCTTCAAGCCACAGGCCTTGCTGGCTGTTTGGTTTGCCGTGAGATTCTGGGGGAATCTCATTCCCAAAACAGCTACTTATTTTCTTCTTGTCTCCACCGGTTTCATCAAATTTTCATCTATGAATGCTGAGGAAGATACTGAAAGTGTAGACTCATGCTTAGGCCCTGAGCCTCGTGCACCACCTGCCAGGCCACGCTTTCTAAAAAGTACTTAGGAGCAAGAGTCGGAGAAGACAGTAAAAATGCATCAGGGGTGGTGGAGGTGGGGAAAGAATGAACAGTTTACAAAACTGGACATGGTGGCGCGCGCCTTTAATCCTAGCACTTGGGAGGTAGAGGCAAGGGGATCGCTGTGAGTTCGAGGCCAGCCTGGTCTACAAAGTGAGTCCAGGACAGCCAAGGCTACATAGAGAAACCCTGTCTTGAAAAACAAAAAAAAAAAAAGAAACAAAACAAAAAACAAATAAACAAACAAACAAACAAACAAAAAGAACCTTTCTCTACAAGGAGTGGGCAACCTGTAAAGAAATCAGTGATCCATACCGACAGGGTAGCTACGTTTTGTTCCCATCAGGAGGAGGGACTCCAATAGCATCCTGAGGACCAGAAGGAGTGGAAGGAAGTGGACCTCACGTCCGACCTGTAACACATCCTCTGCCTCCTGCCTGAGGAACTAAAGGATGAATTATAATTAAACCTCTCAACCTGCCCAAAGGAAAGAAAAGACTATTGGGAGAAACAGCTTCTGCATGCTGCTTGCCCCTTGCACAGGGGATCGAAGCCTTCTGCAAAGGACCGACCCCCTAATAGATTTCATCTGAGGAATATGAAGAAAGAGGTGACCCTGAAGTCACTAACACCTCCATCAGACCCAACTCATAATTGTCATTTGGGCAGTGCTACACAGAGTACAATGAAGGCAGATGCTGAGGGGCTTTTCTAGTTGTCCCAGGACTCAACACTGAGGATCCTGTCCAATATAAACTACTGGGTTCAGTTTCATTAAAAATGCCTTTTTGTCTTAGACGATGTCATTAAGTTGTCATATGCTGAAAAAAAAAAAAAAGCTCCCTCTGGAGCTGCGGGTTGACCCACTCACTGCAGACAAAAACATGTCTGCCTCAAAGTTTCCTCACAGGCAAAGTTATTTTATTGTATTTCCCTATATAACTCAGACCCAACTTTCTTTTAATAAGGTGATGTTTCACAGTATCTTCTCAGCTTAACAACTGCTGTCTTCATGCCTTCATCTGTGCTTGCCTCAAGTGATCACAGCTGGATTTGTTATGTATTATTAATCCTCCACAGGAGAAAGAAATGAACAAGGCCACCTCAGGCAATCGTACAGTTACATAGGGCCTCACAGTTTGGGGGAAAAAGTAATACACATACACACACACACACACACACATGCACACACAAACACACATAAACATCCCCCCCCCACGACTCAAAAGGGGGCCTCCACTTATGCAGGTACAGAAAAGCCATTATTCATAAATGGATACTGTTTAACTTTCCTCGACGGAAAATTTCTCACAACAGATAGCAAGTTCGTTAATCAGGTCTCACAGTATTAAAAAAGGTTAAGACATTTGAATGTTTTTTAAAAAAAATGGTGAAAAACAAACTAGGTGGCAGTCCCCAATGATGTCTTATGAGGAGAAAAAAACATGAAGGGCATGGCTTGTCATCTGAGGCTACAGTCACAGGTCAGCATTAAAGATCTCTAGTTCTGGGGACATTCCCCCTGCTACTTTTTGTTTACAAAGGATGCTCCTCATCCAAAGCCATCAATATGTCTAAAACCCTTACTACAAAATAAACTCATTCACTCGATCTATGAGACCAAAAAAACCCCAAAAAACACAAAACACAAAAAACAACAAAAACAAAAAACAAAACAAAAAACCAACGAAAAACAAAAACAAACAAAAACAAAGCAACACACAAAAACCCCATAAAATTTAAAGCCTATCTACAGAATGTCCCAATAAGTTCTACAAAGTCTACAAAAGATGTCTTGAGGCCAGGCAGTTACTATTCTTAAGGTGATAGTTCACTGTGCTGTTCATGTTAACAAGAACTGACTTTAAAATGTATGTCTAGGGGCTGGAGAGATGGCTCAGCACTTAAGAGCTCTGACTGCTCTTCCAGAGGACCCATGCTCAATTCTGTAGGCTCTAAAAGACAGGGGAGAAGTCACTTTTCAGAATATTTGATCTCCAAATCAAGGCTTGTGTGAACGCTGCTGAAAATCTGGATGCCTGGAGATGGGTGTTTCTATGCTTAGTGTGCACAAGACCCTGGGTCCCCTCCCGGCACTGCAAAATGCTATTCCTAATTATGAAGATGCTTTTTCAGACTGCATTGCTTTTCTCCACATTTTGTTACAAAACCCATGATTGGTGATTTCCAAGAACAAACAGGTGTTTGCGTGGGACTGTGACTTTTCTTCAAGTTACTTATGAAAAGGGATCACAGAGTATCAAGGCAAAAATGATAAAGATCACTAAAGACCTAAGATCACTCTGATGTGTTCTTGCAGTCACGTTGGGGTATCGCTTCCACACAATAAGCTGCCCATGAAGTGTATCATTTCAGCTTTGGCATGTGAATGCCTGTGGAAAAGCACCGGGATCAAGATAAGGAAAATATGCCTTGTAATTCTTCATGCCGCCTCTCAATCTCTCCCTCTACTTTTCTCCGTGTTAGCTCGGTCCACCTCCCAGCCACTCACAGATTTTATTGCATTGCTCCTTTCGTTGCATCTTAGCTTGTATTTTCTAGAGTTTTTTTTTAGAAATGAATCTATACAGTCTGCACTTCTGCATTTCTTGGCATTCTTGTGTTTCTTTTATCTAGAATAATTATTCTGAGAGACAGGCTTGTTGTTCTGTCTTTGGACAGCACTGCTGGGTAGAATTTTATCTAGGCTTAGAGGCTGTTACCATGATATCAATCTAGTCCATTTATTTTATTCAGGGAGAGTCAGACGGACAAGGAAAAGAAGTATCTAGAAATCAGGCGTGGCCATGGTCTATAATGTAGTTTGAAGCTGGTGAGAAACAATATCCTGTTAGCCTGAAGTTCTATGCCAATGAGCCTGGAAGTTACAATCTGGCTTCGCCTTTGACATCTCTAGCCATCCCAGCTCCCAACTCTGAGTCTATAGTGATGTTAGAAAAAAAAATGGTGGCAGTAGGCCTTAAATCTAGGGCCTTACCAGGGGGAATATTGATACCCACAAGGCATAGACTAGAATAACAGATATTTGGTTGCTGGACAGAAATTAATGAATCCTATCTAAAACTTCACTTTTGTTTTCTTCAGCCACACTCATGCCATGAAAGACATCACTGTTCACCCAACCATCTAAGGTATGTTCAGCCTCTATTTTATTTTGTTTTCTTCCTGTGGTCTTGAACCTGGAACTTCATGGGTGCTAAGCAAGCATCCTGTCATTGGGCCACATCCCAAGCTATTGGCCTTTCTCTTAATCGGCTCTAATTAGCCACAGAGTTCTAATTGCTTTTGATTCTCTTCAGCCCATGGCTTCATGCCTTGGGTTATTGCAATCACCTGTTGTACTGGCTGCTTTGTGTGTGTGTGTGTGTGTGTGTGTGTGTGTGTGTGTGTGTATGTGTGTGTTGGACACAAGTTGGAGTCATCAGAGAAGAAAGAGCCTTGGTTGAGGAAATGCCTCCTTGAGATCCAGCTGTAGGGCATTTTCTCAATTAATGATCAATGGGGGAGGGGCCCTGTCTATTGTGGCTGGTGCCATCCCTGGGCTGGTGGTCCTGGATTCTGTAGGAAAGCAGGCTGAGCAAGCCAGGAAGCAGGCCTGCATCAGCTTCTACCTCCAGGTTTCGGCCCTATTGGAGTTCTTGTCATTACTTCTGTCTATGGTAGACTACAACTTGGAAGTGTAAGCCAAATAAACCCTTCCCTCCCCAACCTGCCTTTTGATGATGCTATTTTTGTTGCAGCAGCAGCAATAGAAACCCAGACTAAGACACCTGTACAGACAGAGTTCTCTCACGTTTAAGTCAGTGCATCTTCCACTGTGCGCCTCATGCTGTTTTCTGTAGTGCAGGTAGTTCAACCCAGGGCTCTGCATATGCAAGGCACATAGTCTACCATCAGCTCCACCTGCAGACCAGACCCTCAGAGAATCTTTTTGTTTGCTTTCTTGCCTGCTTGTTTTTGAATTTCCAAGACAGGGTTTCTCTGTGCAGCCTTAGCTGTCTTGGATTCACTTTGTAGACCAGGCTGACCTCAAACTCACAGAAATCTACCTGCCTCTGCCTCCCGAATACTGGATTATAGGCATGTACCTCCTCACCTGGCTTGTTTTTTCTTTTTTGAGACAGGGTTTATTCATGCTGCCCTGGCTGTCCAGGAACTCACTCTGTAGACCAGGCTGGCCATTAACTAATCTTTGGCTGTATATATTAGTACTTAAACATGCAATAATAAATTCCCCATAAAACAACTCCAAATCTTTTATCTCATAGCATAGACTTTTAAATGTGATCCCCTCTCCACACCTCCAGTCTTTGCAATACATTTGTGTGTGAGTGTGTGAGTGTGTGTGTGAGTGTATGTGTGTGTATGTCTGTGTGTGTGTGTGTACACGCTGACTCTTATTTGTCTGTAATGGCACTTCCTAACATTGCTCTATGCCTGAAGCATCTTAGGCACACTTGTGGGGTCTTGAGCAGAGTCACTCAATCCTAAATCCAATACTTTCTCCTATACACGTGTAACTTGGAAGCATGTCACAGCATCGGGATAGAAATCTGGTTTAATTCTACCAACATTCATTGAAACAAGCACTGGCTACAAGCCACAATTTGCCTATGACACTAGACTGAGCCTTGAAACCACTGATAGCCTGGTACTGTGTCAGCTATACTGCTTGCTTGAAAAAGCTAAAGCCGGATGCGAACAGCCACCCACTCAGACCAATGACCAGCAAGTTACCACGTAGTCCAACTGCCCAGGTGAAGCCAGAGGGCTTTTATCTTATTTGGGTACCATGATGCTGTTGCACATAATCTTGTGCTCACTGTAGTTTCACTATAACTATAACTATATATCTATATCTATATCTATGTTTATATCTATATCTACCATATCCATTGGTATAACAGATTTGACCATGCTCAGAAGTGGGGAAGAGAAGAAGTGGGTCCCTGATCCCTGGAAATCTTTTTTTCTCCCTGAAAATCTCTGAGAACAACATGGGTACCACACCCCTCATAATTTACTCCTAGCAAAAATCCAGTCCTAGACTTCTGAAAGAGCTTGTGTTTAGAGTCTGAGTCCTTCTCTATCCATTGACCACTGAGTAAAGTTCCCAGGCTACTCCAGAACGGTTTGGTTATTTGTGAATGGTACTGAAAAGAGCTCATGGGTTCTGAAACAAGTGATGAAAGCACATTAAGTTGAGTGAGGAGCCCCCTCATCCTGCTGTGAGGCGTTGGCTCTTTCACACCCTCCCATGTTTATGTGTTTGGAGGTGGGGACCTTTGGGAGGTGAATGGATCATGTAGCTCTGATATAAGCGATGGCTCAGCTCTCTGGTAGAGTCATAGATGAGTTGGCTTTGCTATAAACACCCGCTGCTTCCAGATCACTTTGATGAGCTGAGTAGCTTTGCTCCACCATGTGCTTGCTCCTTGCCATGATGCTTTGCCTTCGCAGAAGCTTAGGATCCATGGAGCTGGTGACCATGGGTGGAAACCTCCAGGATCATAAAGGATTCTTTCTTCCTTCTGAGTTGATCATCTCAGGTGTTTTGTTTTGTTTTGTTTTTGTTTTGTTTTGTCACAGCAATGGAAATGTGATGAACACAGCTCCTATGATACTACTGTAGAATTTTTTAGTCTCCAAACTGTTGGCATTTCATGCTGGGTACTTCTTATCCCCCCCCCCAACCCTCATCCTGACAGGTATAGAGGAGGGAGCTGTCCTCAGCAGTGTAAGATGAACAGTACCTCTGGTGTCTGTCCCTAGGGGCCAGTAGCACTCTGCCTCAACCAGTTGTGACAACAAACGTGTCTTAGGTGTTGCCAAATGTTCGTCTCCACCCTGTGTATTGTCACAAATGTGTCCCAGCTGAGAAATGCCACTGGGGGGTTTTTAGAAGCAAGGAATGAAGAAAAGAAGACAGCATCTTCTTGCACGCTCCCCGAGTGTGAAATGTTGGACTGAAGTGGGCTGTGCACAGGCTATGCCACAAGAGAATAGCTGAGATGTGGCCACGGTTCATGGAAGGAGTGCGTTTGCTTTCCATCACTGTGGTAAAAACACCTAAGGTACAGAGCTCTGAAGAGTGAAGGGTTATTTTGGTTTCAGTCTGGACCACATTGCCTTTGGCCTGGTAGGTATAGTATGTCATGGCGTGGATGGATGTGTGGTGGGAGGAGATCGTTGTATCTCATGCTGGCTGGGAAGGAGCCACAGAGGAGAGAGGAGAGGGGCCTGGCTCTAGGACACACTCCATGATCCCTTCTCTAGTGACCTAATTCCTGCGAGGCCCCATGCCCTAAAGGGTTCCTCACTCCCTGTAGCACCACAAGCTGGTGACTGGCCTTTGGGGTGTGTTGAAGATCCAAAGCCACAGAGCCCATGGAGGAGGTCTAGAGGAAGATGGATGATGGGGATCATGAGGTTCTATAGAACCTAGGAGAACAGTAACCCAGTCTAGGCAGTGGGTTCTGACCTGTGGGAGGAGCTGCATTAAAGGGTCACAGCATTAGGAAGGTTGAGAAGCGCTGGTCCAGGGGATGGGAGAGACGGGGCATTTGTGTGATGTAGGAAGTACGTACCTCAGACCATCCTGCTGGACCAAATTCCAAAGAGAGGAATCACTTGTTCCTTGAGAAGATCAAGCCTGGGGCGAGGCTGGGCTGTAAATCCTGGAAGGGAAGACTTTAATGTACTTGGAAATCAGGCCTGAAATACCCATAATGTTTGTCAGTCCACATTTCAGTGTTCTTAAGTAAGTGTAGAGGGCGTGGGGGAATGAAATATGGCAGGTATTTGATTTAAAAAGCCTGCACAGATTTAATGTCCTGATAAAATGTATTAAATCTTTTAAGGTTTTAATGAATCTAGTATGTGTTTCATAAATCAAGAACTCTGCTAAACCGTCTCCTGGTTTAATAAGAGCAAACTAGGAAATCGCTCTAAGCAGAAGCAAAATGCATTTGTATCACACTGAAAAGTAATAGATTTTTAAGCTGAGGGGGTCTTTCTGGGACTTTTAAGCTGTTTGCTTATTACATTGCTCCAACTCCTTCAAATATTAAACCACAGGCAAGCATGTGCTTAACCGTATCAAGATGTGGCCTAGCACGAAGGTAAATATTATTTGTAAGAGGGGAGAAAACAAGGCCAGCAGTTCCTTAACATCTTAACCATCAGACAAGGGCCATCCTGCTTTCTGGACTTAAGCTGGCTTTGTGGATCTAGAGTAAGGTGAGGGTTAAAATAGTTCCCCCCCCTTCAGTTCAAGGACTTATTCATGTGTCAGTGCTCAACTGCTGAGCTGGGCCCCCAGCTTCAGCGGTCTTTATTGATGGTGGTAAGCTTTCTTTTTGACTCAGATTGCTTCTACATCCCAACCCCCTTAACATATCGCAGACTGTCATGGCGTGGATGTAAAATCAGTCCTGAGATTTACAGCTGATGAGGGGTGAGTGGGTGGGTGGGGGGTGTTGCTGTCAAGGCTGTTGGACTGGGATGCAGCTGTCTGAAGTAAGCCTTCAGATGATGTCTGCCTTGCCTCCGTCCCCTAGGCTGTGATGCTTGTCCTCATTCCTCGGCCTTCTTTTAGTCAAGCTCCAGGGTGGGTGAGGAGAGGCCTAAGAGACTCAGGTGTCACAGATGGGTATCTCCAGTGGGGGGGGGGGCAAGCCAGAGCTCCACTACCCAGCTTCCTTTGTGGATGGGCGAGGTTCTGGGTGAGATGGTGGTTGGGGAGTTGGGGGAGGTGGTGCTGAAGGAATGAAGGTGGGGGGGGGCAGGGGGGACGTGTAGGGCCTGAACATTCCTGTGCACAAAAGCTGGCAAGGCTTGTGAGCTCTGCAGGGGAGGGAGCAGGCTCCATAATGCTCAGCGTAGAGAAGCCTGTCTAACCTCATTAGCTGTCACGGGCAACAATACTGATCTGGCAATAAAAGGCGATTCCAAACCTGTTGGTCATTAATCACCCGCCTGACAGTTGCGAATGGAAGTGGAAAAACTTCACCATCACCCCCCCCCCGCCCCCCGCCGCCTTACCCCCCTCGCCTGGCCCACTGGAGTTTAGAGTTACCTCCCAGTAGATGTGCGGTCCCCTGCTATGCCCTGCTCTCTTCTCCCGTGGCGTTTCCAGGGCCTTTTTCAGTGTGGAGAGGCCGCAGGATGGTCAGAGCCTGAACGTGTGACAGTGAGTCCACACACAGGAGTCAGAGGGAACGAGAGCATTGGAAGGAGCTGGCCTGCAGAGCCTGCCTTGTGCACTGTGGACGCAGGGCGTGGCCTTGGCAGCCATGAGGTCTGGACGTTTTGTCATCAGTTCTCTAGGCCACCCTTCCACACCCTCCCCTGGTTCCCTGGCACACCGTCTCCTCTTCCTCAGCCACCGAATGCCAGCATACTTACTTTTATCTTCCTCCTTTCTTGGCCCCTACCCTCCACTCCTGAGTAAGCAGAATCTGTTCTCAGGAAAACACCTCATCTCCATCTTTTCCATCATATCCTTTCCATTTCCAGAGGCCCTTTTGTTCCCGGCCTCACGCCTAGTTCAGAGGCATATGGTGAGAAGTGACATCAGGTATGTGAGATGGAAAATGTGTGTATGTGTGATAATGATAGAGGTGTGTAGGAGCCCCCAGGTCAACCTTCAACTTGGCTGCCTGCTCCATCCCTCTGGGTTATGTGCACAGAAAGGCACCAGAGGAGGAAAGTGGGGTGCCTCACAGGCCATCCAGAGACTGCCTGCTGCTTCAGGATGCTTGGAGGCACTTCAGAGCACTTGGACCAAGGTAGCACTTGGAAGGCGGACACTGGATTTCTGCTCAGTCTCACGGCAGGTAGAGAGAAGCGGGGCTGTGAGGGTTGGGCAACAAGTTCTGAAACAGTGACCTCATGTAGTCACCAAGCTCTGGACCAGCTGGCAGGCACTGGGGGGTGGGGTGGGGGGTAAGCTGACCGCTAATGCCAAGGACGGGGAGAAGTTGCAACATACAGTTTCCAGTGGCTGGAAATAGCCCTCCACTTCCCCACATCTTCCTGTGTCCTGGAGTTTCACACTGACCTAGACCTTGGCTGAGTTTGTCGGTGCTGTCTGCTCTTCTGTCTCTTTCTTCTCTTTGTCTCTCTTTGTCTCTCTTTGTCTGTCTGTCTCTGTCTCTGTCTCTGTCTCTGTCTCTGTCTCTGTCTCTGTCTCTCTCTCTCTCTCTCTCTGTCCTGGTTTTTTGAGACAAGGTTTCTCTGTGTAGCCTTGGCTGTCCTGCACTTACTTTGTAGACCAGGCTGGCCTCGAACTCACAGTGATCTGCTTCCCTCTGCCTCCCTGAGTGCTGGGATTACAGGCGTGCACCACCACCAAGGCTGTTGTCTGCTTTCTTTGTGAACTTATTTCATGCTACTCTGAGCATTAGGAAGAGGCCAGTAGCTTCTGTTCACAGCTTCCCCAGCAAAAAAAAAAAAAAAAAAATGGAGAGGAAGGTGAGGCAGACTATAGTACTTAGACCAATTTCCCAATTTCTTGCACAGTCTCCTTTTTCTTGCCCCTTACATTTTCCCTAATCCTATGGTTGGGCTTAGCCCTAGATGGACATCACAAGCACTTTGGGGAACTTTGAAAATTTGCTAATTAATGCCTGGGCCATATTTCCATCCCCTGATATACACATATATACATACACCATATACACTACATCCATCTATCATGCATGCATACATCCATCATGCATACATACTACATACATACATATATACATACATAATTTAATTTTCTCTCTCTTACCTTCCCTGCTTTCCCTCTCTCTCATGCTAGGGATCGCCTCATCTGAAATATCTCCTTTTTTTCTTTCTCATCGATGCCACAGCCTACAGCGTGCTTGTTTCTCTTGACATAGTAGAAGAAGAAACAAAAAGTGTGGATCTTATCTGGGGAAGTAAAACACATTAAGAAGCTATGTTTTATTATTTTTAATAATGCATATCTGTGAGGGTCTGTGTGTGGGATTGTGTACGTGAGGGTCAATGGCCGTAGAGACCTGAAGTGTCAAATCCCTTTGGAGCAGGAGTTACAGGGAGCCATCTCTCCAGCCCCATAGCCTCCTTTCTCCCCCATGTGTTTTTACTCTAAGGCTTGGTTTGAAATGGTGTAGGTTCTACAGAGCTGAGAGGGAAAAAGAAACAGTGAACAAACCAGGACTGTTAAGTGGAGGGAGGGGGTGGGGCTGAGCACTGGTGGGTGGGTAGAGTTAGGGTAAGAGGGCAAAACCAGGCAAGGGTGCCACAGCCCATGGGGCTGCAATGGTAAGTGAGCGGAGGCCGGAATGTTTGGGCATGTGCTAGGGACAAGGAGATGGTATGGTCGATGAGGCTGAGAGCAGCTTACATCCTTTCTCCTCCTGCATCCTGAACCAGCTCTTCCTGGATGCCCACAGCAGCACTCTGACTGTTGTAGGTGGTTCAGCAGCCCCTTCAGGGCTTGAAACTAGTAGGTGTCCCTTAGTCTCTTAATAAGCGGTATAAGAGCCAAAAAGCAGGGACCATACACTGTGTTACACAATTCGATATAGTGGGAATGAATCCGATTTAATCCAATCCAATCCAATTTGGCATATATTTGTTTAGTGCCCATTATGTGCCAATTCTCGGCTTCTGTGAGTCTACTAAATGGATAAGATACTGGCCCTTGTGAGCATAGATCCTCATAGGGAGACAGAGGCAATGGTAGCACAGTGGCTAGCAGCGGGATACGTTTTGCAGTGTAACGTGAGCACGCAGGTGAGGATGTGTGGCTGCGTACTGGTTGATGGAACATATGGAGTAGAACGGGTCATTCCTGGATGGAGCAAATAGGAGGCCAGGCTAGCTCTCACTGAGGAGACAGACTTGAAGGGAGGAAATAATTTGCCAAGTGGAGACTCAGAAGAGAAGTTTCCCAGAAGGGGGAGCTAGAACGAAGGCCCCCTAGTCTGAACATGCCCAGCATGCTTGAGGAGCAGCAAGAAGACCATGTAGCCGGGAGCCAAGTCAATGAAGGAGACCACGGCGAGGGAAGTTAGAGAAGGGACAGGGTGTTGGATCGCGCATCGCTTCACAAGCCACCGTGGGGACTGTGGCCTTTGCTCTGAGGGTTCTAACCAGTGAGTGGTATGCTCTCCTTGGCTGTTAAATCAGGATAGGTGAGGAAGGCTCTGTGTGTGTGTGTGTGTGTGTGTGTGTGTGTGTGTGTGTGTGTGTGTGAACATATGTACATGCATGCACACTCATGCTACAGACTGTTGCCAGGGACTCATGCATGCTAAGCAAGTGCCCTACCTCTGAGTTGTATCCCAGCCCCTAACATTTTTTTTTTTGTCTTTTTTGCAAGCATGCAGAACTTCGGTAACTCAATGAAATCTGACTTTTGGAGTACTCATATTGTTTTATTTTTTTTCCCCCTCCTTAAGGTAGCTCAGGCTTACCTGGAGCTCACTGTATAGCACAGGCTGGCTTAGAACTCTTGGGAATGCTCCTGCCTCAGCTTCCTCAGTATTGAGGTTACAGGTGTGAACTACATGTTCATCAGGCTTCATGATACATGTCATTTAGATTTTTATAAAAAGCTTATCTTATGTGAGTGTGTGTGTGTGTGTGTGTGTGTACACATCTCTATATGTGCATCTGCACCATGTGTATGCAGGTAGCCAGTAGAGTCCTGAAGAGGCTTTGGTAAGCTGCTTGACAGACATGGAGCTCTTTCCTACTGAGCCATCTCTCTGGCCCTTCATTTAGATTTTTGACCTGACTGGATAAATCTCAGTGTTCATGGTTGGTTTCAACAGATACTCCGACATGCTTCCTAAAGGTCCACTGTTGAGGCCTTGGTCTCCACCCTATGGAGCTGCTGGAAGGTAGCTGAAATGTTAGGGGGTGGGACCGAGGAAGAACGTAGGTCACTAAAGGCATGCCCTTTGAAGGGATCCTGAGGACCTAACCCCTTTCTCTCTGTTTTACAGCTGCTGTAAAGCAACCAGGCTGCCTCTGTCACAGGTTCTTCCCATGGTTGGGCACCACAGGCCCAAGCAACAGGGCCAAGTGACCATGGACTAAAGTCTCTGAAACTAGGAGCGAAAACAAAGATTTCTTCTCATAAGTCAATTCATCTCAGACTATTTTATCACAGTGATTGAAAACTGACTAACCTTCTGCCAACCTCAGCACATAAAGATTTGTCATTGTCAGTACAGAAAGCCACTTGTTTTAAAGATGGATTTGAGCAAGGCAACACAGTGCAATTAGAACACATCCTAGCTGGGTACAGTGATGCACGCCTTTAATCCCAGCACTCAGGAGGCAGAGGAAGGCAGATCTCTGTGAGTTCAAGGCCAGCCTGGTCTACAAAGTGAGTCCAGGACAGCCAGGATTCTGTTACAGAGAACCCCTGTCTCAAAAACCAAACCAAACCAAACCAAACCAAACCAAACCAAACCAAACCACCACCACCACCAAACCCCAAAACGTATCCTTCAAAGTGGCCATTTTGAATGGGCAGTACTTATTTTGAGATCTGAGTCCTGCTGAGTCTTGTAATGGTGGCACTTGGGAGGCAAAAGTAGGAGAATTGTGAGTTCAAAGCCTGCCTCAGCTACATAGTGCATTGGAGTCCAGAGAGGACTCTAGAGTGAGACCTTGTCTCAAACAAACTGTCATGTGACATTTTCACTTCTGTGTTTCCCTTGCTGCTGAGCCAGGGCTTGGCACATAATGCACTCAGTAACAACATGGGGAGTGGAATTAAACAGTGGGCATGTCAGTGTGGTGTTAATTTGTAAGGCAGTATTATAAACTCCATTTGGATGTCTTAATAAAGCTTTAAGCTTGTTTTTACATGCCACGATACTTTTAATATCTTTTATTTATTATTTCACAATCTCATACATGTATAAAATGTATTTTGATCATATCCAACCCCTAGCCCTTCCCTCCCAGCTCCCCTTCAGGAGCCTCCCTACATACCCCTCCCCCACTTTCATGAGCTCTCCATTTTTCTTTGTAACTCTCTCGAGTCCAGTTGAGTCTCTGTGTAGGAATGTTGACTGATGGTTGGCTTGGCTCTGTGCAGGTAACTAAAGTGCAGTGAGTTCATGAGAGCATTTACTTTCTCTCTCTCTCTCTCTCTCTCTCTCTCTCTCTCAGAGGACAACTTTATGGAGTTGGTTTTTTTGTTTTTTTTTCCTTTCACCTTTCTATGGGGAATCAAACTTAGCTGGCCAGTTCATAGCCGGTGAGCACTTTTAGTCACAGACCCATTGCATAGTCTTTTAAAGAGACAGGATCTCACTGTGAACTCCTGCTGCTTTTGAGCTTGTATTTCCCAAACAGCAATTCCAAAGTTCTATGATCACTGGTGTGCACACACAACAGCTTGGTTCAATTCCAGCTAATTTTGAGGGCTAAACTAATTTAGTCATCTTCCATAGAATCAAGGCATGCATATTTACATACAAGCATGCATGCATACATACATACATATTACATACATAAAACATACATAATAATACATATATAAGAATGTTTTTACTTTGCTTCTTCCTTCCTGCCTCTCTCAGTCTCTGTCTTTCTGTTTCTCTCTCTTTCTCTCAGATTTTTTTGTTTTTGTTTTTTTGCTTTTTTGTTTTTCAAGACAGGGTTTCTCTGTGTTATCTTGGCTGTCCTGGACTCTCTTTGTAGACCAGGCTGGCCTCGAACTCACAGTGATCTGCCTGCCTCTGCTTCCTGAGTGCTGGGATCAAAGGCATGCACCACCATGCCCAGCTTTCTCTCAGATTTTTTGACACAGAGTTTTTCTCTTTCTAATCCCGGCTGTCCTGGAACTCACCCTGTAGACCAGACTGGCCTCAAACTCATAGAGACCCACCTGCCTCTGCTTCCCAAGTGCTTGGATTAAAGGCATGTACCACCACTGCCCAGCTTTCATTTCTTAAGAAGCAAAGGTGACCATTTTTCTGTTAAGCGTCTAACAATTCCATTTAAATGAACAAGCAGCCAGGAGGGCAATCAGCCTGCCACTTGCAAACAACATATTTGAGTGGCTTCTTCGAGTGTTGGCCACTGAAAGGGGCATAAAGTCATAGGGCCTTCCACTTTTCCCTCATGTCACTTCCTGCCCCATGAAAACAATAGGATACTTCCAGTCGTATACTGGTAGGGGACTCCAGCAAGTGAGCATGTCTCCTCAGATCCGGGAGCTAATATTCCTTAGAGATGCCTTCGTGGGGACAAGAGAGATGGCTCAGCAGTTAAGAGTACCCAGAGGACCTGGGTTCAATTTCCAGCACCCACATAGCAACTCACAACTGTTATCAATTCCAGTTCTGGGGCATCTGAAAGACACACATACAGGCAAAAGACAAATGCTCACTTAAAAAATCATTAAAACATAAGTAAAAAGATGCTTTAGTGAATTTTAACACCCCTCATTTCAGTAGCCCCCAAGGCCATTCTAAAATCAAAGTGTTAGTTGCTAAGAGGATACTGAAAACCAACCATCCTCCACAATCCCTTAGCCTGGGAATCAATACTAGTTACTTTTGCCCAAACCCTTGATGGAAACAACCTAAGGGAAGAGAGGCTTATTCTGACTGAGGATTTTAACTCAACTCATCCTGGCAGGGAAAGCTTTGCAGCAGGAACGTGTGGCCATATTGTTTACATGACAAGTGACCAGGGAGCAGAGGCTGGTCATTACAAGGGATCTGGGCTATAACTTTCAGGGGCTGACTCCTTGTAACCTCCCAGAGGCCACTTCCTAAAGGGTCTGGCAGCCTCCCCAAGTCACGCCACCAGGACTATGAGTCTGTGGGGGACAGGTCAATAAAATCATAATGTTCTACAAGGAGGATGAAGGAGGCCAGTGATGGGACGTGACCCCTTGGTGTGCAAACTTCAGCCTGCCCTTCAGAAAGGGGCATGGCCATAGGATGGGAGTCATGGGGGCATTATACACCACAGGAAGGACAACCAGGTGCCAAGTGGAAAGAGTCCCTAACAGTGTGGGTGTGATGGTTTTCCAGAGAGGAGAGGCTGTGGTCCAAAAGCATGGCAGGCTGAGCCACAGCAGGGACACCCCTAGGCAAGTCACAGTTGGAAAATGCTAACTGTTAAGTCTTGTTTTCTGAGGCACACAGGCCTCCCACAGTCAGAGGGGGCCCCTGGAGCAGGGCAATTGCAAGGAGCTAGGAATGCCTGAAGGGCTGAACGTTAGCTGGCGGTAATTACACCAGGCCCGCAATAATGAGGCGAATTCCTCAGCATGGGGTCCTAAGGTTGCAACCACTGGCCTGGAACAAAGGCCAGAGCTGGGACACCAACAGGAGAAAGTCACCTGCCCCTGCTCCTGACCTGAGGCCTTCACAGAGCCTGCCAGTGCTTTCTCTCTGTAGCCAGAGGACCAGGCCCAAGTTTTCCTCTCCTCCTCTCCAACTCTTGCTCTCATTCTTCCTCCTCTCTGCTCACTTCCCTTCGTCTCCCCCTTCGCTTTCCCCTTCCTTCCCTTTTCCATGTAGCCCATGCTGTCCTTGAACTGGCACTCCTCTTGCTGGGATTACAGGCAAGCACCCCCACACCAGGTCCATGGAGTTTTATTTGTTTTGTTTAATATAGAAGAACAGTGGGCCCCTTCCCCCTCCCCCCCCCCCAACCAGGGGACCACCAGGCATCACGTGCTTGGGCCAAGCTTGGCTGTTCCATGTAGCTTCTTGCCCAGTGCTCTGAGAGCATCTTTCCTCATCCACTATGTACACACCGTTACCTAGGGGCTCAAATGAAATCACAGCTGTGGAACTGTGGGTCTAGAGTAGTGTCCCAGAGTCTGCATTACAACAGGCTCCCAGGTCATGTGGATGCTGCAAAGTTCCTATAGTTGGGGACACAAGCCTTTAAGGAAGCTAATGGGGGTTAATTAGTGGGGATTAATGTTCCCCAAGTCATCACCAGAGTGACAGCCTTCTCAGTGCTTCCCGCCTTTCAGATCCCTTCATACACACTCTGCTTTTTTTTTTTTTCATTTTTCCTTTTTAGCCCTACATGCTGGCCTCTCTGAGCACCCTTGTGGCACTTACTGTCTTTCCGGCTCACATGTTCCTTAGCACTCATTGTCTGGGTGGTTCCACATGTCCGTTTATTATGCCTTCCATCTAGATAGTTCCTTGCATGCCACTTGCTTCCATCTGTCCTTGTAAGACACGAGACTGGACGGAGAGCCAGCAGCCTATAGGCACTGGTTCCCAGAATTGATCTGCCCTTTGGAGCCAACATCTTCTCTCCTAAGCTCAATTGGCCCAAAGACTCTATGCCAGGCCTGTCTCTCAGCCCCTATTGCCTGTGATGTTGTTTCTAGAACAATAAGATGGATGTAGTCCATCTCCCAAGAGAGCCCTGAGTTCCGGAATGGGGGTGACATAGTTTTCTTTTGGCAAAGGAGGAACCACCCAGCGAGGCAGGCCAAGGCACCATTGATCTGAGTCCGCTGAAAAGTGGCTTCTCAGGAGCCCTGGATCTTGGCCCACTTCTAGACAACTTCTTCTTTCAACTTCCTTTCATGTGTTTTAACTTCACAAACATGCCAGCTCCCAGCTGCCCCTCAGAGACAGTGGCAGGGAGAGTGGGGAGGTGGGGAGGAGCCCACAGCAGGGTGCTGAGACAGATGGGCGGGTAGGTTTCATCTTATGAGGGGCAAAGCCTATAGTGTAGAGGTAGGCAGAATCAATGCTGTGGCCCTTGTATCACCCCTTACAGTGATGACTCAGCCCTGCATATTAAAACAGACAAACACACCGCTCACAGAAGGCAAATTCACCCTCGGATAGCTTGCCGACCTCCTGCACACACACACACACACACACACACACACACACACACACACACACACACAAATACTTAACCAATTAAATCCGTCGAGCACTATTTGCAGATGATGGTGTGGAATTGTGCTGGAGTTGTGTCCGGCCTCATTAAATGTCAGGCTTAACAATACGGCACTTGGCAATCAAGGCTGCTCTGTGGCTGTTAGTCATTAATCACCGTCTGACAGTCCTGAATTGGAAACGAGGTTGGGCTCACATGTGCTCCGTGTACCCGGTTCCCTTCTTGGTAACCAGCTTCAGGGAAGTTTCTTTTTAGACCTCCTGCCTGGAAGGGCCTCTGGTCTGGCAAGGGCCTGAGGGTCACTAGGCTTGGCTTGCCTTGCCTCCTCTCTCCAGTCCCCACTGGGAAAAGAAGCTGAGATCCTGAGGTGTGTGTGTGTGTGTGTTGGGGGGGGGGAGAAAATGACACACACACACACACACACACACACACACACACACACACACAGGAGAGGTGAGCATATTGTTTTTGGCCTACTCTCCCTTGTAGGCATGTTTTATATAGCCTTGTTTTTCTATTCTGGCCTCATGGGTAGGAAAATTATTTTTTTTTTCCCCTGAAGAGATCCCAAAAGACGGGAGGAGGGGCAGAAGGGGGGAGTTGGTTCTGTTCTAGGGACTGTTGGAGTAGTTTGTGAAATGCTTCCTTCCCAAGCTGTAGCCGTTGCATATCAGTGTGCCTTCTAGGTCCCTCTGCAGGATCCAAAGGGCAGGGACCAGTTTTGCTCTTGAGGTCTATTTTTAGCACATTTTCACGGTCTTGTTCATTCATTTATAGATTTGAAAAAAAAAAAAACTGAAGTGAAGAAACACCAAGCCTGATGACCTGAGTTCGGTACCCTGGCCTCACATGGTAGAGGGAGAAAACCAAATCTCACAAATTGTCCCCTGACCCCCCCCCCCCTCAGGTACACTGTGCCATGCACACACACACACACACACACACACACACACACACACACACACACACACACACACGCGCACACACACACACACATACACACCCCTATACACATATAAACGCACAAGAAATGCATTTTAAACGTTTTAGAAAGGAAATATCTGTCCTCTACCTCCCCAGGGCATTGATCCTGGACCGCTTTTCTTGGGAATGTGTTTGTGACCTGACACTGTCTCACCCTCCAATGGTCTTATGTCCCTTTACTTTCAGACCCTGATTTTGTTTACCTAGGTGTGATTTTTTTTGTGTGGTCCTGTTTAGTGGAGACGGATGCATTAGCAGGACTGTCTTCTCACCCTCCCTGCTTATATTCATCAATTTATTTTTTAGGGACAGTCTCACTATGTATGGAATCGGGCACTGAACTTGCTATGTGTCCCAGGCTGGCCTGGGAGCTCTGCTCTTCCTTCCTCATCCTGCCGAGGGCTGCGATTACAGACTTGTACCATTCTGTCTGGCGTCTATGGTGCTTTTTTAAATGACCTCATTCCTTCTCCAAGCAATGACTCGAAAGGGACATTTTAGCCATTATTGCATGTTGGCAGAAGACAGTGGTCTTGCTGTCCTGTTTCGTTTGTTTCCCCTGCATGCTTCCAAGGCGTGGTGCTGAAGATGGAGCCCTTAGAGTCATCCCCTGCCTGCTGTGGACATGGGAGATTGGCTAGAGAAAGGATTCCTTCTGGAATAACAAATCCGAGGTCCTGATAGCAGGCATGCATTCTTTGTCTCCTCTTTCATTGTTGTGCCTCTTGTCTCTCCTTTGAGTGTCATCCTTGAGGCTCCTCCCATGTCACCTAATGACTCAGCTCAAAGACACTGACAAATGTTTATCCCTGAAGTGATGTCAACTAATGGGACTCAGCAAGCACTTATTGATTATCTACGAGGTGCTGGGCACTGTCCTAGGCGGAGGAGAGTAGAAGATGAATAGAATACCTTTTTTTTGGTTTGCCTTTAAGGGGGTCTCTGATCCATTTCAGGAAGATGAGCAGGGACATACAAGGGGATTACAGAGGAGATAAAGAGGATATGAGGATGTTTCTAGAAAAAAGAAAGTCATAAGGGCTCTGGGGAAAAGTGACAGTACCAAGAGGCATGGGTGTCTTGGAAGAAGGCCTAAGTCCCTGAAGATATTGATGTACGTACAGGAAGTTGCGAGTTGTTCTATTGGCTCCTGCGAAGGGAGCTGGTAGGGGTGTCAGTGCACTGGGGCATTAGGACTTGCACACTAAAGTAAAGTAAAATAAAGCTTAGCCTTATTAGACAATGGGGCACAATTTTACTTATTTTTTTTTGTATTTATGTATGTATATGCATGCCATGTGTGCACCTGGTGCTGGTGGAGACCAGAAAGAGGGTTTTGAGTCCCTTGGAAGTGGACTTACAGATGGCTGTGAGTCACCGTGTGGGTGCTGGGAACCAAACCTGTGCCCTCTGCAAGAACTGCAAATTCCTTTAACTCCTGACCTACCTCTTCAGCCCCAAACTTTTCTTACTTTCTTTTTTATTTTTTTAAAGTTGATTATCTCAAGTATTTGTCATATGTATGAAAACTAACTAATAATAAAGCCATGGAGTTTTCCAAATGTAAAAACCACCATCTTCTATAATCCCTTTGAAAATTACCTACTGGGAAAGAGAAGACTAAAATTTTCTTCAAGCTTCTGGCAAGGGTCTTGTAACTATTCTGCATTGATTGCACGGGATTACTTGTTGATTTTTTGGTCTCCCTCGGTGGCTTTCGTTGTACAGTTGGCTGCAGGAGCGAGAAGGCTGCCCAACGCCTCCCTGTGGGCCCTGCAACAGGTCGAGAGGCATCCCTTCGGCACAGTCTCCCTCTCCAGCCTTAGGTGGAGAGGTCCTGCCTTGTGCAGGCTGTTGTGGTCAGTGACCCCTCTCTGCATTCCTGGACTTCCCTTCCCTTCCAAGCTCATTGCTCCGGTGGTTCTGCTGAGGTTTGGTTGGGCTTCTGAGGTTTTGTTTTCCATGAAGCCTCCACTCAAGAGACAAGCACCACCCACCCCCATGACAAAGGATGCTAGCTAGCTGATGGGCATCACTCACGACTTTCTCCAGCCTGACGCATTTTTCCCTCCCACCGGGCTAAGCTCATTTAGCCACTGAGTCTCAGTTTCAATGTCACGCTCCAGTGAGGTCTTCTTGGACCTTTGCTCTAAAGGAGGATTCCCCATTCCACTCCCGGTATGTCCTGTGCAACACTCCACTTTCCTTTCATAGCCACCCTACAATTGATATCTATAGGTTGACTTTCGTGGGCTTCGGGGTCCTTGCTTGTCAGCAGCATGAAGGGAGAAGCTGCAGGTTTTGGCTGACCATCGTCTCTCCGGAGCCAATTCAGTGCCTGGTAATGCAGTAATGCTTAGTAAACAGTGCTGAGTGACTGCGCTGACGGTTTCAGGTTCACGTGTGAGATGGTTGGTGGTGGGCGGATCTCAAGGTTGGCTAGAGATTTACCCAGTAGCCTGCGGGTATGCTCAGGTTTCTCTCTCTCTCTCTCTCTCTCTCTCTCTCTCTCTCTCTCTCTCTCTCTCTCTCTCTCTCCTCTGAGGAAAAGAAGAAGGGGAAAAAGGGGCAGAGGGACCCTCTGGTTACAGAGACCCTGTTTCTTCCTCAGACCTCAAACCTAGTTTGAGAAAGAAATCTCTACGAGTGCTTAAAAAAAAAAACCAGTCTAAGTTTTGGTGGTGTACACCTGTAAACTCAGTTACTCATGAAGTTGGCCACTGAATGACACAGCTAGGGTCTGCCTCAGAGGTAAGAGAAGCCACATGTACATGGTGGGGAGGACCTGTAATCCTAGCCCTTGGGAAACAGGAGGATTGAAAGTTTGAGGCAGGCCTGGCCCGTATAGGGAGATCCTGTCAAAAATGAAAGAACTCCCCCCCAAAAAACAGGAGGGGCAAGGAGGGAAGATCAAGACAAATTCCTGACCCCAACTACCCAGAGCCTGCTTGTTCCAAAGGGTTCTGAGTTTGAAAGTCCCCCAAAGAACATCTGGGCACTGCTGGGTAGCAGGATGTGGGAAGGGAGGCTGGAGAGGGAGGGAGGGAGAGAGAACCCCTGAAGTTTGCAGGGTGGGGTGGGGAGCTCAGGGCTTGAAGGCTACAAGAGTTCATGGAGGCTACACAAGTGAGCCTGGCTCTTCAGGCACCTGGACCAGAAGGCCTTTCTGCACTATGGTGTGCGACATACTGTGTGGTGGTCCTTGGCTTAGCTGGTAGAGCCCCACCCACGGGGCATTTGTAGCATTGGGAAGTACTTTTAATTGCCCCCATGGTGGCTGTTAGAGCAGAGTCTTGGGACCAAGATGCTAAACCCACCCTTCACGGATGCCTTCCTGACTTGCATGGCAGTAGTTGTCCCATTTGGGAAACACCCAAAGATAAGAAAAACAAACAAGGAATTTGATGTTTTTCTCTTTGCCCCCTGAGATGCCTGAAAGGAAAGAAGAAAGGCCCACCCTGCCCATGTGGGGCATGACGTATACACAAGAAGTCCATGGGCCACAGTCTTCCACAGTTGTCCCTCATGTACCTCAACTTCTTCACAAGATGTCCAGGAGGCCCTGCTCCCTCAAGATGGCCCCTTAGTGGAGAGGCTAACTTTTCCCACCTGTGTTGGGCAGCTCCCATTAGAAAGTGGGGAGGACTGGCAGGGATGGTGGCTGGTGGAGGAAGTGAGGGCTGGAGGGGGCATTCTGCAAGCTGATGGAAAGGGAATTTTGGGGGTGCTGCCTGCCGGGAAGCACTGGGGGAGTCAGAGGCAACACGTTCTGGCCTGTTGGGAGGACGGCTGTTGGCACCAGGAGAAATCCATCCAGTGCAGCCAACCCTCATTAATCACCCGGGCGGCGGAACTGCCAGCTCCTTTCAAGACCTTTCAAGAAGGGTTTTCACCCAAAATAGAGTTGAAAATGTGCTGGGCCCTACTCAGAATCTCATCAGTCTGGGCATTATGGGAAGTGTCAGGCGGGCTGTGACAGACAAGGCCCACTCTGTTCAAGGGGTCCTGACTCCCACAGCCTGTCATATCAAGCGCCTGATCAAATTTGACAGCTTCATTTGTACCTACAGAATAGATAAAAGGGGCTGTTCATTGAAACAAATGGAGGGGAAGGGGGGAGGGAGGTGAGGGTGAGAGGGAGCATGCATGTGAGTGTGTCTTGGGGAGAGGAATGGCTCTGGGGGAGGGGTACAAGGGGGGGACAGTTACAGCGAGGGACAAGGGTGCAAAGAAATATGCTAAGCACTCCTCAAGAGTCTGGGAGGGGAGGAGCTGAGTCAGGGGAAGACAGGTGACTATTAGGGTATGTGAGTGTGTGTGTGTGTGTGTGTATGTGTGTGTGTGTGTGTGTGTGTGTGTGTAAGTGTGTGTGTAAGTCTCACCTTATGGGTATGACCATGGAAAGGTTCCTGAGAACCCACTGTCCTCTGGACCCTGACAGTCTAAAGAGCCAGGGAGGTGGTTCTCTGGGGAGGATGACAGTCCAGGGTGAACAGCTGGGACTTTGGAAAATGGATTAGCAAGTGCAGCACTCGCTTCAAATCCAAACCCCCAAGCAAAGAGCTTCCTTACCTTCACTTCAGTTATTTCCCTCCGCTGAGCCTCTGGCCCTCTCCTGTCTGCCTGCTGGGCAGATGCACCTTTGCAGGTGGCCAAGATACAAAATGAGCTGCTGGCTTTTGGCGTCTCTCTGCTCTGCATACAAGCTGGTCCATAGGAGCATCAGAGGCATCCCCATAGGAGCATCAGGAGCATCCCCAGTTCACCTGCACAGTCCTGTTTGGGTTTTGTTTAGGAAGTGCTCTGAGCAAGCTCTCTTCCTCCTCTTCTTGTGTGTGGGGGTCTAGGGTATTCTGAAGACCCTGCACTTTTGGGAGGGGGAATTCCTTTTGATTGCCATTATCGTATTTGCATTATTAGTGTGAATTTATCTTGTTCTTCCTACTGGATCCTAGGCAATTTGGTACAGAGTGTGTCCAATAGTACTTAATGCACACTATAAGTTCTCCAGGAATAGGACAAAAGCAAACAAACAAACAAACAAACAAACAAACAAGGCTTTTTGAGACAGGGTTTAACTAAGGTGCCCAGGCAGGCCTCAAACTTGGGACCTTTATGACTCGGCTTCTTGAAGCTTGGGGTTTGGGATGTTGGACACTGTTGGACACACAAGTCTTTCATAGCTGGTGATTAGTACAAGTCTGTGCTTAGTGTCAGACTTCAGGAGGGGAACCTACAGCCAGGGGCCTGATGACTCCTTTTTGACTTTGATCTTTAGAGGGTAAGCAAGGCTCCCCTAGCTGCTTTCCCACATGGTGCCTTTGTGGAGGCAGCTTAGGCTGGGTCTCATAGGTAGCTATGACACCCTGCTTGCTGCCTTGGCTGATGTGGGCTGTCCACCTGAACAACAGTCTGTGGTAGTCCTGGTGGGATCATGATTCTGTCTCTTATTGTGACTTTAGGTAAAATGTGTCAAGAATTACAAAAGGGAATTGTTGATGCGAGTACATGTGCAGAACACTAGCTCGGTGCCTCATACACAGTAAACATCCAGTTAATGCTCTTGTCTGGTCCCTGTGGCCCAGACTATTTCATCTGGACTTAGAGCACATCCTACTGACAATGCTTGTCATTGCCCATTGATGCTGGTGACCACCGATCATTATCACTTTGGGTCAATGCTTAGCTTCCTGTACATTGCACTGGGAGGCCATTGTTATCACTAAATACATCAGAGGTCCTGAGCCTTTCTGTTAGACAGGCTTGCCTATATGCTACAACAAGGGCTCAAATCTGTGGTCCTTTGCAAGGTGGAGGCCTTAGCTCTGTGGAGGATACAGGCCTTGATCTCTGGGTAGCTCTGAACCATCTGCTTTGCTCTTAGTGATGCCAGCCCTGCCAGAGCATCCCATCCCTGGGGGGGGGGCAGTGCACCTATGCTTCCTTACTTTCCTTACCCTCCCCACCCCATTTGAGACAGTATCCCACTCTGGGATGGCGTGGAACTCCTTATGTAGCCCAGGCTGGCCTCAAACTCACAATTGTTCTGGTTCTACCATCATGGTACAGACCCACACGATCGAATTTTCATGCTCCCTCTGACTTCGGCATCAACTTTGTCCAAGGAAACAGGGCTCAGTGGGGCTTGGAGAGTGTCTGTGTGGTGAGATCTGAGGGAGCAGGTGAGCAGAGGTGAGCTTCTGCGGCATCCATGGTGTGACCTTCAGGGCTGCAGGATACCCTCATCTCTTCACGGGCCTAGTTTTCTCTCAGAACAATGAGCTTGAGGATGGTAGGATGGAAGATGCTTACCCAGCACCCGGCTGGACTCACCTCCTGACCTCCCCCCTGCACTGGCAGAGACTCCCCATCCTATCATTGTAAGGATCCTATGAGAAGAGGCAACAAGGGGGCAGTTTTGGCTTGAAGCATGCAGCAATTCAAGATCCTCTGCTGTCGCCCATGCTAGTCAATGGGTCTGATTAATTAGGCAGCAGAGTGTGATGTTTCCTGACATGTTGGCTTGATGAGACTGAGCCATAGACCTGTTAGTCAATCAAATGCCTGTCTAAGTGCCTCTGTGAAATCCTTTACAAATGTGACAAGGGCTCCTAAGAAACGGACTTTAGGGTGATCAGAGGAAGGGAGATGATGTGTGGTGGGCCAGGTCTAACCAGGTGAGCCCTTTGAGAGAGGTTTTCAGCCTCCCCTGAATTCATGGCTCATGCTAGGAGGCTTTCAGAGTGGGTGTTATCCTCCCTGCCTGCCCACTGATTTGCCCACTGATAGCCGCTATAATTGCAGAAGCCAATGACTTGGGAGAGGTGTCTTACCACTGCCATCTGGTTGGAGTGTGATTGATGGAATCCTTGCCAGTCCATATTGAATGCGGAATGTGAGTGAAGAAGAAAGGTCCTCATTGTGTTAAGGCGCTGGGATTTGTCATCACCACAGATTCTAGCCAATACTTGGCTATCGCAACAGCATTGATGGATCCCTTCGTGTATCATGCAATTAACTAGAATGCGTCTTCACACCACATCCAGCCATACGTTTCTTGAAATAAGACCAGTTCCTACATATTGTTGAATTCTAGGCCTTTTATAGGACTGGCACCTCTTGGTGACAAGGTAGATTGGCTCCAGAGCCTGCCTTGGGTACCCAAATCCATGGATGCTCAAGTTTGTTTGTTGGTTTGTTTTTTAATTAAAAACAATGGTGTGGGGTTTGCTTATTACTTGGGTACATTTACACTTAAGCCACATGTAGGTTTCTCAGAATACTCAATAGAAGATGTGACACTGTATTGTTTAAGGGATGATGGCAAGATACAAACCTTGTCATTATCTATGTTCTATCTTTGCAGCTCTTTTAAAAGTATTTTGGACACATTATATACATTTCTACTCTAATATGAGATATTGTACCCATATAACTCAGTTAGAATACAAGGTTTACTTCCAATACTTTGAAAGTGCTATTACAGGCTGTTTAGGATAAATAAGTTATGCAAGTTAATTGATAGTTGACCAAATCATGGTCATATCAGTTACTACTGTATTTTTATCACAAGAATATACATCTTAGGTGCAACAGATAGATACGATTCTATAGAAGGATAAGGTAAATAGTTAGACAAGATCTTCAAAAACCTCAGAGACATACAGAATATGGCATCTAAAAATGTTTTTATTATTTTACAGATTCACTGACAATGAGACAGGTTAACTCCTGGCAACACCCAGCCTACCTCAAAGAAGATGATGAGCATCAAAGAACCTCCTCATAGAGATGGCTTCAAATGTGGCAAATAAGCCACTGGGCAAAATTTCCTCATTTCTATCACAGACAGAATTCTGCCTAAAAAAGGGCAAGCTTGGATGTAGGCAGAGTTGACGGCCAAACTCTGCCAAGACAGGGTAAGCAAGTCCTCAATAGTTCCTGCTTCATAAATACATCTGTCAGATGTATTGGGCCAGAAGGCTGAAGATGATGCTCCAGTGTTGTAGAGAGTTTTGGGTGACTGTTCAGGCAGCAAACTGTCTTTGTCATCTCCTCATTTGGAAAGCTACTAACCTGCACTCCCAGCATACTCAGGTAATCAAGTTTATTCCTTCTTAAGTCTCTGATGGGGTTGAAGACCAGATAGTTTAGTTTTACAATTAATCTTGGATGTGTAGGAATTAAGATGTTTTTAGGTCTAGATAGATGTTTTAAGTTGATAATGATGAGATATGATAGATATTGATTTATATTCAGAATTTTAGATGCACCAAGATAGGAAAGATGTTTTCTTCAAGGCTGCCAAACACAAATAGCCAAAACACTAAGAATGTAACATTTATATAATTCCTGATTGTGTCATGGTTCTTTTGCTGTAGGTAGTTTATTATATATATGTATAATAATATAAATGCATATGTAAAAATAAAATATATTTAATAAAAATATTTTGGGAAAGGAGTTTGCCACAGAGGTAGAGAGGAGCCTGCCTAATATTGCTTAGCATGTGTGCACAGGCAGAGAGCCTGCCTAATATTGCTTAGCATGTGTGCACAGGCAGAGAGCCTGCCTAACATTGCTTAGCATGTGTGCACAGGCAGAGAGCCTGCCTGACATTGCTTAGCATGTGTGCATAGGCAGAGAGCCTGCCTGACATTGCTTAGCATGTGTGCATAGGCAGAGAGCCTGCCTGACATTGCTTAGCATGTGTGTCATAGGCAGAGAGCCTGCCTAACATTGCTTAGCATGTGTGCATAGGCAGAGAGCCTGCCTGACATTGCTTAGCATGTGTGCATAGGCAGAGAGCTTGCCTGACATTGCTTAGCATGTGTGCACAGGCAGAGAGCCTGCCTGACATTGCTTAGCATGTGTGCACCCTGGGTTTGATCCCAGCTAGTTATGCTTGGCATGTGGTTATCTCTTTGAGGGTTTCCTGAGTTGAACCTACTGTCTCGATAAGCATTGTGGTCTAAGACACTTCTAGCACGCACATAACTCCCAAACAGGAAACTTTTTTTTTTTTTTTTATGGACAAGTAGCCTACAGATCATCAAGTTTGGAGATATCCAAGATAGAAAGTCTGGAGCTAAGTGCAAAGTGCTTTTAAAGTCAGGACAACAGTGAGATCCTGGCTGTCCATCATTTTTTTTTTTTTTAATTGGAGATGGGGTCCGGGGCTGGAAGCACACTGCTGACTCTGGCATTGTCAATCTTCCTGCTTTAGTATCCTAAGTATTTGGTGCTACAGATGGGCCCTTCTGTACCCAGCTTTCCACAGTCCTTTAACTGTGAAATCGGGGGGCAATTAACCGCTTTAAATCTTAGTTCTATCATCAAAGGAAAATGGTGGTTTGCTATAAGAACAAAGTAGCTGGGCCTGGGGCTATAGCTCAGGGATGGGACACTTGCTTAGTATGTGTCAGGCCCTGGGTTCTAGGCCCTGACACACACACACACGCACGCACACATGCACATACACACACACACACACATGAAAGGAGGAATCAAATGCTTAGTATATCTTAATATATTGAACTGTTACGACAAGCACCAAGTGATGCTTCTTCATTTCTCTAGACACGTCTGACCTAGAGTTCCATGTGTGTGACGTCACTGGAAAAGCAGGGCTATGCTGCTTCCTGTAAGGGCTGAGCACAAACTTGGATATGGCACACACACACATGCACACACATGCACACACATACACACACGCTCACATATCCACACACCCACGAGAGCAAACAGGATGTGGAGGGCCGTGCAATAACATTTTCTAACTGCTGCTTCTATTCTCAAACCTGGCTCTGATTTAAACTTCGAGACTTGCTTCATGTTACCTTCTGAACTGTGCAGGAATGCCCACTGCCCACTCAGAGCAAAGGCGTCCAGGGCAGTTTGATGTTTCTTCTCTAGCTAGCCCCACTCTCTGAAAGCAACTGGCTGTAGGCTATGAGAAATTGAACTGTTTGAAGACCTTGGTTTAACCTCGGGATTCTCAAAACTATTTAAAATAATTTTTCCACCACCCGAACCATCCCTGCAGTTTCTGAAATACTTGCATCAGCATTACCCGGTGTTTTGTTAAAAATAAAACACAATAGCGGTTCACTTTGGAGGAGTCAGTTTTTTTTGCGGGGAGAATCCCATGCTACAGGAACTGTTCATATGTACCCCTTCCCTCTGCCTGTTGGTGAATGGAGGCCACAGAGCCTCTTTTACTGGATCATCCGCACTGGCTGCTCTGATAGGGAATTTATTTGGATGGAGCCCAGGGATTCACACAGGCTGGGCACACTCTATCTTCCAGCTACACCTTCAGGTCTGATAGGCACTTGATGGGGACCAATGACAGCATCGTAATTGGCCACACCTTTAATCACGTTTTAGTCTTTACATAGTTCATAAATCTGCAGGAGTTTGCGTATGGTGGTATGTGTCTGTGGTCTCAGCTACTCTTGGGGGCTGAGGCAGGAGAATGCGTAGGCTAGTGTCCATAGCAAGATCCTGTCTTAAAAATAGAGGGGGCTGGAGAGATGGCTCAGAGGTTAAGAGCACTGACTGCTCTTCCAGAGGTCCTGACTTCACTTCCCAGCAACCACATGGTGGCTCACAATCATCTATAATGTGATCTGATGCCCTCTTCTGGCCTGCAGGTGTACATGCAGGCAGAGTACTGTATACATAATAAGTAAATAAATAAATAAACAAATAAATACCTTAAAAAACAGAATATTCTAGTTAGGAAGAGATAACTATATAGCTTAAGAATTTCACTTCAGAGGTTTAAAAAAAAAAGAGTAAGTAGGGGCCAGCAGCAATTGAGTTTTATTTAATATAATTATTTTGAAGGCGAACTGGAGCTTATGATGACCTTAAACCCAAGATCTACCTGCCTCAGTCTCCAAAGTGCTGGGATTACAGGTGTGCACCGCTGCTCCTGGATAGAAGTTATGATGTGAAAATAGAAAATTATTTACGTATTTTATATGTATGCGTGTTTTGCCTACATGTATGCCTGTGTACCACGTACCTGTGTACTACGTGTCTGTGTGGTGTGCATGGGGGTCTGGAGGGTGTGTGGATCCCTTGGGACTGGAGTTAACAGATGGCTGTAAATCACCGTGTAGGTGCTGAGGGGCAGGGGGAGGTCAAACCTTCCTCCCCTGGAAGAGCAATCAAGCTATTTCTCCAGCTCTAACTTTTTTTTTTTTAACCTTAACATGCAGTTGTTATGCAATTAGGTTTTAGATGCAGAACCACAGCTAAATTCCCTGACTCCTAGCCCAGTGCTCTTTCTGCTAGCTGCATAATGACTAGACAGGCTCAACTTTCCATAATTGTCTCGAAGTTCACTAAAGCATACTGGTGCCCCTGGTCTCCATTCTGAAGTTTATAGGGCACAGGAAGCCACTCTCTTTTTTCTTATCGACTATTTCATCTGCAACTCAAAATCCAGTGATCACTTTTTCTGTTATAGAAGGGCTGTTAGTGATGCTGGCGATGCGCCACCACTCTGGGAAAGCTTGAGGAGGGTTTTCATTCGGGACAAAGAACAAACTCTTTCCACCTCTGCATTGCGGCGTGGAGGGTGCAAGCTCATCAGGAAAGAGTGGTTAAGTGGGTGGGTGGTAAGACAGATGTATTTCTTTTACCTTAAGATACGGCTGTCTTGTTTTATCATTTTTTGTTTTTTGTTTTTTTTTTCCTCTTGTAGTTCTGGCTGTCTTGCACTCACTTTGTAGACCAGGCTGGCCTCGAACTCACAGAGATCCACCTGCCTCTGCTTCCTGAGTGCTGGGATTAAAGGTGTGCCACCACCGCCTGGCTGAGATAAGGGCTATTTTAATTAGGATTTCTGTCACTGTGAAGAGACATCATGACCACAGCAGCTCTTATAAAAGAAAACGTTTAATTGGGGGCTGACTCACAGTTCTGAGGTTTAGTCCACTGTCGTCATGGCAGGAGGCTTGGTGGTACGCAGGCGGATGTGGTGCTGGACAGGTGGCTGAGTGTTCAAGGTCCGAATCACCCAGCAGGTGCCAGGAAGAGAGTGCCTCACAGAGCCTGGCACCTGAGACCTCAGAGTCCACCCCCAGGACACACTTCCTCCAACAGAGCCACACCCACTCTAGCAAGGCCACATTCCCTATGGGCTTATAGGGGGCCATTTTTTTATGCAAATCACATCAAGGACCTTTTTTTCTGTAGCCCAGGATAGACTCACACCTGATATTGCCCTGCTTCAGCCTTCAAAGTCGGGGCTAACCACTGCCTAAAACCTGTTTCAAAAAAAACAACAACAACAAAAAAAGATTTGTTTTTATTTTTATTTAAGTGTATATATGTCCATACGAATGTATAAGTGCCCATGGAGGCCAGAAGAGGGAGCCAGATCCCTTGGAATTGAAGTTACAGGGGGTTGCGGACCAAACGCAGACCCTCCCGAAGAGCAGTGACTACTCTTAACCACTGAGCCGCTCTCTCCAGCCCTAAAACCTGTCGCTTGATTTTCTCCGGTTGTGGACATTTATGGCCCTAGCGCTCCTCAACCTTCTGAGCGCTGTGACCTCATGTTGTAGTGACCCTCCAAGCATAAAATGATTTTCGTTGCTACTTCATAACCGTAATTCGTGAAAGGGTGAAAGGATTATTTTGCCCTCTTTGGGGTCGTGACCCACAGGTTGAGAAAAACCAACCTAAGGGCTCAACCCTGTCTCTCTTGCCATTACGGAAAGCCTCAATTGACCTGCAGCCTTCAGGAGATGGTGGGGCCAGTAGGAACGCGAGCCCCAAACCCTGCTGTCACTCCTCCTAAGGCTCCTTCCTCCCCTGTAGTGTGGCTGTTTCATCAGCACAGTGGCACCTTACTGTGTCTCTCCCTGTCCTTCTCTCTGCAGGGAAGACTGTGGCACTGGGTCAGATGGGCAGAGCTACAGTTAAAGTACCATCCTGTAGTGTTCTCTGCCGCCTGAGTAAGGGGTTTCCCGAGTTCCCCTTGGTGTCACATGGTATCTTGCAATGTACTCGGACCAGATACAGCCTGTAAACCATTTTCGGGGGCCATTAGCCCCCACCTGCAAGTACAATCCCCAGATGGTGAGACTTCTCAGGTTGCCATTTTTTTTTTTGTTTGTTTTGGCCATTACACAGCTTATTTATCAAAACAGGAAAGGCACAAATATAAAGATGGAGGTATGGTTTTTGGTGGTTGCCCCACCTCCCTTTAAAAGTTGACCCAGCTGTCCGAGTTTATCAGTATACTGCATACCCTTTGCTGGACTACAGGGGTTTGGTGACTTCTGGTTTTTTTTTTTTCTTTTTTCTTTTCCCTCCTTCCTGGCTTCATCAGTTCCCTCTCTTGGCGCTTTCACTGCTGGGGTCCTTTCCTGTCCTTTGACCCAGTGAGTGACAGCTGGATTCTGGCCACTGGAGGAGAAATATGGGCAGGCTGAGGGTTACAATAGGGCAGGCTTTGTCTGGGGGGGGGGGTGTCCTGATGTGTCTCCACTGACCTTGGAGGAAAATGACTGGGAAGACTGAGGGGAGGCCTTTTCCTTCCCTCTTTGGTTGCAGGTTTTAATGTCTTCTTTGTTGGTCTGCGTCCCTGGAGGCTGTACTGAGAGAGAGAGAGAGAGAGAGAGAGAGAGAGAGAGAGAGAGAGAGAGAGAGAGAGAGAGAGAGAGTTCAGGCAGTCTCCTCCCTCCTGGACAAAATGGTGCATGCTTTTCCTGTTTAAACAGGGCACAGTTGTGAAGTACCCTGACTTCGCACACACCAAGGCCCGGCAACGGCTGCAATAAATCAATAGGAAAATACAAGCTGCCAGTTAGACTAAACAAGTGCATTTGCAAAGACGGCTAGCCCTCATTAATCACTCTGACAGTCCTAAAAACACATTTCCCCTTTAATGACTGTATTTGGATAATCAGTGCTTTTTCCTCCTCACTCAGAGTTTGAGTAACAGACAGCTGGTGTTATTACAGCCAGCGGAGAGGGAGTGCTGGGATTAGGGTCGACCAAGAGCCATCCGCTGGAGGTCTCGGCAAAATGCAAGCTGGATGGCTGCAAAGCTCTTGTTGGGCCATAATGAGGGGCGTTTTGTACTGCCACAGACAGCTCAGGGCAGCCATGTGCAAGTTGCCCCCAAATCTCCACACCCCACCTGCATTATGTGAATGAAAAACCTCGTGTCGGTTTTATGAGCTCTGGTCGTGGGACCCTGTAGAAGAGGCAGGAGCTACTTCAGGGAGGAAGGCGAAGAGAGTCGGCTGTGAGCTGAGCTTTGTTTCCTTCAGGTGACTTTGGCTTTGAGGAGAAAGTTTGAGATCTGGCACATTCCTCTTTATAAACGATGTAACACATTAATGCACAGCGCATTATGAAAATGGTAATTCAAACCCATAGTGCTCCAAATTAAACCATACATTATCGGATGCACTCAACCATCTATTTTGCAAGAAGACAGGATGAGTGAAATCAAATCAAACAGAAAGCTGGAGTTCGGCCTCCGCTACAGGATGATTAATAAAGTGCAGGCCTCAGGATTATTGCAAGACAGATCCTACCCAACCCTGACAAGCACCAGAGGGGGTCAGCTCTGATAGAAACACAGTACGGTAGGATGGGCTGAGCGGTAGGATGGTGGATTTCATAGAAGGTAGAGGACGGTTGGGAAGGCTCAAACCACATCCGGTAGAGGCTATAAACATGTTTTTGATTTGATTCCAAGTGTGGGATGGGGAACAGGCTTGAGAGAGAGAGAGAGAGACAGACAGACAGACAGACAGACAGACAGAGACAGAGAGACAGAGACAGAGACAGAAAGAGAATAAGAATGTTTACTTTTATATTGTTCATGGCTATGCAGTCACTATTCATCAAATGGACATATGATTAGACACTTTGAGTAGCTGTGCATTAAATCAACTTCATGAGGTCCTAGATCATTCTAGAAAGACAGTTGTAGCTATTATCACTTGTAGGCTTCGACCTTTTCCCAAACCTACTTTACCTGGGGTTCTTTAATGCTTATACCTTCCTTCCAACCCACCTACCCTAGATGGGAGAGAAAAGAGGGTAATGGGAACAGGAGAAGCAGACCTTCTTGGACTCAGTTCCTTGGAGCAAGTCCCCTGGTGTAGTCGGCAGGATTTCAGCAGACCAGCGATTCAACCAAAGTTGCTCCTGGAACCCAGAGCCCTGAAGTGTTCTCTGGAGCTGTTCTCTCTAAAAGCGATGAACAGCCAAAGAACACCAAAACCCAAAAAGCCCCCAGCCTCCTGTTTTGGACATATATATATGCGTGTGTGTGTGTGTGTGTGTGTGTGTGTGTGTGTGTATACGTATATATATACACACGTATACACACACACACACACATATATATATGTATACACATACACACACACACACACACACACACACATCTCCTCTCACAGTCTGTATTAAGATGTGTTTCAGCTGGCAAAAACCAAGCCCCCGCTTGGTTCGTCTTCTAGTGGATAAACATCACCTGTTCACTCACAACTCTGTTCCCCATTGCACACTTGGGATCAACACAAAGACATGTTTCTATCCACTACAACATCCAACTCTGTTTGAGTCAAGCCTGTATCTGAAGGCAAGCCCCCCACCCCTAATCCCTTCTCGTCTCTGTGTCTCTCTGCTGCCCACAGGGCCACAAAAATAACCTAAGCAAGAGGTGTGAAAATAGGACTCCAAGCCAGGAACATCCAGTGTCTCAGGTTCCAGCTTTGTGGCTTCCACCCCGATGCCCTGGGGAACACAGGGCCCATTTCTGGAGCCTGGGGAGATTAGAGAAAAGAGGAGGGGGAGGAGTCATTTGCAGAAAGGGAGGCAGAGAAACAAACACAAGGTGAGAGTTGCCAGATGTAGGAAGTATACAAATAGACAGCTGTTGGGGGAAGAGTTCTTCTCTATTAAAATGGCAATTCATGGGAATTAGGCTACTGAAAGTAACAAACTCCCACCAGCTAATTATAATAGGCAACTTTCTAGTTTATGTGTGCGTGTGTGTGTGTGTGTGTTTAAGGTTGGAAGCCTTATTTCCAGCCGTTTGGTTAGCATGATAGTCTGGGGCAAGTTAGTTCAACCAGGCTCAGTTTACCTTCCCTAGTCCCACGTGCAATGGCTTTCCAATATGGTTTTCCCCCTCAAACAAAGGTGTACCCCAAGCAAAGTTTTCTTTTAGTTTAGAGAGGACTTATTAGCTGTGGGAGACAAGAATCTTCCTCCATCTCCCTTCATAACCAGAGAAGTTCCTGTGCCTTCAGGGAGGTAGAGCTAGCCACTACAAAGCTGAAAGTAAAAAAACAATTGAGAAGCCCTTTCCATTAGCTTTAAGCATAGGCGTGTTGGTGGTGGTGGAGGTGGTAGAGTTAGTGGTGGTGGTGGTGGAGGTGGTGGGTGAGAGGGAAGTTGGGAAAGAAACAATAAAAAAGAGAAAACAAAATGTGGCGGGTGGGGAGGTAGAAGTCTCCGTATTTCAGTTGTGTAGGAGAGTGGACCATGAACAATGGTGTTTTCCATGCCCAGCTAGGGCTGGTCTCAGGATGACTCTGCAGTTGGCCCTGGATTCATATTTTCCATGAGCCCAGGTGTACCAGCAGCCCAGGCTACTTTCCCTGGGACATGCAGTCATTGCTTGACTAGCACTGATACTGGGTAAAAACAACAACAACAACAACAACAACAACAACAACAACACAACTTGGTGTTCACTTAGCTGATAGAACTTTGCCTAGAAACAAAGATCTGGGGGCACATAAATGTGTACGCTTTGTACCGAAGAGTCCAGGGCGCGGCGCGCCCTTCCAAGGAGCCTCAACCCAGAGGTTCAGTTTGTGAACACTTGAAACATTTAGATGGAGAATGCACCCCTTGCCCCACCTCATGCAGTGGACGCTTGCCTTCCAAGTGTCAGAAGCAGTTTACCTTCGCAGAGAGGGAAAAGCACAGCAGCACCAACAGATCCAAAGCCCCGTGGCACCCACGAGGCACCCATGCCACGCACCCAGTCACTGTGTGCACGCATGTGCACAGTGCAGGGGGCTGGCAGCCCAGGGTCAGACCTCCCCCACCCCTCCCCTCCTGCCGGTGGAGAGCAGCCAGTCCACACTGGCACTAGCAATTGGTGACATTGGTCATCCTGAAGACTCACTGCGGGACCGCTATTCCATGCAGTAGGCAAGTATACCCTGCCAACACCCTACTACACAGCACCTTTCTCCTCTCCGATAGGACTCAGGCATGAACCAGGTCTCAGAGCCTCCTGGCTTCAGGGTCCTGTGTCATTCCTGAGAATTCTCAGCAAAATCAAACCGGTTCTGAGTTTTCAGAGTCGCAGTGGACCTAAGTCGATAACACAGAGTTGGGTGAGGAGCCCTCAAGCCTCATGAAACAGCCCTTTCAACGAGGGTTTACCCTTTGATCGTGAAAAGAATCACTCTTACCCTGGAGTACAAAGTTCAAATCCTCTGTCTTGGGCCCTACACAAGTTGAGGCCTCTCAGCCTGTAGGTCTCCTTATTGCCACTAGATGTCGCCAGAGGCACGTCTCTGCTCACCCTCCCGCTTAGCTTGGGATAAGGCAGAGGGAGGCCGCTTCAGCCCTTCTTCCTGGTTCCCTCTTTCAGCCTGTAGCCCTTGAATTCCCGCCCAGAGGAAGACCCACTTTCACACACACTCTCGCTCCACTTTGCCTCCAGGAAATGCCAAGGCCTTTGAAGTAACCCTGGGAGCCAAACAACCAAACTGGGCGCAAGGGGGGAGGGAGTAAAGATGGTTTTTATGTAATTTGTAATACATCGGGGCAAGTACTCTCCTAGCGGAAAGACGTTAAATTGGTCTTGGAACCACAGTCTCAGAAGGAAACCACCACAACAACAAAACCAAAACAAGAGCATAATCTGCTTAGGTGTCTGGAAGTGGGACCATGGGTGAGGCAAGAGAGAAACACCACGGTGTGAATATAGCCAAGTATTCCATTTATTAACAAAATAGTCTTAGCAAGGGAGAGCTCTGTTCACCCCACAAGAGGCCCGGCAGCCTGGTACTGCTGCCTAAGACCGGGAGGGAGGGAAGATGTGGGAGAGAAGACCCAGGCAGAGTCTTTAATCCTAGCCACCGCAGGAACCCACGGGAAACCCACCGCCAGCTTTGGCGATTGCTGGCTCAGGTCTGGGACAGGGCGAAGGGAGTGCTGTGACCCTAGGGCTCCCTGAGTCCCCAGCCTGCCCCCAACAGAGCTACTAATGTTGTCTGGTCTGCTGACTTTGGGGCTAGAATGCTTTGGAGGAATCCATTGGGGGGTCCCCGGGTCCTGCCCCTATTGCCAGGGGAAGGGGGGGGGGATGTCACAGTCCCAACTAGGGAGAGAAAAAATAATGATGATAAAATACTTCACAAAATATAAAGAGCGATTTTGCCCAGCGGGGGCCTCCTAAGATGTTTAATTGGATGTATCAGGTCCCCATCGGCTGGCAATCTGACAGCAAGGTGTGGGTCCCTTAAGGGCCAGGAAGGTAGACAGGATGGCAGGCCACTGAAGGGAGGGGGAGCCTGCTAGTGGCACTGGGACTGAGCATCCTGGAGGGTCAAGGCTGTGATTTGATTTGAGGGGCCAGAGCCTAGAACCAAGTGCTCATACGAGAAGAGGGTTGCTGGGGAGTACCACACAGCAGAGTCCTGGTTCAACCAAGCTCAAGACCCCCAGCCACCAAGGTTGCCCCCCCTCAACTCCCCTAATTGTTACAAAAAATTTTTTTATAAAGAAAAAAAAAAACCCCTCACATGGAAAGAAACAAGAGGGGGTGGAAGGAAAAGGGAAGAAATGCGGTTTTAACAGTTGAGAGTCATGCAAGAGACTTGCCAAGATGGGGAAACTAAAAGTGTAGAACCCCAACTCTCCCTCCATTCCTTAAAACCAAATTATTCAAAAACCAACAACAACAAAAACAAAACAAAACACCTTAAAATATATACCTAAGAAAAAGAAAATTTAAAAGGAGAGGGAAGGGGATCGTGTAGTTATCTGGGTGGTTAATATTATTATTTGGGGAGACGGACTTTTTGCATACCATTGGCTCATGTGGGCCATTAATGCACTTATATTCCCAGCTTGTAAGCTAACATTATAGTAAATAAATACAGTCCGGTGGGGAGGGGCTGGGCTGGATCCTGGTAGGGGAAAGCAGTAGTGGAGGTTGCAGCGTCGTCGTCGTCGAAGGCAGTGGGACGTGAGAGGAAGAGGTGGGTGGGGAAGGGCTGGGAGGGGCCAGAGCTGTAGTTACTGGTATCCAAGCGCTGAGGCGGAGGCTAGTCTCTGTCCATACAGTGCATATGGCGAGTAGTAGGGTCCGGCTGTGGGGAGGGACGGCACTGCCAGGCCCCCAGCTGTAGATAAGTGGCTCTTGCCATAGGGGTGGTATCGGCTTAGCCCCAAAGTGTGTGGACTCCGCAATGACAGCGACCCGGGACTGCCCGGGGCGGCGGGCGGGGGGAGATGCAGATGGCAAGAGGCTGCGGCTGCAGCAGCTGCTGCGGCACTGCCCAAGCTCGAGGCCCCGGGGTAGGCGGCCAGAAGTTTCTCTGCGCCCGGCAGGGCTGTGTGAGTCCGTAGATGGCTGAGCAGCTCCTCAGAAGTAGCAAAGCGCTTGTCGCAGGGCCCGCTGGCCGCCACCCAGTTGCAGCTGTGTGGCAGCGGTTCGTTCTGCAGCATGAAGCCATAGGTGTAGAGAGGGTGGCCCGGGAGTGCGGCTTGGGCAGCGCTGGAGGAGAGCGCAGCCGGTTGCAAGGGATGCCCGGGGTACACCAGAGGGTAGCCACTGGCCTTAAGGCTAGGCCCAGCTGGATCGTGCGCGCTGCAAGTGGAGCAGCTAGAGCCGCCGAGGTGCGAGGCGCTGTGGTAGCCCCCCAGGCAGTAGGGGTCACGGCATAATCCCTGCAGGAAGGAGGGCGGGGAGGCCCCAGTGAGCGGGCTGGAGCTGGGGGGCTTGCCGGGTGGCAGGCCCAGGCCCCCGGACAACTGGCCTCCCACTAAACCAGACTTGCTAGGATCCAGGCCAGGCACGAATTGAGAGGGGTAGCCGGCGTAGGCGCCTACGATGGAGCCGTGATAACCGATGCTGGAGGGCGGTAGTGGGAACACCGAGTGGCCTGGTTTGTAGGGTGACACTGGAGCCACGTGGCCTGCCCCCACCAGGGTGGAGGGCGGCTCTGACTTGCGCCCTGATGCCGAGGCTTCCGGGCCACCGTGAGCCGAGTCCCCGCCGCTGCCTCGGCTCCCAGAGGCTGGATCTGGGCTGTGTTTGGCTTCTTGGTCTTTCTTGTCCAGTTCCCCACCGCCTGCCCCAACACCGTTCTTGCAGTCTGAGTGGTGTGGGGAACCTCCTCGTGAGCCTCCAGGAGAAGACGAGTTTGACGAGGTGGAGACCGGTGCTCCATGCGGGGGAAAGGGAGGGCAGGCGGCGCTGGGGACCCTGAAACCCGCCTTGTCTCCGGGGGACGAGGAGGACGAAGAGGAGGTGGAGGACACCGACGACGAGCCGCCGTCTTTGCGGGAGTCGCCGCCGCCGCCGCCGGAGCCTTTAGAGTAGGGCTTGAAGCTGGATTTGTCCTCGGCGGGGGAGTCCCCCAGCTGCTTGAGTGCTGCTGCCGCGGAGGCGGCCCCTGGGGCGGAGCGGCTAGGGTCTTTCTCGGATCCCAGCCCGTTGGCCGCCGCCGCCGCTACCGAGTTCAGCTTGGACGAGGGCGGCGGGTCGGGTTTGCCGATCTGCGAGCAGGTCTGGGCTAGCAGTGCCAAAGGGCTCTTCTTGGCGTCCAGCTGCGGAAGACAGTGGCAAAGGGGAGGGAGAGAAGGGTGAGATTAGGAGACCCACTAAGCTCGCAGGGACGCACAGCAGAGCACTGACGGCGCGACCCGGGCCTAGCAAAGCAGGTCACCGAGAGAGGGCCTGGCTCTGGTGGAGCACTGGGCAGAATGGCACTTGCGTTGTGGAGCAGTCCCCGAGTGTGTAATGGGCGTTGGCACGCAGGAGAAACGTTCAGCACCCGCCCTCCCGGCTAAAGGTGACTTCTCTGGAATCGGGGTGATGATTCACCCCTTTTCATCTAGTACCCCCTCTTCTTGGCCCAGGGGAAAACTTAAGCCTTTAGTTTGGAAGAACTTCGTTTGGGACGGGTTTCTGGTGATGGCGCTTGGGTTAAGAGCAGGGAGAGGCGCCTTCTAAAGGCAGAGCGGCAGTTGGCCCTGTGAGTAGCCCCTCCCTCTCTCCTTTCCTCCCTCCCTTTCCTTTCTCTTTCCCTCCCTCCCGGGGAGGACACCCAGAGAAGTAGGATGAAGGGAGACCGGGGATCGCGAGTGTCTGGGTTTCTGCAGTGTGCCCCACACAGGCCAGGGAAGATGCAGAGGGACAGCTTCCAAGAGAATAGGTCGGGGTGGAAGTGAGGGAGGCCAAGGAGTCGTCTTTGGAAAGGACTTGAGGACTAGCGGAAAAGTAAAGGACTCAGGGCGCGACCAGAGCAAATTCAGCCTGATAGAGAACACGCAGCTCCGAAGGGCGAGTGGACAAAACCCTTCCACCCTGGAGTCTAGGGAGAAAGTGGAGGGGTCTGATTCCTGCCTTTCGTCCCTCCTCATGAGGTCCGCCAGCGTGGCCAGCCTCAGGCGTCGCGTCGCACTGAGCTAAGGGGCCAGGGAGCTGGGCCATGGCCCAGCATAGGTGGAGGAATGGGTTCAGTTCTGGTGGGCAGCGCCCGTAGACTGACCTCAATGGGGCTGACGGGAGTGGAAGACAGCGGTTGCAGGTACTCCGGGTGCAGGAGGTGACCGGTGTGAGCGCTCAGCATCTTCAGGACCCTGATAGGGAGCCGGTTCGCCTGGCGCAGGGGGTCCGCCGGGGGCAGGAGGGACACCACTGCCGGCACCGCCGGCCTCTTCCCGCCGCCGCCGCTACCGCCGCTGCCGCTGCTTTCGGGTGTCCTTGGGTTAGATCCAGCGGGCGAATCGCTCATTTGGAGGAGGCAGCGCCACTGGGGGGGCGGGGAGGGAGGGGAAGCTCCGGGAGGCGAGCTCCCGGGGCGGGTGGGCTCGCTCCGCTGGGTCGAAAGCCGTGCAGCAGTCGCTGCGCCTCGGTGCCGCCTCCCCTCCTCCACCGCCGCCGCTGCCGCCGCCGCCGCTAGCCTAGGCGAGGAACACAAAAACCTTCGCCTTCCGCGAGCTGCACGTCAAATAGCCGCGATCTGCAGCCACACTTCAAAGGGATCGCCGCACCCGCCCAATCGCAGCTCTCTCCAGGACCCCGGGGCGGGGAGAGTGGCGGGGCGGAGGCGGGCGCCGCCGATGGGCGGGGAGAGTCTTAAAGGGCCCTTGCTCGTTGCCACCTCTCGGCCTTCCCTGCGCGCTGGAACTACTCCCTTTTCCAGGTTCTGCCGGACTGCCCTCTCTACCGGGTCACACAAGGGATCGGACTTCGGGACATAGGCTCTGCGTCCTCTCCTGTAGCTGGCTGCTTCCCACGAGAGAGAGAGAGAGAGAGAGAGAGAGAGAGAGAGAGAGAGAGAGAGAGAGAGAGAGAGAGAGAGAGAGAGAGAGAGAGAGAGAGAGAGAGAGAGAGAGAGAGAGAGAGAGAGAGAACTAGCAGAGGTTGTCGCCCAGCCCAGTGTCTAGGGTAGGAGCACACGGCGCCTGCCTGTGTGGGTCCTATGATCCAAGCCTCTCCTGGGGGCCGCCTAGGGGCGAGCCATGGCTCTGGAGCCCGATCGCTTCTCAGAACCGCTTCGGCCAGTTCTCTTTCCCCTAATTGGCCTCGCCCGGATGTGTTCACTTGGAAGCTACGAAGCCTCGGAGGCAGCCACTATTCCCTGGGCGCTTCGTCAGCCGTTCTAACTACTTTGAGCTCGTCCAGTCAGCCTGCAAATTGAAGGACTCCGTTCCCGGTGAGATGGTCTCGGTGAAACGCTGTACCCTGGCCAAGAAGAGTAGCCTGGAAAGCCCCGGGGGCGCACTGAATTATAGATCGTGTTTAGAGTGTGCTTCAGGGTTCTTGTCCTGTTAAAACCCGTAAAGGTTCCTCAGTTGTGCTGTGACTAGCTGCTGTTTGGCGACGGGGTGGGGATTGGCATCAAAGCAGAGGCCGGTGTCGCAGAGGAGGGTGTCTCAGCACTGCTGAGCTACACACACTCCAGAGACTACTCTATTGGTTTTTCCCCAGGGAAATTTTGAAATAAAACATTTTTATTAATAGCAGTACCCTCTCAGATTCTCCCGAGCCTTTGAGGTGGCGCGGGGGGGGGGGGGTGCGGGGGGGGCGGGGCGGGAGCATGTATTCACACTTGGCAGAGATTTTACATAGTCACTGACCTGACCTTAAAGTTCTCGACCCAAACGCTCAATCAGGTGAGACTGGTCCTTTGTGTCCCACGGCCAGTGGAGGCGCGCTGGTGTCACTCACTGTTCCTTTTGAGCACCACTTTTCCCAGTCCTGATTTGTCACTCTGATCATCAAGGTCTGTTTTTTTTTTTTTTTAAGTATTGCCCCAGGACTTTCTGGTTCTGACCCACGGTCTTTTCTCTGATTCTGGTACCAACGACTCAAGACAGCGTGAGAACAGGAGATTTCAAATGGGGCCTTCAAAAATAACTACTTATACAGCAATGATGACCTTTATCATGGTCAAGAGAGTGGCTGGCAGTCAGCTTCCAAGGCCACACCAGTCATACACTAAAACGCTCCCTGGATCCACACGCTCCCTGGATGTTAAATAAGTGGCCATAGACCTTTTAGAAATTACCCGACATTCCCTCTCCTCATCTTTAATTCTTATAAAATTAGTTGAAAACTAACGGCCAGCGATGCCCTGACTCTGATATCATCCGTGGCACAGCAAGAGGAGCATAGGAACGGAAGCAGAAGATGTTTTCATTTATTTTGTGGTGCGAAGTTTTACTCCCTGCCCCACTGGCTGTGCTCACTGCAGCCTTTGCATTCTGACCTCATCGTCATGGCCTGCCAACACTTAGCTTTAAACTCCTACTCCAAGCTGGGCATGCTGGCTCATAACTTGTAAACCCAAGCACTCAGGAGGCTGAGGCAGGAGGATCACATCCTGAATTTGAGGCCAACCTGGCCTACCTAGTGAGTTCCAGTCTAGCTTGGGCTACAGAGTGAGACCTTTCTCACGACAGACAAAGTCCACTGCTAGGCAACTTCAACTTACACAGTCCTGTGACCTTTGGGAGAAAAGAGCAGGACCGACCTAGAAGAGATGGCCTCTGCGGACACCTTGGAGGGAGAACTAGGAACAAGGAAGAATTAGGAGGCAGGGCTGGAAAGTCTCCTTGGTTATTGTAAGAGGTCCAGCTGCAGGAGTGAGCCAAGAAATCTTTCTCGGCCCTGAGCAGATGTGTGTTAGAAATGATTAATGGGAGATAAGTTAGAGGGAAGGAGTAGACACTTAGGAATGTGTGTGGAAAAAAGGGGGCCGGAGGCAGCAGAAAAGACAGTAGAGTATTTTTATTTGGAGAGTAGAGAGATGTCAAATGGACAAAAGGAAGCGAGAAGGGGGCACAGGCGGACTGCACAGGCTCAGGTAGTAGGGGGCAGGCAAGTTCCCTATGAAATAATACATGGTCCTTTTAAAAAGCGCAGTTCCCTAAGCTCACAACAGTTAGCATGGGCAGAGATAATGGTGCCGTCCAGGCTAGGCCCGCTTCCCGCCTGCTCCTGGACAGTGCACAGGATGTATTCCACAGCATACACAGAGGGCAGGGATACCCTTTGGGGTGCTAATGAGGGCATGAGAATTTCCTTGACTGGATCTATCCAGCTTCCTTCTGAGAGAAAAATGTAAAGGCATACTGAGCTAGGCCGAAGGCCTGATTAAAACACTTGCAGATGATTATTAAAATCACTATTTGACATTTACTTAGCAAAATTGTTACCCCCCCCCCCCCCCACAGACACACATACAGAGCACTATACTGGGCCGCAGCCACCAGGAAAGCATTTCAGTTTTTCAAAGGAATGGAATGGCTTGCCACCTGGGAGAGACTATGACTCATTAATCAACTGGACCATGTTTACTGAGGGCCAGCTGTGGGCAGAGCATTGTGCTAGGAATGTGGTTGAAAAGTCCATGTAAGATGTTGCAGTACAGGGCACATAGCACAAGCCCTTCCCTTGCAGAAGTGTGGCAGATGTGTGAGGCCTTATTTGCCAGCCCTTCCTTCACTGGTTGCCCTGGGTGTTGGGGGGCCAGGGAGGGGGAGGGGGAGGGGCAGGAAGAGGGAAGGAACAGTGGTTAAATAGGACAGGGTTAAGGATACTTGAGGCTGTTTCTATGACACTCTAGTAAAGAAAGAAAGACCTGCAAGTTAGCCATTTCTTTTTTCCCCTCTGGAATACAGGATGTAGCTCCGTAGCTCAGCCTGGGTTAGAACTCACGCTCTCCTTAGCAGGAATCATAAGTGTGCTTGGTTTTATGCTATGCTTTCCATAATATTGGCTCCTGTAAGCAGCTTAGCTAGAGCTGAGCGTGAGGGTTGGGCTTGTTACTCACCCGAAGTGACTGAACACTGAGAAGTAGAGCAGTCATATGCAGTCAGGTCACTGGGAGTCAGGCCTTTAAAGCATGCTGCCGTGGTGACCTTGGGCATGTCACCCCCCCACTGATGCTTTGGGTTTTCCCATGCATAATATCTAAGAGTGGCCATCCCAGTCTCGGGAGGCCACAGGCAGACAGTGCGTGTCAGTTGTGGAGTGCTGAGACAAAGGGAGCCCCAGGTAAATGATGGTCATGATGCAGTGTACTGTGTACATCCTGGGGAAATTGTGACACCCATCAGCACCAAGACCCAGGAGAGCTCAGCCTAGGTAGGGAGTTCCATGCAAGTGGCCGCAGACCTTCCCCTGGGCTCCAGTCCAATCTATCTTTAAAAAAAAAAAAAAGTCCCTCAAAAGCTATTGAAAAAAAAAAGCCTTTAGAAAATTGTGAATATTTATAGATTTTTTTTCACAACTTCAATTTACATAAAATTTGCCACCCAGGAAAAAATGCCTGAGTCAGGTGGAGAGGGAGAGGTGGCAGATTTGTTGTGAGGGGTTAATGGGTAGTTTTCACTCCTTGCTGGGGTGGAATTGCCTGATTGATCACCTGTATGCATAATACTCAAACTCTAATGGCAACAACATGAAATAATATCTCACTGGGTAACTATTTACTTTTTTTTTTTTTAACAAGCTGTAAGAACTCTGCGAAGTCTGTCTTGCAGAGAACTTGGTTTTCCTTCCCTGCGTTTAATATCTTTCAGCAGCTGGCAATTACTGCCTTGGCCAGAAGCCCTGAGTTAGCACAGCGCACTCAGGGCTCTAGAGGCGTTTCCTCTGCTGCCCCACCCCAGGCTTCAGACACTGCCCGGGGGGCATGACAGGGTCACTAAGGACGGTGGCAGCAAACTGCCAAGCCAAGACCCAGGCCAGCCAGTCTCAAATGACAACTACTCCTATGACGAAAGGGGCTTTAGGTTTCCTCACGGTTCTGTCACTGCAGGTGTCCCAGGGTATCTGCCTTTGCCTCCACGGGAGTGTGGGTGCTCTGTCTTTCTCACTCTCCATCTTCTTCCCGTCTAGCAGGGTGTGACCATCCAGGCAGAGGCTGACACTATTCTAAGCATGTGGTGCCTACTATCTCACCTCACCCCTCCAGGACCCCCTGGAAGTAGGTTAGCCTAATCACAGAGGAAGACTCGGGGGACCAGAAAGTTTAAGCAGTTGCCCAAGATCCCCTGCGCCAAGTGCCCAGTCATTTCTCGCCTCTCTACTTCCCCTTCCCTTGTGTCGGACCCACCTCCTCTTCCTTCTCCTTTACCTCCTCTGGTCCCTCCCCTCCCCTCTCTCTTCTCACTCTTTTCCTTGTGATGGTAGGAATGGAGCCCTTACATGCACTGCTCATGCCCCAGCCCTAAATGCACACGTGACTTCTTCAAATACACCACTACTTCTTTATATCTTCCCTCGCCATATGTATGACAAATTTAAGGCAGACAGCTGTAGTTCACAACATGTTGACTATATAGCCACGTGAAAGGATCCCCCACACCAACCCCAGGCAATTATGAGAGGCAGGGTCTTGCTATATAATCCAGACTGGCCTTCAACTCACAATCCTCAGTTCTTAGCTGCTCAAGTCTACTGTGTGTGTGTGTGTGTGGTGTGTAGTATGTGGGTGGAGGTCAGTGGACACTTTACAGCAGTTGGCTTTTTTCCTTCTGTCACGTGAGCCCTGAATATCAAACTCAGGTGCTTAGGCACGGCTGTAAGTGCCTTTCCCACTGGGTCATATCTCCACTCCCCAAGTGAATTCTTCTGTTCCTCTGCTTACAACCAATTTCAGAGTTATTTTGGGCAGGTTTTATTATCCCTTGTGACAGATGAAGGGCCTAGGTTCTAAGAGCTGAAAGAGTTTGAAAGTCACACAGCAAACAGTGGTGGGAGCTGGCCGTGAGTTCCCCTTAACTCCTTCCTGTTGTTGGTCCATTAACTTCTGTCACTTCCATTGCTCTGTGGATGCAGGTGGGTGGGTGGCAACTCCCGATAAAAGGGGGAGGAGGAGGAATTAACTCCTTTTCCTCCCCCGGGAATTTCCTTTAGAGATGTGGAGGGAAGAGGGGCAGAAGGAAATGTAGAACCAAGCAGCTTATCTTCAAGCCCGTCCTTTTGATTCAAGCCTTTGAGCAGGGCTCTTTGAAGAAGTTGTTTTCCCTTATCTCCCATCAGCCCCCGGGGAGCCACACAGACCCAGGTCAGGGGGATGCAGTAGGGTAGGTGCGCTTTTGAAGTCTGTCTTCCTTGCTTGATGTGTCCTCATACATCAGCCTGGCTATTCATCTTTGATTACTTTCATCCATTTAGGCCTATATGCCTCTTAGAAACACCCAATGTTGGAGATCAGATTTAGGGTCTTGCATAGGCTGGATAATTGCTTAAATTCTCAACCCTGAAACTTCTCTCTTAAGCTGCAAATATTGCTGGGGGGAGGGTGGTATATATATCCCCCTTGTTAACGGCCTTACTTCCATTTAGATAGTAGGCAGTGAGGCCTGCATATAGGGCAACGTTTATTGAGTGTTTATTGAATGCCAGCTGCCATTCTGAGCACCTTGCAGGAACGAATTTATTTATTTCTCTCAGCAAGTCAATCAGGTGGGTCCTACTGTTGTCCTTATCTTCTAGGCCATAACACTCAGACCCTAGAGGGGGAGGAATTTGCTCAAGGTGGAGGAAAGAAAAAAACAAAACAGCAATGCACACTGAAGACAAATTACTTTCATAATTTTCTAGAGGGTTGCTCACCCACTCTGGGATTTCCCTTCATCTTGAGAAATGAGAAATACTGAGGTAGAGAGGAAACTGAGGCCCAGAAAGGAGCAAAGGGAGCATTCATTCATTCGTTTAATTGGATTGGATTGATTAATTCAATGAATCATCCTCTCGATGACTATTTATTGAGCACTTGGTAGGTGTGGGCCTGAGGCAGCCCCCAGAGGGTGAAGACAGACAGCTGTGTAGGAGCCAGTCTCCCCTCTCTCGGACGTAACTTCAGCATCTTGGGAAATGGATCACAGACCTTTCCTCCGAGCATCATGTGCTCTTACAGATTAAGCAACAACAGAAAACCGAGGGGCCTTGATCTTAACTCCTGTTTAATGTCTGTTGTAGTTTGAATACGAAATGTTTCTGAAAAAAAAAAAACAAAAACCCATGTGTTGAAGGGTTGGTCCTCAAGGTAATGTTCAGAGGTGAGTCATGAAGACTGTGACTCAGTAAAAACATTTAAAACTATTTATTCATTCATTCATTTATTTATGTATGTGTGGGCACATATATGTATTCAAGTGCCCACAGAGGCCAGAAGAGGACGTCATATCTTCTGGAACTGGGGTATGTGTGGTTGTGAATCACTCAATGTGAACTGAACTGAGCCATTTCCCCAGGCCTAACCAATGTGTGTGTGTGTGTTTTTTTAAATCAGTTGATGAACTCATCATTACATGGATTTTTTAGATGGTGGAGACTATCAGGAGGCAGGGCTTAGCTGAAGAGAGTAGGTTTCTTGGAGGCTCGCCCTAAAAGGGGGTATCTTGTCCCTACTGCATTCCTTGCTCACCCCACTTTCTAGCTACCTTGAGGGCAGGGCCTTTGTTGTAATGCATGTTTCCTGCCTTGATGTTTGGTCTTATTTCAAGCCCAGAGTGAAGGGACAAAGCCACCATGCTTTGAAGCCTTTGAAACCACAAGGCTTCAGAATAAAATTTCAAAACGAATCTTTCTCTCTGGTTTTGTTTGTCACAATGATGGAACATTACCACCATCTCTCAAGCACACATGCACTTTTCCCACTTTGGGTATAGTATCTTGATGTATAATAGTCCAGGCTCGCCTGGACTATTCTTATGTAGTCCAGGTTAGCCCTGCAATTCATGAACCTCCTCCTTCAGCTTTCTAAGTACTGGGTCTATAAGCGTGGGCCTGGTAACTCAAATAAATTCAGATTTCCACTAACATTTATTGCACACTGTGTGTGTGTATGTGTGTGTGTGTGTATAGATATCATCCTAGGGTTGGTTGCACATCTTTCGCTTCAGTAGAAGGGGAATCATTAAGAAGAGTGAAAGGTCTCTACAATGGGACACAGGGACCATGCCTCCCACAGCGTGTCTCCTCCCACAGCGTGTCTCCTCCCACAGCGTGTCTCCTCCCACAGCGTGTCTCCTCCCACAGCGTGTCTCCTCCCACAGCGTGTCTCCTCCCATTCTGCCTCCATGTGCTGAGTCATCAATCACCGGCGCCTGCGGTAACCCATGCCCCAGAGAAGATCTGGGTGGGCTAGGATCGATTGATTGGTGAGTATCTCAGTTGTGCAGGGCTGATGTTCTCTGCTTTTGACCTTTTTCATGAGATTTGGCCGTGACGCTAATGGTATCTGTATGATCTCTCCTCCAAATTTGTTTAGTTGGCCTCTTCCTAAGCCATCTAAGCCATGCAATCCCAAATACAATTAGACAAACATTAAAAAAAAAAAAAAAAGAAAAGAAAAGAAAAGAAAGAAAGAAAAGAAAAAGAATGTCAGGTCCATGGGTGTACACCTGAAATCCTGGCATTCAGGAGGCAGAGGCCACAAGACCTTGAGTTTGAGGCTGGCCTGGGCTCTAGAACAAGATCATGACAAAACAAACAAACAAACAAACAAAACAAAACAAAACAAAAAAACCCAAAACAAACAAAAACAAAAGCAAAAAAACAAAAAACCCCAAAACAAAAAACCAAGATGTACAGTTTCTCAGATGATGCCTTGATTATTGTAACTAATATTCAATTAAAAATATAATTGTAAGATGCCAGAAAAATGCAAGGAGTATTCCCTTTGGCATCCTTTCCTCCAGCCTCTGCCTGGAGAAGGGACCTCGGAGCCGGGGCTCAAGCAAACCTGTGTCAGAGTAGAGAGGCCGTCCAGAGTAAGTGTATGGATGGACTTTAAAAAGGGGCTTAAACTCGCTTTTTGTTGAAAAAAAAATGTTTAGTGTGTTCATGATGAAGCACATTCCCAGGACACTGTATCCTGAAGTTGTAAGGTAGAGAGTGAAAACTGTCTTTCTAGCCATTTGATCCCCCCCTCCCCACAGTACTCACATATGTGTTTGTCTTGTTGCTCATACGTATGTAAATGTCTATCTACTTGCACCCCACCCCCCCACACAAATGGAACATAGTGTGTGAGGTATCCTGACCTTTGAAAACAGTGATGTATTTTTGAGATCTTGCAATGAGTGTCTGAGTCTTAATTTAATTTTCCCAGGCGCCATCATAGCTATCATAGTTAGGTGATGTGTCTGAGTTGGTTAACTACTTCCCTACTGACGGACACTTACATTTATCGTTTGCATCCAGTGTGTGTTTGTGTGGGTGTGAGTGGGTTCGTGGGGGGCCAGAGCAGGGAGATCTCAACTTTGTCTCTTTACTAAACTTCAATTCCAGGCCTAGGCCTCCTTGAGTTACTGGGCCAAAGCTCGTATTGTAGAAGGGTCAGGAATGGTTAGGGTCCCTGGATAAATTTAACTTCAGGGCATCTAAAGTAGAGTCCCCAAAAGAACTCCAGTTCCTATTGAGTACAAGCTCCTGTCTGTCTGCCTTATATGCGGAAAGGACTTTCTTTAGGTATCTTCAGGGGCCTGCCAAGATCTGACATTGATAGTTAAAACAACTGCTATATGTCAAAGCTGTCTTTGTTTTTCTCATCAGTTTTCTTAAATAAACCAATGTGCAAATGATTGAAAATTAAACCAATCTCCAAACAGCTGTTAGTCCAGGTTCCGTTACTGCAATGAAATATTTGAGGCAAGGTAACTTATACTGAAAAGAGGTTTGTTTATCCCATAGTATAGAGGTAAAAAGGCTAAATGACATGGCTTTGGCACCTCTCCCCACCTACTTGTGGGACACCATGGCAATGGTATGTGTGAGAAAGAGGGTACATGGCAGTACTTGGAAGCCAGGAGAGCGACAGGGGTCAGTCCCAATGACCTGCTATCACCTTCCGCCTTACCGTTACCACACCGAGCAGCCAATTCCCAGCAACAAATAATAAACCACATCTAAAGACAATAAACCATATCTGAACCATCCCAACAGACAGAGTAGGAAAGCTACCGTAGTTAAAAAACTGTGTAGGATGGGGCCCTTTCTTCCCAGGCGACGACCAGAGTTGAACAGGCCCTCCACAGGGCTGTCCTCTATGCTGTGAGATTTCACCACTGCAGTCAAAATGCATAATGATGCTTTTATTTATGACAGGAGACATGTTTTAAAACAGTTGTTTTAAAACAACTGACAGAGCTGCAAGATGGGAGCCGACAAGAAAGTGCGATTTTTTTTTTCTTTTTGGAGAGGGGAGGGGGACGGGGTGCTGGCAAAGAAGAGCAGGATTTTCCTTATTGAGGTTGGAATTCATCCTTTCTTCCTTGAGCAGATAAAGAAAACCATCCAGGAAGGAAGCCGGGGTGAGGGTACTGCTTAATGACAGTTCTTAGAGACTTGGGCGGTTAGCCGCTGGCTTGCTTGAACTGCCTCTAGTTTGGGACCTTTCAAAGGAGAGAATAGAGTATGAGGCTGTAGCGGAGCAGTGGGGGTGGGGGGTGGGGGGGGTGAGGCCCAGCCTCATATCTCCGTGGGAATGCAAGAGTGAGCTCAGCAGAATGTTGGGACCTTTAGATCTCTGCCTTCTACATGACGGTTCCCAGACTAGGCCAAGGACCCAAGACAGACACCCTCAGGATGGCAAGGGAACAGTAAACAGATGGCTCATTGAGGACCCTGTGTCCTAGGCAAGAGAAATACAGCCTTTTTAGACTGCTTAAAGAAAAATAGTTTTCCCATGGCCAACCAAAGGGAGTTTCTTTCTCCCTATAGCCTTTCTTCCCTCAAAGTCTGGGGGCAGGGATGGAGGGAGGTTGGGGTGGGGTGAGGCGGGGCTCCGGAAGATCTCTTACTGGCTTAAGCTTTGTTTAACTCTTCAGGAGAGAGAAATAGCAAAAATCAAGAATGCCCAAGGAAGTTAGAAAAAAAGGACTGGGGGCTGGCGTGTGCTGGGGAGGGACGGGTGGGAGAGAGTAAGCCAGTGTCTTCATTATGATGATGGAAGAAAAAAAAACAAAAACGAAGTCCCCGGAGAGAGTGACAGGACCCAGGGTTTGGAGAGTAATTAGGGCACTCCTAGTACCTCTGTTGGAATTCTGTGTCTTGTGTACTGGGCCGAACAGGAAGCTGCAGCGTCACGGAAAGATCTCGGCTGTTTCTTTCCTCGTTTGTGATGTGATCAGGTTGACACATTTGACTAATTCGACTAGTTCATCTGGTCCCCGAGGAGCCACGATTCAGCAGTATTGGGTGGCAAAGGCAGTAGTAGTCACACAGTGTGCTTGGGAAACACGCTTGGTGACCTTGGCTCAGCCTGGGGCAGCCTGGGTAATTCAAGCAGTTAGCCAGCTTCTTCTTCCTTGTGGACACCAACTCAGACCTTAGCATGCTCTCCTTCATTTCTCTCTGCGAGCAAAGCAGGAGATTCATTTCTTACACCCCAGCACTTTGTGCCAAGTAGGAGCGCGTTAATATCCCCCCTCCCGCCCCCTTGTGAATTGGATTACTTAACACATCTTTTTGGAGATGTCAGCAGTTTAATAGAGGCAGTAAGTCAGGGCCGCCCTTGTGTTTTATTTTTCTGCCAGTATTTAGTTAATTAAAGAATGCAAATTAAAACACCTTAATTTATATAATATCAATACCAACGCCTTAAAACATTTGGCATAACTGTGCTGGCACGTCCCTTACATAAACTCTTCAGAGCGGTACTAATAAAAATGAAAAGGGCTGTAAATCAAGTTTAATTTATTCATTTTTGTTCGGTATGGAAACATATGCCAGAATCAGGTTATTTATGAGTGTGTAATAACAATAGGTATTTTTTTTTTAAACCAGTTACAAATGACAAAAAGGGTTTTCAGAGGGATGTGGGTTTTAATTTTGAATTATCTCACACTGCATCTATTTTTCTAGGCTCTGATTTCTAGAATTTATATTTTTGATTTCCCATCTACAGTCAAAAATAGATTTAGATACTGAAAAACATATCCGACTTAGAAGCATAGCACCACCCACTCAGAAAGTCACCTGCAACCATTTGTGTAGATAGAAACACGCACAACGCATCCTGTGGTATATGAGCTGCAGGTGAGATTTTAAAAGGCTGCCGATACGTATCTCAAATATTCCATTAAGAGATTATCACACAGAGGGCTCAGATTTAGACAGCATCAGAAAGGATTTGGTGTGTGGCTGCTTTCTTGGGAGCCGTAGAGATGAATTACATGTCCGAGAATGAAGGGCCAAGCATTCGTTTTCATTTTTCAGTCTTCGGCTGGTATCAATTGCTCTGTATGGGGGATCTGAGCCTGGGGCTCTTCCGCCCCCACCCCCTCAGCTCCAGAGGAGCAGTGGGCTCTACTCCTGAGTACCAAACAGTGGCTTGCTCTCTCTACTTCCTTTGACAAAGCTCCTAGTTCAACCATCCCTTCCTCATCCCAACAACCCTCAGCTCTACCTTGACTCAAACAGATCTCTCTAGGCGCATGCGGTGAAGTGAGCGAGGTGCCGCCATCTTGTCCTCTTCTTGTTCTGACTCCAGTTTTTTGCCTTCTCGGGCACTACTGGCAAGGCCCTACCCCCTGAGCAGTTGTGTCTGCCTTGGCAACACATTCGAGACTTTCTCGGACTCTTGTCTAAGCCAAACAACCGATGGGTTTCCATAGTCTGCACCTGACAACGATGACACGGTGGGTTTTGCCTGTATAAACGTGGCACCCTTGAGCTTTGGTACCAAGAATTCTTTGAGGGCAAAGCCCTCTCTCGGTCGTTGCCTAGTGAAGGACTCTAATTGGGCCACATATGCATGGTGGTCTATGAAATTATCACCCGGACTATAACAATGGGAAAGAGAAGTTTTAGAAGAAAAAAAAGATTCGTTCACTCTGAAGTGCCCCAATCCTACCCGGATAGACCCAGAAAATACACTGTGGCTTTCACACAGACAATCAGCTTGAGGGACAAATGATCGTTGTGCACTTTATCAGGACACTTACCACCGGGGGCTCTCAGTGGTAGAAGGAGGGAACCTGAGGATGTTCTGTGGCCATGGAGACACTCTAGGCCATGTCTCAGGAGTGTACCCACGTATGCTCCACATCGCCAAGTGACACGGTGGGCAGAGTTCCGTCTCTTCACTCGATGCATGTCATCTTTAAAAGCTGATCTTAGTCTTTATATTTATTTATATCCCTCCTACCTCCATAAAAGATTTGAGGTCGCTTACAATTCAAAATGCAGATACTGTAAAATCTGAAGCCATTAAGGGAAAAGCAAAAAAGATCAGAGCCAAGTACAAAGAAGGAGGGGGAGGGAGAAGGAGGGTAATTATACCAGAGGGGGAAAAAACTTAGATTAAAGAAAGCTAATGCAATTGAGAACAAAACGCAGCTCTGAACTCCCTGGTAGCTTGGTGGGCGGCTGCCAGCTCTTATAATAACTATAGATTATTACACCTCAAAGGCAGGTTTAAATGCCTACTGAGGACTCACTGGCTATGGGAGCTTGGTCAAATCACTTCATCTCTCCAGGTTTCTGTTTCCTCATCGGTAAAAGGAGGATTATCCCACTCATCATGTGCTCCTGAGAGGATGCTGTTGACAGCAACAACAGCAGCAGTTCGCCCACAGCACACGCTGTGTGTCTGTCACAGTTCTGAATATCTTACCTAGCTATAGTCCATCGATTCTGAGTTCATATTTCAAACTTCAAGATCTCTGATACTGATTTAATGAAAACACAGTGTCGCAGATTATTTTGGCAGCATTTCTCTTTTCTTCTTATTGGTTTTCCAAGATCTGTGTAACAGCCCTGGCTGTCCTAGAACTTTCTTTGAAGACCGGGCTGGCCTTGAACTCACAGAGATCTGCTTGCCTCTGCTTCCTGAGTGCTGGGATAAAAGGCATGCTCCACCACACCGGGCTGCATTTTTCTTTCTTATTGGATCTAAAATAATGGTGCATTGTGGGGTGTATGAAATAGATTATTAAGGTAGTCAAACTTTATGGTTTCGTCCCATTTGACAGGTAAGGAGACTGAGGCATAGCAAATATGAATGGCTTATCTAAGGGCCAGAGCTGGAAAGTAGTGGGGCTATCTGACCCCACTCTTACACTTACTGCTCTTCTATCAGTTATTTCAGCAATAAGCATTACAACAAACCTTTCTCTGTTGGGAAATATCGGAATGTAGTGAAAAGGTGAGTGCTTGCCCCGAGGGTCAGGCTTTCCACTGAGAGTCCCAGTGCACGAACACATACAACATCCTCTCAGGGCTTTGAGCATATCAATGCAAATGCACTCACGTCATGGGGCAGAGAAGGGAAAGATGATTCACTTCTCCCAGCTTTTGCTCGAGAGCTTAGGTCTGTGTAGGAAATGCCCTTCCTGCAGGTCTCAGAGAGACTCACGATTTCCTGGCTCTGTGACTTGTACTTGGGGTTTCAGATGAACAACCTCAGCAGACACTGAATGCAAGCGCAGGTCCTCGAGCCGATGGCCATTTATCATGCGGATGATAGAGGGAAGGCTGCAGATAGGGGCTCTCAGTCAAGGCTGGGAAGTTAACTTCAGGGCAAAAGACAAAGTGAGAGGACTGGCTTCCTAAGGTCCCTGCACACACAAGCCAGAAGGGCAGAGAGACAGGAAGGCCTGGAGAGGGAGAAAAGTGAAAGGGAAATCTTCAAACCACCATTTGAAGTGAGAAAATGCAGCTTCCAAAGGAATAAGATGAGTTAGGATGTAGCTCAGTGGCCGGGCACTTGCTTGACACATACATGGTCCTGGGTTTGCTCTGAGGAACCCCTCAAAGCATGATGAAATAGTTCTTCCCGTGCAAGTGGAGTGGGAGAAGGAGCCACCCTGGAGGGGAGATAACTGAGTCTGAGACCCAGTTGTGCAGTTTAGGAGCAAATTATGCATTGAGTCTTAGTTTCCTCATTTTGCTACTGGGCATCCTAACATTCCAGTGATTTACCTCATGTGGTTGTTTAGTGGAAGTCTTGGTTTCTTTAAAAACTCAGTTACATTATGTAAATATGTTTTTGTTTTAATCGCAAGGGTAGGATATGGGACTGCCTTAGTTTATCCACAGCTGATAATTGTCTCCTGTGGCTCGGAGATGGGCCTGGTCTTTGCCAGCTGGAGATAGTTTAATTCTGAGGACTTGTGGAGGGTATCAATATGAGAGCCCAGAGAGAGAAGGTGGGGAGGGTTTGAGGGAATGGATGGAGGAGGAAGTGGGATGCTTATTCTTCCTGCTGTGTTTGCCATTTGCTGTTGCTGGACTGCTAGATATCCTGACAACTGAGATTGGTATTTCCCGACAACCCTAACCACATGGAACTAAATCTAAAACGGTCTATGTCCCCAGTCCTGTCTAACCTTCTTTCTCTGCTACTTAGGTTTGGGGGAGGGTTAGAAGGGAGGCAGAGGCTTAAGGAACACCAAATAAAATAGAGGTTAGGAAAAAACAGCACCTACATAGTTGTTAAAAGATCAATTAAGATAACAGATGTGAAAGTGCTTTCCAGATGACATAACGCTGTATAAATGGGGGGTTGTTATCATGGTTTCTCTTCCTAGCAAGTGCCAACTTTGTGAGTCTGGGCAAGTTCCTGCAAGGGAACAGAGATGAACACTGGTTACAGGACTTGCCCGGTTTTGGGGGGAGCAGACCATAGAGGAGTTTAACTTAGAACTCCTCAGAGCTCCTCCTGGCTTGTGTTTCACTTGTCCTTGGCTGACCCAGTGGAAAGGTTTGGGGTTGCCCCAGAATGCCCCTCTTCTCAAGTTCTCAGATTCTGCCCTGCAGTAGGGTCTTAGCCTCGGAAACAAACCGAAGGGCCAAAATCACCTCTAGCCTCGCCTTCTCTGGCCCGAAGGCGAGTGTAGCAGCCAATAAATCGGAACTTCGTACGCCATAGCAAACCAAATCACAGCAAGCCAAATGCTTGTCCTGATAGATGAGCTGTAAGACATCAGACTGAGTGAAACCCGCAAGATTCGAACGGTCTTCTAGATGTAAAGAGAACAGAACAGTAACTCCATGTGCCTGAGTCCAATGCCTTCAGTGGATATCTGAGACTGCAGATTCTACAGTTATGTGTCTGTGTTAGGGTTTAATATAAATTAGGCAATAGGAGATGAACAACTATGAATAATAAAATAGGACTGCTATAGTGTATAGTAACAAATGCTATTTTTAAAAAAAATAATGAATTGCTTATTATTTCTAGAATTTTCCATTTAATGTTTTTAGACAGAGGTTGATCACAGGTAAGTGGTAAGCTGGAGAGGAGTGCCTACAGGAAGTAGGCAGCATTGCCTATAGGAAGCAGGAGTTCATGGTAGAGGGCTGGTCTTGTCATCTAAGACCCTCTGGTCTGAAGGACCTAGCAGCCTGCAGCCTGGGAACTGAAAGAACATGTCCCTGAGAGGGGAGCACTGGTTTTACAGGGACACTAGAAGTGAGCCCCACCTTTTTCTGGCTTTCCCTTTGAAGAAGAAGGAAGGAGGAAGTGGGAGGAGAAAGAGGAGGGGAAGGAAGGGGCCTGGGGGAGCATAAAGAAAAAAAAAAGTACTTAATAAGAGGGAGGAAGTAGGGGAAAGCAGTGGAACACAGCCTGCCTTGGCAACGAGGTTTAGAACAAAGTAGCCATTTGCACACTGAGGGTGCCCCCGGAGGGACCTTTCCCTAGCCTAACACATCACCCTCTCCTCTAGCCTTTCTGGAAGATGCTGGGCCTTCCGAGCAGAGCCTGCCTTCCCTGGCAGCAGACAAAAGGCCATTTCTGAGTTACACAGAAAATGTGTTACTTTGCCAGAGGGTAGGGTAAGGGCTGCCCCGGCCAATCCTGGCCCAGCGTAGCTCGCTGGAGGAGGGGGCCTGTCAGTCACTAGGAGCCCCGCGTGAAAGGGCCCCTTGTCAACTTCCCCTGCCTTTGAAGTGACTGGGATGGAGGTGCTCAATTAAAAGCCCATCAGTCTGTAAGTAAATCAACGCCTATCAGGCTTGTCACATCAAACAAACGATTATTACCCCAGCCCGCCCACCCCATTAATCTGGCTGTTCCTACTTGACGGCTCAGGGTCAGGGCGGTGTAAATCCTGTACTGGATTCCAGCCACCTGGATCGGCATGAAAGACCTGGTGCAATGCACCGGTGCTCTAAAGCATTTCCCAGGGGCCCTGGAGGGAGGGCAGAGGAGGCATAGAGGGGTGGTGACAGAAGAGTCCCCAAAAGACATAAGACGCAAGGCAATGGGGAGAGATAAAAGAGGAATACTATAATAGAAACACCAGAAGGGTGTTGAGACAGGTGCTGTGAAAACTCACTCAGAATGTTATGGACCCCTGCGCACACTTCCAGAAGACAAGGTCTCTGGATGAAATTCTTAGACCTTGGGTTCTGGAGTCGCGAGTCAGAGAGTAGATTTAAGATGAAGGTGATTTTGGGTGGTGGAGAGGGTACAAGAAAGAGTTCAGGCTGCTATGCCATTCCCCGTGTCAGGCATCAGAACTGGCATGGGCAGAACCCAAAGTGGTATGAACAGGAGATGTCAACCTTCCTAACACTGTGACCCTTTAATACAGCTCCTCATGTTGTGGTGACCCCCAAACATTACATTATTTTTGTTGCTACTTCGTGTCTGTAATTTGCTACTGTTATAAACCATCGTGTAAATATCTGATATGCAGGATATCTGATATTCAACCCCTGTGAAAAAGGTCATTAGACCCCCTAGCAGTCTCTAAGCACAGGTTGAGAATTGCTGCATTAGATCCTGGTCATGAACAAGTTCAGACGGTCTGCCCAGGTCCCTAAGAAGCACTGTGTCCTGGTAAAGTTCTCCCAGGTTCTGTGTGCTGGGTTGTGGGGTTCTTCCTGCACCTGGGATGAAGCTCTTAGCTTTTCCCATTGCAGACTAAAGAAAAATGTGGGTAGGGAGAAAGGGACACAGTACAGTTTGAAAGAGGAGCAAGTGTGGTGAAGGAAGGAAGTCAACCACATCCTCTGCAAAGACAAGGCAGACCTATTGGCGAAGGAAAGGTAGCCCCACTGACTTGTGGTGGTCCACATTAAAAAATGGCGGTTGCTTGTCCACTTCTAGAAGAGTAACTCCCTAAGGAAAGTGAAACCGGAACTGAGACAGTGGATCTAGGCAGGGAAGCTTTTTGGCTCAGTTGAACAAGGAGCTCTGCTTGTCTGGCCTTGGAGATTGTGTTCAATTCTTACTGTACAAAGGGTGAGAATTCTTGAAGGAACTGGAGACATTTTTGTTCCTGTCTTCCTCTGGGTTGATAAGAATTACTCACAGCAAATCCTACAGACAGGCTGTATTAGTCAGCCTGCTGCTGCTATGACAAAACAGCCAGGGCAATCAACTTGTAAGGGGACAAGATTTATTTGATTCACAGTTTCACAGGTTTCTGCTCATAGTCATTTGTCCCTATTGTTTAGGGCTTTGGGACAAGGTAAGTCATGAGCCATGGTGTCAGTGAAGCAAATGAATGGAGGAAAGGGACTCTTCCTAATACATCCTTCAAGAATGTGACTCAATTTCCTTCAACTAGGCCCCATCCCTTAAAGATTCTCCCACTTCCAAAGAGTGCCACAGGCTGGTGGCCAACCCTTTGTACATAGGCCTTTGTAAAGGATTTAAAATCCAAGTCACAACAGAGACTACCACCCCAGCTACGTGTGTGGGCTTTCTCTCAAATGTTCTCTAAGGAGCCGGCTGCCCATCATGCCGATGTGAACTAATTTGTCGTTTCATCAAGACCCAGCCGTGCACAGTGCCTTTGTTATCTCTGTTGAGAGACGTGTTGAGGCCTTTCCCAGAGGTGAGAAGGAATCATGTGTGAATAGACTGTGACTGTGTGTATGTTGTTCAGGAAGTATCTGTCCCACTCTTCCTCTTGTGAGGAGCATAGCTCCCATGTCATCTAACCAGAACTGTATATTTGATGAACACTTGCAACCTACGGCTCCCTTTCTCAGTCGTTGGAATATAGCAGTCAATGGCGTGCAAGGTCGAGGATGTGTTTGATTCTATGTTGTCACATGTGCCCTTGTTAGGCAGATATCTGCAAAACATCTATCTCAGTGTCTAAGTCATTTGCACAAGGAGTCAAAGAGTTGGAAAGAAATTCTGTCCTGGAAGAAAGCCACAGCTAATGAACTCTAACTTGGTGCATTGAGTGGTAGGTGGGTACTGTGTGTTGGGAAAGGATGAGAGGGAGAGTTCAGAGAGAAGATAATTTATTCAGGTTCTTCTTAGTGAAGGTCTAGAATTAAGCACTGTATTTGCTGTTGGATCATGTCAGGTTTTTAATATGCTCTATAATATAGTACTGTGTGGGCTTAATATCTGTTGTTACTGGCTGTAATGACAATATAAATTCATTGTCATTGTAATTATAGCCACCCACATCGCAATGCCTTTCTCTATCAAGCAGGTGTATTTAACACGGGGAACTCTGTTCCAGGCTTCCCCCCAGGTCCAGCTTATGGCTGAGGACTCCCGGACATGGGAGTTGTGTCTCTTATGAGAGGCAGAGTGGGGGCAAAAGCTCTGAACCCAGGCTGCAATTCAAAACCAGGCTGGCTCTACTCCTTGCCTGCTGTGAGGCCATGAGCAAATCACTTGAGCTCCCTGTGTGTGTTTCCCCATCTGTTAAATTGGGGGTGATAACATCCCTGGCCTCATAGGGTTATATGACAATTAAATGCATGTAAATCATTCACAACAGTGCTACAGATAGTGTGTACTCAGCAAGCCCCTTAGGATTCCTGCTTTACCTCAAAGTGGTCTCTTGAAGGGGAAATGCTGGGAAGGCACTAACCCAATGCAAGGTCCTCTTGCATTTTAACATCACTGAGTCACTTACATTAATTTTATTACAAAACTATCTATCTATCTATCTATCTATCTATCTATCTATCTATCTATCTATTTTTATGTGTATAGGTGTTTTTCCTGAAGGTACGTCTGTATACCATGTGTGTGTCTGGTGCCCATGGAGGCCAGAAGAGGCCACTAGATAGTCTAGAACTGGAGTTACAGATGGCTGTGAGCTGCCACGTGGGTGCTGAGAAGAAAACCTGGGTCCTCTGGAAGAGCAGCCAGCAGTCTCAGCCACTGAGCAATCTCCCCACCCCCTAATTTTGATTTTAAATATCTCAGTATTTGTAAACATTTAAATGCTTTAAAACTAAAATCATGTGTTTATTAACATTTAATGCAATTTTAAAAGTTCTACTCATTGTCCCTGTGCATTTAAAACTCTATGTGCTCCCTTCCTCTTTCATCTCCTGGTTTCTCCTCTAGAAATAACCATCATCCTGTTGCTGTTTTTGGTTTTTTGGAAAATCTGCCTGCCTGCCTGCCTGCCTGCCTGCCTGCCTGCCTGCCTGCCTGCCTGCCTGCCTGCCTGCCTGCCTATCTATCTATCTATCTATCTATCTATCTATCTATCTATCTATCTATCTATCTATCTACCTTCCTACAGTGTTTCTCTGTGTAGCAGAGCCCTGGCTGTACTGGCACTTGCTTTGTAGACCTGGATGGCCGTGAACTCAGAGATCTGCCTGCCTCTGCCTCCTGAGTGCTGGGATTAATGCCGAGTACCACCGCACCTGGCTTAGGAAAACTTTTTGAAAAAAAAATGTATGCTATACATAATAACATGCACAAATCTTAAGTGTACAGGTTGCTTAATTTTTTTTAGTAAATTGCACATTATAAGAGCGCACCTTGGTGAGACACAGAATATTATGCTCCAGAAGTCAAGTTCCCCCACACCTTCCCCCCAAACTCTTCTCTTCTTAAGGTGACTCTATTCTGACTTATATCACTATAGATTGGTTTGGGAATTATAACTGGGGTATAATGTGAATAAATTATAATAAATAAAATATACATCTAAAAACCAAACCTGCCTTCACCTTCCAAACACTGGGCTAATGGCCATGCTCCACAGCATCCTATTTCATGACTGCTGGTGACCAAACCCAGGGCTTCTTGCCTTGCAGGGAAGCATGCTGGCACCCAAGCCACACTGCCAGCTCTGTCTGCTGAAGCCCACACTCTGTTCACAAGGTTGTCTGTGTTGTTATGTGCATCTCTAGTCCACCCCTTTTCATGGTAGGGTAAGGTATTCAACTGCAGGAATGATTCTCACAACTGATACACGTATTCTGCTGTTAATAACCATTTGTGCTGTGTTCCCTTTCTGGCTCTAATCAGCAAAGATGCTGTGAACTTTCTTGCCCACATCCTTTGGAAAAGCATATGCACTCAGTTCTTTCTTTTCTCTCTGTTTTGAAACAAGGTCTTGCTCTGTAGCCCTGGCTGGGCTCAAAGTATTATATTTTTTTCAACTGCCTTGTAGGCAGCCACAGTGGCCAGGCCATGTTTAGAAGCCAGCAGTTCCCAGAATTCCTCCTCATCTACAGGCTCTTATGTGCTTTCTGTCCTCTGTTCTGCAACGTGCCCTGAGCCTCGGATGGTAGAAAACTGATATATACATGACCTATCCCAAGCACTCAGAGTTATTTAAACCGGGCATTGTGATCAGCTATGCATCTCTTCCTTAGCAGCTGCTCATCACAAAAAGAAGCGTCTCGGAGCCAAATTGAGAGAAGTCAAGACTGTGTTTATAAATCTATGCTTATGTAATATAGATTGATCTTAACACATACATAGTTAAGGTGAAATTTAGTAAAAAAAAATTGTGGTCATTTTGATAGGTGCAGCAGGCTATACATTTCTTACATATGTTTAATAAATTATTTTATTTTTGTGTGCCAGGTGGGCATGTGTATAAGTAAGTTTTCATGTGTATACACCCTAGGAGACAGTTCTCATTTTCCACCTTGTTTGAGACAAGACTTCTCATGTTGTTGGCTGCTGCATAAGCTGGGCTAACTTTCTGATGAGCTTCTGTTGTGTCTCCCATCTCTGTGATCCCACGGACATGCCTGGGATCACAAGCATAAGCATTACCTTTTTTTTAATCCTCTGACCCTGGGATGGTATCGGTCTTTGATAGTGAGGCTGGTGTGTTGAAGTCAGCAAAAAGATGCATCTGGTCTTCTAATCCAACCTGCTAGTGTGTGTCTCTTTATTGGGGGAACTGAGTTCATTAATGTTAAGAGTTGATGTTTGATGATGGGCCTCGACTGATTCTTGTCTTTTTTTTTTGTTTCTGTGTCATTTGCCGAAACACGGTTTAATCTCAGCTGTCCCGGAATTGTTATTTATTCCCTGTGACCTTTTGGGTGAACTTACCTGTATTTGAGGCTGACATTCCTTTTTCTGGCATCTTCTATAGTGGTGGCTTAGTAGTTATATATATATATATATATATATATATATATATATATATATATATATATATATATATAAATATTTAATGTTTGATCATTGAAAGTTTTTACTTGTCCTTCAACTTAACTAGCAAGCTTTGCTGGATATACTATGTTGAGTCCGCAGTTGGTATCTTTTAGACCTTGTGGTCCATCTCCCTGGGTCCTTGGGGATTTACAGGTTTCTTTTGAAGAACTGGGTATTATTCAGACAAGGCTACCTTTATAAATTACTCCATCTCTCGTTCTTGCAACTTTCGATACTCTTTTTATTTGTGTCCTTAGTGTTTTAATTATAATAAACCGTGAGAGTTTGTTTTCTGTTTGCGTTCTGGCATCTGGCACCTGGATGGGCCTCTCTTACTCATCTCACACTCTAAGTTTGGGGAATTTTCTTCTATGATTTTTTTTAACGTGCTCTATGTCTTCACTATCATCTCTGTTCTTCTTTTGTTCATATAATCAAAGATTAGGTCTTTTCATGGTGTCTCATTTTCTGTTCATATTTTCTTTTTAAAAATAAATGTATTGTTGTTATTTACTGAATGACCTAATTCTTCTAACCTGTCTTCCATCCTGATGCTTTGTTTTCCCACAGGATCCGTTCTACTGGAGAGGCTTTCCACTGCATTTTTTAATTTGGATTATTGATTTTTTCCATTTTCAACATCATCTCAGCTTGGGTTTTCTTCATCAATTCTATTTCTATTCTCACTTCTTATATTGACTGTTTTTTATTTACCTTTTTTGTCTTGTTCTCTTGAAGTATATTTATGTATTATCTGAACTAGTTGAACATGCATTTAATAATTCTTTTGGATATTTTGCATAATAGGTCTTCCAAGTCACTTCATTAGGTAGGCATCGTTATTACAGGATTATCATCGATTTGTGGAAGAGGCATGTTGTCTTAGTTTTTCCATGTTGTTTCTGTTTCTGTGCTGTGATGTATGCATAAGGAGTTAGTTTAGTGGTTGAGTTTTTTTTCCTTTCTTTTGTTTGCTTTATTTTTTAAAAATTATCAATACTTTTCTTTCAGTGGTGGCATTTGCAGTGTTGAGTAGAGGACTAAATCCTAGTACAGCTGATTTGTACTTTCTTCTTTGGGGCTGGTATTTAGGCCCAGAGTCTTTCTTTCTAGTTTTCTTAGAGATATTGAGCTTTGCTAGCTAGGACTTCCTACCTTTGCTGTGTTCACTGTGAATTAGCGGATCTCTCCACATACCTGTGGCCTTCCCTAGACTCAGGTCTGCCTCTCACCGTGGTTCCGCCACGTACCTGTGGCCTTCCCTAGACTCAGGTCTGCCTCTCACCTCAACTAGAACTGCAACTACTGGGAGACTCACAACTCTCAGACACCCGTGGGCCAAACCAGGAGTTGAACCCAAAGTTAAACCAGGATTTGAACCCCTATGCCTGGGTCTACAGCTTCCTTTGATTCTGCAGGATGTGAAACTCCCAAAGCACCAATAGGCTTTATGTCAGGTTAGGGCTGGTCTAGCCTTTGGGTCTTCGGTTGTTGGAGCTGCTGAGAAATAGTGAAAGTGTTTCAAATAACTAATTCTGCGGTGACTTTGACTCTAGTTAGTAAGCCAGTGCAGTGTTCTTAGGCACACTTGCAACAGACCATGTCAGTGGTGTAAGCAAACGCAGTGTTCCATACTGAGAACAGTACAGCCTTTCCCCGGAATCCATGAATGAGATTGGAATGAAAACATAGGAAGCTAGTGCCTGTGTGTGCTTACACTACAGTCTCATAGGAAACAAATCCAGCTCCCAAATCCACGGTCATCGTCAGCCATTGGCTGCTTTGCTGGAGGCGGGACCTCTGCAGTGGGAACTGTGAAGAGCAGAGACCACAAAATGCGTCCAGATAATTCTGGGTTTGAATCTTGACCTTGGCATAGAAGATTTTTTTACAGTGAACTTAGGGAGGTTCCTTCATTTTTCTCATCTGCAAGATGGCCATGCTGGTGCCTTCCTTACTAATGTCTTACAAGGATTATATGTCAAGTTGTATTAGATCCCAGGACTAATGCAGACAATATTACATGCTCAACTTAAGTCTGTTTGTTTGCTTGTCAACACTATGTGGAAAAGTGGGGGCTACAAGGATGGCTCTGGGCATCTCAGGACCTCAGGAATCTGCTCTTTTGCTACTCACTGTGGCCAGCTGGTGTCCTTGTGCAAGTTATTAAGGCATTGGTACTTTTCAAGGCTCAGTCCTTGATGTGAAGGGCTTTCCTCAAAGAAGGAAGGGAAGAGCTCATTTTAGTTATAAGTAGGACGGTTAGAAAAGGGCAAGGTTTACTATAAACATACACAAATGGACTGATTTTCTGCACAGGAGGGCACATCATTATTAAGCAACTTGTTTGCTGGGAGGATATATCCATTGGGAAAGTACTAGCTTGAAAGTGTGAGGACCAAGTTTTGTTTTCTAGCACCCACAGGAAAAAAGTTGGGCATGGCACATACATGTAATCCCAGCACAGGGAGCTGGAGAGAGGCAGATCCCTGGGGCTTGCTGGTCTACCAGGCTAGTTTTTTGGGGGTGAGTTCTCTGCCAGTGAAATACCAGGACTGAAAATGATAAGTGGAAGATACCTTAGAAGTAAAATCCAAACTTGTCTTCTGGCTTCCATCAAGCATGTGTACACATATGTATGTGTACCTGTGTGCACATGTATGCACATACACACTGTCTGTCTCTGTGTCTCTGTGTCTCTGTGTCTCTGTCTCTCTGTCTCTCTCTCTCTCTCTCTCTCTCTCTCACACACACACACACACACTTTCCTCAGTACTATGGGACTTAAGTTTGACAATTAATCCACTGACTTACGAAAGCCCTGATGGATGATGCACACAGAGGCAGAGGGAGTCCATTGGGTTAGAAGGCGTGGCATAGTTATTTACCATCATCTGGCCTTTTTTTGCCCCTAGTCCAAGTGAGAGGCTCATAGCACATGGGCCTGATCTGCAGCATTTCACAAAGTCCCTGGCATTATGTCGATGAGTTTATATTAAGCACTTACTGCATGTGCAGTGCCATGTTACTTTCTTCTAGGCATATAAAAGTTGTGTGTATAAAGATACATAATGTATGAACACACACGTGCTCACATGTCTACTAGGAATTTTGAGTTTAACCAGTTCCTGTATATTGCTTATATATGTGAGAGCAACTATAAGAGAGGCCATAAGGTCATTAGAGATGTGCCAGTTAAATTTTATGAGATCTCAGAAGACAGGCGAAATTACCTACAGGGAAAGTGTGAAGCCACTGGGCGGGTCTTGCTGACTCTGCTCTCAGCTTTTTCTATTTAATTCTTCATATCAGTGACCCACAATGGCAGGGATGATGCAGTCCTAACACCCAGAAACACCAATTTCAGCACACACCACATCTTTCAAACCTTTAAGTGATTTTTCTATTGCCAATGGTAGCGATTTCAAAGCGATTTCGAGTGTTCTGTCTCTACCACCATCACTCAAGGGATTTCTTCTTTCTCTCTCTCTCTCTCTCTCTCTCTCTCTCTCTCTCTCGCTCTCGCTCTCTCGCTCTCTCGCTCTCTGGAGTGGGGGTGGAGTGGGAATGTCTGAGCTCTGAATTTTCACTTCCTCATACTTCGTGGTTTGGGCTCCAAGTGTGTCTTCCTGTGGGAATGCTGATCTATGTGACTATTTTCATGTTTGTGTGTGGGCTGCAGAGGCCTGTCTATGAGGGTGATCCTCACTTGCCTCTGTCTGGGGCCTCTGGATTTTTGTTAGGAGGAGTATTAAGGTTTACACCTTGAGAGATCAAGGTCTTCCATGCAGGGTCTTTGTTCTAATTTCTCTTCACCGATATCCTAAACTCTACCAGCTTCAGGTTTGTGTAGGGAGCTTAGCTTGCTGACACATGGCTGACTTAGTAGAGAGTTCTGACATGCCCTGGCCCACTGGCATGGCTTGAATTTTATTGATGCCCAGGAGTCTGTAAGGAGTTGATTCTCTAAATGTACGCATCTATTCCTAACCTGCCCCCTGAGTGTGCTCTGTAATAGGCGCTCCTGTATCCAACCATTGGGCGCCTTCATTATGACCATCCTAGATTAAACATGGTCAAAACAGGATTACTGATATATGTTAAACACACCCCAGGGCACACAGATACACTAACACTTACTGCGTCTGTTATATGCTAATCAGTTTAATGGCTGCTATCTCATTTTGGCATAATTTACACATACATTACTATGATAGCTGCCTAGCACAGCATGCGCGCATATGTAGAGAGAGCATGGCTGCCTCGGGTAGCTCAAATACACTTTGTTTTAGTTAGTCCAGCAACTCTAAGGTTTGTAAGAGGCTCTTTAGATTCTGAAAACTTTAATGCTGAGTGCCCTTGAATTACTCCAATTGGGACTGCAATAGGAATGGCCCCCTCGGGCGCTTATGTTTGAATGCTTTGTCATCAGGGAGTGGCACTTCTTGGGAGGGAGTGGGAGGCGTGGTCTTGTTGGAGTAGGTGTGGCCTTGTTGAAGGAAGTGTGGGGGTGGCTTTGAAGTTTCAAAGACCCAAGCCATGCCCAGTCCCTCTCTCTTCCTGCTGCCTGTGGATCTGAATGTAGAACTCTCAGCTCTTCTGGCATCATGTCTGCCCGCATGCCACCATGCTTCCCACCATGATGACAGCGGACTAAGCATCTGAAACTGTAAGGCAGCCTGAGTTACACGCTTTCCTTTATAAGAGTTGCTGAGGTCAGGGTTCCTCTTCACAGCAGTGGAACATCGACTGGGATAATTACTACGGTTTCCTGTTTCTTCTTGGGGAGGGGCTGATTCTGTTTTGCTTTTTGCGAGAGGAAAAGCAACTTCTACGGCTTTGCCTGCAGTCCAGTCTTAGAGGCCGAGCACGGATCACCAACGTCTTGCACCGAGACCATCCTGGGTCCTTGTGAACAAGACTGCTTCTTACACTCTTCCAAACCAAACTTTCTGGGGAGAGGGCCCAGAATTGTAACATTTTAAGCAAGTTTCTCAGATTCTTCCTAAGTGCACTGTGGTTTGAGGATCGCTGCCCGAATCTCTTCTCTCCTTTGGCGTTTCAATTAAAATATTCATGGGAGAGGCATTGCAGGGAGCCCACAAGAGAGGGGGCTGACTATGGTATTTGGTCTCCTGTCACTGCAACAAATACTTGAGACAATCACTTATAGAGAGAAAAGATTTATTTTGGCTCCTGGTGTTGGAGAGTCAGTCCATGGCTGATTGATGCTGTTGCTTTAAGGCTAGGGCGAGGTAGTACACATCATGGTCAAAGTGCTCCGTAGGACAAAAACCACGTATATAATAGCCAGGGAAAAGCTGAAGAAAGGAGCAGAGCTTCCCACAAGTTCTCTCTATAGGCAAATATATCCCCAGTGTCCTAAAGGCCTCACACTAGGTCTTAAACATTTTCACGCTCTCTCAGGGAAATCATATGGGGACCAAGCCTTTGCCACACGAGTCTTTGGGGACACTTATCCAAGCCACAGCACTGACTCACAGCTACTTTTTTTTTTTTTTTTTTAACCATACTGATGTTGTTATGGGAACCCCAGAACCTTGCATGGCCATAGTCAGTGCCACACATGGTTTTCTGAGCTGTATGTTTGGCCCCCACTTACACTTTCTGGAACGACAACCACATCCTAAAATAGTTTTCATCAGAGAAAAAAATTTTTTTTTAAAACAAAGATTTACTCAGGGATTTTAAAAATCTTGCTGATCTAGGCATAAAATTCAATAGAAGTTGATGAAATTTAGATATTAATACTGGTTGGCCAATGTCCAGGTATGCCTGGGACTAGGGGACGGGTGGTGGGGGGGAATGCAAGAGTTTCAGTGTCAAAGTCAGGATGTTCTGAGAAAATTGAGATGAGTTAGTTACCCTTTAAGTGAGTGTGCTTTACAAATCAGCCTATGAGTTAAAATGAAATATATCTGCGAATATTAGATTTGAAGTGTATTCAGGCTGTATAGTAAGGAAGACCAGTTTAGAGCAAAATGCATTCTTGGATTAGTCAGGTGTGTGGCCAAGCACTGAACAGCTCACTGTGGTGGAGAATGGCCATCGCCCTCGACCTTCAGTGAAAGTGTGGTATCAGCCACGTTGTGTGGGCAGTGACTCTTGTCAAAGTACACTGTGTTTGACAATAGTGGTAGGAACACATTTGGGGTAAGGAATGCTTATTTTGAATCCTAAGAGAGGGATTCATTTTAAAAGATTTATTTATTTATTTCATTTATTAGCAGACATTCACTGAACAAAATGATAGGGTTTACTATGGTGTTTCCATACTGTGTATTGTGTTCATTTCTTGCAAATACCTTCAGCACCATGCCTTCCCCCATCCTTCTCTCAGATAGTTCCCTCTCTACTCTCTGTATAGAAGAAAAGCCATGCAATATTTGTCTTTCTGAGTCTGGCTTATTTCCCTTTACATGATGACCTTTAGCTCCCTCCATTTCTCTGCAAATGTCCTAATTTAACTTTTTTCTTTATGGCTGAGTACAACCCCACTGAGCAATATTTTTTCTTATTTTGCATATTTAATTAAAAAATTTTAGGTTTTTTAGGGATTCATACATGGGCACTCCATATTTTCTTTATTAATTAAGTCGATAAACATTAAGGCCGATTTTATAACGTGATTATTGCTGCAATAAACACAGGGTGTGCAGGCATGTCTGTAGTGTGTTGACTTCAGCTATATTCCCAGGAGCAGCAGTGTAGTGGTCTCATGTAGTAGGTCTGATGGCCAACCTTGGCTATCAACTTGATACACCTGGAATCAGTTGAGGAGGGGCCCTCAACTGAAGAGTTGTCTTAATCAGATTGACCTGTGAGCGTGTCCGTGGGCAGATTCTTGATTACTGATTTGATGTAGGAGAGACATGCCTCGGCAGGTGGGCTTTGGATGTTAAAGAAAAGCAGTTGAATATAAGCCTAGGAGCAAGCCAGGAAGCAGTGTTCCTCCTTAGTTCTTGCCCTGCCTTCCCTCAGTGATGGGTTGTGATATGGAAAGGTAAGCCAAAGAAACATTTTACCCTACCCCCAAGTTGCTTTTGGTCACAGAGTGTTTATCAAAGTAACAGAAGGCAAACTACGCTAGTAGACCTACTTATGATGATGGTGATGATGGTGATGATGGTGATGATGATGATGATGGTGATGATGATGGTGGTGGTGATGATGATAATGATGATGGTGGTGTTGGTAGTAATGATGATGATGGTGGTGGTGATGGTGGTGGTGGTGGTGATGATGATGATGATGATGATGATGATGATGATGATGGAACCTCTCTATTGATTTCCACAGTGTCTGTATAAGGGTTCCTTTCCACTTACATTCTTGTCAGCATTTGTTATTCTCTTGTTGATCCCTGTTCTGACTGGGGTGAGACGGGATATAAATGGAACTTTTATTCACCTGTTTCAGTTGTCTCGGACAATTACTGCCTCTGTCTGCTAACCTAGGCCTAGTCCTGGGAGCTTCTAGCCTCCATACAATCTAACCTAGGCCTAGAATGTTCTCCGCCTCTGAGGCTTACTGCTGAATAAGCTCACCTTTTCTTGTTTTACTGAGTTCTGGGCTGGCTGGTTCAACTCAGCTGTTCTGGCTCTCAAACTCCTCTCCCAGCTGAGCTATTCAAGCTGGCTTCTCTCTTGGCCTCTGAATTACTCTGCTTGGCCTCAAACTGACTCCACTAATCTTTTCTAATCTTCTGGCTCCTTCTCATTCCCTGGCTTGTTCAGTCTTCACCCGAGTTCGAGTTCTCTCTCTGTAACTTGTCTCTCCATTACTGTTCTGGTAAAACTGCCTCCTCTCTCTCTGCATTGCCCATGAAATAGCTTCCCTTTCCCCTCTCTTCTCAATAGAGTTGGGTGTATCCTATTCTGTCAAATCTTTCCCCGATTTGTCACTTTTTCTGCCACTCAATTAAACATCACTTTCAAACATGGGTGCTTCCTTGTACAACTTTACTTTCATTGTTTGGGATTAAAGGCATGTATCACTATGCCTGGACCTAAGCTTTTCTTTACTTGATACTTGTTCTATACCAGGCTGACCTTGAACACAGATCTGCTTGCCTCTATCTCCTGGGTTAATGGCGTGTTTGTATACCAGCCGGATCCCATGGACCTAGAGGGTGATCTCTTGCCAGAGCAGCCATATTTTGAATTAAAATTCCTCTATAGCTTCCCCCTTCTGTTTAAGCTAAAAATTTTACACAGTTTAGCTTTTACAATAGAAACAATTTTCAATCCCACAAACCTAACGGTCTGAATGTTGTTATGAAAATCCTCTCAGCCACTGATGCGACAATCCTCTGTAATTGCAGTCCTGATCATCTGTCCTTCAGCAAAAGTTCATTTCAGCATCAAGGTTTTCCAGTCTGCCAGTCTGATGAACTATATGTCCCTCTTTAGCTGGTTTGTTAAGCTGTCTTCATGTAGGGGCATCTGCTTTCTGTGTCATCTGCATTGCTGTCTTTTTGTGTCTGGTCCTTGAGTTGTGCCTTTCATTTGGAAGTTTCTCTCTCTCTCTCTCTCTCTCTCTCTCTCTCTCTCTCTCCCTCTCCCCCCCCCCTCTCTCATTTTTGTTTGTTTGTTTTTATTTTTTGTTTTCGAGACAGGCTTTCTCTGTATAGCTTTGGCTGTCCTAGACTCACTTTTAGACTAGGCTGGCCTCGAGATCTCACTATCTCTGCCTCCCAAGTACTGGGATTAAAGGCATGCGCCAACACAGTAAGCTGGAAGCTTCTCTTATTCAGATCAGATCTTTATCAATTTTGGTGCAATCTGTTGTCTTTCACTGTGTATGGAAATATAGGCAAAACTGCTTTCCCAACATAACATATTCTCTGAGTTTCATCTGATGTTAAAACATCTTTAAAGTGTACAAGTTGATCAGCTTCTGTAGTTTTCCCCCATCATTCAGTGTCTTTTGGCTACTCTTATTTTCCCTTTCTGTTAACCAAGGGTCAATTAGATCTTTATGAATCCACACATAAGCTAGACACTTAGGCATTCTCATTTCATGCCCAGCTCCATGCCAGTGAGCTAGGCTCCACTCCAGGCTTCTTATCCACTATTAATGGCCTGCCTATCCTGATCATCATTTTGAATAGGTACCATAGGTTCACAATTAAGCATTTTCTGTTCTCTAATATAATTCCTAACTATATTCCTAATATTTTATTTGCCTTTCCCAGAATGCTAAGGATATTGAACCCTTTTTCATATATTCATTATCTGTTTATATTTCTTCTTTTAAAGACTGTTCAATTCATTTGTCCATTAATTGATCTTTTGATATTTGATGTTTAGCTTTCTGAGTTCTTTATATAGTATAGATATTAATGCCTTGTCAAATGTGTACCTGGTGAAGATTTCCTCTCATGCTGTAGGCTGTCTCTTGGCTCTGTTGTTTCATTCTATGTGCAGATGCCTTTTACTTTTGTGCAATCGTATTATGGACTTTTGCTCATATTTCCTGTGCCTCTATTTGGGAAAGTTCTTTCCTTTAGGGGGCTGCTTTTTCTGACCTAACTGTGGCTTAGTGCCTTACATGCTCCTTGGTCATGCGAGAGTCAGGAGAGCTCATAGGGAGAGCACCATCTCTTGGGATGGAAGAGGTGACCGGTGCTCAGCCCTGGATGCTTGCTTCTTCTTTCTCCCTCATTGTCCTTCTAGTGGTCAGCATCTTCACTAACCTCATGATCCAGTGCCCAATGTCTATGATACTTTCAATCTCCTAGAAAACATTTCAGCTTTTTTTTAGAACAATAGGAGAAAAACTGTTTGGGTAGATTTTTTTTTTTTCCTAGACAGGGTTTCTCTGTGTAACAGCTCTGGCTGTCCTGGAACTGGCTCTGTAGTCCAGGTTGGCCTCGAACTCACGGAGATCCACCTGCCTCTGCCTCCCCAGTGCTGGGATTAAAGGTGGGTACCTAGCTAGGGTAGATTTTAAAAAGCATAATATGAATGTATTTATCTTTCTACTGATGGTGGCATGAATATATATTTTAATATCTAAACGTTTATCTAAAGATCAAACCATATGTGTTTGTTGCATTTTAGAGAAAAAGACCTTTGAAGCCAAGCGCCTAGGTTTCAGTTAAAGTTATAATACAGCCCCACCCTCCAGAGCAGCAGCTGTTGGCTACTGTGGGCCAAGATGGAGAGAAGGGAGCAGCCAGCCCCTGCTGTCACTAGGGCACAGTGGTGGGGAAAACATGTGAACCCTTGGGAGGATGACAGATAACTCCATGGGGAACAACCTACAGTCTGAGGAGGAGCATCGCAGCCATCTGCAGGCAGCTAGAATAGCAGTGTGAGTAGGTACCGGGACAGCAGCGAGACCTCCCCCATGTACAAGTGAGATCACACAGTGTCTGTCTGCACCTGGTTTATTTTACTTAACACGACATCTTCTAGTTACGCCCACTTTGCGGCAGATGACAGGATTCTTTTTTTTTAATGCATGAATAATATTCCACAGAGTAGAGATGTTCCTTATCCATCCACCTGTCTATAAGCACCCCAGTTAATTCCATATCCTGGTTCTTCCTAAGGAGTAAAAAGGGGGCAATTTCCCAGCTCTGCCTCTGCTCTTCCCCGCTTCTCCTGGCGTCGGGTACAGTTGGTGCTGACTATCTTAGGCTACAGAGCGGAAGCCTGATCCTCGGGCTGTCAGAAACCTGGGTTCCTTTTATGCTTATTGTCCAACTGTCACCCTACAAGCATGTGTACATTCCTTCTTACCCGTCTCCTTGCAGTCTGGGTTACATGGACTCATCTGTAACCCAGTCAGCTGGGAACCTGGATTCCTGACACCCGTGGAGCGAGCCGCTCCAGCTCCATCGCTCTGGATTGCTTATATTTGAAATCCTGTGAGAAAGAATTAAGTGATCATACTGGAACCGCTATTATTTTGACTTTTGTTGTAGCAACTGAGTGTTTTTTATCTAAATTGTGCTCCGTAGCCCTCCTCAGGTAAATGAAAAGGGCATCTGGGCTCATTCTTAAAAAAAAAAAACATGTCTAGGATTTTTATGTCAGTGGAGACAGGGTTGTGTTTAATCTTGACCCCACCCATCCCCTGATGAAGTTCCTCCACAGAACAGGAAGTATCTGGGAATGGGCGGGACCAGTGGAGTGCTTTGGTTGTCCAACTACATCTTCCAGTGCTTTAAATGTGCAACCTTGACCTCACCATCGATCAAGTTCACCAGGCTCTGCCCGGCGCAGTGCTAGGCAGATTTGAGTGTTTTGACAAATGGGTATCTCCTGACAGATGTGCGGCAAGGGAGGAAGATTTAAGTATCCCCTTGCTGCTTGCAGAAACCTGATTTTATTCTGGGAGCAAAACTGTCCTTTATGGTTTTCCAGTGTACAGTTGGGTGGTTTTTTTTGATTGGTTTTTTAATTTTTATTGTGTGCACGCATGTTTGTCTGTGTGTGGGTATGTGCATGTGAGTACAGGTATCAATGGAGGCCAGCAGAGGGTGCTGGAGCCCATGGAACTGGACTCACAGGTGGTTGTGAGCTGGGTGCTGGGACTGGACTCTGGTAACTCTGGAGGACCAGCACCAAGTCTTAGCCACTGTTGTCTCTCCAGCAACTCTTCAGCTGTATCTTGCTGAAGAGAATTCATTTCAATTTCTCCATGGAGTGTGTCAGTGGAGCTTCTTAGAGTACGATTTGTGAAGGTTTGTGTGTGTGTGTGTGTGTGTATGTGTACAAGGTGGCGTGGAGTATGTGTATTTGTGTGTGTGTGTATGCGTATATGTGTGCATGTGCACATCAGAAAATAGTGGGTAAAATGGGGGCACAAGTGCATATGAGCACAGTGGAGGCCACAGGTGAACTGTGGAATGGAGAGAGACACTGTGTGTGTGTGTGCACATGCGTGCTTGTACACACCAGTGGAGGCCACAGGTGAGCTCTGGAATGGAGAGAGACACTGTGTGTGTGCACGTGTGCTGTACACACCAGTGGATGCCACAGGTGAACTGTAGAATGGAGAGAGACACTGTGTGTGTGTGCACATGTGTGTTTGTACACACCAGTGGATGCCACAGGTGAACTGTGGAATGGAGAGAGACACTGTGTGTGTGCACATGTGTGCTTGTACACACCAGTGGAGGCCACAGGTGAACTGTGGAATGGAGAGAGACACTGTGTGTGTGCGCTGTACACACCAGTGGATGCCACAGGTGAACTGTAGAATGGAGAGAGACACTGTGTGTGTGTGCACATGTGTGTTTGTACACACCAGTGGATGCCACAAGTGAACTGTGGAATGGAGAGAGACACTGTGTGTGTGCACATGGGTGCTTGTACACACCAGTGGAGGCCACAGGTGAGCTCTGGAATGGAGAGAGACACTGTATGTGTGTGCACATGTGTGTTTGTACACACCAGTGGAGGCCACAGGTGAACTGTAGAATGGAGAGAGACACTGTGTGTGTGCACATGGGTGCTTGTACACACCAGTGGAGGCCACAGGTGAACTGTGGAATGGAGAGAGACACTGTGTGTGTGCACATGTGTGTTTGTACACACCAGTGGAGGCCACAGGTGAGTTCTGGAATGGAGAGAGACACTGTGTGTGTGCACATATGTGTTTGTACACATCAGTGGAGGCCACAGGTGAACTGTGGAATGGAGAGAGACACTGTGTGTGTGTGCACATGTGTGTTTGTACACAGCAGTGGAGGCCACAGGTGAGCTCTGGAATGGAGAGAGACACTGTGTGTGTGTGCACATGTGTGTTTGTACACACCAGTGGAGGCCACAGGTGAACTGTGGAATGGAGAGAGACATTGTGTGTGTGCACATGTGTGTTTGTACACACCAGTGGAGGCCACAGGTGAGCTCTGGAATGGAGAGAGACACTGTGTGTGTGTGCACATGTGTGTTTGTACACATCAGTGGAGGCCACAGGTGAACTGTGGAATGGAGAGAGACACTGTGTGTGTGTGCACATGTGTGTTTGTACACAGCAGTGGAGGCCACAGGTGAGCTCTGGAATGGAGAGAGACACTGTGTGTGTGTGCACATGTGTGTTTGTACACACCAGTGGAGGCCACAGGTGAACTGTGGAATGGAGAGAGACACTGTGTGTGTGCACATGTGTGTTTGTACACAGCAGTGGAGGCCACAGGTGAGCTCTGGAATGGAGAGAGACACTGTGTGTGTGCACATGTGTGTTTGTACACAGCAGTGGAGGCCACAGGTGAACTGTGGAATGGAGAGAGACACTGTGTGTGTGTGCACATGTGTGTTTGTACACACCAGTGGAGGCCACAGGTGAACTGTGGAATGGAATGTAGTGGCAGGAACCTGGCATTTACTGGATGTCTGTCCTTTTTGTGAGCAGTGCTGAACAGATACTATAGAGCTTAATTCTTACAACTCTCAGAAGTGCAGATTCTCTCTGAACTAGTTACTTTTCTTGCCTCTGAACTAGTTACTATTCTTGTCAAAATACCTGGCAGAAGCAACATAAGACAGGGGAGGATTATTTTGATTCATAGTTGAATTCTGGGTAGGGTGTGGTGGCTTAAGTGGTCCTTCCCAGTCCACAGATTCAGGAGCTTGCAAGAGGACATAGTGGAAGTGGGGCCTAGCGGGGTCCCTCAGAGACCTGTCCCTAGTGGCATGTGTCAGCCTGCTACAGCATGGGCTTCAAAGTTTCCACAGCTTCCCAAAACAGCACAGCAGCTGGTGACAGAGAGTTCAAACACATGAGCCTGTGGGGGGTTGGGGGGCACATGTAGCTGGGAGCCCGGAAGCAGCATTTACTGCACACTGTTTCACTTCAGCGGACCTTTTCCACACAAAGCAACTACGCCCTTTGTTTTGTCTGTAAGAGATAATGGGAAAGTGGCAATTCTGTAAATATTTGGCTAATCTGATAGGGACTGGCCACTCAGGAAATGCGAGCAAAGGAATGGCCTTTGGGGACCTGTGTAGTTGAGGTTTCCCATACAAGCCAAGAGGCTGGCTTCTGTTCTCCCGGCCTTCACCTCTCTACACACTGAGCAAGGATGAACAGCACTGCCGAGCTGCAGTGGCAGAACAAGAGCCAAGGAACCTGGTGAAAGTTGTTGGAATCTTTTCAGTTTATTTCCTTGTTTTCTTTCTTTCTTTTCTTTCTTTTTGGGGGGGAGGGTTGGTTTTTCAAAACAGGGTTTCTCTGTGTAATCTTGGCTGTCCTAGACTTGCTTTGTAGTCCAGGCTGGCCTCGAACTCACAGAGATCCACCTGCCTCTGCCTCCCGAGTGCTGGGATTACAGGTAGCACATTGTGCCAGGGCTATTTCCTTGTTTTCTAATGGTTCTCTCACCAACAATACAGACTGTGAGATCAGTGTTGTAAACCGTGCTACTAGGCTACCTTCATTCCTTCCTTTACTCCTCCCTCTCTTCCTCCTTCCCTCCCTTTCTCACCCCCCCCCCTTTCCATCTCCTTTATTTCTTTCTTCACTGTGTAGCCCAGGCTGGCCTCACGCTCATCGCCCCCCCCCCCCCAGCTTCCTGAGCGCTTTTGTAAAAGTCCCCTAAGCATTTCTCCTCTCCTTCGGCAGAGTTTGCCTGCGAATTTATGTGTGGGCCAAGCCATGTGAAACAGGGTTCCTTTTGAGTAGCACTCTGTTCTCAGTTAAAAATTAACAACCATCTGAAGCCAGCATTTGAATGTATTGCCTTCTTATCGGCTCCCTATAATTAAAAATGTGTAATATAATTGCGGTGAAACTTTATATTTTTGTCTCTTCCCCAGGCTTGCCCATGAATTTAACCATGGATATGCTGGAATTGGTGCATGCACTGGGCCGGTAGTAGTCACATCTAGCCACCTCTTACCCTGCACCCCGTTCTTGAGGCTGCTTCCCCCTTTCCCTACAGACCATAAAGTGGCAGTGGACAATAAGGAGAAGTGTGTTCCTCTCCCCATGGCTGCTGTCACCTGGTGTTGTGATGTCCGGAGGGGGAGGCTGGGAACTCAGCAGATGCAGGTTGTTGTAGGAGGGACAGATTACACACACACACACACACACACACACACACACACACACACACACACACACACCCTATGGTCCACCCACTTACTATGCATAACAATGCTTTCCCCATTTCTATGCTCAAACAGTAGCCACTGAGTGGATACACCACATTTTGTTTATCCTTTTGTCAGTGGATGTCTGTGCTACTTCCGGTGTATGGCCACAGTGAGGAACGCTGCTGTGAACACGAGGACATAACAGTTGGAGTCTTTGCCTTCACTCTTTCTGGGTAATGTCTGGATCTGGAGTTATGGATCATGTGCTGATTCTGTTCAGTTTCCTTAGTGAGTCACCATGCTGTTCTTCACATCAACTGTACCACTTCCGTTAGCAAAGATCAAAGCCAGCTTCCCTCCCTCCCTCCCTCCCTCCCTCCCTTCCTCCCTTTTTCCTTCTCCTTCCCTCCCTTCTTTTCTCCCTCCCTCCCTCCATTCCCCCTTTTCTCGCTCCCTCTCTCCCTCCTTCCCTTTTCCCTCCCCTCCTTCCCATTCACTTCCTTTCTCCCCATCATCTCTTTCTTCTCTCTTTTTATTGAAAATAGATTTTTTTATACAATATATTCTGATTATGGTTTTCCCTCCCTGAACTCCTCCCCAACTCTCCACTCACTTAAACCCACACTCTTTCTCTCTCTCTCTCACTAGAATACAAGCAGACATCTAAAACTAATAAAATAAGAGAAAGTAAGAAAAAAAAACATGCAAACAAGAATAGGGCAAAACAAGGTAACAGAAGGAAAAGAGCAAAGAACACATATGGAATCAGAGACACACACATTCACACAAACAGAAATTTCATAAAAACAAAAAAACATAGCATATATGTAAAAGATCTTCAAAAAGAAGAAAAGAAAAAAAAATAATGATAAATAATGCCCAAAGAATTATGAGATAAGGAACCGTTGGCCACCTACTGCTGGGCAGGGGCCTGGCCATGAGGGTGCTTTGTATACCCAGTAAGACTCTCTCAGAGGAAACTGATTTTTTCCTCAGTGAGCAGCTAGAGATAGCTTCTGTGTTAGGGATGGGAGAATGTGTCCATTTCCCCTCTCAGTGCTGGGACCCCATTTGGCTTAGACCCAAGACCCATGTGGGTCCTGTAGCTGCTACCACAGCCTCTCTCTGTCTCTTTCTCTCTTTCTTCTGCTTTCTCTGCCATTTTAGTGGAAATTATTTGGCTGCTCATCATCATCTTGATTTGTATTTTAATGATTAATTATGAGCATTTTTTCACACGTATATGAGCCATTTGAGTATGTTCTTTATAGAAATGTTCAGCCCATTGCCTACTTAAACATTACTTTTTCTGTTGCTGAGTTTGGGGGCTCTTTATAGATTCTGAATATCAAGCCATTATCAGATATATGACTTGCAAATACTTGCCTTCCACGTGCTGCCTTTTTACTCTGTCAGTTGAGGCACAAAAGCTTGTAACTTTGATGAGATTTAACTTTGTATGACTTTTCTTTCTGTGATTTTCAAATCATAGTCAAGAAAATACTTCAGATCCAGTGTCACAAAGACCTTCTCCTTTGTATGTATGATACACACACACACACACACACACACACACACACACACACACACACTTTGGAGACAGGGTTTCTTTGTGGAGTCATGGCTATCCTAGACTCACTTTGTAGACCAGGTTGGCCTTGAACTCACAGAGATCCACCTGCTCTGCTTCCCTGAATGCTGAAATTAAAGGTATGTGCCACCACCACCTGGCCTCCTTCTTATTCTTATAAGAAACTTGTTTATCTTTTGTTAAAAGCGGTTTGCTGTTGTTTTTAAAGTTTTTCATTTTTGTTTTATTGTTATGTGTATGGATGTTTTGCCTGTGTGTATGTCTGCGCATGCCCGGTGCCTCTGGAGGGCAAAAGTGGGCGTTAGATCCCACTTATAACTGGAGTTAAAGATGGTTGTGAGCCACCATGTGGTTGCTGGGAATTGAAACCAGGTCCTCTGGAAGAGCAGCCAGTGCTTTTAACCATTGAGCCATCTCTCTAGCCCCCTTGTTTTTTCTCTTATGGCCCACTGGTCTTTGACCCATTTGGGGCACTTTTGTATTTCATATGAGATCAGGAAACAATTTCATCTTCTGCATGTGGATATTCTGTTTTTCCATCACCACTAGTTGAAAAGACTGTCGAGTGGCTCTGGCACCCTTGTCAAAAATCATTTGAATATATATAGTATGCAATAAATACATATATATGTGTGTATGTATATATATATATATTCACATACACACACTAGCACATGCACACACACATGGTTTATTTCTGGTTATTTTTATGCTGTCAGCACTACACAATTTTGATTGCTGAAGTTTTGCAATATGCAATAAAACCTGCAAGTGTGATGGCTCTGATTACTTTTTTCCAGATTGTTCTGGCTGGTCAGAGTCCTTTGAGATTCCATGTGGAAATTAGGATGATTTTTTTTTTCCGTTTCTGAAAAAAAAAAAACAACCAGATATTGTTGAGATTTTGCTAGACATTGCACGGAGTCTATAGACTGCCTTGTGTAGTGCCCACATCTGTCTATAAAAATTTGTCTTTTGGCCCAAAAGACAAAAGATGTCTTTCCGTTAATTTTTGTCTTTTGTCTTATTTAATTAAAAAATAGCTGTCTGTCTGCCTCTCTTTCTCTGTCTCTGTTTCTCTCTGTCTCTCTGTCTCTGTCTTGTGTGTGTGTGTAGTTACATGTATGATATTGTATGTGTGTAGAGGTTATAGATCCATCGTGGGCATCAGTACTAGTCTTCCACATTGTTTGAGAAGCTCTCTTACTCCCTTCTCTATACACCAGGCTCGGTAGTCTAGGAACCTCTTGGGATGCTCTTGACTTCTCATCTCATTGCATAAAGTCTGGGATTAGAGATGTGTGATCCCTTTTCTGGTTTTAAGTGGGTGATGGGTCCCTTGCTTGCACAGTGAGCCCTTTCTCAATTGCCTTTAGCAATATTCAGTGGCTCTTAGTGCGCAAGTCCTCCAGATTTTAAAATTTATCCCTAAACATTTTACTCTTTGTGATAGTATTCTAAGTGGGTTTGTTTTCTGAGTTTCTGTTTCAAATTATTTGGAGTTAGGATAGGAATGCAGCATTTTTGTGTTAGTTATTTTTAAGAAATTAATCTCTCACCCGACAGCTATTGCCCCATTTCTCTTTTCATTGCTTGTATTCACCTGCTATGCCCACCTCTCCTTTGCTCCGACTCCTGGAAGTTTTAGAGATCATGTCTTTATAATTTCTGAAGTTTCACAGTGGTGTTCCCTGACAGAACTCTCTTTTTATTCACTTAACTAGTTGTGTGCACTTGAGTTCCCTTGTCACTAATTCTGATGTTTTTTTTTTCTTTTTTTGACAGGGTTGCATTACATAGTGATTCTGAGAAATACAATTTTGTGTGTGTGTGTGTGTGTGTGTGTGTGTGTGTGTGTGCGCGCGCGCGTGCGTGTTTCACTGGGGATTGAACCTCGGGTTCTATGCATGCTAGGAAATTCTCATATCACTAAGCTATCTCCCAGATCTAATATCTTCATCAGTAATTTCCTTCTCAAATCTTCTCTTCATTTTTTAATTGAAATTCTGGACATTGGCCTTTTGGACTTAATACTGGATTTAAAATAATTTCTTCTTTCATCTTATATAGTCGCCGACCGACCTCTAATGCACGGAAGATTCCCTTAACTTTTACTCTGAGTCTCTTTGAACAATCGTATTTAGCTATCAGTTTTTGTTTCTCATAGCAGTTTCTTGCTTTGAAGCTGGCATTTTAAGCAGCATTTTGTTTTCGTTTCACAGTGAGAAATCATCTTTGCTCTCTGAGAATGTGATCGCCCTGTCTGTTTTTCTTTCAAACACTTTTCCTCGTGTTTGTTTTTGATTATGTCTTCTGTGAGAAGTATTTCCTCGCTGTCTCTCCCTGCTGGAGTGGAGGATGTTTGTGTGTGGCCTTCCCTAGGGAGACCAGGTTGCCAGAGGCCTTTCCATTTTGTCTCTCTCATGCCAGCCTGTGAGGTCTTTTCTCTGGAGTGGGGAAGTGCTATGCCGTGCCCTGTGCCCCGCTCAGCTTTGTTGGTGTGTGCAAGGGTGCCCCAGATGCTGGCATTCCAGGAACAGATGACGGGAGTGGCATCTGCCCTTCTCCATGTGGAGTCAGTGTTCTCCTGAGTCCTTGTTTTACTTAGTCTATGAGCCTCTGTCTTGAGTTCAGACTCTGATTTGATTTATTTTATTTTTATTTTTTTAAAATTCTTTGTGTATGTCCATCCAGAGAGACCAGGAACATTGGATCCCCTGGGGCTGGAGTAAATCAGGTCACTGTGATTCACCCGGTTTGGGTGTTGGGAATCAAATGTGGGTCCTCTGTAAGAGGCAATATTCACTCTTAACTGTAGATCTATTTCTCCAGCCTTTTTTTTTTTTTTTTTGCCCCTAGAGAAAAGACTTCCAGTTCCTTTGCAGGGTGAGACGAGATGGCTGTCTGGCTGCTGGTGCTGAGGAAGCGCCCTGGGAGTCCGTGTGGTCAGGACAGACAGACTTCCTGTCAGCTTTCTTCATTCTGTTCCTTCTCATGGCCGGGGGTTGTCGTTTGAAAGTTTGTATATACAATGTGGCGAGCTCAGATCTCTCTGTCCCTGCCCCCACCCCAACACACATGCTCACACACACACACACACACACACACACACACACACACACACATACACTTACACGTTTTGTTTGTGAGCCTTAGCCTTTCATGGCTGAACCATCTCACCAGCCCCCACACCCACACACATTTAGAATGCGATGACTCAAGCCCTTCCTAATTATTCTTAGATGTTTTTTTAATATGAACTTACAAACTTTTTAAGCACTGTATGTTCCATAAAGAACAGTATAGATTTACACATTTTTTTTTTGAAATAAGTTAACTTTGTTTTCCAGGTCACCTTATTGGGATTTTAATTGGATCTGTATTCTTTCTTTTATTCCTAGTGCTTGGCCGTGGGTATGAGTCATGCTAGGCTTTCAAGAAAAAACAAACAAACAAAGGGATCCCTAAACGTATTTCCACATTTATGCTTTTTCTATTACATGGTCCGGGGTGATGTGTGTTCGGGTCATGCACCAGCTGGTAGAAGAACGGAAGGAAGGACTTGACTCTTAGAACTTGTCAGCTAGCACTCTTTTTTTTTTTTAAACAAGGTCTCTCCTTGTTTTATATATATATATATTATATATATGATATATATATATATATAATTTTTTATTTTTTATTCCCTCCCCCCCCCCCCCACTGACCCGGAACTTGCCAGTCTCAGCATCCCTAAGTGCATTGATTACAGTCTTGTACCACCATGTCTGGCTGTTAGCTACTACTTTCTAATATCTCACTTGTATATGTGAAAGGATTCTTAGCAGCACCACCACACAGTCCAGGCCGAAAGCCATTGCAGTGTGAACGGAAGATGTTAAGGCCAGGACGTCAGAGTGCGTTCCAAAGACGGAGCGCATCCTTCGGAAACCAGAATGAGCTTCCCTCGTGGGACAGTGGGCCAGGCTTCGAATGCAACCCTGATGGGCATGTGTGTGCTTGGGGCAGAGGTGATTCTATCCAGCTTGTTTCTTCTTCCACCACAGGAGGGGCCGTCATGGAGGGGCATGGATGTAAGTGCAACAGGAGGCTGCTCCATCTGCCTGGTCAGACCCACATGGAGTTTACATAATAAAGTTTACTAGTGTCCCTGATTTAATGTGACACATTTCCAGGGCAAATTACTCTGAGATCATAGTGTTCATAAAATATGACAGAAATCTTTTAAGTGTGTGCATAAGTTCTGAATTAATTTAATAACCCAAGCTGGGAAAAGGCGAGGGGCTGGAAGATTGCACTCAGGATCCTACTGTTTCCCCTCCACCCACCCCCATTTCCTGGGCCTCTGCCGAAAACGCCCATCTTCCTGTCTCTAGCCATCAGCCTCCAGTTGGAACCCAGACCTGGCCTTTTCTCTAGTAGGGTTGGTGGTGTGGCAGCTGTAACCCTGGAGGCTGGGCTTGTAGAACTGCCTCTCTGCATTCTTCCAGCTGAGCAAACAGTAGCAGGACACCTATTGGATGCACCTGAGACTACAGTAGGCCCCCCCCCCCAGGTCATAGGTCCATTTATGCTGCAGTGGTAAAGACCCCGAGATGACCGTGTGAATCCTAGGTCATGGTTCCGGTCATACTGTGGTGGTAGAGATGAAGCAATAACTACTACAAACCCTATAAGATTTTCATCAAGACAAAAAAGAAAAATAGAGAGAGACTGAATATTTGGTTAACCCAGTAGGACATCTGGCAATTCTATGGGGGGGGGGTAGCCTTTGGCTACCGCACACCAGAGAAACACATCACCTGCTCTTCCCTCCCTCAGGTAGTCAGGGCTCATCTTCTTGCTCACTTACTGACTCACCTCCCAGAAAATTCTGGGAATCTAATTCTTTATAATTAACTTCAAAGTCCCTCTGGATTCTGCCTGCCAGAAAGGCTGGGACACAGGACCAAAGGAACCTTCTGGTCCTCTGGTTTGCTCCTTGATTCCACCTTGAAGCAGAGGTGAGAGAGGGAACCCAGGCTGTATGCTAAGACTTCTGGCCCCAAACCAGGAAGATGTGCTCTGGTGGCTTAGCACCCTGGAGATTGTGCTACTAGGCGAGAGGCACAGTACCCTATGACCTGCAGTTCTCCCAAGGAGCACTGTTCTAGTTTGGTTCCCCAGAAAACACTGACCAAAAACAACTAAAAGAGGAAAAGAATTGATTCGGTTAATACTTCCAGGCCACATTGTTGAGAGAAGTCGTCAGGGCAGGAACTAGACCCTCCTACATCAGTTAACAATCAAGAGAGTCCCCCACAGACATGCCCACAGGACAGTTTAATCTGTATAACCCTTCGGTTGAGATTCTCTTCACAGGTGACACTAGACTGTCAAGGTGACAAAACTAAGTAGGACAGGCACCACGGATGGCAACAATTCCTAATTCACGTTTGGAATGTATTACAGAAACTGTCATCAACGAGAGGTCAAGGTTGACCCAACATCCTTATTTTCTCAGGGTGGTGGTTGTCAACCTTCCTAAAACACTGCAACCCTTTACTACAGTTCCTTATGTTGTGATGACCACCAACCATAAAATTACTCCCATTGCTACTTTATTACTGTAATTTTGCTACTGTTATGAATTATAATGTAAATATCTGACATGCAGATGATCTTAGCCAACCTCTACAAAAGGGTCATTGTCCCCCGGCCCCCCAAGAAGGGCCACAACCCACAGATTGAGAACCATTATTTTAGGCAGAAGCCCAGAGAGTGAGAACAGCTATGTTCACCCATCTCTTGTTTCTCCTTCTCATATTCTTCCTTTCTTTTCCCCCTCTCTCTCCCTCTTTCCTCCTCTCTTTCCTGTCTCCTGATTTCCAGCTCTTCTGTCTTCCCTCTTCTCCATTCCTTCCTTCCTTTTTGAGGCAGGGTCTTGCCTTTAGCCTTTAGCCCACGTTAGCCTTACATTCACCATCTTCCTGCCCAGTGTATCCCGGGGTTACAGGCGTGTCAGCACCCCAGACTATATTCCTGTTTGTCATCTTCCTCCGTGACTTTTGAGGAGAAGGCTTAGGAAGATTCCTACACACAAATCCTGCGGGTGCTACAGAGGCCTCAGAGCTCAGGAGCTGCGTGTCAGACAGAGGACTCTGGCCAGGAGGTTAGAAACCACAGGAATTTCATAAGCCACCCTTGCCCTGGGTCAAAGGTTATCTTCTGGAAACCATAATCACCTAATCCTCCCCTGATTGCCCCAGGGTAGAGAATGAGGGGAAGACAGTGTTCTTGGCCTCAGCTTCTTGGATTTTCCAGTATGTCATTCACTAAACTGTTCACATCCTTATGATGCAGCTGTCTTTCAACGGTCAACTTTATCACCCAGGCCTGGACTCCTCCTCTTTGAGGCAGAATCCAGGGACCCAGGGACTTTATTTATTTTTGAGACAAGGTTTCATGGCCTACACTGCTCTTGAACTTGGTATGTAGCCAAGGACTTTTGGACTTCTGATCCTCCTGCCTCTACCCACTGAGTCCTGGGATTAAAGGTGTGTGCTATGGTCCTGGGGTTTGAACCCAGGATCTTGGCATGCCAGGAAAGCACCATTCCAATCCCCCCTCTTTTTTTTTTTTTAACACTTTTTTTGTTTTTACATTTATTTACTCGGGGAAAGGGCACACATGCCTATGGAGGTCACAGGACAAGTAGCAAAAATTGGTTCTCTCCTTCTACCATGTGAGTTCTGGGGACTTGAACTCAGTTACCCAGTATTGAAGGCAAGCACCTTTAGCTGCTGAGCCATTTTGCTAGCCCCTCCTCCTTTTATTTTTGAGACAAGGTTTCTATGAACCCTAGTCAGGCCATGAGTTTCTGATCCTCCTGCCTCTGCCTGCCTAGTACTGGAATTCCAGGTGTGCTCCACCATGCCTGGCTTGCAATGTGGGGGAGATGTTGCGCAGGCTGTCAGGTGGGGAAAGGCAGCTCTGCCCGCTCATTAAAGCTTTCCCATCAAGAACAGGTGACACTGATGTCCTTGTCATCCCCTCTACTATTGTTTATGCATTAGGATAGGCCCTTGACCCTCAGTGGAAAGCCAAGTTCAGTCTTAGACCGCGCACTGCCTTGTTTTGTACTTCTGTCTAGAGAATACGACTTGCCTGACCTGCCACCCTGCTAACGCCAACCCTGATGCAGGCTGGCAGTGTGGGGACAAGTGTCTCAGTGAGCTCATATCTGTTTAAACAAGGGGACCATCAGAATCTGGGAGCTAGAGTGAGGCTTGGGCTTGGGATGAGATGGGCTTCCTGACAATGTAGCCTGCAGAGCTAGGGCTCGAGAGCAGGCCATCTTATGGTGCCCTAAGCCTACCTTTTGCCCTGCATGCTGAGGTACCACACAACTTCTTACCTGCTCTAGAGCCTCTAGCCTGTTTTCTGCTTGAACATCCTTCCTGCTGAAGCACAAGCATCCCATTTCTTTGGATCTAACCCAGATCCTTTAAAAAAAATTAGCTCTAATGTTGTCTTCCGCAGAAAGCTAGGCCTGTACCTCAGCTGGATGTTGACTTCCCTCAGAGCCTCACAGGCATCTTACGTGTTTCCTTAACAGCATCCCAGCCTAACTTGATGCAGTCTCTTTTCTACTGTTGCAGCAACAAATAGTCATCAAGTAAGTGACTTAATAAAAATGTAGGTTTGAGGTCCAGCATGGACTTTGGTGGCCTAAATCAAGGTGCCATCCTTGCTGAACTCCCTCCACAGGTCCTAAGGGAGAAGCCATGCTGCTGTTCCCAGCTCCTAAAGGCTACCCACATTCATTTGTGTCCTTTCCTCCATCTTTAGAGCCAGCAGCTCTGCCTCTGTGACTGCTTTTCCATCATTAGGTCTCTCTCTGACCATAGCTGGTGAGGTCTGTAGGAGTCACACTATAGCTTATCTCACCTGGCTAAGCCAGTGGTAATCTTCCTGACCCAGGGTCCATGGCATTAGTCAAATGTAGCCTGAGTCCCCTTCGCTGTGCATTGGAACACATGAGCACAATTTCTGGAAATTATGGCAGAGACTTCTTTAGTCGAAGGTGCAATTCTGACAAAGTCACTTTGCACACTGAGGCCATTATTGTTCAATAGGTATTTTTTTTTTCAAAATTGGATTAGGGGGTTTAGATACCACGAATGCAGCTGGAGATTCAGAAAGAATTAAATCAGTCTCCAGCCTGGAGGAGCTTAGGACCAGGTAGACAACAAGCACACAAAAAGTGTCTATACAGACAAGACAGCAGACGGGAGGGAGCAGAGGTGGCCAGAGCAGGCACAGGAATGTGGGCCAGGCAGCCAAACCTATACAAGGGGGAAGCTGAGGAGTTGAGTAGACTCTGAAGAGCCACGTTGTGCAGGTTCACCGGGAGGATCCAGGTAGTCCGGAGAAAGGACACCAGGGGACAGTACATGCCTTGGGGTTGCTATAGATAGAGAGACAGAGAGGAGAGTGGCTGGGGGAGGAAATCTGGAGATTCTGGAAGGAACTGGATCATGAAAGTGTTCTTAAGCCAAGAAGGGTGGGAGACGGGAAGGCCCTCAAGGGTTTTTAAGGAAAAGAGTGTGTCAGAAAAGTTGGAAAAACCAAAACACAGCAGGGCCATGACCTGAAAGATAAGAGAAGGGTGAACATAGAAAGGGACAGCGTGCTAACAGTCATGTTAGTTGATCACATTAACTTCAGAAGGACATCAAGTAACAAGAAAGTGAATCCCATGAGGCTGATGCACACTGAGGAGGGTTCTGGAGTTTTCCATGGGGCCAGTGGACTGAGCAATGAGCGGGAGGTTGAATGGAAGCACATGGCGTAGAAAACTTGGCTGGGTGGTGGTTGCTGCCATGACCACAAGCCTGGTCAGATTTCTAGATGGTACTATATTGGAGCTATGCTTGCTCTGCCTTTGGAAGTTTCTGGTCCCTAGCTTATTGTCAGATTCATTGTGTGGACGATCAGCAATTGGCTGAAGCTGGACAACTCACATTAGGCATGCTTCCTGAACGGGGATGAAGCAATACTTTGGATCCGCTCAGTGTGGACTTTTTCACTGTCCAGTTCTGGAAAGTGATGAAGTCATGAGCTCTGTTCCCAACCATGTGCTTTCTTTCCTGAAGTTTGGAAGGCAGAGGGCCAGAGTGTCAACACCTCAAGTCACACTATATAATTCAGAGCCTCATTTGAGTCTCAGGCTGATGTCAACATTTCCTTACCTTGCTGAGACGCCAATGTGATGACTATACATTAATTTACATTTGCTTGTGTTCAAATAATGAGTTCCAGAGCAGAGTTGGACCGACTTTGAGGCAGAAGCCAGTGTTTCTTGGAGGATGAAAACAAAGAAACAAACAATCAAACAAAACAAAACTCTTCCTGGCCTGGGGAGATAGCTTATCAGATAAAAATGCTTGGCCTATGAGGTGATGACCTGAGTTCTGATCCTTGGAATGCATGTAACAGCCAGACACAATGACACATGCCTGTAATCCCAGTACATTTATGGTGAGATGACAGGCGGAAAGAGGAAAATACCCTGGAGGCTTACAGGCCAGCTAGCTTGAAACACAAAGCACAGTGACAAAGAAGAGAGACCCTGCCTCATCAGGTGATGTCGTCAATGCCTTTAATCCCAGCAGAGGCAGAGGCAGAGGCAGGCAAATCTCTGTTTGAAGCCAGCCTGGTCTACACAATGACTTCCAGGACAGCCAGGGCTACACAGAGAAGCCCTGTCTTGGAAAACAAAACAAAACGGAGGGAGACAGACAAACAGACAGACAGACAGACAGACAAACAGAGATGGAGACAGAGAACCCTGCAGTACTCCAACTACTGACAATCTAGTAAGTAACTAATAGGTGAGTAGCATATACAGTGTGTATACACTGAACTTATGAATGACTCATGTCTTGGAAGAGTGGAGTAAGATTTCATCATACTGTTCCGAACGATTTTAATTTAAAACGGGAATTCTTCATTTCTGAAAGCTTCCGTGCAACTTTTTTTAGACTGCAGTCGAACGTAGGTAATAAATTATAAATGACAAAACCTCAGACAGTGCGCCTCTATCCCAAAACTGTGAGCTTGTCATAGTGGGGTTCTAGTTTGTCAGTGTCTAACGTGGTGTTCAAGCCAAGCAGGGTCACTGAGCGAAGAGTGAAAATACTAACACAACACCCATTGCCGTCATCACTCAGGGGCCACCTCACAGTTTCTCTCGTCTTGCCTAATGTTTCTCAGACTAATAATCTTTAAGTATTATCATTTATTACCAAACATTTATGGAGTGTCTACTACAGATCTGGGATCCACGAACTAGTCCTAGATATCTGTCCTCAAGAAACTTTTCTTAGAGTTGAGGATATTGGTAGACCAATCAACAAGTAAGCGAGACAGATGCTGCAGTGGAGACACAACCACGGAAAATAAAGGTGGCCTTTAAACACTTGTCTTATTTAAATATCTTTATCAACTGTTTGATAATTCTATACACCCCTAAAAGAAGCGCCACTGACGAGGGTTGAGAGACACACTAATCTATAATATATCACTAAGTCATTAGGTGTTGGTTTAATACTATGTCCATTTAGCAGAATAATAAATGTTCTAATTTCTTCCCTAGGGCCTAAGACATGTCTAGCTACAGGTTTTGACATTTTTAGGAAATGCTTTATTATTTGGTGCCAGAATGAATTTTAATGGTTCTGAATGTGAAAACCTTAAATTTGTTCTTATGATGTATCCCAGATGAAATGTGTTTTCTCTAAATTAGAAAATAATGTGTCCACTAGAGGAATTCGGAGACACATCACAGTTATAAGGAAGAAATGCAGCCCTCAGAGATAGCAGTTGTCAGCTCCTCTGTAGGCAACTTTCTAGCCCTTTGATCATCTTTATCTATTCTCCACCCACCTCTCAAAAGCAAGCAACGAGCAGCAAAGAGCATCCTGGTGGAGTGACGCATCCATGACTCCAACACTCAAGAGGCTGAAGCAAGAGGGTTACCAGTTCAAGGCTAGCTTGGGCTACAGGGCAAGATCTTATCCTAAACAAAACTAGCTCAGAACCATGAAGCTTCCTTCCTTATTGTCTGTCCTTTATTTTTACCACTTTCCTCTCTCATAAATGTTATGAAAAGTGTGACTATCAAAGGCTGTGGACATGACTGTCATGAGTAAAGTGAAAACTAGTTCTACCACTTTAGATTTAGATTGGCTTCAAGTTAAAATGAAATATTTAGTGGCAATACCTTTGTATGAAATCCTGTATGTGTCACGCATGTTTCCATTTTTGGGCAGCCATCTTTTCTATTGCTTTTTAAAAGCCCCTTTATACATTAAGCAACCCATCTTTTGACTTATTTATTAAAAATACATCACCAGTTTTGCCTCTTCATTTTACATCAGACTTTTAAAGCTAGAAAAAGTCTTAGTGGACTTTTAATTTTATGCTTTTATCGGAAAAAAAAAAAACCCAACAAACCAAGGAAGCCAAGGTAAAAATAGTTAAGTATCTCCAAAACACACTCAGAGTTGGCAGTAGAGTTTGGCCAACCACAGATACCTGGGTTCCTGGTGTTTGGAAGTCACACTGTTTTCCCTGGCAGCATACTGCCCATGGTGAGCTGTTACTCTGTTCTCTCATGGTGCCCATTGGTAGCTTTGCAATCTTATATGGAAGACAGGATCACCTCTTGCCTTCTGTCTACTCCAACAGTGCTCAAGTCCTAGGCTCCCTGAATATGGCTCAACACTGCTAGAAACTTGGCAGTTCCTTAATAAATGCCCATTGGCTAGAATGCTGGCTTTAGACCTTATAATTTATTTTTAGATTTATTTATTTTATTTTTTATTGATGTGAGTCTCTGTCTGCATGCATAGATATTCCCCACATGCATGTTTGGTGCCCATGGAAGATAGATACCCTGGAACTGAGTTATAGATGGTGTAAGCTACTGTGTGTGTGTTGGAGTTGGAACCCATATCCTCTGGAAGAACAATACCTGTTCCTTGGCCTTTGAGTCATCTCTCCAACCCCCAATATACTGGCTTTCAAAGAGTCACCAATAATGACTGTGGTGGTTTGAGTCTTGGATGTCCCCAACAGCCTCTGTAAAGGACTTAGTCCGGGGCTGGGCAGGAAGTGAAACCTTTAAGGGTAGAGCCTAGTGGGAAGTCTATAGGTCACTGGATTAATGCTCCTCTTTTCTCTTTGGCTTTGCTGGTCAGGAGTGAGCAGTTTTGCTGTCACACTTCCTGCTATGACATCATCCTGACTTCCCCAGGATGTAGGACCAACGTGGACTAGAACCTGTAAAATCATGAGTCAAAACAAACTCTTTCTGTTTATAACATTATTGCCTCAGGGATTTGCTATAGTAGCCGAAAGCTAATTAACACAATGGTAATACCAAGTGTTTCATTTGATTGAAGCAAACCAATGAAGAAGGCAAGGTTGACGTGGCCATGCCTGTTGTGCAGATGAGGACACAGGGAGGATGAAGGAATCCAGGGGCTTATTGAACAGGCCACTGCCAGACCACACAGCAGCACCAGACTTTACAGAAGCTCTTGCTGTCAAACTCCCTTTAAGCTCCGGCCATGCTATGCTCTTTCTCCCACCAGTCTGTTCACTTCCCAGGCAGCTCTTCTTGGCTGCTGGATGGGTTAACGAGGTGGAAGACAGAGACGTTTTACACAGGGGCCAGGATCTCAGAGTTGGGTCTTGACTGGGCTTCCTGGTAGGAAAATCAGCCACTCACAAAGGGAGCCAAGCTTCACAAATGAGGACACAGCAAATAGATTTTTTCCCTCAACACACACACACACACAAACTAACAACAACAAAAGTAAAATGCGTATAACACAAAGTTTTTTTTAAATCTATTTCTCTGTCTCTGTCTCCTCTGTTTCTTCCTTCTGCTCTCTCTGTGTGCCTGTCTTTGTGTGTGCATATGTGTATGTGGTGTGTGTGTGTGTGTGTGTGTGTGTGTGTGTATGCCTGTAGAGGTAAGAAGAGGGACTTGGACCATTTGGAACTGGAATACAAGTGGGTGATTGTGAGCTGCCTGCCACAAGTGAGTGCTGGGAACCAACTGGGGTCCTCTGAAAAAGCAAAAAGTGCATCCCTCCAGACCCCAATTAAGCCTTTTAAAGTAAAGTATTTGCCAGCACTCAGTCATTCAGAGATCCAAAATATTTTTATCACTGTACTCACCCACCAAATAAGACCCCATAGAGTCAAGCAGTACTCTTCCTCCTAGGTCCTAGAAACCATTCGTTTTCTTTTTCTGTGAATTGACCCAATCTGGATATTTCATAGACATAGTCTCATACACCGTGTGATCTTTAGTGCCCGACGTTTTTGTTTAGCATGTGCTTTATCCATGTGGTAGCACATATTTTGTTCCTCTTGTGCCTAAATAACGTTACAACGTCGAATTCATTTGCCTGTTTATCTATAGGCAGACATTTGGGTTGTCTCTTCTAAGTCTACATTTTGAAGGCATGGGCTTTTGGGAACCAAAATTCCTCAATCACCCTAAAACCAACTCTTTCCAATGCCCATCCCAATCTCTTTCTGAAAATGCTTTTCTCTGGGTGTGTTAGTCAGTAAAGGGCAACTGTAACAAAATGCCTGAAGTCATCAACTTAAAAACAGGACAGGGTTGTTCTGGCTCAGAGTTTTGGAAGTCTCACTCCATGGGTGGTCCTGTTGCTTTGGGCTTGTGGGAGGCAGAACAAAATTGTGGAAATATATGGTGGAAGAAGAAGCCACTTTCTGGTAGCCATGAAGCAAAGAGTGAGACAGGAAGGGCATGGGGTCCCAGTATCTTCAAGAGCTCACCTGTAGTGACCTAACTGCCTTCTACTCCTCCTGCCTCCCCTCCAAAGGTCCCATCGTGGACAGGACACCAAGCCTCCAACCCATGGATTGTCTGGCTCACTCATCAAACAGCAGCTGATAAGATGGATGGATTCATCCTAGCTGTGGAGTGTGGATGGAAGCACAAGTTGGATCTAAGTACAGAAAAGCAATTTCCTCTAAGGGAATTTCTAGGGCCCTGGTAATGTTGTGTGTAGTGATGATGGGGACCATGGGCTCCAGTTTGATCTGGGGCAGCTCTTCTGGGTCCCCAAGGCAGGAGCATCCTCCCCCGCCATTGCCTTCATCATCATCATTCTCCTCCACTTTGTTAACAACTTCAATTAGCCCAAGAGCTTGAGATGCTTCGTCAGCTGCCTGGATCCACAGCAAGATTAAGCCATCACGTTTATGAACTGCCCAGCGAGTTCTGAGAGGAACTTTGCATATTTCACATTTAATAACTTGCTTCTCTTTTTATTTATAATGTTAATAATGACGGGGAGTGCTCTGGGAGAGTGCAGGAGGAAGAGAGGGAGCCTCTGACTTCAACACAGAGAGGCAGCAAGACACTTGGCAAAGGGTGAACTGCTCCTGTCCTTGTTGCTCTCTGTCTGCACTTTCTCTGTCTTTGTAGTAGCCCAACATTAATGAACTGGTGGGACTTTGCATTGCTCTGTAGACTGCTTTCTATGAAGGATACAGGACCAGGGAGCTAGGAGTGTCTCTGTGTGCTCTCAAGACTCTTTGTATCTGTGGCTTTATGTAGTTTGTTGGGGTTCATGGAAAGTTGGTGGGCTTTAGAGGGTCCCCACTCCACCCACCGCCTCATTGGCATCTTCTATTGTTGATCCTTGGGTGGGTCAAGCTTCAGTCTGAGTAAAAGAAAGGAGTTTTGCTTAGGTGCCCCTTGGCATGTTTATGCTATTGAGTCTTCATATTTTGAAGATACCAAGGTCCAGAAGGGCTAGTGACTTTCCCAGTGTCGCCGGCTATGGAGTGTCAGCTTTGGAGTGCACATGTATGGTTCCTTGATTTCAGGGTATGAGAGTAAGGAAGCCTGGACTCTTCTCTGAACCCCACCTCTGTCTTCGTGGAACCTTGGGCATGGTGTTTTACTCCCCTGGGCATGCTCCTCTGGAAACCTGGATAATAAGACTGTACGTCTTACAGTGGTGCTGAAGGAGTCAGTCAAGGTCATGCTCACCAAGACGTCAGTAAGTAACAAATGCCTGTGCAAGCAGCAAGCATGGATAACCTGCTACAGAGGCCTCTGCACTACCGTTGGGTAGAGCCAAGGTCAGGGTCTTGCAGTGTTTGAGGAGAGGGCAAGCCTTATGTGTTTAGGCAGGTTATATTTTATGCTCTGTGCTGGAGCTACTCATAGCTGAAAGCAGCCACAGAAAACCTCTAGCAGGAAGTCAGGGCTGTCTTCTAGTGAATCCTTATTCACAGCGGTGGTGGTGGTGGTTTGAAGGGGTATGTCCAGGCACCCTTGCCAATTACTGTGTGATTGTCCAGCATAACTTTTTTTAACGGCAGATTATCACTCCCAAGACTACAGTGTTCCAGGCTCAGTACACCCTCTGGGGATGCTTCTGAAGTTGCTGCAAAGGTCTTTTTTTCAAGCTTGGCTCAGCCTACACTTGGAGGCCAGGAAGCTCATCTTCCCCACAGTGGTTTTCTTTTGTAGTAAACAGGGAGGCCTCACCCACAGGAAATGTGGTTAGAAAGAGGATCTACTTCCATCCCTGGGAGTTGCCATGGTGATTGTCCTAAAAAAACAAGGCAGAGGGTGATGGATAACACAGAAAGTACTGGGGTTACCTTTCCTGTTCGACTGCTCCATGCATGGGAGTCTTTGACTGCTGTGACTCCCGCCAAACCTAGAACGTTCTCCAACCTGCAAGCAGGATGACCGTTGTCATTGTCATCTTACAGCTTCAGAGAAGAGCGAGAAGTGGGGTATGTGAGGCAGCTTCGCTCATTGACTCTCTTTGTTCTGAGCTTTGCCTCAGGCAGACGGCTTGGGTTTATAAACCCAATCAGAAATACATCCAAATATGTCCATACCCTTCTCGGGGTGAACACCAGAAGTGGAATGGCAGAGATAGGGGAAAAAATGGACTGAAGACCATCACCCAAGTCTGTTCCATCCCTAAATCCCTACCAGACCAGGATCAAGTCACAATGCTTGCTGGGTCTTCTCTGTACAATCAGGTAGTTGTGGCTGGGACTCTCAGAGATTTGCTGTGAATAGCCTGTGGTGGCCAATATTTCTGCTTCTCCCGGGTCTAGCTGCAAGATGAAAGGGTGGGAGGGAAGAAGAGAGGGAGCTGAAAAGCAAGGTCAATCAATTTTGAGCCAAGACTGAGCCTAAGAGATAGGGCGTGGCATGCTGAAAGATGATGGTTGGCAAAAATCATTAGAAGCATCTTTCAACAATCTATATGCTGTTATTGATTTTGTTATGGATCTTCTTCTTCCATCCCTTCCCTCCCCCCACCCCAAGATCTTTTGGATCAATACAGCAAGTGCATTGAGACTGTAGCAACACATTTAAAACCTTATAAAAGGTTATTTAGTTGCTAACAGTGCAGTGGTTTCTGCAGAGCCTGCCAAAAGGTTACAGCTTTTTGGGGATCATAAATTACAGACGACAGGAAAAAAGTAAGTGCGGTTTTCTTTATTGTCTCGATGATGGATGGACTCCTGAACAGGGCAGAAAATACATCATATCACCTTTAATGGGCGTGCATTTCTGCAGCCATAACTCACCATTTTAAAATAGAAAATGGTGAAATATGGCATTGTATATTCCACTTGTGACATATTTATGAGTCCTTGCCTTCTTATAAATACAGTGATTGCTATTTCAAAGCACCGTGTCAGGTATGAGCTGAGCACAAACAGCTGGTGCGGCTGAAAAATTATAGCCAGAGTGGACGTTTTCAAAAACTCTCTCTCGCAGCAGTAAATTTACAGTGTTTGCACTAACTGTTATTAAAACCAAATCCATATCTTGGCAACAGGAATCCATTGCTCAGTAACAGCTGGAATGACAGTGTGCCCGACAGCTGGGCTGAGCTATAACTCGGCCATGATGCACATCGAGGGGGAAGGTCAAGGACTCCAGGGCCTACCTCCAGGTCTGTCTAACCCAGGACTCCCCTAGGGCACATTGCAGTCTCGGTCTGACTCTTGGGGCTGGGCGCTGCTTTCAGCTGCTTCTCTTAACCTGGGAACTACCCAAAGTCTAGGCCTTTGAGGCATTTGGGCTTTCCTGTTCCTTCTCTTTCCCCTCACGAGTCACTCCAGCTTCTGAGGAGTTGAAAACAGGAAGAGAACCTGGGGCAAAAAGCCAGAGGGGAACCACTAAGGGAAGAGTCCATCAGGGATGTAGAGAGCCTAACGGGACTGCAGGTAAAAACCAAAGGGGAATAAAAATGACTCACTGGCTTGTGCTTGCCTGCCTAATACTTTTCACTTCGGTCAAAGATTTTCTGAGTCCTATTGTGAACTGGTTGTCACTTTAAGGTATAGAAAATGAAAAGAACATATTTTAGCTTTTACTCCCAACACACTTCTAGTCTATAGGTAGCCCAAAACTCTGCTGCATGTACCCCGTTTCCTCAATTACTTCCTATGGCTGTTTTGACAAATAAAACATAGATGTTATGCGTAATGTAAGAGCCAGGCACAAAAGAGCACACACTCTGGGGTTCAATTTATATACCAGGCCTAAGGATAGGCGAAATGAATCTGTGGGAAGCAAGGCGGAGGTGACAGTGCATTCATGAGGAAAGCCAGTGCACTGAACATTTAATTTTAATGCCCTTTAGAAACTTCATGTCCACCAGTCTTCAGTGCTCCCAGCATCTTCCACTATAGCCCACACAGAGGAAAGCCATCTGCAGTCTGACTTTTCAGGTGGGGAGACTGAGGTACAAGCTTACCAAGGACTCAGAGTCAATGTCTGGGGGAAGTTCTTACTTCTTACTTCATTCCCAAGTCAACAATTACGATCTCAGAGAGATTCTTGCTTAGGTTATTCTTGCCAGCATAATCTTCCCTGAACACTGCCGCTGACAGAACCCAGATGAAGAAGCAGAGTAGTCCACTATAGGAAGTGGTAAGTAGTACACATGGCCCAGCTCTTTCTAGACCCCACAGTAACCTCAGTCTCTGTGAGCCAGAAGTGTTCAGAAAAATGACATTTGGAAAGCAATAGTCTAGTCATATTGAACTCCAGATTCTAACCCATTCTTATCTAGCCTATGTCAGCATCATTGGTAGGTATAAAACCCACACGCACACTTGGGACTAATTGTGTATAATTGTTTTCTGTTTTAGCATTTTCTGGATCTTTCTATTTGCTGAATGAGACATTTATAGGCCTGTGGAGGAGGCTGGGGATTACAGATGACAACAATATGCTCCATGTTCTCAGGGGCTGGCAGAGCAGTAAAGGCAACCCTTCGTCCACATAGGCAGAAAGAGTTCCAATTCCTCTGGAGCATGATAGAAAAGGTCTCTGCTGAGAGGTAATTCTGGCCCTGTAGTGGTAGGCAGCCAGAGCTTATCAGTAAGAACATGTTAGGCAAAGGGAACAGGCTGAGCAAAGCCAAGGATGCTAGAAGCATGCTCGGCGAGGGAGAGTGGCTTGAGATGAGACTGAAAGCACAGGGCAGAGGCCAACATCACTCTAAAGAGTTGGGCTTCATCCAGGAGGCAAAAGGAATCCTAGAAAGTTTTTAGGACACAGATCCACGTTGAAGTGCTGCCTGTGGAAGATGCCCCAGCCTGTTTGGAGTGACTCTTGGTGAGGCCCAGTTAACTCCATTAGGGACTTCTGATTGGGACGCACAGTGGGTCCTGTTGATCCTTGGGGGTATTGCAAACAAACTCTAGGACTCTTTGATCCACACTCAGCAGTCAAACAAGAAGCTACCCGAAAGGTTAGAAGTACTTGGAGGTCCAGTACAACTATTTTAACATTCTCCTCCCACCCAGCCCCCTTGTTCCCTTATTCCAGGACACTGTGTTATTTACTTTTCTCACTGTTGGGATAAAGAACGTTCCAAAGGAGCAACATAACGAAAGCATTGATTTGTTGGCTCACGGTACTGAGAGAGTACAGTGTGTCGTGGTGGAAAAAGGCACACAGTAGCTGGAGTGTGAAGCCGTGCTCAGGGAGCAGAGAGAAAGATAATGGGCTGGAAATAGAACTAAGTTATAACTCCAAGTACTCCCTCTACAACCAGCCGTCCACTTCTTCCCAGCCAGGCTTCACTCCTTAAAGGCTCCACAACCTCCCCAAACAGTGTCACTTATTGGTGACCAAGCTCTCAGACATAGGAGCTACTGGGAGGGAGCACTTTTATACTCAAACTGTAGCAGGCAATGTGTTAGTAAGCTTCTCCTCGCTGTGGTAAAATACCCTGGTGTTTTGAGTTTGAGATGAGGTCAAACATTATGATGGGGAAAGTATATTGAAAGAAAGCTGATGCTTACATCAAGGTGACTAGGAAAGAAGAGGAGGAGGCAGCAGGAACCATACTTAAAGCAAGTACTGTTTGTTTTGTTTTTTTTTCTGAGTGATTTGTAACAGAAGTATGTGTTTAAATATGAAAGAAACATATACTTGTAATAATAACAGCAGCAAAGTCATAGAAGAAGAGATAAACATACGATCCTAATAATAATAATAACAACAAAAATCATGGAAGACAAGTATCTGTGAGGGGCTGGTTAGCTGGCTCAGTGGTTAGGAGAACTCATTCCTCTTTTTAAAAAATATATTTTATTAATTTATCATATTACATTTAAATTGTTATCCCATCCCTTGTATCCTCCCATTCCTCCCTCCCTCCCATTTTCCCCTTACTCTCCTCCCCTATGACTGTGACTGAGGGGGACCTCCTCCCCCTGTATATGCTCATAGGGTATCAAGTCTCTTCTTGGTAGCCTGCTATCCTTCCTCTGAGTGCCACCAGGCCTCCCCATTCAGGGGACATGGTCAAATATGGGGAACCAGAGTTCATGTGTAGTCAGACCCCACTCTCCACTCAACTGTGAAGAATGTCCTATCCATTGGCTAGATCTGAGTAGGGGTTCAAAGTTTACCGCATGTATTGTCCTTGGCTGGTGCCATAGTTTGAGCAGAACCCCTGGGCCCAGATGTGCCCCTCATAATGTTCTTCTTGTAGGTTTCTAGGACCCTCTGGATCCTTCTATTTCCCCATTCTCCCATGCTTCTCTCACCTAAAGCCCCAATAGGATGTCCTCCCCTCTGTCCTACTTTCCTGATAAGTGAAGACTTTTATGGGACATGCTCCTTGGGCTAGTGTCCAGATATAAGTAAGTATATACCACTTGACTCTTTCTGCTTCTGGGTTAACTCATTCATTATGATCATTTCTAGTTCAATCCATTTGTCTACAAATTTTGGGAATTCCTTGTTTTTAATAGCTGAGTAGTATTCTATACTGTAAATGTACCACAATTTCTTTATCCATTCTTCTACTGAGGGACACTTAGGCTGTTTCCATGCTCTGGCTATTATGAATAAGGCTGCTATGAACTCCAACAGCCTAGGCCTTAAGGTCAACAATTAATAAATGCGACCTCATGAGGCTGAGAAGCTTCTGTAAGGCAGGAGACACTGTCCAGAGAACAAAGCAACAGCCTACAGACTGGGAAAAGATCTTCACCAACCCTACATCTGACAAAGGTCTAATATCCAAAATATATAAAGAACTCAAGAAATTAAACACCACCAAACCAAATAACCCAATTGAGAAATGGGGCTCAGAACTAAACAGAGAATTCTCAACAGAGGAATATCAAAAGGCTGAAAAACACTTAAAGAAATGCTCAACCTCCTTAGTCATCAGGGAAATGCAAATCAAAACAACCCTGAGATTCCATCTTACACCCAATCAAAATGGCTAAGATCAAAAATTCAAGTGACACCACATGCTGGTGAGGATGTGGAGAGAGAGAGAGAGAAACATTCCTTCATTGCTGGTGGGAATGCAAACTAGTACAACCACTTTGGAAATCTATCTGGTGCTATCTCAGAAAACTGGAAATAAGGCTTCCTCAAGACCCAGCTATTTCACTCCCTGGAATATACCCAGAAGATGCTCCAGCACACAACAAGAACATTTGCTCAACCATGTTCATAGCAGCCTTATTCATAATAGCCAGAACTCATTACTCTTGCAGAGGAAAAAGGATCCCCGAGAGACATATCAAAGGTTAACTTTGGCCTCAAATTTTTGTCTTAGTCTTTCAGCTTTGGCCTTGACCTTGGGATGTTGGATAGTTGATGCCAATTTCAATGTCATGGAGAGCATCCCTGAACTTGTGTGTGACCAACAGTTGATTTCTGCACTGTGTGTAATCATCATAAGACGCATGCGTTCTGAACAGGGTGTGGAAAGGCAGACCTATTGATAGCTAAGATGAATTTTGAAGTGGAGGTGTGCCTTCGGGGGGAGCTCGGAGAGAGAATGTCTTTTGCATCGCCTTTGCTGAAATTCCTTCAGCTGATGCTAAAATTTGCATTTGTGGTGGTAACACTGAAGGCTTTCAGTAATCTCGAGGGTGAAGAGTATTTATTTTAGACATGGAAATTATTGTAGACTTTCAAACAGTGAAACAGACAGAAGGAAGGCTGACGCTAATATGCATGATAGAAGAGAGAAGAGAATGTCAGCTTGACAGCTTAAAGGAAAGCATTATATCTTTATATCCTGTTTGGGAACTAAACATACTGTGAAGCCTGAAACCATAACAAGATAAAAGCTAGATTAGATTATGACATTAAGTCTCCTTTTTACAGTATTATTTGTTGTAATAACATTCACGGCATTAAAGAAAACAACCTTTCGGAACTGTTTTTAATTTTCAGACGTTTAATTCTCTTTATGTCAGAGCTCTCGCAAAAGACAGTCTCATCTGAGAAGCTCGTTGTAGGAAGAGGGATGAAGAGGAAATCAGCTTTGGTACCTTCAAATTAGAAACATAGGAAAAAATGGCTAACTCACATGCAACATCTGTGACCAATGAGCCCTGATTCAGGCTTAAAAGAGAATTTGAAGAAAGAGATCTGGAAGTGGGAGACTTGTCTCGAATACCTTGCCTGGTACCTTGGATACCTTGGTTGCATGTGACTGTCTCTTCACGTCACATAAATGGGCAGAAGGGGGCCCATTTCAGCCTCCTTTTGCAAGCCCTTAACATGTCACTACAGCTCTATTTGTTTTGAGTTTACATCATGTAGATGTGGTACATGCACACACTATATTTACTGTCTCTGAAATCAGGGTGTCCTTTAGTGGTAACGACATCTTGTGATTTCATTCATATCACAGGGAATGCATGCTGGCTATGCATTTATGGATCTCACTGTAGCTTTAATACAAAGTAGTAGCAATAAACAGTTTATTTAAAAAATTTTGCACATGCTTTGGTGTCTTCTCAGCTAAATTTGAACGTGCAACCTCTTGACAACTAGGTAGAACGTACCTCTCATTATAATGCACCACTAAATAGAAATAAAAGTTCTCTTTTTAACCTCTTTATTTCCCTAGAGGTAACCACCAGGGATTAAGAGTCGTGTTTATAGTTTTAGATTTCTGCACTCTTCTATGTAAGATACTTGTGTTTTTGCAACAGTGAGATCATGCTGTGAAAAGATCTGATAACATGCTGCACATCACACAAACATGAAACATCATCCTCTGAGCCCATACATGGCTCTCATGTTTTGTGATGACTGTATGTGTTCAACTGTGTGGGTGTAGCATTATTTAAGCATCTAAACACATTTTTATTCATTGTACAGGATGACTTATGGTGTATTTTTCTCATTTTATGTATATATGCCTACACATAAATATATACACCTTAAATATTTTAAGAGATTTTATTTTATATGTATGAGTGTTCACCTGTATCTATGTACTATATATCTGTACCACCTGTGTGCAGTAGCCATGGGGCCAGCAGAGGATATTAAGTCCTTGAAACTGGAATCTTGGAGTCATGAGCTGCCATATAGTTGCTGGGAAGCTAACTCAGGTTCTCTGCAAGAGCAGCAAGTGCTCTTAACCACAACACACACACACACACACACACACACACACACACACACACACATTCTACCTGGATGTCACACACACACACACACACACACACACACACACACACACCACTAAGCCATCTCTTTGGTACACACACACACACACACACACACACACACACACACACACACACACCACTAAGCCATCTCTTTGGTACACACACACACACACACACACACACACACACACACACACACACCACTAAGCCATCTCTTTGGTACACACACATACACACATTCTACCTGGATGTCACACACACACACACACACACACACACCACTAAGCCATCTCTTTTGTACACACACACACACACACACACACACACACACATTCTACCTGGATGTCACACACACACACACACACACACACACACACACACACACACACACACTACCTGGATGTCAAGAGGTTAAGTGTTGAAATTATTCTGAGGAGACAAAATGTATGCAAAATTAAAAAAAATCTTTATTGTTACAACTTTGTACTAAAAATATGAGATCTATGATTGTGTGCATGTGTGTATATGTGCACGTGTGCTTGTGTGTGTATGTGTGTATATGTGCATGTGTGCTTGTGTGTGCATGTGTGTATATGTACATGTGTGTATGTGTGTATATGTGCATGTGTGCTTGTGTGTGTATGTGTGTATATATGCATGTGTGCTTGTGTGTGTATGTGTTGCTGTATTGCCTTCTAGAACTATTGCATCAATATTCCCACCCACAGTGAATTTGAGAAAGCCCCTTTTCCTCACCAATACTTAAACATCATCTGCCTTTTGAATTGTTGCCAATATTCCATGAATGCTGGTCTCTTGCTATTTTCATATTCAGCTTTAATTATTCACGAGGCTGGACAACTTTTGATGTTATTGGATTGATTCCTTTTAATCACAGAGGAAATGATGTCATTGTAAGTGAAGGGGAAACACAAACGCACAGACGAGCTATCTTGTTTCAGAAGGTCCTATCTGGCCAGATGCGATGGGTTCTTTACTTGTGCCATCATAGCAGTCAGACCTCATCTACTTCTACTCCCAGTCAGTCCCCACAGTCATTTGAAGAGGGCTCACTCTTATTTCTGGACACTTCCAAGTGTAAAATGATGGGCCCTAGAGAGGTAAGCTGATCGGGCTGTGATTTCTCAGGGAAAACCAGATCTGTGGATGAAGGTAGAGTTCCTTCTGTGTTGGAGTCTGTATGCATTGGGTATTGAACCCAGATCTCCAGCATGCTAAACATATGTTGTGCCACTGATGAATGCTACAGCCACGAAGCCCAATTTTGTACATTCTTGTCTTCACTTCACCTTTGCTAAAGTGTGTTAGCAACTGAAAAAAAAATCAAATTCCTGGGCAAACATTTTTCCAGCAGTGAAGCCTCTGTGCTCATTTACAGAAGGACTGAATACACACAATCTCATTGAGCTCCCAGAACAAGCCCATGAGGGAAGGACAAATTCCTGCCCACCCAGGCAGGATTTTAACATCTGAGGGCCATGCATGTGACCACTGTCTCTCACATGTTCTCACTCCAGCTAGCACAGTGCACTCCCATGTACACTAATGCATCCCCCAGACTGAATGTTCCCATGAAAGCGTGAAATTTATTCACAGAGTGAAAGGCAATTACAAGCCGAGAACCAAAGGCCGGAGCAGAGGATGGCATGTATATAGTTTTCAACAGGACACTGGCTTTTGGAATAGAACAGTATTTTGTGTGACTATTTTCTACATTAGCAAGAGAAATAACATTCTTGGCACCTGTCCTCTAGAGGCCAGTGGAATCTCCCAGGTGACAGAGCACCCCGAACATTTCTTTCTGAATTTGTAGATACCCAGGGAGCGTTACATACTCCTTGAGTATATAACATGCTTATTACATGGCAGACATGATGGTATGTGGATGGCATGGTTCGGCTAGGTCAACCCTTTTGTACAGGGCCTCAGGCTTGAAGTGTGCTCTGTAGAGGCAATGCGATATTTCCATTCCTTTCTTTGATCTTCAGCAGCTCCCCAGAGCCCCTGATACAGCCTCCGTCTACAGACAGTCAATAAACGTCAATGCGCGCTACTGACGGATGTCTGCTGTTTTGTGCAAGGCTCAGAAATCATTTTTCCAGGCCTGGAGCATATCTTTCCTCTGGATCACAGAGGCAGTGGCAGGCAGGTGGATCACCGGCCCATAGAAGGGAACAGCTTGTAAAGGGTAGAACCAGAACTCTTCGAATCGAGCCTTTCCAAAATTGGCCTGGCTCACTTGGCCACAGCAGCAGACACACTGGTTTAATTGTACCCTTCCTGTTAAGCCCCTGCACACCCAGGGCTGTGTGTGTGTGTGTGTGTGTGTGTGTGTGTGTGTGTGTGTGTGTGTACTCATGTGACCTCCAGAAAGAGCAGAGCCTCGGGATGCGATCTACAGAGCTTCAGGAAACTCAAAGAAGAAAGGACAGCAAGTGGCTACTTGGGGTTTGGCTCTGGGCCTGTAAGTGCCCTTAGCCAGCGGGCCATGCTCACCAAAATGGGCCCCCAAATGGGATGTCCATGGCCGAAGCAGGATTTCAAACCTTTGCTTGTTTCCAGTTTGCTCGAGGAAGAGGATTTGTTATGGAGCAGTCAGAAAGCAGGCAGGAGGAGCCACTTCTGGAGGCAGGAAGTCCGTTATACCAGTTAGATTCCCTCATTTATGTAGATAGACAAGGTCTATTTCACTCCTGCTTCTGGCTGGGGCTCAGTGTGAATGAGACAGCTTGCTGTTCCAAAGGAACGTGTCTTTAAATCAGCGTATGCCAAATGCATTCTAAACGCTGTGTCAACTTCTTAAGTGTGATGGACCCTCCTGCCCCGGGGTGTGTCCTCTGCTGGGAAGGACTGGGCAGACAGTTTTCTGGGTAAGGCTCGGGAACCACGGACTGTCCTCTGAGGCTCTTTCAAGAGATTTCCTTGCTGGCAGGCATGTAGCAGAGGCACTGAGGTCCTTGGAGGCAAAGAAAGGACCATTATGGGACCTTCCCTGGCCCATTCCTCCTAGTTCCCTACTCTGTGATGTGCCTTTCAGCTGGTGCGCACCAGTGTGGCTTCCCAGGAGGTGGTGTAGGCGCCCGGCTGATTTGTCAGCTTTAGATACAGTGCCCAGAAGGCAACATATGCAGCTGCGAGAGAAACGGTAGAAGACGTGAAGGCTGCACCTTTATGCTGATTCCACATGTCCCCCATTCTCTTTGTGGCTTTGTCTTTGCATCCAGACACAGGCCACAGTCACCCTGGACAAATCATCAGAATGGTAAAGCCTTATAGACTGGGGGTGGGGGGGTCTTGAGGATGGTACCCTGCAAATGCAGTATGCTTCTATAAAACCCAGGGACATACAGTGGGGGACCAGCTCAGCACTAGGGCCACCATATTCTTCAGTTGGATTTCTCAGAGCTCTACTTGTCTTGACTCTAAGGCTTCTGGGTAATGATGACAATCTTCAGGTGCCCCTGTAGGGCTGCATGTGGTGTACAGTGTGGTGTAGAAACAGATTGGAATTTGGACTCAACCAACCTGGGACCAATTATAGGAGGTCACCATTTAGTAACTTTACAAATTGCCTGAGTTCTGACTTCCTTGCCTCTCAAAGAGAGTTTATAATTACGTCTTACCTGAAACGATTGCCAGAAGATCAATTGAGAATTGAGAACAGACTTGGCAACCTGCAAAGTACTTTGCAAGTGTAGCCTTTATTAGTCTCTTGCCTTAGAAGTTGAGCTTTCAAGTCCTGTTCAGTCTCACAGTCCTGTGATGTTCAGCTTTCTACAGCACACCACACCCCTGCCTCCCACAGTCACCCACAATCTTGAGAGTCCAGTGGAATGACCTTGTCCTCTTGATGGGCTATATTTTTACGTGTCTTAATTTTTGGTTCCGAGTTGAATTACACACGCCCTCACAGCAGCAATGGGTCAGGAGTTACTGAGGACCTTCCTGCCAAGGCTGTATTGTTAGACATGAGGTCAGCATCACAGCATCACAGTCTGGAAGGCTGGCAGAAGTGTGTGTGTGTGTGTGGGGGGCATCATGAGTTAGTGCCTTCTGGATGAGGTGTTTCTGTGAGAATGACTTATAGAGGCAAGGTCAAAGAATCAAGTGTTGAGTTTGGCTAATGCCCACCAGAGAGCTGTCAAGACATTAAGGTTAGCTCACGGCTTAAAAATGTCTTGAATATCAATTTTGTCTCTCTTTTTTTTTTTCACTGTGAGGAGTAGGCGTATTTGGCCAGTCTCGCCAAGAATAGGGGTTCTGGTTGAGGCTTTGATATTTAGATGAAAACAACAGAACATAGTAGAAAGACTGCTTTTGGAATCCTAAAACCTAGGTTGAGATGTGGGCTCCTGTTAACCCACTGCCTGTGTGACTAGAGAGCAAGAGTTCTGTAGCTTCGGTTCACAGGAATTAGCACATACGTGGAATACACGTGGAATCCTGGGGATAACAATAACTATCACATGGTATATACTTGTCCCTTAAAAAAGGGATATGAAATTGATGCATAATATATTTATATATAGGAAATTTCTCAATAAATAAACAGCCCCAGGAATATCACAAGGTGGTCACCCTCATATAGTCCCAACTCAGATGAGGAGTTCTGACACTACAAAATCCTTAGAGGTTCCTCCACCCCTCCTTGGCACTTGCGAACGCCTCCCAATAAAATAACCACATCACGTACCCTAACATCAGAGGTGAGTTTTGCTTGTTTTTGTAGTTCATATGAATTCGCTGTGCGGTATGCACACTTCTGTGTGTGTGGCTTGTACTGTTGGTGAGATTCACCCATTGTCACCCATGACTCTGGTTCATTTGTAGCTCATGCCTAGACTGAACTACGTCTGCACTGCTGCGTGATGCCCTGTGGTGTGAGTATACCTCCATGTACCCCTCTACTGACTATGCGCCTAGAGATTGTCAGTTTCTGGTGTGTCCATGTGACATTACATTGCATACACTGCCATTCAGCATATCCACGAACGGAACTGTAAGTCCTATAGTACACATACCCACACACACCCACGTGCGCGTGCACACACACATGCACACACACGTTCACTCTTTGTTCTTTAAAAATTTTAATTTTTATTAACACGTACTTCAATAGATAATGTCATTAGAAGGGTTCGTGGAACTCTGCCTTCTTCTGTCACAATGGATTAGACCATGTGTGGATGGGGGAGTCACGAGTGACTGTGGGAAGGCCAGGGAATAGGCAGATCTTCTGGAGTGGGCATGGTGGTGCGTGCCCATCATGGCAGCAGCTGAGAGCTTGGGTGGGGGAAGGAGTTCAAGAACAGACTGAACTACAGAGGAAGACTGTTTCAAAACTAAACTGACTAGCTAACCAAATGACTGACTGACTGACTGACTGACTGACTAACTAGCGGGGACAAGGAACAAGATGTTCACCAAGGCCAATAGCATCCCATTTTGGAGACTTTTTAAAATTTAAATTTATTTATTTATTCATTTTACATTCCAATCCCAGCTCCCTCCCATCCTTCCACCCTCTTGCCTTTAATGCTTTAGCACACAGGAGGCAGTGGCAAGTGGGTCTCGATGACTTCAAGGTCGGCCTGGTTTACACATTAAGTTCCAGGTCAGCCTGGTTTACACAGAGAAACCCTCTTTTGGAAAACCAAAACAACCCCAAAACAACACCCCCCTCCTGCCGCAAAGCCCTTGTTATCCTTGCAGAGGACATGGTTTAGTTGCCAGCACCCATTTGGCGGCTCACAACTGGCTATAACCCCAGTTCCAAGGGATCCAGCATCATCTTGGAGACTTGCAATTGGGACCAGAAGGAAGGTGTTGCTTAGTTTGAAGCAATTGTTCTGAAAATAAAATCTGGAGCAAGGAGCTCCCCTGGGGGGAGGAATGTGTGCTTCCCAAGGATGGGAGCCACTCAGGAGAAAAAAGAGTAGGAGGCCACGGTGCAAAGGAAAAAGAAAACGTGTGTGAACACAAGAGCAGCTAAGCAAACCCTGCTTTCTGCCGTTATCAAGGCTGACCCAGGGTTCCTTGAACCCCTTGAGACTGACCTGTCCATCCTCACAATGACACCGTTTTTTTATTGGAGCTACGTAATTTCTGATCGCTGAAAATAAAAAAAGTCCCAACTAAATAAAAACAGCCATGACCAAAGGTGAGAAAAAGAAAAAAAAAATTATAGGTTGTACTTAATTTGATAAACTTAATAGAGTTCTAGTAAAAATGGATCCCACTACTATTTAGATCATCCATCTTATTCACTGCAATACTATCTGGGAGAATAAGCTCATTGCTCTAGAGCCATTAAAATGTTAATTCTGGATATATTAGCAGAGAAGGACACGCAGAGGCAGCTTTCTGATGCTCCAGCCTGGAGTTAATCATGTCCCTCATGGAGCCCAGGTAGGTGCAGGTGGGGATTTGCTCACAGGGCCAGTGGGTGGCAGAGCACTTACTTCTGCCCTAGACCAGGGACTTCCTGACTTCCACTTCTTGGTGCTCCGGAGGTGTTCAGGGTTAAACATTGGTCATGAGCTCAATGGCTAAGAAGAGAGCAGTTAAGTAAGTTAGTGGCTTCCAAAGGAAGGAATATTTATGGAGCCATTAAAGATGATGTCATCAGATAGGTTTCTAATGATATGAGAAAGTAATTGCATAATAATGTGTAACATTAAGTGGAAAACAGATGTAAAATATTTTATATAAGGGATCTCAACTACGCTAGAATAGTCCTAAAAAAAATGTCCAGGAAGAAATATGTAAAATCGTTCATAGCAGTGATATTTATATATCCTTAGAGTTGTTGCATATAGATCTGCTTTTCTGTGTCTTTTAAAATACTTTTATAATCAGAAAAAGTTCAAGATCCAAATATAAATTAACAAATTGTTTAGTCAGGTCCTCAAAGCATGGCCATTCTGAATCTGAATTTTCTCACAGATCTATTTCTGCCCACTGCTAACATCCTGCCTGTTGCGGATGAGGGTATTTAGGATATTTACAGTTAGGGACCCAATAGAGTAACCTCCTATGGTTCCCCCTGGCTGCATCTGCCTTCCATATCCACGGTGCATCCATAGCCCCTCTGTTTTCTTAGGATGTGTGGAGACAAAAACACTTCCTTTCTCCAAGCTGTGAGAGGGTGAAGGTCGGCCTCAGTAGTTACAATGCGGAACTTCATCAATAAAGAACGTGGGGAAAGTAGGAGGGGCTTGGATGGGAAAGACTTTCCTTCATGCAGGTGTAAGTACTGCCGGCTGCATGAATGAAACGTTAACCCTTAGAACAGCCCACACAAGTGGGGTTTATGATCCTCATTTTTCCCATGAGAAAGGAATTAACTTCAGATCAAAGCTGATAGAGAAGCCAGTTGAGAGGTTAAAGTGGTAGCTGCAGTTGATCATCCATCCAGGGCTCAACGCCTCCCTGCTTTGCATCTTGTGACTGACCAGCATCCTCGTGTGTCAAGTCTTTACAGTGTGTCTGACTCGGCCCAGTGCTCTTTTATGTCGGGAGTGACTCAGTGAAGTGGATCCTAATGGATCCAACTCACAAGAGAGAACGGAGACTTCAGACATGACGCTGACAGAGCCTAGGGCAGCTCTGGATCCCAGTGCAATGTGAGGCTGGCCCTCCATCTGGGTTGTGTGATTCCTGGGCGTCTCCCTAGGGCTCATACCAGACATTATGTGTTGGGGTGGGGCCCTGTATCCCTTCTTCTGCTGTAAAGGCAGGTGCATGCATCAGTCACAGTGTGGCCTTTGCAGTTGTGCAGACTGGAGTTCTTGTGTTGCCGGTCAACCAGGCCATCAGTCAATGTATTGATCACTCATTTACTCAGGTGCTGGAGTCAGGAAATCAGGGACCGTGGTGATCCTGGAAGTATCTCTACTTAGTGAGTTTTAAGATGTCATTGAGATCTGCCTTGGGTCTAGTCTATAGCTGAATTCTCTAGAGCAAAGAGCAAAATTAGGGGCAGTCTGTGGGGATAGATGGGATTAGTATGCACAGAACAATCAGACATCGTGGAGGAGGCAGGGAGTATAGGATGGATTTTAGATTCTGAGGTCATTGTGGGAGCTCGGTGAGATGGGGCCTGTCAGAGAGAGTGCTTTACTGAGCCAGGTGTGTGCATGTACATGTGCGGTGTGTGTGGGAGTGACTGTGACTATGAGTAATGCTCCCCTGGATAAGTGTGCATGTGTGACTGTGTGAGTGCAAGAGTGTGTGAGTGAGAACACGAGTAGAAGAAGCTGATGTAGCTGTCCTTCATGAGGGATGGGACCATAGGAATATTTCACAGTGCTTTTGAGAGAGAGAGATGTCTTTTTGTCGTCTTGGGGTTCTGAGGCGCATCCCAGACTGTAAATATCCTAAATGCCCTCATCCTCAGCAGGAGCATGTTAGCAGTGGGCAGAAATAGACACTTAAGAAAATTCTGGAACAAATTCAGAATAGCCACGTTTGAGGCCCTGACTAAACAATTTATTAATTTATATTTCTGATTATAAAAGTATCGTAGAGGACACAGAAGATCAGATATAAATGCGACAGCACTAAGGATGTATACATATTATCACTGCTATGAATGATTCTGCATATTTCCTTCTGGTTCTGAGGGCTAAGGATCTCAGTAGGAGGTGGCTATCAGAAGGCTTCATGCAAGACCTCACATTCGGGGGACCTCCAGCAATGACTGAGTAGAACCTTGAGCCTGTAGAAAGAGGCAGGTGGCCTGGTTATCCCAGAGTTTCTTGCTAGTTGTGGGCTGTGTTGAGTCTGATCTGATGGGCACAGGCTTTCTTGAAGGTAAAAAAACAAAACAAAACAAAACAAAACAAAACAAAACAAAAAAACTGTTGTTATTCCCCGCAGTGCACTGTGGCTGTAGATCTTAGGTGTTTCAGGAAACTGGGTTTCTGGAGTTTTCCATTCTGTCCCACCCACCCAACTGGAGCCACATCCAGAACATCTGCAATCGTTTGAAAAATCCAAGTTCCCAGGCCCCTGTGTCGACACTCTTTTCCTTCCTGCACACATGCAAAGCCCTTTGAGTCGGCAGCTCTGTTTTATAAGGTTGCCACTTCCTGCCCTCACTTTATTACATCTGTTCTTTGGGGCATGGTGTTATAAATTGGGTATGTGATGATGTGTAATCACTAACTGAAAAGCCAATACATTTCCACTGTACCAGCAGCAAGACAAATAAAAGGCAAAATGAAAGGCTTGTGCTCTCTCGACAAAGGGAAAGCACACGGCACATATTGAAGGAGAACAAAATCAGGTTGCAAATTGAAAATGTTATCCTTTTAGAGGTGTTTTCTTGGGGCAGTCTGGCTCATGCTAGGCCTCCTGGGAGTGGGGGTGCCTTGGCAGCCTGGGATGGGGTTCTTTATTCCTCTCGGGAGCCATTTAGTCACCAGGCTTTGTGAACCTCAGGTCATTGCTCCAGGCACTTGTGAGTTGCTTTGCAACTATGATGCCAGTAGCCCTTGGTTGAGAACAGTTGGTCTGTGGTCAGAGAGCACTGGACAGGGAAAGACAGTAGGGAGTGGGGACTGAGTCAGGGGGTGGGGGTCGGGGTCAGGCAAAACTGGACGGAGGGAGTGTATTGTGATTTCCCCACCTCCTTCCTCGGGAGAGGTCCAGTGGAGTACATATTCCTGGCTGATAATGGTGTGTGTAGGGCGCTGCAGTCCATAGAAAGGCATCAGACGTGAGCATCACAGAATGCCTGCTTGCTCTCAGTCAGTGCCCGAGGTCTCTGATAGGGTGAGCATGCGCTCTGGGCATTCCAGCACAGCTTCTGGGAAAAGAGTCTTCCCACCAATTCCTGTTCAGTTGAGTGCAAACAGTCGATCACGCTCAACTCCGTGGCCTGCAGAAATGTGGTCTGTGGGGAGGTGGGGCTTTGTTCTCAGCCATTTCTTCCCTAGAGCTGGAAGGGAATAAACTGCAATAGAAATAAGGAGTGGGGAGCCGCTTTTTTTGCAATTGATTAAAGCAAAAGATTATAGGAATAATATATATGTGTCAGGATACAAAAGGTTGCCGCTTTTGCCAGAAAAAAAAAAAAAAAAAGGTCTTTAGGCTCACTAAGTAATAATGCTCAGGAAATTTAGATGGGTGTGCACGGGGATAAGGCTCTGTCTTTCCAAGAGAATCTAACTTTGTGAGCACCCTTGGCATCTGATGTTCTGTAGTTCTTCCAGTGCACAAAATAGCAGTTGTAATAATAGGACTCAATTACATCACAGGGCTTCTGGGTGCATGCAGTGCTGTAGGGGTTCAGAGCCCAGGCCCGGGCTGGGTCACGGTTGCACGTTCCTGCAGACTTCTTTGCTAGAGGCCTCTGATGTTCCTTTCTTTCTCCCCCTCTCTCCCTCCCTCTCTCCCTCCCTCTGTCCGTCCCTCCCTCCCTTTCTCAGCTCACTGTATTGCTTCTGAGTGCAGGCATGCACCTCAGGAGCTCTTGTGACTGCACAGGGTGGCCCCCAGCTCTGCTCAAGACTGCTGCTCTGCAGATCAGAGCAGCTCTTGTTCTTCTATATCCAGTGCCTGGTGCCTCTGAGCATAGCCGGTGTGTCCTTCTTGACAGGCAGAGCTCATGTAGCACATATGTGGACCTCTGTTTCAGGGCCATCATGACCACTTTATGTAGCCTGTGGGGCTGCACACCCGCAGTCTTGAAATCAACCCCTTTCTGGTGGAAGATGCTGCTGTGGGCCCTGAGATCACAAGGCTCAGTGCTGTGCTGCTATTCACTCCTCTGAATGGGGAAATCAGAAAAGCTCCACAGGACCAGCAACCTCTTGCCCATGCTATTATGGCCACACTCCTTACTAGTGGCCAGAGCAGCAAAAGAGCCCTGACTTAATAAAAAAAAAATTACTATTATTAATTAATTTATTTTTAGGGCACACTGGATCTCAGCAGATGCAACCTCAAATTCCTTCCTTGATGATGCCCATTGGTTTTCTTAAGGACTTTATGTGAAAAACAAGATGACTATTTCTATTATTTTAGATTTATAGAGGGAAACTGAGGCTCAGATAAGTGGTCCATGCTCATCAGAGGCAGAGCGAGGATGTGACTAAGGTCTTTCAAGGTCGGTTTGGCTCTTCACTACACTGTCCTGTGGGGCTTCCACAGAGAAGAATCTGTCAAAATGACAGGCTATTCAAGGTCAAAAGGACATAGCAAGGACGGACACACCCCTGGCTTCTGGAGTGTTTGGCTTACTGGTGAGCAAGCTCGGTTTTTGGTAGTCTTCCTGTTCCTGTGGCAGGACAAGGTACACACTGCTGGTCTTCCCTTTCTGAGTCCTTGCACAGGGTCCTAGCACTGTCTTTGGGATGATTCCTCACAACTGGAAATCATTTTCCAAGCTGAAGACAATTTGTTAATAGTTGTCTTTAGATAAAGACTCACTTTGGTCTCCCAGAGGTACTGGGTCCAGGCCTATAGGCCTACAAAAGGCAAAGGCTTCAGCTTTGAGAGATATAGTGCTCAGATCATGTCTTTTTTTTTTTAATTAATTATCAGTTTGCACAAGTTCTTCATCAGTGATTGAATGGTAAATAGGCAAGGACCATTTTCTACTAATTTGTTTTTCAAAGTTGAATTTTGGAGTGAATTATTGAAGCGACTGGTCCATAAGGAAAATAAATCATCAACAATTAGAAGTGATATCCATTGTCAAAAGGCCAAAGGCCAAATGATGACATAATAAAGATGATGGATTGAATCAGGAGTCATCAAACTTCGGCCCTTGGGGCATATCCTGCCTGGAACCTGTTTTAGTAAATAAAGTTTTATTGGAACAGCGCCAGATGCATCAGTTTACGTATTGTCTATGGCTGATCTCATGCCACATCAGAGTCAAGAAAGTTGTAATGGAGACTGTACAGTCCACATAGTCTAAAATATTTATAATCTAGCCTTTGGCAGAAAATGTTTACTGACCTCTGCATTAAATGAAGATCCATCTTTTTCATGTCAAAAGAACCAAATGACAACGAGGAAGAAAGGAAACAATGACATCTTTCCGATGCTAAAGCCGGACACTGGAGGTTGTCCTTTTGCAAAACTTCCTTACTTGTCGCAACAAACTGATGTCGACTTGAATTGTATTTGTTGCAGGTAGCTGAGACAGCTTATCTGGTAAAAGCGTTTTCCATGCCAGGCTGACAACCTGAGTTAGCGCCCCCAAAGCCACATAAAAGGGCTGGATGCAGTCTCTGTCCCTGTTCTGTCTCGCAGAATGGGAGGTAGAGGAGGGAGAATTCCCCAGAGGCTCATGAGCCATCTAGCCTAGAGTAGGAAACAGCAACAGCGACCCTGCCTCAAGAGCAAGGTAGAGACTGGAGAAAGCCAACTCACAGACATTGTCTCTCCTGACCTCATGTTACGCTAATCCCTTGTGTACAGGTAAGGTAGCCCCACCCTTGGCATCCTCATGACTTTACATCCTTAAGTCTGAAAAATCACTGTTTCAGAGGCATGCACTTGGGGCTTGTTTCTAGGAACTGGAGCTTATGCAATGCTATTGTTAATTATCCCTCACTAAACGTCTTCGGCCCAGGAGGACACTGATGCTGACCGTTCTCTCCCTGTTTTGGTTTGGTTCACACGCCTTTTCTCCTACAATTTGGAAAACTCAAGAGAGAAGGACATGACTGCTTTGCGACAGCCTGTCTGTTGTACTCTATTCTTGTAGACTTTGGGGTGACTGGACACCTCATCTTTACCAACATGGGACAAACTGTGATGTCTGTTTCTTTCCAAAGCACATCTCCTCCCATGTGTCAGCTTCCTGGAGCTGGGGAAATTGCATTTGAGAGATCGGGGGGCTCAGAAGGCCTATAGTATTACTTGTTTTTTGAAGCTGGACTGATCATAAATTTGTAGAGACTGAATTGTCTGATCTAAATGTATAGGTCACTTATAGACTCTCTATATGTGTGTGGGAGGGTCATACTACTATAGGACCCCAGCAAGAATACAGTTTAACAGAGCCAAAAACTTTTGCCCAAGGTTGCATACTTAGGAGGCAGAGTGGGACTCCAATATCAGCTGCTCTAAAGAAGCCAAAAACAGTAACAGAGCAAAACAAACAAAACCCAAGACAGACCAGCTCATGTGACAATAGATCAAAACCTTCCGCTGATGACATTAACTCTGTTTATTTTTATTTCATTAACTCCCTTTAATTTTGTCCCAAGTTGTCTTTTGCAGCTTATTTTTCTGGAGCATCGTCTGCTGTTGTTATTTGTTACTTCTTACAGCAGCCAGTGAGCAAGATAATTGGCCACAGCTGGTAGAAGGCAAGATTCAAACGGTGGTTCTCAACTTGGGGTGTGTGTGTGGCCAAATGACCCTTTCCCGGGGGTCACGTATCAGATATTCTGCATATCAGATATTTACGTTAAGATTCCTAACAGCAGCAAACTTACAGTTATGAAGTAGCAACAAAATTAAATTTATGGTTGAGTTGTCACTACAGTGTGAGGAAGTGTATTAAAGGGTCGCACTGTTGGGAGGGTTGAGAACCACTGCCCCACAAGGACACGGAGCCTTGCGTTCTCTCAGCTTTCAGTCTGAAAACAAGCTTGGCCTCCACAGGCCCAGAGGAGGCCCTTGAACCCCGGAGGGAGCTTCAGAGACAGGGATCAGGGATCTCTCCCTATCCTGGCTGTAATTTGGCGTTACTTTATAATAGAAGGAACTCCACATGGGACTGCTCTAGCTCTTTGACTCTCTGACTCCCCCACACTTGTCCTCCTCACCCCAGTTTTGCACTCTAGCTCAGTAGGCTACTCCAGGCCCTAGCTTCCCTTGCTCTTTGGTCCGGTTGGTTGGCTAGTATCATCTCATCTGGGAACTGCCAGTTCAGTCTTCACCTCCCAGCATGCCCCTGCCCTGCCCTTGTTGATGCAGCCAGCTTTCTTAAGCGCCCAAGCATGGAGTGTACCTTTCTGAACACTGTTAGAATTTTTCTTCCTTTGTATAATTTTTCTGTCCCCCAACCCCCTAGCCCCCCAACTCTCCCCCACCCCTGCCACTGCTTGTTATTCCTGGGAAATGTGTCAATAATGTTTTATCCTCTTGTATATCTCAACTCAGTATCTGGCACCTAATGGATGCTCAGTAAACACGTACTGAAAGATGGAAGAGTAGGTGTGTGAATGAATGAAACAGAGGATTCCAATACAAGGTGTGTGGAAAAGTCCTGCCAGCATCATTTGCCCTGGCCTGTAGGGGTTCAACAAAAGCTCGGGAGGAGATTCACTTGTATGAATGATAAAATACAAGACATGAAGAAGGAGAGCAAGTCTGAACGTTGATCCAGCTCTCAAATTTTATTAGTCAGGCAGCAGCTTTTATAAGGCAGAAGGCAGGGAAGCATATTGCTATAGCAACCCAGCTGCAAGCAACTCAAAACACAGAGAATTCCAGGCAGGGTCACAACATCCTACCACACAGTGTATCTTGCTCTGTCTTCATCTAGCTTTAGTCTAACTGCTAAACCACAACAGGGTCGCTCCATCTCTATCTGTCTTTAGTCTAACTGCTGACCCACAACAGGGTCAGCTAGTTTCTGGTGAAAGGCAAGTTCTGGGAAAAACAGAGACTTAAAGGTGCAGGCTCTGACAAGATGGCTGAACATTGGCCATATGGCCTATTGTCCCCAACAATCATTGGAAACAGAACATGCTGGAAAAAGAGGCTACTTTGACATCACTAAGTGTGGTAGTTGAATAAAAATGGCCCCCATAGGTCCATAGGGAGAAGCACTATTAGGAGGTGTGGCCTTGTTGGAGGAAGTGTGTTTCCCTCACTTCCTGTGGCTCTCTCTCTTCTTGCTTCCTGCAGATCTGCTTGTAAGAATTCTCAGCTACTTCTCTAGAATCATGCCAGCCTGCACGCTGCTGTGCTTCCCGGCATGACGGTAATGGACTAAACTTCAGGCCCAATTAAGTGTTTTCCTTTATAAGAGTTGCAGTGGTTATAGTGTCTTTTCACAGCAACAGAACACTGACTAAGACACTGAGATGGACCTTGATACAGCCTCTGGGTAATTAGGAGGACACCTGAGGATAAGCATCTGGCCATAAGAAGAAACCCATTACTGATGAAAGACACCAGGTCTTTCTTCCCTGGTACACCTGTTTCAATAGGGCTGAGGAGCAGGTCCAGCCTCAAGCGCATGTCAAGAGGACTGTGTGTTTAGGCTTTTTCTGTAGCTGGAGACCCAGCAGAGGAAAAGACTAGGCTGAGAGAAGAAGGGTTAAACAGCAGCCACTTAAGGTGTCCCATGCAGGGTTGTACCCGTTCATCATGATAAGTGTCACAGTAAGATCAATTTTCTGTGTGCTTTTGGGTATTACAACTATCACTTTGTTGTGATTTATTTGGTGTGTAACACGAACATGGCCGTTTGTTTCATCATTCTGAAAGTTCACCTCAAATGGCTTTGAGTTTCTGGTTTTTAGGGGGAACAACATGTCCAATTGTTATCATCTCTCTTGTGAAATATAGGGGAGGGCCGCACAGATCTTTCCTGGCTACCCGATTTCCATGGCAGGGGATGTTTTATCACTCTGACTTCCTTTCTCCTCTTGTAGCCTTCCCCACATGGGGATATGTCTTTGCAGAGGTCCACAGTTAGACCGGGGTGTCCCTTCCTTGACAGGCAGAGGGGCTGTGAAATAGCTTGAATTCTATCCACTCCCAAGCCTTCTCTCTTGCTTCATCTTCCTCCCACTCAGCTCCAGGCTTAACACTGGCTTCTAAGTCTATCTACATTTGACCATAGAAGAGAAACACAGTTCTTACAGTCTTGGGACAAAAAGCCTGGCTTGAGAGGTTCCTTCAACCTCTCTGAACTCTCTCATTTTGTGAAAAACAGAGGCCGGTGTGAGTTGAGGGTGTAAGTACGTTTCTCAGTGCTTTGTCCTTCCAGCCAGCGAAACTCATTACCCTTGTCACTAGATGTCTGTGTGACATGAACTATCTATCCAGCTGCAGTCTCAGCTTTCCCTACCTGGAACAGTGCCCTGAGAGGTAAGGGGGAAACCTGGTGGCAAGGACGGTGTCTTTAAAGTCTGCTGACTCTCCTTCACAGTTTCCCTCCACTTTGCTGATGAAGTGCTTACTTCCTGGGCCCCTTGGGGATGCTCAGGGGGGATCCTGGGACACGGGAGCAAGTGAGGTGGAAACACTGTCAGCCCTCCATCTGGCCTTGGCATCTGCCAGGAGGCCTGTGGTCTATTCCTGACATCTTTTTATAATAATAACACCACCCACTGTGTATCACATGCACAGCCCCCTAAAAAAGTCAGCATCGGGATATTCCTCTGCCCCCCCTCCTAAACCTCCCCCCACCCCCATCCTGTTTTCCTGAAGCAGAACAGCTATCTCTATCGACTCCTCCTGACTTTTGGGTCACTGCCTGGGCCACGAAGAGGTGGCCGTCAGGAACACCATGTCCAGGGGTCCTGTGCTCTTTGCTCTCACTGTGGGCCTATCTTTGAACCCACTGCTTCACATAAGAATCTCTGAAACTTTCTAGTTCTGGGTGCCTCTCCTCCAAGGAGAACTCTTTCTCCTCCCCACAGCTTAGAGCTCCTGCCTTTCTTTAATATATATATTACACATATGTTATACATGATATATATGTGTATATGATGTATATACATGTGTATTTATGTGTAAATATACAATATATGTGTTTTAAAAAATTATTTAGTACTTATATGTGCAGGGCAGAGGACAACCTTTTTGTTGTTTCTTTATACTTCATAATAGCTGGCCCTTGAACTTGTGGGCAATTTCCCCGTCTCTGCTTTCCATCTTGCCATGGAAATTGCAATGTACAGATATATGCCATGGCATTGGACGTTCACATGGGTTCTGGGATCTGGACCTGGGTCTTCATTATTGTACAGCTGGTGCTTTGCCTGCTGAGCCATCTCCTCAGCCCAAGCAACTCCCACCTTTCTGTCATGGTCTCCTTTGCAGCAGGAACTCTGGGACTCCTCACCCACCCTTGGTTTGCTTTTCACGCCCCAGTCCCTAGCTCAGGGCGTGCAACGGTATCTGAGCTAGGGAGTCTCCCTAACCGTTAAGCCAGAAGGTAAGCGATCATACTTTGCGCTCTATAAAGCTCCTCCATGTTTGCGGCATCTGCAGTGCTCTCCTACCTCATGATTTTGCCTTCTATGACTTCAGGCTTTGACTGTCAATGTTCAGCTTCAGCATTGCCCCATGTCTCATCATCATAGGAGAAAGCACGTGAGGAGGGAGAGGGAAGGGAGAGAGACGGAGACCAAGACATCATGAATTCGTTTGCCGGGTGTTGGTGGTGCACGCCTTTAATCCCAGCACTTGGGAAGCAGAGGCAGGCAGATCGATGTGAGTTCAAGGCCAGCCTGGTCTACAAAGCAAGTCCAGGACAACCAAGGCTAGAGACAGAGACAGAGAAACCCTGTCTCGAAAAAACAAAAGAAAAAACAAAAACAAATCAACAACAACAAAAAAGAAATCATGAATTTGCATATTCTCATAACTTTTATTATAGGGTGATGTCTTTATTCTATTTTATCAGTAGTATTGTTGTTTCTTTCTTTCTTTTATTGTGCCTAATACATAAACCTTCATAGGTACATATGTAGGTAAACAGAGTTTCAGGCATCTTCTATGGGTCTGGTATGGTTTCTGCAAAGGGTATATGTTGGGGGTGGGCACAGTATATTCATTACTTTCCATTCAGACTTTTCCTGGATTGAAAGGGCTGTTTTGAACTTGCATTTTGGTGATGATTTCTCCTTTTGGAAAGCAGTTTAAGTTTTCTCTGTGCTCTGATGTGGCATCTCAGAGTCCCTGGGTAGAGACAGGCGGCTTCCCAAGGGTAGCAAGGAGATGCTGTCGCAAGGATGAAAAGTCCTGAGGGCCAGGCAGGAAGGAAGACAGAGGCTGCCATGTATCCAGCAGGCCAAGTTGCTCCCTGGAGCTCAGCACAGGAATGTAGACTTGGCTTCCCGTTGTGAGTGGGAGCATGGTTCACAGTGGGGGGGGGAACCTTCTGGGAGTTGCTGTTCTGCGATCAACAGCCCCTACCCCCCCCCCCCCCAGCCTGTAGTGACAAGAAGGCTCGTTCACTCATCTGTCCTGGGCAGGTCAATAGGGCCACAAGAAGCAAAGGCAGTTTCCTTTCTGCTCCATAGAGCAGAAGAGAAAGTCCCAGAGGTATGCCAATTACTTGTCCAGAGGTATGCCAATTACTTGTATGGCTGGGAAAGCCTCAGTGCAAGTAATGGAGCCACTTGCCCGGCTTGAAGGGTGACAGTCCCCACCCCTGTCCTCCCCCAAGACTTCGTAAATGTGCACCATTGACCTTCGAAGGGCATGCCACTAATGCAGGTGCTAAACTCAATGCCACTCACTCAGGCCTGTCATTAGCACTCAAGCCTTTGACAGGAGTTTGCCGTGGTTCTGGCAGGAGGGTCAGCACCTCAGAGCTGCTGAGTTCTTCAAGCTAAAGGCGACACTTGAAGGCTGGCTGATGGCCAGGCTGGGGCTGGCAGCAGCTTGTGGCCTCAGCAGAGGGCTAGTTGGCTGGCTGGCTGAGATCAGATCTGGCTTGGAAGAGCTCAGAGCTGGGGGTTTAGTGTGTTCGGCTCTGCTGCTCCTGGTACCTGGGAACACATTTCCCCTCCTCCTGCTAGGTTGTCATGGTGGTGACCTAGGCCTCTTGCCTAGGGCAGACTTAGACGAGCCTGGGCAGCTCCTGTGCCTGTTTCAACTCAGGATCTGCTGAGGCTGCTGGTCCTCAGGACACCACATAGTTCAGGCAGGCAGGCGAGCAGCTCTGATCTCAGCTGGGGATAATAAAGATTAAAGGAAGCAGGTATGCATGGCTAGTTCTGAAGTTTGCTTTGAGAAAAGGTCTGGCTATGTGTAGGTCCAGGCTGGTCTAGAACTCAGGGCCCTCCTTCCTCAGCCTCCTGAGTCCTGGGCCGACAGGTATGGACCACCATGCTTGGAGGGAGAGCCCTGTTTTATTGGCACCTCACTCTTTACTCAGAGCCCTCCTCACCAATGGTCTGACTCCAGGCTGCCTTTTGGGAAGTGCAGAAACCTGAGCTCGTGGCTCCAGTGTCTGTGACCAGTGGAGGAACATGTGGCTTAGAACATGGGCTTAGAAACATTCTGGATTCACTTTTGTCACCTGTACTAACTGGCCAGTAAACATTAGCTTGTTCTTATTGTGAAATAACTAGTGATAAACACACAAGTCTCAAATGAGAGCATTTCATAAGTGACAAGTGGTCCTCAGTCATAATTATGCGCCCACTGCATTTGTAAGAATGCGTGTGCGAGAAGTTGTGCATGTGCCCATGTCTGTTTAAGAGGTTATTGTTACAGTCACATATTTAACCCTGACTGTGAATGTTATGGTTAACACTTTCGCCAGACCTGGAGACTGATGTGCCTTGAGTGGAGGCCCGGGTAGAGACGAGAGTGCATGGAACTCCGAGGGCAGGCCTGTTCACGCTGCACACAGATGCGCACATCACTCCGAAGCAGAAACAGCTCTATTCAGACAGCGGAGATGATGTATTTCTCTTGCAAAAAAATTCAGAAGATATACACATGTAAAAAGAAACAATAAGCCCTATTTCAAACAGCCGCCACCATTGGTTTACTGTATTTCTTTCATTCTCTGTCTAATAGGTGCATTAAAGCTTTACATGGCATTTATGTCTTGTGTGCACATACAGCTTGCACATATATGTGCTTGGTGCCTTTTCACAAATCTGAGGAGTACAGTTCAGAGGCCCAGGAGTTATTCCTGGCATCCTAAATGCCTCCTCGTACCTCCTTGCCCTCAGCTGGCACTAACTCCTACTGATACACGGCTTTTCTTTTCAGTGGGCCGTCTACTCCCTCTGTGCTCCCTCAGCCCCTCCTCTCCCCTCCCCCACCTTGGTCATGGCTGCTAATAGCTCCTCAGTTTCTCGTCAACTGTGGCGCAAGCTTAGTGTCCCGGAGAAGAGTGGCTTTGCCTTCTACTAGCTGTACTTTGCTCTGAGCACGCCTCAGCTTTCCTTCTTCCCAAGGCGGGAAGGAATAAAAAACAAAACAAAACAAAACAAAACAAAAAAAACCCAAATACATGTCAACACGCACACATGCTGCCCTTTGGCGTTTGTCCTCCACACGCTTTTCTGGAAAACAGTCAAGATGCAGTGTGGGCCCTCAGCGTGGCCCCCAGAGCCGAGCCTAAGCCCGACAGCCACAAGGTTTGGCTTCCATGCTCCTGGCTGAGGTCGTCCCTCCCAGGGCAGGGGCAAGCTTCTTTCAAGTTTGCCACAGGCCTCTTTGCATTTTCTCTTCTCTCTGCCTGGAAGCCTCCTGCTCTGCACTCTTCTCTCATATGATGCACTCGTGACCCGCCTCGTGTCTCATGTTCTTCCGTCCCACGCAGCGTAAATATGCCTTTGCACATTATCTTCTTACACGCCCCTGAAGATATCCTCAGAACTGATCCTTAGAAGTCGGGTTTCTAGGTCAAAGGTTATGAACACTTTATTTAGGCTTTTGATGAATATTTTAATGAGTATTTAGGAGTTTGATGATCGCTTTCTAGAAACGCAAACACTTTTCTCGCCTTTGGGCCACAGTTTTCTTTCCCAGCTTTCTGTGGCATTTCGCTTGACGCTTTCATCTAGTGCTCACCACAACTCTTTCTTACTAGAGTTATTTGTTTACTCTCTGCCTCCTGGACTTGACAGCCAACCCCTCGGGTAGGGGCTGCAGTAATCCATCCTCCTGTCTCCCTAGGGACCTGTTCATGCCAAGCTCCTGGTGACAGCAGCTGAGCCTGCTGCCTGTAGGATGTCAGTCTCTTTCCACGATGGGTCAGAAAGCAACATCCCAGATGCTTTCTGATAAGCCAGTGGGTCTCCAAACGTCTAACATGAGGGAAACCCTGGCATTTGCCAAATACCAGTGGACTCTGTCTGCCTCTCCATTTCTTTCTCTTTCCGGCCTGATAGCGGGGATGAAAACAGTCCTGTTTAGGAGGTGTGTTTCCTACCTGGTGCGGGGTGGAGCAGCGGTTTGAGCCTCGGGCATGAAAGATGAAGCCTGCAATTTCTTCGTAGGGCAGTGTCCCCTGTTTGCTTGCCCTCTTGCAGCTATGCACCCCTAGTGTCTTGATGCCTGGTTGTGGTAGACTTGCATCTCCTTTTCTTCTGTATGTATTTCAGTGACTTGGACATCTACTTCTAGGGCTAGGGACTCCCTTGAGGCCACCAGGGTGCAGGAGGCTGGGCTTTATTGGCACTGCCCTTCTGCATGGTGATTCAGGGGAGAAATAAGCTGTTTAGAACCTTTAGCCTAACATCTCTCAACAACTGGGAAAACCTGGGACTGCCCCAGAGACCTTGTAAGGGGATGCTTCCTGCCCACAAAAGAAACCCTAAAGACTGAAGCCTGGGTCTTTTTCTGTTTTCCAGCCTGCTTCGACTTGAAAAAAATCTGGTGAGAGCTTCACTTGGAAGTGCCCCCCCTCACTTAAAAACACCTCTTTTGAGATTAAAGAGTCACTCTATTTTCCAGACCGGCCATGAATTCAAGATCTGCCAGCCTCACCATCCCACATGCTGTAATTGCAGATGTGTGTCACTGTGCTGAGCCGAGCCCAGGGCTTTCCTAACCCATGCCTTGACCTCTCACGGCCTGTCTAGACTCTCCGAAGCCTTCTCGATGTTTGTGACAGATTTACCAACACTGATTCACTTCATTATTTCCCAGACACAGTGAAGGTAGGTGTTGATATCTTCATTTTACAGAAGGAGAAACTGAAGTTCAGAGAGGAATCTAAGCTAGAAAAAGGCAGAGCCAAGTATAGTAAAAAGCACCGCCCAGAACCCAGGTTCCTAGTCGCTGGGCTGTGTGTTCTCCCGCAGCCTGTTCTGGGGTCCTGGCTTCTGGCTTGGCTCTGTGAACCCACAGGCATGTGTGCACATGTGCATGATGTATGCATATTTAAACTACCTTCCAGCGTGATGCTAAGGCCATCAACGGCAGCAGGAGGGAGTGTGGTCTGGTTCCCACAGTGAGAAGGATTTGATACTTCACTTTCTAGTTGTGTGATGTAGGCAGAAGAAGTACTTGGGTAGTGCCTCTCTCTGAACCCTGACCTTTTATTTGTGATTGAGGCTCACTGGTTTAAACAAAGCCGACTAGGTTTCATTAGGTGGTAGCGCCTGGCGCATGGCAGGCCCTACATTAAATGCTGTTTATCTTTTCCCCAGTCCCTCCAGACAAGCCGAGAGACAGAGGGAGTTTGGCTGGCAGATTTGACCTGTCGTGCCCTTTCTTTCGTTTGTTTTGCGTTTGCCAAAAGCTCCTGTCTCTCCAGGTATACTCCCTTCTCACCATCAGAGTCCGTCAGCTCCATTCATATGAAGCTTTGCAAACTTTAATGCGATATTCTTCCAGGCAACTTCTCATTGTGTGAAGGAGTGGAGGAAGATAGCAACACTTAACCCTAAACGGGTAAGCCATTAAAAGGGTCTGAAGACTTCATGCCTCCTGCAGGCACACGCCCTGACGCCTGCACCCAGCTCTCCTGACTGCCCTGTGGTATTAGGGCAGACTCCAGGCAGCTCCCTTCCCTGACTTAGGGATTTCTGGGAAGCTTACTCTCTGCTCTGCTTTGTCACCAGGTCCCACCCTCTAGGCTGAGTGGTGCCCTGGGAGCTGTCAGCAAGGCTTCTGGCTGGTATGCTGGCCCTGGGGCTTGGCGAGGGAAGGCGCGGCAGGCACCAGGAGGAATGCGCCAGCCTGGTTTCCATTACGTGCCACCCTGGAAACCGCCTTGAATTGCCCTACACAGCTGAGGCTGCCCAGGGCAGAGTGCGCTGTCATGTGAGGGAGTGGGACTTGGGCCTGAAAGGTGGAAGGTGTAACAAGCTGGCTTTTCCTCAAGGAAGAATACAATTAAACCAAACCTACTTAAATACTGGAATGAGCTCCCTGTTAGGCAGTGACCTCCCCATCCTTCTGGGTACTCAAAGGCTGCTCAAACTCAGTGGTGTGACCATGGTAACTTTGGGAGGAAGTAACTTTTTCCAATCTTAGAATTTGCCGAGCTGTGACTGAGTTTTTGGCCTGTGATTTCAAATTTGAAGGCCGTGGGCATCTGCTTTTGCTCAGCAGTGTGCATTGTACTAACCACGAACCAAGTTCTGCTCTATTGACGCAGTGAACTCCAGACAGAATCTAGATGTAGGCACTCACGTTTGCAGTTTGGGAATTGCAAGACAAGGAATAGCCCAAGCGCTCCACCAATCACTCTTTGTTACAGTTCCCTGAAAACCTGGAGGTATATCCAGGAGGCCTGGAGTCACAGGTCTGGGCCCTCACTTGGCTGGGGAGGGTTTCTCAAAGTTAAACAAGGCAGATGAAGTTTCCTAGGATGGGCAGGCCTTTGGGAGAGTCCCTTTCTGCAAGCGTATCTTATAACCGGAGGATGCTGCTGCAGACAGGGTAGCATCCTGTTGATGAGTAAGGGGATGGCCAGGGGACTCACAGGGCCAGACCTGGAACCTGGGGAGCCCATGTAGACATAAAGCTTAGAGGCAGAGTGCCTGCCTAGTGTGCGCAAGGTCCCAGTGGCCATCTCAGCACCGCAAAGGAAACCGGTGACCATCAAAACAAAGCAGGCAAAGGGTTTATGGACGGGAAGGGGAATAAGAATACAAAGCCAAACAGAGCTGGCAAGTGTCATCAGAAACACTGGGAAGGAAAGGCGTGATGGGGAGCTGGGGGCCCTAGCCTAGGAAAGCAGAGGCTTTGAAACGCCTGGGTTTGCTCCTAGATTTGCCACTTTCACTCCCTGTGTTCTAGGGTGGCTTGGCTGGCGTCACGGACCCTCAGGGAAGATGGGTGATGGTGACTGTCTTGTCCAACATGAGCTGGGAAGGCACCAAAGCAGGATCCTACTTATATAGACCTTTAGGAATGAGAGCTGCTCAGCAAATGCCCGTACGTCTCGTTCTAGGAGGCAAAGCCGATTGAGGGCTGCCGGGTGGGGCTGAGCAGGCAAACTGTCCAACGGATTCCCTCCAACCCTTGATGCCATCAATTCTCCTGTGTGTGTGTGTGTGTGTGTGTGTGTGTGTGTGTGTGTGTGTGTTAGTCAAAGGGATGTAGCGAGGTGGTAGGGAGCTTTTCAAGTAAGCAAGAAGCCCTAGGTACGTTCTCAACATCATAGAGAAAGAGAGAGAGAGAGAGAAAAAAAAATGGCTTTCTGGGACTCTTTGAGTATCTCACTTGAACCGGGGCCTATGGAAATGGAGGCTGCTGAGGACCTGGGGCCAGAGACCTGCTTTGTCCCACTGGGCTGTCCGATGTATGCGCTCTCCATCATCCATGCTGGCCAGGGAGCACAGAAGACTCCATAGCATTGGAGGGCCAACAAAGCTGGCCTCAGCGTCCTCCCCTGTCCCTTTCCTCAAGTGTTCTTGCTGGATAGCATCCTCTGTTTCCTAATCTGCAGAAAGAGCACTGTTGGGTTAGCAGCTTTGCTGCTTCTGGTCACCTGAGAATCTGGAGGAATGACTTCCTGCAGCAGGCAGACTGACGGGAAAGGGGGAGAATGTGGAGGTTGGGTAAGTGCGACAGCGGTCACTGCTCTACGGCCCTGAGTGAGGTTTAACACTCAGGCTGCAGCTGCAGTGTTTGAGTTTTGCCTGTATGTGTGTCTGGGCACCACCCTTGTGCTGGTGCTTGAGGAGGTGGTGAGCCTCCATGTGGGTGCTGGGAATTGAACCTGGGCCCTACCGTACCATCAACCAGTGCTCTTAACCACTGGCCAGCTCCCCAGCCCATGTCCTCTTCTCTTGAGACAGGGTCCTAGTATGCAGCCCTGGCTGACCTGGAACTCACTCTATAAACCAAGCTGGCCTTGAACTCACAGAGATCCGCCTGCTTCTACCTCCCAAGTGCTGGCATTAATAAATACATGTGCTACCGCACTTGGCTCTTGCAGTGTTTTTGAAGGTAGGAACTGTCAAGGTCATCCGGTGCCCAGTGGTGCCTGGGGCCATGGGCACACAATCCAGTGCCCTACCTTCAAGAGGAAGGATCAATGACTTAATAAAGTTCCTGACGCAGCCTCCTGGCAGATCATCAAGCTCACTCCCCCCCCCCTCGGCCCCCCACCCCCGCTCCCCTTCAGAGTCTCACTGGAAACAGGCTGTCTAGGAGATGCCGTGGTAACACATCACAGTGCTCTACAAGCCTCTGAGCCAGGAAGCTCTTCTGAGCATTTTTTAACCTGCTCCCCTCCCTCTGTAATTTAAGGCCCTTTTCTCTTGTTGAGTGCAAATGGCGAACAGCTGCTTACGATCGTCCTCCGACATCAGCAATTTCTCAAGATGACCCTGTGAGACAGGCCAGGGTCATTAGACCCAATTTGGTGCTCAGCAAATATGTATTTCTTCCTCCGCTTGTCGGCCACGGCTTGGCTGGTTAGGCACGGTGAGGAGCTACAAGCTTATTAGGGCTCTTTGCAGGAGTTCCTGGTGTCTCTCCACACTCTGGATCCTGGAAGGCAGAGATCTTGCCTTTTAGATTTATTCGGAAAATGCTCTTCTATGGCCCTGGCTGCACAGGGCAGAGGCTGCTGTACTGAAGGGAACAAGTTTTGGCAGTGGCTGGGAGCCGAAGCCTCAGACGCTGCCTTGGTTTTGCTTCTGAGGTACATTTTCTTTCCCTTCCTTCCTTCCTTCCTTCCTTCCTTCCTTCCTTCCTTCCTTCCTTCTTTCCCTTTCTTTTCCTTTCCCTTTTTGTCTTTTTGAGATGGGATCTAGCTTTGTAGCCCAGGCTGGCCTTGATCTCTCAAGGGCACCGCCTCTGGGATTAGAGACTACAACAGCAGCCCCTGCCCTCAGGGATTTCTTTTCAATCAGCAAGAGCAAGTAGATTTCCTGCTGTCCTGAGGGGGCAAATTGAAGACAAGGGGGGGAAGGGCTGTGGGGCTGGTGACCACATAGAGACTCCTGTCCCTTCTGAAGTGGGGGGGTGGGGGTAGAGACAAACCATAACCAAGTAGCCAACTGGACCTGTCACTCAGGGCAACAGTATCAACAAGGAGGGGACAACAGTCCCCAGGGCTGCTGGGCATACCTCCTCTCTGATTCAGCTCCAAGTGCCTCGCCTCCTCTTGCTCTTCTGAATCATAGTGCAGAGAAAAAAGGGCGGTAATGTTTGGCGAAACAGGAGGCTGCTGGGGCGACACCATCCAGGCTTGGCCCGCCCCTTTTCACCCCCATCCCAGGCTGACCTTGAAGGAATCCTCACATTTTCCCCAGTGTGTGTGTGGGGGGGAAGGGGGGCTATAGGCCCCAGGGTTGTTGGTTCCTCACACCTGTGTCCTTTTCCCCAGAGGTCCAGGGCTTAGGGACACAGGTGACCCAAATCCCCTTCTGGGCTCCTTGATTTCTGGGGGCCAGAGGCCGCACTACCTCCTCAAGTCACTTGCAGCTCAGGGCTGAACTGTGCCTTAGGTTTTGTTAAAGTCTGACATCAGACAGCCCTGGTTGCTAATCCCTCTTGGTGGCAGTCAGGTCCCAGGGCAGCTGAAGAGGGTTGACAGATTTTTGGACCTCAAAGGAAAAAAAAAATGTCCTCTTCTCCTTCCACTTCTACTTTCTGCCAACAAGCTGTCTTCCCAAGGGCCACTGTAGCCAGTTTATTCCCAGAGCTGCGCTGGAGCCTAGGCCCTTGTTCATGGTTGGGGAGAGAAAGAGGAAGGCAGGAGAGGGGTAGAGCACGTATGCACAGATGTGTGTGTGTGTGTGTGTGTGTGTGTGTGTGTGTGTGTGTGTGTGTGTGTGTGGTGTGTGTGTGTGTCTTGGTCCTGTGTATCTTTTCCTATGTAGACAAGTAACTGGGGGCCAGGTAAACAAATTGAGGGCCTCATTAAACCCTAAGGCAGTGGTTCTTAGCCTTCTTAATGCTGTGACCCTTGAACACAGTTCCTTACGTTGTGGTGACCCCCCCCCCCCACACCATAAAATGATGTCTGTTGCTACTTTGTATCTGTAATCTTGCTGCGGTTGTATAAATAGCTGGGTTTTCTGATGGTCTTAGGGGACCCTGTAAAAGAGTCCCTCAACACACAGCTTGAGAACCGTTGCAGTCTAGTCCAAAGCCTGTTGGATCAGGGGCTTGAGGCCTTGCTCTTGACCCTGAGCAAATGACCATTTTCCCCATGCGTATCAACTCCCTAGGTGCACAGTGGGGCAAAGTTTGTCCCACTAAGTGTTTACCTTAGAGACACATTGGGCTTCTCAGTCCAACTCACACTAAAGAAGATCCAACTGGGAGATAGAGTCAAGGGATCTGCCCACTCTGGGTTAGACGTGGGCATGCTGGGAGACGAATTACCCCAGGTGCAGGGGATGAGTGGGAGACTGGCCTCAACTGCCAGAGAGAAAGAGAAAGAGAGAGAGAGAGAGAGAGAGAGAGAGAGAGAGAGAGAGAGTGTCTGTCTCACTTGCAGAAGGTGAGAATGCCAGATGTGGAAGGCAATCTTCTGGCATTTAGAGGCTCTGTGGCACCCGACAAGGCTCAGCTTTGAGGCTTTGTCAGGCGGTGGGGGGAACTGGGTCCCTCCCAATGCATATGCTGAAGTCCTAACTCCAGGACCTTAGTGTGTGACTCTGAAGACTGGTGCTTAAAGTGGTTATTCAAGTAAACCAAAGAGGTTCTAGTGGCCTTGGCCCAATATGACTGAGGGAAATACAGGAAGCTATGAGGAGGGTGAACACAGGGAGAATGTGGCCACCTCCAAACCAAAGAGAAGCCCCAAGCTGATCTCTGTCTGTCTGTCTGTCTGTCTGTCTGTCTGTCTGTCTGTCTCTCTCTCTATCTCTCCTTCATTTGCTTTTGTTTTGCTTGGTTTTTCAAGACAGGGTTTCTTTGTGTAGCCCTGCCTGTCCTGGAACTTGCTTTGTAGACCAAGCTTGCCTCAAACTCAGAGAACCTCCTGCTTCTGCCTTGCAAGTGCTGTGTTTAAAGGTGTGGACCTCCTGACTCATCTTGGACTTTTAATCCCCAGCTCTGTGAGAAGGTGTTTGTTTTTTAATTGGCCAACCTGTGGTGTTGTATGGGCCATAGCTCCTAATTAATACAGGCCCCCTTCCCTTATGCCGGCAGCTGAGAAGGAATCAGGACCAGAATTTCTCAGACCTCCCTATGTCCTTTCTGGGGACCCTGAAGTGGAGGCTTCTTCATTTACCTAGTCATTCTGAGGGCCCACACTCTGTAGCCCTCAGCTACCCACGTCTGCCTTCCTGAGGGTTTATGCAGTGGGTAGATGGATGGTGATGCTTCTCCATCCTGGTAAAGCGAGCCTGTAGATGGGGCCGGAGGCTCCTGTTTCTCCCGATTCCTCCCTAGTTATCTGGATTGGGGAGCCTCATGGGCCTCAGCTTCCGGCCCAGGAGTCAGGCCAGGTATGGGGCAGGGAGCAGAGGGCATTGCACATGCGCTCTGGCAGGTGGTATTGCACATGCGCTCAGCTCTGTGTTGTTACTGGGGTGGGTGTGGAGAAGTTCTGAACTCCTCTGCCTTTCGCCTATGTCAACTCCAGCATGACACATCCACAAAGGTACCTTTTACAGGTGGGAAATTATAGGTGCTGCTACTTCAAAGGCCTTGGCAACCAAGACTCCTCTTTGATAGATGACAGTATTATTAATGGTGATTTATTGCTGGGGCCATTTTGACAACAGAAAAAACCAGTTTCTCCACCTTCTTGGCTTCCTCCCCACAACACCTTGTGGTGTCTTTTTTTTTTTTTTTTTTTTTCCTTTTCCAGACCTGGGGTAGGATGAAGGTTTACTACCCTATACAAAGAGGCTCTGGGCATCTGTTGAATGCACACAGTGAGGTATCTGGCTTATTAACTTGTCATCGGGTGTCATAAAGTTTAGTGAAATGCTGGCAGAGTATAGTCCTAAACAGGGCAATTACCCTGTTATTACAGCAGCTTTCTCTTGTCCCTCCTCCCCTCCCTCCTCCTCCTCCTCCTCCTCCTCCTCCTCCTTTCTCCTGCTTCTCCCCCCACCCCCTTTCTGGGTCTTTGCCCGAATTCTTGGTTATGCAGTCCTTATCTTACCTTCACTGCCTTGATTGATTAGTGGGAACAGATGTCAATCCGTTTTGCAATTCCAGAGAGAACCATGACTTTGGGTAGGCAGAGTTGGGAGGAGCTAGGCCCCCCCTGCTGCCTCCAGAGTTGTGTGGCAAGGTTGCTGCGCAAGGAACAGTAGCTATCAGGAATTTGGCTGGGTTCTGCTCCTAGGCAGTGGGGTGGGAGCTATGAGGCAAAGCTCACCGGGGCTAGGTAGCCTAGGCCATGTACGCGGGCAAGTTTCCTTCCGGGATTTGTACAGCCTTTTATGCTTCCTTTCAGATTGGAACCAGGGGTAAAAAAACAAAAGAGGGAGTAGCGGCAGTGGTGGGGACCTGGACAGGACAAAATGCCTGAACTGTGTTTCAAGGTTGGCTGGCACGCAGCCACCTACATTCCTCCATCTGAGACTAGTTTCTGAGCCCATGGATTAGGACGGTCACTCCTGCCTTGTTTACCTCACACAGGTTTAGAGAAGGTTAATTCAGATAGTGCGCATCAAAGAGAGCCACAATGGTTAATCACTGTACACATCACAGGGTGACTGCCACCTCACACAAAGTGCCAGGGAGGGTTATCTTTGTGTAAGCGGGTCTATACTCTTGCCTCAACAATATTTTGATCAACAACAGACTGCACAGATGAAGACGGACCGACTAAATATATTGCCTAGTGAAGTCACGGCCCTCTGAGTTCCTGTGGTAGACTCTGCATCCCGACCACGTGATGGGGAAATCATCTGACGACATTTGGTGCTCCTTCTTAAGGGCTGCCTGTTTGTCAACAGGAGTGCATTCTGTTTCTTAAGGTTGCGCTGACCTTGGTGTCTAAATCTTCCTGGCAGGAACTGTTTGACTCCTGCTCCGAACAATGGGAACTCTGAGGCACATTCATGATAAACAGTGGCTCTACGCACAGAACAGCATTAGGTTAAGCACACAATACCAAATAGGCTGGAGGAAGAACTGAAATAAGATCTTAAAAGGTTCTTGGAGACTATGTAGTTGAATCATTCTGTTTTATAGCTTTGCAAATTATACTCAAAGAAGCAAGAGAGGACAGCGTTCCTAGGAGCCATCGTGGAGAACTGGGGCTGGATTTCCCTGCCCTGGCTCCTAGTACAGTGCTGTCTCCACCCAAATATTTACATCTAGGTCTTTCTCTTCCTTGGAAGGAGCATCCTCATTAGTTATCTGCCACAAAAGCACCTGCGTCTACACCTTAGTAGGAATTTGGCCAGTACGTTGTTCTTCAAGTGTATGCGTGTGTGTGTGTGTGTGTATGTGTGTGTGTGTGTGTGTGTGTGTGTATGTGTGTGTGCGTGTGTGTGTGTGTGTGTATGTGTGTGTGTGTGTGTGTGCGTGTGTGTGTGTATGTGTGTGTGTGTGTGTGTGTGTGTGTGTGTGTGTGTGTGTGTGTGTGTTGCGGAGAGAGTCCAGGGTCTCACACATGCTAGCAGGTACTTCATTACCCAGCCGTGAATTTCCTCTTGGGTTATACAGAGCTGTTCCATGCTGTCTGTTAGTGGAAGAGGGGCAGTGGGTTCCTGTGGTTCATGATCCTCACCCCTTAAATTCTTGCTGCTTGCCTACCCTGTTGGGCAATAAAGGCTGAGCACTGCCTCCCGAATTAACCACCCAGTGTCTGTAGTCTGCAGCTTGTTTGTCAGGAGTTGTTGGAGAGCAGCGGGGCCAGCTGAATGAGGGAGTCAGACTGGCTTAAAAATTAAAAACCTGCCGACAGGTTTAAAAGCAGCCAGCAGCCAGATGGAGTGAGGTGGTTACCCCGCAAACCCTCGCCGGCCGGCCTGTCTCTTTTCTGCTTTCTTTCTCTGTTGCTGGACACAATTACTTAGAGCTTTAGGCCCGAGTGCCTAATACAGGCAGTTTCTGAGCCCCAGTTGTATAGCAGGCCCGGTGCTGCCTGATGGGGTGGTGAGGAAGAAATACACCATTCCAACCTTGAGGAACTCAAATCTAAGGCCACACAAAAAGTAGAGGAAGAAACTTCTGCCACCAAGCTTGGCCTTCTGGCTTTGGTCACTAGCTAACCCTGGAGTTCTTTCTGCGGCGTATTTTAGCGTTCGATAGAGTACAGGAAGATCCCATTGAGAACATGTACCTGTGGAACTTGCTGGAAATGCAAAGGGGACAGAAGGGATTTAGAAGTCACCTGAGGCTTTGCACTTTGGAAGAAAGAGAGAGAGGGAGACCTTAGAGAACTCTGGAGCCTGGCATGAAGTCAGGGCAGCGATAGACATCAGAGGCCCCAGCATAGAGGAGCCGGGTGCTGCCTAGAGCTGGGAGAGATGTTTCCTGCTGTCAGTAGAGTTGTAACACTGCCTCCCAGCTGGGCAAGGGTGGCAAGGTCTCCACTAGGCCCTTCCGTTGGCTGAGCTGACCACCTGCCTGGCTGAGAGAATTGGAGAAGAAGATCCAAGGCAGGATGACTGATCGCCCCACAATGCAGGAGGGGTATAGATTAGCTTCTGAGTGTGTGTGTGTGTGTGTGTGTGTGTGTGTGTGTGTGTGTGTGTGTGTGTGTGTGTGAGAGAGAGAGAGAGAGAGAGAGAGAGAGAGAGAGAGAGAGAGAGAGAGAGAGAGATTGATTGATTCTGATGCTAAGGCACTGGGCACTGGCTCTGCCTCCCTTGGGGACTTTGCCAGGTCAGGGTACAGCTCACAGCCTCCCTTTGACCATGGAATAATAATAATAATAAAAGATGCATGGTTTTGTCTCTGTGCTAGCAATTTCAGGTGGCTCTACCTAATTGATCATGAACCAATTGTGAGATCTTGTACAAAACCTCTCATCTCTGACTCAGCTGAAAGCAAGGTAGGACCCTTGCCCTGACACCTCACTGAGTTGCTGTGGAATCGCAGAGTGATATCATGGACAACAGGTATTTTGTAAACATGACTGTGATATACACAGGTTATTGTGTGTGCTTTGATAAGAACTCTGGTTCTCTTATCAGAATATTGACTTTCTTCTCTAAGCAAAATGTTTCTGACTCTGCACAGCCTGAAGGGACCAGCTGCCTAGTCTATGGAGCTAGATGGTCCCCCATTAGGGAGAGTGTCTGCTCTTGTTGACAGACAGACAGACAGACAGACAGACAGACACACACACACACACACACACACACACACACACGAAAACATGGGCATACACATATACATGCACACATGGACACACACACATGTACATGTAGGCATACACACGCGCACACACACACACACACTCACTACTGAGTGTTACACTACACTCCCTCACACCAGTTCTGTCTAGAAGTACCTTACTCAGCCTGGCCTTGGCCATCACATCTGGGCAGGCCTCAGAGGGGTCCAACCTGAAAGGCAGCTGTTCAATAACACAGCCTCAAGATAAGAGGCTAGGTGGGTGGAGCCCTTTCTAGCCTTGGACAGATACTTGATGCGTAGGGCCAGCTCTGGAATTGCTGAATCAATTCCCCCACCGTGGGAGATTGCAGCTGAACATCTTATCTGAACAGAGGACATTTCATGAGCATGTGTGGGTGTGTGCAGACGGGAGGGGGCGAGGAAGCATGGCCAAACCTCCAGGCTGTTCAATAAACCCTGACTCCTCGGTCCATCTCCAGCTATGTTTGTGTGCTGCCTAAGAATGGGCAGGGCCTTCTGAAACGTGTTAGGTGATTTCTGTCCTGAACCACCATGGAGTGTCTGTCCCTTGACACAGTCTCTTGAAGCTGCTGAGAGACACTGTAGCCAAGAGATGTGTGAAGCTGCTGCTGGTGTCGCACAGCCTGTTCTTTTGCACAACATACACCGAAGCAATGAAAAGTATAGTTTAATGAATGTGAACTCAGTAACATAGCTGTTTGTTGTTGTCAAGAATCATGTGCTGTGGACGCTATATTTCCACTATGAATACCATCCTCCACCCCCACCGTTTTGACATGATGTTATAAAGGGTATAGAGCCTCTAAGTGTTGGAAACTCTCGGCTTTATTATAGTCTTTGAAGACAGCCATTCAAGTGCAAGGGCTTTCATTGGCTGAGACATTATAATCGGGTCTATACATGCTCTAGAAAAAGCTTTCAGAATCTGTTATAATTCAGACATGTATGGGTAGAGCCTAGTATGCAGACCTTATGAAATATTGGCAGTGATGGTGACAATCATGTTGCTTCAGTTGAGATCTTGAATGTTTCCTCAAAGACTATAGGTTCGGCTCCTGGCCCTGACTTGGGAGGTAGTAGAACCTTGCTAGGCGGGGCCTCATGGAAGGAAGTTAAGTCTTTAGAGTATGTCCTCAAAAGGGATTTAGGTTCCATACTGTCTTTCTCGTTATTTCTCAGCTCCACGGGTTGAGCAGGATTTCTCTGTTGCACACTTCTACCATGATATTCTGCCTTAACAACAGACTCCCAAGCGATGGGGCCAATGGCCCATAGACAGAATTTCCCAAGCTGTGAGTTCAAATAAATCTCTTCATTTTAAGTAGACTTTTTTTTTTTTACCCCAGATATTCTTGTCATAGGAATGGAAAGCTAACACACAATAGCGTGGCCTGGGAATGGAACCTGGTGCACACACAGGTGTGTGTGTGTGTGTGTGTGTGTGTGTGTGTGTGTGTGTGTGTGAATACTTGGGGAGGAGAGAGACTGAAACTTGAGGCCAAGACACCAGTGATGTGATGTAAACCATACCAGTGGCTGAGGAGGGGACCGCAACATGGTGCTTGTGACAGTGAGGGTGCAGAGCTAAACAGAACACAGTCTGCACCTTCAAGGGGGACATCATTTCAGTTGGAAACAACCCACCCATCTCATTTGAGGTTACCTGGCTAGTCACTGTCCAGGTACTAGTCAGGCATGCAGTATAAAGGTTCAAATTGTCCTGTCACATGTCACATGCCACATGTCACTGCCCAGTGAAGACCTACGCCACCTACAAGTATTTTTACAGCTGTCTGCAGCCCATGGGATGTTCTTGTGGCAGAAATGGAGTTTAAGAGCAGATGTCTGGGAGTCATGGTGTCCTGGGTTTGAACCCCAAACCCATGAATTCCTGGCTATAAAACCTTGAACAGGGAACCCTTCTCCCCGTTTCCTGTCTAATGGAGTAGCACCGTGCCAAGGGTTAAATAAGCTAAGCCTGTTAACCAGACTCAGATGTGTACCAAGAGATGAGCCTGGTGGGGGCTGTTATAATTATTACTGAACAAGGAAGTGGGATGTTCAGAGAGGGCAAGGGACACCTAGGTGACAGGTTCCGTTCAAATGCAGTCCGTTTGACACTGGAGACTTGAGTCACTAAGTCACGCTGCTACACACACACACACACACACACACACACACACACACACACACCAATCCAAGTGCAAACTGCTCAGAAAGGGTCTGTTGTTCTTGTTCAACTACCAGTGAGTGGGTGGAGGGGCCTGGGTGACCTTTATATATACTGTGTGTGTGTGTGTGTGTGTGTGTGTGTGTGTGTGTGTGTGTCTGTGTGTGCGCGCGCGCGCGCGCGCATGTGCACATGTGAGATTGTTGGACGTTCTGCTCCACCCTCATCCCCCCAAGATGAAATGCTTACCAAACCTGTAGTGAGGCTAGCAGCCCCCCAAAAAACAATGACTCTCCTTTCTTTGCCCTCTCACAACCCTAATTTTTGCACGGGTTGGAGGCAGTGGGTGGGGGGGGGCGGGGTTTGAACTCGGGTCCTTGTGCTCGCTCAGCAAACACTCTTACCCAGCTTTGTTTATCGTCTTTTCTGTCAATTCCTAACTAGCTTCTGGTTGGTAGCATTGGTGGTTATGTGGACTCTCAAGGACTTCCCAGTCAGCGCCTCTGAAACCAGGAGCGGAGGGGGAAGTGAGGGGAGGGTTCATTCACTCAACTTCCTGTCTGCCAGCTGGTTCACCTTCCATATCAGTCATGGGAACACATGCTGTCGTAGCAGGGCATCTCGAGCTCCAGGGGACACAGGGCTGAGCTTTGCTCCCGGTGTGATTCCGTGCATAGCGGGTCTGGTTTCATCATTTAGCCTGCTGTAAAATAGGGCCAGAAATTGTCCAAGCATCTCCTGAGTTTGAGGTGAGGCCCAAATAAGATGATGTAAGAGAAAGTTCTTTGAGGAGGAAAGCACCCTGTCAAGTTGTGGGTGAGATGTGCTTTCCCTGGGAGAGGTCTGGAGTTGGTCCTGGGAGTCTGGCTTCTTCTTATCACACCCTCTGTGGGGCCCTGTGAGCTGCTGATCCCTGCTCCTTCCGGCATTGTCTCAGCCCCACCCCCTCCTCCGCAGCTGTGAGGTTGTGTGTAGGCTCAGTCTCCCCAAGGGACAGAATTGACTCTCTCTGAGTTGGGAGCTGTCTCTCTCTCTCTCCATGCACTAAGCACGGGCTTAGGGAAGTAGGAGAGGTTTCCCTAATCTTGGCTGGGGAGTCTTCTCGGCTCTTGAATGCTGGGATGAGGTGGACTTCTCTCAGGATCACATCCACACAGCAGCAGGGGAGGGGTGGGGAGAGGCAGGCCTGGGAGGAGAGTGGATGCTGTCCTGTCCTTTCTCTCCTGAGCGATGGAACTTTGTCAGGTCCCTGTGAAGTCTCTGCTCCTGGAGGTGGCTCAGCACAGGTGGCTCAAATTGGAGACTAAGAGCTCAGTGTATGCTGGGATCAATCTCTAATTTCCTCACTCAGTAGGCTTGCAGCCACCCTGCCACCTTCAGAAGGAGCCTGGCTAGATTCTCAGGAAGCCAGCAGGTACTCGGTCATGCCAGGGTATGGGAGCCTCTCTCTTTGTTTTTCCCAGGAGTACCCATGGAAGCGCTTTGTAATACCCCGCTTTTATTTTCATCTTTCTTGGAACCCAGTATCAGCCACTAAACCATCCAGGAGCTGTGGGTCTGGAAAGAAGCAGACAAAGAAGGAAGATGGCTTTGTGTGAGCACCAATGATATACCGATTCCAAGCAACTCCTAACCAATTCTATTAAGTTGTAGAGGAGCCCTGGAGCCAAGAGCTGGAGGGAGGGAGGGAGGGAGGGAAGTAGGCAGCTGTTGAGTCTGACCTCCATCATTTACCAACGACAAGGAAGTGACTCACTCATGGGTCCAGAGCGGAGTCTTGTTTTTTTACAACTAGGAAAGCAACTATCCTAGAGTAACTCTCCTTTGTAGGCGCTGGTGTTCTATGACACACCTGTTTCCATCAGCAGTGAGATGATAGTCTCTAGAGCCTTGTTGGCCACAGGGGCACTGGACCAGCCTCCCCACTGTACATCAGCTTTTGGTGTATCTGCCCTCTCCATACATCCTCCCTGGGTCTTTGTGCTACATCCCTGCCCCCCCCCCAAGTCCTTTGACTCACCGCTGCCAGTAGCCGCCTTCCCCCCCCTCCCCCCACCTCTACTTTGCCTCTTGGCATCTTACCCTTCCCAGAATTCAAGGAGTCACCAGGAAAAAGGTAATCTAATCTCTAATGAGGAGTCAACAGGAAAGGCCTGGGCAATCTTCTAGATAAGGGGGTTCACTTGGTGTTATGGGCTGAACCGTGCCTGCTGTGTAAGGGAGACCCAGAACAAACAGATCCTTCCTCATGACCAGCTGAAGAAACTAGTACTCTTGATACCTTGACCTCCGATCTCTAGACTCCAGATCCACAGCAAACGTGCCTCTATTGTGCAGGTTTCCCCACGTGTGGCACTTTGGCACAGCCACTTTAAGTGACATGCTGTTCGACAGCCACCTGGCTCAGCTTCTGATGTCGTGGAGGGTGAGGAATAACCTGACCAATGTTGGGAGAGACATCAGAGTAACAAGAGGAAAGACCGGCTATGGCTGTCCCTTTGTGGACCAGGCAAATTTAGGGCCCCTGGGCTCAGTGGGAACCTTATTCTTACTGTGCTAGGTTCGTGGGTGCGTTTCTTCACCTCGCTGGGTCTCAGTTTCTCTGTCTGTGGGATGGGAAGAATAATGCCTCTCTCCCTTGCCTCACAGTTGTGGTATTGATTAGGTGATCGAGATGTACGGGTGCTTCGTAGGCATGTTAATGAGAACGTTGGTTCCTGTGTTAGTCCAGTTTCCAGCGCTGTATCAAAATACTTGAAATAATCAAGAGGGAGGAAGGGCGCTTTGGCTGTTTTGGAAGCATCTGTCTATGGCCCGCTGGCCTCATGGCTCGGCCAATGGTGAGGGGACACTTCATGACAGGGAAGCATGGCAGAAAAGCTGCTCACTTGATGGTGGCCAAGAAATACAAGGAAGGGAAGGGACTGAATCCAACCGTTCCCCCCAAGGCATGCCTCATGTGACATAAAGACCTCCTGTTAGGTCCCATGTGTTAAAGGTACCATTGTAGTCCAACAGCACTGAGCGGAGAACAAGCCACCAACCTACACGCGAGCTGAAGAGTGGCAGAACCCTTCCCTGCAATGTCACACTGAGCTTAAGGTTGTTCTTGAAATAGGGGGTCCCATGGTGGGGGACCATATGGTGGGGGCAGCATCCTAGGTCTAAAGTGTGTGAGGTAGAGGTTGCCCTTAGGCTTTCAAGAAGTTCGGAGGGAACTGTGTTCCTTCTAGTGTGCTGTCAAATGTGGGGTGAAGAGGAGGATGCCAGCACCCCATGGCTATGTTCCTGTTACTGTGGGAAGCTGCTGAGGAGAGACTGACCCTCATGAACTGGGCCACCAGGAAGCATTCTTTTATTTTCGTGTTTTGTTTCATTTTGTTTTATCTTTGTTGTTGTTGTTGTTTTGTTTTGTTTTGAGACAGGGTTTTTCTGTGTATCCCTGTCTGTCCTGGAACTCACTCTATAGACCAGGCTGGCCTCAAACTCATAGAGATCCGCTTGCCTCTGTCTCCTGAATTCTGGAATTAAAGACATGCGCCTCCACTGCCTGGCCGCAAGCAGCATTGTATGAAGTAGGAAAGCCCATTGGAACCACCTGTCTGTGCTCTGTCGGGCAGAGTCGACGCCTTCCCTGGGCCTTCAGCAGTGGCTCAGGTGCTGGCCTACTCCATCCCCTGACACTGCTCAGCTGATCTCTGTGGGTAATGGATCCAAGCTCTACTCTGGGGAAGGCAGCAGGCTGGAAGGTGCTGAAGTTTCCTGGCTTAGCGGCAGGGTGTGGAGGTTGCCAGGATTTGCTCAGTGTGTTCTGTGTGTCAGGGTCTGAGGTCTCTATGCACAGACTGTTCCTGAAGACCACAGAGGAACGGACCAGCCACCAACCCTGTTAGGTCAGTGCTAGGCTCAAGGACTAGGCAGGAGGCTGGGCCCGCTGGGAGGAAATTGTATGGATACCAAGTGCAAGATGCCTTGCAAGCAGGCATAGAGAACTCTGCCTCTTCCCCACTGCAGGACCCTTCCTATGGTACACACGCACGCACACACGCACGCACGCACACACGCACTTTAATGACCTGATGTAACTTTAAAAAACGTAGCTACAAAGGAATTTTAAGCAGATCAAATTAGAGATGAGTGGACAGTGTGGGTTCTCATGTACCCATCTTCCAGATCCAAGGTGATCAGGATTTCAGTGCGTGCTTATAGTCCTTTGGCGTCCTCTGACTCTCTCTCACCATGCCTCTGCTCTCTCTCCCTTTACAACCGCCTGCAGAGTTTTTCCAGGTGGTTGTGATTAGCCTCTCCTTTTAAAAGACAACCCCTGTTACACAGAGTAGAAGAACATTTCTCCAAGGTCACAGAGTGACGGGTGACAGAGCCAGATCGCTTGGGCCTTCTAGGACCTAATGGTGCATGTTCATCCCTGCTAGGATGCCGGCAGGGTATGGGACTTGTTGGGGATACAGCTGGTTTTGGCTCTCTGGGACTCTTAGTTTACCAGGCTAGGCCTTTCTTTTTTAACCCCTGTGTGTGTCCTGCCCTCCTGCCAGGCCCCTGTGACTTGTGGGATTAGGGAGAGAAGGGCAAAATTCAGCTCTCTGAGGCCTTTCATCTGTGGCTTCCTTGGATCATGGCTGCGGGATGTTTATGAAACTCTGAATCAATTTGAGGCGCAGAGACTTTCAATCAGGGAAGCAGATTGCGCTGATAGGGTCAAAAGGCCTGTCGCCAGCAAGGAGCTCGGCATCTGACATATTAATTTGAGCTGTCAGAACCAATATGTGTAAGAGAGGTGTGGAGGTACAGGCCCTGTTTCTGGAAAGGAGTGAGGGAAGAAGGAGGGGGAAATACCACCCTAGGAGGGTCTGACATTTCACAGATTCCAGCAGAGCCAGGCCTGCCTGCAGCCTGTGACCACTGGGGCCCCTTACTCACTGGAGAGGGCAGGGGCTGGGGTGTGGGTCGGGTGGTGGGCAGGATTGAGGCTGAGAGGGGCAGGAAGGCTCTAAGCCTTGCTGCAGGGTCCTGTTGCTCTGTAGATAAAGTTTGCTTGGCTTTGCCACAGACCTGGTCTCTCTCCTCTTATCTGCTGCCACCTGACTCCCAGGGCCCTCTTGCTGGCACAGGAGACAGAGCTGAGCCCAGCAGGAAGCACTTGTTACTTAGAGCCTTTGATAGTAGCATGTGAATTGGCCAGCCAGAGTCTAGGAGGAAGAGGAGGAGGAAGAGGAGGAGGAAGAGGAGGAGGAGGAGGAGGAGGCAGAGGCATGCCTGGGCCAAGATCATGACACTTTGTGCCCTTAGCTTTCTTCCCTTCTCCCCTCTCACATCTTTCTTGGGGTCCATGACTTTCTTGACACTCTGACACCCCAATTCCTTTAAAACTTCTGTGGGAAGCTGTACCATCCCCTCAAGGCCCACTACTTTCCTTGGCACAAGCTGGATGCTGCTGCTGGTGATCAGTGTGAGGGTCTACGTGAGGATGCTCGTGATACCTGGGTCAACCTCCTTCATGCTGGGCCCTTCCTTGTGGTGGTGGCTAATTTTGATTGCCGACTTGATTGGACCAATAGGCGCCTAAGAGCTCATCGAGGCCCATCGAGTCTGTCTGCATGGGCATCTCCATGGACCACTGGATCCTGAGGGCACTGATGCGTTGAATGGTTTTATCCTTCGATGGAGTCATAACATGACATTATTGGAAAGTAGTGAAAGGCAAGAAGGGGGGCAATAGGAGGATGTAAGTCTCCCAGGGGGTATCTTCGAGGTCCCCAGCATCTGTCTTTGTGCCTATTTTTCTACCCTTTCTTTGACCACCATGAAGCTCCTGTACCACAAATTCCAGTTGCTATGATAGTCTGCCTTACAGCAAACTCAGAAACGCGGGAGGCGGGGATCATGGGCAAGACTTTCTGAAATGTAATTTTCTGAAAAGAATCTCTCCCCTCCACCTCTGAATGCCAGGTATTTGGCTATGGAGATGAGAGAAGTAGCCCATACCCAAGGGTAAGATGACAGTTTCTCGGGGCAGAGGTGTTAGAAGGCCTCCCTTGGGCACACAAAACTCCATGTGCTCTGAGATGTCTCTCCTCTCTCACAATATAGCCCCTTACCCATCAAATGTAAAATAACTTTACCAATGAAATTTGGCAATCAGATCTCAGTAAAGCCCATCCCCCAAAGGTAATATAAAATGTGCTCATGTTGGGAAGATAGCTCACTCATGTGGAAAAGTGCTTGTCATCTGAGGCTGAGGACACAAGTTTGGCATACACACACACACACACACACACACACACACACACACACACACACACACACGGCTGATATTTTGGAAGGTGACTGTGGGAACTGTGTCCTACATTGCCACAGGCCCAACTCATCAAAGACTGGAATCTCCCAACTGTGAGCCTAAACAAACCTTTCCCGTTCATGAGTCGATTGCCTGAGGTATTTGTTGTAGTGACGGGAAGCTGACTGGCACCGTCACTGTTCTTACTTAAAGTTTCCCGACTCCTGCCCGTGGGTGCAGTATGACGGGATATGCTGGGAGTAAGTTCACATACATCTGTGTTCTGAGCTGTGAGGCCTTGGACAAGTTAGCCTCTTTAGGCCTCGCATTGTTCCTGTCTGAAGTGAGAGAGCCATTGCGTTGACCTTATAAAGCTTTGCAGAGTTGAGTGAGAACTCAGGTGAGATGCCAGGCACGGGAAGTACTCAGCCACATTTGTTACTCTTCCGCAGGAGAGACTGGAAGAGTCTTAGCTCTGACGGCTGTGTAAGTTACTGGAATTTAAGGGAGGGCCCCCTTCCCCAGGTGCTCTGGGGATTGCAGCCAAGCCAGACTCTGCCTCCTTGACACATGTTTTCCCCATCCAGTTTACCTTGGCACAAAAGGACAATTCATGGGTATGTTCACATCCTGGCCCTCAACATCAATCTTCCTTCCCAGGCAAGTGGTGACAGCTCCTAGGTCTACTGGACTTTTGTCTCCCGGTTTCCCATTTATGTTGCTAAAGGAAGAAAAACCTGGTGTATTTGCCCTCTCCTGAAGTATATTTCGTAGAGAAGGGGTGAGAGGTGGGTGCCTGAAGGAGAGGGAGGTGGGAGAAAGACCACCTTAGGGCAAATATGATCTTAATATTGAGGGTTGAGGGCTTTGCCAGGAGCCTGGCATCGAAACACACAGGGCAGCCATCTCCCAACAAGGCTGTCCTGTGCCAGCACTGCCTCCAAGGGAGCCAGGGGAGGCTGTCGCTTTCACAGGTCTAGACTGAAACTTGCCCTGGCCTTGGGGAGAAAGGGAGTGATTATGTGTAAAGCGGGTGTTTGAGTTGGATTTTTTTCCTCAGGTATCACATTTTCCCCTTCTTTTACCAAACAAATGTGTATTGCGCCTCTTTCACCACCCATTCCCAGCCCCGGTGATCTACCAGATTGGCTCATACAAGCAAGTCCTTCTCTTGGGTCCTATTGAAGTTTGAATTCCCAGCTGAGACCCCGAGAGTGAAGATAATCATCTTATTTCTTCCCCAGCTGTTTAGACTTTGGGTCAGGAGCCACAGTGAAAAACAAAACAAGCCTCAGGGAGATGTGCCTCGCTGTTTTGGACAACGCTCAAGAGGCAGTGTGAGTGTAAGCGAGGTTACTTCGTTCACTCACTTTATTCACCTATCGACTCATTTGAAGAGAACTTATCGATTCTTTCCAGCAACAGAACCTGTGTCTACAATTGCAGCGGGGCTGGGGCTGGGGGAGGGGAGGGGCCCATAAGGCTCTGGCCCTAGCTGAGGAGCCGTTGGTGACTAATGGCTATCCTGAGGGAGGGGTTACTTTGTGTAGGTAGGTAGGTGTCCACTAGTAGCTTGTTCATGCTCACGCAAGCAGGATTAATTAGATTGAGTGGGTTATTGAAAAAAAAGAAAGAACATAAACATGGAAGGACATGGCTAGGGTGTCCAAAGAGAGTTGTGTGTAGGTGGGGGCATGGTTGGAGGGTGGACATGACCAAGTTATATTGAATACATGTATGAAATTGTCAAAGAATAACTAAAACTCTTTAAAAAGTATGAAAAGAACTGGTCTATTTAGTGAGGTCATATCAGAGCCATTTTATAAATGTTGGAACCAAAGCTCACAGAGACTCATTGGTTTGCCCATGGTGTACATCCTAGGCTACGGGTGCTGGCTGATATCCAGCCATTCTCAATTCTAACCCATAGGTCAATCACACCCTGGCTATATTTATGGAGAAGCACAGGCAGCCCTGAACTTGCAAATGAGTTCTATTCTTAAGGTTCACTGGAAAGTCAGCTGTCTGGACCTTGTTCTCTATGGAAACGGTGGTACAGATGGTGGCTGGGTTTCCAGACCAGCCCGCCAGTGCCTGTTCAAATCCACCGTGTGCTAGAATTATGGAACTGCCTACCTTACTCTGTGTTACCAGATTGCAGAAATGGTATATTTACTGCTAACAGGACAGACAAGTCCTCTGCAGAAAATGAAGGTGTCTGCAACATTGCTCAAGTGGATCACAGACATCAGTAAGTGAGCACAAAAGGCATTTGAGTAAAGAATGGCTGTTGCCAGTATACCGTGATCTCCTTACAACACACCATTTTCAGCTTTGGTTTTCTTGAGCCAGGACCCCTTAATATAGCTTAGGCTGCCCTGAACTCATATATAGCCCAAGATAGCCTTGAACATTGAGATATGACCACATGCCACAGTGCCTAGCTTTTCTGTTTGTTTTCTTTTCTTTTGTGTCACCAACACATAGTACACAGTATGTGTTTGATTAATTATTGCTGAGTTAAAGAAATAGACTACAGTTTCATGGATTTCCCAAGGAGGAGGCCCTCACACACCTGCTTACAATCTAGTTACTACTATTTAGCACACAATTCTAACAGGCCTGTTTGTTTTGTTTCCAGGCCCCTTTTATTTAGAAACAACAAAATGAAAACTGATGTAGACAGATCACACCCACAGCAGTGAGAGGTGGTCAGCATTAAAGGAAGAGACAGAAAAACCCTAGAGCTGACATGGACTGCGAAGGCACAGTTGCCTGGGACCATTTATCTCAGCAATCCCAGGGGTCATTATGGCAAAATAAACATTAGTTAGTGCTCTATAATTTATCAGTACTATTTAAGGATGTAGGAAAGTATGTGTGGAAATTGTAGGAAGCTTAATAGAAAGTTATATTTTTTAAAGAAATAAACTCCTGTTATCTTGGAGGACATTTTAGATGATGGAGCACCCTGGTCTATGATATTGACGGCAAAGCTTGACTATGATGCTTAGTTACTGTACAGGCTATTTGGGGCTTTTGTTGGTGCTCTCATCATTTTCTTACTGAAAATATAATTGAATAACACACAGGAGATCTCCCCCATCTAAGCAAGGAAGAAATGAATCTGACCTGGGGACATAAGTCTGTAATTCCAGGTATTTGGGAGGCTGACACAAGACAACTGAGTTATCTTGTCCAGCCTGTCTCCAAAGGAAAAGTAAAAAGAGGGTTGGGATATAGCTCAGTGGTAATGTATGAAGATCTAGGGTAACCCACAGTATTGCACTCAAGTTTGTGCACGCATGTGTGTACACACACACACACACACACACACACACACACACACACACACACCAAAGAACCTGAAAGTGGCTCGTATGGATAGGAGTGTTTCTGTGGTAGGAGGAGGCAAGCAACACTTTCTGTGGCATGTACATGTTTAGGAAGATGGTATTTGATGGCAAAGCATAGGATTCAGAGTAAGAGAGATCTTCATTAAGAAATCAGCTCATCTACCTGTTAGTTGAGTAAACTTGGGTAGCATATTGAATACCTTGAGCCAGAGAATCTTCATGATAAAGCTCTAAGGTTTTAACTAAAACAGTGTGAAGGGTCTAGCTTGCCACATAAAACATACTCAACGCACATAGTCATCTCTTCCGGTTTCCTAGAAACCTCTCGGATCTGTTGTATTTGTACATGTGTTGGGACTTAACTCTTAACAAGTCTTCTCTTTAGCAACTCACTTCAGTCCCTTACCTCCCCCAGGTCTGATGAGCAGGTGGCTGGAAGGACAGATTTCAGCTAGATGTTTGGCCACTTTGTTTAGGTAATGGCTTGAAATCAAGTACCAGCAACAGAGCACTGTTTCTATGGACAATTGTACTTGGATGCGTCTGAGTCCATCTGGACTCCTGTAACAAAAATACCGTGGCTTAAACACGTATTCCTCAGGATTTAGAGCTCTGGATCTCAGGATGAAGGCATTGGCGGAACTGGTGTTGAGTGACAGCCCACTTCCTATTCCCTGGATCCTTACATGGTGAAAGATATATTGTTCCAGCATTTCCTTAATAAGGGATCTTATTCATGCCTTCATGACCTAACCACATCCCAAACACCGGGATGACGTTGGGGATTATGTTTCGATATATACATTTCAGGGCTACCAAACATTCATCCTGCCATGGTCTGTTCTACCCCCATTCTTTTTACTATGATCAAAATATCTATTAGGTGAGGGTCCACATGAGGCAAGGCACACACATTGCACCAAAATCTCTTATCGAGTTTATCACCTGCCATTGCCTGGGGACAGAGACTCCAAAAGTTTTACATAGATCCCCCATACACCTTTATAAGGGTATGAGTTTGAGGCCTGTAATGAGAGGTTATGCACGACCCAGATAACAGTGAAGACAAAAGGGGCATGGCTGTGTGGGCATTGCTGCTGAGGGAATGAAGCTGTCCCTCACAGGTCGTGTCCCCTTCCTTAGGGCACGTCCTTATCTAGTAGCTTGCAAATATGTTACATCAGGATCTGGTCCTCTTGTCTCTATGTGGGATATCTCCGACCACCATCCCAGCTCCAGAGCTCTCCACAAGAGCGACTAAGGTCCTTGTTTGCCTCTACACGCACATCGACTTCAGCTTCTAGCCAACCTGCTTATTTCAGCCCATCCAAACCACTTCCCTGGGAATCCCTCACAGGCAAATCATATCTCAAAGCCTGTTTTCCTTGGGAACAGACCTGCACCACTGGGTATGGGAGGAGGTGCTGGGAAGCAGGTGCCAAAACAAGACCTGGGAGAGAGCCCTGTCTTGGAAAGTAAACAGAGTGCCACCAGAATCTAGTATGCCGGACAGAGGGGCTGGTGGGAGGTGGGATGGAATATAGAAAGAAGGATCTATTCAGGCAAGTGCAACATCTCGGGTGTTTGACAGGCTTGGGCATAGTGGCAATTGAAAGGACAAAGGGAGCTTAGCAATTAATATACCATGAAAGAAAACGAAGACTGGTCAACCAGCTTAAAATAAAGGACCTCTTTAAAGTGTAACATCAGGCTCTTCCTGCTTAAAGTGAGAAGGTAGAAGGAGGCAAAGGGTTAGGCTCAGGGCTTTCACATAAGGATGGTAGAGCTCTGTCTGGAGACAGCTGAGTTCTCAATTATAGCCAGTCTGTTATGCTCCAATCAGGGTCCCTTGGGAACCAATGGGTCTGAGGCTTGGAGTGGGGACATTTGTGTCGATACGCTAAAGGATATCCTGTTGGGAAGAGCTACTGAAATGGGAATGGCCAACTGGCCTGTGACTCATCCCCCACCTTCTGCTTCAAATAGTAAAGGAAAAACCAATATTGTATTCTGGTGAGAAGGAATGGCAGAAGTTAGTGCCATTTTAAAAAAAACCTAAACCAGGTAGGGCTGTTATTTTCATAATTTCCCCTTGCGTTCACCAGTCTGATCCCCAACAAAACTCAGATAGATTCTGGAGGATGACAGTGACCTACCAAAGACTCAACCAAGTAGGAGTTCTGGCTGCAACTGCAATTCCAGATGTGCTGTCCTAGACGGATCACCTGACCTCAGGCACGGAGTGTGTGGCCATTCGTCTGGTGAGCACAGTTTTTCATAGTTGTAAAAGGGGAGGATCAAAATGTCTGTTCACCTGAGATGGTGACAGTGTACACTGTGACTTGGCATAGGGCTAGGAAGTCCTCTGCTCTGCATCAAAGGCAAAGGAGACCCAGGCCATCTTGACATTCCAGTAGATTAGTATTTAGATGTTGTATTGATGCCAATTTGAAAGCCACATTGCAGATTAACAAAAAGGTGTGTATGTACAAGAGGAATTCACAAGACACATGTGCTGTAGTCAGCTGGAGATAATGCTACCAATATTTAAGAGCTTATCTGAATGAAAGTTTTGGAGGCCCAGTGATGCAGGGCATTCTGAGACATTTCTAAACTAAAGAAAACATTTTTATACCCCTCGTCTTTTCCCCACTTACAAATAAGTACAACATATTGTCGGTTCCTTGAGTTCTTAAGGTAGTATGTTTCAAACTTGGCACAAGAGCTCTGATCCATTTAGCTATTGACTTGGGTGGCTATTGGCATTCAGTGAAGACCAGAGCAGCACATGCCTGTCCAGAAATCCAGAGGTCCCCAAACTCCAGCTCCCTGGGTCATAAGATCACATAGACTCTATAATGTTAGAATATTAGTTCTGAGGAAGAGAGGTGAATGGGTGTGAAGTCTGACCTTGGTCTTGCAATAGAGGCCTGTTAGCCCTTTGAGGTAGAAGCACTTAGCATGGTATTCAAGCTGGCAGAATCATCCTTCTCCCCATATCAGCGCAGTGGCAGTGACAGAGATGGTATCACCCCAAAGCACCAGTTGCCACCTACCTGTGATCTTGTCTTTGCTGGTGTGGAATATGCTTATAGTGACAACAGAGGTTCCACTACCAAACTCACCAACAACTATTTCATGATAACTAGACTGCATTATGACTCATACTGACTTCCACTGACACATGTTCTGGGTATGAATTTGGCCATTTTGCCCACAAGATCTCACCCTTTATTACTACCTGAATACTAGTTGACTTTGATCCACCAACATGGTATCCTGTTAACCTTATCCTAGACCAGTGTTGGATTTACTATAAAGGAGAGGGGTGGCAATGGCCTGTGAGCATCATGTCTATTGGTCCCATTGTATACAGTTGTTGGCTTGATAGAGATAGAGTCCCCATCCTTGCAGGCATAGCTAGAGTGCCACTGGTGATACCTATGAGCGTAAGATATTCCTCTGGGACATAGCAACATCTGAAGTGACCACTGTGGCACACGTCTCCAACTGATAGGAGGCATATTCAATGAGGTGGCAAAGTACAACCACTTTATGGTACCCTTTATACAGTCACTAAATGCTCCCCCGCTCCCCATCACTTGCCATTATCCATCTAGGGGAATGTCTCACCAGCCTCATGCATGGCTTAAGGCTGCATGAGGTTGAAGGTTGCTGCATAGAGTGGAAAGTGTCAATCAGGAAACAAAGCAGACATCCCACTTACCTCTAGCTTTGACTGCCTTGGATTCCTTATATAAGCAATGGGAAAGCTGGAGTAGCAATCTACAGTCTATCAGGTGTCACTGAATTGGGTCATCAGCACAAGCAAGGCTACTAGCATGAATCAGGGCATGTGGAAAAATGAAATTTATTTATTTATTTATTTTTATTTTTTGCTACGGTGTTTCTAGGCCAATACTAATTGACAAGGCCAATAGTCACAGCTTGAGATGGGCCCATTGGCATGGTCAAAGATGAAGATCTGGATTCTATCCAAGCAGGCCACCTAGCCCAGCAAAAGTGCAGCAGAGTCCAAGAGGAATCTTGAATTGGCAGTAGGAGAAAAGGTCCTACAAGTAGCCCCAAGGCCAGCTGTGGCAGAGGAGTCTATTGTTCCTTCTGAGAGGAGACCAGCCAGACAGAGGATGTGTGGCTCACTGCAGGTAAACAAATTCTAGTGGCATACAAGTGGTCTATCGTGACCTCTTTTAGAATTTACAGCACTGGTCACATGGGTGCATAAAGAAGTGTTTATTCAGGGCAGTGGTTGTCAACCCCTTGGGGGGGTCAAATGACCCTTTCACAGGGGTCGCCCAAGACCATCAGAAGGCACAGCTGTTTCCATCACAAGTCATAGCAGTAGAACAATTACGGTTATGAAATAGCAATGAGAGCAGTGTTTTGGGTTTGGAGTCACCACAACATGAGGAGTTATATTAGAGGGTCAACATGAGGATGGCTGAGAACCACTGGCTTAGGGGCTTCTTTTCCTGTGCTTAGTTCACAAGGATGTAAATGCCAGAAGATCCACTTGTCTTGTAATGTCAAGGATTCTCTTCCCACTGTTCTCTCTCTGGAGCCTGAGATGGTTCTTAGGCCAGAACAGGCATGTGGTCCTCATTTGATGGGGAACCATCTGTATAACCTTTCTTGCTCTACAGGGTCCTGCATGTAGCAGGTTGTAGAGTACAATGGTTGCAAGGGTGGTAGGTTTGAGACCTTAGGTATTCCCTGTTAGCAATGGAGTTTCAGATACAGTCTTTGTGTTTGTTAGGTTTCTATTGCTGTGATAAGACACCACACGGGCAAGAGAAACTTGAGGAAGCAAGGCTTTGTTTCGGCTTACAACCCTCAGGGCACACTCCACATTGGGTAAAGTCAGAGCAGGAGCTGAAGCAGAGCCCATGAAAGAACACTGCTTACTGATTTTCCCCCTTGTGGCTTCAGCAACCTGCCTTCCTATACAACTCAAGGCCATCTGCATAGAGGTGGTACTGTCCATAACGGGCTGCCTACCCGCTTCAGCCATTAATCAAGAGGCTTGCCCACAGGCCAGTCTGGTAGGGGCATTCTTTCAATTGAGGTTCCCTCTTCTCAGATGACTCCAGCTTGTGTCTACTTGACAAAGACCGAGCCAGCATAGTCTTCAACCTGAATGCAGTTGTATATGAACATGTGCATGCACATACGCATTAATTCTGAAGGCTTATTCTCAAGATCTCCTTCTAAATCCTTTTTGAAGATTGAGGCCCAAGGAAATGAATTCTTGTCTAGTCATTTCCTCATTTCTCTGCTCTGAGAGGGTAAGCCTCACGGAGCACAGCTATTGGATCCCATCCCTTCATGTCCTCTGCCCCGAGGCCCCCACCTCGCCGTCTGGCACATCATCAGACAGGCTCAATCCCTCAAAGTCACAGAACTTGTCTTAAATTGGATTTGCTGGTGGCTTTGTGGTCTTCATGTCCTCCTCCTTTTGTTTTTGAGTTATCGTTTTAATCAGCTCTAGTCAATCATTCCCTTTCTGTCTTGCTCACCATAAACACAACCCCTTGCCAAAAAAATTATGACTGTATTAAATGATTTTATTACAGTAAACTGCAGATTGTACAGGGTAAACACAGGTGCCGCTCCAACTCCGCACCCTCCAGCTCTGTCCAGACTAGCTTGGCGAGGTGGGGGAGGGGAAGAAGTGCTCCAGCAGGAGGGGAGCCAGCTCAGGGTGTCAGGGATCAGGAGGTCACTGTGCCCAACCCTTGAACACAGAGATGAGGACACTGTCCTCTGGGGATGACTCTATTGGTTTCAGGTCATACACAAGTCCAGTGACAGAGCTAGAGTCACCCCCGAGTCATCTGAGGTTTAAGAAGACCCATGTGATAGCTACCTTGCCTTCATCTCCTCCCTTTCCTAAACTTATTTAAGGGGAGGAATTTCATCACAGAACAAATTGGGAGAAAATTGAATCTGGCAACTTGCAGCTTAGTGAGGCTCACTCTTTTCACACTCACTCTCTGCCCCCCTCCCCAGGAGGGGAGGGGGTAAATATAATATAGGTGAAGAGCTGATAGCTCTTCCTGTCCTCTGACCAGGGGACAGAAGACATGAAGACCTCTCATTCTACAAGCCATTGTTCTGGGGACAGGAATGGGGAAGTCCCTGGCATTTTCTAAGTAGGTGATTTATATGTAGAAGTGGGTTCTATTTGAATGTGTCATTCCTCATCAATGTGACAAAACATGGGGGGGGGGTAGGGGAGAGAAAGAGAGAGAGAGAGAGAGAGAGAGAGAGAGAGAGAGAGAGAGAGAGAGAGAGAACTTACAGGAGGACAAGGGTCTGTTTTGCCTGTTTTAGAACTTTACCTCATGGCTGTTGACCATTGCGTTTAGCCTGGGATGAGGTAGAACAGCATGGTGATGGGAAGGGGGAGTCTGGAGGTGGGCGTGGGAGGGGTGAAGGTGGGGGGTAGAGGAGGGGTGGAGGATGGGGGACAGGGGACAGCCATGTCATAGAGCTAAGCTGCATCTCATGGCAGACAGGAAACAGCTCTGAGAGACAAGGAGAGACCCGGATGAAGACACACCTTTCAAAGGCATACCTTCGGTTACCCACTTTCTCTAGAGAGTTCTGCCGCCTACAGCCCACTCATTCAGCTGCAGACTCAGCCCTGTGCTGTCCATTGTGATGTGAACACCCTTATAACTGAATCGCCTTTTGAGTTGTCCTACTTTGGAACACCATTCATGGAGGACCAAGCCTTCAAGACAACAGCCTTTGGGAGGTAGTTCATATCCAAACCATAATTAACAGTGGACATGCACCATTGATGACGCCATTTTACCAATCCTTTAGGAAGCAAAACATACACACACACACACACACACACACACACACACACACACACACACACACCACACACCACACACCACACACATGCAGAGGCAATTGTCTTTCTTTTTTTTGGTTGCATCTCAACCCTTGTAGTTAGCAGATTTGATATTCAAAACTAGCTCCAAAGGTTACACTTGCTTCCCCAAACTTTAATTTCTCCTTCATTTGGGTAAGTTCGAGCTGCATGGAGAAGCTGTTTCTGCTGAGCTGGGGCTGTGTGTGAGAGAGAGGCAGGAACATAGACCCATCTGTTGAAGATTGGAACATAAATAGCCCCCTTTAAAAATAAATCTCCACTTTTAACTCTGCAGATAAAAATATCCGAATAAAGGACAGTTCTTAATCTCCACCCTCTTCTCTGCTTGGTCGAGCATTTCTAAGTGCAGTCTTTTCCCCTTCTCCTTTTACAGGTTTCATTTTGGCTTTGATTCTAGTGAGTTTACTGACATATTACTTCATTTTAACTATATGGCTTTCCTGTCTAGTGGGAGGCATATTTCTAAGTATCATATTTATCAAAAGAGCTGTGCAAAACAAGGGCCAGAATTACTCTTTTGATGGTTCCCCCTCTAACTACAACTACAATAAATTTTGTGAGAAAGAATGCTCAACTGGGGACCTTTTATGTTAAAGCCGAGAACCAGGGTTCAGACACTGTCACTTTCAAACCTCCACCAGTTGGGCTGTTTTTTCCCCTTCTTCTCCCCTCCCTGGGCAGAAATCTCACATCTGGTCTCACTTGCAAGGCTGGTCCTGGGCTCCCAGGGGCTCTATATTTTCCCCCTATAACTTTAAATCAGAAGAGCATTTCAGTAAATCACAGGGACACTTATTTATTGGACATAGTTTGGGTCTCTTAAAGCATGGAGAGTAAATTTAATGGAGCGTTCCGAGCGTTCTCCAATCTTTTGAGGGATTACTTGGGGAATTTGTCAACTGCACCAGGCCCAGCAGCCCGATCCAGAGAGACAGGGAGGAAATGATGGGAGAATCTTCTCAGAGGACCCAGGTGGATCCTAAATCACCCCAAGGAAGATTAATATAAGAGGCCAGTTGCCAGCAAAGTTGATGGGCAGCACTGCCGTTTATTTAATAAACTATCATTTCAGCTGGAGGGCGACTTTAATCTGAATTACACTTTGTTCTTGTCATCCACTCTTGCCAAGTGATTTATGGAATACCATAGCCTGTTCTTAACCTCAAACAGCAGAGGAAGGAGGAGAAAATGGAGGCTGGGCTAAGAACAAAGAAGGATTGCAGGAGGGAAAGGAAGGAAGGGAGTGGCTCTTGGAGGCTATGAAAACCTGGGGGTGCACAGAAGAGCAAGGTGGGAAGACCGGGTAGCTGGAGATGGAGATGGAGGGGGAGCGGATGGGTGGAGAGATGGGTAGAGATGGATAGATGGGGGGAGGGGACTGTGTAGAGGCTGTCTAGTCCAATAGGAAGCTTTGATTCTTGGGTCCTTTTAAGTGAGCAAAGGTTCTTGGGTCTGGTCTTTCTTCCATTAGGAAATTAGGCCAGGATGAGTTCTGTAGGCTTGAAGAACCTTGATTCAAAACAGAGTACAAATTGAGACCTCTGTGTGCCCCTAGGTGTTTGTGAAGATGGGGGTAGCCATCTTCCTCCAAGAAACTGGAGGAAGAGGGATTCCCCCCTGGTCACAGTGTACTGAAACCCCGCCCTTCCAGTATCTTCTCCCTGGCTTTGCCATTCTCCCTGTACTTAGGAACCTCTTCACCTAGCTCCATCCTAGATCCCTCCCCGTCTCCTCCTGGTCCTGTGCTCTCGCTTCCTTGCAGTGTCACGGGCACACCGGAACCGAGCTACTCTTTTCACTACTCGTTCATCTGATCCAGCAGACACTTCAAGGTTGAGACCAAGTTTTATGTTTTCGTCCAACATTCCCCTGGCCGGCTGTTCTGTCTAGCCAGTCGTGGTCCTCTCATGCTTGTTTCTCATTTCTTCACTTGGTTCTCGACCCCTCCCTCTGTCTTATTGCTTTATAAGTAAGCGAGGGGCATTGATGGATGAGATCTAAGCTGCTCGCAGATCGAGGAGCCCAGGTCTATTTGGTTTACCTCCTCAGCTTGATTACAGGCGCCTCCAGAGCAAGGGCATCTTTTCCTTCTGTGGAGTCCTACAATATTCCTGCCCAGGACTGGGCCCTGACTGAGTATTCTACAAGGGACTTACAGACGTCCCTTTCTCCTAGTAGAAGGAGTGACTTAGCTACCCTGGAAGCCTGTTTTGTACTAGGCCTGCAGTGAAACTGTTCTGCAGTTAGAAGATGTAGAGCAGGGTCACGGGTGGGGGTGAGGGGTGGGGGTGGGGTGTGAGGGGTGGGGGTGGGGGTGAGAGGGCAGAAGAGGAAGCTCTGATGCTTCTGCTCTCAGCGTGTTTAGTTAAACAAATACCAGAGTGCACCCCTGCAGCAAATACACTTTTGTAGAAACAAGTGCCCCGGTGGTACAAGCCCACTATTGCAGCCACTCAGGAGGCTGAGGCAGGAGGGTCTTATTAAGTTCCAGTCTCGTGTGGGGCTGGCTACAGGGCAAGTTCAAAGCCTGCCCAGACAACGTATTGAATCCAAAGTAACAAAGGGTGGGAGGGTGGGGTGGGGGTGGGGTTGGGAAGGGGGGGATCTATAGCTTCACGGCACAGTACATACTCCATAAGTGTGACACCGTGGATTCAATCTTCGGCACCGCCAGGACAAGAGCTGCTGACTTCCGGGTCATACCTGACCTCCCTCCCGAAAGATTCAGGCAGGGCACTTGCTTTGTGCATCTTGTTTGCTCATCTCTTAAACGGTGATCCCAATAGATGCCCTGTCTATCTCAGACGGTCATTATGGGAATAAGGACGCGGGTCAACATGTGACAGATATCTCTAAATTACATCTCATGCCAAGAAATAGCTTAGCATAAGAGGTCAACAGTAAAATATAAAGAAACAGAGAAAGAGGCACTGAGGGTCCCTTTGTCCCTGTCTTCACCACTGGACAAAAACAAACTGACTTTTTCTGGAAGATACTCGGTGGAAATTGGTTCCACCATCCCCCCCCCCCCCAAAAAAAATAGAAATGGAAAACTCGAGTGTGGAGGAACATTCTGGTATATTCTGAGAGTTGACTCTGGGAGGATAGGAAAACACGAGAAAACAAAAGCTGTCACTCACTGGCAAGCTGCTCCCCATGGGGAGTAATCTCTATAAAGGAAAATCAATTCTCTGCTGCTGCCTTGAGCAGGGTGCAGACAGTGCAGTGAATGGGCACCTCTGGGTGCCTCCCCACCCACTCTTGGGTTTGGCTATCTTGGAAGAGGTGGCTTGCTTTCTCCCAAGCAGGGACAGTCTCCCCATCCTAGTGTGGTCCCACAAACAGGCACGTCCAGGGGTGTCACGGCTCATGCCCTGATCTCCTAGAGCTGTGCCCACCCTCTGGTTGGCTGCCACACTTACGACCCTCCTTGTCCGGCTCCACTTTTCTCTTTGCCCTCATCCATCACCCTCACCCTGCCTTGTCACCTTTCACCCCGTGATTCAGAAGTTAGCGGAACCCAGGCTGGCAACGGGGACTCCAGACTTCTAGCAACCTGTCTGTGTGCAAACAGACAAAGGCCTTCCCCTCTCCACGCGCACCATCCCGACTTTTCCAAGATGATGATTGAGTTTTTCCCCTCTTCTGCTTGATATTTCTGCCAAAGCAAGAAAAATCCTTGTTGAAGTCTAGCAGGAAATCCAATAAAAATTCTTCAAAAGATGGGCTTGACATTGAAAAACAGCAAAATTATAAAATAGGCCTTAGAAAAGAGAGAGGAGAGTTATTATATCTGGCACCGAGCAAAAGCCCCGAGACCCCGTCCAAATGAGCCATCGCAGACTGAAAGTGTTTAGCTTCCCGTTGATTAAATATGGAGAAGGACCCAGGGCCTGCCAAGCCTCGGGGATCCAAAGTTTGTTTTCAGTCAGAATGTGTTTTCAGTCAATGGAAAAAATGGTCGGCCTGTGCCGGGCTATGTAACCGAGAAGCCCCAGGTTCGCAATGAGTAATGGCTCTGAAGCAGAAAACCATGCGAGCTGTTAATCACCCGTCGCAGGCCCCTGTAATTTCACTCAGCGACTCAGTAGGCTTGGACCATGCTCCCACCCCCTTCTCATTTTTTTTCCCCTCTCCCTCAGCTCGTTTTGCTCAAGGGAGAAGAGAGGAGCCCTTCTAGTTGTGGGCCCATGTTTTGGTTCTTAAACCCTTTTCTTCACTCCTCTACCCACAGTGCCCTCTGTCAGCTGTTGCTCTGAGCATCGGGGTGAAGTGCCAGAGTGCGGATGTTTTTGCATCTCTGGGGCTCTTCCAGGGGAACTTTCCTAGTCCCACAGGGGCTCTGGAATCAAAGCCTGGGAAAACCCCTCCTCCCCACTGCCTTCCCGAGGCCAGCAGCTGTCCGTGGAATGTTCTTACATGTTCTTGAGAGGGATTGTCTTATTCCTGCTTCGTTGTATTCTTTCCCACCTTCTTCTCCCCGACTTCCATTTTGGGGAAAGCCTCGCTTTGTAGCCCAGGCTGGACCAAACACTCCTTGTAATGGACCATTCTGCTTGGCTTCACACTTTCCATTTCTCGTGAGCTCTTACTGATCTTATCCCATCCCCTTAAAGCGAAGAGGATGAGGATTCTAATTTCTGACGTCATTGAAGTCCTCCATAACTGGGGAGGTGCAGGAAAATAAAGGGAGAGAAATGGGAGAGGAGAAGAGGAAGGAGGGAGGGAGGGGTGGGTAGATCTGACCTCTAGGACGCTCCTGGGCATGAGGCAGGCCAAACTTCCTTTCCTGTTAAATGCCACTCCCCTCTGTTTTCTGGTTTGCTTGAACTCCCACCTCCCCTTTCCCCAGTACCGTTTACCCAGCATAAGAGCGGCAAGAGGGTGCTGGTGGCCATCTCATTCTTCGCTTGATTGCTCCCCGGTGCGGGTTTGGGTTTCAGAGCCTTCGTTGTCACCGTGGGTCTCATCAGCTTCAGGCCCATGGGTTGTATCTCATCGACAGCAAGAAGCCCAACAGGGTACTCTTTTAGGCTGTTTATTAAAGTCACTTCAACCAATTTTTTTTCCTTTTTTTTTTTTTAAGACCTTGGCAAGTAATCTGAAGTGAATGCGTAAATAAATGGCTTTGAAGGTATGGTATGAGGATGCTTGGTGGTTTAGTGAAGACAAATTCTTCTGTAAGGAGAGCAGGCACAGTCAACAAATACCCTGAGTGACCAAGGCCACTAAGTGCTACAAAGGAGACAGCTCCAGGGGACTGGCCTGCCCTGAAGAGCCAGCTAGAATGGCAGGGATGAAGTTAAATAAAAAGCCATGGACAGGAAGATGGCTGGGAGGCGTGCTTGATATGTCATCTTTTTGGGTGGAAGTGTTGCTATAAGGAAGTAAAGCTAGCCAGGTTGGTCCTTGTGTCCAACCCACCTGCCTTCACAGAGACCTCCTCTCTAATGCTGTCATTTACTGAGTAGTCACAGTATAACAGCACTGGGGCCAAGAGCTTTTCGTGTCACCCTTCAGCTCTCTCAAGAAGGGCTAGTCATGTTCCCTTATTAGCATAAGAATCTGAGGAGAAGAGCTTGTAAATGGTAGAGTCGGGATTTGAACCCAGGTCTGTCTAGTTTCAAGCCCCTGAACCACACACAGACAGAATCTGGTGAGTATGTTGTAGTCAGCTGGTCTATGGACCAGACATTTGCAGAGGATCCAGTAGGGTAACAGACCAAAGATTGTACTTGACAAGATGAAGAAAACCAGCAGTCTATGAAGAAGCAGGCATCAGCATTTCAAATAGCTAGTGGAGGCTGCTGAACTGAGGGCCTGTGGGTAGCAGCAGGACCCAGGCTGGGGTGGGGTGGGGGTGGGGGTCAGTGGCAGGTCAGTGTCATCATCAATCACTCCCACGCCTTTTGTGCACAGGGCAAGGGTCTGAGCTAGGCATCAAGCGGAGCAGGTGAAACAACAGTTGAAAGGATTCACTGGGGATGGATGAGAGGGTAGGCAGGAAGGATCTCTTGGTTTGGGGAATCTCCTGTGGGGAGGAATATGCTGTTTCTCAGTCCCACCCCCTGCCCAATGGCAGCGCTGCAGGTCACAAGCTGGCTCATTGCAATGGGGAGTTGCTCTTGACACTGAGTTCTTACACATCTGTCCTTCGTAGCTGTTTTGAATATGCCTTTCACCACAGCACTACAGTTCTAGAAGGAACTAAGGACACACTGTGGTACTTAAAAGTCCAACGGGAAAGAATATTTTCACAGGGGATAACACATGGGTGCACACACACACACACTTGTGTACTGTGTTGTGTTAGTAGTGTGTCCACAGAGGCTGTGCTAATGACGGAGGTTGTGGAAGGAGCCCGTCCTATAGTCCTTCACCAGAAGAAACAGCAGCCCAGTGCAGTTTAAGTAGCTTGCTTTGGCTCCATGGCCAGAGGCTGATGGGCCAGAATTCTGCTTCAGGCTGCCAAGCTCCATGACCACACTCAGGGCACACTCAGGTGTATAGCTTCTGTAGTGGACGGGAAGTGTGTGTGTGTGTGTGTGTGTGTGTGTGTGTGTGTGTGTGTGTATGTGTGTGTGTGTGTGTGTGTATGTGTGTGTGTATGTGTGTGTGTGTATGTGTGTGTGTATATGTGTGTGTGTGTATGTGTGTGTGTATGTGTGTGTGTGTGTATGTGTGTGTGTGTATGTGTGTGTGTGTGTGTAGGTGGAGGGGGCTTTCTGAGGTGGGCCAGGGTCCATACACACCCTGGTACCTGTTGGGGAGAGCGAGCGAGCACTTGTAGAGGAGGAAGGTGGTCGTTGGGGAGGCCTAGAAAGCCAGGAAGAGGTTCTGTATGTTCCTCAGGAGAAGGTGAAGTTGTCTGGGCACTCAGCTGGAGCTGGCAAAGCATAAGGGACAGAGTGCCAAGAGACTCACTTGCACTGCAGGCTTGGTTCTGCCGGAGGCATCTGGGCCAAGGTCACCAAGCTAAGTCATGTCTTGGATTCCAGCAACCTTGCTCTTTAAATAAAAGGATTAGGCCAGATAATCCCCTGACTATAAAGTTCTGTGGTGAGAGCAGAAGAATGGGGTGGGGGTGGGGTAGGGGGTGGGGAAGAACCCAGAAGCAATGAGAACTTGGAGTTAGGATGGAGCACAGGAGGAGAGCTTTTAAAAACCTCCCCTCCACGTTGTTTTGCAAAGGGGAAACTGAGGCACAAGATCCTAAATGTCATATAGCCCACCCCCCCATTGGAAGGACTAAGATCATCATCTAGGCTCTGGCCTTTAGCCTACTAGACTCACCCCTCAAACAGGAACTAGTTGGGGGGGGGATTTAGCCAAGAGCAGGGTGCAAGAAGAAAGAATATGGAGTCTGTGCCGTCAGGGTCTTGTCTTCCCAGCCCAGGCTGAGCAATGATCCCCACAGGCGTGTAACGTTGTAGCTGCTTGTTCAGAGCTACTGCCTCTGGTTCCAGCCTTTGTCCTGCCAAGCCCCGTCTCTGCCTGGATACCGCTACGTGCCCATCTTAAAATGGCAGGCCAGACACTGCTCATGCCCGAGAGTTGAGGCCCTAACATCCTGGGAAGCCATCTGCAGCGGAAATTGAAGACTGGGTGGGGACAGGAGCTCATGGTCCAGTGTGGTGGCAGATCCTCTGGGCTTGGGCTCCTCTGTTGCTTTCTTAGGCCCAGAGCCCTGCTCCTTACACTTCCCATGACTGGCATGGAGGAGCGGGGGTAGTTGGCCAGCAGCTTGGGACTTGGGCAGGGCTCTGTGGAGAGGTGGCCAGGCTGAATGGTGCCGGAGCCCTGTGACACTTCTGCGAACCTCACTCCCTCCGGTTCCTATTCGCATGCTTTTCCCAGGGAGGCTGGTGAAGGTTAACTGGTCTGCCTGCCTTTCTGCAGGCCACAGGGTCAGGGAAAGGTCACTGAAACCTGCTGGCTTGCTAGTCTAGGAATCTGTCTCTGCACACTTCCTTCCAGAGTGAGAAACGGAGGAGCCCATTTCCCTAGGGACCCTTTTCAGGTCCCCCTTTTCCTGTGGGCCAGGTCTCCCCCAGGTCCACATCTGGAATGGGAAGGTGTATGGCAGGAGCAAGTGGACAGACTCTGGATGGATGTCAGGCCTTGGAATTTAGGGGCCTGGCCAGGTGTGACCCCAGTCCCTGACCCCTGGTGGCCCCGGAGGGTAAAGAGGTGAGAGGTTGGGGGCTGGGAGGAGGCTGCTGGCTAACATTCACCAGGACCTTTGAAGCTGTAAATGCTTGCCCAGCCCCTGCTGGGATCCATGGGGTCAGAGTTCACTGGCATGGTTGGCTGGAAATCTTGCAGGCAGATGGAGCAGGGACCCATGTGATGGGACATTCCCCAGAGGTGGAAGGCTCGGCTCATGGGAAATGCTATTTCTGGTGCTCGCTTGGATCAGGCCCAGTGACTTGGAGGCCTTGGGAGGGGCCGGTGGAAGTTGTTTTTGTCAAATGCTCTCTTGGGTACGCTTCCCAGGTTGTGTTTGGTCACACTCAGATCAACTACTGAAAGATGTAGGAGAGAGCTTCCAGTTTGCCTCTGCCTGACTAGTAGTTTTTAGTTGACCTGTCCTGCACTGCTTGAGGTCTCTGGTCCCACTCAATGGTCCTTCTTACCTGGTGTCCCTCCTGTCCTATTTCTGCTGCATGCCTGGCCCTTCCCCTTCTCATTATGAACTCCTATTTACCCTGCTACATCACCTATTGCAGGAAGCCTTCTTGGGATGCAGTCTGCCACTGCTCTGTGTTAGCACATAGATTAACTAACTCACTCATTCAACTAATGCTGATAACTGTGGGGGCAGCACCTGTTCTTCTGGGGGGATGTGCCACTGCATAGAAAGGCATCCCCGAGTCTTTCTTTCAGGGGGCTTATATGCTCCAAGACCATCAAAGCTAACATTCATATAGCTCCGCTTGACAAATTTTGTATGTACTGACGCATTTAATCTGTAGATCATCCCTGTTAGCTAGAGTAGTCTCCACATCACAAGTGGGAGGCTCTCTTTGTGATGGTCACTTGATGGCCCTTGCCACAGAACTGTGAGATAGGCAATGTTTTTATCCTTTTGCCAATGGGGAGATCAAGAAGGGTTAAGATCACAGAGCCATAAGCAGTGTACAAAGCAGATGTACCTCGGCTTGCCAAAGTGCAAGTTGCCCCCTTAAGGGGCAATAATGTTGCTGTGTGTTTCTGTGTAGTATTTTTTTATTTAAAAAATGCACATATTTTCTATTATCCTAGGAGTTTCCCCCAAGGTAGTAAGTGGGTGACTTTGGCTTATTCATTTCTATTCTTTGAATACCTACCATATTGGGTCACTCAACTGGCACCCAGTGAACACTGCCTATTGACTGATTGCTAGCTGTGTGTGGTGATAAGAACACAGCAGCCAGTACTTAATTTTTTTATTTTTATTTAAAAAAATGAAAAATCACATTTATTTATCTATGCGTGAGAGCCCATGCAATGGAGGTCAGAGAACATCTTGCTAGAGTTGCCTCTGTCTTTCACTATGTGAGGTACAGGGACTGAATTAACTAGTCGGGCTTGGTGGCAAGCACCTCCTCCAGCCAAGCCATCTCAATGGGACTAGTTGTATTTTTAAAATTTTACTTATTTATTTGTGTGTGTGTGTGTGTACACTCGTGCATGAGTACATATGGCATGCACATGTGTGGCTGAGGGAGAGCAACTTTCTAGACTAGGTTCTATTTACTATGTGGTTCCTAGGACTCAAACTCAGGTCATCAGGCTTTGTGGCTAATGCCTTTACCAACAGAACAGTGTTGCCGGCCCAGCGGCTGATATTTATCACATATACTCTGTTAGTCTAAAAGCTGGTTCTTGCTAACCACGATCAGTTTGAGTCCTTACAGCTGTTCCGGGAACTAGCCTTCAGCAAGCAGACAGCTAGTACGTGATAGGATAAGATTTGAATTACAGCTTTCTGTGACTCAAAAAAAAAAAATCTGTGTTCTTGTTTTGTTTTGTTTTGTTTTTGTTTTCTTTACACCACTGGCTTATTTATGGAAAGGTGGCCTCTGTGGAAAGACCCAGGGTGAAGCTGCTAGCTGCTTGGGTGCTTGCAAACCCACCCTTACCTGGGTTGGGAGACAGGGAGTTGGGTGGCCCTGGGTGGACTGGAAGGCATTTGGGGGAACTGAGGCTTGGGCTTGCTACCCGCTCAGATGGCTGAAGTGGTTAAAGGTCAGTTGATCACGCTACAGGTGTTTAGTGAGCTTTTACCATTGCTGCCGAATTGGTAACAACCTGTCCCGGGGTAACAGCTGGATTTAGAAGGAACTGGTAAATGCCCTGAAGGACTCTGGCAGAGTGCACGGCAGTCTTAAGGCCTGAGGCAGAGACAGAGGGTTCCTATTCTGAGTCTATTTCGTTCCTTTGTCCTGACATCTGTTTCCCTTCCCCTTTTCTTTTAGTCAGGGAGGAAGCACAGAATAGTGTCTTCTGATTCATCTCTCGGTGTGTCCAGCAGACTGGACAATTGTGCACATATGAGGAAATGAAGGCACAAGAGGTTGCACTGCTGAGGGGGAAAAAAACCCCATAATTCAATGTCTTGGACCTCCAGCTCTCCACTCTGAGCAGCACGGTTTCTAGGGCCACTCCCGCTGGGCAGCGTGCCAAGTCCTCAACCCCTGTGGCTAATCCCCTATTTTGCTTGACTTAAGAGTCACCATTCAGGCAGACTGCACCCGAATGGACTAAGCTTACTGAAGTCACCCACAGGTAACTTGATAGATGGCTGAGACAGCGCCCATGGTGGGAATTAAGCAAGGCCCGAGGGAAATGACCTTGAGTGACCCGTGGTGAGCAGGCAGCCTCGCTTCACAGGAGGACATCACCTGCTCTGGAAATGCTGTGCAGATGGAAGGTTGCATCTAGTGGCTGCAGGGTTGATGGGGGACATTTCTCTCCCAGCTTCCTGCCCTGTAGGCAGGAGCCAAGTCTCAACAGCCAGGCCTCAGGCAGAATGACAGAACTTTTTTTTTTTTTTTTTTTTTTTTTTGGTCCTGCTCTGGCTAACTGGTGACAGATAGTGTAGACAGCTGTTGAGAAGGGACTGGCTCACATTGGTCTCCAGTGTCCCCAGCCTCACTGCAAAAGATCCAGTCTGTTGAGCCACACATCTCTTGAGGAAACAAGCGGTTCAGTTACGAGCAGCGTTGTCACGCAGGCGTTTAAGGAGCCATATGCTAACCCCTGGCCAGTGGCAGAGGGTGATACTGCTTTTTTGTACGGGCCACAGCAAAGGAGAAACTTAGATTGTCTTTTGGCTTGATGAGCACTGTTGGCTCTGACTTCAGATAAGCAGAACAAACAAGCCACAGCCCGAGTGGGAACTGGTTCTGCCCCTTTTCTTTGCTTTTCTAAGTCATCAAAGCCAAGTTCCTAAAGCTTGAATGTCTCGGTACTTTCTGATGGTCTCATTGTTTTGTTTATTGTGCTTATGACAAGTGCTAACAGACCGCTTTCAAAAGCGTGTTGATGTTTCAGTTGTTTTTGAATGGCCCTTCTGTTTTGCTGCATCTGGGCAGCGTTATAGAGTCTGGCTCCAGGGAACAACTGGGTTCCTATAAAAGTGTACCAGGTCCCCTTATGCGGAAAAACTGGCCAGGACAAGATCAGACACCCATCTGGGCAGGAATGCACAGCACACATGTGAACATCATTCGGCAGCGGCAGAAGCCGGGTCAGGCTGGGAAGAGGCCAGCGAGCCCTGCCAAGTGGACTGTGGGTGTTCTCTTTCTGTGCGTGGGCACGCTGTGATCTTCCTGAGGGAGGACAAGCAGAGTGCCTGGCACTAGGCGATGCCCCCAAATGTTTACTGTTCCTCTGTCTTCTTAGCTCACGTTGCTTGTCAATCACCAGCATAGGAGGTTGCTGAGAACTTGCCAAGTTGCTGGACACAGGGCAGTTGAGAACTCAGGGGTTCACTAGGAGAGACAGGCAGACCCTAACAGTCCGGTTTCCGAGCTCTCTTGAGGGAGCTTTTGCTGTGTTGCTCAAGCGGCTGAAGCAGGGACAAGGGCGGGGCGGGCGTGTTTCCTCCAGACTCCATCTTGGGGTTTTATGGTCCTTTCCTCTGTGCTTCTGTTCTGTGCCCTGCCTCTCTCCACCATCCTTGCTCTCTGACGTGCTAGAACACCTCAGGCGAGGCAAAGCCGGGCTCAAAGCAGCTCCCTCCAGTGGGAGAGAGTCTCCGGGTACAAGACACGGCTCCCAGGAAATGAGCCTCACATATCTCATTTCATTTTACCCTGTCAGCAGCCTCTAGGCCTGTTTGAAAGCTGCCTTCATTTTCTTCCTTTCAAGCTGGCTGAGTTTCTGTTTAGCCCGTAAGACCTTACCTGTTCATAAACAGTCCTCCCATGGCTCCTCAGAGTTCTAGTCTAATCTGGAGCTGCTTTTGAAGAGATCCCATCTCTATCCCCCATCCTGATGTATCACCCCACACTCCCATCCCCACCCCTGCTGAACTCACACTAGGGTGCTAAGCAAGTTTTGGCGCTACTGTTTGGAGCAAGTCATCCCTATCAGGGGAGCCATTAGTGGTTCTAAAACAGGACCATGGGGTCTCTTCTTCCTGTAGTAGGTATTCAAATCTACAAACACGTTAGGGTGGGCAAGGACCGCCCTGTATGTATAATTGGTAATCACCGGTGTGTACTGAGAAGAAGGCCTCAGGCATCTTGAATCTTCCTTAATTCTTACGATGAAGCTCCCTAGCTTTTCCTTCTAAGTGTCAACTTAATTGTGCCAGCCACCTTTCTGTTACTGTGACAAATATCCAGACAATCAACATACAAAGAGAGAAGGTTTCCTCCAATGCGTTGTTTGGATGGTTCCACCTGGGCATAGACTGGAAACGCTGCAGCCAGCAGTCAGATCGGATCAGATCACATCTTAGACTCCCAAATTCCCACGACGGCAAGCATTTTGTTGACCCATGTTCCTTCAAGGAAACAAAGGGAGACTTAGGTGTGGAGTCTGGCAGGCTGAGGTGGCGGGTCTCAGAGAAGCTGAGCATGGCATCCACAGAGCAGGAGTGTCTATTGGAAAGGCATTACTTGAGTCTCTGGGTGGGCTGAGTAGAGAATTGTGTGCATATATTTGTGAACACTTGTCACTTTGAAAAATTTTAGACTTTATGTAGCAGTTTCTTTCTCACCAGGGTCTCTCCTTGTGTGAAACTTTAATTTTATAGCTTTGGCTGTTAATGCATCATGGGTACCGCCATCGATAAATATTTATTGAGCTTTCACTGCACACAGCGTGTTGAAGTAGAAACTATATATTTGCCTCAAGAGGAGTTGATGGCAGATGGGGCTAGATTTGAGGAAGGGTGGAAGAAATCTCTGGGAAGCCTTTCCCAACACTGAGATTTTATGACTCTGTGGCTAAATGTGTCACATGGGGTTGTCAACTGAGGAGAATGGGGCTTCAAGAGATGGCTAGGCCATGACAAAGACCCTCACCTGCAGAAAACCCACTTAGAGCATGCAACACTGCAGCCAGCAGTTGGATCATGTCATGTAGAGACCAGGGGCTTTATAGGGACAAGGACCCCTTTGACCTTTCCCATGGTGCTCAGTAGATGGAACTCTTTGCTGATGGGATGGCCATGGAATTCAAAAGGAACATAGAGGTTGGGAAAATTTGGAGTCTATTGGTGCTTTGACAAAGACTCGAGTCTTCTTTGCTGCTCAGTGGCAGCCTGGCGGGAGGCCCCCCGTGGTGGGAGCCCCTGGAGTGGTGTGCTGTGCAGGAAGGCTGCTGGAAGGGGATCTGCATGTTCCTGAAGGAGCTCTCGTTAATCACATCTGCCTGCTTCCTCAGCAGCGACTTAGGCCTCCTGAGGGGTTTTCTTCATCGTTATGAAGATGAACATGGCTCCAAGAATTCCTCTTGGGCCTGGGTTTTGTGTTAATTGCCTCCATATTTATGGGAAGATGGGCAGAACATGGGTGGGGGCTTCTGGAACAGAGTTTGGGTACCCTTTGCAAAGAGGCCTTGGGCAGTGAGAGTCAGGGAAAGACGGGTCTGGACCTCAAGGGGTCAGGGTGCTCAGCTCTCAGCGGTCCAGTAGTCACGCTGGTATTGTCACCAACATCCCTTCTGTCCCAGCAGGAAGGTGAAAGAGAAAGCAGGTGAGGTTAAGTGCCCTAGGCAACACCGTGGGACCAGATCTGAAGCATCACCGGTGGAGAAGAGGCAGGAAGTCTGGGTCTCTGTCTCTAGGTTACTGTTTTTTCTGCTGCCCTGGGGCAGGGGCAGGGGCAGGGGCAGGGGCAGGAGGTGGATGAAGCAGAGCTGAGCTATCTTCCTTAGGGAAAGTGATGCTCTGCATTTGCTAATTCAGCCTTCTCAGTGAAGTGATGCTGGAGGTGTGGGGCTCAAGGGAAGTGAATAGAGGAGCAGGAGACAGGGCTATTGTCTGGTCGGCACAGTCCTAGTTTGCCCATGGGCCACTTACCTCCCTCGCCCTATCTATAAAGTACAGTCTCTTACAATTGTTGGGAGTAGCGAAAGGAACAGTATGCATAAAGAGATGTGCATTATGCCTGGGGCACAACTTGGTGATTGATAAACATTTGTGTCATTGTGGAGAGGGTGTTTGGTGGCTAAAGGGGTGGGCACGGAGCACTAGCCAGCTACCTCCGGGTCACAGTGGTGGCGAAGAGGAGATCCATGAAGAGTTTTCTGGCTCAACACTCTTTCTAGGCCTCTCCACAATCGTCCTTTACTCAGGCGACTGGGATGGGCTCTTTAGACACCAGCACTAACTGTACAAAGTGCTTTATTGGTGGTAGGGAGTGACGCAACTTCCTAGTGCCCTGGGACAGCTGCCACTTGGTGAGTGGCACAGCCCCGAGAGCAGGCTCTGAGACTAGCCAGATCTGCTGCCACTTGTCCCACAATCTGGGCAAGGTGTAGTTGTTTCCAGGCCGAGTGGTGGTGCCCCTGGCGCCCTGGGATTTCTTCCTGGCTTTCCTTCAAGCCTCTGTTGGTGCCTGGTCCCCCATGAAGCCATTATGTGCTGGGAGAATTAATCATGCCTTTGGGTAAGCACTGTGGCACTTTCATGGCAGCTTTGAAGCTAATCTGTCACTAATGCCTGCTGGATTACCATGATTTCTTGCAGTTGTGATTCATTAACTTAAAGCCTAATAGTAATTTTTTATCAAACATCCCCCATCACTGTTTGCCCCAACATGCCTGCCCATCCCCGCTCTCTGTTCCATTGTGCTGTGGCAGTGTCACAACCAGCAACCTGTGTGGTCTCCAAGAAAAAGAAAGCCCCAGGGAGATGGGCATGTCCCTGAGCCAGCTAGAGACTAAACTGCCTGGTAGTGAATCCTCTGCTCAGGCCCGGAGCCTCTTTTTCCATACATTGCTGTCCAGAATTCCCTGGACTTCGCAGTCCATTGTAGGATCTCTACAGGAGATCACAGTGCCTCTTCTGAAATCCTAGCTTTAAAAGTCTTTTTTTAAAAATAAAAATAAAGATCCTAATTTATTCTTCAACGATTCATATATGTATGTCATACATTCTGATAATATTCATCCTGTTCCCCCCCCCCATCCTCCTTTCACCCCCTCCACTTTTTTGCTTCCTTCCACCAAGTCACCATCCCACTATCATGCCTTTCTGTTTTGTTTTGGCTTTGTGGCACTGCTGGGTTTAACCAAGGCTACCCCCGCTAGGCATGGATGTGGAGCCATCTCTGAAAAACTCACCAGTGGCTACATCATGGAAGACCAATGCCTTCCCCTCCTCTGCCTTCTCCTGCCATTAGCTGGCTCCCCTGGGAGGGTCCCACAAGTCCTTCCTCCCATTATGTCCTGAATGTGAAACCAGAGCGAGCACTAGTGACCGAGGAACTGCAGAGACGGGCACCCAACCACAGCTCTGCAGGCATGGTCGGGTCAGGAGGAAAGACTAGGAACCCTGCTAACGACATCTGTCTCCACTTCCGTTTGGTTCTGGCTCATGCGGAAGAAGTGAGCAGAAGATAGAACCCTGGCTAAGCCGCTGCTGAGGTTATTGTTGGGCCTGGGCTGGCCAGCATTGACAAAACTCCTTGGTGAGGTGTGTCAGCAAGAAACGTTTCTTAGGCTTGCTGCTCTCCCCAAAGGTCAGCTTCGGGGCATGACTTGATGGATGGACTATGAATAGGCAGGAAAAAGAAAGCTGGGGAAAGGGGTATGATGTCGGGGTGACCAGGGGAAGTTAGTGGATGGCTGGGGCTCAGGCTGTGTCCTGCCAACAGAGGAGACTTAGAAACAGTGCCTTGCCCCTCCTTCTGTACCATCCGTCAAGCATGGCTCTGATATCTCCACAATTTGTAGCCCCCACCTGTCTCTACAGCACTCAAGTGCGCACCAGCTTTGACCCTCTGCCGCCGCTGAGTTGATGGATGGCTTCTGCTCCCGACTCTGCCTCACCACAGCTGCAGAAACATGCTCAGGTAGAGGCAGGGTCAAGCCTAGGGCATCCCAGTGGCCCAGTGGCCCAGGCCAGGCAACTGAGTTCTTAGCAGCAGCGCGTGATCCGGGGACCCACGGCAACAGAGACAAGAGAGGAGACAGGAGATGACTCCAACTCCACCAGGAGGGAAGAAGGGAAAAGACCCAAACCCAGAGCAAAAAAAAATATCTACTTTACATCCTGAGGTCTTCCAAGATTTCCGAAAACGTACAGCAGCGTGGTGGTGTGATGTCTTCTGTGCACAACGACAACGCTGTCTGCTCCTCTCCATCTGTGTTTTATCACGCCTGTACGCCTTAGAGCCACTGAAATGAAAAACAAGTTAAAAAAATACATAGATGTACGTAAATGGCTACGAGAAAGAGGTGCTGTGTTCTGCAGCCTGTGGGGTTTTTTGGGGGTGGGGTGGGTGGGTGGGTTGTTTTGTTTTGCTTTTTTTGTTTCTGCCAGTTGTTTGTTGTAAGGAAAGCAAAGCACCATCTTAGACAAGCGGGAAGTATTTCTTAGAGTATCAGTAGAGTGAGAAGCGAGGGTCAATGTTTTATCCTCCGCTTCCTAGGCAGATAGGGGAAAAAGAGAAAGGATCATATCTGGTTTCTCTATTACTTCCTCTTTCTTCCACTTTCCTTCTCTGTTCTGTCTCTTTACCCCTTCTCTTCCTTCTTCCCCTTCCTTCCTTTCTTCTCTTTTGCATTTTTTTTTTAAAGATAGGATCTTGCTATTGTATTGCAGGCTGACTTTGAACTTGCTATACAGCGCAGGACATCTTTGACCGCGCATCCTTCTGTCTCAGCACCCCCGAGTGCTGGCTTCGCAATATATGTACCATCATGCCAGGCTTGTTCACTTTTTCTTGTTCTGGGTGAAACTGGCTCTCCTGGAGGTCTCTATGTGAACTGAGAAAACTGTCAGGTGGTTCAGCAATAGAGGCACCACTGACAGGTCCTCTCTGAGGCCCAGAGCCCTTTTGAAATAGGAAGTGTGCGAGCCCTTGAACTTACAGCCCGTGTATGTGTGTGAACCAGAGATGCCTGGGTCTGAATTCAGAAAATTCAGGTCAGCTTTTGTGAATTCACCCCTACCCTTGGAGGCTGGGGTGTTGGGGGAGGGGCACAGGAAGGGGGATTGCTCTCCTATACCACCAAGCAAAGCATCCTGGCACCTTCAGCTGGATCCCAGGGCCCCAGGGGATCTCCTTCTGGGAACTCATAGACTGAGAAGGGTCTTGGAAGGGCAAAGTCTCCAGGCTGCAGAGTCTGAGGCCCTTGGAATTCCAAACAAATGAAAATAGGGGACGAGAGGGATATGTATAGAGAATGTTAAGAATCAAGGGAAAGAAATGGAGAAACAAGTAAAATTGCGAAATCTATGGAAAGAGGGTAAAAGGGGGGAGAAGTACACACACACACACACACACACACACACACACACACACACACACAGAGAGAGAGAGAGAGAGAGAGAGAGAGAGAGAGAGAGAGAGAGAGAGAGAGAACGAGAGCACCAAGAGCTGGATATTCACAGGGCAAGGGGAGGAGGGCAATTTAATGAGGGCAACTTGAAGGCCAGCTTTAACCAACAGCTGGCGGGGTGCCTGGTTTGATCTTCCTGTGAGTTGGTCGGTTTGATTAATTGTGGCCTGTGGCGGAGGACAGACACCTGGCCCCGAGTGCTTTGATCTCAGGGTTTCTCAGGGCCAGTGGGAGGAGAGTTGCCTCCCTGAGAAGGAAAGCAGGAGGCCAGGGCCCTTGGTAGAGGCTGGAAGAGTCAATGTGGGGTGTGGGGGTGGCTGGGCCAGGGAGCAAGGGCTACAGAGGGCAATGAAGTGTGGGCCTGGAGAAGACGGTGCAGGAAATGATGTGGAGCGAAGGGAGGCCATCTGTAGGAGAAAGTCCATTTGTAATGTGGGGTGATTCATCCACCTTAAAACAGCCCTGTTCCTACGTAAGAGAGAGAACTGAATTTTGGGGAGAGAATAAATTCATGCTCCTCAGCTTATGGATACAGGACTGTCTCATTTATTTGAGGAGAAGGCTCTTCTGGAGGTGTGAGGAAAGGGGAGATGTAGGGCCCCATCAAACTGACTTCATTTTATACATATTGGATGAAAACAGATTTGAGAAAGAAAGGTACAGATTGAAAAAAAAAGAAGAGAGAAAGGAAGAAGAAGAAGAAGAAGAAGAAGAAGAAGAAGAAGAAGAAGAAGAAGAAGAAGAAGAAGAAAAGGAACTAAATCCCTAATGCCCTTAAAAAAGAAAACCAAAAAAAAAAAAAAAAAAAAAAAAAAAGAAAGAAAAGAAAAAAACCCATAAATTATGTCTTTGGACTAAATCCATTGGTGTCTTGCCAGTTTCAAATAATAGTGTAACTTGATTAAGAAACTTTGCAGGATTTAAAGTTACTGGCTTTTCTGACTCCTCCCTGAGACTTCTCCCTAACTCACTGTCTACACCAGGCTAATTTGTTCTCAGATTTTTAAATCTCCTGCAAGTCTGTGATGATGTTCATAACTCTGTAGCCATATTAGGATTCTCTTTCTCTGTGTGTATAATGGTGGGCCTTAAACCCAGGGGCCTTAGCATGTGAGACTAGTGTTCTACTTCTGAACTGTGTCACCATTCCTCATGGTCACTTCTACCTGTGACTTCAACTCAGAATCTTGGGTCAACTTAAACCATCACCCTGGAAATACATTGTGCTCAATTCTCTGAATTCTGGTCTCCTTTTGGGCCATAAAGTTGCTATTCAGAGTCACAACATGTATCAGAAAAGAGACACACCTGGGAGTAAGAACAGGTTCTCGAGCGTCTATAACAATTGCGCTCCAGGGGCAGAGGGTCTGAGCTCGAAGCCAGGCTTGACTGTAGGTCAGAGGGAGCTACACAGAAAGCAGGCAGGCAAGCCGGCAAGCCAAGCCAAAACAACAAATAAAGAGAGAAAGAAAGACGAAAGGAAGGAAAGAAAAACAAAGAAGAAAGGAAGGAAAGAAAGAAGAAAGGAAGGAAGGAAAGAAACAAAGGAAAGAAAGAAGGAAGGAAAATGAAAAGAAAGGCAAGACTGTTTTTGAAGCTCTCAGCAGGATCCAGGATGTAGCTTGTTAGAGACTCAGGCTCTGATGACTTAGGAGCAGAGGAATCCCAGCAATGCAATGCACATTTTCTGCTGGGACTGGGGTTCTGACTGCCTCAAGTGAGGCAGCCTGGTTTGGGAGGAGGCCTCAGGGCACGGGGCACCCAGTCTGTATCCCTGAAGGCCTGGATTCAAACTGCAGTGCTTTGAATCAGTCCGGGGCTGTGTGACCTTGAGCTCGCTACCTCATACCCCGCCCCCCCCTTCAGTTTCAGCTTCCTTATGTAGAAAGTGAATTTAGGGGAAAAAAAAAATCCTTGCCTCACGGCCTCCTCATCACAAAGATTAAATGCATTAGCCTACGTGAAAGCACCCTGTAAAAGATGAAGCCTTCAATTAACAGTTGGCGTTAGAATTACTGCTTATATTACAGAAATCCAGGTCTCTTTAAATACTCGTGTTGACAGCGGGGATGTTTTAATTTCAGAAAGGGTTTGCACACGGAGGGCGTTAGAAAAAAAAAAGGGGGGCTCACATGCTACCTGCTCCCCCTGGGGCATTTGCTCTCCTGTAATTACTGTTTACTAATAAGTACGTTTTGCTCATAAATGTCCTATTAAACTGGGCTGAAGCCCTTCACCAGGCTTGCCTGGCTTCTCTGGCTGCGCTCAAAGCTCCCCGGAGTACCGAGTCTCTCAGGCTGTGGAATTTTTACTTGACCCTGAGAGTCCTCAACTGTGGAGCACAAGTACCCCTCTGCGGGTTTCCTTAGCACTCCCTGCTCCCTTCCCACTTCAGCTGGCATGTGGAGGGAGTACTGCATTCCACTAGTCTGGGGTTCCTGCAGCTTTGTGGCTGTTCCTCCTTGGTCTGGTATCGGGATGTAGCAACCATTATGGAGGATGGTACTTGGAGCTCAAGGCTTTGGGTTGAAGCGATTGCTCTGGGACCTGCCATCTCTGACACTAAATAATGCTTACCTTTCTAGTGTTGTGATGAGGATAAAGAAAGCCTTTGAAAGCACACAACCAGCGACACATAGATGCTCAATAAATGATTATTCTTTTATTCTTTTATTATTCTTCCGTAAGTTGAAGTTACTGAGTGTAGGTCAAATCCAGGGCCCCTGTTCTGATCTTCTTGGTTCTGAATTTGTTAGTCTGACAGTCCTCAGCCTGAAAGTACCTCCTCACCACAGATGACAGGAATGTGCACAAATTAATGCCCCTGTCCAGACACAGCTGCAGAGAGAGATGCTGGGGGCCATTGCACTGGACATTGTAGTGTTTCTGTCAAGCACAATCATGCTTACGCCATATTTTGTGAGTTTATGGCATCATAAACAGAAAAGGGAGTAAGTGCATATCTGATAGCAATTCCTTGATAAGGATTGGACTTTGTGCAATTGAGACTCCTCTGCCATTGGACCTGTGGGACAAAGCCATGGAAAGCAAGGACTTGGCATGGAGTGTGGCTGGGTATGTGTATCCATGACCTCTGGTTAGCACGTGAGCAACCCAAAAGCCACGAAAGAAGCCCTTATGTGGCCTGTATTATAGAATTTTAAAAAATAAATACTTATTTACTCACTTTATATCTTGGTCATATTATAGGATTTTTTGTTCATCCAGGAAATGATCCATCAAAATTTTGCCATTTGACTGAAAAATGGTAATTGACATTAGAATAACACAAGAGGCGTGCCTGCATTTAATTTCTTTTCTTCTCATGCCCCCGCCCCCCATCTCCTCTCCCTCCCTTCTGAGTCAGGGTTTCTCTACATAGCCCAGGCAGGCCTTGAAGTCATGAGCCTCCTGCCTCAGCCTCTCAAATACAGGGTTTATAGGTCTACAGGCGTCTCTTGACCCATGGTTTCAGTCTTGATTGAGCTATTCAGCGGGGCTATGTTAACTGCTCAGCAAGCAGTTTCTCTATTTCAGGCTGAGATCTGCCTCTACCCCTTTCTATTGCTTTTGTGAAGCAGGGGTTATTGAGAGACAGATGTCTGCCCAAGAGGGACCCAAGTGTCAGTCATTGTCAAAGGTCCCGGCAGGCTGGGCAGCTAGGCAGGTGGCCCCTTGTTCTTATCAACCTTTCATCTTGAGGTGCCACTGATGCCAGCAAAATAAAGAGAGTAAGTACCCCAAAACCCTGGTCAACAGGCCTGGGCAGAACCTACCTACCTCTAAGTCTGGGGCCTGTTTGCAGGCAGAAATTGACATGTGCCATTGTCCAAATCTTGTCTCATTGCTCCTTTCCCATCTAACAGTCCCCCCCCCTCCCCGCTCCTTCTAGCCTGCCCCCCCCCCCACTTCTCTTCCTTGGAATTCTAGTCCCACATGCAATTCTCTCTTTCCTCTGATTGGGAATTTGTTGTTTTTCCCATAACCCAGTCATGTTGCCTGTTAGAGAAACCAAAAAGAAACCCTCTAACTTTCTGGGAAGACATCTAATTAAAATTTCAAAGAGGGGATAGGAAAGCCCCCCCATACCCCCCCATACCCACCTTCTCCCTGCATGGAAACATACAGCTACGACTCATACAGCCTAATGGTGACAGAAAGGAAAGTGTGGGCATTGGCCTGGGGAGCCGGTGACATGCTGTTCTTTCTTAATGTCCTCTGCAAAGGAGCTGGTCCTGGGTTTAAAATAGCCCTCTGGTAAAAGCAACTATTTAAAGAGTATTGGGGTATGAGAAATGCAAAACAAAGTGTTGTTGATTAAAAACACATGGTTTGTTCTCGAGACGAGAGTAGCCAGCAAAATCAAATGTGACAGTGTTTTGGCTTTTTCTATCCCACAAGACATGATGGTGATTTATTAGAGTGATGTCAGCTGTGGTTAAAAAAAGTTTGCTGTGTTGTCTTAATAAAATGAGGCTTTACCTTGCAGCTGTCAAACTCTCTCTCCTCTGGCTCGAGGCAGCAACTGACGAGTCCTCCTTAGGCCTCTTGTGGGGGTTTCTCTCCAAAGGACAAAACTTTGCCTTTTGGAGAATACATGAGGTTACAGGGCATTGTGTAACTCTGCTGGGCCTGTGGAGGTGCTGCAGGCTGACCCCAGTTTATTTGATTTGCCGAGTCAGTTCCTGCAACTAGCTTGGAGCCAGAGACAAGATGGCTCAACATGGCAGGGTGGTGGAGTCTTTGTATGGAAGGCGTCCTACTAAGGGCAAGAGGGTCTGGCCTTTGCTAGCTGGTCTAGGTTGTAGGGACATTATTCACTCAGGTAGATGATCTATTAACATAAAATGACAAGTTGGACTGTTAGCTGAACACATGCTCCTAGCTTACAGTGGGCTTATGTCCTAAATATCAGCTAACAATCTACTTAAGTTAGAAAAGCATTGGATGTACTCAGCCTACTTAATAGCCTAGCAACAGTGATATTGACAATTTCTCCCTACTGAGTGCATGGCTACCTGGGAACTGTGACTCATTGCTGCTGTTAACACTTTAAGTAAGTATGGTACCTCTGTTGCTAGCCTGGGAAAAGACCACAACTCAACATTCAAAGTACTTTCTACAGGACACAGGACTCTTGTTGGGTGGGGACTCAGTGTATGCTTTGAACTTTTTCAAACCTACTTTGTTTGGAGTTCTTTAATGCGTACACCTCCCTTCCAACCCACCTACCCTAGATAGGAGAAACGAGAGGTTAATAGGAACAGAAGAGATAGACCTCTTTTATACTCAGTTCCTTGGAGCGATTCCACTCGCATAGTCGGCAGGATTCCAATAGACCAGTTAAACAGTAAACCAACAAGTCAGCGAAGGTGACTATAACCACAGCTGCTGGAACCCGGACCAGTAGCCAGAGCCCAGAGCCTAGAATCCTTCATTGGAGTGGCTCTCTCTAGGAGCATCTTGAAGTAGAGTGACCAAGACCAAACAAGCCCCGCCTCTTGTTTGGGGCATCTATATCTATATCTATATCTATATCTATATCTATATCTATATCTATATCTATATCTCAGAGTCTGTACTAGGATGTTTATCAGTTGGCAAAGGCCATGTCCCCTCAAGAGACGGTTTCTCTTCCAGTGGACAAACATCACCCATTCTCTCACAAGTCTGTTTTTAGTGGAAAACACAGCACATCCTCATGCAAGTCTGTTTTACATCCCACACTTGGGATCAAAACGAAAACATGTTTACATCTACTGCATTCAGTGTCAAGCTGATTCTTAATGAAAACCCTTGCCAGGTGTGGATCTCTGTGAGTTCGAGGCCAGCCTGGTCTATAAAGTGAGTTCCAGGACATGCAGGACTACAAGAGAAATCCTATCTTGAACAACAACAACAACAACAACAACAACAACATGAAACCCCTTTGCTTGTGAGAAGAGAAACTCTAGCAATTCAAGCAAGCAGGGCTCGCTGAGAGGACACGACAGTCCAGCTTACGGGTACCATAAGGACAGGCCATTTAGGGATTGGCAGTGGGCCTTCCCAGGGCCACTGCTGCATCTTCAGCCCACTATGGACTAAAGGATGGACCAGGAATCCTGAAGACCTGGATTCCTCTTACATGCCTCTGTGATGCTCTGTTCTCTCCTTGCAGCTTTCCCTTCCATGGCATTTGCTTGCTACACGGACCAGTACATGCGTCGAGGACCACACTTGTGTTGAAGAACCATCCGTCCTTTCCAACTTAGTCATTTACCTCTGGTCCTGTGGGTAGCAGCTTAAAGACCAGGGGACAAGGCAGGTGGTTCAGAGAGCAGAGCCATTTCTCTGAGAGGAAGGGGCCAGGAAGCCATATTGGGACAGCCTAGATATACTAAAGGTATTTGTTGCCTGCTCTAGTTTTCTGTTTTAAGAACTGGACTTGCTGCGAAGATGACTCTGTGCTTTCTGTGGCCCATGCCTCTTTGTCTTACCCAGGAAGGACAATGAGGTCCATAGGAAGATAAAATCTTAGGCCTGTAATCACCATACTTATGAGGCAGAGGCAGGAGGATCAGAAGTTCAAAGGTAGCCTGGGCTACATGAGACCCTTTCTCAAAACCAACCAACCAACCAACCAACCAACCAACCAACCAACCAACCAACTGAGCAACCAGCGGATACTTTAAAGCTTTCTTGTTCTCACTCAGAAAGCGAGGAAGTAGCACTGTTCTTTATAAGCGAACAGGACTGTTATTTTCTCCCCTCCCCCCAGTTACAAAAAGAAACACACAAGTGACATCAGAACACTTAGAGCTAACAAAAATACAAAGATGGAAGTTAAAAAAAAAAAAAGAAGCCCTAATCCCAGAAAAATGGCTGTTAACATATTGGTTTGTTTCCTTCTATCCCTTTTTCTTTAAGCAGTAGCCCGAGGCTTTGTGAACGATCTCTGCTCAAGATCTATCTTTCTACTTTAATTATATCTCTTCAGATGCCATAAGACTTTAAGATCGCCTGAAATTGATTCCCATAATTTCGCCCCCAGCACTCGAGATTGTTTTCCCATTGCTCTTTTACCTTCTGCTGGAGGTGGTAGCTCAAGTGGAGTCGATATGTACTCAGACCTTCTTGACACTGCCTCACGTTTGCGCGTGTCATCACCACCCGCTTGCCCCTTCCCATACCGCAATAACTTAAGATGCAGATGCCCCTCCTGCTCATATTTTCTTTTACAGCTGTGTTCCTGCTCTCATCATTCTTGCTGTTCCTTTGCTTGTTACTTCTGGCATTAGGGATGAATTAGAGACAATATCGACCCTGTGCTTCTGCCCCATTGCCCACAATTTGTTGCTGTATGTTCTTCCCTACAGCCCTTGGAGTAGCTAGATTGCTGTTTAGCCCCGTGACTGTCTCAATGACTTCACTCTCCGTTTCAGCTGGTTCACGTGTGCTCATTCTCCAGGTCTTGATTTAAATGTAGTGCCGCCTAGAGGCCTCTTCTTGACTTTGTCCCCATCCCTGCCCCCCACCTCCCCTACCCCCACCTCCACCCCTTTTATAGCCCTCCTTATCAGTTTGTTGTGGTGGCACACGCCCTTAATCCCAGCACTGGGGAGGCAGAGGCAGGTGGATCTCTGTGAGTTCGAGGCCAGCCTGGTCTACAAAGTGAGTCCAGGACAGCCAAGGCTACATAGAGAGATCCTGCCTCAAAACAAACAAACAAACAAACAAACAAACATCAGTTTGTAGTCATACCCTCATTTGTGTGGCTGTACCATTGTATCTGTGTGCTCATGTCTTAGTCCCTCTTGTGCAGCTTTAGCAGAATATCACAGTGATAATTTATGAGGAAAATACACCAACTTCTCCTGATTCTGGAGGCTGTGCAGTCCAAAATTAAAGTACTGGCATCTGGCAAGGGTTCCATGCTGCACCCCATCCTGATGGAAGATATCACATAGCAAAAGGGCTTCTTACAGGGGGAGGATGGGAGTGCGACTACTGAAGGAGTTGAGCTTGACCCTTAACAAACACAGCCCTGTGCTACCTACCACACAGGGTGATAGCCTTAGCATTCTTAGGGTGCTGCCTTCATGACGTAATTCCTTTGAGCTGTTCAGCATGACCTTGCTACTTTGCCTCTGACATCTGACGGGCAAGCTCATTCTGGGCAGAGCACCTGGCATTGAACTCCTTCATGGAGCAAAGCTTTCCCACCAGCCCCTTTGGCTCATCTGCTCTGAGAGAACTTCTATAAGTCAGAAAAAGGTTTAGTGCCCTTAAAACAGTTAAGTATTGATTGCGTCTGTTACTCCAGACAAACATCAAGTTCACTCAATAGCCACTTAGCACACACTGACATTATGCATAGCAGTAGGGTGCCAGGCACTGGGTGCTGAGAGCTGAGTAAGGCACACACGGGGAGAGCTCAGCTGGGGGACACTAATTACAGCTCAAGGCGACGTACTTTCATGTAGTTGTCTTGGTTTGTCACAACAGCTTTGTGACGTGCATGTCATTAGGGCCATTTTACAGCGTAGGCCATGAAGGCTTGGTAAGTTTGCATTTGACGGAGCCACAGCTCATGGCCAAGTGTTTTCACTTCAAATCCATGTGCGCGGTCACCCTGTGAAGCTGACAGTACTGATTCACTGCTTCGTGAAGTCTCAGGGTACAGTCCCCTCAGCATCTGCTCTGATGAACTTTATCCCAGCCCATACGATGGTACCCATGAATTCCTCTTGGACCTAGTCACACGGCACCAGACCTTCAAGTTACAGAAGGTCCTCCAACTGCTGGCCAGGAACACATCAACCCTGAGAACCACATTCTAGAGAGGAATTCAAGGTGGTTACTCATCGCAGACACCAGGGCTGGTGGCTAAGCCATGGACTTTTATTTCAGGATAGTTCAATTCAGTCATTGTACAATGAAAGATGATGAATGGACTGATTCCCTGCACTGAACGTGTGACACTGGGGCATCTCAGTAAACGGTTTCATGGTTCACATTACAGGGGACTCATGACCCTTGGAAAAGTTTCATTCTAGTTCTGACATATCTATAGCTTTCTGGCTTAACATATAAGGCAAATAATCTTTGCTTCTCCTTTGTAGTTTTTGCTCACTGGTCCTGGTTGGGTTGGGCAGCATAAACATGGTACCTCTGCTCTGGGGGCCACTCTGTCACCCAGTAACTGTTCAGGGAGTCCCAGCTTGAGCCTCAGCCTATCTTAGACATGTCTGAGCAAGCCTGAAGAACTACAACGTGGAATTGCTAGGAATCTGTGCAAGCCCAAGATAGTGGAGCCTCCTGGGAAGGATGAAAGAATCAGGCACAACCTAGGCCTGATAACGGGATGCTGCTTGCATCAGGAAATGAGCAGTTGATCACTGTTCAGGGAGTGTCCACAACTGTGTGCATCCATAAGTCAGCCCCCACTGGACCTCTTAAAAGCCATGGGGACTAGGTAGGGCATATGTAAGAGACAGGGGAGGGGGAAAGGGAGAGGGAGTATGGGAAGAAAAGGGAAGGAGAGAGGAGAAAGAGGCAGGGCAGGGGAGACAGAGACAGAAAGAGACAGAGACAGAGACACTATGGTTTAAAGTATTACATGACAGTTGCTGGGAAATGAGCTCAGGGACTTGTCATGAGAATAAACCATAGTATAGAGGGGTCTTGCCCTCCACTTCATGACAGAACCTAAGCTTCTTTGATCTTCAGCACCTCTGAAGTTGCAGAGGCTTGGGACTTTAGCACCCAGCAAGAGGTGGCTCTTTCCTCTTTCCAGGGTCCTAGTAAGGGACCTTGTGCAAGTCAAGGGGACAAAATGGTGAGCAAATAGGTTATGTGCAGCTCTCAGTCTTCATCAGAGGCATCTGTCAATCCCCTTCCACCATGGCTCAGGGAATATCTTGGAAGATGGGGCAGAAAGAACTTAAGATCCAGCAGGCTGCTGGACTCAGAGTCTGATAGCTGCTGAGGCTGCTGGCATGAGTCTTTACACCATCCAGCCAGTCAACATTGTAGCATAGAGGGGCTCCTGAGTCCCCACCCCTAGCTCGGAGCCATTAAAGACTTGGTGGCTGGCACACGAGGGAGGCTCAGTTTCTTTAAGGGTGTGCCCCCTAGTAGATCAACCATAGTCCAGTGAGTGGACCCACACCCATGGGCATATGGGCAGCACAAATTGGATCCAATAGATTATTATTTAAAAAAGAGAAGAAAAGAAGAACATGAAATTGGGCATTGGGCGAGGGAAATAGGTATAGATTGGATCTGGGAGAAGTTAGTGCGAGGAGTAGAGAATGAATATGGTCATAATATATTAGATACACGCATTAAACTATCAAAGAATGAATAAAATATATCTTTAAAAAATGGTAGGTCACCAGAAAACTGACTGAATGCCCTGAGCATGCTGTGCACATCTCCTAGGCATTCTAGAAACGTTGGGAGGTACTTCAACCCTAAGTAAGCCAGTGAAAGTTAAGTCATCATTACTTGTGTGATGGGATGCTCACGGCCAAGGCCTGGGAAGACCATCATGGGCTTACCAGTGGTAGATGATTCCTGGAACCTACAGTTCTGAGCCCTCGCCAATCTTGAGACTCCCTTTTGGAGTTACTCCAGGCTAAAAAGCCAGTAGGGATTACCAGAGAGGTCATAAGCAATCCTAGAACAAATCTGGTCTAACATTTTTTTTAAATTATAATATATATAGACCAGATGAACAGAAGGCTAAAAGTGGCTTGATATAACTTGTCCAAACTCACTAGAAATTTCACAGATAACCCCACTTCCAATTCTGAGTGTACCAGGGGTAACCAGGCCAGCAAAGTACTTGGCAGCTTACTCACCACCAGTTGACTGCAGAAGCATGCTCAATGGGTAGCTGAGCCTGGATCTGAGGCAGCTGTGAGTACAGAGCTACTGATATCAGCCTACAACTAGGGAACAAATCAGGAGGTATGAGCACTGGGTGGCAGAATAATGACTCTCTACTCATGCCTAGGTCTTAGCTCCAGAATCTGCAAATATATATTTATATATATTTTGTGAGGGTTAGGGGTGCAGATGGAATCCCAACTGTTGCTCAGCTGTTCTCAAGATGACAGTGTGCACCCTGAATACCCATGGGCCCAATGTCATCACAGGAATCATTAAAAGTAAAACAGGGAGACCAGTGACCCAGAGTCAGTTACATTGCATAGGAAAGAGTGGTGTGGTGGTTTGATTAGAAGTGGTCCCCACAGACTCACAGGGAATGGCATTATTGAAGGTGTGGCCTTATTGGAGGAAGTGTGGCTTTATTGGAGGAAGTGTGTCGCTGGGGGTGGAATCTGAGGTTTCAGAAGCTCCAGCCAGGCCCAGCATCACTCTTTTTTTTCCTGCTGCCTGCCCATCTGGATATAGAACTCTCAGCTCCTTCTCCAGCACCATGTCTGCCTGTGTGGCACCATGCTTCCCACCACGATGATAATGGCTAAACCTCTAAAACGACAAGCCATCCCTAATTAAACACCTTAAAAGACTTGCCGTGGTCATGACATCTTTTTATAGCAATAGAAACGGTAACTAAGACAGTAGCCATTGGTGAATTAGAAGACGGAGAGATCTGTGAGCCAAGGAACTTGGGAAGTCTCTCAGGAGGAAGGGATACAACAGCTCCTCCTCCCAGCATCCTCAGAGGAACATGCTCTGCTCACAACTCAAATTTAGTCCTGTGAGAACCATTTTAGACCCATTGTTCTTGTAGGTATAAGACACTGTTTTAAGCCACTGTGTTTGTTGTGTTTCTGTTACAGCAGCAGGAGGAAACTCACTCAGACCCTGCTGTCCTCCTCTGGCTTGTCAAGAAAAGCTTACCTGTGTTTAACGTAAGGATTTTGTCCACCTGAGCTCACGTCTTTTCTTAAAGCAGGAGGAACAGAATCACTATGGTCTAAGACCTCAGGAAAATTTCCCTTATGAAGAGCTATCAAAGGACCATTAGTAGGAGCCATTTAAAATACAAGGACATAGGGTCTGTGATATACCTACACAGTTAAAGCAGGCAGGGAAGGGAATGTGTCCCAGAGCAGGATTGGAGCTTGGCTGTGTGCTATTAGCATTTGCTGTCCTGCCATGTACTGTGTCCTTGGGGACAGAGTTAGACTGGGACATGTCCTTGGTGGCCTGAGTCATCAAAGAGACCTCAGGAGGTCTCTTTGATGATCTAAAGTTTTAAGACTCAGAAGTGACTCAGTTCCCTGAGTCACACACTGGTGGCAGGTCTCCTCCTCACCATCTTGCTCCTCTCTCCCCTGTTCCTTCCTTTCCTTGCTCTTGAGGTAGGCTCTTACTGGTGCCCACTTGGCCTAGAACTTGCTATATAATCCAGGCTGGCCTGGAGCTGGGCATTCCTCTGCCTCAACCTCCCAGGTAGGTGCACCAACTGAGACATGTAAATCCCAAGTGTTCTTCTTCCATGCCCTCATTTTTTCCCCTCATAACAGTTCCCTGAGGTAGTTATGCTAGGCGGGAACCCATTTTGCAGAGACGGACAGAAGAGGATTGGCGAAGTTAAGCAGTTTTCTAAATTGTTCAGTTGGCCATCTGAAGAGCCGCAAGTCAAATCCTACGTCAGAAGGCCCTGGGTTATTTCATGACACTGTGACACCTCCACAGTGATAGTCTTGGGCATTCTGAGAACGTTGGGCAATAAGAAAACTGGCTTTATATATGAATATCTGTGATTTTGTGTCTCTCCCTGGCTTGGCTAAAAAAAAGCCATGTGACCATGGGTAAGTCACTTTCCTTCTTTGCCCTTATGTTTCCAGTCACTGATTTAGGCAACATGGTAGAATAGGAATTTTTTTTTTTAAATGAAGAGAAGAAACATCTATGGCCTATCAACTAAGGAAGTTTCTCCTGGGTGTTGCATGCTGAGGCTAAAAGCATCGGGATGTTTCTGAATAGCCACAGAACAGTCTCTCACCGTGTACATCCCTGCCTCCCTTCATCCTTCTTGGCCATACACTTTTCACCCCATCTGTTGCCTGCCAGTGAGAACCCCTCTGCTTGATGCTTAGAATTTTTTTTTTTTTGTGATAAGGTGAGTGCAGTCTAAGCATATATGTATGTCTGGAAGAGAGGAGACAAGACAGCCTTTCTGTGTTGCCTGCATCTCTTCTGGGAACACTGCCTCTTTTTCCTTTGCCAGGAGCATTCATCTCCAAGTCCCTAGCCACCCCTGGCTCTTGTGTCTTCAAGACAGCAGGCAGGTGGCCTTCCTGTCTGAACACCATCTCTCAGTGACTGGGAGAGTGCCTATGTTTTATTTCTGGCATGTGCTGGGACATAAGAGTGACCCCAGCTTCAGAGGCTGTCATGTCATCACTTCTCCCTCTTTCTCTTCACCTCTCTTTTCTTCCTGCAAGATAATAAAATTACCAGACAAACCCATCCCTCCTCCTAACCTACTCTGGGCTCACACATATTTCCTTTTTGGGTAAACAGCTCTCATCTTCTTGTCCAGACTTTATCACAGTTCAATGAGTTAAATTCCCCCAGGGTCAAACCCTTGCATGCTGTGGTCTTCTTTTGAGTGTGAACCTTTTGGTATCTTTTGATATGAAATGGCAACTCTTGGCTACTGGGTGAGATTAGACATCAGATAAAGAGATTTTTTTACTTTGAGCAGATTGGAAAAGAAGAGTCTCTTTTCAAAATAGGTTTAGATGGGACAAATATACACAGAGAAGAGTAAGAGGGAAGGGAGGGAGGTCAGATGGGTATGTTTTACATCATACTTGTCCTTGGTGGCCAGTTGGGAACATAAGGGTCACATATGGAATAGTTCTATGTCCTGCCCTTCTGTGGTTTCCTTCCCTAACTACACACTAAACCTAGAAGTGGTGCCATAGGAGTTGGTGGCTGCATTCCTGAACTCAGGGGACATGCCATTTTCGGTGAGCAAGATGTACTCAAAGCTTTAGAAAAATAACGAGGAACAGTGTGGGATCAAAGTCTAACTCATACTTGGCTCAAATGCTCAGATTCTGGGGAAGAGGCACAAACAGTTAGATGATGAGAGATCCGTATTGTTACTAGGAAGGCATCTGAAAGCAAATGGAAGCTGGAGTGTGTGTGTGTGTGTGTGTGTGTGTGTGTGTGTGTGTGTGTGTGTGTGTGTGTGTACACACATGCATGTGCTGTGTCATAGTGATATTGCCCATGGAGGTGGCAGAGCTACATTCTAAGTGTGGGAATAAGCAGAGACAAAGGCTGAGGCCCAGGATCAAGCCTGGAGTGGGTCTCAGCTAGTATAGACCACGTGGAACTGCCAAGCGCTTCAGGCCCTGAGGCACTGTGGGTGCTCTGCGAGAGCTGCAGCCAGGCTCAGAAGTGCTGCTTGTTTCTATGTATATATGCCGCACGTTGGCTTTTCTTTCTTGTCGACCTTCCAGTCACTCCTAAATTCGGTTCCGTTCTCTGCCTCTCCCTGCCTGCCAGTGCTCCATGCTCCCAGCCAAGGAGTGACATTTCCCCAAGCACAGCCTGTGCCATTTGAGAGCCCCAGATAGGCTTCAGGGGGTTTGATTCCTCCCGTGTCCTTCTATGGCGCCTGTGCATGGATGGGTATGAGACTTGAGCCTCTAATACAAAGAAAGACAAGACTCTCTTGCCGGGGCTGGTAGGTAAGTGATTTACAAGAGCCCAGCAAACTGCCCCACTGCCCCACCGGTGGCTACACTTGGATGAGGGCAGATCCATGAGCACGTTAAATTGTTCCCTCGGAAAATCTGGACACTCTGCTGGGGGTGCCGGGGGTGCTAGGAGGTTTCTCCCACTGGTTGTTCCACTTGGGGACAGGTGGCCTCAGGCCTCCTTTCCATGTGTGTTCTCCCTCTGCTTCCAAGGGCAAGATGTACTCTGCCAACTGCAAAAGGGGCTTCCAGGCCAGGGGAGAGCTGGGCAGCTCCTGGCTGTGCTTGGCACACGTCCTAAATTTGTCCCTTGCAGATTCCCTGATCCTTGTGTAGCCTTTCACTTCTAGAGAACTCTGATGTGCACTCCCCTTTTCCCCTTTCTGGGTTTCCATCTTCACACGTTCAGCCCTTGAGAAAGTCTCTTCTTTCACGTTGTTGAGATATGGATATGTGAATAAAATATAACCAAGAATTGGATGCTGGCGTTTGATAGCAGCCACTAGAATACCGGCCCCTTCTCTCTGTAAAAGGTCATCGTTCCTTCTTTTTGAATTTGCAATGATTATTTTTTTATTTTTATTTGTATTTTTCCAGAGGAAGGATGTTTAAGGCTCTTCTTCCTTTTGGAGTAAGTGATTAATAAACACTCAGACATCATTTTCAATTGTCTCTATGATGGCAGAAAGGGACTGGGTTGGGTGGGCCTATAGGAATAGAGAGACAGCTAGAGGCATTGTACTGGGGACATGCTCTGAGTTGCCAAGGGATTCTGCGTATTGGCTTCCAGATAACCATGTACAATGCATGGAGGGCTTGGTGGGAGCGGAGGAGGATGCAGCACCAGAATGCAATGTGTTCATTTCCTTTCCTAACCGTATTAACTTGTATTAATATGCTTTGCAGTTCTGGGGATCCAATCCAAGGCCTTGCTTATGCTAGGCAAGTGCTCTGTGGCTGAGCCACATGCAGCCTAGAATAGACGTCCAACAATGGGCACCACCTGCCTCTCCTTCTCTGTCCACACTGTCTCTCCCAGAGCTGCCTTGGCCAGGGCTGGTAGGAGGAAGGGCAGTGCTTTGAGAAGGATGCCATTACTGCCAAGACAGGGATCTGTCAGCAGGATGGAGCCCACGGATCCGAGAAGGGGTGAGCAGCAGGCTCCCTTCCCTCTGGGAGGCTGAACATGATTTGCTTGGTGATGTGGCTGCCAGGCTGGCCTCTGAGTTCCAGTCCTGTCTTAGAGAGGCCCCTGTCTGAAGCATGCCGGTGTGGAATCCTCTCACCCCACCCATGTGCTTAACTGCAATCAAATTAAATGTAAGACTTTAAACTCTGTAAGTACTCAGTCCTGAAAGGTTGTCCATTGTCATTGAGATCATGGAGAACTGAGTGGAACAGCATTCCTTAAGCATCCGCTATGGCCAAGGCTTTGAACCTGTGTCTGCCATCACACGACGGCTGCTGACAACAGCTGTCATTATACTGACGGGCGTGTTCATAGCGTGCCTTTCATGTGCCAGGCATGCTCTCATCCAATCTCTACAATAACCCTTTTATTTCCAACTGACAGACAAAGGAAACAGACTTAAAGAGCTTGAGTAACTTGCCCAAGGCCATGTGGCTACCTCAGTGGCAAGGCTGGGCTCTGGCCTCAGCAGCCGCCCTGTGCCCCGACAGCAGGAGATACTGAACTGCTATGCTACCTCAGGCAGCAGCGTGAAATCAGACACTCATGTCTGCAGAGGTCACAGTGACTCTCAGAGGGTCTGGAAGAGGAGGTGTGCAGGGGGTTCTGAAGGAGCAAAGACTTGGTCTGGATTCAGCCCGGTGAAGGGTGCTGCAGGTGTTTCAGGGTAGATTAAATTATATGAGCAAGTGTGAGGTATGAGAGGATCAGAGAAGAGGTCAAGGCACAGTGGGGTCACAGCTTAACAAATCTGTGGGAAGGAAAGCAGAGGATACTGTCCCTACCTGTTCTTTGTGTAGATTATTATTATTATTATTATTATTATTATTATTATTATTATTATTATTATTATTATTATTTTGTGGGGGCATGGAATGAATAAACCTGTCAAGTCCCAGTTCATCAACAGTAAGACAGAGCTTATTGTTTTAGGCTTTTCCTTTCTGCTACTGTAACAGAATGCCTGATGCTGGATAGCTTATATACTATAGAAGGCCATCTGTCTCTCAGTGCTGAAGTTAGGAAGTCCGGGGGCATGCCAATGTCTAATGTGGGGTTAGCTCAGGCTGGAAGGCAGAGATACGGTGATGGGCAAGGCAGAGAGAGAAAAAATTCTCTCTCTCTCTCTCTCTCTCTCTCTCTCTCTCTCTCTCTCTCTCTCTTTCTCCTTTCTTTTTTTGGTTCTGACCTCTGTGATCCTCCAGCCTCAGCCTGCTGATTACTTCTGGGATTACACCACAATGACCATCATATTAACACTGATGATTCTTTATTTTATTATTTTTAAAGACTTATTTTTAATCTCAATTTCTCTCTCTCTCTCTCTCTCTCTCTCTCTCTCTCTCTCTCTCTCTCTCTCTCTCTCTCTGTGTGTGTGTGTGTGTGTGTGTATGTGTTTCTTCTTGGGGCTGGGGCTTGAGCCCAGATCTTGTGTACACTAGACAAATATAACTTAAAAAAAGATTTATTTATTTATTACATATACATGTATGCCTGCTTACCAGAAGAGGCCCGCAGACCTCATTATAGATAGCTATGAACCACCATATGGTTGCTGGGAATTGAACTCAGGACCTCTAGAAGAGCAGACAGTGCTCTTAACCACTGAGCCATTTCTCCAGCCCCTGACAAATATAACTTTTAAGCATGGAACCCATCCCTGTGATAAAGGCATTGATCTACTCATGACCTAATTGCCTCTTACAAGTCTTACTTCCTTGAACTGTTAGAGTAGTAGTTAGATTTCCACGTGAGTCGTGGAAGGGACACTGAGCCCACAGGAGTGACAGGACCTACCATGCGTCACTGGAAAGGACAGAGACCATTCGTGGATGGCCTTAGTTTGTGTCCCTGTTTATCGTCTGTCACACACATGCCATCCATAGTTGCCAACGCTGTGCCCTCAGTTGACACACTCCCAGGCTTCCGTGTCATCTACTTAGCCCCCTTCCTCAGGGCCCTCGACACTGAGTCACCCAGCCCAGTTCTTTTCTGTCACCACCCCCTTTGAGATCACTGTCATTACATGCCTGAGTGATTACAGCAGACTCCTGACTGGTACCCTGCCTCCTGCCTGTCATCACATCCGGACACCCTGTCCCTTCACAACAGGTTGATTCTCTCAGAGCACTGCCCTCCTGGTCTTACTTTCCTCCCTCAGACTCTGTGCTCACTCACCTGGGCTCTGAGGTTGAGACTAGGAGCCAAATCACCTGCAACCTACATCCCTTGCTCAACTTTGCTCCTCCACACAGCAGCCTTTGCCCCACCAGCAGGCTACAATTGGCCTTCATGCCATCTTCCGGGCCACGTCTTCTTCTCTTTGCCATCTAGCTAGGTGCCTTCAGCCTGGCTCTCTGAAACCAGCCTAGCCCCAACAACTGTCCCCTGGAGGTGTTGCTTCCCAGCCCAGCATCTGAGCTCTCTCTCCTTGGTGGGAATTGTTTACTCTTGCCAGTGTCTTGCTCATTGGGCCAATGACAGATCATCAAGGAAAACTAAGAGTGTCTCTCTAATGTCTGCAAGACGCTCTGGGAAAGGCCTTTGGTCCCCCTGGTTCCTCGTGAAGAGCCCTGTTGAACATATACTAGTTAGTCCATACACTTTGGTAGGAAAAATTAAAGCCGCTGTGGGATTGAACATTATGCCAATGAAGTAATGGAAGATGGCAGAAAAGATCTCTTTTTGGTAAAGAAGGACACCGAGCAGAGGCCAATCACACTCTGGAAATCTAGGTTTGTGTCTGGTGTTTCTGCCTGGGCCACCAGCAGCCCAGCTCTGCTTTTGTCCTTGGAAATTGCCCTCTCCCACCCTTCTGGAACTCCTAGTCCTTGTGGAAGGCAGATGGGGGTGGGGGGTGGGGGGGTGAGCACTGGTGCTTAAAGGTAAGTGCTGCACATGAGGTCCCTCAGGCCCTGCTGGGGGGTTTGTGGCGGGTGGGGTTGGGCGTGTTTGTGGAGTGCCTTGCCAGATGAGTTCGGGGAGCAGAATGAAGAATGGCAGACGGTGAGGTGCACACAGCCTTTCACACTAATGTGTGGCTGTCCATTATGGCCTTAATGACAATTACAGCATAACGGTGATAATGGTGTGATGGGCAGAGCGAGTGGGATAAGTGATGGGGTGTGGACATCAAGGGAGCCGGTGGCTCGCATCCTGGGGAATTGGAGTTCCAAGCAGGCTTTCTAGTTTCGGGGTGTGCGCGCGCCATGCCATGCTCTGCTGGCAGGATGCCCCTGTGGGACCTGGAGGGGCAAGAAGAATCCCCCCACTAGGGATCTTGGGGACGTCAAACTGCTTCTTACGCAACAGCCTCCTAATGAGTTAAGTGTAAACGAATCAGAAGCAGATGGATCGGATCGTTCTGGAAATACACCCGAGGTTTAAAAATTAAGGGAAAAAGCAGTTGGCAAAAGGCATTTTGGGGTTTGCCAAGACCCAGAACATTTGAAAAACAGTTCAAGCTTTTTTTTTTTTTCTTCCCCCTTCCTTTTTCCTTTTCTTTTCTCTTTGGTTGCAAAACCCAAAATGCTGCCCAGAGGCAGTATTAGGAGCTGGGCTTCCATTCTTTCAAGCTGAAGTTCTCCTGCCGTGTGGGTAATGGGCCCCAGACAGGAGGCAATGGGCTATGGAATTGCACTGAGGAAAGACAGTCCAGGGCCAAGGCAGCCTCTCCATGTGAGAGAGTGGCTCTGGAGGCCGCAGCCGCCCTCTGGGCCTCAGCTTTGGGCTGTTACTTAGGCCTCAGGTGGCGCCTCTGTCTTTCTTAAGAACTTGGCTCATTCCTGCCAATCCAGAAGAACTTCATCTAGACAGGGAAATAGATCCCAATGTTTCAGGTACGAGACTTTTGAACTGAACAAACACCAATTCATGCACTATAAAGCCAAGTGCTTACTTTTTGGGAGAGAGGGCGGGCAGAACCTTCAAACAATATTTTTAAATTAGTCACATTTGGCATAACCAAGGCTTTGTCTAGAGGGACTGTCTTGCCAAGGGAAAATAAATAAAAAGCAACTGTCTCAAAGGAAAACTGAATCCAGCCGTTTCTAAATCTGCCTGTTGGCTGTATGAATGTGCATCAGAACCTTCCTGTGCCTTGGCTTGCTAACTGTCCCCTCTAGAGAGATACTCAGACTTGACCCACGTATGTGCTAATCCATGTACGTGGATCAAGTATGTTGGGGACTGTGCTTTTGGTAATCCACACCAGACACCGGAGCTCTCTGTTATGGGAACATTGGATTCTCCATGGCCAATACACGGTCCACCTGATGAAGTTCCCTGTCGCTGTCCCCACCCCTCCAAACACTTATCCGCAAGATTGATATATCATTCAAGCTTTCAGACCCTGGCTTTCAGGAGGGGGCACCATGTAAGTCAGGCCTGGCTAACTGTCCAAGGCGGGTCCAGGAGACAAGACCCAGATGGAAGACAGTGTAGGCTCTGGGGGTGGGTGGCTCAGGGTGGGGGTGGGGGTTACTGGGGGGTGACCACTTCCATATGTAACCAGAATGACTGCTTTGTGCAGTGAGTCTGGCTGGAAGGGAGTGGCTCAGTGACCCCGGGTCCCACCGCAGCATTTTGGTCGTCTTACTCTAGGGTCTTCCATTTCCAAGACACGCGGTCCTCATTTGTGGTTTTATCCGAACCGTCTGGCAGAGCACTGTTGGTGTTTCGCTGTGAGCCTTCTCTGCCTCTCTCTCCTCTACAGGCAACCGCCTGCCACCCTTGCCCACCTTCATCGGGCTGGGGGGTTATCCAGGGCTCCCTGCATGGAGACGGGAGGCTGGGAGCTGCCGCAGTGTAGGCTGTAGGTGGTACAGACTGTGCTAGGGCAGAGCAGAAATGAGTTCTTATCCTGCCTGGAGACGCAGATTGCTTCTTTGTGTATTTGTCCACTTACTCCTTTATCTGCTATTTGGTGCTGGCTCATAACTTGCTCCCCCAGTGAAGACAGGCCTGGGTAGCCCGACCCATGTTGCTGAGGACAACAACTAGCCATCTTTCTTTGGGTCTTCTGAGCACAAAACTACCAAAGGGTGGGGGGGGGCACAGAAAATACAGCGGGTCAACTGCATCATTCAACAGAGGACCACAGTGGTGCTCCACAGCCAGTTGACAGGGCACGGTCACGTGCCCCCTCCTATCCTCCGCCTCCTTTCCAAACTTGAGCTCTGTTCTCCATCAGGCTCTAATTTGTTCCTTGCTATGTTGTGTATCACTGTTTCAACACCCCACATGGACTGTAAACCCTTTTAGGACCAGATCATACTTTGCACTTCTCCATGATTCACACAATGCTGAGCGAAGCGTCATGGACGCGGAATCTGCTTCACAAATATTTAATTGACAGGGAAATGTTGAATTGGGCAGAACTTATGGCAGTTCCAGTTTGCTTCAGAAAGCTAGGCACTGTGTCCTTAACCTAACAGAGGGCTGCTCGGGGTCTCTGTATGGGACCCGTGTTGTTTCATGACTTCCCTGTTGGTCCCACTCTTTGTCCACATCCCCACAATTCTTATTACGCCATCGTTGAGCTCCCAAGGCACACCCTAAAATAAAGAAAGGTGGTTTTGGGGGGATTGATATGGTTCTAGTAGAGCTTCATTCCCACCAAGCTCTGGCTTCCATGGTGATGTGCTGGGTGATCTGAGGGTCCCCTTTTTTCTACCTAGACACAAGAGGGACTAGGCTGCATGTCTGTCGCTGCCTGGTGGCTTCTTAACTATAGGAGAAAGAGGGCATCAGATTTGAACTCTGGAGAAGGAAGCAGAGAGCACAATGCTGGTTTAGCTGTTCAGGCCTGGTGAGGCTGCATTGAATAGTTACTTACCCTGAGGGGCAGCAGCAGGCACTTCTAGAAGGTGGCACAATTGTTTGTTTTTCCCAGACTTTCTTCTCCATGTATCCTGAATATAATTTAATCTTAAGAAGGACTTTGGTCCCCCCCCCCCCACTCACCAGAGCGTTCTGCCACATAACATTTCTGACTGGATGTTGCAGAATGAAAGCACTTTCTCTCTCTCTCTCTCTCTCTCTCTCTCTCTCTCTCTCTCTCTCTCTCTCTCTCCTTATCTCTTTCTATATTTCCACACAAGTACCTATAAACTGCAGACAGAAATTCCATTGCCATATGCAGAGTGGGTGATACACTTAAGGTTCTGGGTTAAATGGTGGCAGGATGAGGGGGTGCTGTGAGGCCCTGTGTGCCTTCCCAGAGGAAGCAGGGTGCCAGCAGGTTCCTCAGGACTCAGAGCTGAGGGCACTGTCTCCTGCCTCACCCTGCATGCTTGATGCTACCGCCCCTATTCACCCTGCCAGCCAGCTGGGAGCTACCGTGTGATTGATGGCCCCAGCTTGAGTGGAAAGTCCGGATTCCAAGCAAGACAGCAAAGGAGATAGGAGGGAGAGCTGTTTCTAACATCTGCAACAAAATTAAAAATTAAATAAATAGAATTTGTTAGTTTACAAATAGAACTGTTACTTGTTACTCAGGGTATTAACAATCTTCTTTTTGGATTAAATTTTTTATTTTTATTTTTAATTTTTTTTTCTGGTAACACCCGTGAAAGACGTTTGTTTCAGTTGCCAACATTTCTGCAGAACTAATGTGGGTGGATTGTGACAGATATAATTTCTCCATCCTACACTTTCATCAACTTGAGTTCTGTTAAACTATACCCGCTGGGCTTAGCTCCTTTTAAAGTTTCCGCTTTGACAGGTAGATTTATTAGTCTTGAAATTTGTACAAATCAGATGTCACTCGTGGCAACTTGTCAAAATGTCAGTCTGGCGAGGCAGCCTGAAAGGCTTTCTGGAGAGAGACAGACGCGAGGCAGGCTTTGGAGAACTCCGGCGTGCTCCGTGGAGGAAAGGAAGGGACTGCAACCCCCGATCCTGCGGGCTTTACTTTATTAAATATCTCGAGCTGTACAGAGGGGATGGGCCTTCGGATCCAGGTCTCTGAGACATGAAGTCTGACAGTTCCCAAACGATGGCTCCTGTCGCTCCTAGTGTCAAGTTCCCTGGCTTGTTATGTTCACTTAGTGGCAGAAGACGAGGGGCGGGTGTTTGTTGCATGGTTGTGTAGGGGAGCAGAGAGAATCTAGGTCTTTCAGGTTTCATCAGATGCTCGGTGGCTCCAGGAAGTGTATAGGTATGCGCTGTGGTCAGGTGTACTTTGACCAGAAGTAGCAGCTAGCTCCCGGTCCATAAATTTGATCTCCTAGTTCCACTGGGAAGAAGGTAGGAGGGCGGGGTGTTGGGTCTCAGCTATAGGCTGGTGGCTAGGAGGGCGGGGTGTTGGGTCTCAGCTATAGGCTGGTGGCAAAGGGCTGCTCTTCCACGTGACAGGAACTGGCAGTCCCACATGGTCCCAGAGGACCCAACGTTCACTTTTCCTAACCTGTGCTCCCCCCAACCTTCCTAGACGTTTCCACTCTCCAGCCTTCCGTTAGTCAAAGCTCCTGTGATTCTGCAAGCTCCATAATTATCTTAGTTTGACATGGCAGGAAATGTTATTAATAGTCAGAAAGCGAACTGAATGTCTTGCCTGGTGTGGGGCAGGAGAGAGAGGTAGAAGGCAGCAAGCCACAGTGCTGCACATGGCTTTCGAGCCTGTGACAGAGTGCTCGGGTCCTCATGGGTATGAATGTCATTCACTGGGAGGATACCCACTGAGAGGGGAGGGGAGGGCAGGCCTGAACTTCTACGTGGGGGATTTTCCCAGAAGCTCTGTGGGCTGGCGCGTTCTGTATCTATCCGGAGTGTTCACCTGGTTCTCAGTATTTACACAGCTTCTCTCTCCGTGAAGTCTGGGGAGCATAGTGAAGTTTGTCTTTAAAGAGAATGAGGATTCTGGGAGATAGGCGACTGTTGTCAACCCTGGCTTTGGGTCTTCCTCAGCCTGCCTCATGAAGGGGCGGAGAGAGTGGTTGTTTTTGTTTTTGTTTTTTTTGTTTGTTTGGTTTTTTTTTTTTGTTTGTTTGTTTTGTTTTTGGGACCTCCTGTTAGGATCCACCTCTCACCTCTGGGATTTGTGGTCCCAGCTTTAGGATGAGGTGTGCTCTCCGACTTGAAAAGCCTGAGGCTTGCTGTCTCTCCACCCCTAGCCTCTTCCTTTCCGCCTGCTTTCCATTGCGTCGGGCATTGCCTTGCTGAACTCCCTCTCTCCTTCACAAATTTTCCAGAAACTCCTGCGACAATGCAGATGCCTCCTTTCAGGGTGACACTCGCTTAACTGGGGATTAGGTGACACTCTGAAAGCAAGAAAGAATTCTGGGGAAACGGAGCAGAAGCCAAGGTCAAGGCTCAGGAAGCAGGAGGTTTGCAGGAAGTTCAAATCATATTCCTGAGAGCCGTTTCTTTAGGGCACATCCCTACCCCATGTCTGGAGCTCAGGACATAGCTTATTTAGAGAGGCAGGGATGGTGGGGGGGGGGGGTCGGGCAGGTGAGAAAGGGCTGTCTCCAGACTTCAAAGGGCCTTGCTCTCTAGGGAAGGGATGGGGCCTCCATATAGTCTCTCTTGCACCCTGTTCAGTAGCACGAGGACGCAGGTGTAGTGGTGACTGAGTCATTTTCTGGCAGGGGCAGAATCTGAGGCGAGGGGTGGGGTTTTTTCTCTCTCCCTACAACAAGGAGGCAGCTGTACTGTACCCTCCCCGAGTGGGAGAAGGAACAGGTCCACCGTTTCTGGTTCTTGTGGGGTGTGGCCAGGTGAGCAATGCTACTGACCTGGCAAGTGTGCGAGATTATCTCAGGTGAAAACTCTCAGACACCGAGAGACAGCATAACGATTACGGTCACGATGATGGAGTAATTGTGGGAATTACCTTTAGGTGTGTGTCAGCCTCTCTGATGCTTGAGGCCCTTTCATGCTTCTGAGCTCACGTAACATAGCCCCAACTTCCTTCTGTAGGTGGAGAGATCTAGTGGGTCTTGTGGAGTAGTTATATAGGGGAAACTGAGGCGCGAAGATTACACTTTTCACTCTGGCCTGTGTATAATTGAGTCCTGAAAAAAGAATGATTCTTCTTTTATGCTAATGTTCAATGTAGGTTAGGATCCTATCCTTCATAGTGATACATACAAAGACACAGAGATACATGCAGATGCGTACACACACACACACACACACACACACACACAAGCACACGCGCGCGCACACACATGTACACACACACACACACGCACACACATGTACACACACACACACACACACACGCACACACGCGTGCGCGCGCACACACACACGTATGTACACACACACACACACACACACACACACACACACACACACACCCCTGTGGGTTCCAAATCCCAGTAGCCTTTGCTACAGTATGCAGTACTGAAAGGCTCACCCACATGGCTCCTCCTCCATCTGCTCTCCCCTCCTTTCTTCTGTTGCTGGCACGAGTTGCTCATCAGCAAACAGGAAGTGGGGCAGGGGCAAGCATTCCAAGAGTACTGGGATGACTTCCTTTAAAAGGTATTGGTGTGTGCCACAGCACAGGGCCGCTAGCCTTTGTGTGGCAGATGCATGCCGGCAGTGTCCTGATCTACCTTAGGTCAGGGGTTAAAGGAGGGGAATTCTCTAAGCCTCTCCTCCAAAGACAGCTCTGCCTCCCCTGCCTGGCAAGCCAGGTCACTTTCACTACAGACATTGGTTTTAGGAGGGCCAAATGGAAGACAGGAAAGCAGTGGGTACTCTGAGCAGGAGCCTTGGACTTCCATCTCCGCAGTGCGCAGTGCGTCTCTGCTTCGTCATTTCAGGGCGGCCAGCCGAGAAGAGTGGGGGTAGGAGAAGGGGGAAGGCAGGGAAGAAGAAGGGAAAGGAAAAAAAAAAAACACCCCACCAGCCCGTCTGGCATTAGTTCAGAAAGCTCTCCAACTCACACATCTGGTTCTTATATTTCAAAGTTAATTAGTCATATTGAGGCTGTCTGAAGATAAATTTATCATCCAGAAAAAACACAAACAGTTTGAAAAATGAAAGGAAGTGAGGTGACATGCCTTGACGTTTAAATAAATCATTTTAACATGATTAAAAAACTTGTCCTGTCTGACACCCAGCTCTTGGGTACTTTGTAAAGAATTTTTTCTTTCTTTTTTTTTTTCCCTTTCTTTCCTTTTTTTTTTTTTTTTTTTTTGACAAAGACAAGTCCCTGCTTGGTCTACAAAAGCCCTTACCATTCAATTACTCAGTACTCAGTACACTCTTTGGCCAGTTGCTTTCCTGAGTGACCAGCAGCGCATACAGCCCACAGCTGGCCCCACTCTCTGGGCTGGTAGCAGGGGGCTTGGGGTAGCAGTGATTATCCTGGGGGTAGGGTGGGGGAACTTGGAACAAACATTAAGGGCTTTGGGCACCCGGAGGGTTTTCCTCAGTGAGGAGAATAAGCTCCTAATGTTGCTCTCTGGGCCTTGGCTGATTGAGCAGGAAATCCACTCACGAGCCCAAGGAAGAAAGATCTCTCTGAAATGCCTGGACCAGATGTGTCCTGTTCCTGACACCTCCCCAAGGCACATATGGCAGCTCGGACTCTTGGGTTGATGGAATTAGGATCGAGGCTTTCTCTGGCCAAGCTATAGTGGGCAGGAGCCAGATGGGGTGGTAAAATTGTAAGACGCCACGAGCTCTCCTGCACTGATTGTTCTAGGAGCAGATGGAAAAACCTGGGATCCAGCACTCTATACATTCAGAAACACTGTGGTCCAGTCGACTCCCTCACTCACCCCTTCTTGCCCAGGGCCCTGTCAGTGCACCTGTCCTGTGGGATGACTGGCTGACAGGCGGCGGTGGTATGAGCAGGTGCTCTGGATGTGGCAGAAGAGGGTGGGGGCAGGCTAGGGCTTTCCCTAATTCCATCCAAGGGAAACTGATCCTTGGGGGCCATTTCTAGGTTGCCTTCTGGCTTCTCTTTGGATTGTGTTCTCCGGGCAGGAGAGGTGTGACATAATACAACATGAACGCTTTCTCCTATTAGCAAGTTGGTCTCTTCAGTTTTGTTAATGGGATAACAAGAGGTGCCGGTTCTGGTGCAAAAGCCTCATCATGTTGGTAATTTTCACTGTAACATGTTAGCAATCTGTCACTATTTGTTTCCAGCAATACTGGCACAAGCCTGCTTGCATCAGGGGCTTTCATTTTCTCTCCGCACCGCCAGACTGTTCTTTCTGTCTCTGGCTAGGTAGCTTCCCTTATTTCGAGCTGTCTCTGTCCATCTGGTTCTGCAGACTTCCATGTCTGCCCGTGTTTTTCCCTCTCACCTCCCTGACAACTGCCTCTATATTTGCATTAGAGAGAAACACCATCTTTGGTGACCTGCAGTGATGGGATTCTGGACCTAGAAGCCCCAGTTGTCATTGCCCCTGTCTGTCAGATGGAAGACAAAGGCTTGGAGGGAACAGGGCCTTTCCCTAGGTGTCACAGTTTAGGTTCAAGGTCAAGCTTCATGATTTCAAATCCATCATGTATTTCTACATGCACTCATAGGGAAAAAAAGCCAGGTGGGACCAGAAACTAGTGTTTACCTTTGGGGACAATATCCTGGTGAAGTTAATGTCACTGAAAGTCTCTTTCAGCAAGCTTTCCCAGGAAGGACCCTCTAGCCAAGTGGTTTTCAGGAGAGACGCAACAGTTTTAGGGGCGTACTTAAGGAACCAGGAAGGAATCTTGAGTGACTCCTGCTTGTAGGCTTTGCCTTCAACCATGGTCCCCCGCTGTCCAGCACAGAAATCCTGGACACACTTGCTCCTTATGCTCCTGCTTGTATCCCGGCTGAACACCCAGGTGGATGTCACCTTATCCTGTTTCATTGCAGTAGGGGCCAAGATGCCTTCTTGTTGGCAGCATCCCTCCCCACAGTTGGAATCCTGGTATGTGGAGGCTAGAGCCAGAAGACTCACCCGTCAGGCTAAGATGGCTGGTTCTACGTCAGAGGGACATACTACGGCTGGAATCTTAGCTCAGCCTCTGCCTGGCTTCGGGTAGAATGGCTCCAGGCTTCAGGCTTCTGGCCTTGGTTTCTTTAACTGTGAAATGAGGAGTCTTCATAGTCTGCTCATAGGCCTTCAGTGCGGAGGAGACAAATGTATGTGCAGTACACAGAATGCTCACACTTGCTGAGGAAGTGTGCCATGAACCAATCACACAGCTTGCTACCTATGAGTGGTGGGTGATCCTGGCCCAGCCCCCTTCTTCATTTGTCCTTAAGGTACTCTAGCTGTGAGTTCTGCTTGCATGACTGCCTTTGGGTTTTCAGACTGCAATGTGTGTGTGTGTGTGTGTGTGTGTGTATGACATGTGCACATGTGTGCATGCACACTTACCATAACTTTCTATGGGCTCCAAGTCTCTGATTTGAAAACTGGGGGAGGGTGGTTTGAGGTTTGAGGCCAGGCCATTATGTGTCATGGGCCTCAGTGTCCATCCACAGTCGTTCCTGTGACCAGCCGCTGCTCACCCTGCACCTTGTACCTCCATAGAGGACTGTCTGGAGCACTTAGACTAATGTGTTTCCTGCTCATGACTATGGCTTCTTCAAACTGTTAACCCTCATTAGGAAGCTAACTGCCTCGCTGTTTATTTCTTCTGGAAACTGAGGAAGGTGAGGGCAGAGCCCTTTCCTCCCTTTGCCCCTCTGTCATGCAGTACATGTGTGCTGTGCCCACCTGTTGGCTGGGTATGGAAGTCTGTGTGGAATGGCCATTGACAGCTTCCTCTACCTGCCTCTCTGGGTTTCTGTAAAGATCACTAATGGCAGCTGTGGAAGTAATTTGAAAATGTGCAAAGAAATAAGCTATTAACATTCTTCCCCTAGGGGAGGCAGAGGACCCTCCCCCCCAAAAAAAACCTCAGTAGCCTTGAGGTTGAGCCTGGCAGAAACTGGAACCTTCCCAAGGGTCTCTCTCTCACCGACACTGGAACCCTTTAAACCAGATGCTGGGGTCGCAGAGTAACTCATTTCTCGTTTATGGTGGTTCTTTTGTGTTTGCTGCTACCTGTTGAGCTGGGAGACAGTGGGGCAAGGGTATCACTCGGTCTCTGTCCCCGGGCAAGTCACATTTGTGGGCAAGGCTGACTTGCAAACTAGTACATTTTAATTTAGGCACTCCTTGGAATAGGCCTGGTGAGCATGGGTGCTGACGCAGCTGGAATGAGGGAGCGATTTGCCCTGTAAAAGACAGGAAGCTGACAGAAGAACCATTTGGAAGAGGAGGTTTACCTTTGTAGGGATGGGTGAGGCTTCTAGAACTGTGCACCCCTCTGCTTTATTTCTCACCGGCTTGGGGGCACATGCACGTGCGTGCGCGCGCACACACACACACACACACACACACACACACATACTCATGCATGCATGCACACCATTTCCCACACGTGTCTTCTTTCTAAGAAGAAAACATTTTAGGCAGTTTTTCTTGAACACCTCTAACACAAGAAACTTGAAAAATGTTTAAAACGTAAAAACCGTACTTTATTTCATGTATACAATAGCACTAGAGTAATTTAATATAGATCTAAACAAGAGGAAATCCCAGGTTGCAAGACTGGCCTCCCTCAACACACAAAACAAAACCCACTTTTCCTAAGTGGGTCAGGGTGAGTCACAGGTGTGCTCTGATCACTCCTGTCACAGGTCTAGTGCACGGATGGTCAACGGAATGACAAAGAAAGCCCAGCTTTGATCGACACCTTCAAAGTAACAACACATGCTGGAGTCTTACAGGAAGCAAAAGTAGTTCTTACTGCTTCGATACCCAAAAAGTTGAATCTATATATCCACAGCAAAATGGAGAAAACATCCATGACAGAAAAAAAAAAAAAGAAAACTTCATAATCTTTTGTGGCTCATGTGCCCTTTGCCTGCATTCCATCTTTTCTCAATTAATATTACCCTTTCTTGCTCTCCTTTCTACATTTTATAATGTGCCCACACTTACACCTGCATATACCTATACATTTATACATTTTATAGGCTAGGATATGCAAATGAGGGGAAGCTTGTGGTCTTTCTCTTTCTGAGTTGTGTCACCTTGCTTACTATTGTATTCTCCAGCTTCCTCCATTTTCCTGGATGATCTCATTTTCTTTATAACTGAATAACATTCCAATAATATCATATATAAGTATATATTCCAGACAGGGTTTCTCTGTGTAGCCCTGGCTATCCTGAGACTTGTTCTATAGATCAGGCTGATTTTAAACTCAGAGACTCACCTGTTTCTGCCTCCCAAGTGCTGAGGTTAAAGGCATGCACCATTACACTCAGTATGTGTGTGTGTGTGTGTGTGTGTGTGTGTGTGTGTGTGTGTGTGTGTATAAAATCTATTCATTTGGTGATAGCAAAGAGAGCAGCAATAAGCATGATATGCAAATATCACTGTGCCAGGGCCTGGGGTCCTCAGGGTACTTGGCCAGCAGGCAGGCGCCTGGGTCACATAGTAGTTTCATCTGTATGTTTTGAGGAACCACTGTATTGATTTCCATAATGGCTTTATTAATTTGTGCTCCCAGAAACAGTGAATAGGGGGCCCTCTTTCTTTACACATTCCCAACATTTGTCAGTAGTTTTCATAATGATGGCCATTCTGACTGGGGTGAAGGGTTATCTCAAAATAGTTTTAATTTGCATGTCCCCCACAATTAGGGGTGCTTAGCACATTACATGGCAGTTACGGTTGTTTGTGCTTCTTCTTTTGAAAACCGCCTGTTTATTTCATCAGGCTACTTGTTGACTGGTTTTACTTCCTTGGCATTTAATTTCTGCAGTTCCTTGTAAATTCTGAATATTTGCTCTCTGTCTGTAGCTGGTAAAGTTTCTCTCCCATTCTGTGAGCTGCCTGTGTGCCCCGATGATTGTTTCTTTTGCTGTGCAGAAGCTTTTAACTTCATATAGTTCCATTCATTGATTCTTGGGGCTGGTTCCTATGCTACTAGCGTTCTGCTCACAAAGTTTCTGCTTAACCCAAAATATTAATACCACAACCTTATACTGTAGCTATTATATTTGTGGCTTTTGAGACAGTCACAAGTCATGGCAACATCATATTTTTAACCCCGATGAACTAGTTGGGGCTACTTGTTGGGGTGCTGTTGCCTTTATAAGAATGTATACTGCATCGTTATGCTTTTCTGTTGTCCCAGCCAATTCTAGTGGCCTTGTTTCCTCCCCCTTCTGTCGAGCACTAGCAAACACTGGCCAGGCAGACCCAGGCCAGAATTCAGAGTTCCTGGAGGCCTCTCCAGGGTTCACATGATGGTCAGGATCACCTGGCCCTTCTGCTTCCTTCATCCTCATCACCTTTTATCCCTCCCGCGTGATCCATGTTTTTGACAAGGCATTTCCTATTTTCATGGAAACGATGTGGCCTCTGTGGTCTCTGTGGTGGTTTTAATGGGAATAACTGCCACAGGCTCAGATTTTTGAATGCTTGGTCCCTAGTGGGTGGAACTATTTTAGGAAGGATTAGGAGGTGTGGCCTTGTCAGAGAAGGTGTATCACTACTGAAAGTGCAGGCTCATTCTCCTGTCTGCCTTGTACCTTTGGGATTATGACCTAAAGCTTTTAGCTACTGCTCCAGCACTACGTCTTCCTGCCTGCTGCTATGCTCCCTGCCATGATGGTTGATGGAGCCAACCTCTGAAACTGTGAGTAAGCCCCCACTTACATTTTAAAAAAATAACCTGTCCTTGTCATTGTGTCTCTTCTCAGCAATAGAAAAATAAACCAGACAGAGAACTCCCTTCCCCCACGTGTCATATGGGGCAGGACTCTCCTCTTCCTATCTTAGTCGCACCTGTAGGTCCTGCTATTTAGCTGGATGTCCCTCACCTCTGGGCTGATGGCACCCTCAGCCATCTGCTTCCGGATGTACATCTCTGGTCAGTTTCCTGAAGACAGGGATTGCACCTGGGTCTTATTTTTGTTTCTTCATTTGCCTAAATGAGCGCTCGATAAATAAGAGCAGGTTGATTGACATTTCTCCCCTCCTCTGCTTGGGCTATGACTAGAGACACTGTGAACTGTTCTTTTAGTAAAATTTCCCATTGGGCATATAAGGCACTGAGAGAGGCCTTTAAAAAGTTAGTTAAGGGCTGGGGAGATGTCTCAGTGGGTTAAGGCACTTAGCTTTCAACGATGCAAGCCTGAGTTCCACATAAAAGTGGAAGGAAAGACTCACCAAGTTGTTCTCTGACCCCCCAATAAGGAATAAAAGTTTAAAAAGTTAGCTGAATATATTCAGTTGTGAGTGGTTTTTGTGTCTGTTGGTAATGAAGTTCACCAGATTCTATTTAGAATTCCCAGAGAAATTATATCCCTGTCATATTTGAACACTCTGAAAATGGGAAAGAATCGCTTTTCTGGGCAGCCCCCCTCCGCATCCCCCTGCGAAATGTTTGAAGCTAACAGTATGTTTTCAAGCAGTTTTGTGCCACTAGATTTGGTGAAACTTACTTCAAGTGTCTTTCCAGAGCCTTTCATAGGAAAGTAATTGTGTAATTAGCTATAAATTAGTAAAATTATGCTAATTACTTCCAGGTGTGACATATTTTGTGCTTAAAAACAAGTAAGAGAAATAAAGGGCTGTCGCTGTACTTCCCGAGTGGAGGTTGCCCAGGCAGCTTGACAGGCTGATGTGCGCATTTACTTAACATTACTTTTTTTAATTATATAATTTCTGAATAAGTACAAACAGACCCAGGAACAAAAGTATAGCAGACAGAACCCAGAGTCGACTCTTTTCTATATGTACTTAATTAAAAAGGAATGCAAGCACGGGCTCTTCTAGAACCTTCTTTTCAAACTGTTAGTGCAGAGTTGGGGGTAACACAAGTGGGGATGCTGGTGTCAGAGAGCCCTTTGGGTTTTCTGATCATTCAGGTCAGAGGCCATCCAACGGTCGCTGGGTGTGTCCCCATTGTCACACTCCCTGCAGCCTCCATCCTGGTTGCTGAGACACTGTACCCTGAACAAGGAATGGCATCTGCTCCAGGGCACGCCCCCTGGCATTGTCTGTGGCACGCATTTGCATGCTGTACTCTATCATAACAGTCCATTTTAACACAGTCCTGTGACGCATGTACGTGTACAGGGCAGGCATTATGGCCTTCATAGAACACAGCCACATATTGCTTAATGATGGGGACATATCCTGAACCGTGGCGTCATTAGGCGAGTTCATTGTTGTTGTGCAAACATCTTAGAGTGTACTTACACAAGCTAAAGTGACTGCAGTGGCTAGGAGGTGTGATTTTATGGGACCTCTGTGGTGTGAAGTCCATCACCAGCTGAAATGTTCAGGAACACCTGAGGACCACACTGTCTCAGGATACAGTAAGGTAAGGAAAAGGGAACATGTGGGAACAGAGAATGACAATTGAATGTACTTCCCACTCCCTTCTTCCTCTCCCTTCTTTCCTTCCTCCCTTTTTATTTTTCTACCTCCTCTCTCAATACATTCAAGCGTGATCAGCACTGCCTGTACCCAGTAGTAATGATGATAAGCCATAAAGCAACCAAATCAGCTAACCAACCCTTTAGGTAGGCCAAATATGTTGTTGGGTCTTGTGTTAGGTGCTGGGGATAGATCTAAAGGCCAGGGTCACATTAGAGGTCACTGATGCAGGGAGAGACACGGCTAATACTGTATAGACTACTGTCAATACTCTAGTTATGATGGCCCTAGGTACTGGATGTTCTAAGGCCAGTTCCATCTGTAAACATCTTATCTCGTCTTTCTCCAAGTGAAACACAGAATGCTGTGTCTGAACTGTGGTTTGGAGAACTGGTCCCTAGAGGCTGTAATAGATGAAGGTATAAACACCTTAGCAGGGCAAGCGTGGCCCACAGAGGAGGGCATTTGAGCAGAATTTTCAGGGTTGGTGTAGTATTCCAGGTAGGGGAGGGGAGAGGGAGATGAGCAGAGCAGATGCCCAAGAAGATCATGGAGAGATGTCTAGAGGAGTTCTTGGTGTGTGGTGTGTGGTGTGGTGGTGGGGTAGTAGTGGTGGTGATGGTGGTGGTGGTGGTAATTGTGGTGGTGGTGGTGATGGTGGTGATGGTGGTGGTGGTGGTGGTGGTGGTGTGGTAGTGGTGTGGCGGGGTGGTGGTGTGTGGTGGTGGTGGTGGTGGTGGTGGTGGTAGTGGCTGGGGGTGGTGGTGGTGGTGGTGGTGGTGGTGGTAGTGGCTGGGGGTGGTGGGGTCATGGGGGTGGGGTGGTAGAGGTTGGGTGGTGGTGGGGCCGGGGTGGGGACAAAAGCACAAAGACATTAGTCACAATGGGCTCGGGGAACTGTAAGGAGCCTGTTGCTGAAGCATTGAGAATGAGGAGTACAGTTGAGGAGGTGGGACCGAAAGAGACTTGTAGGCTGAACTGTGCAAGGCTGCTGCACTTTCAAACCAAAAGAAACACTATAAAGTATTCAAGTGTGTGTGTGTGTGTGTGTGTGTATGTGTGTGTGTGTGTGTGTGTGTGTGTGTGCATGCATCCAGGCAGTGGCAATTACCTAGAGTCTTTGTCCCTATACATTTAAGTTAATCTGCCCTGTGTTTCTTTCTTGGAAATTACTGGGTTTCATCATGATATCTTCACGCATGTGTTCCATGTGCTTTGATCACAATCATCTCGCTTTAACATTTCTTGTCTCCCTACTCTAAATAGGCCAGCCACTTTCCTGTCTTTAAAAAGAAATCTTGAGTTTGAATATGAGAGAACACATGATATCCATCTTTCTGAGGCTAGCTTATTCCACTTAATGTGATGATCCTTGTTGCAATCTTGCTTTCACAAGTGACATTATTTCACTTAAAAAAAAAAGTAAGACAAGTGATTGATTCTGAGCAGCTCACTTGGGGTGGCCTCAGCAAACAAGGGCTGTAGTTTAAAAGGAAGAGGAGCAGGAAGCATGCTCATGACAATACCACAGTCACATCCTTCATATCTTCTGCATCTCTGTCTTCTGATCTTGAGATTTAAAATAAAAACTCACTGGATGCTGGGGATGGTGGAACGTGCCTGTAACCTTAGCATGGAGGAGACAGAGGCAAAGGAATCCCATGTTCATGGCCAATTTGGGCTATACAAACAAATAAATAAATAAATAAACAAATAAACGAACACCAGTAGCAACAGAAAAATCAAACCATAGTATTTTTTAAAAAATACCACAATACAGAAATATTAAAGAATTCTAGATGCTCATTGTGGTGCCCACTGGTAAAATTTCTTGCAGGTGGCAGAGGCAGGACCAGCCTGAGCTACACATTAAGCAGGGTGAGATGGCCATGCCTGTAATCCCAGGACTCAGGGAGGCAGAGGCAGGCAGGGGGACCTCTGTGAGTTTGAGACCACCTTGGTCTGCAAAGCAAGTCCAGGACAGCCAAGGATACACAGAGAAACCCTGTCTTGAAAAACCAACCAACCAACAAACAAACAAAAAACCCAACAAAAACAAACAAAAACAAACCCAAAACCCCCCAAAATTATAGAAAGCAAAAATAAACCCAAACAATAACATTAAATTAGGACATAATGCCACAGAATGCCTGAGTGACAGGAGAGTTGGCCTTCCTTAGTTTCCGAGGCATTTATGGACTTTGCGATTGGAGCTACTTGCTTTCTCAGATACCACATCCTGGATTTTAAGAGAGAGTTGGACTAGTGCATCCCCAAGACCTTTCTAGGCCTCACCTGTAGCCATCACATGTTTACTGTGGACACTGCCATGGAAAGAGCATCTCCATTCTTAGTGCAGAGGACATGAGGAACAGGACGGCAGGGCCGGGGAAGAATCCCTCTCACTCTTCAGCTGTGTGGCATTTGAACATGTCCTACTATCAAATTCCCTCCATTCACATTTTGTCAGAAGCCAAGCTAAGTTTGTGTCCTATGAGGTATGCCTTATTTGTTTTCTACCATAATACGCCACCACAGGGATGGACTAACAGGATGAGTAACAAACCCACCAGGAGCTAGTATCTCCTGAGCTCATGCTTCTATGGTCAAACATTATGCGAAGGGCGCTGTGTTTATTAAGCCAGCTAATCCTGGGGGGGGGCCATCACTACCCATGTATTAGAGATGGAGACAGGTGCCCAGAGACGTTAAACAGCCAGGACTCTCCTTGGACTGGCTGGAGGAACGCAGTGAACTGGGAACCAGATGGTCAAGTCCATGAACCCTCCATCCACAGCATCTCCTTTTCCTCAGGTCAGTCGGCCTCGGGAGGCTTCAGTGAAATAATATATGTGGGAAAAATCCCCTTTAAGTTGTAGTCTTCAGAGCGCAGGAAGGAGGCAGGGTAGACATGGTTCCTCTGGCCAGGGCAGGGAGAGCCTCCCAAGCATCTGGGTTCTGATAGGAACATAGGGAGGCAAAAGGCACCAGGTCCAAGCTGGAGGAAGAGTGTCACAACACTCCCCCTCCCGCCAGAGACAGAGGTAGGAGCCTCTCTGTGTCTGGCCCTTGGCCTGTGGCTCAAGGCACCGGACTCCAGATGTAGCCCTTTGTAGCTTTTCAGCAGGCAGATGCTTGCGAGGGTATGTGTGATTCTCTTGGACGTTCACCAGGCACCCTTCCTGGCTTGTTGGTTTCAGGTGGGACCAAATATGGGGTGGACCTGCTTTCTGTTGCCACCTTGCTGGCCTGGCTTTAGGGTTCTGCTCATATTCCTTGTTGCTCCCCCTTAAGATACTGATGTTTGCCTCCAAGGAAACTGGCATCAGAGAGGAGGGAGTCTCAGGAGAGAAAATGCCTCTGTGAGATTAGGCTGTAGGTAAGCCGATGGGGTATTTTCTTAATTAGTGATTGTTGGGGGAGGACTCAGCCTGTTGTGGGTGGTGTTGTCCCTGGGCTGGTGGTCCTGGATTCTGTAAGAAAGCATGCCAAGTGAGCCAGTAAGCAGCACTCCTCCATGGCTACTGCACCATCTCTGCCTCCAGGTCCCTGCCCTGCTTGAGTTCCTGTCCTGACTTCTTTTGATGATGAACTGTGATGTGGAAGTGGAAACCAAATAAACCCTTTCCTCCCCAGCTTGCTTCCATCATGGTATTTCAACACAGCAATAGTAACCCTGACGAAGACAGACACTCTCCTGGTGATCCCTGTAGACAAGGCCATGGCCACTCTGGAGCCTTGCTGGTGCAGCTCATTTCTGAGGCAATGTTTCCCCATCATCCCCCTGCAGGCTCGGTGGAAGAACCGCCGCCCTTCTATACCGTTTCTGCAGCGATTTCTCCTTCATTCATCAAACAGTGCTCTCAAACTACTTGGGATGATTTAGAGGCAACAGATGCAGCTCTTCTCTTAGCTTGTAGTCCCAGGGAGTACTTGGACACTACTTGTAGAAAGAGAGGAATGAATTAGCCTGCGTTTTCACCTTTCCCCTACCGCTCTTTTGTGGGCAGGTTAAGCTATTTCTTCCAAAGTCTCTGTGTATAGAAAAGCACCCTCAGTGACTAGGAAGTTCTTATTACCTACAACTGAAGTTCAGTGACAGTTGAATCTCTGTTAATAGGACCATGTAGCATCTCTGTGTAGGTAGCACCTGCTGGGCAAGGAGCTTTGGTCTTGACCAGATTTGTAAAAATCTTTATATGCAGCTCTCTGCATACCTGCCAACAGAAAACTTCGGAATGCAAATGCACTGTGAAAAGGAATTGTTAGTAGCTCTTTGCAGATATGGCTAAGACCATGTATGTAATTTGCAGGACTGAGTGCAAAGTGAACATCTCAGGCCTTTGCTAAAATTTATTAAAGACACCAAGATGGTGGCCGACATTGTGGTGTGAACTATGGCAGACTTCTGACTACACAGCTTGCATGCTCACAACACTAGCTTTTCTATGCCCCATGGGTTGTCTATTAGTACTGTTAGGCTGTTGTAAAGTGGATGCTGTGTGTGTTATTAATTCATTCCTTTTAAAAATAAGTGAACTAGTTTGTAAAACAAAGTTGTTTTAATATGTTAACAGGATTGCTAACATTATATAGATAGTATAATATTTCAATCAAACCAAAGGTATTATTGCTTCATTCAGTACTTTTTTTGTGCTGAAACCTTCAAAGTATTTTCCTCTAGCTTTTTAAAATGTATCGTATATTACCGTCATCCATTGTAATCCTGCTGGGAAGCCTGGCATGGCAGTACACGCTTGCAATCCCAACACTTGGGAGGTGAAGGTAGGACAATCAGTTCAAGGGCTATATAAGACACTGTTTCTCCAAAACAAAGCACAACAAAACAGAAAGTAACACACTGTGCAATAGCACCCGGGGCATCTTGCTCCATTGTAGTTACCCATTGATCAGATATTCCCCATCCACGCTCAAAACTATAGTTTTCACTCTCAGCTTGTATGAGGCAAATCCTTCAGATTCCACGTCTTATTGAGGCCATATGATGCTTTGCTTATTTCGCTTAACAAAATGATCTCCAGCTCCATCTAAGTCATTTCAAGGGACAGATTTTTTTCTTTTTATAGCTGAGTAATAAATATTCTATTGTATCTATGTAGCACATTTTCTTTATCCATTCATCTCTAGATGTAGTGTTAGTTGTTCCTATTTCTTAATTATTGTGAACAGCACTGCAGTAAACATAGAAGTGCAGATATCTCTTTGACACACTCCTATTTACATTCAGCAGGGCAACTGCCAGGTCATATGGTAGTTCTCCTTTTAATTTTTTGAGCAAACTCCATATAGTTTTCTATTGAGCTGGGCTGGTTTACATTCATACACAGCAATGCTTAATGGTGGCTCCTTTCTTCTGTCTCTCTCTCTCTCTCTCTCTCTCTCTCTCTCTCTCTCTCTCTCTCTCTCTCTCTCTCTTCATTTTTGAGACAGGATCTAACTCTATTTAAAAAGTTCTGTACAAAAACTACAAAAATTCTGTACTTCAGGCTGGCCTAGATCTCTTTATGTAACTGAGGCTGGCCTTGAACTTGCAGTGTCCCTCATGCCTCAGGTTACAGTTGTAAGCCATCAAATCCAGTATCTTCTTTTTACCCAATGTGTTGTCTAAGTCAAGTCATACTACAATTAAGTATCATGTGTACAACATTGTTCCCAGGCCCAGTGGGGATGGTTTATGAAGTTAATGGAAGACATGGTTTCTCTCTTGAGAAATATTTAAAGTAATATATATATATATATATACACACACACACACACACACACACACACACACACACACACACACACAAGAGATATCCACATACAATGAATGTGTATCCCACCTGTATGCATTTACATCTTCTCTTCCAACAAAGAGGGGCTGCTCTTTCTTTCTTCCCACAGAAACCACAATCATGAGGACAGGCAACAATGCACAGAGGGGTAAGTAGAACACAGAGAACAGAGAGCTCATTTAAAAAAATTTCTCTATGTCCCACTTGGCTGAATAAATGCTCAACAAATATGACAAGTTAACTAAACATCAGCTTAGAAGGCTGGAAGATTTGGGGGAATTTCAAGGGGGGCTAAAGGCAGCCTTAGCATTGGAGGTAGTCGGCACCAGTCAGCCAACTTCTGAACCCCCCTGACCCAACATATTTTGTCTTAGTGCATTTCATCTTTGATTTGGCCTTGCTCCCCAGCTCCAGACATGTATAGGGTTGCACTTGAAGCCCATCACCTTCCCCTGGGTGGTGCCAATGTCAACAGTAGTGGTGAATCTGGCAAAGCACCATGCACTTGACTTTGCCCACTCTGGAGCCAGACAACCGGGGCCTTTCCTCACACTCTTCCCTGCACCCCATCCTCTCACATGTTGGGTGGGAGAACATTGGGCTCTCAGTGTCAGAAAACTTCAAGACTCTCCTGCACCAGTTGGATGACCAGGGAAATGGCTTAGCACTCAGGGGAACCTCACTTTCCTTCCTTTGAGGGAACCTCAATTGAGAAAATGCCTCCGTAAGATCCAGCTGTAAGGCATTTTCTCAATTAGTGATCAATGGGACAGGGCCCAGCCCATGGTGGGTGGTGCTATCGCTGGGCTGGTGGTCTTGGGTTCTATAAGAAAACAGGCTGAGCAAGCCATGAGCAACAAGCCAGGCAGCAGTACCCCTCCACGGCCTCCGCATCAGCGCCTGCCTCCAGGTTCCTGCCCTGCTTGAGTTCCTGTCCTGACTTCCTTCACTGATGGAATACAACGTGGAAGTGTAAGCCACATAAACCCTTTCTTCCCCGTGTTGCTCTGATCATGGCGTTTCCTCGCGGCAATAGTCATCCTAACTACGACACTGAGGCTCCCTGACCCCAGATAGCGGAGTTAGAATTCCAAGTCAGTTTCCTTTGCTAAAAAGTCTACGTTATTATTATTATGAGCACCATGCTTTATGTAATTACAGCAAGCAGCCGATTAAGTTAATGATTATTTCCCCCAGCCCAGGAGTATTCTTGAGGGAGTGAGTTTCGAAGGAGTAGGGAGGGTAGCATGTGGGGAGATTGTGGTAAGAAAATGAAGGGGAAGAAAAGAAAGAGGGCTTGAGGGAAGGGCTAAGTTTAGGATCACAGGAGACTCGTTGAGAAGCATGCTGCTGTTTCAGCTGCCTGGGTCTCTAGGCAGCCATCAGCCTCTCTCCATCAGTGGTTTTCATCAGCAAACCAATGAACCAATATTGACTTGGGGATTTAGAAGTGGACACAGAAGGTTTATTGTTAGAGGGCACGTGACGGGACTGCCATTTTCTTTGGCCATAGAACCCTAGTCCTCCAGCCCCAGGAGGCCTGCCATGTTCTTTGGAGAGTTTGTGAGAAACGTAGCAGTTTCTAGCACTTGGCCAAGTTAACACAAATGCAGGTGGGGAAGGGGGGGACCATATCAGGCTCGAGTGGGGCTGTCCTTATCTGATGAGCCAGTTTCCCTGAAGGGTCAATTCCACATGGCTTCGGTTTGCTTTGCTGCGTTCTATCTTCATGATGCCTTCAATAGGAGGTTCTCCGCTCTACCCTGATGTGCCCTCCCAGCGATCCTCAGTGGGTGCCAGGATGACACATACTTTACTAATGAGGAAATCTGTGCTCTAAGAGAAGCCACAGTGCGTAGTGGGTCCCGGGAGCAGGTTTGGAGTGTCACAGTCCACTGTGATCCCCCTACGTTTCTTCAGGTGCTCCAGCTCTCGTAAGAAGCCCAAGTCTTCACAAAGAGCTGCATTGGTACCAAGGTCACAAGTCAACCTCAGGTCTGGGGCTCTAGGTTCATGCAGGCAGGTCCATAGTGATGATTTCCGTTTGGTGTCCTCACTAATGTCCTGCCTCTGGAGGACACCTTTGCAGCGGGTGGCTGTAATGACTTGAATATGAAAAATACCTCCCCTCCAAAGACTCAGGTGTTGAGGGCTTGGCCCCCTGCTGGTGTTCCTTCACTGTTACATGACTGTATCATGATGGTTCTGACCTAATCAGCTGATTAATATGTGGACAGGTTAATAATTTGATGGAATTATTGGAAAGTGGCAGAAACACTGGGAAGTGGGCCCTGGTGAGAGAAAGTGGGCTACAGGGAGTATGGCATTGAGAGGTATGTCTTGTCCTAGCCTCTTTCTGTCTCGCTCTTCTTCACACTGCCATGAGGTGAGTGTCTCTACTGCACTGTACCCTCTTGGCTGTGATATTCTGACTTGCCTCAGGTCCAGGCAATCAGTGAATCACAACTTCTGAAACTGCGAGCCCAAACACATAGGTCTCCTTTTAAATGCTTTATCTCAGTATTTGTCACAGTGCTGAAAAGATAATGACCACAAAGACCTGCATCATTATTACAAATCTTTAACCTTAACACAGGATCTGTAAAAGCTGCCCAGATCATCCAGAACTCACACCTCTGTTCCATCCTTCCCCTTTATCAGCAGCCTTGTTAGTTAGTATGCCTGTCTTCTAGACTTTTCCATTGCAGATATGCAATGTGTGTTAAATGCAGAAAGCTTGTAGATAGCCATGCTATTGCAATGGCTGTTTTCATTAAGGAATCCTTTATAGTCCTGCATTCGTGTAAGGGCCTATAGCCCTAGCACATTCTTCTTAGCATATGACTGTACTAGTATTTTAATTTCAGGACGAACCAGGTGACTTAACCCATTCTCTGCTGATAGATGCTTGGGTGGATTCCAGCTTTTTCTCCTACAAACGGTGCTCAGAAGAGCATCCTCATATAGTTGGATAAATTTATGTAAATGACACCTGTGGCACACAGAATTTGTGCTTTTAGAATCTTGGTCAATATTGCCACATTGCTCTAAAAAAGGGGAGGGTTGTCTTCATTTACACAATCTCAACAGGAGTTTTGCACGTGTCCAGCAAAAGCTGTGGAAATTGCTCCTGACAGTTTATTCAATTATTATTGTGACTAGGCTCTCCCCTCTCTCTGCTCAAGATGATCCTGCTGCATTCTGGAGGGAGAGAGGTCAGTCCATCTCAACCCTTTGCCAACTTGGTGGCCAGAGGTGCCATTTCCTTGTGGAGGTAACAGTGTCTCTCATGAAGAATAGATTCAGAGACCTAATAACTACTTGTTAATTCTTCTGCCCAGTGCATGGTTATTGAGAAACTCTTTTTGAAGGACACACAGGTAAATATATTCATCCAGATGGGGTGCCAGTAGACCAAAGAAAAGTCTCATGGAAGTCTATCTTGGTGTATCGATGAGTCTATTGGTGTTACTTACAGGACCATGGGTGAAATGTCACCCAAAGAGATTGGGTGACTCACCTCTGGCTCTTAAAATCTTTCCACCTCCTTTTTGGTCTAGATTCCTGAGGACAGTGGTTTGATGGGGACATCCCATTTAGGACTGAGTAGTCCAAAATCCCTCCTTCTCTGCCCACTGTCCAGTTGTGGGTCTCTGTGTCGGTTCCCATCTTCTCTGATGGTGGCTGGGCGAAGCACTGATTTGTGGGTATATCCGAATGTGATGAGGAGTCATTTTGTTGCTATGTTTCTAAAAGTGATTTCTAAAAGGGACTTTCCTCTCACTTCCTCTTTACCAATTCCTATTAGGCTTCTTTCTAAAGCTTTGAATAGGAAAAGAGTGAGACACATAATTTGATTTTAACTTGCATGAATTCTAAATAGTACTCTATCGTACAGGACCTCCACAAATTCTGTGTGTTCCCCAGGTAAAACCCCCACTTCTGCCCAAGCATCCAGGGACCCCTACCTCATTCTAGATGCCAGACTCCACAGTGGTGGGAATTAGAATCTATTAAGTTTAGAGTTTTTATTCTGTCACCACAAAATCAGACAAACCGTTGCTGTCTATAAAGCATGCTTCTCCTCCAGGGCTGCTTCTGCTCCTCTCTGCAGCTCTCCTTGCAGATATCCCATGGCTCTGGCATCTCCAACATCTTCAACAGAATTAAGGCTTCCCTCACAAAATTGCCTCTCAGGACCTACATGTGGGGACTCCCCTGCCACATGCTGGCCTCAAAGGCTGTCAACCACAGAGGGATATTCCATCTCCTGTCTTAGTTAGGGTTTTATTGCTGTGTAGAGACACTTAGTAACCAAGGCAACTCTTGTAAAGACAAACATTTATTTGGGGCTAGCCTACAGTTTCAGAGGTTTAGTCCATTATCACTATGGCGGACATGGTCCTGGAGGAGGAGCTGAGAGTCCTACATCTTGATCCACAGGCAGCAGAAGGAGACTGTGTACCACACTGAGGGTAGCTTGAGCATAGGAGACCTCAAAACCCTCCCGTACAGTGACACACTTCCTCCTACAAGGCCACAACTCCTAATAGTGCCACTCCCCATGAGCCAAGCTTTCAAACACATGAGTCTATGGGGGGCAAACCCATTCAAACCGCCGAAACTTCTTTACCTATGAATCTTTCATGATGTTAAAGCCAGAACCTTGTGGATAATACCACTAACTTTGGCTACCTCTTTGGGGTGGAACCTGCTCCCCTTGAGTCACATGTGCAGCAGCTTTCATTTGTTGTTTTTAGGGGCATGGCTTTTTTTAATTTTTAAATTTTCTTTATTTTTTATTAATTTATTCTTGTTACGTCTCAATGGTTATCCCATCCCTTGTATCCTCCCATTCTTCCCTCACAGGGGCATGGCTTTTTAAGATTTTTCCTTTCACAGGTTAGAAGCTCAGCTGGTGTGCTCTTGCCCTGAGGGCATCCTTCCCTTTCTGTGGATCAGGCCTTTTTAATCAATCTGCTTATCTCTTTCAGCGCAAGCTTTGCCACTGACACTACATTTCCTGGGGCTCCTCTTTTCTTCAAACAGTACATTTTGTATTTCTTTTTCCCCTACCTGCCCTTTTTCATTATAGACCTGCATAAGAGTAATCACTATTTATGAATTGTTAATCTTAGTGCCTACACTATCAGTGTTCTGCTCAGGAAATTATCTCTTGGGCCAATACATTCAAGGCTGTTCCTCACTTTCCCTTCTATTAGGTTCAGTGTATCTGGTTTTGTGTTGAGGTCTTCGATTCACTTGGACTTGAGTTTTGTGCGGGGTGATAGATGTGGGTCTGCTTGAGTTCTTCTACATTCAGACATCTAGTTAATTTATTATTTATTAAAGGTGCTTTCTTTTTCCCACTGTGTATTTCTAGCTTCTTTATAAAAAAATCAGATGTCCATAGCTATGTGGGTTTATGCCTGGGTCTTTGATTGCATGGATCAATGTGTCTGTTTTTAGGCCAATACCTGGATGATGCCTTGCCTACCCATCATCAGAGAGGCTCCATCCAGTGACTACAGGGAGCAGATGCAGAGACCCATAGCCAAGTGTTCATTAGGTGGATCTTGGGGTACTCTGTTGAAAGAGGGGAGGAATGATTGTAGGAAGGAGTCAAGACAGAGGGGTCCAGGACACCATAAGAACACGGCCCACAGAATGAACTAAGCAGGCCTCATAGGGGCTCACAGAGACTGAAGATGCAATCAGGGAGCTTGCACGGGTCTGCACTAGGCTCTCTACACATGTGTTACGCTTGTGTAGCTTGGTGTTCTTGGGGGACTCCTAACAGTAGAATTAGGGGCTGTCTCTGACTCATGTCTGCTTTTGGGACCCTTTCCTCCTAGTGGGTGGCCTCGCCTAGCACTGATAGAGGGTTTGTGCCTAATCTTATTGTATCTTGTCATGCTGTGTTCCATCGATACCCATGGGAGGCCTGCTCTTTTCTGAAGGGAAATGGAGAAGAAGTGGATCTGGGCAGGAGTGGGAGGCAGTGGTGGTGGTGGGGACTTGGAGTGGAGGGTGAGGGACCTGCAGTCGGGATGTAATGTCTGAGAAAAGAATCTTAAAAATGTTAACCACTAACGTCCACACAGCAGATTCAGTATTAGGCTGTCTTCAAATCTCCTCCGCTAAAGAAATTGGTCAATTGATTTTCAGCTTCGACTCTGGCAAATTCTTAGGACAAGGGCAGAGAGGCACATTCTTTAGGAAAATATCACAAGACTGCTGTCTGGTCCAGTTGCTAATGTTGCTTCCTTCTGGGTCTTCAGAGTCCACATTGTTCCCAGCACTGCTGTCTTCCAAGATCCTCCTACGATGGCCACTGAGCTCTGCACACAGCGTTCAACCACTTTCCTAGTCCCAAGTCTCCTAGTCTCCCATATTTCTGCAAGACAAAAACAACAAACAAACAAAAAAACAACCCCCCCCCCCACCGTAACACATGGTCAGGTCTGTTTGTCATAGCAATAGCCCACTCCCTGGTTCCAACTTCTATCTTAGTTTATTTTCTACTGCTGTGATAGAACTCTGCTACAATAACAACATATAAAAGAAAGCATTTAATTGCACTTAATGGTTTCAAAGCGTTAGAATCCACTGAGTAAACAGTTTTGAACTGTGGCTTCTGACTCCAGCCCTGTCTGGGACCTGGCCTGCTGGCCGGCAATGGAGGAGAAGCCTGGTCTCTGAGCGCTGTGTTCACGTTGCTTTGTCTTTAAAACTAAAGTGTCGCCATGGATGTCACTCCTAGGCAGCTGGCCTCCATCCAGGCCTCGGATATTTGAGAGGGATGAGGTTGATTTTAATCTCTTTTGACTTAGACTGGGTCATTTTCTTCTTCCCTCAGCTCCATTCATAAGGCGGCCTAGGCCTCCACACATGGTATGCATATGCACGCACACACAAACCTAAGAAGAAAAATTAGCAAATCTGTTAACCAGGCCTTTGCTTAGGCCAACTGTGAGGAGTGAAGGCCCCTGCGGCTTGAATGTTGGTGTCAACACCTTTAACTTATTGATTGAGTTTTGAACCCAGAGGTAAAAGGCATGTGTGGAATTCAAATACAGGATTTCCTACCCCATGGGCACCTCTTGGGAGTCTCCGTGGCTGTAATAAGGGACAAGCAGCGATTTGATGGCAAATGATTGTATTTTGCAGTGTAAACACAGATTAGACCATAATTAATGATTTTGATACATATTCTTCCTCACGTTCATAAGACAATAGTCTGTCTATCAACAACATGTCCCTGACTTTATAGTCTTTAGAGGGAAGCGGGTGCTGCTTTGTGTAGATGAACATTTGCTTGGTTGAAAGACCTGTCTCAGAGCAGCCAATCTGGGACACACCTCTTCTCTCTCTTCCTTTCATCCTTCCTTCCAGCACCAGTTTTTACAAATTTTGAAACATGATGGTTCCTGGAAGCTTCTAGACTGTTGTTGTCCATGCCAGAGTATGGAGGACAGAGCATGCTCTTTGACTTGTTTCTAGTGTGCTCTGCCAACATCCTTTATTCTCTTGCCGGTCTCAGCATCTCCAGTTTTCTTTTCTTTTTCTTTTTTTTTTTTTCTTTCTTTCTTTCTTTTTTTTCCTCCTTCTTTCCTTATGATTACGTCTATAAAGGTGGTGATAGCAGAGCTGACCGCTAACTTAAGGTACTAGGAACAAATCCTATCTGTTGTAGAAGAATCTAGAAGACTCAGTTTCATTTAGCAAGTGTTTAACTGAGTGTCGGCCATAGTCATCACCAGAAGTAGAAAGGCCAATAAGGTCAGGTCTTTCATTGGAGTTGCTGAACTCAGTTTCATGCCTCACTCTCCCACAGTTCAAGCCAGTGTGGTTCCCAATCTCCCCTCTCCTCACACTGCCACATTCCAAGCATTCCTTCTAGAAAGATGTGAGGCATAAAACAGGCACTTTCTGAAGGGCCCAGGTCAACAGTGGCTGCTATGAGGGCTGCTCTTCAGCTCAAAGGCAGGGCCATCAGTGCCAACCCACTCTGGAAGTCAGCGCCTCATAATCACAAGGTTTGGGGAAAGCGTGGCAGGTGCTCTTCCCAAAGAAAACATTGGTTCCCTGCCCGCCCCCCACCCCTAGCCTTGGTGACTTGTGTGAGGCAAGCACATAGGAAGCTGTCAAGGGCCATGCCTGTGACCTGGGGCCAGACCTCTTGTCCTTGTATGAAATCAGGTCCGTCCTTTGGGAGGCTTTGTGGGTCCCTGGGTTGGTTCCTCCACTATGGATCATTTTGGGAGATTCCCCAGGTGTGGAGAGATGAGTTTGAGGGTGGACTCTTGGTCCTCTCTGGCACCAGGCCACCCCCACCCCCATTCCGAGGCCTTCAGGGAGAGGTATGTATCTGCTGAGGGAATTGCTCACTTCTCACCGCGTGGGGTGTGTGACAGGCTAGGGAAGACGCAGACGGCGGGGGCGGGCGCCAGCAGGCAGGGTGGGATGGCAAGAGAGCTCTGCTGTCTGGCGGCTGTGACAGCGGGTACCTGCCTGCCGGCCTCCGCCCGCGCCACCGCCGCCGCCGCCGCCCAGCCTTTGCTGACAGGCTGCCTGTTAATTGGGGAGACGCAGGGGAAATCACGGCGGGCTGTGGAGATTTGCTGGGTCTCAGGGCCCTGTGTGATGCTCTCACACCCTTAATCAGAGAGAGGGCTGTGAGGACCCACAGGCCTGTCACTGTCCTAAGAGCTACAAGCAAAGCCTGGCTGTAGGACTTCCTTATTGTCCCCTCCCCCCAGCACCCTAACTCCCGCCCCAACAAAAGAAAAGAGGAGGAAAGCAGCCTATAATTGGGCTTTGGGGATGGGGTAGGTGTTACTGATAGAAGTGTAAACGGCAAAGGGGGAAGTGGGGGGGGGAGAGGGGGAGCGGGGTGGGGGGAGAGTTCCAGAAGACTTTGTTTGCATAAATGACCCTCACAAAGGAGAGCCAGGTTATAGGCCTTTCCGGTCCTCCCTGGTGAAAAATGAATCTCCTTTCCATATGGATAGGATGAATCATGTGGGAATCCAGGCCCCTGTGGAGGGGGTCTTCCCCAGAGGTGGGTGCAGAGTCCACAAAGCAGGAAGGATGCTCTGCGGTCCAGCTTAGACTTGACTTTTCTGCGCTCTTCTAGACTCTACACACAGCACACATGCGGGGGTGGGGGCAGGGGTGTCAGAGAGCCGCTAGGGTAGCCCCAGTTCCTCACAGGTGGTGGTGGGGGGGGCTAGAGGAAGAAGGGCTTATTGAGAGTCACCCTCCAGTTAGAGGTAGAGTTGGTGCACCTCCAGTTTTAAACTGAGGCTTAGAAGTGATGTTGGGGATTCTGAGTACCTTTTCACCTCTTTCCCACCTATTACTATTTCCCCTCCTCGGACATTAACTAAACTCTTAAGAGACTTATCTCATTTTGATTCAGGCTTAGCTCTCAATTGCCCAGGCAAGTCTCCTGGGGAGGGAGCGTCTATGTTAAGGTCTGTCAGTGATTTCTCTCCTAGAAGAACAAGGAAGTAAAGACTGCATATATACCTGGGGCTAGTCTGCAAGTGGTGAGAGGGAAACATCTGGTCACCGGGGTGCACAGGAATAGAGGCTGGGGGCTCTGCAGTAGGAGTCCAGGTTAAGCCCAGATAACTGCATGGCCATTAGAAGTTAGCCTCCAATAGGCTCAGGCTTTAGGTTTCCCCCTCGCACCTGTGGACAGGTGAGGGTCCACTGCTAATGGGTGGTGCTCCCATCCAGGCCCAGGCAGCTCCTGTAGCTGACATTCTCCTGGAGTGTGACAGAATGGGACCTGTGGGGGAAAGCTGCCACGTCAGCACCCAGCCCTGCTTTGCACTCCAGCAGCTAATTAAAGCCAGGAAGGTAATTTATTGCTGAGGGAGAATGTGCGGGAGGTTTGGCTTAGCTGAAATGGCCCCCAAAGAGTTATGGAAAGCTAAAGTGGGTTTTCAGAAGCAAAAGTTAATTGCTCTTCACTTAGCATTTCGGTGTCATATGGCTCTGAGTTACATGCACGAGCCGAGCGGAGGACTTTACCCAGATGTGAGGTAGGGAGGACGGAGATGGATATGGCAGGGATGAGGGTGTGTGTGTGTGTGGGGGGTCTGTATACTGCAGCCAGGGCTTCCAGGTGGCTGGAGGGCGGCCCCTGGGCATGGATAAAAAAAAATGCCGCCACTCTTCCCACAGTGTGCTAGACCAGACCTGCTCCTTGCAAATTCAGTCCCAGGAGGTATCTATGCCTGGAAGAGTGTCTGGTGGTGTGTGGCAGGGAGAGACACTGTCCAGGAATTTGGAGGCTGGGAGAAGGGAGACATTGGGGACCCTAGTTCTATCCAGAGGTGTCAGTGACTTGGGCATGGTCCTGTTCCTGCCTCTCCATTTAATGATGGCTAGCTTACAGGTAACATCTGGTCCTTTCTAATGCTGTGATCCACGTGGCCCACATGCTGGAGTCAGATGGATGCCATTGACACTGCTGTTAGGTAGGCAGCCAGACTCTGGTGGGCTTAGGGGCCACGAAGGAGGGAAGGATGGTTGTCTTCCTCATGCTCAACACTGGACCCCACCTCCTGTTTTCCTAGTAACCTGTTGATTTTTTTTTTTTTTAAAGAAAAACATCACAATTGATCCTGCTCCAAGACTGAAAGACTTACCTGAGAGGGTGGAAGGGATGGATGGAGTGAGGGAGAGAGAGAGAGAGAGAGTCACAGCTGCCCCTTAAGACTTATAGTACCACGTGTGTGTGTGTGTGTGTGTGTGTGTGTGTGTGTGTGTGTGTAGTGGTGCGCTGCAGAGTAGTATTTGAGACTCATTGATGAAATGCTATTTCCAGATAAACCATGTCTATCTTATAAATTTATCTATATTATTCTCTGTATTTCTTTTTAATCTACTCTGTTACATAATTCGTTTGATGAAGAATCTGGGAATTCAGTCATACCTTTGCCTGCCTGGGTAGAGACACAGAATTCTAAACTCGCCCCACCCCCCCAGCCCCACCAAATTATAAACTCACACACATACTGTCGCTCCTTCCCTTAAGAGTTTATTCAAGTGGGCTGTCAATCACCTGGATAGAAAATTGCCTCTCAGGAAGCTGCATCAAGAAACTTTAAGAAATAGTCTGAGAGCCTGTTTTTGAATATAAATTGGGTCATTGGGTGGTCATTGCACACCCTCCTCCTTGAGAGTGCATCACTTTATTTTGGCATCAGCATCTATATGCCACAACTGAAGACACAATGACAGGGTCCAGGAAGGTGGGAGGGAACAGTGAGATCTCGGCTGTTACTGTGTGACCCATTTGGCAGAGGAGAAGACCAAAGTCCTAGCTGGTACATGGAGGCCTGTATGAAAACTGTCTTGAATTACCATCAGGAAAGAGCAAACAGATGCATGTACATCTCTTGGCTCTCCCAGTAAAATGGAGATGTGTTTTTAAACTGAACCCATTATGGAACTCAGAATCTAGAAGAACAGAAAGCAAATTTTTTGTCTACAAATACCAGGAAATGGCACATTCAGGATGCCAGAGTCTGGATGGAGACCTTTCTGTTACCTGGTTTGGCCTCTTCTGTGCAAGAAGAAGAATGTGGATGCCATGGCCATCCTGTGACCGATGATGGTGTCATGGCCCCCAGCTGTCCACAAGCAGCCCTGCTTTACTCCATGTTGGCTCCTTGCTCAGCAGGTTGTGGTAGCAAATCTCTTTAAGAAAGACAGGGGTGGAGAGCTTTTCATCCATAGCCTACTCCAGCCCTCTGTCTTTGGAATCCATAGTTTCATGGTAGTATTGGGGGGTGGGATGGGGAGGACGAGGGGTGATGTTTCAAAGAACTCAGAATTCAAGTGCATTAGCAAGTTCCAAGTCCAGTTGGTGTCTTTGTGTCTCCCTCGAAATGCTTGTGGCCCTTTGCAACTTCTCAACATTCTGGGGGTCAAAATGGCATCCAAGTATTCTCCCTGATCCTCTTATTGAAACCAAAGAGCAGGGTGCTGGTGATGGTCCATTGCTGCAGAGCCCAGGATGCGACCCCAGTTCTCTCAGCTAAGATTGCCACATGGTTCGGAATAATTCTCAGATACTGAGCCTTTTCCTAATTTTTCCCTAGCCTATTTTTTTTTTAACCTCTGCATCCTCATCTCTAAATTGGGCAAGATGAGCAGCCAGGAGTCAGACCAGGCACCACGCTGTAGTAGGGACTCTACACCTAGTCCCTGTTGAGCCCTCTGCTTAAGTAGACTTGTCTCCAGGACAGAACCCTGCTGACCTCTGAGAATAAAGTTCCAGTCCCTTGCTGTCCAGTTATTAATGACTCTAAACTCAAGCTATACAGCAGCTGATGACAGGGGATGAGAAAGGAGAAGAAAATCAGAAAAATGCTTTCCCCACATTAGCCCTCTCAGTAGATGGAAGTGTCTTGCAGTAGGGCTGGAGGCTAAGGCCCTGCACCTCTCCAGAGCTTTGGCACAGGGAATGGCAGGCGCTGCTGCTTCTTAAACAGGGACCTTGTTGCACCCGATGGCAAAGAGCCCACAAATAACTGAGCTGTGCTTTTGAAATGGGTCTGATGAGCCTTTTAATAGGAGAAAATCATCATTATTTCCCAAGAGTTCACATTGCCATAACATTTTATTAGCAGCTTCTCTTCTAAATAAAGTTCAGTGGATTGATGTCGGTGGTGCGTTCTCGTTTTGAATATCCCCTTAAATTATGGCCCTGGATGTAGCCCTGTCATCACTGTTACTATTATCGGCACCAGCAACTCCATTGTGATGTTTATGCTGCACTCAGGAAGCTCTCAAAACAATTCAGGTATATTACCTCATTTGTCCTCATATCTTCCTAAGCAGGGGACTGTATACCAAGTACACATACAGGCCAGACCTCTCTGTTCTGTGCCTCTCTGTATGTGAATGCCCCTGTTGGGTATGCCCCCAACACTCTTGACCCTTTCTTATATGGCTTGTTCCACTTTACCCAGAGCACAGGAGCTTGTATTAGGATCAGGCTGGGCACCTCAGAAACTTGGCTCTGGGTGGGATGGAGGGGATCAACCCTTGTGTGCGTGTGTGTGACAGGAACAGGACCCTTGGGAATCACCTTGACCACTCTAGGTATTGACATGAGCTCTTTGGGCCCAATAGACCAAACTTACTTTAAAAAGTGGCACCATGGAGTAGTAGAAAGATGCCAGCTTGGGAGTCAAGAGATCTGAGTTCAAATCCCAATTCTGTCATTTAAAAGCTCTCTTAACATGTTTGTGACCCTACTTTCACCTTTATAAAAGATGGTGTAGTAATACCTCCCTTCTGGGTTTTTGTGAGGATTAATGTGTTAGTCATTTGTTGTTGTTTTGCTGCTGTGAAAAAATACTTAGGAGAGACAAGATCAATTATGTCATCTTACAAGGGGAGGGAGGAAGGAGTGGAAGGGGTGGGGCCAGGGTCCCAATATACTGCTTAGGGGCAAGTAAGACTGGAAGACACCACCAGACTCCACCTCATAGAGTTTTTTTCTACCTCCCAAGAGTACCACAAGCTTTAAATACACAGGTTCACTTCCTCCCTCCACTTTCTGTCTCTCCAAATCTTAGCAACTCTTTACCTTATTTTCTTAGTTCTAGAAAACAAAGAACTGCCCATTGAACTGCTTGTGAGATGACTTGTTGCCCTGGGTCCTGTGATGGTTAATGTGGCCCTGCCCTATTTGCTAAGGCTGGAAGCCTAGGGCAACAGGGAGGTGACGCATTACTAACCAGGCAACAAGGCAGCAAGGAATGCTTTTTATGAAGTCTGTAATGGTTTGGAGGAAGAATTCCACTGGGGAAGAGAAATGTTGTCAGATCTGTTGTTAGGAAGCAGGCAGGGCTTGAAAGGATGCAATAAAGATACATTAGAAGGGCTAGACATGGCGGCATATGCCCACAATCCCGGCACTCTGGAGGCTAAGTCAGAAGCATTGCAAGCTTGAAGTCAGCCTAGGATGTATAGCAAGACTCTGTCTCAAGACACACACACACACACACACACACACAAGCACGAAGATGGAAGGAATTGTTAAAAATGACTTTATTTCCATTGGAATTCAGTTATAACCAAGAGTCAAGCCACTCTGACAGCTTTCTGGTCTTATTTTGAATGGTTTCTTTCTTTGGACCAGGAGCATACAGCTTCTAGAACAACACATCTTCAGCTTAGGTAGGGAGACAGCCAGAGTAGAAAAGCAGCTCTCAAGGCAAACCTAAGTGAACGCTTCACGCGGATACCATTTGCAAATCGATTCAGCCCTCTTCCTCCTCTGCAGGTTCTTGATTTGAAGTGGAGCTGGGAGGAAGTGACATTTTTCTAACCGCATCCTTGACTTGTGCCTCTGCCAGACATCACTAATTGAACCTTATGTACCTTGCGTGAGCCGAGACCTCCACAGAGAGCACCCAGGCAATCCCAGCAGCCCTGCCAATCACTCAATTCTACGATACCACATAAATTGTATTTGCTATTTTCTGTTTGAAGTCTTAAAACTTTACTACTGTCTTAAATACCAAGTAGCATTTTTATGAAAACCACAATACTAAAAGCAGAAGGTTTAAGAAAGGAAAAAAGATCTAGTGATGTGAGGATGCCAAAATACAGATGGAAATTGTGGCTGGGTCTTGGGATCAGCATAAAGATGTTTTCAGTTGCCTCAACATTCATGAGATTTAATTGTGTAAATAGTTTCAGAGAGACAGAAAATATGTGATAAGATACAATAAAACAGGGCCATAGATATCAGTAAAGGGCCTGCCTAGCTCTGGGTATAATCCTCAGTACTGTGTGTGCATGCACACTCACTCACCATTGGCTTATAATCATCAGTGGTCCTCACCAGGCTTACATCCAAGTCTCTGGCTTGCTTATGGTGCAGATTTCTGGGCTTCATTTATTTTGAGGACTTCTTCTGATCTTGGAGCCTAGAAGTGGGCATGCTCACTAGACACTCTTTTTGCTCCTCCTAAAAATATGCCCATTGCCAGATCTTGAACCCGTTGCTAGATACTTAACTGTAGTGTTTACTTTCTGTCCTTATTTTGAATGGCTGATGCAAAGCACAATACTCATCTCTCTTTGCTGAGCTCCCTTCCCGTGATGGATAATATTGATTGTCAGCTGGACAGGACTTAGAATCACCATGGAAACACAACTCTTGTATATATGTGGGTGTTTCCAGAAAGGTTTGATTCAGCAGAGAAGACTTATTTTGGGTATAAGTGGCACCATTCCCATTGCTTCAGGTTCCCAGCTGAAGGAAAAAGAAGATGGAGAGCTTTCGTCTCTCTCTGCTTCCTGCATGTGGATGCGCTATGAGCAGCTGCCTGCTGGTCTTGTTGTCATGGTGAACTAACCGTGCCCTCGAACTGTGAGCTGAAATTTTCCCTATGTTCCTTTTGTCTGGTGTTTGTCACAGCATCAAGAAAAGCAACAGACCCTTACTTTCCATGAAGTTGGAAACAAAGTTGCTGTCTCCAAAAACGATTAGCCTTTCCCAAAGGGTGAACCACACTTGCATAGATCAGTGTTTAGAATGTATCTGAATTATTATGTATTTGTATTGTCATTTGTGTTTGACTAACAGAAGAATAGAGAAGTGTAGAGTTCTTTTTTAAAAACTCTACTTTATTTGGGGTGTTTAGGCCTCAAGCTTGCTTCCAAACTCCCAACCCTACATAGGAAAGAGAAGGTTAATGGGAAGAGGGGGCCCCTTTACTTCTCCCAGCTGTTTAGGGTCGAAGGGTCTTTGAGTCTATACCAATCTCTGTCAATAGTTTCCCCCAAGCTGCTGTCTGTGCCTCAAGGTGTTTCTCTTCGTCTGTCTACTCCAAACTGCCACACTGCCCGTCTCTGGTCTTTTCAAACTGCTACATGCCACATGCCAACACCACATTCTCTGTGCTCTCATCTATGTCCTCAAAGCCCTATGCTACACAAGGAAAGCCTTATCAGCTGGCAAAAGTCACACTCTGCCCGAGACAATTAACAGCTACAGACAGACTAAAGCTCAAATTGAAATCCCACACTTGGGACCAAAACAAAACCATATTTACATAACACAACATAGTTTAAAAGAAACCAAGACTTCTATTACAGAGAAGGAAAAAAAATGTCTTTTTTCCCCCTTGTCATCAAGATAGAATGATTTGTCTATATTTCGTGTATGGCAAGAGCTTTATTGCTGTACTTGGACCTGGTGACTGGCAGAAGTGCTAACAGGGGTAAGCACTGCACTTCACATGGCTGAAGGGTGAGAGAGCAATCCCATGCTTGCAAGAGCCATAGGTAGTGGAGTTGGTATACCCTGATATGATCCCAAACATCTCACGTTAAACACCATTTCCCAATGCTAACACATTCGATAAATATCCCACATAAGTGTGAGTGGGAACAAAAAGATTAGAACCACAGCACTAACTATTTGATCAATGTGTGAGTGCACTTGACTTCCTGAAAGTTGTAGTTATGAAAACAAAACAAACAAACAAACAAACAAACAAAATATATATATTCTGTGCTGACACTTCACTGTGGCCACATAATACTGTCTAGTGTAGTTCTTAAAGTAATCCTATGAACTCTTTCCAGAAAGGAAGTGTGGGCTCAGAAATGCTAAGTAATTTGTCTAAATAGCAAAAGATATGTATTCAAGCCTTGAACCCAAGGCTATCTGTCTCCAAAGTACTTCTTACATATTTCTGTTTCTAAGAAATATTCTGTTGGGCAAGATTTGCTGGAATCCAAATCGAAAGGCATCAGCATTGCAAACAACAAGTCGAAACCAGAAGGCCTCTTACTAAATGCAATAATAGTGCTTTTAAAATCTGGTGTGCGAAGGATAGCCAGGTTGATTCCCAGGCCTGTTATTTGTCTGCTTTTATAGGAACAAATTTGTTAAACTTGATTAGTTATGGGCCACGAATGCCTCCCTTTTGCCATTGTTATCAAAGGAACCAAACAACCAGCCTGGTCCATGCACACATGGCTCTATGTACTCACATTAGCTCAGATGCTCAGTCTGCAGTGTGTGTCTTGGAAGGACCCACTTGGATGGGCCTGAGTGGTTGCCTGAGGCTGACTGGCCATCCTGTGGATGGAGTTCCCTGGTGCTATGTTGGTGACAGCCTGACTGGGTGAGGCGGAAGGGAGCCTTACTTCTTCCTTTCCTGATAAGAGGTGGCTCGACTCAAGGACCCCGAGCCAGCAAGTGAGGTGACACTGAATTTTTTCAGTTTGCAGTGTGAGGGTAGTCATAGAACCTACCCACAGAATTACCGCTGAGATATTTAGAAGAGATAACATGTAGAAATACTTTGATGTTTTCTTGGTGTAGAGAACCGTTGCCCTAGAACACAGATCTGCCTTTCACCATGATGTTCCCATAGATGCTCTCTTCTAAGGAACAGAGTTAGTCACCCCTGTCTTTCCTGGAATAAGGAAGGGGAATCATCGTGTGAACGGTGGGGTCTAACTGGGACCATGCCATATCCGCACGGGATGTTTGTGACTCCTGCCCGCTGGAGCCCAGCCCTCTTGACTCGAGATGTGGTCATCTTTTCTTATGCCCTGCTAAGTGACACGTGGGTGGAGTCAAGTGCCTTTATAGTGCTATGAATATCAGGATGGTGACAGACCCCTGAAAACGCATGGGGGAACATCGTCCCCGTATGTCTAAGTCTACTGGTGTAATCTTATTATGAAGCGTTTACCAATGCTGTGATGTGTCAGGAGTGCTGCTTGCTGCTGGGATGAATATGAAAGTGAACAGGGTGCAGGCCATGCCTTCAAGGAGCATTTACTTAGACAATAGAGACAGACTGACGTGCGAATAGTTCAAATGCAAGGCAGATGGCCCTCCACAACTGCCCTGCATATACGAAAAGAAAGCGCAAAGTTGGGGTTTCATCCTTTGCCATGGCAGGAAAGGACCAGCTAAAAGGCTAGGAGAGCCCCGCCCTCCCTACACCCCCCAATATCTCTATCTGGCTGAGGCTGCAGGACACTTGGTATTAGGGACAGGGCTCTGCCTTATGAGCCATGCTGGGCATGTGGAGGAAAAGCAGTTTAAGGCTTGCCAGGGATGCTAACCTCTACAGCTGCTGGCTCTGACCACAGTGACACAGCTAGGTTACTACCCTGCTCCATGGCTCCACTCTTTTCAGCAGTGGTTTAGCAGAATACCCCCTTCTTGCCCTGAGCTGATGAGGACAGGACCGGTCTTCTGATCTGGGCCTTGACTTCCAGACAGGGCCATCCTTACTTGGGCAGCTGTTTAAGACTCTACACCCACACACAGAGAACAAGGAGCCACCATTCTTCTCTCTTCTGTGTTTTAATAGCAGAGAGTGGGGGTGGAGGAGACTCTGCGAGCAGCTGGGCAGTGAGGGGACTTGTAGGTCAGAGCTTGACAAGGGGACTTGGGTCACCCAGGGAAAATATGGCCTTGCTCTCTACTGGCAGTTTCCCAGTGACGCTCTGTTCCCCACCTGCTTTCCCCCCCCCCCTCCCCCCAGTGCCGCTGTCCCCACATGCACAGAGCAGGGAGGCGATGATGAATTTCCCCCGAACGGCATTACAGACAGTCATAAATAATGCTTTGCTCTTTGGTGACGGCACTTTCCATTAGAGCTGCCTGTGCCGGGCTCTTGCTACCCCCAGTCTTCTGCCGGGGACTTGCAGTAAAATTTATCAGTGAGCTTTCTGCACCTAATAAATCATCCCCTCCGGGAGCCATCTGGCAGATAAGGCCATGAGAACCCACATGCTCTGCAGATGAGGAGGGAGGAGAGAGAGAGAGAGAGAGAGAGAGAGAGAGAGAGAGAGAGAGAGAGAGAGAGAGAGAGAGAAAGAGAGAGAGAGAGAGAGGCGTAGCTGGGCAGTCCCAGGCACTGCCAAGGGGGGACTTTCTCTCTATTGGTGTCCTGGTCAGGTTGTTCTTGGCTTCTCTCTCCAGGCTATGGTACAGAGGCTCTGGCTGCGGGAGCTGTTCTCACTCATGGAATTATAGCCCATAGAGTACATCTTTCTTTTACTCTACTTCTAGGTGTACAGAGGTGCTAGAAACTGACATGAGGCAAGAATGGGGAAATCTCTGAGCTAAGCTGGTGATGGGAGGGGCAAGGGGATCTCTTAGCTCCCTCCTCTTCGGAATGTTCTAGAGACTTGGATGATACCAACAGCACATAATCTCATAGCGGTAACAAAGCTCCTCCTGGGAGGAAGTGATGTAGAAGCATCCTTTAGTTCAGGTGTGCCCACAGCCTGTGAAGTGCATCCGCTATGATGCTATATAGGTTTCCTTCAGATACGTGGTACTTTCCCTAATATACCCTGAAGGAAGTTCTAAGGGATGCTGCCCCGGGAAAGCAGAGATGCATAGATTCTACTCACAGTTCTCTCCTTCAGCTGTTTATTTGTTTTCCTGTGGTGCTGGGACTGAGCCCAGGACCTTTGAACAAGCTAGACGGGTACTCTACCATTGAGCTACATCTGTAGTCTACCCTTAGGGCATTTTCAGTGTTGCTGGGAGGAGTGTCCTAAGCTTTCTTGGGTGAAGGTCACACCCACTGTCTATGCTAGTCGAGAGGGCTTGCAGGATGTGAGCCACAGCTGGAGGAGATGGACAAGCAGGTGTGTTTTCAGTCTCAGTGTCACAGCCCTGGGTGCCCTCGGGTGCAGGGTGAGTCCTTATGCAGGTGTGATGGGTGAGCATCCTGGTCAGCATGAGGTAGTGACACAGCCATCGACACATGTAGAAGATGAGAATGAAGCATGGAACGCTGGGATAGATAAAGCCTCATCACCACTAGACTTGCACAGAGTATGGGTTAATGTGGTGATCCAGGCTTGACTATGTTCACCATGAACAATCCTGTTCCAGGCATGTATAACATGGATGCCTGGCTAGTACTTACGGACATTCTGAGCCTGTTTTCTCATTTCTAAAATGATATGCAAAGGGGAAACATAGTTAATTGGGGCTGTAATTTTTCATTGTTGTTATCATAATGTTTTCTAACTTCCTGCTTACTGGTTCCTATTTTTTCATAAATTATTTTTATTTTCTTTAATGTGTATGGATGTAAGAGCCTGCACATATGTCTATACACTGCTTGCATGCCTAGTGTCCATGGAGGTCAGAAGAGGACATTGGATCCCCTCCAAATGGAGTTCCAGAGGCTTATGAGCTGCCACAGGGGCTCTGGGTCCTCTGGAAGAGTGGCTGGTACTCTTAGCCACTGAGCCATCACTTTCAAACGATGGAAAACTGGACAGAATTGCCCCCTTCTATTCTAATAGGGCCCCATTGCCAGACAAGATGACCTTGCTTAAGGTCTGACTGTGAAATTGCCAGGGAGTCAAAACCTAAGCTCCCCAGGCTTGGTCCTGAGGGTTCACTCTGCAGCAGGACATCTCTCATGCCACGTCTGATGGTGGTGAACACATCTCAGGGAAACACTAAGTGGGGTGTCCCAAAGACACTTAGCTGAGCCATGCATTGAATGTGTCAGTAATTGAAACTTGCCAACAAAGATTTGAGTGTAATCTGTGATTCACTTTTCAATTAAAATTTCTTTCTTCTTGTGGTTGGAAAGCACTTGACTGTTTTCCTCTTCAAAGCGCTTCACTAACACTAATCTTTTTTTTTTTTCTGAGTGCTAGAATGGGAAGAGGAGTGTGGAGTTGGATGACACGGAGGAGGGGCAGCTGCGGTGGGGTGGATGGCTGGAATGGTGTCTGGATGGCAAAGTAGAGGCTCCCTTCTTGCAAAGGTCTTGGGAAGGGAGTCTTAGCTGGGGACAACCTGATCTCAGTTTCCAGGGGAAGCCAAGGATTCGGGGCCTTACAAGTCCAGGGGTGGGAAGAGCCAATCTTCAGAAAAGCTACAAGAAGCAGTCAGAAGATGCTCATCGCAGGTCCTGGGAAGCAGGAGCATGGATGGTCTGAAGCAAGAAGATTCTCTCTACCGCTGTTTCCTGTGGGTGACATGACCTTTACGTGCATGCTGCCACACAGCTCCTGGGGCATGAGGGGAAGCTATGTTCCAAGGATGGCTGGAGGGGTGAAGGAAAGACAGGAAACAGAGGTTCCTTGGCATTTTGTTTGTTTGTCTTGTTTGTTGAGACAGGGTTTCTCTGTGTATCCTTGGCTGTGCTGGACTCGCTTTGTAGACCAGGCTGGCCTCGAACTCACAGCGATCCACCTGCCTCTGCCTCCTGAGTGCTGGGATTAAAGGTGTGCACCACCACTGCCCGGTGGTTCCTTGGCTTTTAAAGGAACTTAAATTTCCTAATCCACAGTTTCTACAGGCATCCAAATGGCTAATTCATCCATCCATCCATCCATCCATCCATCCATCCATCCATCCATCCACTACTAGCAGGGGCTAAGAAGTGCATTGCTGTGTTTATATCCTCTCAAAACTCATTTGCTGGACCCCAGCCCCAGTGCAATAGGCTTAGGAAGTTGTGCCTTTGGGAAAGTGAATGGCAGCTCATGAAAGACCCTCTTGGGCATTCTTACATGTGTGCACACTGCCACTCGAGGGTTCAGTAAGAACTCACCATCTATGTCACACAGGAGTCTGCTGACACTTCCCACCTCCAGAGCTATGAGCAAGCAATTTATGTTGCTTATAAAGTGTCCAGCCTAAGGTATGTTGTTATAGCAGCCCGAACAATCTGAAAGCAAATACCTGTTGGTTTGTAAGAGTCCCCAGGGAAGAGCTATGTCTTCATTCACTTCCTGTGTTCAGCACAATGCTGGCTGTATAGGAAGAGTCTAGGAAATTTTCTTGAGTGGAAATTGGTCAACAGAGATGAGTGAGTAGAAGAATATTTATAAGCTGTAACGGCCCATTTTGGTATTCAGTGTTTTTGCTTGTGAAAATAGGATGTGTAGCCCATGGTGGTGGGGAGACCTGGGTGTAGAATAGCCCCGGCGAAGGTCCTAGGACAGGTGACTGACTTTCACTGGCACCTCCTTGGGGAGTCTGGAACTCCAGTGCCTTTTTCAGCTCGAGACCCTTAGGTGTCCTGAGTGGCAGTGCTTTCTAAGCCTGCCTCCCTTTCTCACCTCGTCCTCCCCATCATGGCTGGTGAAGTCTACATGAGGCTGGTAACTTGGTCCCTGTCAGACTGGCAGTAAGATTGATGGACCCAGAGCTAGGCTGGAGGACTTAGGTCCAGTGGAGAATCTGCATCTGGTTTGAGCTGCTGTAGTGGGTACGCAGCTTTGGGCAGAGCAGGGTCCGCATGCGGCTAGCGTGAGTCCTTTTTGTCTGGTTTCTTTCAAGTAGAGATAATCCCCTTCTACCTGACCAGACAGCTGAACTGGTTTTGTTTTTCTTTTGTTTTTTTGTTTTTTTTTTAAATTCGGTAATAAATCTGCCAACCTTGCAGGGCTCAAGCCAAGGGCCTTGCTTGCTCCATCTACACAGAAGTCTCATAAAATGGCATAAAATGAAAAAGAAAAAAAATGCGTACTTCACACTTTGTTTGCTCTGGGTTATGGTGACCCTCTGTCCCCGATACAAATGTCTGACCTTCCCACTGAGTTCAAGTGCCCTCTGCCAAAATGGAAGGGCTGACTGCACTTCTCTGTCTCCTTCTCTCTGTCCCCTCTTCCTGTACTCACTTTGTCAGAGAAGATGCAGGGCCTGCTATGTGTGTAACCCTGGTTTACAGCTTTCTGGGAAAAAACACCCCCATGTCCATTAACAATGTTCAGATGTCCCCCCCCCACTCCAATCGCGGCTCCTCCCTCTCCCTCTGTGTAGAATACACCTGCAAATGCATGTAGAATACACTGATATGGGATATCCTGTGA